>NC_080695.1:16557790-17757790 GCF_030445035.2 Dasypus novemcinctus
TATCAAAGACATACAAAAGAGGGAAGCGGACGTGGCTCAACCAATAGAGCATCCGCCTACCATATGGAGGGTCCAGGGTTCGATCCCCAGGGCCTCCTGACCGGTGTGTTGAGCTGGCCCACACACAGAGCAGCTGCCACGCACAAGGAGTGCCATGCTACACAGGGGTGCCCCACGTGCAAGGAGTGTACCCCGTAAGGAGAGCTGCCCTGTGTGAATAAAGCACAGCCCGCCCAGGAGTGCCATCACACACACACACAGAGCTGACGCAGCAAGATGACAAAACAGCAACAACAAAAAGAGACACAGTTTCCCAGTGCTGCTGGATAATGCACGCAGATGCAGAAGAACACACAGCGAATGGACACAGAGAGCAGACAATGGGGGGAAGGGGCGAGAAAAAAATAAAATAAATCTTAAAAACAAAAAACAAAGACATACAAAAGAGAAGTTCCCAGAACAGAAGGCTACAAGTCTTCAGACTGAAAGCCCTTAGCTGAGCTCTCAGCATGATGAATGGAACTAAACAAAAGATACCTAGAGCGGAGTGGGTGTAGCTCAGTGGTTGAGCACCTGCTTCTCGCCTGTATTAAAAAAACCACCTAGAAATACCAGTGTGGCCCTTCAGCAGGTATGCCAGTGACAGCCAGATGGCCCTAAGGGCTTCTGCTGGACTAAGGTGCAAACAATGCCCTTTGAAGGCTCTACAGATCCACCCGCAACCAAAATCTTGTCTAATCATTCCTTTGCTTTTCTTGAAAATCACCCAATGTATTGCCCTAAGTAAAATATTGTATAATTTTGCTTGTCTGTGGAACTTCTGGTCTCCCACAAGATAACAGAGAAACACCTTGCACATACTGAGGGGAAATTATTTTTAAACTAGAATTCTATACCCAATCAAACTAGCACTCAAACCCAAGAACTAAATGATTTTTCAGAGATGCAAAAACTCGGGCAAGTTCATCACTATCCACTTCCGCCAGGGGAAAAAGAAAACATAAGTCCATCAAGAAAGAGGGAGAAGTGGGACCAGGCGACGGCGGTAAGGAGTAATGAAGGGGAGTCTTCAAAAGACAGGGGTTCAGACTAGAAAGCGGTGGGCAGGTAGCAAGCCCCATCAAGCTTAGGAAAAAGGGGGAACTCCACAGATTTGACGGTATCCCTGAAACATCGAAAGAGCAAACATAGGCAAAGAAGAGCGCTTAGAAACTCCCAGAGACGTAGAGCTGGACTGTAAAGAACGGTGTTTATGGAATACTCTGTCTCCACAGTGAGCCCTCGTTGCTTCATCATAACGTAAGCCCTGTCTATTTGCCTTCCACTTTCATAATCAGCCTACAGACGAGGCAAAGCCTTGATCAAGGTGAGAGAACGCCAACCTTTTCAGCCGCGACAATGTAAAAGTCCAAATGTCAGGTGAAGAGAGGGAAGAGCGAGGAAGAGAGCAGACCAGAATGCGAGAAGCACCGACACCCTTACCTCGTGCAGCAGGTCCTCAACGATCGCTGAAACCATTGACGCTCCGAAGATGACCGAGAGAATAACTCCAGACGGAGGGTGAAGCAGGCCAGCAGGAGGAGCGGGGCTGGGGGTAGATACAGAAGTTGAATCTTCTGCTCTTGGAGCAAGAAGTTGTCAGATATTAGCTACATGTTGCTAAATTAGGAAATACCAACATAGCGGACACACGTCACTCCTGCCACTCTGCCTCTGCGCCCCCTCCGTGGTTTGGGAGTGCCCCTTCCTCAGGAGGCGCCCCTGCCCACCCACAGAAGGGAAACTGACATATGCTCTTTCCCGGTCTCTCTTGTGGCCAGAGGCAGACGCATGACCTGGCTCAGCCAAACACGAGCCCTCGCTCGGACCTCGAAACAAAAGCCACGAGGTCCAGAGGCCGGGGCTGGGCAGGCTGCATGCCGGCGAGTCTGGAGGCCACTTGGGGCCACCCCGTTCAGCTTCCAGATGCAGCAGGGGCTACAGAGCAGCGGCCGGCGGCCGGGAGGCTGGTTCTACGAGCCGCAGGGCTGACCTGAGTTCGGGTCCCTTCCGGAGGGTGCACCCACAGCCTCCCCTGGATTTTGTGAACCTCCCAATTTACTGCTCAAAAAATGCCCTTCCTACTTAAATTATCCAGCCTTGGCTTCTATGGCTTGGAACTGCAAACGTGGAGGCGTGCAAGCGAGAGGAACTTGTTCCTCAGCGGGTAGGAAGGTCATCTCCAGGAAGAACTGAAAACAAAAGAATTATAAGAGGGAAATCGATTTAGCTCGATGGATAGGGAGCCCACCTACCACATGAGAGGTCCAGGGTTCAAACCCAGGGTCTCCTGACCCGTGTGGAGCTGGCCATGCGCAGTGCTGATGCGCGCAAGGAGTGTCGTGCCATGCAGGGGTGGCCCCCGCGTAGGGGAGCCCCATGTGCAAGGAGTGCACCCCGTAAGGAGAGCCGCCCAGCGCGAAAGAAAGTGCAGCCTGCCCAGGAATGGCTCTGCACACATGGAGAGCTGATGCAGCGAGATGACGCAACAAAAAGAGACAGATTCCTGGTCCACTGACAAGAATACAAGTGGACACAGAAGAACACACAGCGAATGGACTCAGAGAGCAGACAACTGGGGGCGGGCAGGGAAGGCGAGAGAAATAAATAAATCTTAAAAAAAAAATTATAAGAATTTGCCTCTGCAGAAGGGGCATGTGGGCATGGAGGGTTCTATAGCATTTCATTACGTAAACTCCTTTGATTCTATTTTTTTAATCCATGTGCATTTATTAAGTGGCTGAAAACTTTCATTTATATATATATTTTTTATTTCAGGGGTCAAGTTCTGGTTGGGGACAAGGCTAAGGTGGGACAGTCGGGGGGGGTGGCTGCATGGTATGGAGGAGGGGTCACTGGCCAGGATGTGGGATGAAAGCCTCAAAGACACTGAGGCCTCCAGGGTGGTGGGTGGTGGGGAGCTAACACCTTTCCTGAATAAGAGGTGGTGAGGGTCATGAAATAGGCTTCCAAGGAGCCTCCAAGGAGTTTCTCTGCCAAGGGAGGCCAGCTACTGGTCCATTGCTCCAAGCTCCCTCCAGACCCCAGGCTCATCTTCCTCTCCCCCTCTCCGGCCCCTCCCATCTCTTGTCTAAGCCCACCCAAGTTCTGACAAAAGCCAGTAAGAAACATTCCCCGGGAAGTCTCCGAAAGTCCCCCATCGGAGGGAGCGGATCTGGTTTCACAGAGCTTGGGCATGATAAGATGTGGAAAAAGAACAGAAGTGCTGGCAGGAAAGAAGGTGGGAGGGGAGGGCTCAGCTGCTGTTGCAGCAAACATCTGTGCAACAGACCAGAGCCAGGGGTAGAACATCTGTGATCTGGAGCTCCAGATTGCTGGGAGCGGCAATGGGTGGTGGCTCCAGGGCTTCAGATTTGGGTTCAAATAAGGAAGGCCCAGCCCGCGGTCCGGAGATGGGCTGCCCCGGGCGGCGAGTTCTGCTCCAAGTGCGCTCAGGGGCTGCACCTCGGGGGAGCCGGGCCGGCCTGGGTGGGGCTTGTGCAGGGCAGGAGGCTCTCCTCCAGCCCCCAACAGAGAAGCCAAGGAGGTGAAGAAGAGCAGACGGAGGGAGGGCAAGAGAGGAACAGGGCCCAGGGCGGGAAAGGAGGTGCCGCGGGGCAGCTGCCGAAACAGCAGCTCGAGATGGGAACGTGCCATTATTTATGGGGAATTTGTTCCCGCAAACAAGAGACCGTGCTGATGTCGCGACTGCCTCCTGCAATGAGCACCATCTGGGAAAAAGCACCGACTCCAGCAAGACCAATTTTTCCTCCGCTAATGAACGAAACCAATTGTTCGAGGCCATCCCAACTTAGCTGTTGAAAACGAAGCTCTCCGTTCCAGGAGCCAGGCTGCCCCGCTTCACGGCCACAGGCCCCTGCGTCTGAGGCTTTGATTAAAACGATGTTTATTGGGAAAGAGATCATATATACGCAAGCGTGTATGGAATGCACAATTTACATAATAATCATGAACCCCACACTTGGAGAACTAAAATACTGCCAGAATCTTTGAAGTCCTCTGGGTGTCGCTGAGGGTAACAGCTGTCCAAATTTTGGGTTAATCGTTCCTTTGCTTTTCTTTAAAACCACCCACAGATACTTCCCTAAATAATATATTGTTTAGTTTTGCTTGTCTGTGGCCTTAAAAATCAATGGATTCAGACTGTATGTATTCTTCTCCGACTTTCTTCTTTCATTCAAAGTTGTTCTGAGAGCCAGTTACATTGATGTTTGTAGCTATAATGCATTTGTTGTTGTTTTAACATTTTTTATTGTCTTTTTTAAGATACATAGATCACACAAAATGTTACATTAAAAAATATAAGAGGGGAAGCGGAAGTGGCTCAGTCGATTGGGCTCCTGTCTACCATACGGGAGGCCCTGGGTTTGTGTCCCAGGGCCTCCTTGTGAAGGCAAGCTGGCCCATGCGCCACGGAGAGCTGGCACAACAAGATGATGCAACAAAGGGAGACAAGCAGACACAGGAGAACACACAGCAAATGGACAGAGAGAGCAGACAGCAAGCAAGTGGCAAAGGGGGAGGGGGATAAATAAATAAAATAAATCTTTAAAAATATATATATATATAAGAGGTTCCCATATACCCCACTCTCCATACCTCCCCCTCCTCCCACATCAACAACTTCTTTCATTACATTTGGTGAATACATCTTGGAGCACTGCTGCACCGCATGGATTATAGTTTACATTGTAGTTTACACTCTCCCCCAGTCGATTCAGTGGGTTATGGCAGGATATATAATGTCCTACATCTGTCCCTGCAATATCATTCAGGACAACTCCAAGTCCTGAAAATGCCCCCACATCACACCTCTTTTTCCCTCTCCCTGCCTTCAGCAACGCCTGTGGCCACTGTCTCCACATCAATGATATAATCTCTTCCATTGCTAGAGTCACAATAATTCTATAGTGGAATACCAGTAAATCCACTCTAATCCATATTTTATTCCTCCATCCTGGGGACCCTGGGCTGACTAAGCCCCACTCCACCTCTAAATTGAAAAGGGGCTTAGATCCCACATGTCTGATGGATGGGATTCTCCTGCTTGCAGCTGTAGACTCTCTCAGTTCCTTGATGTGGTGGTTGAACATCCGTGCTAGCTGACCTGGGTAAGTCCAACAAACTGGAGAGTAGGTGCTGCAACTCTGATGAGGCTCAGGGCCCAGCTGACACATGGACAGTCCAGAGATTCAAGTTTCCTGAGCATGCACAAACCCCAGAGTCAACCACAGTTTCAGTAAAAGTGACAGAAGAGGCGTGTGTAGAGAGGTCACATCTGAGTCCAACTCCATCACATTCAGGAACACAAATTCCAAAGTAGGACCCACTGGCAAGGCACTGGACTCCAGACCCATCTACCATGACTGTAGAACCTGTGTGTCCATAGCCCTCAGGAGTACCAGTACCTGGGGTTGTATCTGCTTTGGCTGTCTCTGGGATCCTGCTGAGACGTGCATAAGCACAACCCCTCTGATGACCTCCTGACTCATTTTGAAGTCTCTTAGCCATATAAACTCATTTGTCTTTATCATTTCCCCCTTTTATTCAAGGTCTTTTTCTAGTTGCATCACCAGCTGGTGCTTGGTAGTAATCCCTTGGAGCCAGGGATGCTTATCCCCGGGAGTCATGTCCCATGCTGAGGGGAAGGTAATGCATTTATATGCTTAGTTTGCCTTAGAGAGTGGCCACATTTGAGCAGCATGGAGGCTCTCAGGAGGTAAGTCTTAGGCACCCTGCAGCTCTAGGCCTAGTTGAAATTTCAAGCACACAGACTCATAAGCATTGTCATCAGTATCAAGGGCATCTGTTTTTAATTATAGTATTCCATCAAATGAATATATCACAATTTATTTATCCATTGTCCTGTTGATGAACATTTGGAATTTTTACCTTTACATATGTGTCTTCTGGTGTACACACATGTCCAAGAAGGTCTCCATGACATGTGAGGAGGATAAGAACTGCTGAGTCACAGCATACATAGTTCAGCGGCACTAGGTAAAGCCAAACTCTTCACCAACATGCTTGGGCTCTATGTATTCCCACCAGCAGTGGGTGAAAGTTCCCATTCTTCCTCATTCTTGACAGCCCTTGGCCAACTTTTAAAGTTTTGCCAGTGTGGTGGATATCAAATTGTATCTCACTGTGCAAGTAATTTATATTTCTTTGATTATGTGGTTGAGCTTTTTTTTTTTTCTTTTTTTTTTTTTAAAGATTTATTTATTTATTTAATTTCCCCCCCTCCCCTGGTTGTCTGTTCTTGGTGTCTATTTGCTGCGTCTTGTTTCTTTGTCCGCTTCTGTTGTCGTCAGCGACACGGGAAGTGTGTACGGCGCCATTCCTGGGCAGGCTGCACTTTCTTTTCACGCTGGGCGGCTTTCCTCATGGGCGCACTCCTTGCGCGTGGGGCTCCCCCACGCAGGGGACACCCTTGCGTGGCAAGGCACTCCTTGCGCGCATCAGCGCTGCGCATGGCCAGCTCCACACGGGTCAAGGAGGCCCGGGGTTTGAACCGCGGACCTCCCATATGGTAGACGGACGCCCTAACCACTGGGCCAAAGTCCGTTTCCCTGTGGTTGAGCTTTTTTCCTGTCTTTGAACAATTTCTCTCTTCTGTCAAATGCCTATTTATGTCATTTGCCCTTTTTTGTTTTTTATGGGGTTGCCTTTTTAAAAGAATCATGTAAATTCATTTTCAGTTCTGGTTCCTAAGCTCTTGTCAGTGATCTGAGCTGCAAATAACTCCTTGTCTTTGATGGTCTGTCTTTTGACTCTGGTATCCAATGTTGAACAGATATTCTTAATTTAATCATAGTTGAATGTCTGTGTCTTTTATTTATATGTGTTTTGTGTTTTGTGCTTTGTGTACGTGTTTGTGTCTTTGCCCATTTTGTCTTTTTTAAAGTTTAAAGTGTAGGCTTCCAGGTTTTGGTGTTTAATCAACTTAGCATTTATTTTTATGTAGAGCATGAGGTAGGAATATAATTTTATTTTTTCCCATGTATTTGAGCAACCAAGCTCCATTTACTGACTAGTCTACCTTTTCTTCACTGATCTCTGTCAAACATCAAGCATCCCTACGTGGGAACCTGTTTCTGGACTCCCTCTTCTGCTTCTTTGGTCCTTGGGTCCTTCCCGGGTCAGTGTCACCCTATCCTAATTACTGTGGTTTTAAAATAAACCTCAAGGTCTGGAAAGGCAAGCTCCCATTTTCTTCTTGGCCATCTCCAAGTCTCACTACGCTTATAAGCCTTTGTTTTTCCGTATACATTTTAAAGTCAGCTTGTTAAGTCCCAAGAAAAACCCTGTTGGAATTTTAATTGCAATTGTATTGAATCTGTAGATTAATGTAAAGAGAATTGACATCTTTATAGTAAGATGCTTCTATTTAGGTCTTTTCAAATGTCTTTCAATAACATTTGTTTCTTTCTCCATAAAGGGCTTTCATCTTTATATTTTTTATAATTATAAATAGTACCCTTTTAAAACTACATTTTCTAAAAGATTTTAGCTTGTATGCAGATAGACATTTTTGTCATTTATGCATTTCTCCAAGATTAATTTTGAAAATTTTAAAATCAGTTGAAAAGTTGAAAGACTCCTATAATAAATACCCATATAATCTTTCCTCTAAATTTACCAATTGTTAAGATTTTAGGTACTTGATTTCTAAATGTGGATATTTTTATCCAGCATTCTTGCTAACCTTTCCTATTAATTCTAGTAATTTATCTAAGGATTGTTTTAAAATTTTCTATATACACAGCCATACCATCTATAAATAATGACAGTTTTGTTTCTTTTGTTTCTATTCTCTTGCCTTTTATTTATTTTTCTTGTCTTACTGCACTAGATAGGAATTCCAGTACAACATTCACCAGGTTGATAACATAGAATATCCTTATCTTGTTCTGTGAAAGGATCAGTCAGCATTTCACCATGTAGTACAATTGTTGAAAAAACAGTTTTGCAGGTGTCTTCTATCAAGTTAAGGCAGTTTCTGTCTATTATTAGTTTTCCATGAATTTTTATCTTGTCTATTTGTTCAATTTTATCAATTATTTTTTTCTGTGCACACTGAGATGATCATATGGTTTTTCTCCTTTAACATTTTATGTCATCAATTACATTAATAAGTCTTCAATATTTCTAAGAGCAACAACCTTGCTTTCCTGCAACCAAATTGGTGATATGTTAATGTTTTTATACACTTAAACTTAATTTACTATAATTTGTTTAGTAATTTTCATACATGCACTGGTTGTAATGTTATTTTTTCAATAGCTTAGTAAACAGTTGTAAAGTATTTCCTCTTTTTCTATTCTCTGAAAGAGTTTGTGGAAGATTGGATAATCTGTTCCTTGAATGTTTGGAAGACATCACCTCTAACATAACTTGGGGCTGGTATTACCTTTGTGGGAAAAATGTGCCTAAAGATTCAATTGTTTAGATGGTTATGAAACTATTCACGTCCCTATTTCTTCTTTTTTTAAAAAAGATTTTATTTTATTTATTTATTTTCCCTTCTCCCCTCCCCGCCCCCGTTGTCTGCTCTCTGTGTCCATTCGTTGTGTGTTCTTTGTGTCCGCTTGCATTCTTATCAGCGGCACTGGGAACCCGTGTCTCTTTAGGTTGCGTCATCTTGCTGCGTCAGCTCTCGTGTGTACGACGCCACTCCTGGGCAGGCTGTGCTTTTTTTGTGCAGGGCGGCTCTACTTATGGGGCGCACTCCTTGCATGTGGGGCTCCCCTACATGGGGGCACTCCCATGTGGCAGGGCACTCCTTGCGCGCATCAGCACTGCGCATGGGCCAGCTCCACACGGGTCAGGAGGCCCGGGGTTTGAACCCTGGACCCTCCCATGTGGTAGGCGGACGCTCTGTCAATTGAGCCATGTCTGCTTCCCATATTTCTTCTTGAGTCAATTTTTTTTTCTTGTAATTTATCTATTTTCACTAAGTTTTCAATTTTATCACCATAACAATGTCCATAATATCAACTTGACTAATCTATGAAACATTTTAGTGAAGTCCCCTTTCTATTAATAAGATTATTTTATCTATGGTTTTCCACACTTTTCTTGATTAATACTACAGAGGCTTGTTTTCTTGTCTTTTTAATTTAAATTTCATTATCTTTTTTTTAAAGATACATAAAACACATAAAATGTTACATTAAAAAATATAAAAGTTCCCATATACCCCACTTCCCACACCCCCTGCTCCTCCCACATCAACAATTTCTTTCATTAGTGTGGTACATTCACTTATTTGTCTTTTTAAAGAACAAACTTGTCTCTTTGTTGATGCCTCTAACATGTATTTTAGTGTTACATACATCTTTGCCTTTATTTCATTTTCTGTCTTCCTAATTTCTTAGAGTTTATTCTGCTGGGTTTTTTTTGTTGTTGTTTTTTTGAAGATTTATTTTATTTATTTATTCCCCCACCCCTCATTGTTTTTGCGCTTGCTGTCTGCTCTCTGTGTCCATTCACTGTGTGTTCTCTTTGTCTGCTTATCTTCTCTTTAGGAGGCATGGGAACCAAACCTGGAACCTCAGATGTGGGAGAGAGGCACTCAATCTCTTGAGCTACCTCTGCTCCCTGCTTTGTTATGTTTCTTATTGTGTTTTCTTTGTGTGTCTCCTTGTTGTGTCATCCTGTTGCATCAGCTCGCTGCACCAGCTTGCTGTCTTGCTCGTCTTCTCCAGGATGCACCGACAACCAAACCCAGAACTGGTAGCTTAATCACTTGATTCACATCCACACGCTTCTGCTGTTTTTTTTTAAATACTTCTTTTAATTTTGAATCCTAGAGTTCTCTATTTCTTCTTTGCAAATTTTGTCTTTTTATATTTTTTCCAGAATTTTCTCTTTTTATATATTATCATATATACAAATATATAATTGCTCATAGTATGTTTATTATTTTGAAAATTTTATGTGTCTGCAGTTACTTTATGTACCTTCTCTTAGGCAAATTAATTTAATCTTCCTTAGCTTTTTCCAAGTCTTTCTCTACTCATTTCCTCCGAATGAGCACAATCAAAGCATAGGCCCCAAGTGAAATAAGAGAAAAAATCCTTAAAGGAAGAAAGGGAATAAATTGGACAACACAAAAATTAAAAAAAAAACAAAACACTGCAAAGGACATATCAAGAAAGGAAAAGACAACCCACAGAATGTGAGAAAAATTTTGCAAAAAAATTCGTTTTAGCAGCCATTAAGACATCACCTGACTCAGCAATTCTGCTCCTATGTATATGCCCAGGAGAAACGAAAATGTATACCTACACAAAAACGTACACAATCATTCACAGCAACATTATTCATAATAACCAAAAAGTGGAGCAACCCAAATGCCCATCAGCTAATGAATGGTTAAATAAAATGTGGTCTACCCATGCAATGAAATACTATTCAGCTGTAAAAAGGAATGAAGAATTGATACATGCGACAACATGGGTGATCCTTGAAAACGTTAGGCTACGAGAAAGAGGCCATTCACAAAGGACCTCATAGTATATGATTCCATTTACATAAAATGTCCAGAATAGGCAAATCCATAGAGCTAGAAAGCAGATCCGGGGTTGCCTAGGGCTGATGGAGGGCGTGTGAAAATGGGAAGCGACAGGTTAGGAGTGAAAGTTTCTTCCGGGGTAATGAAAATGTTTTAAACTCAGTGTGGTCGTGGGAGCACATGTGAACATCCTAAAAGCTATTGAATTGCATATTTAAATAAATGAATTTTATGGTAAATGAACTATACTCAATAAAGCTGTTTAAAAAAAAGAATAAAGGGGAATGGGAGAGGATGTGATTATTATACCTTATTAATTTTGTCCCTGTCACACTTTAAATATAAGAACACAGCTTGAAAGTAAAAGGATGGAAAACACATACCAAGCAAACACTAATCAAGAGAAAGTTGCACAGTATTATTAGTATCAGGCAAGTATACATTAAAGCTAAATACAAAAGGCACAGATCACAAGAAGAAAAACACTATTAAAAGAGTCAAAAAGTAAAGCACAGACTGCAGGCAGATAGTCTCAATATATAGATAGGACAAAGGACTAAAATCCCAAACATATTTTTAAAACATCCTAGAAATCAATAAGAAATTTTAGAATCAAATTTCAAAATATGTTCTAGTGTAGAACAGGCACTTCAAAAAAGAGATTTCCCAGATAGCCAACAAGCTTTACTCATCAGGGAAATGTAATTAAAACCACAATGAGATACCACTGCATACCAACCAGAATGGCTAAAGTGAAAATGACGGACACGTTGGCAAAAAAAAATTACTAGTGAGCATGTAAACGGATATAATGCTTTAGAAAACTGGCAGTATCTACGAGAGTTAAACATACACCTACCTTATGACTCAACTATTCCATTCTTAGGTCTGCAGCCACGAGAAACTGAGGGTGTATGGCCACCAAAACTAGTGTGCAAGAATGTTCACGGCAGCTGTATTCAAAACAGCTAACAACTGCAAACAGCCCAGATGTCTATCAACAGCAAAAGCAAAATGGGTACATAAGGGCTGCAATCTTTCTACAGGGGAATACTACACAGCAGTGAAAAAGGAACAAAGTACTGACACACATTGCAACATGGAAGTATCTCACTGGCATAGAAATCAGCAAATGAAAGAAAAGCTAGACACAGAAAGAGTACATAGGAGGCGACTATATTCAGAAGACATTTAGAACAGGCATATCTCACGTTAGTGTAGCTGTCAGGAGGGCAGTTCTGCTTTTTGTGACTGCAAGGACAGAAGGCTTCTGGACGCGGTCTGGTTTCTGATCTGGGTGCTGGCTGCACAGGAGTTCTCACTCTGGACATTCACTTACCTGGGCACCTATGGTTAGTTTGTTCTTCCATATGCATGTTATACTTCAATTAAAAAAAAGTTTACATTAAAAACAAAAGCCCAGGGAAGTGGATGTGGCTCGACTGATAGAGCGCCCGCTTACCATATGGGAAGGTCCAGGGTTCTATACCCAGGACCTCCTGACCCATGTGGTGAACTGGCCTATGTGCAGTGCTGCCACGCAGGGGTGTCCCTGCATAGGGGAGCCCCATGTGCAAGGAGTGCACCCCGTAAGGAGAGCTGCCCCGCATGAAAAAGCGCAGCCTGCCCAGGAGTGGCGCCGCACACACGGAGAGCTGATGCAGCAAGATGACACAACAAAAAGAGACACAGATTGCCAGTGCCACTGACAACAATGCAAGCGGGACACAGAAGAACACACAGCGAATGGACACAGAAAGCAAACAACAGAGGGGAAGGGGAGAGAAATAAATAAAATAAATCTTTAAAACAACAAAAAAAAGCCTAGAAAAGAAGGTTAAATGATGGATACGAAACATAGGGTTAGTGTAATTAAAAAAAGGGTAGTATAACTAAAAAAGTAATTGCTGTTGACCTGCATCCTTTTATCTGGCAAGCCTAAGTGAGTGCCCATGTGTGTTACCTTCCTTCCCTCTGGAGGGAGCTCAGAGAGGGCAAGTGACTCCCTGGAGGTCACACAGGCAGGGGGGCCCAAGGAATGATCTGTCAAAGGACTCCGAGCTGGCCTGTCCAGGTGTGGACAGCGACAAGGATGCTACTCCGACCTCTAACTCCCCAGGCCTGCTTCTAAGGCCGGAGCCCTGGCTGACTCCTGCGTTTTCACACAGGCCATGGACCAGGCGGGTCCGACTGTGCGCTGGGGGCAGAGGCCCGGGGCTCCTGTCTCACGCCACATCGCAGTGAGGACTCCGAGGCCCCCAAGGCACGGGGACGTGCCCCCCGGGCCCGGCCCCCGAGCCTGTGCCTGCCGCTGGGCGCTCTGTGCTCCAGCCGCTCCCGCCTGCCCCTCCAGGCTGAAGCTTCAGTCCCAGGGTCCAGCTCCTGCCTGCTGGGTCCAGCCCGGGGGCTCCGAGCGGGAACGGCCAGAGGGGCTCTGCCAGCACCCCGCGGGGCCGGGCCTGCGCCCAGGACCCTGGCTCTCATCTGCTGGGTTCATTTACCCTTCCCGGTAGCGTTTCAGCTGCAGCAAGGGTTGCTGAGGCTGAGCAGAAGTTGTTTTCGAAAACCCAAGGGCCTCAGATCTGTTCGCTTCCCAGCTTCACCGTGACGGGTCTCCAGGCGTTAACCCCCCAAATGGCACGTGGCCGGAAATCTTCCCCTAGGAAGCCCTGGTCCCAGAAGAGCGGCAGAATGAGAGCAGCAGCCCTGGTCGAGTTTGGGGTGCCGGTCAGAGATCCAGAGGGGGAGCACAGCCTCTTGCCCCAGGACCCCTGTAGCGGCGTGGGTCTCCGACTTCTGGGGCGCTCCTCCTTCGGCCCTGCCGGCAAGCACCCATATCTGGGCACACACCTCGCCTTGTTGTGTGCCAGCATCGCCAGGCCCGGGAGGGGGTGGGAGTGCCCCCGAGGGCACACGGAGCCCCCGCCCCTGCCCAGCCCTCCCCTGCGCGCTCTGCAAACGCTCCTCCTTAGCACCTGGCAGGTGGGCTCCCCCGCCTTCCCGGGCCTTGCAGGGGCTGAGGGGCTGAGCCTGCGCCCCCAGCGGCCCTCCAGCAATCCATCATTATCCCCTCGCCGCCGTCCCACCCTAGGCAATCCCATTGTGCATTAAAATCGCGCAGCCTTTACTAACAGGGCCGGAAACCGCTGTGTGCCCCTGGCCTGCCCTGGCCGAGTGGGCTTCGGGGGGTCCCGGCGTTTTGCTCCTGGACTTCGCTCTCCGGGAGCTCTCCCACTTTCTGCTCATCCAGCTCGCCCTCCGCCAACAGTCCTCCATGGGCTGCAAAAGTAGGGGTGGTGGGGTGCCCCCGAGGCCACTCTGCCCCCCCAGATGTCTCCCAGAGAAGGAGGCCAAGGCAGGAGACAAAGTCTCCACCCCCAGGGACAGGGCTGCACAGACACAAGCGCAGGCAACGGGGCTGAGCAGAAAGCTGCCTCCTGCACATAGTAGGTCCATGAAGGCTCTGGGGCCTCCTGGAGGCCTCCTGCCGAGCTCGTGCACATGTGTCGATGCTCTTCACATCCATCATCTCCTTCGATGCTCACCACGGACCCAGCCCCCATAAGATGGCAAGGAAGCTGAAGATCAGAGAGGGAGGTGAGTTGGTCAATGTCACACAGCAGGCAGGCAGCAGAGCTGGAGGACCCAGTTGTAGACCCAGTGTTCTTCCCAGTCACACCTGCCCTCTGACTCCCAGGAATGTTCTTGTTTTCTTCCCTCCTGCCTCTACATCAGTCACCCCCACACTCACCCCCTTCCCTGCCTCCCTTCTCCACGTTCTGGGTGAGGACCTAGGGCCCTACAGAGACACCTCAAGGTGAGGCAGGGAAGAGAGCCTGGAAGGGGGCCAGAGGCCACAGCTCGAGGAAACGAGGTCAAGGTTGGAGACCATGAGGTCAAGGCTGGAGGCCACGAGGTCAAGGCTGGAGGCCACAAGGTCGAGGCTAGAAGCCACGAGGTCAAGCCGGAGGCCCCCGTGACCCCATGAAGCCATGACCATTGAGCTTGGCCACGTGGTGGACTGAATCCTGCACCCCAACAAAGGACACGTTCTTAATTTTCCTCCACATTCCTATTTGCAAAAAGGACTCTTTGAAGATGGACCGTGAGCTCCTCTGATTAGGGTGTGGACTCATCTTAGAAGATGGGCGTTAGGTGTGCCAGCCTCCACCCAGAGGCCTGGAGGACCTTACGAAGAGAAGGCCACAGCGGGGAGACTGAGGACCTCGCCTGAGCACTGCTGGCTGGAGAAAGCCTTGCCCACGCCTCCACTGGGGACTCCTGGACTCTGAATCCGTGAGCCGGTACGTTCTCGTTGCTTCAGACAACCGTCGTGCCGTGCTCGTCATAGCAGCTGGCAACGGGCAGGCCCTGACCTAACGACCCACTCAGGGAGCCCGGGCTGCCTGGAAGCTCACGGGGCCTTAGCCTCTGCTGAGGACAGCCGTCACCTCCCTTGCTGGCAGCCTCTGCCCAGCCCCGCTTCCAGGTCCCCCGGGGTCACCGTCACCGCCCCACTCCTCCCTCTGCCGCACCCTGCTCTGTCCTTTCCCTCCCGCCATCCCCATTAAGCGCCTGCGCGCAATCCTCCAGCCCAGGCTGCTTTGGGGGCACCTGACCTACAGCGCCCTCCTTCTAGAACCTTCCTTCCCCCGGGATTTCCAGGGCCTGCTCCTTTCACGCATCCCTCCCCCCGGGAACCCCAGGCCCTGCGTGCCCCAACCTGTGGCTTCTCCACCCTGCAGACCTGGAGGGGGGAGACCTCTGAAGCTATAAATAACCTCAGGGACCCCCAGCAGAAGAGAGCTGGAGGCCAGGGGCCCCGTCAGAGCCCTGCACGCCTCTACGTTGTTGTGTGCGTTGTCCCCGTTTTGCAGGCGAGGACACCGACACAGCTGCCTCCGCCCCCATCGGCACAGCTGGGAGGTGTGGGCGCTGGGGCTCGGACCACGCCTGCTTCTAACCTAACGCTCCCAGCTGCCTCTGCGGACCCCTCCACGGCTGCAGGGCACACCAGCCGCTTTGTGAGAAAATCGGTTCCTTAACTAACCTGCTCGGAACGGCTCGGGTTCACCCAGGAGGGCGTGCATTCCTCCCGCCGTCCTCCCCCGCCCAGCCAGCCCCCAAATGTTTGGGGCCTCCACGTTGCACCAGACGCTGCGGGTGGTGCTGGGGGAACCTCAGGGGGCAAGATGGGCAGTGGCTCTGTCCCCACGGAGCCTTATACTCGAGCGACGGAGCCGAGCAGTGGAGGGCCAGGAAGTCCAATAAGCAGAGAGTGGGTCCGGTGGAAAAAGCAGGAGAGAGGGTGGGGGTTCGATGGGCAGCCGGGGAAGGCCTCTCTGGGAAGGTGACTTTGGACTCAAGGGTGCACGGTCTATGTGAACAAGGGCCACATGGGTCCTCTTTCGGGGTCCCCCCGGGGAGGAGGGCCAGGCCTGGGGGAGGCAGGGCCCGTGCCGGGTGGACTGCTGGGCCAGCCCTGCCTCCCTGCCTGGGGGCTCTGGGCTGATCCGCGGGCAGCGGGCACCCTGTCCCGGCCACTGTCTAGCCGGTGCACCCCTCTGCCCCCTGCCCAGGTCCAGCTCACCACTCGGGGCGGCCCGGCCAGTGCTCAGAGCTCGCTGCCTCCTGGGAAGCAACAACCACGGGCCCCTTACAGAGATGACTCCTGTCGGGAGGGCTCCCTGAGGTTCCAGATGAATCCCCGCTCCGCCCCCAGCAGATGCCCCGGGGGCCCGACTCCTGGCCACCCACCCAGGCCCTGGGCCCTGTGGGGATTGGCCTGGCACTGTCAGTCCCGGGCACAGGGCCTGGGCAGCCCCGAGCGGATCGTCACATTCGGCAGTCCTGTCCAGGGACCCGGTGAGTGGAGCCCTGTGACCTGCCACCAGAGGCCTGTGCTGGCCGCCCCCTCTGGGTGCTCACAGCCTTCTGGGGGACGGGGCAGGCACCAAGCTCTCCCGGCCGGGTGACCAGAATGCCCCTCTTTGGCTTCTGTCCGTGCAGGGAAGGTCGGGAAGGCTCCAGCTGGGGTGGGATGGAAGAGATGAGGCCCAACAAATGCAAAACAGACTCCTCGGGGAGCTTTGGCACCGCCCCGGCCCTGGCAGGCCTCTGAATCCACAATAAAGACTCCGTGTTGGTTGAAAAGAAGAATCCTGCTCAGGACTGGCAGGCAGCTGGGCCGAGGGAAGGCAGGGATGGACGACAGTGACAAATGCCCGAGAAAGGGGACTGCCGTGGGGGGTGGGGCAGCAGCCCTTTCTTTGGGATCCCCTTGTAAAGTGGGCATCATCACACCCTGGTGATCCTCGAGGAAACCGAGGCACAGGGAAATGAAGTGCCATCCCCAAGGGCTGGAACGGGGATTCCAACTTACATCTCTTTGCACCCCGTCCCCAGGAGAAGCCAAGCACCCCAGGACACACGTGACCCCAGCGGGAGGGCCCCTGCTCTCGGACACTGACCCTTCCGTGTTTGGTCTCGGGGGCAAACTGCCTGAAGACTGGAGGGAGCCTTTGTGCAGAGCTACGCACGCGCTCCGGCGGGCGGACCCACTCTGGCCAACAGCAGGCGACAAATTCCTCTTGGCTCCTGCCTAAGGTTCTCTGCCCTGTTCCCACAGACGCCCAGTGCCCTGGAGCTCGTCTCCCATGGCCCACAAAGGGATGTTCAGCCGCCGTGAGGGCCGGCAGGAGGCAGTGCGGAGCAGAGGAAAGAGCCAGGGCTCTGGACTCAAACCAGCTTGCGGATGGGATCCCAGTGCTGTGCCATCTCGGGCAAGTTACTAAGCCTCTCTGAATCCCACTGCATTGATTTCCTGTTGCTGCTGTAACAAGTTACTACAAACTCAGTGGCTTAACCCAGCACCCACTGGTTATCTTACAGTTCTGAAGGTCAGAAGCCTGAAACGGGTCTCACCGAGCCCAAACCAAGGTGCCGGCAGGGCTGCCTTGTTTCCTTGAGGCTCTGGGAGAGAAGCCGTGTTCCAGCCTTGCCTCGCATCTACAAAGGGCTCAAAATCCTTGGCTCCTGACCCCCGCCTGTCTTCAAAGCCAGCAGAACGTCACCCCCAAATCCCTGGCTCTCCTGCCCCCCTGGTCTGCTTTAAAGGACCCTGGCGATTACCCCGGGCCCCCTCCGATAAGGCAGGGTAGCCTTTTATCCTGAAGTCGGTTGATAAGCAAACGGAATCTCCCTTGCCAAGTAAAGCAGCAGGGGATTAGCGCAGGGGCGCCGCTGGGGGTGGAGCCAGCTTTCTGATTTCCGTGCCCGCCCCCCACTCCCCCCACCACCGGGACATTACGAAGTTCAGACGCGTTTGTGCAATAAGGGCCCCTCCCCCGAGGCTGGCCCCCCGGTCTATGTTTAATAACGGCCCTTAGAAGGGCGTGTTTTTACAATCAATTATTTAGGTGAAAACCAGTTTAGAATGTGATCCCCTCACCAAAGGGATCAAAAGCGTAAGGGAGCGGTAGGCGCCCCCTGCGCCCCAGCCCACCCATGGGCGACTGCAGGCAGGCTGGGCCACGGCAGGCCCGGCAGCGAGGGGCCCCCGGGGAAGCGCCGGCTCGGGCTGGGGCTTGGCGCCCTGGCGGGCCGGGCTGACTCACGCGCCAGGATTTAATTAACCCTGGCACATCCAGACCTCCCAGGTCAAACTCTGGCTGAGAATGACCCACCCCAGACCTGGCATTTCTCCAAGCAACCCCAGGTGCGAAGGACTGGGTGGGGGGGCCGCCTCCCGGTCGGCAGAGCCAGTTTGGCCCCTGGTCTCCGGAAAGGCTGGTACTTGGGGTCCACTAAGCTTTCTGACTTATCCTCAGACAGTTCATAGAACTCTGGCCTAAGCAAACTAGGTACTTGGAGTCTTAAATGCATTTAAGTGAAATTCCAGTCTCTGATTCCCAGAGTCGAATGCCATGAGTTTGTTTTACAAAAAGATAAGCTAAGTCCCAGAATCCTTCAGCCTTTTTCCTTAAGAGACTAGAAGTCAGACCTCAAGAAAGAGAGGTTTGGTCTCAAGAGTCTCCTGCAGGGACAAGCCTCTACTGGGGCTACCTGGACAGTTGTATAGTCTGTGCACTGCACAAGTGCACCCAAATAGGGCGTGCAGGGAGAGCGAACCACAGGGGTGAGGTCCAGCCCACACTGCACTGGCCAATGGCGTAATAACCCCAGGCCAATATCCTCCCAGTGGGCATGCTGATTCTATTTTTCACAGAGGCACGGCACAGGCCCAAACCTGCTTCTCCAGCTTTCTGTCCATCGTGGTCGACATGTGGTCCAGGATATGACTCAGACCAAATGTGACATACCAGCAAGCAGACTTGGCCCAGTGGTTAGGGAGTCCGTCTACCACATGGGAGGTCCGCGGTTCAAACCCCGGGCCTCCTGACCCGTGTGGAGCTGGCCCATGCGCAGTGCTGATGCGCGCAAGGAGTGCCCTGCCACGCAGGGGTGTCCCCCGCGTAGGAGAGCCCCACACGCAAGGAGGGCGCCCGTGAGGAGAGCCGCCCAGCGTGAAAAGAAAGTGCAGCCTGCCCAGGAATGGCACTGCCCACACGGAGAGCTGACACAGCAAGATGACGCAACAAAAAAAAACACAGATTCCCGGTACCGCTGATAAGGATAGAAGCGGTCACAGAAGAACACACAGCGAGTGGACACAGAGCAGACAACTGAGGGAGGGGGTGAGAGAAAAAAAAAGTGACATACCTCACAAGTTGACCACGCCCAAACTGGTGTACCCCCAATTCTGGAGACAAGACCCCAGGTTAAAAGCTTGACCATCAAGGCAAATGTCAAATTCCTGTATAACCTTCTAGATGCTCTCCAGTTCTGCTTATCTAGTTGTGACCAGTGGCGGTTTACGTAGCACGGGACCTGAGGCAGCCCTGCTTACACCCACTGTAGCTCCCCAGGGGCCCTCTTTGGGAGATGGTTGGAAACCAAGACCAAGATTGGGGTCTGAGAGTGGCTTGAGATGGGGCGGGGGGCTGGTTGGAAGGAAAAGGCAGAGCAGAACTTCCACCACCAGGCCCCACGAATTCCACCCTCTCTGGACATGCTCTCTGCGGCATCTTAGCTTGGAGAGGCCAGCTCTGAGTCAACACACATACTCTCTGGGCTCTAGAGGCTGCCTGGCTTGTGTCCTGTTTGTGAGAAGGTTGATGTGGAAACCTCCGTGCCACCCCTGAACCCTGGTCCTAGCCCCACTGGCATCAGTAGTGCGAGATGTTCCAGTTAGCTCTTGCTGCGTAACGAGCCATCCCCAAAAGTAATGGCTTTAAATGTTCATTATCATCTCTCAAGGCGCTATCGGCTGACCGGGCTTAGCTGGGCAGTTCCGTCACTCATACAATGGCAGTTAAGACGGTGCAGGAACTGCAGTCATTTGAAGGCTCAGCTGGGCTATAAGTCCAGGACTGTTTCTTCACTCTACCGGGATAGCTAGACTAGCTGGGCCTGGCCAGATAGCTCTCCACGAGCTGTCTCCACGTGGCCAGCTTGGGCTTCCTCGGGGCAGTCACAGAGGAGTCAGCCCTTTTATGGGGTGGCTGGCCTCCCCCAGGGCGAGCAGGACCAGAGAGCCCAGTGCAAGCCCCTGGGCTGCTTAGGATCTGGCCTGGCAGGTCATGCAGAGTCACCTCCGCTATTGGTTGCTCAGGGCCCACCACATCCACGGGGAGGAGGCTGCACTAAGGCACGTACCTCCCGTGGCCTGGCTCGTGGTGGGGCCATCCTTGGTGAACGACGACCGCCAGGGGGTGCTACCTACAGCAGGGGCAGGGCAGGGGCAACAAGGCCACAGGCAGCCAGGACAAGACATGCCTACTGTCCCCTCTGGCTCCAGACTCCGCTGGGCTCTTTCAGAAACATCATTTTCATTTCACAATCCTTTCCTGTCACCTGCTACAGCCATGACTCAGCCCCAGCCCTGCCCTCAGGGAGCCCAGGCACAAAGTACCAGGAATGCACGTGCCTCTTTCCTAGGAAGCCGACCTTCCAGGGAGGAGAAACACTGAGAGTCCTGTCTTCACCGCTCAACCCAAATCCCTTACCTAAAGCCTCCTCTAGGGTGCAACTGGTTCAAAAATATGTTTTTTTCCTCAAGCACAGCCTCACGGCGATTTAACCCATTATTGGACTTACAGCCAGACCAAGGATGTGCACAGCTCTGTACCCATCACCCTTGTGGCTCCTCCATCCTGGGCCTCCGTTTTCTCATGTAAGAATGGAGGTTGCATAGAGAGGGAGGAGGTTGACCAGATGACTGGATTCCCAGAGCCATGATAATGATCATTGGGTTCCAATTATTTTTTTGTGACCTTGGACAAGATTTTACCCCGGTCCAAGTCTTCATCTTCCACTTATAACAGGGGAAGGGAGACAAGATGACTCTACAAGTCCTTCCAGCACTTTCTTCAATTCAGATTTCCATCTGGACCTATTTCGGCGCATCCAGGAATATATCCATTGCCTTAGGATTGGGATCCAAGCCCGGCTGTTCCGGCAGACTGTTACTACTCAGATCCAAGCCCACAGGCAGTTCAAACCGTCGACGACACGCAGACAAGCCACAGAGACAGGTTTGGAATCTATCCACTGGCCCCCAGCTACGACTGAGTGACGGGCCAGGCTGGGTGGCAGCACGCTCCAGGAGAAAAGGTTGAGACGAGGGGTGGGACAAGCGGGGTAAGAATCCAGCCTACCCCGGTTCGGCCTGACCTTGGGAAATTCCTTAACCTCTCTAAGCCTCAGTTTCCCCACCTATGAAATGCTAGTCATGCTCACTTCCCAGGAAATGCCCGGGGACTAAAGACCCCACAGGAGAAAGCCTGATATCACGCCTGGTATTCAAGCTGCGCACCGTGCGTCCCGAGGCTGTAGCACTGATTCTTGTCACTGGCGCAGGGCCCTCCCCGAGATAATTTAGGAGGTCTGGGCTCGGGAGCACTCCTGGGCAGAGCTGCCGCCTCCCTGCCGTCAGCGGTGGGATGGATGGACCCCGCAGCCGGGCTGGAAGGGCGCTCCGTGCCGCCGTCTGCCCAGATGCCCCGGGCTGTCACACTTTCCTGCACGCCGGGCTTAAAAAATGACTCCAAAGAAAAGTAAGCAGGCACTCCAGGCCATAAATATTTCAGAGCGGAATGAACGTCCTTTCCCCAGCACCGACTTGCCGTATATATTATTTATAAAACCATAACTGGCGTTGAAAGGTAGTCCTCGAAAGAATAGACTGTCTCACTCAGATTCACTCTGTGATTGGAAAAACATTCGAGACGGGGAGAAAATACGTGTCTGGGCTCGACGAGGTCACGGGAGGTCATCGGGCCCAACCCCCTGGCTCCAGTCTGGCCCAGAGAGGCTGGCCAGGGTGACAGGATGTCACAGCTGGGAGGGGCCCGGGATGCCAAGGAAACTTCAGCTTCACCCGGCTCAGGGCCTCATCAGCGCCTCGGGAAGTCGCCATTAAATTACAAACAAAAGCCGGCTCGGGAGACTTTAAAACATCTTCCATCCACGTTGAGAAGAAGAGGTGGGGTTTGTCTTCAGAGCGCAAGCCGAGAGGGCTGCCTGGAGGCTGCGGCGAGTAAGCAGCAGGAGCCCCGGATTGGGAGCTGGAAAGTTGGGCTCTAGGTGCGGTCCCGCTTGTTCCTGGGAACCCTTCAGTTTGCTGGGCCTCCCTGGGCTCAGTCTTCCCATCTGTGAAATGGACCTCAGCCCCATCGGCGCCGCACCCCCGTCCTATTAGAGCTAATTTGCATCACCTCCTTTTCCCTCCAAAATGAAAGTTCATTGATAATATACGTATCCTACCCATATGCATGATTTTAAAAAATCAACATAGTGATGCCTTAACCATGATACACAGGAGCAAAAAAAAAGAAAGTGATACATAATAAAAACAATACGTACTGCAACGTGCAGATGCTCGGCACGTCCACACTAGAGGCCAGCATGGTGGTCGAGACGGGGCGCTGTGCACAGCCTCACCATGATTGTGGCACTTCCAAAGGCCAGAGCCACCGCGCTGTGAGATGGACAACTCGAATTGCCTCGCGGTCCGGGGCGGGATGGTCTGGAAAGGCGAGTGCGTTGGGTAAGAGCCTACAACCAAACAAAGACAGTCTCTGCTCAGTTTACCTCGCACTTGTACGTCTGGGACATTTGGGCGTGTTCAAGCAGTGCAAAAAGTACTGTCACCATGTAAAGAGGCGCCGGGATCAAGGCTTGGGACGTGGGAGCAGGTTTTTCACCCCAGGAAGGCTGGCAGGCCATTTGCGGTTTGTCCGGGATGTGGTCCCATTCTCCCTGCCCCAGCCGGGCTGTTGGGTGTGGTATGGAGGGGCTTGGCTCCCTGACCCCCCTAAGTGCGGGCAGCATTGGGACGGCTGATGAGCGCCTCCCTGCCCCCTGGGATGGAACGGCCCCCCGCCCAGAACCCCCGGACCAGCTGCTCCCCACGGTCCCCTCTGTCCTGCTCTGTGTCACCACCTGCAAATGGCTCGGTGACAAACACGACCTCAAGGCCCGGCTGAGCCCACCGGGACCACTTGGGCTCCTGTCCTGCTGTCCCTCTCCAGGGACAGCGGTGGCTGGGCCAGCAGCACGGCCCTGAGTCCCAGGCTCTGGCCTTCCCAGAGACCAGACGCTGCTTGGAAAGCACCTGGACCTGGGGCGCGGGAAGTCGCCTTCCGGTGGGAAGAGAGGGTGCCCAGTCTGCCAGCAGCCAGGGCCCCACGCGGTCCCACCAGCAGCGCCCGGGGGCGCCCCGGAGGCGAGGGGGCTGTGGACACCCTGCCATGCCCCCGCTGCTGGTCCCCACTCACAGGTGTCACCAGCGGTGAGGAAGAGAGGGGGGCTGGCACTCCTGGGCTCAGGCAGTGCTGCTTATTGACTCCATGAATCTTAACCCTTTCTTTCCCTCCCCAACTGGGGAGCAGCCGGGAGGTAGAAGAGGGGCCACGATCAGCCACAGAGTCAAGACGTCTGGGAGACAACAGCAGCCGTGAAATCTGGGGAAGGTAAGACACCCCTCCCCGCCGAGGACCGACCCCACAGGACGATTCTGCAGGGCCGCGGCTTGTTCCCACAGACTGGAGAGCACGCTTCAGCCAGCGGCCCCATCCCGGGTTTCTCAGCCGCCCTTCAGGCTGGTTCTCCCTCAGCATTCCCGAGATAAGGATTCCTGCAAATGTGATTTCTTGGGAGACGTTCCCAGGAAAATCTCAGGGAGAGAGTGAGGAAGCCGGGCTGGGAGGGCAGAAGGCCAAAGGAGGGCGCAGACTGGGTCCCCCGGGTGGCGCCCTGGGCGTTTCTCTCTCCCAGGCTGGGAGCTGGAGTCTGTTTACCTCCAAATCCCACCTCCAGGGAAACATAAATTCCCAGGCACCTCCCAGCAGCCTCAGGGCGGTCCCCCAACACAGAGGCGCAGGTGCTGTGCTCGGCTGTGAAAGCCAACAGCGAGGGACTGTGCTCAGGACCTGGGGGTGGAAGGGGGGTGCATCTGCAGCACGGGAACCCCGGGCGGGGGCCGGAGGCGCCTAAGCCCTGCACCCCGCACTGCGGGAGTTTGCACACGTCTGCACACGCACGCTCTTCTCCAACCAGATTCTCAAACGCACGTGTGACTCCGAAAGGCCACGTCTCTGCAGAGGGGGCTGCAGCCCCCTTAGATCCTCCCAGATCAGGCCAGGAGCCTCAGGGGCAGCTCACGGTCCCTGGAAGGTCACGGTGGACACCCAAGTTCCTTCCTTTCCAGACATTTTATGCTGGGGTCGCCTGGCCTACAAACACCCCAAGGGTGTTAGCCACACAGCCCAGGTCACCAAAGACGCAGCCATTGCCGACGCTGGCCGAGTCCAGTGCAAAGCCGTGGCATCCCGTGTCAAGGGCACCGGAGCCTTCTCTGAGGGCACCATCTCCCTGGCCACCAAAGCTCCAGCACAGCGCTGCAAATGCACCAAAAGAAATCCTCGTGCAAGCTCCCCGGCCCATCGCTGGAGCCCGCCCACCGCCCACCAAGACCACCTGCCCACTGTCCTACCCCCACAGGCCCTCCTCTCATTTCTGCTCCTGTAAATAAACACCCCCCCCACCCTCCTCCACAGCCCCCCCCCCCACCTCGTCCCCCAGCCCCCAGCTGCACGCCCTCCTCCAGGCAGGCTCAGGCGTGCTTGCATCTTCAGGGACCAACGTTCAGGCCCAAGATAAGCTTCCTGTTACAACTCCTCCGCTGGGTGACGAGCTGGGCTTGTTTTTAATTTTTTTGTGTGTTCATTGTAGAACATTTAGAAAACACAGAAAAGTACAAAGAAAGAAATAAAAATCACGGGTAATCCCGTGACTCTGGCTGCCCACGGTTAACCTTTGTTTTTGCTTTTATTAATATGACATAACATGAAGGTAGGCTAGTATGAATGAACTTTTCGTTTATTTAAACTATTCCTTATTTTTGTTTCCAGGTACCAGCCAGCGAGAGATCCCAGGGCAGTCCCTTTGAGTCACCAGAAGGCCCCGTCCTCTTGGCGTCTTGTTGAAAGTGAAAGCAGCCCCATCCTTGGCACCCCAGCCAGAGAGGCAGAGAGAGGGCGGCCCCTCCGTGGCTCCCCTCTCCGGAGCTCAGCGAGCATTTGGGGACATGGGCATCCAATGGGAAAAGACTGGCGTCCGCAGCCCGTTCCAGGCAACAAAAGGGACAGGAAGCCACGGAGTGTCAGCCACAGCCACGTGCCGCCTGGGGCAGCCTGCGCGGGGCCTAAGGGCCAGCCTTGGTTCAAGTCCCGGCTTCGTCACTCAGCAGGTGCCCTTTAAGCCTCAGTTTCTTTAACTTTAAAGTGGGCATAAAGCAATTGACTGGGAACCTCGCTCCCCATCAGAGGTCTCCAGGATCGGATCCCGGTGAATCCTAGAGGAGAGAAAATGAGAAGAGAAGAAAATAGACAGCAAACACAGTAGGGCAGGAGGAGGGAAGGGGAGAAAATAAATAAATAAGTTAAATTAATAAAGTGGACATAAAAATTGTATCAAAGGTATAAAGGCGTTCAGGGTGCTCGGTAAAGGGTCACCCCTACAGTTACTGTCTAGGGCCTCCCCAGGCCTCCCCAGCCGGGCACTGACAATGTCACATTTGCCCGATGAAGGACCTTCTGCATCTCCCTCCCCATATCTCTCCCAGGGGAGGGAAGCTCCCAGGGGTCCCATGTGGACTCACAGACTTCTCTGCCACCAGCAGGACCACCGAGCCGTGTTCTGCCTCTCGGCCCCCCTGCCTGTATAGCCCCCTGAAGCCCCTCTCCCACCTCCCAGGGGCCCCTGACCTGCAGACCCCACAAGCCCCGAACAGCCCCGCAGTCCCCGCGAAGGCGAGGAGGGGTCCCTCCCTGCCCTGTGCCCCTCTGCCGCCCAGGCTCTGGGCAGAGGAGCTGGCCTTTCTGGGACCAGGCTGCCCGCAGCCCTCGCCATGCCCTCCCACCCTCACCCCTCCGGCTCCCTGCTCCCCTGTGTTCAGACCGACAGCTCCAGGCTGGTGGCACGTCCCACCGCACGACCCAGGCACGCGGGGACAGTTTCCACCCCTACGGTGGACACCAGCCTGGCAGCCCTCATCAGCAGAGTCAGGTCAGAGGGCAGGGGGTCCCGGGGAAGGGTGGGCCGGGGGCCCTCCAGGAAGGCTGCTCAGAGAAAGCAGAACTGGCACTGGTGGGACTTGGGTGCTGGCGGGGTCCGATGCCGGGGAGAGGAAGGATGTGCACCCAGGCCCTACCCCGGGGGGCAGGGGTCGCCGGTCCCCCCCGGGGACCCACAAGGCCACGGGCCCCTGTTCCCAGGGTCTGAAACGTCGGCACACTCAGGCTTCCTGGCCTGGCATTGCTTTTGGGGATCAAGTCTTTTTGTGTCCCCCAACATCTGAAGGAAGAGAATGTGGCCCCACTGAGAGGTGAAGGGCACGGGGCCTAGCACCGCTGTGTGAGCTTGGGTGGGGGTGTCCCGGTCTCAGGGGCTCAGGGTCCTCGCTTGCGAACCGAGGACTGCGACACCCACCCTCCGGGGGAGAAGTGAGAAGGAAACGCAGGAACGAATGAGAAAGGCCTAGAATCAAAGGCTGCGCTCCACAGTGCCCTGGGAGTGATGCTTCTGCAATCCATCACTCACACTCGGACAGGCCTGGTGGAATCTTCCGGACTGGTGGCATCTGGCGAGGGGACAATCTGTTCCCCGAGGCCTGCCGAGGCCCCGGAACGACCGCCCTGGCTCGCTCGCAGCAAGCACGTCTGCTCTTCTGGTGGGCGGGCCCGGAACCCGGTGTCCAGAGAACGTGGTCGGCGAAGCCCTTGCTCCCAGGTTTCCACCCCGAGATTCCACAAGGCCCCGAGGCCACGCCGGCCCCCGGAAACGGCGACCCCCTCTCCCAGCCGCCGCCCCGGCTCCGGCCCCGGCCTCCACCGACCTCCCCCCCCAACCGTACCCGAATGAAAATAAAAGACTGAACGAGTTAATTTGCTAAAATGGACTGGAGTGCAATAACTGATGACATTTTTCCCCAAAGGAAACTTGGGTTAATTTGGCGGGTGACTCATATGCCAGGCTGCCAGTTACAACACACACCATCGCAGACACGACCTCGCACGGAGCCCCGGGGGGCAGCCGCCCCCCCTCGCTGCTCCAGACCCAAGCTCCCCTCCCGGGTGGGGCGGGGGCGGGGGCCGCCTGGAGTGCCCACTTCGGAGCGTGCAAGGCACACGTGCACACACGTATGTGCATACACACGCACGTGCCACATGCTCGCCCCGGGCACAGGCTAGCACGCACATGTATGTGCGTATGCACGTGTGTGCCACATGCTCGTCCAGGGCACAGGCTAGCACACACGTATGTGTGTATGCACGTGTGTGCCACATGCTCGCCCCGGGCACAGGCTAGCACACACGTATGTGCATATGCACGCGTGTGCCGCATACTCGCCCTGGGCGCAGGCTAGCACACACACGTATGTGCGTACACACGCGTGTGCCGCATACTCGCCCCGGGCACAGGCTGGCACACTCACGCACTCAGGAAGCCACCCCCTATCCCTGGCATGGGGCTCCCAGCAAGCCTTTCAGGGCTAACCTTTGCATACCAATTCTGGGGGGGGAAAGTCCAATTAAAGTAACTTCTTCCTAAGTCATTCCTATTTTCCCAGCCGCTGAGCAGGTGACCAACGTGACCTCCGGTGGGGTGGGAATTCCTGGCCCGGCAGTCCGTGGTGGAGGCTCCAGGTGGGCTTTCCCTGTCTGTCGGGGGTGAAGGGGACATGGGGACCACCCCCCATATTCCTCACATGGTCTCAGCTTCTAATGAAAGCAGCACTCAGCTCATGCAGAACCCCTCAAGGTGAGCCCTGGAATCAGAGGCCCTGCAAGGTCAGCTGCTGTGTGACCTTGGGCAAGACTTTCAGCCTCTCTGAGCCTCAATTTCTTCTTTGAAATGCCATCACCACCATCACCCTGCCTGCCTCACAGTGTCCTTGTGAAAGCATTTCATGAGCTAAAACCATCCAGAGAGTGGTCAGCTGGGAAGGAGGACAGGCAGCTCCTAGGGGGCCGCCCTCTGTGACGTCCCCAAGGGAGCCTGGCCCCGGGCACTGGGTTCCGGTCCAACTCACCCACTGACACCTGTGTGACCTCAGGTGAGCCATATTCCTCTCTGAGCCTCAGTTTCCCTACCTTTTTTTTTTATTGTATTTTTTTGAAGATACATAGATCACAAAAAATGTTACATTAAAATATATAGGGAAGCAGACATGACTCAACTGATAGAGCGTCCATCTCCCATATTGGAGGTCCAGGGTTCGATCCCCAGGGCCTCCTGACCCGTGTGGAGCTGGCCCACAGGCAGTGCTGCCGCATGCAAGGAGTGCCGTGCTACACAGGGGTGTCCCCCGTGTAGGGGTGTCCCATGAGCAAGGTGTGCGCCCCGTAAGGAGAGCCACCCCATGCGAAAAAAAGCACAGCCTGCCCAGAAGTGGCGCTGCATACGCAGAGAGCTGACACTGCAGGATGACACAACAAAAAAGAGACACAGTTTCCCAGTGCCACTGGATAATGCAAGTGGAGGCAGAAGAACACACAGTGAATGGACACAGAGAGCAGACATCGGGGGGAAGGGGAGAGAAATAAATAAAATAAATCTTTAAAAATATATATATATGTATAAGAAGTTCCCACATACTCCACACCCCACACCCCCACTCCTCCCACATCAACCACCTCCTTCATCATTCCGCCACATCCGCTACATTTGGTGAATGCATCTTAGAGCACGGCCGCACCGCATGATTATAGTTCACATTGTAGTTTACACTCTTACCTGTCTTTTGACGCTAACACTTTCGGCCTCCGTTTTGGTTTCATCTGGTTGGGGGGGGCCGGCAGAGGACAGGGAGGCCAGAGGGAGCCCAAGACCCCCAGGCAGGTCTCCTGCTCACCTGTGCCATGGCTAAGCCCACGCTACAGGAGAGAAGGCTGGGCGAGGGCAAGGAGGCCGGGTGGCAGCCAGAGCCCAGGACAGGGCGCAGGAGAGGGACTCACAGCTCCTCTGTGGGTGAGCTAAGGCCGAGCAGGGCTGGGGCAGGGCCGGGAGGGCCTCGGGGCACCTTGGGAGAACCAAGAGCTGTTCTCACCAGCGAGGGACAGAGATTCCTGTGCCAGGATGAGCCCCAGGGAAGCGTCTTCCTGGCTATTTGTACCAAGGGCAGCGCTCAGAGTGGCAAGAGAGAGAAGCAAGCACAGACGACAGTCCACCCACGAAATCCGAGGCCGGCTCGCTAGGCGTGGGGGGCAGAGGCCCCTCGGGGCAGGCCCAAGCCCAACCGTCCCCTGGATAGTGGCCGAGCTCCTGCCTCTAGGCCAGCCTTGGGCCTGGTCGAGCCTGGGTTCGAATCCCGCCGCTGCCGCTTACAAACAGAGGGAGACTGCGCCAAGAGTTTTCACAACCTCCCTGAGCTTCAGCCCTGCCTCTGCGAGAAGACACGTCGGCTGAACGACGTCCACAGCTGCACACAGGGTAGGCCCGGCAGATGTCTGTGAACTGGTACTCCTGGGCAGGGCAGGACGAAAGGGCGTCCTTCAACTTTCCCAACCATTGTCATCTCAAGAGAGAAAGCTCACGCTGCCATGTCTCCTACCCCCCCCCCCCAGAAAACAGGGAGCCCGAGTCCAGCCAAAAAAGAAACAGGCGCCATAACTGCCGGGTTCCAGGGGGCCCCGCTGGCACCCGGGTCCTCGCGCCTCCTCACTCGGGGGTGGCAGGTTCTGGACCTTTCCAGCCCCAGCCGAGGAAACAGAGTCCTCGAGCACCTGGCTTTTTAAGGGGACACGGAATGGCTGCTGACGTCCTCCCGCTTTCCTCCTGGGCGGCCTCACAGGGCGTCCCGGCCTGAAGCTGTGAGGCTCGCCTGCCGTCCGGCTTTAGGCACCTTTCCCTCAGCCACCTTGCCCGAGTGACTGAGCACCCGCTGGGGGGGTGGGGCTGAGAGGTGGGCCTGGAGGGGCGCCCTGGGGGGAGAGGACAGCTGCCCACGGCGGGGGGGCCCCGGGGCAGGGAGGGCAGCATTTCCCAAGTGCACAGCCAGCAGGGGCCGCTCCGCCCAGTGCCTCTCACACACCCAGACCCACCAAGTCACACACACAGGCGCACTCACACATCACACACACACGTGCACACACACACGCGTATACACACACACGCGCCATGGCTGCCCCCTGCCCCGCGGCGTTCCCCGGCTGGTGGGCACAGCCCGCGCCACCCAGCGGGAGGAACTGCCAGCGCCACGAGGCGTTTGGCTGGGGAGCGCCCAAGTTCACCGGGGATTTAGTGGCAGAGCCAGGACCACCGCCCCCCAGGCTTGGGAGCCAGAGCGCGTGACCGCACAGCATCACCGGTTGACGGGACCCCCAAAATAGGGCTCGATGCAGGTGAGCGTTTGGCTCAAACAAGGTTTCCGTGTGGCTCCTTCAGTACCGGGGTGAGGACGGTGGCAGGAGGGCCAGGGCAGAGGTGAGGGCGGGTCCCCACCAGCCTGCCGGGGCGGGGGGGAGGGGGGGGCGGTGCTGCTGCCACCTCGGGGCTCCTCTGCCTCGTCCCGCCAGCCTGCAGCCTCCTCTCTTCTCCCTGCCCCTCCTGGACCAGCGTTCCCCCCGCCCAGTGTGGCCGTTCCCTTCTCCCTCCTTCCTGGACCCCATGGCTGGGCCAGCAGAGGAGAATAGTCCAGACCCCAGAGCCTGGGGTCAAGGTCAGGGCCAGGGCGCCACCCCTCCCCCGACCCCCGGCACCTCCTGCTGCCTTGGCGGCGGCCGGGGGCGGCCCCTCCCTCCCCCTCGCCCCTTCCCGGTCCCTGTCCCCTGTCCCTGTCCCCGCGGGCGAGAGGCCCGAGGCGCCCAGACCGAGCCAGGGGACCAGGGACGAGGCCGCTTCCCCCGGGGGCCGCTAGGTGGCGCCGCGCTAACGAGGATCGCCCGGCCGCGCGGCGAGGGCGGGAGAGCAGGGACGCGGCGCCCACCCTCCCACCCCCGCCCGGGCCCCGGGGGCCCCCTCCAAGCCCCGGCTCGCCCTGGGGCTCAGATCACACCCTGGGGCCGCCCGCCCCCCACCCCAGCCCGCACTTCGCCTCCCCCCGGGCGGTGGCCCCTTGGTCCCGTGGGCCCCACCAGCTGCCTCCGTGCGCCTCCCAGAGCTGCCCTCGGGGGTAAACAGAGAAGTTGAAGGACGAGAGCTGAGAGCTGCATCTGCCCCACCTGGACCTGGCCCTACCCCCTCCCAGCCTCGGTTTCCCTCTCTGTACTTGGGGATGGTGTCCCTCAGGGCAATGCGATCAGCCTGGCGCAGACTGGGTGTGGGCGAGGGATGGGTGCCTCGGTTTCCCCTTTATGTCCCCCCCAGGATTTCACCTCACCATTGCCTTTGCCCCCTCATTTTCTCAATGCCCTCCCAGGAAGTACAAGCTGCGGCCCGAAGCCTCTAAGGAGCGGCCACCTGCAGCCACCCTTCCACCGCCAGAATGAAAAATCCACCTTCTCCTCCCTTGGCCACGCTGCCGCCGCCCCTGCATCCAGACGCCAAGGAGGCCCGAGCTCCTCCACTGGGCTGAGTTTCTGTCTGTCTGGAGGGTCCACTCCCACCCCCATTCCAGGCTCCTGTGGACAGAGGTGCCCCACCCACTACCCGAGAGTGCTCCAACAATCAAATGCTTGTTGATTCCAGCCACGGGAGAGCCAGGCGCTAACAATGCTTTTTTTTTTTTAAGATTTATTTTTTATTCATTTCTCTCCCCTTTCTCCTCCCCACCCCCCCCACCAGTTGTCTGCTCTTTCTGTCCATTCACTGTGTGTTCTTCTGTGTCCACTTGCATTCTTGTCAGCGGCACCAGGAATCTGTGTCTCTTTTTGTTGTGTCATCTTGCTGTGTCAGCTCTCCGTGTGTGCGGCCCCACTTCTGGGCAGCCTGCTCATTTTTCGCACGGGGCTGCTCTCCTTGAGGAGCGCACTCCTCGCGCGTGGGGCTCCCCTACGCGGGGGACACCCCTCGTGGCACTCCTTGCGCGCATCAGCACTGCGCATGGGCCAGCTCCACATGGGTCAGGAGGCCCGGGGTTTGAACCCTGGACCTCCCATATGGTAGGCTGACTCTATCCGTTGAGCAAAATCCGCTTCCCAACCATACATATTAACCTACTCTGCGCCGGGGGCTTCTTTAATGTAATCCTTGCAACATTTCTGGGTAAAGCCAGCGTGGAAACTGAGGCTCAGAAACCCGGAGGCCGCACACAGGGTCGATGGCAGAGCCCAGGCTGGAGCCCGGGGCTGGCTGACCTCACCTCCCTGCCATGCCCCGGGGCTCCAGAGTGGTCAGCTGCCAGAGGCCTGCTGCCCAGGGCGGCCGGGGCCTGTCGAAATGGAGCCAGCGGTCGGTGTCACTGACGCTCCCGTGTTCACAGCCACCCCCTGGCCTCTGCAGGGTCTCAACTTCCTGCCAGGAAAGATGTCTTCCCCAGCCCAGCCCTCAGGGCCTCGCTGCAGCCTCACCTCCTACAGGAAGCCTTCCGTGCCCGTGCCCACAGGTGCAGGCGTCAGCTGGGCCCCCCAGAGTGGGCAGTCCTCAGGATGCATGGGCTCAGAGCGTCCTCCATCTCTGGCTCAGACACACTGTGGCTGTCAGGGGCCAGCTGAGGACAGACTGGCCCCATGATGTCTTTCCGTCCCGAACTCCCAACTTAAAACGAAGCTTCTAGAAGGGCATTTAGGGCAGATGATGAAACTAAGGCACAGAGGGACCTAGTGACCGACTCAAAGTCACACAGCAAACCCCCAGAGTCAGAGATTAGATACAAATCGAGGTCCCTTTTTGGGGTGGTGGGAGATAGACCAACAAGGGTTAATTGCAAGCACACAAACACGTTCAAGGGAGAGGACCGCGTGGAGCCATGGACTGTGGCTGGGGGAGGGGTGACCGCCGGCTGGCAACGCCCCGCACTGGGCGCGGCGGGTCTGAGAACGGCCCCAACGCCTCCCCCAGCACCCGGCTGGCCTGTGCCCTCTTGCAGGCACATCCCGTCTGCCGGCCCACCAAGGTCTGGCATCACCCAGCTTGCGTAACGGAAAGCTCTGCCTTCCCATTACTGGGGCAACGTCACCCACGACTAATGCCCCCACAAAAGCCTGGGGGTCACCTGGGCTGGGTCAGGCGAGGCCAGCCCAGGGGGCCCCAAAAGCCCACTAGCGTCCATCCCCCAAGTGGACATTCTGGAAAGTGCCCCCAAAACAGACATCCTGCAGGGGTCCCTGGGCTGGCGCTCTGCCTGGGGGCTGCCCCTGAGCACCCCTTTGGCCTCATCAACACAAGGCTGCTGCCCTGGGCGGGTGCACCCAAAACGCGGGAACACGACTGCTTGCTTCCTTCTTTCTCCAGAGCCAGTTGTTGACCCGCAGGACTGGGGAGCGGCGCGCTCCTCCTCCCCGACAGGGCGGCCTGGGCAGCCAGTGGCGCCTGCCAGCTGCGCGCCCGGCCCTCCTCCGCAGGCCCCCACATCTGCTCTTCCACTTGCCCGATCTCTCCCTTCCCTCGCGCGAGCACGGGAAACCGCACCGCTCCCCCCACTCCTCCCACCTGACATCTGCCCCACGCATCTCTGGTCCCAGAGCATCCCTGGAGGAGACGATATTTTAACAGTCACCTCCGGGCCTCGTGGGGGGCATCAATTACCAGGCGGAGTGGTTTCGAGGTTCAACGCAGGGGAAAGCAGCAGCCAGCCCCCAGTCGCCTGGAGAACCCCCGTGTACCACCGAGGTGGGTGCAGCGCCGATCGGCCAGGGGGGTGGGAGGGCGAGGCCATCACTAATTCAGGCGGCACCCGCCTGGCGTTGGCCTAGTTTGGACGTGGACTCAGGAAACGCTGGCCTTCCAGCACTGTAAGGGGGAGAAAAGGCTTCCCTAAGCTGTAACCGGGGCTGCCACCGAGATGCTTAACCTACTTAGGAAAGCCGATCATTTTTAAGCACTTTTAATGCATCCATTTAGGCACACCCCAAACGGATACCCTGATGACAAACTGCCCTTTGTTCCTTGAAGCTGACACGTTCCCTCGCAGCACCCGGCAGTCAGAATCGCTGCCCACACTGAGCAGTAGTGAAACTCCCTTTGCAGAACATCCTGCCAAATGCCAGGCCAGCCGGCCAGCCCCTCTCTCTTTCGGTTAGCAATAGTCAGCAAACCGCGGCTGTGGCCAAGGCCTGTGGACTCTGTGCACTAGGACATTTTCTGTGTCACGCTGGCCTCCCTGCCCGCATTCGTGGACATGGCTGGATCGTCCCGGGCACGGGCTGTGTCTACCTTGACTTCACTTCGTTGCTGCGCAGTGGTTGAGCCATGAGTGTTGACTCGTCCTGCTCACACCCCAAGCAAGCGGATGGCAGGGGCCTTGGTGGGGGTAGGGGGCAGCCAGGAGCTACCTGCTCTGCACTAGTCAGTGCCTTTTAATGGTTTTTCATTGGTGGAACTCTTTTTAAAGGAGAACTCGTGGGCAGAGCCCCAAGCTAGAAATCAGATGAGGCCAGAGTGGCTCTGGCGAAAGGGCTCTGAGCAGCTGAGCCCCAGTTGGACCTCCCCAGGGCCTTCTAAGCTCCGAAACTTTGGTTTCCACTGGGGGCTCATCCTCCTGCATCTGAGAACCAGGTTTAGAGGTCACTCAGCCCGGGGGAAGTAAGAAAACACAAGAAACCCAAACTGGAAGCGACAATGCAATGCCAGAACGCCACCTCTTGGGCTTCCCCCTTATTTGCCTCATCCTTGTTCTTTCCCTGGAGGCCTCCAGGTGAATCCTCCTGTTTGCCCCCCTGCCGTGCTCGGGTTGCTATGGTGATGGCGTTCCTGGGCACAGCCTCTGCCACACCAGCATCTGGGGCACCGAGACCTGAAGATGCCACCGCCACTGCCACCACCCAGGCCACAAGACAGACAGGGCCGAGAGGTTGATTCCTGTGATCGCCCGAGTGACAGGAAACCCCTCCCTGATGCATTCATTCAACACTCAGGCTGAGGGCAGCCAGGCCCAGACAAAGACGCCGCCCCCGTGGGGTGTGAGATGGGTGCGGGCCAGGAAATGGGCAGCTCCAGCCCAGAGCCCGACGTGCACCATGAGGGCAGGAGGGGAGCGCGGAGGCCCAAGGAAGAGCCTGACTCAACCTGACGGTCAGGGAAGGCTTCCCGGAGGAAGTGGCCTCAGAGCTGATACCTGGAAAGTTAGCCAGAAAGGGTCCTGCCAGAGGGGACAGTATGTGCAAAGGCCCAGAGGCAAGCAGGGGTGTGTTGGCGGCCCTGTGGGAGGAGTGTGCGGGGTGGTGTTTGGGGTGGTTTGGGGTGCAGAGGGCAGAGCAAAGGGCCAGGCTATGCCAAGGCTAGCGAGAGGCCTGCAGGGAGCATGGGCAGGGAGCCCGGGGGGGGCGATGACCAGCCTTCGTGGTCAAGGACGCCCGCCCGTGGGGCTCCAGCTATGGGACTCTGGTGGCTGCGCTGGTCCCCGTGTGCCTCAGGACAGCCCAGGAAAGCAGTGGAGGGTCTGGACGAGGCCCTCACTGCTCCCCCTCAGTGTGCCAGTGTCCCCAGCCCTCGGGGAGCAGGTCTTGGGGCTCACACTGCCCTTTTTTTTTTTTTAAGATTTATTTTTATTTATTTATTCTCCCCACCACCAACCACCATTCCCCCGTTGTCTGCTCTCTGTGTCCATTTGCTGTGTGTTCTTCTGTGTCTGCTGGTATTCTCATTAGGCAGCTCCAGGAACTGATCCTGGGACCTTCCGGAGTGGGAGAGAGGCTACTACTCTCTTGCGCCACCTCAATTCCCTGTTCGGCTATGTCTTCTTATTTTTTCTCCTGTTTCTCTTGTTGTGTCGTCTTGCTGCGTCAGCTCTCCATGTCGGCCAGCACTGCTGCGCAGGGCAGCTTTTCCCATGCAAGGTGGCATTCCCAGGCAAGGCGGCTCTCCTGCGTGGCGCTGCGTTCCTGCAGGGGCTGGCGTTCTGCGTGGGCCAGCTTGCCCTCACCAGGAGGCCCCGGGCATCAAACCCTGGACCTCCTCTATGGTAGACGGGGACCCAATTGGTTGAGCCACATCCGTTTCCCCACACTGCTCTTTACAGCAGCCCTCCCCTGCACCCTGGCCACGGATCCCTGGGGTGGGTCCCAAGGCAGGTCCTCCCCGGCTCGGGCTAGAAACACTCCTCGTGCATCTGACTGGCCCGAGGGACAGTGGACCAGACCCTGCGTGGTCAGGGCCCTCCCACGATGACGTCTAGCAGCCTGCACTTGGCATATGGGTGCCACGTGTCCCGGCAGTGGGGCTGTGGTCCAGGGGCCGCCCCCCTCCTGCCACGGTGCCCACGTCATGGGAACACGCTGAGGCCTTCCTCCCGGGCCTCAGCTCCAGGACAGAGCTCTGGGCTCCCCCGCAGCTGCCTGATTCTCCCCCCTAGGAAGCCAGTTGTCAGCCCAGCAAATACCCTTGGGGCAGGCAAGGATCCTAGCAGTACGTATTGGTTATTGATCGAAAGATTATTGACTGAACGCTCGGTACCCATCACTATACCATTTCACCAGTTTATCTCATCTCATCCTCACAACCGCCCAAGTTCTATGTGATCCCATTTAAGGAAATGGAGGCACAAAGAGTTCAGGTCGCTGGCCTGAGGTCACAAAAATACGTGGGGCCCGGATTTGAACCCGGGCAGCTCCAAACCCGCTGTTCTGCCTCTCACTTCCTCGCCCCTGGGAACCTCTCATTTCCACTTGCCATTCACGTCCTTCTTTATTTTTCCTCCTATTGTCTATATGAATCGCTGTACACCTCATGCAATCTTTTTCTGAACAAAGTAGATACAATTGGCCAGACAAAGAAAGACATCTAAAAGCCACCCGGTGGAAGCGGACTTGGCCCAATGGATGGAGTGTCCGCCTACCACATGGGAGGTCCGCGGTTCAAACCCCAGGTCTCCTGACCCGTGTGCAGCTGGCCCATGCGCAGTGCTGATGCATGCAAGGAGTACCATGCCACGCAGGCGTGTCCCCCATGTAGGGGAGCCCCACATGCAAGGAGTGCACCCCATAAGGGAGCCGCCCAGTGTGAAACAAATGCAGCCTGCCCAGGAATGGCGCCACACACATGGAGAGCTGATGCAGCAGGATGACGCAACAAAAAGAGACAGATTCCCGGTGCCCATACAAGCAGATACAGAAGAACACACAGCAAATGGCCACACAGAGCAGACAATGGGGGGGAAGGGGGAAGGGAGAGAGAGAAATAAATAAATAAATAAATAAATAAATAAATAAATTTTTAAAAAAATAAAAATAAAAACTACCGGCTCCTTCGCAACACTGACCCATCGTCCTCCGGCCAAATCTTGTGCCTCGAGGCCAGGGTGGCCGAATTCCAGGAGGATCCTGGTTCTTCTGCAAACGAGTCCCCCGCAGACCTGTCCACCAGCTCAGGCAGGAGCCCAGATCTGCTGTTACCTTAGGGGATAAGACTGGGACCCGGCTAGGACCTTCCCACCCCAAGTCATTCAATCACTCACTCACTCATTTGTTTGGCAAGTGACTGGTCAGAGGCTCTGACTGGGTCACCCCAACCCTCGGGCTCACCTGTGCCCAAGGGAGTTGGCCATGGCAGCTGAGGGAGGGGGCCGCTGCAGGGACAAATCCCTGCTCTCCCTGGAGCAAAGCATGGCTCTGAACTCGGGTCTGTCCCACGGGCTGGGTCCAGGAATCACTAGCCCTTGCCGCTTTGCTGATCACCTTCCTCACCTGCTCAGGTAGCCCCGGGCCTGACCTGCAGGCAGGGCCTCAACCTCCCCGAGCACCAGGCCAGGGCTCCCTAAAGCGTGGTGGCAAAGCACCTCCTCTTCAGAGCTGTCCCAGGCCTCCAGGGACCTGGCCTGAAGCTCGTGGGTCTTGGAGAGGTTTTGAGACATACCTCTCTCCCTCGTCCCACTTCTCTACCTCTCCCTGGCCCTCCTTTCCCAGGATGAGAAGCAGTGGGGGGAAGTGGACATGGCTCAACTGATAGAGCGTCCATCTACCATATGGAGGGTCCAGGGTTCAATTCCCAGGGCCTCCTGACCCGTGTGGAGCTGGCCCATGCGCAGTGCTGATGCGCGCAGAGTGCCGCGCCGCGCAGGGGTGTCCCCGCATGGGGGAGCCCCATGTGCAAGGAGTGCACCCTGCAAGGAGAGCCGCCCAGCGCGAAAAAAGCACTGCCCAGGAGCGGTGCTGCACACACGGAGAGCTGACACAGCAAGATGATGCAACAAAAAAGAGACACAGTTTCCCAGTGCCGCTGAATAATCAGGCAGACGCAGAAGAACACACAGTGAATGGACACAGAGCAGACAACGGGGGGAGGGGGGAGAAATAAAAACTAAAAAAAAAAAGAAGCAGTGGGTGGATGGGCGCCTCGATTTCTCCTTCGTGCCAACAGGCAGGCAGGCTCCTTGGTCCTGCAGCTCTCCCAAACCTGGGTGAGACTCGACGACAACAGGATGGCAGGTTTCCCGCCCCCCTGTGCCCTCGAAATGGTGGAGAACAAAGGCAGAGGGAGGGGCCGCCAGGTTCTCACCGCGGGCCCCCCAGCTCTCTTCTGGCCCCAGACCCTGCTGGCAATGAACTGCCCTGGCTCTGCGAGCCGTCGGCCCCCCCTCACGGGACAGGAGCGCACCTCGCGGGGCTGAGAGGTGGGGGAGAGAGTGGTGCGTTATTGGGCACTTCTTCTTAAGTCTGTGATAAGCTCCTTCTATTAGACTATAGATCTCGTCACATAAAATAGATTTGTGGACTCGCAGCCAGGGAGAGCCGCGTTCCTGAGCTGCGGAAATGGCTCATTTTTTCCCCCTCTTCCACGAGTAACTGATGGTCATGAATTTTTCACCCAAATGTCGCCACTAAAGATGTCACCAGCCTCCCTCCCCTGGAGAGTTTATGATCTTGCTTTAATGGGGTGGGGGCGGGGGGCAAGGGGAGAAGGGGATGTCCGCATCCTGGAGCTGGGAATGGAATGCTGCATGGGGCGGGGGGGTCAGAGGCTGCGGTTTGAAGTCCGGCCGAGGGTAGCCACTCTGTTTATTGAGCATTTACTGTGTGGCCAAGGACTTTACATCCACCATCTCGTTTAATCTTCCTGGCAACCTTGGGAAGGGAGGTGACAGATGGGCAGGGACCCGGAGAGGCTGAGGAACTCGCCCAAGGTCACAGAGCTTATTACGGCAGCAGGACCAGGGCGCAAGCTCCGTGGGGCTCCCAAACCTGTCCATCGCTGAGGTTTACAGCCTCCACCCGAGGCTCAAGGTGACCTTGAGAAGGCTGCCTGCGCCCTCTGGCTCAGGATCTGGATGAGAAAATCAGACAACACAGGAACTGGCAGGGGCGAGAGGCGAAACAGCCCCTTGCTTGGCCACCGGTCTGGAGCGATTCCCTCTTTTGCAAGGAACGGAAGTCAGAGGCTAATCTCCGTGACCGAGAACTTTTGAGATGCTCACTTTGGCAAGATAGACGTCCTACTGGGATAACTAGTTAGGAAAAGAGCCCTTGCTAATTTGGGAGAAGAGATGGAATCGGGACTGGAAACTGTCTCCCTACTACGGGGCCACCGCCGGGCTCCGCCCACCCCTCAGAGAGGAAAAGGGCACACCAGGAGGGGCTGCACGAGCCCACCTGCAGCGCCAGGAGAGGGGGCTGTAGGCTCTTCCTCCCCTGGGGAGGGGTGGGCTGACAGGTCAGAGAGAGAGGGTTCTGGGAAACAGAAGGTGGAGAGAGCCAGGTGTGTGGGGGAGAGATGTCCTTGAGACACAGCCCCCCCGCCCGAGCTGCACCACCCTGGATACTGCAACCTTGGCCCAGTGTGGCCTTGGTCTGCAGAAGGCTGCCACCCAGCAGGGGCGGTTCGGGCCGAGGGGCGCTGCTTCCCAGTCAACCATGGACTGCAGAGCCCCCAGGTCACGAAGTCGAGTCGCCGCGGGCCATCGGGAGCCAGAGGGCCGCTCAGGCCGCTGCGGTCGAGATGAGGGCCTCAGGGCCTGGCTCCAGTCTCTGCTCCCCCCACCCCCAACCCCACCCCAACTCTCGAGGCAGGAAAAGAGGGGGCCCTGCAGACCTGGAGGGGGCCCGGGTAAAGGGCGGGATAAAGGAAATGAGGCTCTAAAAGCAAAACCAGGAGCCAGAATCACGAGGGGCCCTGATCATGGCAGCAGAGCGAGGTGCTCTGGGGCTCAGGTCCCTCTGGGAGCTTTAAACAACCAGCAAGAACTGGCAGAAACACCTTTCCAAAAGCTCCAGGAAACAGGTGAAGGACTGCGGTAACAGAGCAGGTGCCACGTCAAGAGAAAGACCAGGTAAGAGCGTAGAACGCCCTGGCTCCCAGGCTGGCCCGTCCCCACACACTGGCCAGCCGGGCAGGGGCTGCCCACACCCCCAGTGTCACCCCTGGCCCCGTTCCGGAGGTGGCGGAGCAGCCCTCGTGCAGGTACCGGGAGCCTCGTGCAGGTACTCACTGCCTGGTGGCGGCCTGAGGGCCTCGCCCTGCCTGGAGAAGGCAGCCCCCCAGCCCTCCTGCAGAGCCCCGGAGAGCAGTGACCTCGTGCTGCCCCAGGCAGAGGATGGCCGGGTGGGGGTCAGAACCAGGAGGAAACTGTTTCCTAGCGAAGAGAAAACATTTGCATCCAGGTAAGTGGGAGAACCCCCTAGGGTCACCCATGAACGTCAAAGATAAGCCGAAGGCTCAGCGAGGTCCCCTTCTGCCTGGAGCTGTCTTCCAAAATCAGTGTACTGATCAGCCCTGAAGGAGAGCATTCCCACCCGTCAGTCAGCAAGGACTGGGAGAGGCCATTTCTTTCTTCCCTTTTTCCTTCTTCTTAGCTCTTGGCATTCAAGGAACTAAGCACTAGCTGGATACAAGTTTAAGAAACAGATGCCTCAGAGTCTAAATTCCAGTGATAACACACTAAAATACCAAAATGTCCTGGTTTCCACAAAAGATTACAAAGCATACAAAGAAACAGGAAGTGATGCCCTAGGCAAAGGAGAAAATTAAAGCATTAGAGATCATCAGTGAGAAGGAACAGGCCTGGAACATTCCAAAGACTTTTTAAAAGTGGTTGTAGGGAAGCAGATGTGACTCAACTGACAGAGCATCTGCCTACCATATAGGAGGTCCAGGGTTTGAACCCAGGGCCTTCTGACCTGTGTAGTGAGCTGGCCCGTGTGCAGTGCTGCCACGTGCAAGGGGTGCCGTGCCACGCAGAGGTACCCCCCATGTAGGGAGCCCCATGCACAAGGAGTGCACCCCTCAATGAGAGCCGCCCTGCGCAAGAAAGCACAGCGCACCTAGGAGTGGTGCCGCACACATGGAGAGCTGACACAGCAAGATGACGCAACAAAAAGACACAGATCCCTGGTGCCGCCGAGAACTCAAGCGGACACAGGAGAACACACAGAGGATGGACACAGAGAGCAGACAATGGGGGAGAGGGAAGGGGAGAGAAATTTTTATTTTTTTCAGATTTTTTTTTTATTGTTGTTGTTGATTTCTCTCCCCTTCCCTGTCCCCCTCCCCCGTTGTCTGCTCTCTCTGTCCATTTGCTGTGTGTTCTTCTGTGACCATTTCTATCCTTATCAGCGGCACCGGGAATCTGTGTTTCTTTTTATTGCATCATCTTGTTGTGTCAGCTCTCTGTGTGTGCAGTGCCATTCTTGGGCAGGCTGCGCTTTCTTTTGCGCTGGGCAGCTCTCCTTATGGGGCACACTCCTTGTGCGTGGGGCTCCCCTACACAGGGGACACCCCTGTGTGGCACAGCACTCTTTGCGCTCATCAGCACTGTACATGGGCCAGCTCCACACGGGTCAAGAAGGCCCGGGGGTTGAACCTTGGACCTCCCATGTGGTAGGTGGATGCCCTATCCATTGGGCCAAGTCGGCTTCCCGAGAAATAAATTTTTAAAAATTAAAATCTAAAAAAAAAGGGAAACGGACTTTGGCCCAGTGGTTAGGGCGTCCGTCTACCACATGGGAGGTCCGAGGTTCAAGCCCTGGGCCTCCTTGACCCGTGTGGAGCTGGCCCATGCGCAGCGCTGATGTGCGCAAGGAGTGCCGGCCACGCAGGGGTGCCCCCCGCGTAGGGGAGCCCCACGCGCAAGGAGTGCACCCATAAGGAGAGCCGCCCAGCGCGAAGGAGGGAGCAGCCTGCCGAGGAATGGCGCCGCCCACACTTCCCGTGCCGCTGACGACAACAGAAGCGGACAAAGAAACAAGATGCAGCAAAAGACACAGAAAAAAAAAACAGACAACCGGGGGAGGGGAATTAAATAAATAAAAATAAATCTTTAAAAAAAAAAATCTAAAAAAAAAAAAGTGGTTGTAAATATGCTCAAAGAGCAGAAGAAAAACTTGGACAAAGAACCGAAAGAAATCAGGAAAGCAATAAAGGAACACAAACAGAATATCAAGAGAGTGACGAATTATGAAAAGAAACCAAGCAGAGAAGAAACCAAATAGAGCTGACGGCCACAGTTGCAGAAATTAGAAATTCCCTAGAAGGGTTCAACAGAAGATTGGGGCTGACAGAAGAAAGAATCAGTGAACTTGAAGAAAAGACAATTGAAATCCTCCAGTCTGAGGAGAAGAAAGAGGAAAGAATGAAACAAAGTGAAAAGAGCTTAAAGAGCCTGTAGGATGCCATCAAGTGTGCTAATAAAAGTGGTAGCTTAAAAAAAACAAACGTGATGGCGAGCAGAACAAGTGTACCTCAGCGGCTGAGCACCTTCTTCGCATGCACAAGGTCCCAACTTCAATCCTAAAAAAAAAAAGTGCACACAAAATAATTACCAAGATGGAACGTAGTCCAGGTCAGGGGTTCTTAACCAGAAGTCCCTTGGGGGGTCTGTGGAAAGACTTCAGGGGGTCCATGCCCTTCAATTGAAAATGCAAAAAAGCATGGTTCTTGTGGGGACGTGTTGGTATGAGGTATATTTATTAAACAACACACAGTGTAGTGTGGACTTAGTAAGGGGTCCGTGGTGTTCACCTGACTGGCAAAGGGGAACAAAAAAGGTTAAGAAACCCTGTTCTAGGTGATTAAAAAAAAAAAGTAGTAGAGAGAATATTCAAAGAAATAATGGGGGAAAACTTTACAAATTTAACAAAAGACATGAATATACACATCCAAGATGCTCAGTGAGCTCCAAACAGGATAAACCCACAGAGACCACCTGACACCATGTTATAATCAAGCTGTCCAATGCCAAAGTTGGAGACTTCTGAAAGCCACAAGAGAGAAGCCACCTGCCCCACGCCAGGGGGCCTTGAGAGGATGAAGCACCCGTTTCCCACAGGGAACCACGGAGGCGTGGTTTCAAAGTGCTGAAGGCAAAATACTGCCAACCAAGAATTCTGTCTCTGGCAAAACCATCTTTCAAGAATGAGGGAGGAAGTAAGACCTTCCCAGAGAAACAAAAGCGAAGGGATTTGGTGCCACTAGGGGGACTCTGCAAGAAATGCGCAAGGGAGTTCTGCAGGTTGGATGGAAATGGTGCTAGACAATGGCCTGAAGCCACGTGAAAAAATAAAGACCTCTGGTAAAGGTAATGACACGGCTAGATGTAAATACCAGTCCTATATTGCATTTTTGATTTGTAACTCCAGTTTTTACTTCCTAAGGATCTAAAAGTCAAACGCATGAAATGAAATGATAAATCAATGGTTTTGGACTCATAATGTATAATTATGTAACTAGTGACAAGAACTACGTAGGGCGGGGGACAGAGGGACATAGGAACATAGCTTATCTATGCTACTAAAGTCGCTAAGTTGCATCAAAGCACATGAACTTGTTATAGATTTAGGATGTTAAATTTAAGGCCATGGTTACTTCAAAGAAAGATCAGAACAAATGTAACTTCTAGAGGGAGAACGTGGAGTACAGGTTACGGGGGTGGGGGCAGGGGCAATGGGGAGTTAAAGCAAAATGAACATAGGGTTTCTGTTTGGGGTGAAGGGAAAGTTCTAGAAGTGGGTGGTGGTAAGGTTACCACTACGTTGTGAATCTGACATGTCACTGAATGGTATGCTTGGAGGGTTTAGGATGGGACATAAAAGAAAGAAAGATAAACTAAAGAGATAATGACAATTATGTGCAATACATGATACTGGATGGGCTCTAAGAATAGAGGACAAAAGGCTCAAAAGGACACTATTGGGGCATAAGAAAAAATTGGATTATAGAAATATAAGCTTGATATCAACGTTAAATTTCTTGAACCTGATAACCGCACTTAAGGTGATTACATAAGGGACGATCCTTTGCTTGTAACGTACATGGAAGCATTATGTGTTCAAGGAGCATTGTGTGCACAGCCTGTTCTCGAATGTTCAGAAAATAGATGAGTTGATGTAATAGGTAGATGGATGAGAAAGAAAGAGGGAGGGAGGGATGGAGGAAGGAAGGAGGGAAGGAAGGAGGGAAGGAGGGAAGGAGGGAGGGAAGGAGGGAAGGAAGGAAGGAGGGAAGGAGAGAAGGAGGGAAGGAAGGAGGGAAGGAGGAAAGGAAGAGGGGGGCAAAAGTGGTAAAATGTTAAAATTTGTATATCTTGGTGTCTAGGGAGAATTACGTTTTCTGTATTAGGTTTGTATTATTTTTACAAATGTTCTGCAAGTTCAAGATTATTTCAAAATGAAAAGTTTTTTAAAAATTTAAAACTACATGAAATGATATTTAAAGAAAAATAGCAAACACCTAGGGCTCCTGGTTGGCCACTGTGGCAGCGTAAGTTGCTCCCGTGTGCTGTTTCCTGACAGAACCTTTGAACAACTAGGAAAACTGGCAGAACCATCTTCACAAAACTCCAGAAAACAGTTAAAGGGTTGCAGTAATCGGGTGACTGCTGACAAAGAAAATTCAGCTTTAAAAACGGTACGAAAAAAAAACAAAAAAAAAAGGGTGGGAAAAGCTTGCGGTGCCCCCCGCGGCCCTCCCCGCCCCCCGGCATGGCATGGGGCCAGCCTGCCTCTCCTTGTGGGTCCCTGGCCCTGCTCTGAGGGAGCAGGAACCTCCTCAAAATTAAAAATATTTGTCCTGCGGGTGGGTGCAGCTCAGGGGTTGAGCTCCTGCTTTGCATGTACGAGGTCCCAGGTTCATTCCCCGGCACCTCCTAAAATAACAATGGTCCCCATTTTTTAGAGGGGGGCATTTGAGCCACACGTGGGGACAGTGAAGGAGAGAGCCCGGCGTGATGTGCCTGTGGCTGGGCTCTGTCCCCGCGGCGTCCAGTCCCTCCGCCCTCTTCTCTCCCTGTCTTCAAGCGACCGGTGCAGAGCCAGCAGCAGGGGGTCTCTGTCCCGCCGTGGGCCAGGAAAAGAGCAACCCGTCAGCCACCCAGGATGTGGCCCCAGAGCGGAGGTCCCAGGTCCGGACCCTCAGCGGCTCAGCAAAGCTTTCCCCCAGCTGGGGCCTGGGGAAGCGGACAGCGAGGCCAAGGATCGGGGGGCGCTGGGGAAGAGGAGACGAATCGGGGCCACGCCCTTAGGAGGGCTGGGAAAACACCCAGGGACTGACTGACGCTTGACGGAATCGGACACTTTGCATGTGGCACTTGAGGACGCAGCCAGCCCCACAGATGAGTAAGAAGTGTGTTGATTGATTGATGATCAGACCGAAACAAGCCCGGGACAAGTAAGCAGGTGATTACTCTGCAGCCTAATAACTCTAATAGGTGCTGTGAGAGAAGGAAGCGCAGGGTGCTTGCTGAGCAAGTTACTAACTCTGCCCGGGGCGAGGCGATGTCAGGGAAGGCTTCCTGGAGGAGGAGCACCCAGCTAATAACCATTAGAGGCACTTCCTCCCACTGCTCCGGGTGGCAGACGGGGTTACATTGGAGGGGGGTGGGTTACAGGAGAGGGCTGGGGACAAGCTCGGAATCTCTTTGAAGTTTAGATTTTTGTCTTAAAATCCATGTAAATTTTGTTTTCTGTTCCATAATAGAACCTTAGTTTTCATATGAAACAAGCTTTCTAATCAAATATCACACACGTGTGTAGACAGACCAATGGGACAGAAGAAGCAGCTCAGAAACACCCCTGGAAGCTGGTGTGTGATAAAGGCGCTTCAGCGAGGTAGAGGGGGCTTTTAAGTAAAGGGTGCCGCTACAGGGGCCAGGTCTGGTCTTCACCAAAGCACCAGGACAAACTCCAAGGGGACGCAAGCTTTCGATGTAAAAATTAAAACCAGAAGAGAACCAGAGGAAAACATGAGTCCCTTTTTAATTGGGGAATGAGCAAAGTCTTCCGACTATGACTCAAAATCCAAAGCCAGCAAAGAAAAGATGTTAAACGAAATCCATCACCATATCATCGTCATCATCAACTTCTGCATGACAAAAAAACACCCCAAGCAAAGTCAAGACAAATGACAAACTGGGAGAAAACCCTTGAAACTCATATCAGACAAGGGGTGATCTCCCTGAAACGTGAAGCGTTCCCTCAAAATAAGAAGAAAAAAGCCCAACGATGCGAGAGAAAAATGGGCAAAAGATTTGAATAAAGCATTTAAAGAAAAAAAAAACCACATGGACCTTAAAAGAAATGTAAATTAAAACTACACCAGGGGGAAGTGGATGTGGCTCAAGCGCTTGGGCTCCTGGGGTTTGCTTCCCGGGGCGTCCTGGTGAAGGCAAGCTGGCCCGCTCCGTGGAGAGCCGGCACAGCAAGATGACGCAACAATGGGAGACGCAGAGGAGAGACAGTGAGAGGCGCAGCAGACCAGGGAGATGGGGTAGCTCGGGAAATTGAGTGCCTTCCTCCCACACCGGGGGTCCCGGGATCAGTTCCTGGTGCCTCCTAAAAAGAAAGACAGGAAGAAAAGACAAGCAGACATGGAAGAACACACAGCGAATGGACACAGAGCAGACAGTGAGTGCAAACAACAAGGGATAGGGGAATAGATTAAAAAAAAAAAACTACACCAGGATTTTCTTCGTTTCCTATCAGATAGGCAAAAGCCCAAGCATTCGACAACACACCCTGTTGATACAACTGCTGTGTTGGGAAACAGGTGTGCTCATATATTGCTGGCAGGAATGCAAAATGATACCCTTCCCATGGAAGACATTTTAGCAACACGTATCTGAGCTACAGATGCATTTGCCCTTTGACCCAGCAGTCCCACTTCTGGGAATTTTCTAAACAAGATATAGCATGAAAGTGTAGGAAACAATGTATATATAAATTCATTCACTATAGTTTTCTGTAATAGCAAAAACTGGAAACTATGTGTCCATCTGAAAGGCTAGTTAAGCCAACAGTGGTACATCCATACAGTGGAATACTGTGCAACAATTTAAAAGATGCACTGTATGTGCTGACGTGTAATGGTCTTTCAATACATTGTTAAGTAAATAAAAACATGTGAAGCAGATCAGCATATAACTATGCAAATATGCATTCCTTTACATATTTGCATAAAAATACTGGAAGGCTATGCTAGTAAAAGTAGTTTTCTCAGGGGGAATCAGATAGCTAGGACACAAGTGGGAGTGGGGCTTCCAAAGAATACCATTTGATAGCAGTTCGAATTTGGCACTATGTGACTGCATTGCACATTCAAGCAGAGTATTAAAATAATTAAATAACTTGCCCCATAAGTAAACACTGGTGTGTGTCAGCTATTTGTCCGGTGGTTCATTTACCCCTGAATACCATGGGAACTTGCCCCCCAGTCTGGGAAGGGTTGTGGGTGCTGGGGAAGCTTTGGAGGGGTCTGAGCAGGATAGCTACGTGGCAAGCCCAAGGAAGGCTGCAGCTCCGTGGCCGGGACTTGGGGCCAATGGGCATCTCCAGGAGGCTTGGGAACAAGGCAAGGGGCCCAGTGGCTGGAGCCCTGGAGGCAGTTCTGGGCGGCGGAGGGACCTCATCGGGGCCCAAGTCCTCAGGCCACTCCCCATCCAGGTCTAAGTGGCCCTGGAAGTGGCCCCTGGCCCCTGGCTTCTAAGTGGGCTGCTTTCTGTGCAAAGAGGTTGCTCTGACAGGGGAAAGAGGTGCCCTCGGTGGGTGCAAATCAGTCCATGAGAGCCAGTTTCTGAGCTCAGGGGCCAGGGCCTGGGCTGCCTGGGCCCAGCGCTCCCCGATTCCAAGACGGCAGGTGGCCAAGGAAGCCCTGCCTGGCAGCTCTGGTGCCCAGTGGGCACCTCAGGGTGACCTCCTCTTCCCTTTCCAAATAACTTCCTTTCCAGCATTTGGCAAATGAAAGGTAGGGAAGAAGGGCTCCCCAGAATCACTCCACACCCCACCTCCTTCAGAGTCTTTCTGGGGCAATGGAGAGGGTGGGAACGCCTCCGGCCCTCTCCACTCCTGGACGGCAACCTGCCCCGCCGCCTTCCCCCAAGCCCTCGGTCCAGGGCGGGGACCCTAAGCTCCCCGTCTCGGCCGGTCCCCTGACCTGTGGGCCCCGCCCCTTAACCCCCGGCCTGGGGTGGGGGCGGGAAGCTCTGGCCCTAGGAAGCCACCAGCAGGAGCACCCTGCAAACTCTAAAGGGCTGTGCACCAGCAACGTCCCCCGGGGCGGGGAGGAGGTGGCGGGCCGGGAGGCTGCCCTGTGACTGCGGTTTCCCCCCCACGGGCCCGGCTTTTACTGCCAGCGTTAAATGCCTTGTTTGCCCGAACCCCGCCCGCCGGCTTGTACACACCTGTACGCGGAAGGCTGTAATTTTTCTCCATGAATCACAGGGACGATCACACCCAAGTTACCGGCACCCCGCTCCTCAGGGTGGGCTGGCCAGGCCGTCCGCCTTTGTCTTCCAATTATGCTGTCTTTTATTGCTCTTTTAACTAGAACTGAAACCCCCAGAGACACAGGGTCTGGGAGGCGGCTGACGGCGCGTGGAAAGCCACATCCAGCCACGGGGTCCGCGCCCCGAGGGGGCGCCGTGGCTGGGCGTGGGCGCGCCCTCCGGTTGGGTGGAAGGAGGTCGCGTGGGGGGGTGGTGGCGAGGGCACGCGCTCGGGCACCTGGCCCCAGCCCTGGGTCTGCACCTCAGCTCTCCAAAGCGCCCTTTCCTGTCTGCGGAGAGAGACTGAAGATCTCGGGGGCGCGGGGCGACCACAGAGGCGACGCGGCGAAAGTGCCTGCTCCTGGGTGGGCGTCGCCCCCGCGGTAGCGCTTTCATCTTCCAGGCCTCCCTCCGACCTCGTGTCATTGGCTACATCCCTAGCAGGTGCACGGGACGGCAGAAAGAGCACGGGCCTTGGAGTCGCCTTTCATCCATCCCGTAAACACGGTCAGACACCTACTCTGCAAAATTTCAACGTAGAACTCCTGTACGACCCCGCAATCCCACCTTGGGATCTATACCCACAAGAACTGGAATTAGGCACTTGGACAGATATTTGCACACCCAGCAAGGCTCACGGGCATTATTCACAGCAGCCAAAGGCGGAAACAACCCAAGTGTCTATCAACTGACGAATGGATAAGTAAAATAGGGCCTATCCATGCAAGGAGCTATTATTCAGCTGCGAAAAGGAATGAATGCTGATGCACGGCGGAACCTTGAAAACATATGCTATGGGCAGCGGGTCTAGTGCAAATGGTTGAGCACCTGCTTCCCATATACGGGATCCTGGTTTCAATCCCCAGTACCACCTAAAATAAACAAATGAAAAACCAGCTGTCACTGGGGAGTGCATGAAGCTTGGCAGTTGAGCGCCTGCTTCCCACGTAAGAGGTCCTGGGTTCAATCCCCAGGACCTCCTAAACAACAACAAAAATACGTTAAGTGAAATCAGTCAGATGCAAAAGGACAAAAGATTTCACTTACGTGAAATCTCTAGAATAAGCAAATTTACAGAGACTGAAAGTAACTCAGAGGTTACTGGGGTCTAGGAGTCATTGCTTAATGGGTCAGAGTTTTTTAGGGGGGATGATAGAAAAGTTTTGGAAATGGATAGTGATGTTGGCAGCACAACATTGTGAACCTAATTAATACCACTGAATTGTGTACTTCAAATGGGAATCTATCTATATATATAAATATATACATATATAAATATAAGCACCTGCTACACTTTGCTAGGTGCTGGGATCTACCCCTGCCCTCCAGGGCTCACAGTCTCAGGGAGGGGTCACTGAGCTACGAGGAGGCAGCTGATAAGAGCACCATGATGGACGCCCAAGGGGCACCCCCCGGCAGGCCCCAGAAGGTTCCCCCAGCGTGAGGCATCCCTGCCTCTGCGTCCTGGGTGAAGAGGAGGGGTGAGCCAGGTGACGGAGGGGAGATGGTGTGGGGCAGGAAATGACCCCACCCGCGCAAAGGCCCAGAGGTTCGACGGGAGGGAGGGGTGGAGATGGCGGCCAATCTGGGACCAGCGAGAGCAAGGGGAAGGAAAGGGGCGGGAGAGGGGCGGGCGGGGCAATCACCCGAGGCCAGATCCCAACGGGCCTTTTCCCCTGGCGTTGGCGCTCGGGAGGGCTTGAGCGTGTCCTGGTGCTCCGGGAGCTCACGAGGAAGCAGGGGCAGGAGCAGGAGGCGAGTCCGGGCAGAGAGACCGCTGAGAGGCGGCGGCCGGGAGGAAGCCAGGAGGCCTGGGCTGGGGACGGGAGCCCTCCGCAGCCGCTGGCCAGCTGGGAGGCCTTAGGCAAGGGCTTCACGTCCTCCCGCCTAACATGGAATACTCGTGCCGTTTCCCCAGGAAGCCGGGCTCGAAAGGGATTAAAAGGGGGGCTCTGCTATCCCACCTAAATAAGTAATCGAATAAAGAAATACATGGGCGAGAAGGGACAGCTCCTCCACCCAGAAGCATGCCAGTTAATAAACGTGGTCGGAAAGAAGGAAGTCACCGGTGGGCAACACCACGGTAATCATTGCTGCGCAATACCCACCCACAGCGGCGCGCTTTAGTGGACGAAGCGTTGGAGGAAACGGGATTTGCCTTCACTCAAAGGGCCCCTCCTGAGATAGTTAATAAATACAGAGGGAAGGACGGTCACTATGCAGGGGCAAAGCAATAACTGATACAATAAGACACAGCCACACCATGCAGCAGAGAGGGCACAGCCCCATTTTTGCGGTCTCCTTGCACAAGTGACCCTCACTCGTGTCATGTAACCCTCACTCGTGTCGTGAGAAAACACTGGACAAACCTAAACTGAGGGAGATTCGACCATGAACCAAGCTACCCAGTACTCTGCCAAAACATCAAGGTTATCGATGAGAAGGACTGAGGAACCATGACGGATTCTTTCACGTTGTTGAATTTTTATTTTAGTAACACATATACAACCTAAAATTTCCCCTTTTAACCACGTCCAGATACATAATGCAGTGGCGTTAATCACGTTCGCCGTGTTGCGTGACCATCACGACGGTCCATTGCCAAAACTTTCCCATTCCCCAAACAGAAACGCTCTGCCAATTAAGCATCCGCTCCCCTTTCCCTACCCCAGCCCTGGCCCCTGGTGAGCTGTATTCCAGTTCTGACTCGATGATTTGCTTATACTAATTATTTCCTATCAGGAGAGCAAACAATGTCTATCCTTTAGTGTCTGGCTTATTCCACTCAATATGATGCCTTCAAGATTCATCCATGTTGTCACACGTTATCAGCTGGGCTCCCGTTCACCATAGGGGAGGTCCAGGGTTCAATGCCCAGGGCCCCCTGGTGAGGGCCAGCTGGTCCGCGTGGCGAGTTGGCCCACATGGAGTGCCGGCCCACATGGGAATGCTGCCCCGCGCAGGAGTGCCAGCCAATGCAGAGAGCTGGCACAGCAAGATGACACAACAAGAGACACAGAGGACAGGAAATACAAAGGCATAGCACAACTGGGAAATGAGGTGGCACAAGAGAATGATCACCACTCTCCCACTCCAGAAGGTCCCATGATCAGTTTCTGGGACACAGAAGAACACACAGTGAATGAATACAGACAGTAGACACTGGGGTGGGGTGAGGGAATTTTTTAAAAAAAAGAACTTCATTCCTTTTCACAGCTGCATAATATTCCACTGTGTGTGTATACCACATTTTGTTCATCCATTCATCTGTTGATGGACACTTGGGTTGCCTTCACCTTTTGGCAGTTGTGACAAATGGCACAATGAATATTGGTGGGCACATATGTGTTCATGTCCCCGTCACAGGTTAAAGGAGACTGAGGGCAAGGGACGACTGGGTGAGGAAACTGGAAGAGAAAAAGGACATTATTGGGTAAACCAATTAGATTCGCACGAGATATGGTGTTTCCTTACTAGTATTATACTAGTGCTGATTTCCTGCTTTTGATCGTTGCACCGTAGTTTTGCGGTGTTATTTTTAAGGAACGCTGGATGAGGGATATACAGGGGCTCTCTGTAACTGTATTTGCAACTTCTCTCTAAATCTAAAATTAGTTCAAAATAATTTTTAAAAAAAAGAAAAAAGAGGGCCCGCATCCATGGTTCTTAATCTCAGGCACACGTTGGAATCACTGGAGGGCATGTTGACCGTGCACGCCCGTGGGCTCAGCCTCTCTGGCAAAGGGCCCCGTGATCCGGACGCAGGCATGTGGGAAGGATGGGCGCGTGCACGTGGCTCGGCCCACAGGAGGCCTTCGGTCACTGAGCCTCCCTCCACGTTGTTGGGCTGGCGCCTTCGTGCATTCAGCAAACACTGACTACGCACCGACCCTGTGCCAGGGGCCTCGAGACACAGAGGGAGGCACTGGTGGGCAAGAAGCCCTTATGTTCTAATGGAGAGAGAAGTAAGCCATAAAGAAATGAGGGATTACACCTGCAGAAAGGACTCTGCCGGAAATAAATGGATTTGATAGAGAATAACCGGGGAACTCCATTAGAGGCAGTGGTTCTGGAGGTCCTCTGTGGGAGGGACCATCTCAGCTGACGTTTAAACTGGAGCGATAAGAAGACTGGAGGCCTGAGAAGAGCTGGGAAGGAGGCAGGAAGGGCAAGTGCCAGGATCCTGCGGCAGCACGAGAGCCAGGAGGGAGGGAGCCTGGGGAGATGGGCCACAGGGAGGAATCAACGTGCAATGAAAATATTTCAGCACGGGTGTAAGCCAGGCGGTGGTAGGGTGTTCTTCGGTCTGCTTTTGGGTTTTAAAAGACCGCTTTGGCTCCGTGGGGGACATAATAGCAGGCTCCTGCATTTGTCCAGGACAGAGATGACAGTGGCCTGGACCAGGGAGGTGGCAACAGAGGAGGTGAGATGCTAATCCATGCAAGTAGGAGGTTTGCGTGAGCAGCCCCCGGGCTGCCCCTTTCTCCCGCCAGCCCATTTGCTGGACTGCAGAGTCAAACTGCCCCCGCAAATTCAGTCCACACCTCTTGCCCAGGACAACCATTCAAAGGATGATGATGGACAACACCCATCCCCAAAGAGTATCTACAATCGCAAGCCAGACAGTACCATCCATCTGCATCACAGGATCTCAGCCCCTCTCAATCGGAAGCAGAGCGGGCATCACCACCCCAAACCCTCAAGACTGAGGAACGAACAAACATAAAGGGGGCAGGCAACTACGGACTAAAGTAGACTTACTATAACAATGGAAGAACTTGTGACATTGCTCTAAAGGCAGTGCCCACCAGAGGTTCTGAGGGGAGGGAGAGGGAAGAAGAGGTGTGACACGGGGCATTTCGGGGGACCCTGGAATTGTTCTGCATGACATTGCAATGACAGATACAGGCCATTATACCTTTAGTCAAAACCTATAAAATTGTGTTGTGCAAAGTGTAAACCGTAATGTAAACTACAGACCGTAGTTGGTAGCAATGCTTGAATATGTGCTCATTGGTTGTAACAAATTCTCCACGCTAATGAAAGATGTCGTTAATGGGGCAAAGGGTGGGACTCTATGGGAATCCCCTATACTTTCGATGTAACATTTATGTAATCCAAACATCCTTTAATTTTAAAAAAATCCAGTCCACACCTCCCGTTACAGCCCGACCGGGCAGCAGTCCGCCAGCCCAGGGGTGTCGTGCCCACGAGCCCCTCCTGCAGAGGCACCTGCTCTACACATCACAGCCGTGTTAGCCCCGCAAATTACACGCTCTCGGAGTCTCTAATACTGATGGGGAAACTGCAGCTCGGAGAGGTGAAGGCATTCACCCAGCAGCACAAAGGAAATGGACCCCAGGGCAGACTGTCCCACTGTCCCTGGCTGGGTCCCTGATTCGGGACCTGAGCCAGGAGGATGAGGAAGATGTTGGCAGAAAGCTGCCGCGGTGCTCTTGGCAAACAGGGGCAAGAGGGGGCCCCATACAGCCTGAAGATGGCAGCACCGTCATCTCCAGGGTGTCTGGACCTCAGCCCAAGAGCTGTCACTCCACCCGCCAAGCAGGGTGCCAGGATTCCTCCACACCCCAGCCCAGAGGCCCGGCTCCCAGGAACACTGTTCTGACTAAGGTGTGAATGGTTGACAGGAGGTCCTGTCCTGATGAGAGGAGAGAACACTGGGACACTGGGTTCCAGAGGCAGAAGAAAGGGGAAGGCACTCAGGACAAATCTTTGCCCCCTCCCAGTTACACCCTCTTGGCAGCTGGAGCCCCTTGGGGCTCAGTTATTAGCTGCAAACTCCTCTCCTTAATTCCTCCAAATCAGCAACAGATGTAGGAACTCAGCCTCTAGTCCAACCCCCAAGGCTGGAGGCCCTTGTGCCATGGGTGGCTGTCCCTCCTCCTCCTGGGTGCTCCTGTGACAGGCCCTCAGGCTTGACAAGGGAGCTCGTGCCATTCGCACAGGTGAGCGATCTGGAGATATGCACAGAGTTAACAGTTACAGGTGGGACCCTAAGTATCCCTTTCCTAAAGGAGGAAACTGAGGCCCGGGTTGGCGAAGGGATTTGGCCAAGTTCTCGCGGTTAGGGAAGGAGAGGAGCTGGTTTTGAACCCAGGCAGGAAGCAGCAGCCCGATTCCCCAAACCTGTCTAAGGGTGATCTGAGCTTCCCGGGCTGCCGGCCCCATCACTGGCTCCCCTTTGGGCCAATGTGTCTCCCGAAGGCCATTGCCAGCCCGCTCCTGTGTGCCCCAGGGGGCAGGGCCTCCCCGACCTACCCCTGCTGAGCACCTGCCTCCCAAGTCCCAGCCACGGGCACCCAGAAACCAGAAGTGAGCACGGAGCGGGTGATTCGGTGACCCCCAAACACACGCCCCCATGGCTTCCTGTGACCCCAGGTCCCCCTCCCCCGGCCCACACGCCCTGGGTGTTTTTGGCTTCCCTGGCTGTGACCTCAGTTGCCAACACAAAGATGCAGAAGAGGAGGAGGCCGCAGTCCTCTGGCCCCACAGCTCTAGCACAGGCGTCAAGGGCACAGGTCAAGGTCAGGCTTTGCCCTTTCTTGGAGGGGTTTGGGAGTGGATGGGGGCTCCGGAAGTCACACTTCACTCTCCAAACCCAGCTTTCTTATGGCAGAAGAGCTCACACGCCCGGCTCACAGGTCCTCCCACCGGGTGGAGCACGTGGGGGGCTCACCCACCCCCGCCCCTAGCCCCTGCGCGGTGACTGCGGGGTTCTGGGGTGCAGGGTCAAGAGAGGCGGGTCTGATCAGAGAGCCTGGATGCTCCCCCTTCTCCCGTTCTCCCACTCCTCCACCTCCAAACCACCCCCACCCTTGTCCTCTTGGGGACCCCCAAGGCCCTGGCCTCCAGGCCCCCGGTCCCGTCCTCCCACCCAGCCCTCGCCGCCTCACCCCCGGCCCCCTCCCGCTGCGCGCGAGGCTGCAGACGCTGCTGAGGGCTGGAACATCTGGCTAATGACGGGGAAAGTGCTGAGACGACAGGTTATTTCGACACTGTCATCATCCGTTGGGTATTTCAACACTCCATGCTTGTGCAAGAGACATAATGGGATCTGTCATAAACGCACGCTGTCTCAAAGCTCGGGCACGTCGTGGCGGGGCTGGGGGGGAGTTGTTGGGGTTTAGCAATAGGTCCTGTCTTGGGGCCCCGCAGCCTCCTTAGGGTTCTTTTGGCTCCACCACAGAAGGCCCGGAGAGAAATCTCAAGGTGTCAGAGAAAACCCAGAGCAATTACCTCTCCAGGTAATTAGATGGTGGCAGAGATAGCCCGTCTTCCTGCCTTCCCGCCTTCCCTCCTGCCTGCCTGAGAGGAAGCTGGGGAGGGCCAGCCTGCGCCAGCCCCCACCTAGCCCGGCCCCATGGGGGGACAAGTGACCTCATGGGAGCAGTGGCTGTGAGTCACCGCCCCGCCGCGTTCCCACTGCCCCGCGGGCAGGCAAGCCTGCGGGTCTTCACAGGCGACCTCGATGCCCACAGCAGCCACGCCGGCCCCCCGCCCGCCACGGTGGCTTCTCCAGAGAGCAGGGAGGAGCCCTGCGGGGAGGCTCCGGGGACCTGCCAGCCTCAGCCGCCCAGAGTCAGGGACTTGGAACGCGAATCCTTTCTCAGCTCAGCCCTGATCCAAGATTTCGTTGGAACCCAACCACCCCTTTGGGAGGCTCGTTAGGGTGGAGGTAGCGCGGCGCCAGCTGGCACGGGAGATGAGGTTCCCCGGGGTGCTGCTGACAACCCCGTGGGCCAGCTTCGGTTTGGGGCAACGCTGAGCTCCCCAGAACTAGCTCTCTTGGGGCGAGCCGGGTCATGGTCCTGGGCTGGCAATGCCAGAGTCCAGGGCCCAAGAGGGCCCAGCGCTGGCTGGGAAGAGGGCAAGGGCACAGAAGGGGCTGCAGAGGTGGGGAGGGAGGGCAAGGAGGGGGCTCCAGGCACTTTCTGGAAGTCTGCCCCACAGGACTTGGGCTGGCCTTCATGCCCCTTTACCAGCAGGGACAGAGAGGCTCTGCTTTGGTCAAGACTTTCAGGGCCAGTCCGACTGTGAGAAGCCCCTGGGAGGCCCCTTGCATCTGCTCCTGCCTCCCGGGCCACCTCCTCCTTCTCCAGGGGCTCTACCAGTGGCCTCTCCTGGGCTTCCTCCGAGGACCCCTGCAGATCACCAGGAGAGCCCCCATCGAGTCTGCGCCTGTCCCTCCACCGTCCTCCCCACGACTCAGCCCCCATCACCAGGGCACCCACAACTGCCTCCCCTCAGGCCCCTGCCGCTAAGGTCCCCTCCCTGCAGGCCCAGCTGTGCGGGGTTCCGAGCCCAGGAGAGGCCGCCCTGACCTGGCCTACGTGGGTACCCAAGGCAGGCATCCATCTCCTGCCCCCGGGAAGGGGCCGGGAACAGCCAGCAGGGGTGTCACGTGCCCCGTCAGGGGCTTTTCTCCAGTGCTGTCTCATAGGAGAGCGTTGCCCCCTGCAAACAGGGAGGCCAGCCAGCCCACCCCGCTCCAGATAAGCAAAGGTGGCTGGACGGTCCCCTCTGAGTGGCACCTGCGTCCCACTTGGGGCTCACACCTGCCCAATGTTTTGGGTACCATCTTCATCCCCATTTTACAGATGAGAAGACGCGCTGCTCAGGTCGGCAGAGCCTGGACTCCCAGCCGGTCTGACTGAGCCCCGGTCCAGCCTCCAGACACCCCACTCCGCATGGAGTGATGAAAAAGGCCAGGAAGTCCCTCCCCTCCCTCCTGAGTAGGCAGCCCCTTCTACGCTCCCCCCGGACAGGGCGGGAGGCCTCCAGCCCCCGCCCCACACCAGCACAGTTGCGCAGGCTCCCTTCAGGCTCTCCTGCCCATGTTCACGGGTCCAGGATGAAGCAGATATAAAGTGGGAGGAGCACTGGGCTTGGAGTCCACAGCCACGGTTGCCGTCCCAGTCCCGACTCACTCCATCAACTGGAAGAAGCTGTTTACTGTTTGACCTGCAAAAGGAGGCAGTTGGCCTCAGTGTCTCCATCAAGAAATGACCTCGCGGGGTGGTGGGGAAAAGCCTGAGGACAGGCGGGCCGCTGGGGTGGGGTTTTAGCCGTGCCTCTGGGAGCCAGACTCCCCCACTTGCTTGGCTCCTGTTTTCCCATCTGTACATGGCGTATTAGACCACGCACAGCCCAGTGCAGGCGCAACGTGGCTGTATATTGCTCGATGTTCTCAGTGTGACGCTTAAAGTCTCATTTCGTTCTAGAACCATCTATTGTTCTTTGACAGACCGTCCCGTAGGAGCTAGCTCAGCAGCTGTGAGGCTGGTCCACCAACCCCTTGCCAAAAACAGGTCTGTGATCTCAGCAAAGCCACAGCCGTAAACTCAGCCATGAGCCCATTCCCCAGAAGCCCCCAGAGGGATGCCAGATCCCAGCCAAGGTGGTCTCCTGGGGGAGGGGGCGTTTCCACACCTCCCGAGGCTGGGCGATGGCTCAGGAGGCACCAGAAGCCACTGACCACCCGGTGGACGCAGGCCAGCTGGCACGTGCTCATTCGTGCTCTCCTTCTCATCTCCTTTTCCCCCCAAATGCCCCAGCAGGGATTCTTCTTTGCACTTGACCTGCCCTTCCAAATGAACGTGAGGCACAGCCAAAGGATGTGAGGCCCATTCACACTACACAGTGGGGTGAAGACACTGGGAACCCAGGACGGGGAGCAGAGGAGGACAGCGGTGCCCGCGTGAGGTCGCATGCCCACTCAAGGCCGGGCCCCATGCTGCCGCCCTCCCCCCAGGAGACACTGCCTGCTCCAGCCACTGGGTGAGCAGGGGCCCCTCCACCCCGTGAGAACGGGGCCTGCAGCCCAAAGCGGTGTGGCGGGACCCCAAGGGGGGGGGTGTCCAGCGTGACCCCGACTCCCCGGGACCCGCACGGCGAGGGGCGGCCAAGGCGCCGGAGCGGGCCCCGGGCCCTCCGCTGTCGCCTCCCCTGCGACTCTGCCGGGTGGCACCGTCTCCTAATGCATCTGCCTGTTTACATTCCCCCAACGAAAAGCAGCTTTGTTTATGGAAAAGAGCTATTTCGGTTCCACGTTTTCTCTCTCAACTCCTCCGACTTGCCGGAGGAATGACTGCTGCTCCCTTGGGGAGCCAGGAGGAACCACGGGGCCCCTCGCCACTCCCTGGGAGGGCAGGTGCCCTCGGGCTCCCCCGGGCGGGAGACACCGGGGTCGGCGGCCACGCAGAAGCTCCGGGAAGAGGACTCAGGCGTGAGCTCAGGCACCGTCCTACCCCATGGGTGGTCCGCCCAAGCCGGGGCCCCTCGTAGGCCCAAGGAGGCTGCTCCAGGCCCCGCCGGGTGCGTAATAGAATTACGCTCACGACACCGATGAGAAACTGAGGCTGAGGGGTAAAGTGGCCTCTCCAAAGCCGTCCCGGGACCCAGGGGTGCTGCTGGGCGCTCCCCGCTGTTCTCCCATGACGCACCCTGGGCTGGGAGGAGAGACACCTGTCTAAAGGAGCCAGGAGGCTACGGGACAGGCAGGTCCACGAGAAGCCCCGACAGGGACTCAGCCCCAGCCTTGCAGGCAGAGGACAAAGGGCGAGCGGGAGTAATGGAGTTCCCCGCCGCGCGCCCTTCTCCGGAAGGAAGCCGCCGTTTTCCAAATGGGCACCCCGGAGCTCAGACGGGGCTGGGGAGAGTCATGATCCCCCTTCAGGAACAAAAGGAGTGAGAGGCGAGGTCCCTGTTCCTCCAGACACTAGAAGGCACGAGGGCCCCTCCCCCCCAGCTTCATGGCCACCGTGGCCCCCTCCGTGGCATCTGTGGTTTCTGGTACATGCATGTTCCACGGCTGCAAGGCAGGTCAACAGTTGTCACCATGACAACAAGGAAAAAGAGAGAGTAAAGCTGAAGAGAGGGGAGAGATGGCAGGACTCCTTCCCTGCCCCAAGAGGACTGCTGGGGCTGGGGTGGGCCCCGCTGACCCCCGCGCTGGGGGTAGAGGTCAGGGGAGGTCAGGGGAGAGGGCAGAGTTCTTACTTTCTTTGCTTTGGCCAAATAGACCCCATTCTTGCTCAGTGAGGACCGCTGAGCTCCCACACACTCTATCCTGCCCACCAGGAATGGCATCAAGCAGACAGAAAGTTCCCAGCGCACATTCAGTGGCCCCTGCTGCAGGCCTTTGCCGGTGCCGGCCCTGCAGCCTGGGGTGTCACCTTCTCCCGTCCATCCATGTCTAAATCCCACCTGCCCATCAACCGTTCAAGCTCCACCCTCCACAAAGTCACCCCACAATAGAAGTGGCCGCTCCCTTACTTAGCAGCTGGCACGGGTCACTCGCTGCCAGGCCTCAGAATTGCCTGCCTATCTCCTAGTGCTCCTATCAGACAGTGAGCTCCTGCAGCGGGAGCTGGGTGGAGGTGGGGGGTTAAGTAATGAGGAGGTGGGAAACGGACTTTGGCCCAGTGGTTAGGGCGTCCGTCTACCATGTGGGAGGTCCAAGGTTCAAACCCCGGGCCTCCTTGACCCATGTGGAGCTGGCCCATGCACAGTGCTGATGCGCGCAAGCAGTGCCCTGCCACGCAGGGGTGTCCCCCTCATAGAGGAGCCCACGCGCAAGGAGTGCACCTGTAAGGAGAGCCATCCAGCGCGAAAGAGTGCAGCCTGCCCAGGAATGGCACCACCCACACTTCCCGTGCCGCTGACGACATCAGAAGCGGACAAAGAAACAAGACACAGCAAAAAGACACAGAAAACAGACAACCGGGGGAGGGGAGGGGAATTAAATAAATAAAAATAAATCTTTAAAAAAAAACAAAAACAGTAATGAGGAGGTGATTCATCTCTGGGACCCTAACATCCAGCACAGGGTCCCCCGGGACACAACAACCACCATCAATGATTGACCGAATGAAAGAGCAAAGGGACACATAAAAAAATGAAAGCAGTGGAGTGGCCTGTGGCAGGACCTTAGGCTGCCCATAAGGAAGGTGCTAGGGTCGTGCTAGATAGCCCGGGGACCCCACTGGGGGAGCCCCGGCCCAAGGCCTCGTATCCTGGGCGGGCACCATTCCTCTTGGCTGCCCAGCACCTCTGAACGCTCCAGCTATGTTTGAGGAATTCCTCACGCTGTCCATTTCCCTTCTCCTTCTCTAAAGCCAGACATCCACCTTCCCAGCCTCCCTTGCAGCTAGGGTGGAATCACGTGACCTGGGCTCCACCAATCAGTGCACCTGTCAGACTCAGGACGGGAAGCAGCAGCCTGGGAAGCAGTGGCCATGTAGGCTCTCTTCTGGCGGGGGGTCAGCCACCATGTCCAGTTTCTGGAGGGAGTGTCATGGGTGGGGTCAGAGCCCCCCAAGTCTGGTACTCTGACTTCATAGTCGCTTTAGTAAATTCCTCATCTGCCTAAACCAGCCAGAGATGGTGCGTGTGGCCTGAACCCGTAAACCACACCATGGGGGCCTTAGGCGCCCCCCACTGAAGAGTCAGGAGGCATTTGCCTGTGATCCAAGAGGTCAGCTCTGCCTCCTCCAGGCTGGGCCTTGTGCTGGGCAGCGAGCTGGGCCTGGGAGGGGACAGAGTCCACCCAGGCCAGAACCTGCCCACCAAAGCTGGAGCAGGGCAGAAGCCGGAGCCAGGGCTGCCTGCGATCCCAGCTGGCGCCCAGAGGGCACCCCCGCAGTCTGCCCCTGTGGCTTCGGGGCGTAGCTCCCGCTCCGGGCCTCTGCCCTAGCTGCTACCTCTGCCTTGGGCCGACTGCTCATCATCCGCTAAGACTCAGCGTCTCATCCTGTCTTCCAGGAAGCCTTCCAGCCCCACCCGTGGACTTTCGTGGCGCCTCTCTGCTTCCCCAGCCCTTGGGCCACGCCTGCCAATGCGCCGCCGCGTTGCATTGGAAGTGGCCGTTTCCAGTCCATCTCCCTACTGGACGGCGACCTCCTGAGGGCAGGGCTCGTACCTGGTCGCTCGGGGCACCCAGCACCACACACAGTTCTGGCACGGACTAGGAGCTCAGTGAATGCCCTCTGAGTGAATGAACAAATGAATGAGAGAACATGCTTCCCTGGGGGAGAAGCAGAGGTCCCTGGGCTCAGGGAGAGCCAGGAGACAGAAGAAAAGGGCTGGCTGGGATGGCCCCAGGGCCTGGCGGGCGGCATCCACCCCTACCTGGGACCCCAGGATGCCGGCAGCCGGCTCAGCTTCCGTCTGAGCACAGAGCACGCGTAGGGCACGCCAAAGCCTGCCGTCCCCCGCCGACGTGGCTTTATTAGCAAATCCAGCAGAAACGCCATTCCTGGGAAACAGACCCGGAGGTGCCACCTTGCTTCAGTCCCCTCCTTCTCCCGCTCTTGATTCACAGCCTTAAACCTCTCGATTTGTTGGCCAGAGCCACCTGTCGAACCGCCGTCCTGGGGAGATGGTGACAGCAGTTTTCCCGAGCAACTTTGAGTAAAAGTCAAGCGGGTCCCTTTGAAATCGCTTTTGCTCCCTTAACAGGGGCAGTGGGGGGTTTCCGAGGAGCCTCTCGGAGGGGCTCCAGCAGCTTCACCCCGCCCCTCCCGGCTGCTGCCCTCAGCGCAAGAGGACAGGAGCGGGGGTCTCTGCTCCAGGCTGTGGTGTGGCCAGCCGGGCCGGGACTGAGCCGTGGAGGGGGCAGGAGGGGTGTGCACGGCCCACCCATATGCCACATGCAGACTGCACCTGGCGGCGGCTGCAAGACCCCTACCAGAGGCCTGGGACCCTGCAGGGCTGGCTGTGGCTCCCCGCTGCCCGTGCCTTGGAGCCCTGCTGCCGCCGAGTCTGGGGACGGTGTCGGCTTCTTGCTCAAGACGCCTCAGTCCTCCACCATGGCCACCCAGAGGCGGGAACCCTTCTGCTTAGTTTCCAGCCCCAAACCCACTTACGCCAGGCGTGTGCGTGGGTAGAAGTTTCATCGACGGTTGGAGAGGCAGAGGGATTCGCGTGGCAATTGCAGGAGCCTCCCCGACCCTCCTCCCTAGATGCCTCTCTGCCACTCTGCCCTGCATTCCGCCCCCCTCCTCCCTCCTCCTACCTCCCAAATCCTGCCTGCTGTCAAGGCACAGCAGCGGCTGCGAACAACGCTCCTCCACGCGGTGGTTTAAGGCCACAGAAGCGCATTGTCTCACACTCTGGAGGCCAGAAGTCCAGCACAGCAGAGCCGACCAGGCCGGCTCCCCAGAGGAGCAGGGGCCCCCCTTACCTCCTCCGGCATCGCCGCGCTGCCCCACTGTAGCAGCAGCACTCCCGCCTCCGCCCCCCTCTCCACGAGCCTCTCCCCGGGCCCTCCTCACCTCCTTGGCAGAACCCCGGTTATGCGGGATCAGGGCCCACCGCATCTTAGCTCATCACATCCGCCAAGCCCTGGCGATCCCCCTGCCCTCCCCAGGGATGCGATTCCCGGCCTTCCTGCCTCATGGACCCGGAGCTGACCTGAGCACAGATCCAGCCCCCCAGAGCCCGGGGTGGGGGGATGAACCCCGAGTGGACCCCAGCAGAGCAGGCAGAGGGAGGCCGGGGTGGCGGATGCGCAAGCCGGACCGCATGAGGTCAGGCAGCAGGTGGCTCCCTCTGGCTGGAGGAGCCAGAAAGGGCTTCCCCAAAGAGGTGAGGGGGGCGCCAGGCCCCGAGTGGGGCTTCAGGAGGGAACGGCTGGGGCCAAACCCGCCGTCGACGCCCCTCTAAGACGCTCAGTTCGCGTGTCTGCCTCCGGGCCAGACTCTGAGCAGGGACCAGGTTCAGCCGCTCTCAGGGCTTGGCACAGAGGCCTAGGCAGAGAGGAGGAAGAAAAGGGGGTGCGGGGGTGAGGGGGGCAGGGCAGCCCGGATGCCACCCGGTCCCTGGCTGCGGCAGTGACGAGAGGCGGGCCTGGCTGGGTTTCCATCCTCCGTGGCTCTGCCTGCAGGTGGAGGGGGGCTCTCGGCTCCAGGGGTTCGGCACACCCGGTGCACAGAGAGGAGCGGCATGACCGAGCACATCCAGGTCAGCCCCCGAAAGTCCTCCAAGCAGGACAGCACCCAGATCCACAGACGGAGTCCTCGTCGGTGGACGTGATCGCTTCCCACCCAGGCAATGGCGTTCCGGAGCACGGGGTCCCTGCGCCACACCCATGAAAGACCTCTGACATCATGCATTTGCCACCCCGCCAAAAATCCCAGCACAAGCATCTGCTCCGAGGAAGGCCACGCTCTCACAGCTGTACAGTACTCTACAGTCGGGAAGAGGCTTCAGCACCCGTGAGTGCAGAGGGAGGGCGTAGACCCCACCCACCCCCCTCGATCCCACAGGGTAGAGGGAGCGAGCGGACAGGAGGCCCTGGGCCCCGTGCAGGCTGTGGGATTGTTATTAGCAGGAGGCTCTCCACTCCCTTCAGTCTCCCTGTTCTCGGATCTTCCAGATAGTGAGAGTGGGCAGCAAGCAGTTTAGCAATTAATTACATGCTGCCTCGCGTTGTTCTCTAATTACCGTTTCAGGTTTGGGAAGCTCTGCACCTGCGCTGGATCCTCCAGCAAAGAGGACATATCGCTGGCATCTTCTCGGTGGCCCCCTCTCCCGGCGGCACAGCCCATCCCTGCTCCACGGAGCACCGTCAAGGAGAGCAGCGTAAGCCGCTGATTTCCTCCATGCAGCGGCAGCACGAGAGCCTCATGAAATACTGAGGCCTGGGCCCCACTTGCAGAGATGCTGGTTTAATTGATCTGGGGCCCGGGCATCAGAATTTTATGAAGCTCTCCCAGATGGTGTCGATGTGCAGTGAGGACTGGGGACCACTGCTGTGCTACCTGCTGCGACGAATGCCGCAAATGTTCCCGTGAAATGTGTACCTGGAAGGCTGGCTCTTGATACTAAACTCCGTCCCATTTCAGATCTCGCTCATCCCAATGCCCCGCTCCTCAACCTCAGCGTCCAGCCCAGGGAGACTTTAGGTGCCATAATACAACCCCAGGTGGACAGCTCCGCCCGCACGCCCGACAGGTGCCTCAAGTTCAACACATGGAGGTGAGCTCATCATCCCCCAGACAGGAGCCGCCCCCACATAGGATCTCCATAAACGGCACAACCACCATGGGAGAAAGTCTCCTAGTCAGACGTTTTAAGTTACCGAGGATGGAAACAACTTGAACTAACCTAGGCAATGGAAGCTTCTGTAGCTAGGATGCAGGGTACAGCCAGGCCATTTGGCTCTAAGGCAACCACCAAAAGTTGAAACTTTTTGCACTGAAATATCCTAGGGAAGGACCCTGACTGGCCTGGTCTACCCTACACCAATCAGCTAAAGCCAGGGGCTTGGGGTCCTGTGGCACAGACACGGCTCATAAGACCCATCTCTGAGTGTCAAGGTCAAGGACTCCATTCAAGGTGGCCAAGTAAAGCCAGATCTCAAAACTCTCTCCCCCCAAAGATGAACAATGCACATTGTTAGATGAATAACAATAATGACAATATCCAGGGAAAGCCATACTAACTGGGTGGATTAGTTAGGGACCTGGTAAGAAACAGGTATCACACTCAGTAAGGACTGAAGAAATTTAATAAGGAAATTATTTACAAAAGTAAGAGCGAGAATCAACAAGGGATGGTGAAGTCCCCAAGGATGATCGGCTGCCATCCACACCCCAGACAGCTGTTCCGGGAATCAAGCAAGAGCAGTAGCATTGGAGAGGGTTGACCCCCAGATGCCATGAGCCTCACCAGACGAATGCAGCCACTGTCAAACTGAGGAGAGCAGAAGTTGGAGGACTAACTACCCCAACCTCTCCCTCTTCCTGCCCTCTAATCTGCTGGACTCTCACTGAAGTCAGAGCAAGCCCAGTGACGCCTTCCTCTGAGGTCAGCCTTCCAAGCACTGAGCAGGGGGAGAAGAATGGAGAACACATCTGGAGGGACAAATGTGGAGCATCCTGCACATTGGGCAGCCACCCAGACGGTATCGACTCTCCCGGCTTCAGTTACCCAGGGTCAGTGACTTTGAAGTCACCCTTGCTTTGTTCACCGCCCCCCCCCCCCAACCCCACGTTCTATCACCAAGCACGACTGATTTCACTGCCCAAACATTTAGGGGTTTAGCCCTTCCTCTGTCTCCCCACTGATCCGTGGCTTAAGCCTTTCTTATCTCTCCCTTGAGCTTTGCAGTTATTTCTCAACTGGCTTCTCCGTGTCCAGCCAGAGTCCGCCTGACCGTGGTCCTTCCCGCTGGCTGCAGGAGAAGAGGCGGCCTGGCCCTGCATGCTTTGAGCTGCACGCCTGCCCCAAGGGGATTGGAGAAAGGTCATCAAGGTTGGTGACAGTCTGGCCAAGGCACGTGGGTCTCTCCTTCAGGTGATGGGAAACCAAAGGAGCTTTGAAAGCAGGATTTAACTTTTCCTTTTGCAAAACTTTCAGACTTTCCAAAAAGTTGCAAAAATAGTAAAAAAAATAATCCCCATATACTCTCCCCCCAGATTCACCAAATATTAACATCTTGTACAGTACAATTATCAAAAGCAGGAAATACGACTATTTGAATTTCATCCTTCTTTGAATTTCACTGGTTATCCTACTAACGTCATTTTCAGGTCCAGGATCAAATGTGGGATCATCTTACTCTTAGTTATCACAGCCCTTAGTCTCCTTTATCCTAGAGCAGTTTCTCAGTCTTTGTCTTATCTTTCAAGAGTACTGGCTGGTTGTTTACAGAATGCCCCTCCATTTGGCTTTATCTGCTGTGTCCTCACGATTAAATTCGGTTGTGCATTTTTGGTAAGAATCCCACAGAAGTGAAGTTATATCTTTCTCAGTGCATCAGATCAGGAGGTGCATGATGTCAGTTTGTCCCATAATTTTGTGAAATTAACTCTGGTCACTTGGTTAAGATGGTGTCCCTCGAGTTTCTCCACTGTAAAGTTACTAGTTTTCCCTTTGTCATTAATAAGTATCCTGTGGGGAGGTACTTTGAGACTATGGAAATATCCTGTTTCTCATCATACTTTTTGTCCACCAGTTTTAGCATCCATTGGTGATTTTTTTTTTTTTAAGATTTATTGATTTATGTATTTCCCCCCTTTCCGCTCCTCCTGCCCTGCTGATTTTGCTATCTGTATTGTCTTCTCTTCTCATTTTCTTTCCTCTAGGATTCACCAGGATTCAATCCTGGAGACCTCTGATGGGGAGAGAGGTTCCCTGTCAAGTGCACCATCTTAGTTCCTGATTTCTGCTGCGCTTCACCTTGACTCTCCCCTTGTCTCTCTTTTGATGCGTCATCATCTCGCTGCGTGACTCACGTGCAAGGGGCACTGGCTCGCTGCGGGGGCACTCACGCAGGCACTTGTGCGGATGCTGGTTCGCCACGCAGGCACTGGCGTGGGCACTGGCTTGCTGGGTAGGCACGCTTTCTCTTCTTTATCACGAGGAAGCCCCAGGGAATGAACCTGGGTCCTCCCATATAGTAGACGGAAGCTCTGTCAATTGAGCAGCGTCTGCTTCCCCCATTGGTGATTCTTTTTTTTTTCTTTTACTTTTTAAAGAAACTTTAGATTACATAAATGTTACATCGAGAATATATCCCGCGGTTTCCCACATTAATAGCATCTTTCTTTAGTATGGTACATTTGTTAGAATTGATGAACACATATTGAAACATTGTATTAACCAAGGACTATAGTTCACATTATAGCTTACACTTTGCACAGTACAATTGTATAGGTTTTGACAAAATGTATAATGGCCTGTATCCATCATTGCAGTGTTATGCAGGACAATTCCAATGTCCCCAAAATGACCCCATGTTATCCCTATTCTTCCCTCTCCCTCCCAAATTATTGATTTTTAAAAAGATAAATAGATCACACAAAACGTTACTAAAAAACATAAGAGATGGGAAGTGGATTTGTCTTAACTGATAGAGCGTCCGCCTCCCACATGGGAGGTCCAGGGTTCAAATCCAGGGCCTCCTGACCAGTATGTTGAGCCGGCCCACGCGCAGTGCTGATGCACGCAAGGAGTGCCGCGCCACACAGGGGTGTCCCCCGTGTAGGGGAGCCCGATGCACACGGAGTGCACCCTGCAAGGAGAGCCGCCCAGTGCGGAGCCCAGGAGTGGCGCCGCACACACGGAGAGCTGATGTAGCAAGATGACACAACAAAAAGAGACATAGATTCCCATGCCGCTGACAAGAATACAAACGGACACAGAACACACAGCGAATGGACACAGCAGACAACTGGGAGCGGGGGGAGAGAAATAAATTTAAAAATAAATAAATCTTTAAAAAAAAAAAGAAATCTAAAAGCTTCCCTTCCCATATACCCCACTCCCCACCCCCAACCCCCTGTCCTCCCACATCAACATCCCCTTTCACCAGTCATTGCCTTTGGTGAGTACACTCTGGAGCACTGCCACATGGACCATAGTTTACATTGTAGTTCACCCACTGGTGATTCTTTTTTTTTTCTTTTTTTTTTTTTTAAAGATTTATTTATTTATTTAATTCCCCCCCCCTCCCCTGGTTGTCTGTTCTTGGTGTCTATTTGCTGCGTCTTGTTTCTTTGTCCGCTTCTGTTGTCGTCAGCGGCACGGGAAGTGTGGGCGGCGCCATTCCTCGGCAGGCTGCTCTTTCTTTTCACGCTGGGCGGCTCTCCTCACTGGCGCACTCCTTGCGCATGGGGCTCCCCCACGCGGGAGACACCCTTGCGTGGCACGGCACTCCTTGCGCGCATCAGCACTGCGCATGGCCAGCTCCACACGGGTCAAGGAGGCCCAGGGTTTGAACCGCGGACCTCCCACATGGTAGACGGATGCCCTAACCACTGGGCCAAAGTCCGTTTCCCAGCCACTGGTGATTCTTATCTCAAGAAATTATTACCAGGGTGTTTGCCAAATGGTGATTGTCAGGTTCTTTCTACATTTATTAGTTGACATTCCACTGTAAGGAAAAGAAAAACAAAGAATCAAAGAATCTACCCAACCAGAACGTCATCTCTAGGGATCCAAACATCTCCCCAAAATATTGTAAACCAAATAACCGATGAGGGGCCTATAGCTAGAATATAAAGAGAACATTTACAACTCAATGATAAAAAGATCAATAACACAATTTTAAAATAGGCAAAGGTTCTGAATAGACATTTTTGATGGTTAAGTTCGAGTGTCAACTTTCCTAGGTCATGGTATCCAGTTATTCAGTCAAGCACTGGCCTGATGGTTACTGTAAGGGTATTTCATGGATTTAAATCATTAGTCAGTTGATTGCATCTACGGCTGATTGCATCCACAATCAACAAAAGAGACTGCCTCCAGCATGGAGAGAAACCTCAGCCCATCAGCTGATCAGTTGAAGGCCTGAAAGGGAGAAGTGATGATTTCAGCAATCAGAAAGAATTTCTATTTCTACTTCAGCCAGTCAGTTTCGTCTAGAGAATTCACTGAAACTTCACAGGAGTTCCCACTGTGTGGCCTGTCCCATGGCATTTGGACCTGCTCATCTCCACACTTGTGTGAGCCAATTCCTATAATAAATCTTATAATATTTACATATATATAAATATATATCGTCAATTCTGTTTCTCTGGAGAACCCTGACAAATACATTTCTCTAAGAAAGACATCCAAATGACCGATAAGCGCCTGAAAAAAATGCTCAACATCATTAGCCATTAGGGAAATGCAAAGCAAAACCACAATGAAATACCACATCAGACCCTCTCAGATGGCTATAATCAAAAATCACAAGTGCCAGGGAGGACATAGGGAGATGGGTAGGAATGTAAAACGGAGCAGCAGCTGTGGAAAACAGTCTGGTAGTTACTCAAAAGGCTCAGCATAAAATGACCGCATGACCCGGCAAGTCTACTTCCAGGTATATGCCCAGAGCAAAGAGAACTTAAGCCCACCCAAAAACGTTCACAGCAGCGTTGTTCACAGGCAAAGTGTAGAAACAACCCACGTGCCCATCAGCTGAGGACTGGAGAAATACAGTGTGGTCTAGCCATACAATGGAATAGCATTCAGTCAAAAAGAAACGAAGCACAGAAACGTGCTGCAACATGGGTGAACCTCGAAAGTGTTCTGGGGAGGAAGTCAGTCACTAAGGACCACACATGGTTGGATTCCACTTCAGTGAAAGGTCCAGAAGAGGTACATCCCTAGACGGAAAGTAGAAGAGTGGTTTCCAGGGGATAGGGGAGCGGGGAACAAAGGAGCAGGGAGTGAGCGCTAATGGGTGTGGGACTTCTTTTGGGGGTGACGGAAATGTTCTAAAATTGACTGTGGTGCTGGCGGCATGGCTGTGATTATACAGAAAACCACTGAACGGTACCATCGAAATGGGTGAATTGTATGGTATGCGGATTAGGTCTCCATAAAGCTGTTATTAAACCACCACCCTCCCAGAGCCCCAGGAGAGCAGCGCTGCCCCCCTCCCCGCCAGCCCCCCTGAGCTCCTGCCTCCAGCTGCTCTTTCCCCACAAAGGCGCTCGAACCCAATAAATGAGCCAAGCAGGAGAACGGCAGGCTGTCCGGCCCCGGGCTGGGCAAACGCAACGTCAAGTTGAGAGCTTCCAGTGACGAAGGCCGGGAAGACAGGCGGCTGCATTTGGAGCCGCTATCTCTTTCCTCCCCAGCAAAATATCCTGAGCCAGACTGTGGTTTTGTGACTCGAAGTCCAAGGCCATGAATCAACATAATCTACTTATCAAGACCAAACGCTGCGGTTGCCTTGTGTGTAGAAGGAACGGCTCCCATTTCTTGGTGCCTTCACGTCAGAGCGCTGGGCCACGCCCTGGTGCCCACTGCGGGCCCAGCCCCTGGATTCCAGGCTAAACTCACCGGGCCCGGTGCCATACCGTTCCCACACCCGTGACCGGCTCTGCCGATCCCCCACTTGCCCGCTCAGTGTTGTAACTCTGCGGGGTTAGCCAGGCCCGGCCAGGCTCGCGCTGGGCCCTCTGGCTTTTGCTTCCTCGCCCAAGTTTACGCGATGTTGTAAAACGTATCTCCAACCCTTCCTCCACCCAGAGCCCTTCGAGGCCTTCCCATTCTGCCAGGATAAAGGCAGAGCTCTTGGGCCTGGCCCAGTGTGGCCGCTGTGGGCCCTGTCCCCACCGCTTGCCCGGCCCGCGGCCAGCACGTCTCCACGCTCCTGGCAACGCTCTGCCCACAGAGGCCTTGTTTCAGGTCCGCCGTCCCGGGAGCTCTGCTGAACTCATCCTTCAGGCTTTCCTGATGGCCCAGGACTCTCTCGGGTCTCCCGGCCAGCACGGGTCAGGGTGTCTCTCGTGCCCTCCCGCAGCCCAGGGCCTGGCCCGCAGTTGGTGTCCAGAAGGCACTGGGAGTGAGACTGGGAGAACGGTGTTCCAGGGTCTGACCTGAGCCCAGGCCTGTTTTCAGTCTTTGAACCATCCTGTCTTTCCCAAATACAAATCGGATCCCAGCCCTCCATGGCCTAGAGCCCTCCAGGAGGTTCCCACCGTGGTTCCAATAAAATCCAAACTCCTCACCAGGTCTACACAGCCCCATCGGGCCGGGGGGGGAGGGCCTGCACCCCTCTCTAACAGCCCCAGTGGGAAGCCCTGGAGGGGCAGAAGCAGAGGAAGGGCTGCCCTTCTCCACGGCCACTTTGACCCCTTTGTGACCCTTGACCCTTCCAAGTTCATCCCCATCTCCCTTTGTATGGGGTCAAACCAACCCCCTGAGCACTGAGGACACGCTTAGCAATCTATACTACACACAGTAGGATGGCTATTACTTTTTCAAAATTATAAAAATGTTTTAAAAAAAATAAGCATTAGTGAGGATGTGGAGAAATTGGAATCCTCATACACTGCTGATAGAAATAGAAAATGGTAGGGAAGCAGACTTGGCCCAGTGGTTAGGGCGTCCGTCTACCACATGGGAGGTCCGCCGTTCAAACCCCGGGCCTCCTGACCCGTGTGCAGCTGGCCCATGCGCAGTGCTGATGCGCGCAAGGAGTGCCCTGCCACGCAGGGGTGTCCCCGCGTAGGGAAGCCCCACGCGCAAGGAGTGCGCCCCGTAAGGAGAGCCACCCAGTGCGAAAGAAAGTGCAGCCTGCCCAGGAATGGTGCCGCCCACACAGAGAGCTGACACAACAAGATGACACAACAAAAAGAGACACAGATTTCTGTGCCACTGACAACAGCAGAAGCGGCCAAAAAGAACATGCAGCAAATGGACACAGAGAACAGACAACCAGGGCAAGGGGGAAGGGGAGAGAGAGAAACAAATAAAATAAATCTTAAAAAAAAAAAAAGAAAGAAAATGGTGCAGCCAGTACAGAGAACAGTTTGGCAGTTCCTCAGAAAGTTAGACATAGAATTACCATATGACCGACAATCCCATCTTCGGTATATACCACAAAGGATTGAAAGCAGGGACTCAGGCAGATACCTGTACACCAATAGTCAAAGCAGCCTTACTCACAACAGCCAAAAGGTGGAAACGATCTGTGTCCATCGACAGACGAATGGGTAAACAAATTGTGGTCTATCATACAATGGAATATTATTTAGCCGTAAGAAGGAATGAAGTTCTGGGAAGCAGATGTGGCTCAAGCAGTCGGGTGCCTGCCTACCACATGGGAGGTCCCGGGTTTGGTTCCTGGTGCCTCCTAAAGAAGATGAGCGAGACAGCGAGCTAGTGCAGTGAGCTGATGCGACAAGATGATGCACTGAAGAGACACAGCGAGGAAACACAATGAGAGACACAACAAGCAGGGAGTGGAGGTGGCTCGAGTGATTGGGTGCCTCCCTCCCACATGGGAGGTCCCAGGTTTAGTTTCTGGTATCTCCTAAAAAGAAGACAAACAGAGAGTGCACAGTGAGCGCAAACAAGGGGTAGGGAGGTATGTGTGGAGAAATAAATAAAATTTTTTTTTTAAAGAAGGAACGCAGTTCTCATATAGGCTACAACATGGAAGAGCCTTGGAAATATTATGCTCACTGAAAGAAGCCAGACACTACTTAAGGTCACATATTGCATCACTTATATGATAACTCACGATTATACAATACCTATGATCTACGTAATTATTTGATAATATGTGTGATTTAATATTACATATCATATCACTTATGTGAAGTATCTAGAATGAGCAAATTCCTAGAGACAGAAAGTAGACTAGAGGTGACCAGGAGCTGAGAGGACGGAGGAAGGGGCAGTCATTGATTACTAGGGACCGTTTCTTTTTGGAGTGACGAAACGTTGTAGCGATGATGGAGGTGACGGCCGCACCGCATCGTGATAGCAACTGATGCCATCGTAAAAGTAATTTAGAAGCGACTAAAAATGGTTGAAACGGCAAATTTTATCTTATGTACGTTACCACAGTTAAAAAGGAAAAAGCATCAACTGCCAGCTGCCTGCAGCCTCCGCCTCCGTGGGGAGGAGCGTTGAGAATTGCCCGCACGTGGTGATGACAAAGAGCAGACCATCTTCGAGTCAACGTTATTATGGTTATTAAATTCTCCGCAGACAACGTACCCCCTTGCCACCTGCCACGGGGAAGGTCCACGCGCACCGCCCCCCTCGCACCTCACTCTGCCCGGAGACAGGTCCCATGCCCACCCCTTCAGGGGCTGCCGATCCGGGCGAGGCAGGCACGGAGCGTGAATTTTAGGTTTTACGTCCCCCTACCCGGCTCGTCAGGACCTCCGTCTCGGCCAGGGAGGGCAGCAGTGGCCCTCGGTCACCCGGAAGGGAGCTCAGCAATGTCCAGGTGCGGGGGGCTCGGGAAGGACTGGGGGGTCCACGGGACGCGCGCAGGCACTCAAAGCCGGCAGCCATCTGGCGCTCTCCTTGGCGCCCGCAGGGCTGGCAGGGCTGGGCCGCTGGGGCGGCCACCGAGATGCCACTTACGGAGGGTGAGAGAGAAGCGGGAACGGACGCTGAGCGTTTTCTCCGGCTGTTCCCTCTGCTAGACTCTCTCTGCCCTGACCCGCATGCGGCAGCTCCCGCTCGTCCCTACGTGAGGTCCTGCACCCATTTTTTCTTTTTTGGTGGATGAGTAAATAAAGGCAGAGGAACTTCTGTGACTTGTCCGAAGTTACAGCCAATGGGCTGTAACTGGGGATCTTGACATTTTGCCTCGCCGCCCCTCCCCGGGCCAGGCTGGGAGCCCCGTGTTTCCTGCCCCCCCAATGCAGAGGACATAAATGGCAGGGCGGGCAGAAGAGAAAGGCCGGGGCCCTGCAGCGAGAGGGGAGCAGGCCCCGTCCTGCGGGGCGACTAGTCGGGCAGGCAGGGGACTCCTCGTGAATCCCACGATTTCAACAGAAACACCAGGGGAGGCGACCCGCGGCCACGTGGGCGGAGAAGCCTTGGCCAGGAAAACAGCCTTGGCTTCCAGTTTCCGCAGGCGGATTAAAGACAGATTCGGCAGCTCCCGTCCAGCCCTTGTCAGGTGCCTGCAGCTGTCCCGGGATTAACCCCCGCCCCCCGTGGTAGGACTCATTCCGTTGTGCCTTCCTGTGCCCATTTTACGGATGGGAGGCCTGAGCCGCAGAGGAAGGCCGCGCCCCGGGAACGAAGCCGGGCCTCCCTCCTCCCGGGCCGGGGCTGTTTCCAGGGACGTGGGAAGCCCCCCCACGCCCCAACCCCTCCTCGCCCACCTGCCTGCAGGCCGCGGCTGGAGCTGCGCCAGGACCCCCCACTCACAGTCGGGAAGAAGGGCAGGCCGGGAGCTGCAGGCCCCCCGTGAAGGGCCTCAGGAGGTGTTAGAACAAACAGTCGAGTGTGAAACGAATTCTCGCAACCTCCCCGGACAGGCCAGGCACCTCCGCGTTGCCATCGGACAGTCCCACGGCTCATAAATCAAAGAGGGCGGCCAGGGCGGGGAGGAGCCAAGCAGAGCCCGAGCCCGAGCCCCGAGGGACGGGAGAGGGACGGCGCCGGCGGCATGGCCTGTGACCTTCCAGCCACCGAGCTGCCTGAGGCGCTGCTGGGAACCCGGGCCCGGTCAAGGCCCCTCCGGCTGGGCTCTCAGGACTTGTGGACACACTGGCCAGCTTGAGGGTCTCCAAGAGGGAAGGCTGGGAAGCGGATATGGCTCAGTGGATGGAGCCTCCGACTACCACATGGGAGGTCCAGGGTTCAAACCCCGGGCCTCCTTGACCCGTGTGGAGCTGGCCCATGTGCAGTGCTGATGCGAACAAGGAGTGCCCTGCCACGCAGGGGAGCCCACGCGCAAGGAGTGCGCCCCATAAGGAGAGCCGCCCAGCGTGAGAGAAAGTGCAGCCTGCCCAGGAATGGGGCCGCACACACGGAGAGCTGACACAACAAGATGACGCAACAAAAAGAAACACAGATTCCAGGTGCTGCTGACAAGAACACAAGCGGACACAGAGGAACACACAGCGGGTAGACACAGAGCAGACAACGGGGCGGGGGGGGAGAGAAATAAATAAAATAAAAGTTAAAAAAAAAAAAAGAGGGAAGCCACCTCCTCCACATAGCCTCTCCTCGAGCCACAGGCCCTGACTCCCAAGCCCGGCTGACACAGCCTCGTCCCTCCTCGCTCTGAGCCCTTCTAAGGCCACGGGGTGAGATGTCAGTCCGGGAAGCAGCAGAGACCTGCCCAGTAGTCACCTCGTGCTCACACGCTCGCGGGGCACCTGGACACTGACCTGCTGTCCTCCCAGACCACGTGCCTGGAAAGGCCGCGTCCAGGGCTGGTCTGACGCTCGCCGGCCAGAGCGCACTCGGGGCCAGGCTCTGGAGGAAAGAGGAAAGCAGGGAAGAGGGGAAGGAAGCAGACGAAAGAGGAGGTTGGCCTCGTGGGGGGACTAGGTTTCACTCTGATGGAGCCACCATGATGAAGGACACCGTGGACTCACAGGTTTCTCCCACTCACGGGCATGGGCCACCTGCGGATGCTGAAGCCACCGCAGGGGACAGAGCCCCTGTTCCACGGCGCTCACGTTCTAGCCCGGCTCCCCAAGAGGGACGCTGTCAGGACTCACATCCCCACTGGAACAAGCTCAAGCAGAAGGGAGGAGTCTACCGGTCCACGTGCAGGTCAGACAGGAGGGGTCCTGCAGGCCTCAGGCTCTTGCCACCACCTGTCACGGGCCAGCCTCATTCGCTCCCGCTGCAGACCCCACTCTCCATGTGGTGGGCGGCTCCGGTTGTCCAGGTCCAGGGGAGGACTGTGATAGGCCCAGCCAGTGTCATGTGACCGCCCTTTCGGCCAATCACTCATGGCCAAAATAAATGGGTCTGTTAGAAGAAGCAGAGAAACGAGCAGGGCAGATGGGAACAGACTCCTGTGCACATGGATGGTTCTTAGTTTGCTCCTCAAATAAGCCATGGAAAGGAGGACAAGAAGAAACAGTAAGTACCGTGGCCCCCACTTTTGGGCCGAGAAACAGACCTTGAGTGATTTTCCCAGCTAAGTGGAGCTTCCACCTGCCTCACACTCAGCCCCCCTCTCCCCACCAAAAGAAACAGTTGGACCTGAATTCCTGCTGGGATTGAAGTGGGAGGAGGGAGAGAAGCGGATGTGGCTCAATTGATAGAGCAACTGCCTACCATATGGAGGGTCCAGGGTTCGATTCCCAGGGCCTCCTGACCGTGTGGTGAGCTGGCCCGTGTGCAGTGCTGATGCACGCAAGGAGTGCTGTGCCATGGAGGGGTGCCCTTGCGTAGGGGTACCCCACGCACAAGGAGTGGGCCCCACAAGGAGAGCTGCCCCTCATGAAAAAAATACAGCCTGCCCAGAAGTGGAGCAGCACACACAGAGAGCTGACGCAGCAAGATGATGCAACCTAAGAGACGCAGTTTCCCAGTGCCGCCTGACAATGCAAGCAGATGCAGAAGAACACGCAGCAAATGGACACAGAGCAGAAAACAGAGGAGAAGGGGAGAGAAATAAATAAAAATAAATCTTAAAAAATAATAATAATAAAGTGGGAGGAGGGAAAATGGATTTCAAGTATGTCCTGAGAAACTTCCTCGAGACTAAAAGGGAATTCCTCTAGCACATTTCTCAGCACGGTCCACTGCAGAGAGGGAGGTGGCTCTGTTCAGACCCTGATCTCAGAGCCATGCAGGTCAAAGTCAGAAGGTGTTTTTGAAATAACGTCGTGCTCATGGGCGTCCGTCACAGCTGGGCATGGGGTAACAATGGCTACGACTAAGCGCTGGCCACTCTGCGGAGACGGGGCCACACTGCCTCCCCACTCCTCAAGTCTCCACCGAGGGTCGGAAGTCCCCTAGTCACTTCCTGTCAACCCCTCTCCCCGCCTTCTCCCGAGGGAGGAGAAAGGACTTGCCCGATGTGGATTTGGGAGAAGGAAGTACCAGGAGCAGCTTAGCCCCTTCTGGGCTCCATTCTAATCAGATGCCCACAGAAAGGGGGCCTTCTGGTCTCGCTCAGCCCAGTTCCTGGAAGACTCTGCGTGATGGCTAGGCCATTGTGTCAACTCGGCCAGGTAATTGTGTCCAGTTGTTTGGTCAAGCAAGCACTGGGCTAACTGTAATACAAGGGCATTTATGGACTTTAGTCACCATTGACTTTACTGCAGTGGTAAGTCAAAGAGAGCTGATTACATCAATCAGGGCGATTGCCATCAGCAATGCATGATGCTTTATTCAGTCAGTTGAACGCCTTAAAAGGGGAAGTGATTCCAGCATTGAGAGAATTTCCCAGCTCATCTTTGGACAGCCAGCGTCTCCCAGAACCCATCAAGACCCTTCATTGGACTTTTACTGCAGTTCTGGTTGCGGCCTGCCTGCGGAACCTGGACTTGTGCATCCCCACGGCTGCATGAGAGACTCTTATAGAATCGCACACTATTGACAGATATCTCTGGTTGATTCTGTTTCCCTAGAGAACCCTGACTGGGAAGCAGATTTGGCCCAACAGATAGGGCATCCACCTACTACATGGGAGGTCCAAGGTTCAAACCCAAGGCCTACTGACCCGTGTGGAGCTGGCCCACGCACAGTGCAGATGGCGCAAAGAGTGCCATGCCACGCAGGGGTGTCCCCCACATAGGGGAGCCCCACACACAAGGAGTGCACCCCATAAGGAGAGCCACCCAGTGCGAAAGAAAGTGCAGCCTGCACAGGAATGGTGCCGCACACACGGAGAGCTGACACAAGAAGATGACGCAACAAAAAGAAACACAGATTCCGAGTGCTGCTGATAAGGATAGAAGCAGTCACAGAAGAACACACAGCGAATGGACACAGAGAGCAGACAACTGGGTGGGAGGAAGGGGAGAGAAATAAATAAAAATAGAGAACCCTGACTAATACACTCTGTCATTAGGACCTCCTTAAATCCCCCCACATCACGTGCTGTTCTAATCGTCTAAAAGTACTGTGAGCTATTATTATTATTATTATTATTATTATTATTATTATTAATCCCATTTCAAAGACAGGGACACTGAGGTTAAAGGACTTGCACAAGAGCACCAGGAGGTCAGAGGGTGAGCCAGGGTCGGAGCCAGGGGTGCCAGGCTCACCCCCAGCCTGCGCTCTCGGCCTCTCCAGAACCCCCACCCTGGTTGCTCCCAGCCCATCTCTCCCTCTCCGTGACACCTGGATGTGTCTGTTCATGGGACAGACTTCAGAGAAGACAATCGGATGTCACCACTGCCTTCTAAAGACGGCACTGAAAACAGACCCACCGACAGACTCCATCATCAGAAAAGGCAGCGCAGGATGCTGTGTTCACTTTTGTATCAAGCCACGCCTCTGGCTCCCCCCTTGGAACAGTACTGCCACCTGCCTCGCAGGGTGAGTGTGAGCGTTCAGTGTAGAAATGCAAGTGGAGGGTTTAGAACCGGGTGTGGTACCCAAGAAACACTTCACTATTGCAGTTTTTCACTGTGTGACCTTGGCCCAGACCCTGCCCTCTCTGAACCCTGGTTTCTCCCATTTTTATAACTGGTGCAATGAAAGCACCCAGTGAGATGGGTTCCGTGAGGATCGCATGGGAAAATATACGGAAAAGCTCTTTGCAATGTGGGCAGCTCAGAGCGAAGCCCAGGGGTTGGGGGAAGCAGATGTCGCTCAAGCAACTGAGCTCCCCCATGCCACTCGGGAGGTCCTGGGTTCAGTTCCTGATGCCTCCTAAAGATGAGCAAGACAGCAAGCCGATGTGAGCGGCTGGTGCGGTGAGTTGATGCAACAAGAGGAAAGAGGAGGAAAACATAATGAGAGACGTAACAAAGCAGGGAGTGGAGGTGGCCCAAGTGATTAAGCACCTCCCTCCCACATGGGAGGTCCCGGGGTCAGTTCCAGTGCCTTCTAAAAAAAAAAAAAAAGATGAATAGACACAGCAAGAGCAAATGACAAGGGGGTGGGGAAAAATAAATAAATAAAATAAACCTTAAAAAAAAAACCCAAGGAGTTGGTGTTTTCCCTTAGGCCCCCCAGGAACCCCAGTGAGCCTGATTCCTGACGCTAAAGTCAGTGCTGATCCACCTCAGAGGCAGCTGAACGGCGGCAGCCCAGTGGGGAGGGGACGATTCTGGCGGGCAGGGCAGCCTAAGTCTGGGCTGGGTACACCGTGTCATCTCCCTTGCTTCCCCTGCACGCCCCCATCCCCAGCCCAGAAATTCCAGCAGGTCAAGTACTGATTCACTTCAGTTTGCCCAAACCCAGTACAAGCCCTAGCACGGAGGGGGTGCTGGGTGAAGAGCAGTGGGGCGAGTGAGTAAAGGGGTGAGTGTCTCAGTGAGTTAGCGCCACAAATAGTTACCGAGTGCCAACTACGTGTCAGGCACGAGGGTTAGAGAAGAAAATGAAAATAGACAACGTGCCTGCCCTCGTGGCGCTTACAATCTAGTGGAGCGAGATATGAAACAAGCGTGAATCCATAGACCAGGTGAGGCCTGGTAGGCTGTAGACAAGGCATCTGGATTTTATCTTAAGTCCAGTGGGAAGCAGGGGAGAGACACGGTCCCATGTACAATTTATCGTGACTATTTTGTTACTCTGGCTGCTGTCTGGAAAACGCACAGAAGGTGGCAAGGTGGAGCCAGGCGCGGGGGCCACTGCGGACGGGGGATGGTGAGAAGAGGTTGGACTGGGGTATATTTTGGAGCCGGAAGCTGCTCAGCTGGGTGTGGGATTGGCCGTGAACGGGAGGGGGAGGGAGGCACCCAGGGCACTGCCTCGGGTGCTGGCCGGAGCCATCGGGTGGGCCCGGCCCGTCCTGAGATGAGCAGGAAGTGGGAGGTGGGGAGTGGAGCCTGCCCTTGAGACGGGTAAGTGCCAGTGCCAGGGGGCGGCAGGACCCGCGGGTCAGGAGCTCAGGGGCCTGACCTGAGGGAGTGAGGTGGGGGGGGGGCGGGGAGATGGATGGCCCCAGGGGTGGGTCCACACACCGGCTGGTGGTGCCGTCGCTGGAGCCCAAGGGTGGACCTGCTGAGCTCAGACAGCTCTTCAGAGGACAGGGTGGGGGACTCTGTCTGGGAACGCCTGGACGGCCGCGTCCCTCACTCTCGCCCCGCGGCTCCCGGTCCAGGGGAAGTCTGGAGCCTTCCGAGGACTCGGTTCTAAACGCCGTGAACACGTTCCTGGTTTTCAGGGAGAGAAGAGTCAGGCGGAAAGGAAGGGGACGGGGCAGCCTGGGGCAGATTCCAGGGAGCGGGGAGAAGAGCTGGGGTGGGGGTGGGGTTTGGGGCAGGGGCCCCGTCCTGGGGCTGTTTGCACAGAGAGGCCCAGGTCGGGTTGGGGGGGCCGTCGCTGCCTTCCGGCCTGAAGGTCTGGAACCTGAGGGCTAACCTGGGCCCTGGGGACGCCTCCTCCCCTCTCTGCCTCCAGCCACTGGCCGTTCCCTGTGAACCCCCAGGCCTCGCCATCTCTCCAAGCGCCTCACTCCAGCCCCTGCACCCGGAACGCCTCTTCTCCCGGCCTCGCTCCCCGCTGCCTCCAAGGCCCCCCTCTGTCTCCCCTCCTTTCCTTGACGCCCCCACGTCAGGATGCGCGTCCCTCCCCTGCTCCCCCTCCCCGCCGTGCCACGCGGTGAGCAGCCCGAGGACCCTGTGCAGGCAGTTCAGCCATCTCTCCATCTCTCTTCCCGCACGCACTAGGCGTTTAATAAACGCTTGTTGAACTGAATTGAAGTGTACTTAGTTCCTATTTCTCAAGCTGTACGGAGAAGGCCCCTCTCCCTTTTTAAAACCCACGACGGCGGTCAGGCTGGGCCGGGGCTTGCCTGGGGGACCTGCCCGCCCCTGGATGGTTGGCGAAGCTTGCTGCTGCCAGGTCCAGGCCCGCACCATGCACCCCAGCCCCCAAGCCCTCCTCGGCCACCCACGGGTGGAAATGATAAGAGGTACTGCGATAAGAGCTGGTGTGGCAGGCTGACCTGGTAACCTCGGCTAGTCCTCAGCCTCCTCCCGCGGGGGCTCTACCGGGGTTAGGACATAGGCCCAGCGAGGTCCAGTGGCTGTCTAAGGGACACAGTAAGTCGGCACTGGCCCTTGAGTGGCCAGGCAGGAAAGCACGCTAGGCAGGGACCCGAGGCCCACGGAGGCTGCCTCTCCGGCCCTGTGGGGCAGTCCCAAGGCAGGGGGGCTCCCCTGGAGCCAGAGGCGCAGCTTCTCTGGCCTGGGAAAAAGAGGTGCAACCCTCCCGTCGATGTAAGTAACCGTTTGCCCGCCTGGCTTCCTGTTAGGTTTTTTTTTTTTCTTCCTCCCCCCCAAGGGTGTCTCTTATCTTAAGATTTTGGGAGGTTTTTTGCTGGGCTGTTCCCCATTGGGTGACAGTTGCTGCCAGAGCCAGCCTCTCCGGAAGTGAGGAGGAAAGCAGGCCCAGGTGGGCCCTTGGCGCAGGCGTCCAGACTGGATGGGACCTGCGGGGCCCAGGCAGCCAGTCACCAAAGCCACCTGTCCACTCATCCACACTCCATCTTCCCAAGGAGGCCGACTCAGGCAAAGGAAAGTGAATTCTTGCCCCGAGCTGGCAACTGCAGGGAAGAGGCAAGGAGCTGCAAAAAAAGCCCCGGAACAGATAACCAAGCAGCTGGGTCTGCTGGGCTAAGGGGCTGGCTCTGGTCCCTGAATTAGGAGCTTGTCACTAGTGCAAAGCTCTGGAAGCCGCCCTTCCTCAGCCACCCACTTCCGAGTGCTCCTCAGTGCAGACCCTCAGTGCCCTGGCCGGCCAGCCCCGCCTGACCCTGTGGCCCCGTTCTCCTAAGGATCTCGCACCCTCCGGGGGTCTGGACCTTGGGCCTGCGCCTTGGCAATCTGCACCGGGCCCTTGGCAGTCGGGGGAGGGGGCCAGCCTCACGCTCCCCCACCTGAGCTGCGGGCTAAGCTTCGCTAGGTGCTGCCAGGCTGTTGGTCCATCGTCCTGCTGCCCCTGCCCCCAGCTGAACACCCACCTCAGGCCAAACCACGCCCTGCCCCTGACCACCGGTCAGCTCCCAAGCCTCTGACCGCCCAGGCCTGCCCAGGCGCTGGGTTTGAGGCCGACCCACATCTGACTGCCCAAAACCTCTCGACAGGTGCAGTACCTGGGCCATGTAAGACACAGACGCAAGGGCTGGACTGAGAGCTCCAGCCAACTTGGGCTCCATCAGAGAAATTCTCCTACAGCAGCCAGGGCTGGAGGCCTGGCCTCCAGCTGGGGGGGTCAAAGTGGACGGAGATGGAAGAAGAGTCCCCTTAGCCTGTTAATCAGAAACAGGACTCCCTGGGCCAGCTGAGGTTCAGGAAGGCAGCCCCCTGGATCCCTGGCTTCGCCTAGGTGCAACCCAAACCTGGGAGAAGGGCCCGGAAGCAATCCCGGCAGCCTCGTTAAGCCATCAGACTCAGAGCGCCGCGTGTGCTCAGAAGAGAGTCAGGGATTGTCTCAGACGCCACCTGAGACCACAGCAGTGAGAGAAGGCGCGGTGCAGGCGCAAAGCCACTCCAGACGGAGGAGAAGGAGCCAAGCTTGCCCCTCCAGACCAGGAGGTGCCCGGCAGGCGTGTGAGGGAAGGGCCAAGAAAACGGAAACGGAATGCCCGCCTCAGCCCGGCCATTAGGAGTTAGGGGGCTGCTTGCTAAGGTGGAGAACAAGGCCAGTGTGTGGGGATTGCTCGTGTGGAGTTAACCTCTCAGCGTCGGTGCTGGGGGCCATCTAGGCCGCCGGCTCCTCCTTTCCAACAGTATCTCCCCGATGCCTGCCGTCCCTGGTGGACAAAGCCTGCGAGGGACAAAAGATCATGGAGAGAAACCCCCGGTTTTAGGGGAGCTCCAGCTGTACCTTCCTGGGGCAAGTTACCACCTCTCTGAGCCTCAGTTTCCCAGTCTGTGCAATGAGATGGCTGGACTTTAAGGCCCCTTGCAGTGGGGCACTCTAAAAGGCCCTTCTGGCCACTCATTCCCATCCTTGATGGAGGGGAAGGGATGCGCCCTCCCGGGTGGAGCAGGAGTCCCCACCCATCCCTGGGGACCAGGTCCCTGTCAACCCCCTCCTCCTGGATTAGGCCAGATCCAGGCTCCAGTCACTGGGAAGGCAAGAGCCCTCTCGCCCCCTCCACCTTCTCAGGGTCAGCTCCATCCGCTGTCACCTGTCGCCGCTTAAGTCAAACCGTGCCTCGCTCTCCCCTCAGGCCCCTTCCCGCTCTCCCCCTCTCCAGTCACTGGAAGGTGGCCCCTGCTCCCCCGCGCCCACACCCCCATTCCCTCCTGCCTCCAGGAGGCACCAGCGGGCGGGCAGGACTCAGACCCCAGCTGACTCAGGCCCCAAAAGGAGCTGGGCCGAGGGGTCCCAGCTTTTCAAGGCGACAGAGGGGAGGAGGGCTGTGGAAAGGGGCGGGGTCTCTCTCCCCTGGGGCTCCCCCCAGCCCGGTCCATCACTACCCCCATCTTCCCCCCCAGTCCCCCCAGCGCAGCCTCCATCCCCAGCCCGGCTCCCAGCTCGGCCCGCGCCAGGCAGGGGGCGCCCTTCCCCGCCCGCCGGCCCCCGCGGCGGCCCGCGCCGGGCCGGGTCCCCGGGGAAAGCCCTCTTAAAGAGTTCTTCCTTTCGCGTGAACTCACCGCCTCCATCCAGCCGCGCGGTCTCAAAGGTGAACATCACGTAAATGCGTTACAGATGTGCTGCCTTCCCTTCTCGGCTACCGCGGCGCGGCGGGGAGTCCCGTCCGCGAGCGCGATCCAGGCCGGGTTTCTCGGCCCGCCCGCCAACTTTTGCAAGCGGTAGTTATTTGATAATGATTTTTTTTTTTTTAACCTCTCCCAATAATTGTTATCCTCCCCGCCCGGTGCAGTTCAGGTGATGGACACAGATTGCCGGCGCCGCCTCCTCCCCCGGGTGCAGGACTCAGGGCCTGGGGTGAGAAGCCACTGCCCAGGCGCCTTCTCAAACCCTGGGTTGAGGGTCTGCTGGCCCAAGTCCCACAGGGCGACCCCCAGATCCCGCCATGGAGGCCTCTGCACCCCCCACCCCCGGATCAGGCCCCCTCTCCAGGGCCCTTGACTGTCTGCTGGATGCCACAAAACAGAGTGGGGATACTTGGCACAGAGGGCCAAGCTGCAAGCATTTATTGGGCACCTACTGTATTAAAAGGCTAAGAACAAAACTTTGGTGTCAAAAGCCAGCCCCTCCCCTCAGGCCTTCCCAGAGGCGCCCCAGGGCCACGTGCTAACTACCTGGGAAGGTTCTAAGGGGCTTCCAGCTCCGACTTCCCAGGACAGAAGCTCCCAGGCTAGACAGGGAGGGCTTGGCTCTCCCCCCCCCACCCCCCACCCCACAGGCTGCATCACGGGCCTGGAGGAAGGCCTTTTCCAGAATCTCCTAAAATCCTACAAGGCTTGGAAAATTCAGTCACGTGGGGGAGTGAGAGGACAGGGGCCCAGGCACCCGCTGCGGGGTGGCCCATCAGAGGCTCTAAATCCCCTTTGGAGTTTGCCCTCCAAAGAAAGCAGCGCAGGGGAGCCCCCGGGGGCCTCCTCTTTTAATGCTCAGCCCGCGAGTGGTTCGAGAGGAGCCCTTGGCTGGGGAGAAGTGAGGCCCCCTCGGCTTGGTTACACCCACAGAAAGCCCAAAGTTCCTTGGTGAAACCTTCATTAATTTTCAATGTTTAAATTAATGCCTTTGTGGTAGACCCGTGGGCAACCAGCAGCAGGGCGTGAAGGAGGAGGAAGGTTCAGGATGCAGGCGGAGGGAAGCAGATGTGCCTCCAGCCACTGGGCTCCCGTCTACCGTACGGGAGGTCCAGGGTTCGATTCCCGGGGCCCCCTGGTGAAGGTGACCTGGCCAGCGTGGCGAGCTGGACCACGTGGAGTGCAGGCCCGTGCAGGAGTGCTGGCCCCGAGTGGAGAGCTGGTACAGCAAGACGATGCAACAGAAAGAGACACAGAGGAGAGCCAGTAAGAGATGCAGCAGACCAGGGAGCTGAGGTGGCACGAGAGATGGAGCGCCTCTCTCCCACTCCAGAAGGTCCCGGGATCGGTTCCCTGAGCCGCCTAATGAGAACACGAGCAGACACAGAAGAACGCACAGCGAATGGACACAGAGAGCAGACAATGTGGGGGCGGGGGGATAGATAAATCTTATAAAAAGAAAGCATGCGGGGGGGGAGTGGGAGGGTTTCCTCCACTCTCCAAAGGCGCTCCTCCAGGTCCCCCATCCAGAGGCCCCACCGTGCAGGGGGGCCACGGGGCCGGCCCATCCCCCCGGGCTCTCCGTGGAGCCTCCTGCCCGGGCAGCCCCCCTCCACCGCCCCCAACACCCCTGCCAGGTGCAGCCGTTTTCAGCCCCACGCCCGTTCCCTGGAACGGATGCCCTCGCACACCTGTGCACGGGCACACTCAGCCACACTCCTACACTCGCGTGCACACCCTCAGCCTCACACCCATATTCACACACTCATTATGCACACACATCCCCACGCCACTCATACACACGTTCATATGTGCATTCTCACGTGCACACACACACACTCATCCACACATTCACACACATCACACAGGCACTCACACGTTCACCCTCACCCCTTTGCCTCCCAGAGTCTCCACCCGGCCAGCGCTGAGTAACTGACCTGAGCACGTGCATGTGGCCCCAGCAGAGAAGTTCCGTTGAGGAACTTACCCCATCAGAAAGCCTAGACAGAAGCAGTTTTTACTGGGGCATTTTTAAGTTTTATGACTGACGGCTTAATATCCTTTAATATTTTTTAAATTTTCTGTGGGCATCATCGTCGTCTCAGTGTGGGACCTGTGCCGGATCAGGGTCAGGGCTGCCTCCTCCGGGAAGTCCTCCAACCTCCCCAGGCCAGGACAGCTCCTCTCTGCCGTGCTCCCACAGTCCCCTTGCTCCAGGGCCCAGAAAGCAGGAACCAGGCCTCATGCCCCGCTGTGTCCCCAGGCCTCAGGGCCAGGGCAAGGAAGGTGTCAGGATTGGTTCCATCCGTTGTCACCACTTGGGTCAAAACATGGCTCACTCTCCCCCAAAGCCCCTCCGCCCTCCCCACCTCGCCTTCTCTAAGGGGCCAGCGCGTGCTCCCGGCTTCCTGGTCTCCTGCCTTCCCGTCACTGTCAACTGCAGAACTGAGCCCGATAACGGGGCGGGCCTCAGCAATTTCCCTTCTCTGCCAGCTTGGGACACGCGAGCCTTGCTGGGCTAAGGCGTCCCCAGCTGGCCCCTTTCACAGGAGCCTGCCAACCACCCCTGCCGGGTTGTGGGATTCTCCTCCGAACCTTGGAGAACTCTAGAAATCTCCCTCTTCCTGTATCCGTGGGTCCAGCCATGGCCCGCTGGGGGAGGGGGATCGCAGGCAGAGCCGGAGGCCCCTGTCTGCACAGAGGCAGGATTTATCTCAGTTTGGGGAGGTCTGGGGCCCCGGGGCCCTACATCATCATTAGTTCCATCAAAGAGGCGGCTGGGATCCGAAGGAGCAAATTGGAAACAGCCTGGCGGACTGCAGGCAGGAGCCGGGCAGGGAGAGGGCTCGGGCCGCCCCCAGGGAGCCCCGGACCCTGGAAGAGTCCCACAGACACTGCACAGGAAGAGGAGGAGGAGGCAAGAGAGAACATTCCACTCGGGCTCCGACGAAGAGAGCCGTGCAGAGATGGAGCGGAGCCAAGTCTCCAAGTCAACCGGCCTCCCCGAGGAGGCTCGGCCCCTGCAGCGGGAAAGCCCACTGGCGGCCGGGAAGAGCCCCCTGTCCACCTGCCCTGTGCAGCTCAGGGGGGCCCTATCTCAGCACCCCAGCAGCCCAGGGGAAGTGCAAAGCAGATGGGGAAACAGAGGCCCAGGATCGCTCTGCGTAGCTGGCAGAGCTGGGGGTGCAGCCCAGGGGCCTCCATCTCCAGGCCAGCATGACCTCTCTCAAAATGCAGGATCAAGGACTTGTGGGGGTTGTGTTTCTCTGTCCTTGTGTAGGTGGTCTGATTTTAAACTCCAGGTATAAAACAGATAAAGGAACAATACGGGGGAAGCAGACATGGCTCAACTGATAGAGCGTCCACCGACCACATGGGAGGTCCAGGGTTCAAACCCAGGGCCTCCTGACCTGCGTGGTGAGCTGGCCCACGTGTGCAAGGAGTGCCGTGCCACGCAGGGGCACCCCCGCATAGGGGAGCCTCACGTGCAAGGAGTGTGCCCTGCAAGGAGAGACGCCCAACCTGTGAAAAGCGCAGGCCGCCCAGGAGTGTCGCCACACATGGAGAGCTGATGCAGCAAGATGATGCAACAAAAAGAGACAGTTTCCTGGTGCAGCCTGACAATGCAAGCGAACACAGAAGAACACACAGCAAATGGATTCAGAGAGCAGACAATAGGGGGGAAGGGAAAACAAATAAATAAAATAAATCTAAAAAAAAAAGTAATTAGGCTGGTTATCAGTATAAAAATAATAAGTTTAAAAAAAAAGAAACAATACCAAAGGGTTTTCTATGTATTGGAAAGTGAAGATAGTACTGGGCAGAAATGGAATTGAAGTGACACATTCAATTATAAAAACTAATTTTAGGGCAGCAGATGAGGCTTAACCAGTTGGGCGCCTGCCTACCAATGGGAGGTCCCAAGTTCAGGTCCCGGTGCCTCCTAAGAAAGAAGACAAGCAGACACCGCCTCCCGCTGCAACGAGCAGACACCATAAGCCGGCAGACGCCGCAGCCCATGGGAAGCAGATGTAGCTCAGGCCGTTGGGCACTCACCTCTCATGTGGGAGGCCCCAGGACCAGTTCCAAGTGCCTCCTGGAGAAGGCGAGCAAACAGTGAGTAAACGGATAGACAGACAGATGAGAGAACCATCTGGGGGAGGGGGGTAAATAAAGTAAATAAATAAATCTTAAAAAACACTAATTTTAAAAATCTCCCACATCCTACAGCTCTTTGCTCATGGCCACCCCCTTTCCGACCTCCCCCAGGAGGGGTCCTCTGACCCCTGCACCCCCACAGGCCCCCAGTATCTAATCCCCCACCTGGCGTGCCCCCATGCTCTCCAATAAGCCCCTCTCTAGCGGGGAAGGAAGACGGCTGAGGCCGTGGCACCCTGGTATGAATTGTGGGGGACCCTGGAACCTGTCCCTGCCCTCCCTGGGCTCCCGTGCCCCTCTAGGAAACAAGGGGCTCTGCCTTAGTGACCCAGCCTGCAGGGAGCCTCTCTGAGGCCCCGAGACGCAGCTCAGGAAGGATTTGAAAATGTCTGCCAGGGCTCCTCAAAAAATTGAACATATGGAAGCGGCTGTGGCTCGAGCAATTGGGCTCCCTTCTACCATATGGAAGGTCGCAGGCTCGGGTCCCCGGGCCTCCTGGCGAAGGCAAGCTGGCCTGCGCAGACAGCTGTCTCAACAGGAGGACGCAAAAAAAAAAGTTGAACATAGAATTACCATATGACCTGGCAATTCCACTCCTTGGTGTAAACCCAAAAGAATTGAAAACAAACATTTGGACAGATACTTTGTGCCAATGTTCACAGCAACAGTATTCATAAAAACCAAAAGCTGGGGAAACGGACTTTGGCCCAGTGGTTAGGGCGTCGGTCTACCACATGGGAGGTCCGTGGTTCAAGCCCCGGGCCTCCTTGACCCGTGTGGAGCTGGCCATGCGCAGTGCTGATGTGCGCATGGAGTGCTGTGCCACGCAGGGGTGTCCCCCGCGTGGGGGAGCCCCACGCGCAAGGAGTGCGCCCCGTAAGGAGAGCCGCCCAGCGTGAAAAGAAAGAGCAGCCTGCCCAGGAATGGCGCCGCCCACACTTCCTGTGCCGCTGATGACAACAGAAGCGGACAAAGAAACAAGGCGCAGCAAATAGACACCAAGAACAGACAACCAGGGGAGGGGGGAAATTAAATAAATAAATAAATCTTTAAAAAAAAAAAAAAAGAAAAAAGAAAGAAAGACAAAATGTCAAAAACAAAGCTTTAAAAAAAAAAAAAAAAGCTGGAAACAACCCAAGTGTCCATCAACAGACAAATGGGAAAACAAAACGTGGTCTGTCCACGCAATGAAATATTACTCAGGCATAAAAAGGAAGGCGGTTCAGATACATGCTGCAACACGGGGGAATCCTGAAAGCGTTATGCTCAGTGAGATAAAGCAAAAGGACAAATATCTTATGCTTCCACTTACATGAAATATCTGGAATAAACAAATTCACAGAGACAGAAAGTGGATTAGAGGTTACCAGGGGCTGAAGGGAGGGAAAATGGGGGTTATTCCTTAATGGGTGCAGGGTTTCTGTTGCGGGTGATGAAAAAGTTTTGGGAATAGATGGTGGTGATGGCAGCACAACATTGTAAAACTAATTAATGCCACCAAATTATATACTTAACCATGGTTAAAAGGGCAAGTGATGAAACCAAAATTAAAAAAAAAAAAAGATGAAATATCTGCAAGATGGGGAGGGGTGATTCTTTAACAGGAAATAGTGCCAGAGAAATACCGTCCCAAGGTAGAGTGGACAGGGAGACCACTGAGACCAGACAAAGGTGTCCCAGGGCCCTTACTTACAACACTGAAAAATGGAAAGCGACCTAAATTTCCAGGAACAGCTAAATAATTGGGTGACGTTCTGGGGCATCCACGCAATGGAAAGTTCTGGAGCCATTACAAGATGCTGGGGCCTCTCTCATTGATACGGGGGAGTTGCTGTTGGTACAGGTGAAGATGAAATGAGGTGACATAGGAAAAGAGCTTGTCACAGGGCCTGGCACTCGATAAACACTCCAAAACTGGCTGTATGAGCAAAGCAGGATTGAAAAAATAATATACAGAATGATTCCAATTTTGTAAAAAAAAAAGCAACAAGAACAAAAAATGAATGTATAGGAAAAGAAGGTAAAGAAATAAAGCAAAATTTTGCTTAGATGTAGGATTATCAGAGATTTGGGCATTCCTTTTTTGTACTTACCAATTTTTCCATAGTGAGTGGATTATATCTTTTAAGTTTAAACTAATCAATTTTACTGGTACATATTAATAAAGCATACAATTCATCCAAAGTGTGCAATCCGTGGTATTTGGTATAAACACATAGTTCATGTGTGTTCATTACTTCAATCATTATTAGAACATTTCATTATTTCAATAATAATAATAAACAAAAAACCAGACTAACAAACAAGAAAATTCTTCACCTCTCAGTCTCTTTGTTTCCCCTGCCATAAACAACTGCTCTTTCTGGCTCTTCTTGCACATTTATTGATTTATTTATTCTGCAGTTATATTGAGATATATTCACATACCATATGATCTATCCAAAGTGTGTAATCAAAGGCTTTTTTAGTATAATCACAATGTTGTGTATTCATCACCACAAAAAAATTTTAGAACCATTTCATTACTCCAAAAAGAAAAACTCCACACCCCTTAGCATGCCTTCCCCAGCCCTACATAACCACAAATATAATTTCATCTTTATAAGTGATTTATACTTACATTTTATATAAATGGAATCATACAATATGTTACTCAATGTATTCAGTTCATAATACTGCAATCATACAGTACTTGTCCTTTTGTGTCTGGCTTGCTTCACTCAACATAATGTCCTCCAGATTCATCCATGTTGTCATATGCTTTACGACTTCATTTCTTCTTATAGTTGCATAGTATTCCATTGTGTGAATACACCACATTTTGTTTATCCATTCATCAGTTGATGGACACCTGGGTTGTTTTCAACTTTGAGCAGTTGTGAATAACGCCGCTATGAACATCAGTGCGCAGATGTCTGCTCGTGTCACTGCGCTCAGTTCTTCTGGATATATACCCAGCAGTGCTATTGCAGGGTCACGAGACAAGTCTATATTCAGCTTCCTTAGGAACTGCCAAACAGCCCTCCACAGCAGCTGTACCATTCCGCCTTCCCCCCAACAGTGAAAAGTGTTCCTCTCGCCACATCCTCGCCAGTATCTCATTGTAGCTTCGATTGGCATTTCCCCAATCGCTAGCGATGATGAGCATTTTTTCATGCACTCTTTTGCCATTTTTATTTCTTCTCTGGACAAATGTCTATTCAAGTCTTTTGCCCATTTTTTAATTGGGTCTTTTGTCTTTTTATTGTTGAGTTGCAGCATCTCTTTATATATCCTGGATATTAAGCCCTTATCTGGCATGTGACTTCCAAGTAGTTTCTCCCATTGAGTTGGCTGCCTTCTCCCCCTTTTGACCAAGTCCTGGGAGGTACAAAATTGTTTAATTTTGAGGAGGTCCCATTTACCTATTTTTTTCTTTTGTTGCATGTGCTTTGGGTGTAAGGTCCAAGAAACCACCCCCTACTCCAAGGTCTTTAAGATGTTTCCCTACATTTTCTTCTAGGAGTTTTATGGTCCTGGCTTTTATATTTAGGTCTTTGGTCCATTTTGAGTTGATTCTTGTATAGGGCATGAGATAGGGGTCCTCTTTCATTCTTTTGTTTATAGATATCCAGTTTTCCCAGCACCATTTGTTGAAGAGATTGTTTTGTCCTGTTGACATGGACTTGGCAGTTTTGTCAAAAACTGGCTGACCGTATAGGTAAGAGTTTACTTCTGGATTCTCAATTCTATTCCACTGATCAATATGTACATCTTTATGCCAGTACTTTGCTGTTTTGATCACTGTAGCTTTGCAATATGTTTCAAGGTCAGGCAGTGAAATTCCTCCCGTGTCACTCTTCTTTTTCAGAATGCTTTTGGCTATTCAGGGGCACTTGCCCGTCCATATGAATTAGGTAATTACCTTTTCTAATTCTGTAAAGCAGGCTGTTGTAATTTTGATTGGTATTGTATTGAATCTATAAATCAGTTTGGGTAGGATTGCCATCTTCACAATATTTAGTCTTCCAATCCATGGACACAGAATGTCTTTCCATTTGTTTAGGTCTTCATTGATTACTTTTAGCAATGTTTCATAATTTTCTGCATATAGGTCTTGTACTTCTTTGGTTAAATTAATTCCTAGGTATTTGAGTGTTTTTGTTGCTACTCTAAATGGATTTTTTTCCCCGGATTTCCTCCCCAGATTGTTCAAAACTAGTTACAAACACATTACTGACTTTTACATGTTGATCTTGTATCCTATTACTTTGTGGGACACATTTATTAGCTCACGTAGCTTTGTCATAGACACTTCAGACTTCTAAATATATATGATCATGTGACCTGCAAATAGTGAGAGTTTTACTTCCTCTTTTCCTATTTGGATGCCTTTAATTTTTTTTTCTTGTCTAATTGCTCTAGATAGAACTTCTAGTACAATATTGAATAACAGTGATGACAGTGGGCATCCTTGTCTTGTTCCCAATCTTAGAGGGAAAGCTTTCAGTCTTTTCCCATTGAATGCAATGTTGGCTGTGGATTTTTCATATATGCCTTTTATCATATTGAGGAGGATTAATTTTTAATTAGTGGGAAAATTTTCCAACATCTTGTTAAGAGAAACATTAAACATACAGCTGAGTTGAAATAATTTTATAGTGAACACACATATACCTCTTCCTAGAATCTACCTACACAGATACTACCAGTAGCATTTTATTATACTCGTTTTATCACATATCCCTCCATCTTTCCCTCCCTCTATCCTTAAATCCTTCTTATTTTTTATGCATCTCAAAGAAAATTGCAGATATCAGTACACCATACCCTGTTTTTAATAGTTTTATAATTAATAGTTTCTCAATGATTAATTATCAATATCTACTCTCCAGTTCATTGGGCTTACCCAGGTCAGCTAACAGGGAGGTGAGGATGGTCAACCACCCCACCAGGGAACTGAGAGAGTACATAAATGCAAGCAGGAGAATCCCATCCCTCAGTCATATGGCATCTAAGCCCTCTCTTGATTTAGAGGTGGAGTGAATTATTGTGACTCTAGCAATGGAAGAAACTATATCATTGATGTGGAGACAGTGGCTACGGGAGTTGCTGAAGGCAGGGAGAGGGAAAAAGAGGTGTGATGTGGGGGCATTTTTGGGACTTGGAGTTGTCCTGAATGCTATTGCAGGGACAGATGCAGGACATTATACATCCCGCCATAACCCACTGAATGGACTGGGGGAGAGTGTAAACTACAATGTAAACTATAATCTATGCTGTGCAGCAATGCTCCAAAATGTACTCATCAAATGCAATGAATATACCATACTAAAGAAAGAAGTTGTCAATGTGGGAGGAGTGGGTGTTGTTGGGAGTGGGGTATATGGGAACCTCATATTTTTTTAATGTAACATTTTGTGTGATCTATGTATCTATAAAAAAAGACATTAAAAAAAGGAAAAATAATCAATATATTTTTAATAATTAATAAAGATTACATTTATCAATACTATTATTAGTTTAACTATTTTCAGTAGTTAACAAGAGAACAGAGGTAGCCCCACGTGCCCACCTTCCTTTCAACCAACTGATCAGGGGCAGGTTTTGGGGTGAGGCTTATTCCTCTTGCCGTACTTCCTGGGTGACCCCAGGGCAGTCCCTGGAGCCTTGTGGTTTCTTTCCACCTGAGGAATAATGAGTTGTAAATAAGCGTCTCTTCTCCCATTCAGCCCTCAGCGTAGCCGCAGCTCCCTGAGATGAGCCTGTGCTCACCTGGGGCTTCCGACAGAGGTGGAACCACCAGAGTTAGCAAAGAAAAATGCAGGACACCCAGTCAAATTGGAATTTCAGATGAACAAGAAACTTTTTTTAGTATAGGTATGTCCCATAAAACATTTGGGTCATTTTTATACTAAGAAATGATTCGTTTTTATCTGAAATTCCACTTGAGTTGGGCATCCTGTGTTTCCTCTTAGCAGCCCTCCACCAGCTGAGAACACAAAAGCCCTGGAAGAGAAGTGGATGGAAGGCAGCTCCCAGGTTGGAATGCTTGCTAACCAGGCCTCCGACTCCCTCCGAGGGGCCACGTGGGTCTCTGGGTGCTAGTCCACAAGGACAGGGAGTGGGCAGGCTTCCCACCCAGCCAACTCTCTTTCCAGGGGGCTCAAGCCCAGCAGTGGCTTCTGGGGTTACAGAAGAGAAGCTGCAGATGGCAGCAGTGTTGAGTGAAAGGAGCATCACATCAAGGTGTGCCAGGGCACTGCAAAGTCAAAAAGGATGTCTGTGCTAGGCGGACCTCCCCGAGCCCTGCTTCTGACTCCTCACACCTGCCATCAGCCCGCACAGTGGCAGCCTCTACCTGAAGCCCAATGAGCACCCTCCAAGGAGTTGGTACCCAAGTGTTGAGTCTATGGAAAAGGAGGCTGGAACAATTCCTGCCCGGCTCAGGGCCCATCTCTCCAGTCTCCAGCCCACCAGCCCTTCCGACCTGGCTGCAGCCTTCCTAGAGAGTCACTCTTTCACCCATTCATTCATTCTTTGATTCATTCCATACAACATAATCCAAGTGTTTTCCAGTCAGGGGATGGTGGTCATTGACCTGCCCACAGTGATAATGACCCTCTCCATTGGTGGACCTCACAAAGCAAGAGGTCGACCAGATATCTCCAGGGAACTTTTTGTTTCAAAAGATTTATTTATGTTTTCATGATTTTTGATCATTTTCAGAAAATAACATGATTATTTCTCCTATGCCCTGCCTGCAACCATACCAAGAATCTCATTCTCCCAAAACCAGGGCAGCCAGTTCGGATATCCATGAACGGTACGATATAGAAACCGGGTCCACCCCAGGACCAGCTTCTCAAAGGTGTGATGGAATATTCTGAAAGCACCATCTCCTCTCAGACAACACCGTGAAGTTCTCGGCGGCACTGCAGAATTCCTCAACTTGGGTACTACTCCTGCCCAGCTGTTCTCAGTACCAGCCCCCGGGCTCATGGCTAAGCAGATGATGCAGGGTCAGAAATGAGCCTCCTCACCTGTCACAGAGCTTGGGCAAGCCAGGGCCTGGTGCAGAATGAGGATGCAGGTACTTATCAGGTGACCACGCTGAACCCAGGTCCAGCAATCACAGCAGAAGCCTGGGCTCTTCCTTACCTCCGTCTGCAAATGAATCCCATGGCTCTGGCCATTGCTCCACGTGCATTTAAATAGTTATTTTTAAATATATTTTGCTGTCATCATTTGTGGACATTTAAGTTTAGTGAAATAGTTTCCAGACTTTTACAGGTTGGATATTGTTGGATGCTGTTCTGGCAAAGCAGGAAAACAATTCACTATCTGTATTTCCATGATCTCCTCCCCCACACACCCTGCCCCATACCAGAATTTTGCTCTGCTGAAAGGAAGGGTTTTTTTTGTTTTGTTTTGTTTTGTTTTGTTTTTACTTTGAACCCTTGAAATTAGTTTTTGGCAAGTTTCCTTTGCTCTCTACCAAATGGTTTTGAAATAATCATTTCTCCGAGATGATAAACAGTAGAAGATTGCTTTTACTTTTGAAGGCAATGAAAACATGTCTATGGTTTCACTTTGAAACTCCTATAACATTTAGCACACATTAAAGGAATTCTTGATTCATGGGCCACCTGTGTGTCTGATGATCATTTAACACTGCTTCCAAAGTTTCGATCATGTCTGGAAGCAGCTCAAGCACAGCAGATAAAGCTTGGTTAACTCAGTGTGCTTTCAGCAAACTACCCAGCGTCCTGTGTGTTGCTTTGCCACTTTTACGTGGGTTTTGGGTAATCGCCCGTCTTTTCACAGATGAATGGATAGAGCAGAACAAAGAACTGAATGCAGTAAACACAGGTTTTTCATTCTGCCAGAAAAGCCTCATCATCACCAAGTCCACACAATAGGCATGACAAGATGCACGTGTGACACTGGCTCTTCCTTCTTATACCGTGTTGCCACGTGGCCAAATCTCCCATGTTTGTCAAGTCTTCCATTATGGATTTGACTGCCCATTTTCTTAATTCCATGTTCCAAGGTAAGTCTTTATGACCATACATGAATTGGTCTCAGTCTTTTACTTATCCTCCCCCCCCCCCCCGACTGTCTGCTCTCTGTGTCCATTCACTGTGTGTTCTTCTGTGTCTGCTGGTATTCTCATTAGGCAGCTCCAGGAACTGATCCTGGGACCTTTCAGAGTGGGAGAGAGGTGATCATTCTCTTGCACCACCTCAGCTCCCTGGTCTGCTACATCTCTTGTTGCCTCCTCTGTGTCTCTTTTTGTTGCGTCATCTTGCTGGGCCAGCCCTCTACGTAGGCCAGCTCCCCCATGCAGGGCAGCACTCCTGCCTGGGGTGGCACTCCTGCATGGGGCAGCAATCCATGTGGGCCAGTTCACCATACAGGCCAGCTTGCCTTCACCAGGAGGCCCTGGGTATTGAACCCTGGACCTTCTATATGGTAGATGGGAGCCCCATCGCTTGAGCTACATCTGCTTCCCAGTCATCTTTTTTAATACCAGCAAAATCCAAGAGTCTCTATAATTGAGATTGCGGTTGAGATTTTTCCTACATCAATACAGTGGTTCTTTTCACCATCCAACCAGTGGCCATGTTACATTTTATTGAATTACAAGGAATTGATTTCATCTGCAGTGCCCTGCAAGGTTTCAGGTTTTATTTTTCTGGCGATTGCATTTTGAATTTGCTAACTTCTATGGGCCGCAACAGATTCACAAATTAGAATACCTCTTCTTTATCTCTACCAGCAACTCCCTTCAAATTGCCTTTATTCACAGATGAAATACACTTGTCATGACTTCTTAGTGATAAACACTGTTTTCCAAGAAATAAAATGTGTTTAACTCTGAATCTTGGGTATGTTCTGGTTTCCTCAAGTTGTTATGAGTAACCAGATAATAATTTGTTAGCAACGTTTTCACTAGAAAATCAATATTCTCTCCCACCAAATGCAATGATTTCAGGTGCGTTTTACTTCTGTGTTTCTGGAATTTTTTGCAGAGATTTCTTTTTCAAAACAGAAACTCCTTCTGTGCACATGATTCTCCCCTGCGGTTATATTTCGTTAGTAAAAACAGTTGGTACAAATAACAAGGGGTGCATGCTTTATAACCCCATTTCCTACCCTTGCAAATCTGAATGCCAAGAGTTCTTCAAATTTCCACATTTGCCTTGGACTTCTCATATGTTACAAATAAGTCTTAGCTTATCCATGACCAATTTCAACCTCTGTGTGGGATCCTGGTTAAGCCATATTATTTTCTCCATCGACATTAGCATCATTGATATGCAGATTAGGCACTGGTGATAAGGAAATACTTGAAGCCCTGGATCTGACCATTTTGACTCTGCCATGAAAGAGTAAGAAATAAATAAATAACACATTGCTGGCGTTCCCAAGCATGGGGTCAGCTACCCCCACGTCAGACCGTCCTTTATGCAAAACCCGCACTTGAGCCATGCTTCGTGATTTTTAGATTGGCCGAGGCAAACTCGCAGAAATGGGAAAGGAGCCTTTCTCCCCTCTTTTTCCCATAATCGCACTTACCAGGACGGAAACCATGGCTGACCGTGACAGTAGATCCAGTCATTGAAGGAGAGTCAAGACATTTGTCTTCCCAGCACCACAAAGTTAGGCACTTGTCAACCTGAACACGGGGTTTGCTCGGGTGAGCAGGTGAGAGCTCAACAGAGAGGGCCTAACTGATGGGTTCTGCCCCCGTGCACGTGGTGCATCTTCTTGAGAAGATGACTTTTTTTTTTTTTAACACTACTGCAGGGTACATGAGGATGTTGCTAATCCCATGTCACCTCGCTCACAGTTGAATCGGGTTTTTCGGCTTTCTCTCCGGGAAGTCGGGGGCACCAGGGGGGCTTCATTCGTTGGCTTAGTCCTGGGGCTTGCCCTGAGCATTCTCAGGCCGGGTGCTCGGCTGGGTCCCGGGCATGCAGATAAATGACGCATTTCATGTGCTGGGAAACTCTAGCTCAGCGGGTGAGACAGATGTTGACAATGCAACATGACAACAACAGAAGGTGGACAGGTCACTTCTCCTCCAGCTGGGGAGAGGAAGGAAGAATGGGAAAAGCTTTCACATAGGAGGTGACAGGCAGTGGCAGGAACAAGGGGTGACTTATGGCTCTCCTTTACCCCCAACAACTCCCCAACCCACCCTGCAACGAAACATACTATGTAAGCCAAAAGAGGGTGCAAATTCAGGTTCAAGACAAGTCCCCTCTGCCCAACCTGATTTCAGCCATCAAACTTCCCCGCAATAGAAATGAGGGGTGGGCTCTCTCAGGAACTTCTGCCCACCTTTTGGGAGAGCCAGGCTCCCATGCTGGCACATGCCATCCTTCAAATGCAGAGATGGCTCTCTCCATCCCAGCTCCCAAGGGACGCCTTGTTCTATGGGTATCAGAGCCACCTGTGATGGGGCACATGGTACAAACAGCAGTGCCTGCTCCCCCAATTCAGACACACTGAACCAGAGCCTCTGGGCATGGGACTGCTGTCTGCACTTGAGACAGGTACCCCGATGACAGGTTATGCAGACCGAAGTTTGAGAACAACAGCACATTAATTTTTTTTAAGATTTATTTTTTTATTTATCCTGCCCACCCCCCCACGCCCCCGTTGTTTTGTGCTTGCTGTCTACCCTCTGTGTCCATTTGCTTTCTGCTTGTCTTCTCTTTAGGAGGCACCCAGAAGTGAACCTGAGATCTCTCATATGGGAGAAGGCACTCAATCACTTGAGCCACTTCCGCTCCCTGCTTTGTTGTCGCTCTCACTGTTTCCTCTTTGTGTCTCCTGTTGCATCAGCTTGCCACACCAGCCCATCACACCAGCTCACTGCCTTGCTCATCTCCAGGAGGCACCAGGAACTGAATCCAGGACCTCCCACGTGGTGGACGGGAGCACAGTTGGTTCAGCCACGTCTGTTTCCCTGCATATTGAATTTTATTTTAAAAAGCGGTTGGGATTCCCTGGGCATCCTCTACCCCAGGATAGCTGTTTGGGGTCAGGGACACCCAGGCCAGGGCTGGGGCCTGCCCAGAAAGGAAAAGCCTCCCTGTCTGTGACCTTGGGCTCTGTCCAGTGACCTTCCAGGGAGAATGATTCCTTTCAGGGCGGCATGAGCCCCAGCCCGAGTCAGCCCACGGGGAGCGAGGGCCGTAACTGCAGCCCTGGACTGTGCCGGCCGCGGGGCACGTGGGGACGCTTACCCATTTACTTCCCAAGTGTGCGCTCTCGGCCTGCGCCCCCTCTCTGTGCATCTCCCACCATCACAGCTTCCTCAACGCTCCCTCTGCCTCCAGCCTCTGCCCTTCCAATACCACACGCCACGAGCTGCCTGGGCAAGCGTCCATGAATGCAAACTGATCTCATCTCACCCCCTTCGAAACCTTTACGTGACTCCCCGTTGTCTATAGGGAGGCGTCCAGACTCAACAGCCAGCCCTTCAAGACCTTCCAGAACCAGAGAGACTTGTCTCTGGATAGCCTCCTTCACGCCTCCCCACCCCCCCACACTCACCTGCTCCCTCAATCTGGCATGTCAGGCGTCGCCAGGGCAGTGTGGCCTAATGGTTAGCTATAAGTGTGGAGGCAAGTGAATTTGAGCAAGTTGCCTCCATGGCCATGTCTGTAAGATGGGGATGAACGGTACACGTTTTGTTGGGAGTTGGGGTGATTGCAAAATGATTTAGCATCAGCAAAGCCCTAGGAAGCGAGCTCAGCGCTCGGAAAACATCTGCCAACTGTTTGCTGCTACTGTAGGGTCTTTGCTCTCACTGCTCCTTCTGCCTGCAGGCCCCTTCACTCCTCTCACCACGGGAACTCCTATTCATCCTTCAAAACCAAGCTCCAAGCCCAGCTGCGGAGCCCTCTGTGCTTCCTCTGGGACGCCTCCTCCCTCCTCAGTTTCCCTCGCCCTGCTTCTGTGCTCACCTCCAGCCCAGCAGGGGTCGACTGGGCGCTGAGTGCACTTGACCGTCTGCCTCCTCCATTAGACTGTGTCCTCTCTACTCTTCCCCACCCCCCCAGGGTCAGTTTGATGAAGGAGTGAATAAATTTTCAGAAATGGTGACAGTAGTTTCCCCTTTGGAAATAAACACTGAAAATGGCATGATAAAGGCAAAACCTGATTTTTATTTATGTAATCTTTCTTAAGGCCTTAACAGACTATGAATGTTTCCGAAAAGAAGGAAAATTTGAACTGAATAAAAAGCCTGGAGAGATTATGTTTGTGTATCTTAAAATAAAGAACGATTTTTATTTCATCATTATGACCAGGTATCTGTAGAAAATGGCTACTGACACTCAAAATCGATCACCGTCTATTCATTTAGCAATGCCCAACAACGCCCAAGTTGTGGCTGCGTAAGTCAGCATTCGTTTCTTCAACAAGTGTCTTCTCGACCACAAATGACTTGCTGGATAAACAGAACTCAGTCCCTGCCTTCCGAGGCGCTGCAGGTCGGCAGGCGATGCCAGCCCGCCCTGTTCTGATGGAGAAGGGTGCAGGGGCCGAGCAGGGGCAGCTGGGGCACGTTTGCACCCTTGTGGGAAAGGCCTCGGGGCCCGGGAGGCCAAGTGGGAGAGGCAGGCCAGAACTGCGGGGACAGAGCCCCTGAGAAGTTTGGCTGGGGGTGGGGAGAGAGGAACTTCTCGGGGTGGTGGGCGCGTTCTAGGTCGATGGCTCCAGGGACGATGGCTCCGTGCAACAGGATGCAAAAGTCAAGTGCACTCAACGTGGGTACGTCTTCCATAACGACACCTCAGTAAAGCTGACTTTTAAAAAATCCTCGAGAGGAAGAGAGCGGTGGTGGTGGAGACAGGGAGACGGGGTGTAGAGGACAAAGGCTGGAGGGGGTGAGGGAGGGAAGCCCCGACACTTGTTGTTGTTTTTTTTTAAGATTTATTTTTATTTATTTCTCTCCCCTCACCCCCGTTGTCTGCTCTCTGTGGCCATTCACTGTGTGTTCTTCTGCATCCGCTCGTATTTTCAGGAGGCCCCGGGAAACTCTGTCTCTTTTTGGTTGTGTCTCTTGCTGCGTCAGCTCTCCGCGTGCGCAGCGCCACTCCTGGGCGGGCTGTGGTTTTTTCACGTGGGGCGGCTCTCTTTGCGGGGCACAGTCCTTGAGTGTGGGGGTCCCCTACGTGGGGGCGCCCCTGAGTGGCACAGCCCTCCTTGCCTGCGGCAGCACTCCACGTGGGCCAGCTGCACGCGGGTCAGGAGGCCCTGGGTCTGACCTGGACCCTCCATGTGGTAGGCGGCCGCTCTGTCAGTTGAGCCACGTCTGCTTCCCTGAGGTTGGTTTTTAACACGTCGGGTCCCAGTCGTCCCCGGACTTCTGCTGAAAGTGCCACCCTGGCCCAGCAGCGTGAGCATCAGGCAGGACCTGGTGACAAATGCAGGGTCTCGGCCCCGCCCAGACCTACAGAACCAGGACGGGCACGGGCACAGGATCCCCGGTGGCTTCGTGGGCACGTTCAAGTTAGAGAAGCTCCAGCTCGGGGGGCCTGGAGTGGCTCCTGGAAATGACACCTACACAGCTGTGAAAATGAAAGGCTGAAAGAAAAGCCGAAGCCATGGGCAGGGCCCGCACGGGGTCCCCCAGGAGGCGGAGCAGCCCCCCGGGGGCAGCCTGGTCAAACCGGAGGGGCAGAGCGAGGGCTCCAGGGACCCGATTTGGGTTCAGGTCATTTTCCCAAGGAAAGCCAGCCTGGTCACAGCACCAGCTCATTCGTCAAGGACTCTCCACGCAGGTGGTCGCCTCTGAGTCTGGTTTAACTCTTTAAGAACCCCGCAGGGGAAGCAGATCTGGCTCACCTGATAGAGCGTCCGCCTACCACATGGGCGGTTCAAATCCAAGGCCTCCTGACCCATGTGGTGAGCTGGCCCATGTGCAGTGCTGATGTGCGCAAGGAGTGCCTTGCCACGCAGGGGCGTCCCCTGCATAGGGGAGCCCCACGCGCAAGGAGTGCGCCCGGTAAGGAGAGCCGTCTAGCGAGAAAAAAGTGCAGCCTGCTCAGGAATGGCGCTGCACACACGGAGAGCTGACGCAGCAAGATGACACAGCAAAAAGAGACACAGATTCCCGGTGCCACTGATAAGGATAGAGGCGGTCACAGGAGAACACACAGCGAATGGACACAGAGAGCAGACAATGGGGGAGGAGAAATAATTTTTTAAAAAACCCCGCAGGTTCCGCACGATCCTTTTCTCCATATAAAGAAGCTTCAGCTTAGAGGTGGGGTCTGGCTCCGCGCCCCAGATGGCCTCCTCTGGGGGCCTGAGAGGTGGGGCGCTGGGGTCTTCATGTGCCCAGGAGGTGGGCCCGACCAGCTTGGAGGGCGGCCCTGGAGCAGGCCGAGCAGGCCCGAGCGCCCGGCCGCCCGCTGCCTCCTCCTTCAGGACCCCCAAGGCTGCCCCCCACAGCATCCGCTCGGGAGAGAGAGCTTCCAGGCACCAGGCCTGAAGGCAGCAAACCACATGATGGCCATGCCCGTCACGGGTGGGCAGGGGAGCCAGGGGAAACCTGGCCTCAGCCGCCGGTGCCCTCTCCGGGGTCCGCCCCGCAGCAGCCGACAGGGGGGCGAGGGGCGGAAGTCCACTGCCACTTCCGCCCGCTCCCCACTCCTAACCCCTGACCCACTGACCCGTTAGCTGCTCTCAGGTTTCTGGCTCGCTCGTGTTGGAGCTCACCCTTGGAGCTCAGGCCCATCTGTCATCGTTCAGAGGGAGAACTAGGGCCCAGAGAGGGAAAGGGAGCTGTCCTTGTCACACAGCCAGCCGGTGACAGTAATAGGCCAACCCAGCTTTCCCTCTCAGGCTTCAGCCAGGATCCCTACTGTGTGCCCCAACCTGGGGGCCTTCTCCCAGGAAGGATTCCATCAATAGTGCTGATGGCAAGGCTGGCCCCGAGTGCCCCCATGCTCCTGCCTCAGGGCCTTTGCATCTGCTATTCCCTCTGCCTGGGAAACCCTTCCTCTCAGAAGCCACTCGGCCTATTTTCTCAGGAGCTGCAGGTCTCTGCTCACATGTCGGCTCGTGGGAGAGGCCTCTTTTTGAAAATCAGATCCCAGCACCCTGTTTTGCTGCTCCTCTAGCTCTTAATTTCCTGAAATTATGTTCTATATTAATTGCTTTAATTCATTTTTCCTCCATCTTCCCTGGCCAGAATATCAATGCCATAATGGCCTTTTGTTTTGTTCATTGCTGTATCTCAGGCAACAGTGCTTGATGCTTAATAGACACTCACTAAATCTTGGTGGGATGAGTGAATGAATTCCAGCCATGCTTTTGGGGTTCAAGGAGAATAAGCAATCCCCCCACAGTTGTGTCCACAGATCCCGGTCTCCCCACGCCCCCCACCTCCTCCGGGGTTTACAGGTTCAGCCTCTCCCTCCTTACTGTGCCCAGGGCGCTGCACGACCCTGCCCTTGGACAGCTGGTCTCTCCTTTCCACACACTGCCCCCTCCAGCCTCCCCAGAGCCACCTCCGTCCCCTTGGCCCTTTGAATTCCCACCTCCCAGGTGAAGTGGCAGATGGCTGGGAATTCTGTCTCACTGACTACTCACACTCACAACCACCAGCACAGACAGGCACAGGTGAGCTCAGAACCCGAGGCTCAGAGAGGTTAAGCAACTTTCCCAAGGCCAGACAGCCAGAGAAGGAGCCAAGTGGAGCTTCAAACCTAAGTACCCTGATTCCAAGGCCCATCACCAGGCCTCGTCTATGCCTGGCACAGAGGGACAAGCATCAACCTGGAATCACCACCGAGGTAAAGAAGCCAGATGCCTAGTAGGTAGTTGGCACTCGGGGAGGGCTGGTGGACCCAGCCAGAGCTCTGCTCCTGGAGTCTGAGCTTCGCTCCTGGAATGTTGTCGGACAGGTCAGGCAACCCTCCTGGGTCCTTCTAGAACACCCACCAGCGAGGAGAGTGGGAGGCTGCTCCCAAGGCCCTGGGGGCTGGGGGGTGGGGGGGGGGAGGGGGCTGCTAGGTCACCCAGTGGGGGTCCAGAGAAAACACAGGGCCACACCACGTCCAGAGCAGTGCCTCTCGCACACTCTGACCTCAGACAGGGGGTCTTGAGGGCCCACCCAAGCCCAGACGCTTCAAAGAGGAGGGTCCCGCCAGCTTCTGTGACAAGCCTCAGGTACCGTCAGTAGCTCCGGCGACTCACGTCCCATCACATTTCCCAACAGCTCAGAAGGGAAAGAATGTTCTCCCTTCCACTGGACTGAAATCCCCCTTCTTGGAAGCTCTGCCCACGGGTCCAGAGCCCACCCTCTGTGGCTTCACAAAACAATCCCTCTCTGCCTGAAGGAGGGTCTCCAGTCCCATCGAGTTTTCTCCTAGTAGAATAACCGGAGGTCTCCTAACTATTCTGCCATGGCGGAACTCCCTCCCCGGTCTGCTCCTTCTCTGAAAACACTTAAATACTCTAAAGAAACACTCTAAAGTCCCCTCCCTTTTTAGGGACAGTAGACCTCTAGTGATGCAGCCTAAATTCACATTGGCTCTTCGGGCAACCATGTCCTAGAACTAGAAAGAAGTGAGCTGAGCCTTGAGGAACGCCAGGCCTTCAATCCAGCTTCCAGCACCGGGGTGAGCACGTGATTAACCTCACAGCAGACAGGAAAGCTGCAGAGAAGAGAGTGTGTACAGACCGAGGACGGGACGAGTGGAGCTGGAAATGCTCGTGCCCGGGTTTGGAGAACAGGTGGGTCTGGCTGAGCCAAGAGTCCACGCTGGGAGTCCCGGGCCGAATGGGGGGCCTGGGGCAGATGGCGCAAAGCCTGGAAGAGCGGGCTGCGGATTTGGACTTCCTCTGTTTGTTTTTATTCTTTTTTTTTTTTTTTCTCGTAGGGTTTGAACTTCTTGCAGGCCAAGGGCAGCCACTCAAGGTTCATTGACAGAGTGACACGATGGCCCATGTTATAGCAAGTTTATGGGGTGTGGCTGATGGGGAAAGAGAGCCCCACTTAGGAGGCAGCCCCTGTCAGTCCCGTGGGAGGGGAGCGATTATAGAAAGTGGCCCTCGGAAAATACAGATTGTTGATGGATTTCCCCCATTCACAGCTGAAAAAGAAAACATGGCGCAGAGAGGGAAAGGGAGTTGCCCAAGGACACCCAGCTGGCAAAGAACAGAAGCTGGACCAGAACTTAATTTTTTTTTTTTAATTTCCAGCCCTGATATTTTTTCTGTTCTTTCGAGCCTCCGAGGGGGCAGCCCAGACCTTGGCAGCCAGAAGGTGCGCAGAACCTGAATGTGGGCTGAGTGTCACGTGTGGCTTGGCCTCGGCGGGTGACAAGAAGACAGAAGGGTGGGGCTTGGTGACAGGTGCGCTGGTGAGCAGAGGCCGTGGACCGCCCGTTCAGGAGGGGTGGCAGCGGGGCTGAGGTGGGTTCCGGGGTCCCCTCATCTGAGTTAAGGAGGAGTGTGTGCCCAGAGGCCCCCCTTCCAGAGAGGTCTCCTCCAGGACCAGGTGCTGAGAGCCCAGACCACCCAAGTGCCTTCAGAGACCCGAAGAGACCCCCCTGCGGTCCAGGGCGCTGGGCGCACAGCCGGGGCCGAGGAAGGGCCAGAGGTCCTGCCGAGAGGCGCCCCCGGGCCCCTGCCGTCCTCCCTCCTCCACCGTAGGGTGCCGGCTCTGCAGAGTGGGCTCCCCCAGCCCCCCCAGCCGGCTGAGCGCGGGGGTGGGGGGCTCGCCCGGTGGCCTCGAGCTCGTCTCTTCATCTCTCTGCTCTTGGCTTTCTCATCCGCAGAATGGGCAGGATGACACTTACCTACCTCATCGCCGAGCTATGAGAATTAATTAGTGTTTGTAAAGGAGCTGGAGCCCCGCAGATGAAAGGCCAGATGAAAGGCGGCGCGGAACTACAAAGCAGCGCTACCGTCATCACCTTACACGTTCACAGCTTGTTACTGGGAAAGGGCTATGGGGTGCAGATAAAACCCCAATCTCCCCGGACCATCGCTCAAAACTCCAGCCAAACGCCATCAGATCCGAACTCCGGGAGATTCCGTCAGGCTTGGCAGATGTGACCAGCGTCTCCAGCCCCAGATTCCCCCCAGGGGCAGAGCTAATGAGAAAGGCCGTGTGCAACCTCTCCTCCCGAAAGCAGCAGTTCTTGGGCGAAGGGGGGGCTCGGGAGATTAGGGGCTACTCTGAAATCCTCCAGAGGGGGTGGTCCCCACAAGCCTGCCGAACCCATACGTCACCTGCCCAGGTTCTCTTTTTCCACGGGACCTCCTTTGTGTTAAACTGGGGCCCCTCTGGGGTCCCTTCCTATAATTCTCCTGGCCTGGAGTCAAACCCAGCTTCCAGACCCAAACAAGCAAAAGGGCCTCTTGGCTTCAGATGTCACACTCCCCCGTGTTTACTGAACCTCAGGCTCCAGCCCTTGCCCATCATCACCTGTTTCACAACAGCCCGATCTGACTGGGTAGGCGAAAGCTAGATCAGAAAGAAATATAATTACCTTTTTATGAGCGTATGCCGTGGTTGCACCCTGCCAGCCTGCCAGCTTGCCCAGCACTCACCAACGATGATATACACACGATAAATTATATCATCGACCTATAATTACAGGCAACATAGACAGAAACCCCCCTGAAGGAGATCGAGGCTCCCAGATTACGTACCCCTGCCCCTCCATCCCTTGGGAGAAAGCCCGCCGGAAGAGGGGGGGCCACCTATTTCCAAATTGCACAGGCGTCAGCTAAGACGACCTCCCACCTCCACGCACACACCCCGGGCACTGCATCGGCTCCCCTCGAGGCGTTCCCAGAGCACGGGACGTAGGGCAGGAGCAAAGCTGGATCCATGAGGGCCAACTCTCCGGGGGTGCAGAGAGCAGGAGCTGGCCCCAGGACATCCGGCTGGGCCTGGGCCGGGACCCGGGAGCCCCCCACTCTCTGCAGTTTCCTGGGCAGTAGCCTAGCAACACCCCCACTCCACCTGCTGAACTCCAGTCCCTGGGCTGATGGCAGGGAGCTGTGGGTCGCATGTCTGCCCAGCTCGGACAGAGAGCCCTGGGCAGGAGGGAGACGGCAGGTGGGGCTGGGGACAAGACAAGGCAGCCTCTCCCGCCGCACCCTGGGGGCTCTAGGAGCCAGCCACCCAGCCCTTGCTCCTGGGCTCCACCGGGCACTGGAGGAAGAGCCACCAAAGGCCACCACCCATCATCAGGGAGCCCAGAGAGAGGCCCGTGTGCACAGAAGTGCCTGCCCTGGGCTGAGGGCGGCTGCAGGGCCGCTGCAGGGACCAGGGATGGGACAGAGGGAGGTGGGGCAGGGGCGGTCAGGGGAGGCAGAGCTGGGATTGGAGGAATCAGTCGAGATTTCCCAGATGGACAAATGGGGGAAGGACATTTGAAAGAGAATGCACACGACACAGGACGGATGAAACCACTGGTAACTGCAGGCAGCGGTGAGAGTGCCTGCAGCACCTAAAGGTCCAGCGGGGGAGCGGGGCGGCCAGGCTGGGTGTGGGCCAGGTCCACCCACCCCGTCTTCTCTCCTGCTCTTCCTCATCCAAACCTCCAGTCCAGCGCCAGCCCCCAGCCCTTCTTCCTTGAGTCCTGCCGGTCAAGGCCTGCGGCCCCCTGGCCTCCCCAGCCCCAGCTCAGGGAAGCCTCCTCTGGGACAGTCCTCCTTCAGGGCCCCGCTCAGTGCCTGGGGACCCGGCCACCTCCTCCAGGCAGCCCCTGACCCCTCCACGCACGGCCTGGAGCAGGAAGGGGGTGCCAGGGCTGGGGACTCTGCCGGCAGGCACAAATGGCAGGCTCAGAGCGACTGAGCGCCTCCTCCATCTGGACGGCAGGCAACCCCAACTGCGGCTCGTCCTCGAATCACATCTTGTAAAAAACCATTTGCACATTTGAATTCAAAACCCCTCAAAACAGTATAAACACCACCAATTCGAGTACCATAAAAACCACATTGAGCATTTATGGAAACTAAAACATGTGTATCAACATATGGCAAAAATTTCACTTACTGCATCTTTTTAGCGTTGGACTGATGCACGAGGCATCTGTGCTAAAAGCGATTTGAATGGAGGCTTGAGAAATGAGCAGAACGAGAAAAAGGCTGTTGCCAAAGCTGGTTGGCAGGGCTGCCGGGAAGCCTGAGGGCAGGTCGCAGGCAGGGGCTGGTAGCTTGGGCAGAGAGGCCCGGGGTCACCCACCAAGGGACAGGACTGGGACACCCGTTCGCCAAGACCTGGGAGGCAGCTCCCCCTTCTTCTGCGCACCCGCCTCCCCCTCTTCTTCCCTTGCTCTCCTCTCCTACCTCAAAGGAGCAGGTGGTTGTCAGACGAGAAGGAGATCAGGGCTGGGAGAAAGAGTGGGAAGCGCCCCCACTCCTAGTCCCTCCTCAGGTTGCAGCAGGACAGAGCTGCAGTGCCCCGCAGCCCAGGGCTCAAACTCTGAGGGGCGATCCAGAGCGGCACTTTCATCGGCTTCTGCCTGAGAGCATCCACTGAGAGTCCCTCGTGACCCTTCTAGAGCTCTGCAGCCTTCCTGGTCAGCTCACCTTGGAAGGCCAGCCAGGGCCACTCCTCTCTCCCCTAAAGAAGTGTGGGTGGTCTTGTGGCACGTGGGGACTCCTCATGCCAAATGCCACTTCCAGGTGTGCATCGCCAGGTAAGACCGCTGAGGCCCTTGCGAGACGGAGCATTCTGATGGTCAGCAGGTTCTTGCCCATCGCACGGCAGTAGTTTCAGGCTCGCCCTGGCAGCCGGATCACACCGGGCTTGCAAAAGGAGCTCCTGTCTGATTCAAGTCAGCACATGGCACGGTTCTGTGGTCAGGGATGTGCTAGTCACTCTGAATTGCTTTGAAAGAATAAGCAAGCCTTGCATATAGCTACTGGCCCGGGGTGAGTTATGGATTAAATGAGACAAGAAAAAACCTTTGCTTTGATTTACCTTGCTATCTTTTTTTTTATTTTTTAACTTCTTTTGAGAAGAGGTCAGGTGGACTTTCAACTTCACTTCGAGGAAGCATCCAAACAGCAACGCAAAGAGCTTTGCCAAGGGCAGTGGAGCATGTGCGAGGAGAGCTTCGCCGCAGACTCGCCCTTCCAGTTACCCGAGCATCAGCCACGGACGCCGTGAACCTTGACACCTCAATGCCTTGCACGTACAAGCCTGGAACTGGCCCTCTGCCATCTGACTGGGGTCTCTCCTCATCGGGAGGGGGAAAAACCACGTGCCCGGTAGCAAGCTGAGAGTACCCTCGCCATCCCACATGCACGCCAGCCAGCCACCGGGAAGGGCCATGCCAGCGGGAGCCTCTGGGCCCTCCGCTCTCCCTATCGGAGGCTGAGAAAGTCTGTCTCTCTCAGGCGACGGGATCACAGCCCGAGGCAGGCAGTGCGGGGAACCATGCCAGTCTGGAAGCAGGAGCCTGGACCGAGCCTTCCTCGTGGCAGAGCTCCGGGCCAACCCTTCCCGCTCTGCGCTGGCGTCCTATTTGCTCATCGATGCCTCGGGATAGAATCGGGGCTGATGGCAAAATCCCAGGGGAAGACGACGTGGAGTCCCGGCAACTCCCCTCCTAGGAGAATGCTCCTAGCTGCAACCTACACAGTTTGCCAAGTGTGCCTGTACGTATTGCCACGGGTGAGCCAGGCAATCGCCCGTGAGGGACGTATCCTGACCATCAGAGAAGGAAACTAAAGGTCACAGACCAAAGTGGCTCGTCCAAGGCCATGTGGTTGGTGGGTGTCAAGGGACAGGACTCAGAATTGCAAGCACTGTGTCCTGCACCTGCCCCTCGGGCCCCTGTCCCTCTGTCTCTTATTGAAAGCCTATCTGCAGGTAGCAGGTCCCACCCAGCTTTCTCACACAGCGGGTGCTAGCTGGGTACTTGCTAACTCCCTCTGAGAAAGTGGCCTGGTGCTCCATCTCTTTAACCATCAGCCCCCGACATCGAGACAAAATCATATCTAGCTTTCCTCCTTTGCTTTGACAAAACTCTAAGCCCCAAAGGTAAAGCTGAAGACAGATTCCCAACCTCCTCCCTCAGCCAGCACCCCTGGGCTCGGGGATCACTCCCAGCCCTGCAGGGTGTCTGTCTAGGCAAAAGAGAGATGGCGCTTCCCTAACTCATTCTTTCTTCCCTGTTCCTCTCAAAAAAGAGAGTCCTGGCCCAGGGCACAAACAAGCTGTAAGGAGATACGATGATACCCTCTCGTCGCCGTTCCGGTGTTGCGACGTGCAGAGATGGCGGTGCGGTGCTTGCATTGGCCAAGAAAGTGGGGTGATTGATCTACCTTGTGACATCTTTTGGAATGTGCTCCTCCCTGCTCTTGTTTTAGCCTCAAGGTGTGGAGAAGCAGGCTGCTTTCTGAAAAACCAGAAAAGCACATCCTTCCGTTAACTTGTGCACGCGAGGGCTGCCAGCCTTTTCCGCTCTCACAAGCCGTGAGGGCCCCCCACGGGGCCTCGTGTTTCCTGGGAGCCCCTCGCAGTGCATCTGCCCCAGCTTCTTCCTGCTGGCCGGGGTGGGGTTGGGTGGCCGTCCACAGTGCTCTGTCCTGAGTAGCCAGGGAAGCCGTGCTGGGAAGGAAACTCAGTATCCTTGAGGCCTGAGCGTGGGCTGGGATGCGATGGGCTTGGTGTATCTCTGGCATTCGGTGCCCTCCGTGATGGCAGAAAGAGGCCCTTCCTGACTCCCCAGGAAGCTCTGGGTGGCCTTAGAGGAGGCAGGTAAATGTCCAGTGGGTGTTTTCTGAGAGAACAGCATGAGGCAGAGGCAGGACCTGCCTGGACCTGTGAAGAGCTTCCCAGGATGCTTGCAGGGAAAGGGGCACCTCAGACAGGCTGGGAGACCAGAGCACCTACTCAAACCTCCAGCCCCCACAGGCCCATCCCACGGACTTACCAAGATGGGGCAAGGTCGTGTTGGGGACCCGATCACCACTAACCCGGTGACCTTGTGCTGCCACCTGGCATCCTGTCCCTAGAAAGCTCAAGAGTGGGATGGGCAGGCAGGGACTCACACCCTGTCAAGCACCCATCAGCAGTTGGGATGAAGCTGAGCTGAGCCGACCCTGGTCTTTCCAAATTCCTCCAGGAATCTAGCACTGTGGGCATTCCACGGGGAAGGGCCCCCAGCACAGGATGGCCACGGAGAAGTGGGGAGGAATGGGCGCGTGTACGGCTTTCCAAGCAAAAAAGGGGCGGTCGTCCCCGCTGGCTCATGGTCACACAAATTTCTGGGTCCTTCCCAAGCAGGCAATGGCATCTGGTAACCCCATTGTCTGCTATCTGCAGGAAAGAAAGTGTTAGACACGAGGGGCAGATGGAGTTTGCCTAACGTGTCTGTTCTTTTCTCCGCTGCCTTTTCAACTCTTCTTGGGAATGCAGCAAAATAGCAGCTGTTCATAATTTCATGAATAAAGAACTATGTAAATTTCAACTATGAAAATGTGTTGCATCTCTCGTGGGCTCCGCGTGGTATCTGCTCCCGCTCCGTCTCCGTCTCCCCCTCCTGTGTGCCTTGGGGCTGATCTAAACCGCGTCCTCTGGGCAAAGGCTCAGTTGCAGCATCAGTCTTGGCCCATCGGGGACAAATGATATCACTGCCTCTCGGCCGAAGCACAAGGTTCTGAGGCCAACTTCCCGGGCCCCAATTCGCACCCCATCGACTCTACGTGGGACGAGAGTCTCTCTGTGTCCTTTGGGTGGTCTGTAAAATCGGTATCTTCCTGTTTCTCCTTTCCACCGACACTTGCCTAATTATTTATTTGTGTACTACCTTCCAGCAGCCCCTTGGACGAGGAGGCCCAGTATGTTTGCAGTTTTCCTCTAAATACCGTACGAGGCCAAACTTGCCAGCCAAGAATTCCAGCCATGCTCGGGCAGCCACCGGCGCCTTGCCTGGGTCAAACAGATGCACGCAGCTCTAGCTCAGTCTCCCCCTCTGAGGCCAGCGCTCCCGGCCCCTTCCGGGCAGCTCCAGGCACTGCATTCCCGTGGCACTGCCGGCAGGCACCCTCTACTCTTCCGGCTGCCGGCGACAATGGCAGGCAGGCCCAGCTCTGTAGGATGGATGTCCTGGGAGAGCCGTTGGACCCACAGTGAATGGAGTCCAGGCGCTAGGCCTCCTGGCAGGAGGCTGAGGCAAACCCGGTTTCAGCTCCTAATTAGGAGGGACTTTCTGGTCGTGCCACTGGGGGAGGCTGCAGGCAGAGGCCTGGCGGCTGGCTGGTCAGTGGGTGGTGGGGGGCCATGTCCCATACTTGGACATGCACAAGAGTCTCCGGGGGGGGAAGCAGATTTGGCTCAGCGGATAGAGTGTCCACCTACCACATGGGAAGTCCAGGGTTCAAACCCCGGGCCTCCTTGACCCGTGTGGAGCTGGCCCATGCGCAGTGCTGATGCGCGCAAGGAGTGCCGAGCCACGCAGTGGTGTCCCCTGCATAGGGGAGCCCCACGCGCAAGGAGTGCGCCTTCTAAGGAAATCCGCTCAGCGTGCAAAAAGCGCAGCCTGCCCAGGAGTGGCGCCACACACACGGAGAGTTGACACAACAAGATGATGCAACAAAAAGAGACACAGATTCCTGGTGCCACTGACAAGAATACATGCGGACACAGAAGAACACACAGTGAATGGACACAGAGAGCAGACAACGGGGTGGGGCAGGGGGTGGGAAGGGGAGAGAAATAAATAAATAATAAATCTTAAAAAAAAAAAAAAAGAGTCCCCGGGGCCCTTGCTGCCGTGCAGATTGCGGTCCTGCAGGCTCAGGGCGAGGCCAGGAGGGTTTTCAATTCAAACAAGCTCCCAGGTGAGTCTGCGGCTGCTGGGCCAGAAACCAGGGTAACGACTAGCCGAGCTTGGAGAGCTCTTCCCCCCGACCTGCATTTCCCTGGCTGGCTGACCCCTGGCGACTTGTCTGCGTCCGTGCCCATTCCACAGGGGGCTCCATGTGCATGGGCGCAGGAAGGCGGCCACAGCCCGGGAGAGAAGCTCCCTCAGTGGGGAGTTGGTCCCAGCGTGTCCTACTTTCCTCCTCTTAGAAAAAGGGTTTTGTTTTGTCACTAACAAAGGGGAACCGCTGCTTCTGAGGCTCCTACCTCAGGTCACCTTGGGAGTCAAGTTGCATTTGAAAAAGCTCAGCCCCCAAAGGCCTCTTTCTGGGGCTGGGGCGGTCGCCCGGGTTGCAAACACCGTAGAAAGGTCCTTTCCAAGGTCAAGGAGAACCAAAGAGAGCAAGTTACAGAAACGTTATTGTTGCCACAGGAGAATTTGTGAACCAGACCTGGTCTCTACCCAGCTGTCCGTTGTGGCCTGACACTCCCTCCCCTTCCCTGGTCTGCACCAAGCTCCTCCACAGTGGGTGCAGCCAACGTTTTCCCAAGATTGCCCAATTCTTGCCAGGCGCTGGGGGTGCAGAGGTGGGCCAGGCCGAGGGTCTTTCATCCCAGTGCCCTCAGGTGTAGCCTGACGACACAGCCATGGGTCCATGGGGGGTGGGTGGTAGGAGAGCTCTGTGGCCCAGGAGAGTCGGGGAGAGCTTCCGGGGAGAGGAAGATTTCGGGTGGACCTTAAAGATGAGGAAAGGATGGCAGGAAACAGGACAGGGCTGAGGAATGCACTTCCTGGAAAGACCCCACAGGGAAGGCCCACGCAAGAAGCACAAGCGTTACGTGGCCAATGGGAATGCAGAATGACGCAGCAGCCGAGGTGGAGAACAGTGTGACGGTTCCTCAAAAGGTTAAACAGGGAAGCAGATTTGGCTCAACAGATAGAGCATCCGCCTACCATGTGGAGGGTCCAGGGTTCAAATCCAGGGCCTCCTGACCCGTGTGGAGCTGGCCCACGTGCAGTGCTGATGCGTGCAAGGAGTGCCGTGCCACGCAGGGGTGTCTCCACATAGGGGAGCCCCACGCGCAAGGAGTGCACCCCATAAGGAGAGCCGCCCAGTGCGAAAAAAGCATAGCATGCCCACGAGTGGCACTGCACACATGGAGAACTGATGCAGCAAGATGACGCAACAAAAAGAGACACAGATTCCCAGTGCCGCTGACAAAAATGCACGCAGACACAGAAGAACACACAGCGAATGGACACAGAGAGCGGACAACCGGAGGAGGAGGGGAGGGAAGGGGAGAGAGATAAGTAACAAAATACATCTTTAACAACAACAAAAGAAGATTAAACATATAGTTATCAGATGACCCAGCAATCCCCTACGCACGAGAATTGAAAGCGTTATGTCCACGCAAAAACGTGGACACAAATGTTCCCAGCAGCGTTATTCACAAGAGCCAAAATGCACAACAACCGAAATGTCCACCGATTCCTAGTGGAGAAAGAAAATGTGGTCCGGCCGTATGATGAAATATTAATTGGCAATAAAGAGGAATGAAGTTCTGACACCTGTTCCAACACGAGTGAACCCTGAAAAGAGAATGCTAAGTGAGGAAAGCCAGTCACATAGGAGCACAGAGTACAGGAGTCCTTTTCTGTGAAACGTCCAGAGTTGGCAAATCTGTAGATACAGAAAGCAGATTCGTGTTTGCCTGAAAAGGGAATGGGGAGTAATTGCCAGTGGGTGTGGGGGTTCCTTCTGGGATGATGAAACTGTTGTAAAGTTAATTGAGGTGATGGTTGCACAACTCCATGAATACACTAAAATCCACTGAATTGTACCATTTAAAAGGGTGACTGGTAAGGCATGTGAATTACATCTCAATAGAGCTGTTGAAAGAAAGAAAAAACCCCGCCCTCGACAAGCACCCTGGCTCCCTCAGCAGCCTCTCAGCGTGTCCCCTGCCGACACCCGCTCGTATTAGGTGGGTGCCCCAGGACGCCGCCTCTCAAGCAGAGATTCCTGGGCAGGAAGCTTATTGGGAAGGCCTTCAGGATTGATTGTAGGGACCCGAGGGAGACAGGATGGGGCAGGGGTTGTTGAGCTGGGATGCCGTCACAGCTGAGGCCTTAGCCCATCCCGTGGAATGCTCTGGAACCGGGGTGACCCATCGGAGTTACCTGGGAGCCAGGCCTTCGTACCCCAACTCCCAACCGTGACCCACATTGACCAGCCAAGGGAGGAGAGCCGTCTCCAGGGACCGGCGCGACCTTGAGCACGGTGGCCGTGTCTCGGGGAAGGGCCACCCTTGGGAAGGGACTCAGCTGAGCGCCGTCAGCCTCCGGCTTTCCCAGCAGCGGGACACCGAGTGCCTCAGCCCTGGAGGGAGGGTCCGGGCAGTGCTCCCACTTCTCCATCCCACTGCTCTTCCCAAAGTTGAGGCAAGGCCCTCTCCATCTGGCGACGGCCTCAGAGCACAGATACAGCCAGAAAGAGCAAACTGGTGTTTCGAGATGAGTGTAATGAGGATGTTCTTCAAGAGAGCTACGTTACAGGACATTTCTGGTACAAGGAGGAATTAATCCTTGAATTCTCTCTCGGTTCCCCATTGGTTTTTCTTTCACTATTTTTGAAAAATTGAGATAAAATTCACATACCATAAAATTGACTGCTTCTCGATTTGAAACCTTTCCGCCCCCTCCTCTTCTGCCGTTTGAAGGCATTTTTGGCACGAGGCTCACCCTTGAAGCAGCAGCAACTCTGACAGCAGAGTAACAGAGATCAATGGAGAGCTTTAAAATGGCAACAATGAGCACAGTAACGAGCTTCCTTGCTTCTTATTGGGGAATCGGCGAAATCACTCTTTATTCAAAGAGGGTGATTCTCAGCAAATTCTGCTATGTCCCTTATTTGTTATGTGTAGAAGCACTCAAAAGTTGATGTGAAGTAAAAAGAGATGAGCCATTCCTTTGACTATTCTTTCAGCTGAAAAGAGGGGAAACTGACTTTAAGGTATTGTTGCAGAAATTTTTTTTTTTTTAATAATATGTGATGTTCTGTCCCTCAGATGCGAGCAAAATTGAATCATCAGATTGCCTCGGGTCACCCAAGAAGTCACGATTTAATGCCACTTCCTGATACCCAGGGATCCTATCTCCAAATCAAGTTAAGTAGAAAAATAAGGAAAGAGAAAAAAAAATCCTTCAATAATTATGGAGGTGGGCAGATAGGTTTTGTGTGTGTGTGTGTGTTTTTTTATGATCAAAATGGTTGATAACGCTGGTATAAGGAATGAAAACATCTCATATAAAAATTTAATCTGAATGTTTTTGTTGTTAAAAATCTCATGTGAATCATGAATTATGAAAAAACATGACTGCGGAAAGCTGTGAACAAGTCGATTCAAGTATCTCAGGCATCTGATGATTTCATGCCCCCGTCCGGCTTGGCTTGTGGGACTGTCAGGATTTTATCAGGTTCAGAGCTCGCTGACGGCTGATGCTGGCTCCGGGCCTCTCGCGGCTCTTTTCACACCGGTGCCAGATGTTCCGGAGAGCGCTCGGGAAATCGTGGAAACCAGGCTCCGGTCTGCTTCCCTGGAGAGCAGTGAGAGCCGCCTGGGGTTGTGCTCCCAACCCTTTCCTGTTTTTTAAAATTTTAATGCGATATTTTAACCATGTTTTAAAATGATCATGGTAAGATACATACAACATGACATTTCCCATTTTAACCACTTTCAGGGATACGAGCCAGTGGTGTGAACCACATTCACGTCATCAGAACTTTCCATCATGCCAAGGGAAACTCTGTCCCCATGAAGTAAGAACTCCCCATCCCCCCCCGCCCCTCCCTACCACCCCGGGAACCTCTGACCTACTTCCTGAATTTTTAAATTTTGGATCTTCCGTATAAGAATCATACAATATTTGTACTTTTATGTCTGACTTTTTCACTTAGCAAATGTTTTCAAGCCTTCCCCATGTTGTAGCACGTATCAGTACTTCATTCCTTTTTATGGCCAAATAATATTCCATTGTATGGCTAGACCACATGTTGTTTATCCATTCATCTGTTGATGGGCGCTTGGGTTGCTTCTACTTTTTGACTATTGTGCATACTGCTTCTATGAACATTGGTGTACGAGCATCTGTTTGAGTCTTTATTTTCTTTCGGTTATACACCCAGGAGTTATCATATGATAATTCTATATTCAACTTTGTGAGGAGCCTGCTCCCCCAGTCTTCTTTTTTTTTAACTTTTTATTTTGAAATAATATCAAACCTACAGGACAGTTGCAAAAACAACTCAAAACTAAAACAGAAAACTCCAATAAACCCTCTAGCTGAATACCCAGAGTACCAACTTTTAACATTTGGCCATATTTTTACATTATTCTTTCTTTAGCTATCATCTATCTATCTATCATCTATTTTCTAAACATTTGAAAGTAGGCCAAACACATCGTGTTCCTTAAACACTTAATACTTCCATGTATATTTCCCAAGAACAAGGGCGTTCACTTTTGTAAACACATTAAGGTTTGCATTCCTCAAGTTCAAGAAATTTAGCAATGGTATAAAGCTTTCAGTCCATATTCCAATTTCTTCAACCACCCCAACAATGTTCTTTTTTTAAAAAAGATTTATTTTATTTATTTATTCGCCACCCCTCCAAGGTTTGCGCTCGCTGCTCTCTGTGCCCATTTGCTGTGTTCTCTGTGTCTGCTAGGCTTTTCTTTAGGAGGCACCAGGAACTGAAACTGAGACCTTCCTTGGGGCAGAGAGGTACAATCACTTTAACCACCTCAACTCCCTGGTTTCTTGTGGCTCTCATTGTCTCTCCTCTTTGTGTCCCTTTGTTGTATCATCTTGTTTCATCAGCTCACTGAGTCTGCCCATCACACCAACATGCTGCCTTGCTCATCTTCTCCAGGAAGCACCAGGAACTGAACCCGGGACCTCCCACGTGGTAGGCAGGAGCTCAATTGCTTGAGCCACACCCACGTCCCCCCAGCAATGTCCTTTTGTCATTTTCTCCTCCATTTTTAGATCCAGTCCAGTATCACGTATTACAGCTAACTGTCATGGTCTCTTTAGCCTCTCTCTCTCTCTTTTTAAATTGTAGCAACATATATGCAATATAAAATTTCCCATCTCACTCCCTCCCAAGCATACAATTCAGTGAGATTAATCACATTCGCAATGTTCTATTACTCTCACCACCATCCATTACCAAAACATCCCAAACTGAGACCCTGCCCCAACTTGCATTAACTCCCCATTCCCCCTTCCTCACATCCCTGGTCACCTATATCCTACTTCCTGTCTGTATGAATTTGCATACTCTAGATGCCTCATATAAGCAGAATCCTACAATATTTGTCCTTTCGTGTCTGGTTTCTTTCACTCAGTCTAATGTTTTCAAGGCTCAAACATGTTGTAGCATGGATCATAACCGCTCCTTTCCATGGCTGAATAATATTCTGCTGTATGGATAGATCATATTTTGTTTGTCCATTCATCTGTTGATGGACATTTAGATTGTCGATTCTGTTTGAGGCCCTGCTTTCAATTCTTTGGGAGTATATATACCTAGAAGTGGGATGATCAGGTTGTACGGTAGCTCTATGTTTAACCTCAGGAGGAGACACCAGACTGTTGTCCTCAGCAGCTTCTCCATTAAATGCACCTAGTACATTCCCACCAACAATGTACTTGGGATATTATTTGCCCATATCCTCTTCAGCACTTGTTAAATTTTCCATTAAAAAAAAAAAAAGCCATTCTTGTAGGTGTGAGGTGGTTTTCCCATCTCTTGTGTTTTCAGAGAGACCCTGAAAATAAAGAGTACAGCGAGTTCACCTGAGACCTCATGACCTTAGACCTTTGACTCTTAGCTGAGGAGTGCACCTGAAACCTTCAGTCATCAAACGTTTATTAAATGCCTACTCTGGGCCGGGCCTGTATGTAATGGGAGTGCAAAGGGAAATAAGACAAAGCTCTAACCTCAAAGAGCTCTGTCCAGAGGCAAAAACTGAAAAACAGCTGCAATATGGTGTGACCAAGATTGCAGGTAATATTTGATTCTGTGCTGGAATCTGCGGGACAGGCCTTGGAGTCCAAGAATGGGCCTGGCCTGGAGATCAGGGCAGCTCCCCAGAGGACCACTGGCTGAGCTGCCTCGCATCCCGGGGCAGGAGGATTTGCCTGCCCCTGCGCGGGGCTGTAGGCTCCGAGCAAAGAAGGAGCCAGTGACAAGTCAGGTGCCTGCTATGTTCAGGCAGCAGAGGTGCTGGACAACTCTAACAAGTAACCAATCAGAAGAGATGGACCCTGATCTTTCGGAATGGACGTTGCTGTCAAAAGACCGGCCGGGCCAGGCTGAAGCTTAGGGCGCGTTCAGAGAGCAAGAGGAGTCTCGTGTGGCGGCAGCATTGGCACAAGAACTCGGAGAGGCAGGACAGGGGCTGAGGCAGTGGGTGGGGGCTAAGGAGACTGACCCTGGGAAAATGGGGAGAGCATGAACGGTTAGCAGGAGAGAGGCCGGCCAGGTAAGCCCTCCAGGAGGCTTGCCCAGGTGTCCTGCTCAGCGTCCAGTGGCTAATCCGGTCCCTACAGCCTGTGGAGCTGACAGTACAGAAGCTGGGACCGAGGGACTGAAAGGAAATGCAAAGCAGAGGGGTGCGGGCCATACTTCCTGAACGTCCTCTTTCAGAAAGCTTGGCCAGGGCCCGGTCGCTGGAGGTCCACTTCCATCACATCACCACCCTCCGTGACCCCGGAACCCAGAGCAGGACTTGCTTTCTGCGTCACCCTCAGCCCCCGCTCTTTTCCAGCCCCACGTTGGGAATCCTGGCGCGGGCAGCCCAGCCCGGCCTGGAAGAGACGCCAAGCTCCCGGTGCCCTCCCGGGGCTGCTGCCTTCTGCAAGGCACGGGCTGCTTTTAATTCCCCTGGGCCAGGGAATTTGAGGTGGCCTCGGCGCACCGTGGGCAGGCTGAGAACCAGCCCCAACCCCTAACTCCCAAACATCTGAGCATCTCTCCCATGTCAGACACCACACCAGGCACCCAGGCACTTGTTTTATTTTAAAGAATGATGACGTTTCTTCTTTTTTTTTTTTAAAGAACCATTATGCTTTTGTTTGTTTTTTAAATTTATTTCTCCCCACCCCTCGTTGTTTTGCGTTCGCTGTCTCCTCTCTGTGTCCGCTCGCTGTGTGTTCCTATGTGTGTGCTTGTCTTCTCTTCAGGTGGCACCGGGAACCAATCCTGGGAACTTTCAGAGTAGCAGAGAGGCGCTCCATCCCTTGGGCCACCTCAGTTCCCTGGTCTGCTGCGTCTCCTACTGTCTCTTCTCCGTGTCTCTTTTTGTTGTGCCATCTTGATGCACCAGCTCTCTGCGCAGGCCAGCACTCCTGCGTGGGCCAGCATTCCGCGTGGACCAGCTCTCCGCTGGAGCCAGCTTGCCGTGCGGGCCAGCTCGCCTTCACCAGGAAGCCCCAGGAATTGAACCCTGGACCTCCTATATGGCAGATGGGAGCCAACAGCTTGAGCCACATCCACTTCCCCACCAGGCACTTTTGATGATTTAGTTTATTCCCTACCACAGGTTTTAAGCAGTTCTTCCCTCAAATCACAAAGTCCCAAAGTATGCTGTAGTACAAAACGGGTATATAGCAATGAGGGGAACCCCATAACGTGGCTGTCCCAGAAGTTAGGCAATTCTGGCAAAGTTCTCGTGCATTTAGCTCCTGGCCTCCCATGAAGCCGCAAACAGCATATGCCATGGACTTCCTGGGTTGGGTCCAAAATCCTGGAATCCATGAACAGTCCAGCAGAGCTGAGGGTCGACGGAATTATGAGCAAATGGACACGCAGTGAGCACAAGCAAGTTGCCCGAGGTGGCCCAGCAGTGGCAGATCCAGGAGTCAAAGCCAGTCCTGCCACGTGCTGAAGCCTGGGAGGCTTTCATTTCCCCGCTCTTGACTTTGGGCAGCAACCATACCCAGGTGAACTTGACGTCCAAGGTTCAAGTAAGATGCATGGCTCCCTCTTCCAAGAAGTCAGCCTTGACCGAGTTCCTCCTGTGAACTGGCCACTCTCACACTTGTCTTCAGATCCACCCTTCACGGTGAAGTGTGACTACGCCCCTCCTCACACGGGCACTCCACAGACCACCCAGCTGCCTACTGGCCTTCCTTTGCCATGTCACAGTTCCCCAGCCCGGGCCGATGTGAACCACTTTGCCAAAGTGACTTGTCCGATCACCGCCGCGGCCCAGAAGCCACAAGTCTCCCCAGGGGGGCAGGGCCTCTGCTGTGAGACTCCCCAGGGTGCTCCGTGAGCCATTTGCAGAGGTAGGTGCTAGCTGTGCCTGGCACAGCCTGGGCTGCAGGAGACGGGGTCAAACGCACCCATCCTTGGAGCACACTGCTCCTGGCTGCTCACTCTATGCTCGGAGCTAAATGCCTTCAGACCAGCACTGCCAAGGACCGTGGCCTGGGCCCCCAGGGGTGCAGCTGTTGACTAAGATCAACGTTAATGCTCTCATTCATTCGCATGTTATTATGGAGAGAACCAGGCCCTGGGGAGCAGAGAGAGAGGAGGAGGAAGGCAGCCTGGCCCTGCCCCCTCCTTCCCTGATTAGCATGAAAGATACCCAAGTAGGGATGCTTCAAAAGCACAACAAGGGAAGTGGAAGTGGCTCAACTGATAGAGCGTCCATCTACCATATGGAGGGTCCAGGGTTCAAACCCAGGGCCTCCTGGCCTGTGTGGTGAGCTGGCCCACGTGCAGTGCCGATGTGCACAAGGAGTGCTGTGCCACGCAGGGGTGTCCCCCATGTAGGGGAGCCCCATATGCAAAGAGTGCGCCCCACAAGGAGAGCCGCCCCGCATGAAAAAAGCTCAGCCGGCCCAGGAGTGGTGCCGTACACACGGAGAGCAGACGCAGCAAGATGACATAATGAAAAGAGACACAGTTTCCCAGTGCCGCCTGAGAACGCAAGTGGATGCCGAGGAACACACAGCGAATGGACACAGAGAGCAGACAACGGGGGGAAGGCGAGAAAAAGAAATCTTTAAAAACAAAAAAGCACTACGAGAAGGGGGAACAGGAACCAAACCCTAACTGAATTCCACTTTGCTGAGTTGCATGCGTGTTTTCTTTACTCATTTTCACTCATATATGTAGACAGCGTTAAATCCTGGCAATGTCGGTCAGAGGCCTAGCAGCAAACAAAGTCAAACGTAGATGAATAAGGAGAATTTATGAAGGTCCAGAGGTGGGCAAAATTAAGAGAGCCAACTAGAGATGTTGAGGCACCCTGGTGTGATCAAGAGCAGGAGGCGCTATCACCTGAGATAAGTGGAGGCACAGCGGAGGGATCGCCTAAGGGAGGGGATGCCCGGTGGAGGGACCCCCCGGTTGGCCCCATGCTTTGGGGAGGATGCAGCTGTGGCCAGAACAGCAGAGGCCGAGCGAGGAGGGGGTGGGGACGCCTGCCCCAGCCTCTCCGCTCTCCCACGCTCCAATCTCCAGCAGGGACCTCCCATCGGCTGAACACCGTGGGACGCTGGCGTGCAAGAGAGCCCAGCCCCGCAGTCTCCCAAGGGCAGGGTAGAGGAGGAGGGGCGCAGAGTGGACCCGGGCATGGGGGTGCACGAGAATAAGCCTCAACCGTGCAAATGGGGAAGGAGGAATCCCAAGGGAGACAAGCTACAGTGCCTGCCCTCAAGGAGCTTTCAGTCCAGGAGCTAACTCGCTGTGGTAACATCACGCCTAGCCGGGGGCTACGGCTGGGAAGACAAAGGTGTGGAAGAAGGAAGACTCTCAGCCCAAAAGAAAAGTAGGAAAGATAGGAAATAGCTGGTTCATCTGCGCTTCCCAGGTAGCCAGGGTACACAACTGAGTCTCCACTCAGGAGGGCTGGGGTGCAATGGTGGTGCTTCCTCCCCCTGGCTTGTCTACTGAATCAACTAAACCGATAACTGCCGGTTGTCCCGTCCCTTTGTGCTATGAATTTGCAGTCATAATGTGTGTGCATCTGGGCCTTAACGAGAGATCCTGGAGGCTGAGTAATGTTGGGAGGGAGAAAAAAAATGATTGCATTAAAGCAATCTGATCTGCAGCAATCGACAGCTGGTGATTCAGGAGCTTTCAATCTTTTATTTTGTCTCGGGCTGAGCAGCTAAGTCTGGTGTTTAGCTGCATTTTGTATTGATTTTCAAAATGACAAAGAAAATTTCAAAAGCTGTCAAACAAACACAAGACATTTGTAAAACGAAGTTACATTCCATTGCAATTTGTGCTTTCTTCCTCATCTATTATGGATATTTCATTAGCGATTAGTCAGAAACTTTTGAAGCTAGCTTTCGAGTTTGTCACTTAGAGCATTCATATCAATTTCCTTAAAACATCAGAAATAACACTCTATAAATAAAGCAAAAGGCTAAGTATGTAGGCAGATAATGGGATGCAGAAAGGAAAACATACTTCCCAAACATATGCAATTATGAAAAATAGAATAACAAAGTAGGCAATGTTTCAAATTAAGTTCCTAAATGTACATCTCATTTCAGCTTAATAAAATATCACTTATATTGCAGTGATACCACTTAATTATTAAAAATCCTATCCAACCAGATGAATAACTATGTAAAAGATGCTTGTCTAAATTCTAAATTTTTCTTCCACTCAGCAGTCCCTCATTATGAAAGACTATCCCTCATCTTAGAATGAATTTTTTTCTGTCCCTCAAAGACCTGCTGCTAACTCATTTTTTAAACTCTGTAAATAATTTACATCAGAAAATCTGGAAACACAAAGCAAAATAGAAATGTCAGTGCTGCCTCATTTTGTTTATTTTGCACCCACTATATCTTCTTAGGCTGAGGCCACCTTTAAAGAAACATAATTCATATCAATCTATCACCATGTTTTAAGGAAGGATACCATTCTCCACCTGTGCTAGGTACCTTATCAGACACTTGACATCTTAAATACTCTTTACAACAAGCCGGCAAGGTAAGTATTATTCCCCCCACTTTACAGATGAGAAAAGAGAGGCTGGAGTTGCTTATACAGCCAGGAAGCAGCAGGGCCAGATATGAACACTTTATTTCATTTCCCCACTAAACCATGCTGCTAAGACAACTTGTAATAATTACATAATGTAATTCCCCACATAGCTATTCACATTGATACACTTATGGCTTAGCTTTTTTTTGGCTCATTAGCAACTGCAATGCCCGATAACAGTTTCTTCCATGACACATTGCATGAGTGTATTTAAATGGATTGTCTTATTCATGGGAGCATGCCATGGAAATTCGATCATACGGGGCCAGAGTCTCGCTGGGGACTAGACGACCAGACAGGATGTGCTGGGGAAGTTTTGGTCTATGTTTAAAATATGTTTATGAAGTTTCTGCTGTCCCTTTGTGGTTTCTCTTTACGTGATGGTTATTGCATTCGAGGCCTGAGGATACCGAACAATGAGACCTCGATTGCTCAGTGGGATTTGAGTTGAGTGAAAAAGCTGGTTTTACTTGGTGGCACCCGTTGCTTCTTTGATTTAGTCTGGGCCTCAGAGCCTTTGGTCTTCAGTGAAGACCACCGTGCCCTGTCTAGCGAGCCAGGACCAGCAGGCCAGGGGTGCCCAGACCCTGGGAAAGGCAAGGTCGTTTCCTGGGTTATAGCAGACCCGGGGCCCTAAAGGTCGCGTGTGCGAGGAGAGGAGGACTTGGAAGTGCGACAGATGGTCCCTCCACTCTGAGAGCTGGAGAGCAGGAGCCAGGGTGTCAGGGCAGCAGTTTTGATTCCTCTAAAACTCTTCGAGATTGATCTGGAGACCCCTGGCCAGGTCAGAGGCAAGTAAGTGTGACCTCAGAATACCTCCGAATTCGCCACCTTCCCTGACAAAGTATGGACCAGTAGCATATCGCCGGAAGGTAGGATGGCGCTTGTTGATTTCAGCTTCATCCATGAAGGCATGATGTCATTTCCTGGCTGCTCTTTTTCATTTGTGGGTTTATTAGGAGGGCTGGGTGGGGGCAAGCAGGAGCATCTGCCTTACCTTTTGTTTCGTTTTTGTTTTTTACTATTTTTTAAGAACAGTTTTAGATTTACAGAGAAAAAAAGAGCAGACAGTACATATATTCTACCCAGCATCCCCCTCCCCCCATTATAAGTAATGACTTTATTTTTTTTTAGAAAGTAACTCATCTATCCAAATGCCTTTTTTTTTTAAGATTTATTTTTATATTATTTCTCTCCCTTCCCTCTTCCTCCCCCACCATTGTCTGCTCTCTCGTGTCCATTGGCTGTGTGTCCCTCTGTGTCCGCTTGCATTCTCGTCAGGCGGCACTGGGGATCTGTGCCTCTTTCTGTAGCATCATCTTGCTGCGTCAGCTCTCCGTGTGTGTGGTGCCACTCCCTGGGTGGGCTGCACTTTCTGCATGGGGCAGCTCTCCTTGCGGGGTGCACTCCTTGAGTGTCGGGCACCCCTATGCGGGGTCACCCCTGCATGGCATGGCACTCCTTGTACGGCAGCACTGCACGTGGGCCAGCTCACCACACAGGCCAGGAGGCCCTGGGTTCGAACCCTGGACCTCCCATATGGTAGGCAGATGCTCTATCAGTCGAACCACATCTGCCTCCCATATTGCCTTTTTAAAAATTTTTTTATTTTTTATTCCCAACCCCCAGATGGCTCCTTCACCTATGTGCTCCCATGTGGGAGGCAAGTGCCCAACTGCTTGAGCCTCTTCTGCTCCCTCCCCCCTATTATTAACATTTTATAATAGTGTAGTAAATTTGTCACAATGAATGAACCAGCACTGACACACTGTTATTCACTAAAGCCCACAGTTTACATTAAGAGAAGCTCTGTGGGTTTTGATAAATGCATCATGTCCTGTGTCCACCACAACAGTATCACACAGAATAGTTTCACCGTCCTAAAACTAGAGCTATCGGCACATCCCTCAGGTATGCTCATCATCCTGAAGTTAAGCAAAAACGATATTCCAGGAACAAGAAAGTATGTACACATGTGGGCTCCGCACATTACCGTGGCATGGCTGGGGGCCGGTGAACAAAATACCATGACAATCATGGAAAGCGAGAGAAGAGAGGTGAAAACCTGATTCCTGAAAGAGCAGGGTCAAAGATTCCTTCTGGAATAAGGAGCAGGGAGGACGAAGAGGCCAGCAAAACCCTCGTGGAGGGCTCCCTCTGCCCAGGCCGTGCCCCCAGGCTTTTCCTGGGTGCTAATTCATTTCATCTTAACAAGGATCCTGCCAGAAAGGTGGGACAATGGTTCCGTGTACAGGTGGGAAGTGCAGGTACCGAGTCTCAGCCTTTTTAGCCGGAGGAACCAGGCGATGGGGCCAGGGTTTGAACTCCAGGAGCCTGGCTCCAAGGGCTGCTCTTCAGCCAAACCATGCCAGGAGTTGGCTACATCCTCTGATTACATTTGCACGCAGCCCTAAGGATGATGGGCTAGTTATGATTCGGCTACGACAGGGATGGAAACAAAGACTCAGAGAGGTTATGTAACTAGCTCAAAGCCACTCAGCTCAAGACGGCAGACGGCAGGGTCTGTCTGTCTGGTCGGATGCCAACGCCTGTGGCCTCTCCGCCCCGGGACGCGCTCCCACGTGGGCACAGAGTGGGTGAGGGTTCGGCGCGTTCCTGCTGAGGGGGCTAGCTCTTTTCTGCCACCGAAAAGTGGTGGCGATTGTTCCCGCGGAGGCGAGGGAGGCAGCGGCAGGAAATTCGATCTATTGTTTGAAACCAGAGGTGCAAACAAGCCCCCGCTTTGAAGTGCTAAAGAACAAATCCTGCCGGGAAGGGAACCGCGAGAAGCTAGGAGACCCGGGAGCAGGTGTCGGCGGAGGGCACGAGGGGGCCCTGGGAGAAACGGGGCAGGATTTGGGCGAAGAGACCATGTCTTAAATGGATCGGGCTGTAGGGGACCACGAGGGGGTCCCAAGGGTCATTTCTGTTTTATTTTTTCCTTAAGGGAGTCAGTTTTTGAAGGAGGAAAAAAAAAAAAAAGCCTTCAAACGTGGGAATGGGTGGCAAGGAGCTCAACACCAAAAACTCAGACCAGGGTCAAAAGAAAACAAAACCGAGCCCCCACCACCTGGTCTGGCTCAGTTGGTAATAAAATGCGACCGGGTGACCTGGAGCGGGGGTAAACCAATGCCACCTCCCACTCACCACTCGGGATTCCATGTAAGCAGGGGGCGGCTGAGTTCCTGGGTTACCACCCGGCAGCCTGGGAAGCTGGCGATGGCTTGACCCAACGGCACAGGCTTTGACTCTAAAAGCAGACGTGGGACCCCTCCCTCCCGGCGGGGCTAGGAATGGGATCGTTATTCAGATACTTCCCCAGACAGTCCATTAAACCAGCCTCCCCTGAAGGAGTGAGAGCCTCGGCAATTAGCATGTAGATTCTCCAGGACGGCTAGGAACACACACCCTTTCCCAACTACTTAGATTGCCAAACAGTCCTCTTCCGGTACTTGAGGGGGCCTTCGCGCTCTCCCCGCGGTCTCTCGATTGCAATCATGTCTCGCTCAAGACCGAGGTCGGGTAATCAATCTTTCTTATAGGTGCCCCCGACCACGGTGTCTGGAGCCTCCACCGCCGTGGAGAGATGTCTGCAGACGAGCGCTCCCCGGGGACGGGCTGCCGGCCCGCCCGCTGCTCCAAGGTAAGGCGAGGACGCCCTCCTGGGCCGCAGTACCCGGGGCCGCCTGACGGGGTGAAAGGGGCGCTCCGCTCAGAGGCCCCAGGTAGGTCCTGACCAGGGGCAGCCCAAGTTCGCTGGGTGGTGGAGTATTACAGTGGAGAAAGCCCCGGCTGTGGTGTGCCAGCAAGCGAGTCACACTAGAGCCTCAGTTTCTTTATTTGTCAGAGAGGGGTCAGGATTCGTACTTACCAGACCGCAGTGAGGATAGAAGCGCTTGCACAAAGCACTGGACAGGTGGCAGGGGTCAGGAGACGTTGTGATTGGGAGGTGGCTGTACAGGTGAAAGTGACTCCCAGGCAAGGAACTTTGAACCTGGCCTTTCCACCCTCAGGAGATCAGGAGACAACAGGGCTCTCCTGCGTGGCTCTAGTCACACCCCCCCTTCCGAGGATCTCCATAAATGCATTTTATTGGGCTGGGGAGGGAGGTCTGACCTCAGACATCCCCAAGCAGGAAGGCATTCCATAGGAGGCAGGTGGCTGAGTCAAACAGGGACAGGGACCTGGGACCCTGGCTGCTTCAAGAGCTGCACCGACCAGCGAGTGACCCGTGGGCCTTGTGGGACTTTGATCTCGTCCAAAATCATTCTCTCGTGCACATTCAATAACTCACAGGATCTAACCAATTGCACTCTTCCAGGGTCTTCCCAGCCAGATTAAGTTCTCTCCCGGGCAGGAACATTTCACAAGGCTTTATATACAGGTGCACCTTCTCCCCTACCTGCCTGCTCCCCTGCCCCCCACCCCACCCCCAAACTGGGAGCAGTTTGTATTTTCGGGTTCACTTTATTTTGATTCACATTCGGAAAGCAGGAAACGTTCCTCCTCCACGGGTGGTTGTAGCCTCAACCCTGATTTCTGAAATAAAAGGTCCGGGGCTGGAGGAGAGTGTAAACTACAATGTAAACTATAATCCATGTGGTGCAGCAGTGCTCCAAGATGTATTCACCAAAGGCAATGAATGTGCCACAATGATGAAAGAGGTTGTTGATGTGGGAGGAGTGGGGGTATATGGGAACCTCTTCTATTTTTTAAGGTAACATTTTGTGTGATCTACGTATCTTCAAAAAAAAAGACAATAAAAAATTTTCATTTTCAAAAAAACGCACAGGTCCAGGGTACACAGGCCTTGAAGCTCAATGTCAGAATAGCCCTTGTAGATGTCAGACGCACCCAAGATGCATTTCAGTCTGGTTGCTAGTGGTTGCGTGGCCCAAACAAAGAAACTGAGGGTTCCAAGCTCTGTGGTGAAGACTGCACAGGGAAGGGAGAGCATTTAATAACCACCAAGGACACACTGCGGGGTGACAGGGTGAGGACAGGGACCCTCTCTCCCTCTGGGGTTCCTTCCTAGGGTGTTCAGCCCTCCGATGGAGAAGGGGTGGGGAGCTCCCTCAGATTCTAGACCGGCGCACAGTAGGCCCTCAAAAAATATTGTTGGAGGAATAAAGAAAGGCATCGATTGCTTCAGAAAGTGGACAGCGGAGAGCATGTCAGTTCTTTATTTCTTTTTATTTTATTTTACTTTTTCCCCATGTCATTGAAAGGTGGTCAGAAAACCGAGCAGGTACTTGGGAACCTGGTTGAGAAAAGTAACCTCTCCCAAAGGGCAGCTTTTTTTGGTGCCTTGGGCCTCCGTCTGCTGATGTGTGAAATGACACTAGAACTTCGAGAAGCAAAGTTGGACCATGTGGGTGTCGTGCCGTTGATGAGCTGAAACAAGAGCAGCTGGCGTGTACTGGGTGCATACTGTGTGCAGGTGGCATTGCTGGCCTTTTATGTGGATTTCCTTATTTCGTCCTCAGCGCTCACGATGCGATGTGTAGTTCTGTGTGGAAATGGAGACTCAGCGAGGTTAGATAACTTGCTCGGGGTCAAACGGTTCTTCACTAGGATTTGCACCCAGAGCTGAGTGCTCCAACAGCTCACCACCGCTCCGGGGCGTGGCTGTGTCAATGCTGCCTGGACCAAGGAGGCAATGCTCCTTTTTGACGTGGGAGTTGGAAATGGATCACTCATTGGAATGGCACCACGCTGGCAGCACTGGCACCTGTCACTCAAAGTGGCGGCCCCCCCGACTTGCCCCTCTAGAGGTACGGCCAGCTGCTCCCGGCCGAGCTGCCCTTTACAACGCCCGCCTGCCCTCTCCGGCCTGGGCTCCCGGCTGAACAGCCAGCTGATGGGGTCCCCTCCTTGTGTGGGCTCAGTCGGTGCCACTTTGCTTTTCCTGACCCCAAGTACCCTCTACCCCCTCACTGTCCACCCCTTAAATCCTGCCCTGCCCCAGACGCCCATCGTTTCTGAAATCTCTCACTCGTCCCAAATGAGCACAAGTCTTGACTCCGGCTCGGATTACATTTCATCCGTCCTTTTCCCAGATATTGCTTGTCTTGTGCTGAAGACTGAATCACTGTTTTTGTCACAAAATATAATGTCTTGCAGCTAGGTCATACCTCCTGAGGACAGGGGCCTTGTCCACTGCCTCGGCGTTTCATTAGAGGGCCTGGCAGTGCTCTGCCCAACAGATGGGTGTTTGGTGCCAGGACAGGGGACTTTCTGACATTGGTGACATCCTCGTCTGTCCCATCAAAACCCTTTTGAAGAGCACAAGGACCCTGCACAGAGAGGATTTGGCATTGTAGCGGCTGTGTCTTTCTCTTCTCCCGGTAATGACTTCAGTTTCTAGCAGATGCCTTTGTATTTTTTATTCCCATCAATCAGCATTACTAGAACAACACTTTGTACCTTTACAGGATATTCTACTGCGAGAGCTCAATAGCATTTTACAAGAAAGTTTTAATTATTCCCATTTTACAGGCTGGAAGCCTGAGGCAAAGTTTAATACTGACTCGGGCAAAATTAGGACGTGATTTCACCCCTTTGTTTTTCAATTGCCCATTATAATTGCTGGATACTGCTACCTCTTCTAGGTTAGAGCTGAATTATTATTAAGATGACCTATCTGGCTTATGTATCATCCTCACTACTTTAACTAATATCTGCTATTTTCCTACATTATAAAGGTAATATATCCTCTTGTAGAAAGTATATAAAATACAGAAATGATAAAGATGAAAATTGCCCCAAATGCATTATTCAGAAACCCTCACTGTAAACATTTGGCCGTTATTTTCTTTCAATATTCCATATGTACATAGAATAGGCTATTCTTTCTAGTTGAGCTCATTCTATATACCGCTCTTCTCTTATTACATAGTAAACATTTTCCCATGTCATGACATATTTTACTCAACATAATTTTTAATGGCTACATAATCTTTCATCACTTATTTAATAATTCCCATATCTACAGCATTTAGGTCATTACATTTTGTTGTATTTCGGTTTGTCTGTTTTGTTACTGGAGAAACTCTGTGATGAAAATATTTGCATTTTATCCCCTTATTCAACATTTATGCTTTTCAGGTTATAAAAGTGTGTATGTGTGTATGAATATTTTCATAAGAAAAAATAGTTGGGAAAGTAGAGAGGCCCGCTTTCCTGGCTTCTTCCATCTACCACCCACCTCTGTCTCACAGAAACAAACAAATTCCTATGAGAGTTTGCCCCGGTTAAAGCTAACTATTTAAACCTCTATAGCTATTATAACACGAGCCCTCAAAACCTGACACTAGATCAAATACTTAATGTGAACAGAGCTTGAGGGAAAGCACAAAGTTTTCTACTCACTGCTAGAAATATTAGCTTGCCTATTTTCAACTGGAATGAGCTTTCAAAATCTTGCAAACCACACTTACCCAGGAAAAAAGTATTATACAGTCTGACAGTGCTTATGACAAAAGAAAATCTAATTACATTTCATGAAAACAAATCTTCACTCAACTCCACCTGCACAACTGCAGAGATGTGTCATAAAAGATCTTGTTGAGAAACAAAATAATACTTTGCTTTGTATTGTGAATACAATTTAAAACAAACAAACCTATACGTTCTGGCACCAGGGACATATCTGTGCATTTAAAATATTGGATGGCAAACTGATATGATAAGAGCAATATTAATAATGAAAGCTCAATAAAAATAGAATGCATATGGCTCATATCTCCCAAGAGAAAAGAAAGGAATTAATATAAGGTCTTAACACAGAACCTGAACTTTGCATTAAGCAAGAGAATAATAACATTTATATAGTGCTTTACATATTTCAAGCCTTTCAGGCTACTAACTGTACACTATTAATTTCTAACGATTGAGGAATGACATCAGTGAGAGTCATATAGGATGACATTTCAATAGTACACAGGGAATATAGAATATGACATTCACATGGCTATCTTAAAATCAGGAGGAAGTACAAAGAGAAAAGTGAGGGATGATATTCTTTAACAAACTAAATTTCAGGAAAATTTTTATTAGGATAAAAGTTTGGGGTCAGGGGCTGGTGAGGTGGGGTCAGGGGCTGGTGGTGGGAATGAGAAGCCTCAGGTCCCCTTTTTGGGGTTTGGCAAGCCTAAGGCAGTAAGTGGCTGAGTCCTCTAAGCCAGATGTACTTTAAAAGTGTAAGCCCCCATCTAAAAGACCAAGCTTCAAGTTTAAGACAAGTAGAGGAGAACGGAAAGGAATCCTTAGAGGTATAGAAAGATACCTAAAGCAGGTGCCATCAGCATATGCTACCCAGAAGTGGAAGGCAGGATTAAATGGAGGCCAGAAGTTTTAAGTCTTTGAAGATTCCAGAAGGGGTCTTGGAAACTGACAGATGCTGTTACCAGAGAGAGGTTAGGAAGGTGGTGGATAGGAGAGTCTACTGTTTAGAAATCATTATAGTTTGTTCTTACAAGTTTGACAGGTTCTTGGTACAATTATATAACTACACATACGTTTGGCTCTATACGCCAAACGTACGTGTAGTTACATGTAGCAAATGTGTACTTTTATTTGCTGGGTATTTACACAGTACACTGAATAGGGTACTTAAAATAATTAACATAAAGGATTATTTCAAAAAACAAAACAATTAAAAGCAGTTTGGTTTTCTTGAGCTAAAAAAAAAAAATCTGGAATCTTCCTTTTATTTATTCCAGTAGACTATGCCAAATTGTTCTGGAAGGCAGTGACCAAAGACAAAAGGAGGGGAGTGTAATTTCCCGCTGGTATCCATAATCTTTTGATTTAAGGAAAAGGCCTTTTAAAATATAAAGTGTCTCAAAACGTCTGTCTGGTCTCCTAACTGTTTCTAAGTTTAAAACATATACAGATTCATTCACCTTGAATGAATAACCAGATATAATTTTGAATCTGTAAAATCGAGATTTCCAGTATGACTTGCTAAGAATATAACTTTTTTTAAAACCTTATGTCAGAGTAGCCGTGGTTTAAACATATGTCCATTTGTGAATAAATTTTGATGTAGACATTTAGCATTATATATTGCCTTTGGTTAATTGGAATGTTTCTTGTTGTAAACTATTCAAAACCAGTTCTAGTTTGGATGTAAATATATTCAAAAAGCACATTATTTAGGTTTTAGAATGAATCTCTTGATTTTTCTTTTTAAGCATATGATCTTGGAAGATGATTTCTAAATTTTTTCATTCTTCTTGAAGATGGGTAAAAACTCTAGATTACTTCCCAACTTTTTCTGGAGACAAAGTTTCTAGGTGAAAACTTCATGTGTCCATAATAAGGAAGATCTCAGAACTTAAGAGATTCTTGTGTGTGGGATACAGTACATATATATATATTTTTATAACGCCCTATGTAATGTAAGGCAGAGTGTAAGATATTTTTCAGTTGGGGAGAAATTATTATTTTAAGAAATTAGGTTCAATGTATAGAATGATCACCAAATTTGAATCTTCAGAAAATAACACAATTCATTTTCATTTCTTGGGACTACCAAAGGGGGATCAATTTAGTAAAAGTCAACCCATATAGCATTTTGGAGAATTTGTCTATTTTCACCTTCATGGATTAAATAAACTACATGTAGATGGTGGGGGGGCAGGTCCACTAATGGTTGAAGGGGAGGGAAGGCTGAACTCCTCAGAGTGCTCTACAATTTTCTCTGACTTACATTAGTGTTATCACATCCCCACCAATATGGCCACTGATTTTTTTTTTAAGGCAAAAGAAAATGGGCTAGAAGAATTTAGGAAATCTTGCTTCACTTGTTAGTTATTTCATTGCTGCTTTTGGTCCTAAGCTGTATTCCATTTAAAGATGCCCAGAGCAAACATTGTTTTGGTTACTCCTTCCTTCTGATTACTGGACTTGATTTTGAAAGTTTGGAGCAGCAAACTGGTTCTGTGCTTGGGGTCTGTGAGCCTCTTTCCCTTAAAGGGAGAGTCTGACTATTGAAAAATGACCAGACGCTCCAGGATTGTTTTCCTTGTGCTTCATTTTAAGTAATACCAGTTATAGGTAAAGGGTCAGTCACCTTGCTAAACTGTTCCTTTATCTCACTGTACTTTGGTGGGCCATAGTTATTATTCTAATGCCTTATAGGTTAATGAATATCCAGGTCTAAAACCTTCCCATTTTCTAAATATTTTATAAAGTACACAGCTTTGTAAATCTATTCTCTCTGGATGCCAGTGGGTTCTCCTGAGCTTCTACAATTGCAAGGCTAAAAAAAAACCTTGAGAAATATATATGATTTGTTCTTACTCTATGTCTATACTCATGCAAGAAAGAAAAAAATGTACTTTTCAAAGTCTTTTAGGTCCTTGAGGATTATTTTGCTCAACTAAGTACAGTTTGTGAAGCTGAAGCTGTTCCAAATTTCCCCCCTCCTGCAGAGAGCAAAAAGCCCTGTATGACCCAAAACTTTGATAGAAGAAATCTAAATGTTTTTTTAAATAGAGCTTACCACTCTCAGCCATTCAATGTATTTCTTTGCTAAGTCAGGTTAGCATGTAAATAATGTCAGTATAACCAGAAATGTAACAAGGGTATTTAATACTCATCAAATGTATTTCTAAAATATTGCCACGGACTCAGAACCCTGAATTCCAACCAGATGTATTTCTGGAGAATTACACAGGTCATATATATTTCACTATTTTGGTTCAGACCCAGGGGATTGACACGATAATTAGATTGAGAACATCTGCACCAAATCCAAACCATTTCCCTGATCCTTCCTTGAGTCTTCCCCACGGGAGGATTTTTTTTTTTTGTAAAGCAAGCCCCTGTACATTTCATTTGTCTGGCCACCTTCAGGGCACTTCCGAGGTCTCGCCTGCCTGCCACCGTACAAGTGGAAGGGGAGGGCAGACGTACCCCCAAGCAATGGATGGGGTTGGAATCGTTAAAAGTGGCGTTTCGTCGAGACAGGAATCTCCGGGGCTGGCAATGCCGTTTCCCGCCAGGAGTCTGGCTCTAGGACCGGGCGTGGCCAGGCGCGGGGCCCGGGCGCGCCGGTGGGCACGTGCGCGGGGACCGGAGGACGCTAGTGTCGGGGCGCCGCTGCCCTCTACCGGGCGGCGCCGCCGGAGCTGCAGCGCCGCAGCCCTCCCACCGCGCGCGCGGGCCGGGGCGCCCCACACCGAGGCGGCCCTCGGCGGCCCTCGGCGGTCCGAGGTCCAGAGGGCCCTGCCTCGCGCGGCGACCAGCGGCTGGGGCCCGGGTTCGGGACGCGCCCCGGACGCCCTCGCGCTCCCACCGCACCCGCTTCCCACCCCGGGGGCGAGCCACGGCTGCGATGGGGACACAGAACGAACCAACCTCCTGACCTCAGGGGCGGCCCCTTCTTGAAACACAGGCCCTTGGTCTGGAGCAGGAGACCTGGGCACACGTGGGTTCTCTGCACCCTGGGGATTTAGCTCCAGTCCATGCAAAATTGCTAAATTCAGCCCGATGATCTGCGCCAAACAGTCAAACTCCCTTGAAAAGCAATTAATTTTCCACTTCCATATTTTATTTTGAATTCCATACAGATTCATTTACATATAGTTGTCAAGATTAAGGAATTTGGAGATTTGTTTTAACTAATTACACGTTAAATGGAGTGCGGCAGAGGACGGTATCCTACTGGAAACGCACTCACACGTGTGTATAATCAATTAAAGATGACGAGCCTAAACTATGTTTTTGCCAGGTTTCCACGAAGAGAGCAAAAAAAGCGGATTATTATTTTTTGCTTAAAATGTGAGCATTCCCAACTTGCGGCCTGGCTTTGTGTTTCCGTACGTGCACCCACGCTTCCCCAGTTTCTGCATCCAAAGGAGTGAAAACCGAGGTGTCTGCCCCACTGCAAGTTTCTTGGGTTGTTCCGCGGAAGCCACGCGGGGGACAAATAACTGGGGCTTCAAGACTTTTTGTGTCGCGGCCTAAGCCCGAGCAGCTTGGGTGGATGCCGGACACCGGGCCCCGTGCGCCCCCGCCGTTGCCTTGCGTCCGGTGCGGGGACAGCGTGGCGCGAATCTGAGGTCTTAACGTGTGCAAAAGCCTGAGGGTCACGGCCGATGCGCCCCCAACTCCACTCCCCCGAGCAGGCCACGCCGTTCCTGGGTGGCTGGGACCCGGCGGGAAGCCGACGGGTCGGTGCCGAGCCGCCGACGGCCAGCGCGCCGCGCACCCGCGCGGGGCCTGGGCCGCGCGGGGTGCGGGCTCCGGCAGGTGGTCGCGGCGGCCCTGCGCCCCGCCGTGGGGCGAGCGCCCCCCTCGGTGCTCCGCGGCGCCCGCACCGACGCGGCCCCCGGCCCGGCAGGGGCCCCGAGGCGGGAGGGGAGGGGGCCGGGTTTCTGCGCGCGGCCCGCGCCCCCCCGCCCCCCGCCTTGCGCCCAGGTGAGCCGGGCGGGCCTCCCGCGGGGGTCGGGGCTCCCCCTGGCGCCGCGCTCCAGCGCCCCCTCGGGGCCGGGCCGACGGGCGCGGCGAGCGCGGGCCGGGGGGCGGGCGGGGGGCGCGGGCCGGGCGCCGCGGGGGCGGCGGGGGGCGGCGGGCGCGCGGGGCGGCGGGCGGGCGGGCGGGCGGGCGGCGCCGCGCCCTCGGGCCCCGGCTCGGGCTCGGGCCCGGGCTCGCGGCGGCGGCGGCGGCGGCGGCGCGTGGGGCGGCGGCGGCGCGGCTCCGCGGCGGCGGCGGCCGCTCCAGGCCGGGTTTTGGCGCCGCCCGCCGCTGCCTCCTGGCGCTGCCGAGCTCCAGCCCCCTCGCTCCGCCGCTCACTCCGTCTCAATATGTCTCAAGATGGCGGCCAGTGTGGGATCGATGTTCCAATATTGGAAGCGCTTTGATTTACAGCAGCTGCAGGTCAGGCTCCCGCTCGCTCGGCCGCTCGCCCGGGGGAGGGGGCGGCGGGCGGCCGCGGCCTCCCCGGGGGGGCGCGGGGCGGCGTGGCCGCCGGGGGCCCGCGGCGGCGGGAGGAGGGGGCGCCGGGGCCGGCGGGGGCCGAGGCGGGGCCCGCTCCCCCGCGCCGCCCGGCCCCCGCCGATCACTCGCCTGATCGGAAATTGATCCCCTTTGTTCAATTCATCGATCAGCCCAAGATGGCGCCGGGAGCCGCCGCCGCCGCCGCCGCTGCCCCCGGGGTCTGCCCCCACCCGGGCGCCCCCCCGGCCCCGCGCCCGCCGCCGCCGCGGGACCCGGGAGGGGGCGGCCCGGCGGGTGCGCGCGCGCGCGGGGCGCGGGCGGCGGCGGCGGGCGCGGCGGGGCGCGGGGCTGCGGCGGGAGGGGGCGGCGGCCCCGCGGGGGCTCCCGGCCCGCGCGCGCCCCGCGCCCCCCGGCCCGCCGCGCGGCCGGGGAAAGTTTGCGGGGAGTTGCTGTGGGGGGTGACGCGCCCGCCGCTCCTGGAGGAGCCGCCGGCGCGGCGGGGCTGGGGCTGGTGGCGCTGTGGCGCCGCGGGCTCGGGGGAGGGTCACGGCGGCCACCGGCGGCGGCGCGGCCCGGCTCCGGCCAGGCGGGCACCCGCGCGCCCCGACCCCGGCGGGCCCGGCGGGCGCTCCCGGGCGGGGGTCCCGCCGCGGGCGCGCGGGGCTGTCAGCGGGCCCGGGCCTCGGGCGCCCGGCGCTCGGCTCCCGCCGCGGACCCGGGTTTGTTTACGTCCCGGGGAGCGCCCCGGGGGCCCCCGGCCACCCCCGCAGCCTCCCCGCTCTTTTGTGTGCCTGCGAGAGCGGCGCGGCCGGGGACCCGGGCAGGGGCGCTGCGGGGAAACTTGCGAGGGGCGGCGGGGGCGCCGCGCGCGCGGTGCGGGTGGCGGGCTGCAACTTTCCCCGCGCTGCGCCGCCGGCTCGGGCGGGGGGCACTTCCTCCTCGCCGCCGGTGCGGGCGGCCCCGGCCCCGCGCTCGGGGGCTCCCGGGGCCCCCAGGGGTTCGGGGGCCCGCCGCCGCCCGCTCCACTCTGGCGCCCCCAGGGGGGCCCGCGGGCCGAATGGGGCGCGCGGCGGGTGCGTGCCCGAGCGCCTCCCCGGGCCGGGTGTTCGAAAGCAAAGCCCCGGGGGCCCAGCTCGCCTGCGGCGGGCCAGGCCGTGGTCCGCGCAGGCTGTCCGGGGCGCCGCGGTGGGATCCTGCCGGGGCGCCGCACGCGGGGCCGGAGGGACCGCTGCGCCCCGGGGGCGCCCTCCTGGCGGCCGCCCCCCACCGGGAGGAGCGGCGCACCCTCGGGGGCCGCCCCGCCCGTGCCACTTCGGCGCTCGCGGCTCCTGGACAGCCCCGGGACTCTGCCAGGTGGATGTTGTGCAGAGTCCGGGCCAAGTTGAAGGTGAGCGGCGTGGGGGCCACAAGCTCCATGAAAGGTGGTGTGGGGAGGGGGGAAGAGGGGGGGCCTGCGGCGTAGCAGAGCCCAAGGACGGCCTAGGGGGCTCCCCTGCTGCCAAGTCCAAGGTGTGCGTGGAGGTAGACTTGGCTGAACTTTCCTGGCCCGGAAGACTGGTGACAGTGACCTACAATTCCTGTAGGAGCAAAGCAGATGAACTCCAGATGCCGGCTTGTAGGAGACGAAGCGGATTGGATTAAAACATATATAAATGGAGTCTGACAACTTTAATTGTGTATGCTTATTTTCTGCTCTTGCCTTTGTAAGAACGATAAAGCAGACTCATAGCCCTGATGAAATTTCCTCAAATTTCTCTCTTAACTAGGAGGAAGACTATGTGAAATATGTATTTCCGATAAGATTAAAACTTAAAGGACTTTTGAGTATTTATTGGCTAAAATAGATTACTCCAAAGTGTCCATTGTGTAAATTAGATTCCTGAATGTAATGAACACAGCCGAATGGCATTTTTGATAAATTGGTCTACCGTGTTTTAGTAAAAATAGCTCCCTTTTACCATAATTTAATTCCTGTGCTTACTGTAAAACCCGTTGTGGAGTTTTAAGAGGCAAGCCTTATTATTATTTTCTTTTCTTCATGTGACATCCTTAATGTCAGTGAGATGCCTGGGAGGTGGCTTTGGTGTCTAGACGGTTTTAGGTTTTATGAACTGTGGAGCTCGCAGCCCTTCCCCACTCACCCCCCCACTCACCCGCCCCCCACTCCCCTGGTGATTAGCTCCTTGTCAGGGGACGTTTAACTGGGTGACTCTAGTGTCAGAGTGAAGGTTTCCCTCTTGGTTTACTGCAGTGAACTTTAAGATGCTGCTCGTGGGGGAAAGCAGTCCTTTATCCCGGCATCCTTCTTGTTGAATGCCCACTGCCTTTTGGTGGTAGATAATGATTTGGCTTTCCACGGTTTCCTTGCTGCTCCCTCCCGCGTGTGAGAACTTCAGTTGAACAGCGGCCTGCCGGAGTTCAAGTAGAAGCCTCGACGGCTTCTTTCCCTGGGCCCTGCGGCGACCCTTGAGGCGCTGTCTGGTTTAGTGTCCTCTCTGTCCCCACAGATGGTAAGTGAGCCAGCGAGGCTACAGTTTGGGAGGGAGTTCGTTAGTTTCAGACCCTTCTCCTCTTTCCAGAGCCCCCGGTGCCCGGATCGGGTTGCCTCCGGAGCCGTGTGTGGGTGGTGGCAGTTGCCACCAGAGGGAAAAGGGGCTGGGTCTCAGCTGGAACCCGCCGTCGGGCCAAGGGGGCCGGCCCTGCACCCCCGTGGCCCCGTGAGTGGGCCGCGCGCTTGGCGGTGGGCTCCTGCGGCCCTGAAGGCCGCCCGGGGCCGCCGGGTGGGCGCCCAGGAAGGATTTCTGAAGGCTGAGCTCCATTTCGTTGCCTTTTTTAGTCCCCAAGCCTTGAGGTGTGGAAGTTTCAGGGCTTTGGCTGACTAGTTGGACAAGTTTTTATCCTATCCCAGACTTGTAAAAACCAGGCTTTTTTTTTTTTAATAAGAAAAACACCATTATATAAATTTACTTTTTAAATACACATCCAACAAGAGGCCACTCTCCGAAACATGCTCGTGTCGCTCTAGGTGAGAGTGCCTTTGAATTTGGGGGGTGTTCTTGTTCCTGCATGGTGACCAGGGTTCTCCCTTCAAGCTCTTTGGGAGTCTCCGCAAAGCTGAACTTGAGAAGTTTTCCTCTTTTACAAAAGGAGAGAGCAATTTCAGGTTTGCTGAGAGCCTGCTTTCTGGTTGCTTTTATTTTGTCTTCCCCCCCCCCCCCCCCAGCGGAGTTACAGGCCGGCTCCAGGACTGTTCCTCGGAGAATTTATGTTAATTAAAATAGGCATCCTATCTAGTATCTTTGATGTAGTAATGAGGAAGCAAATGGATGGTTTCTACACTGCTGCTGTTTTTGTTTTCTTGGCTCTTTAAAAATTGCGATTGGATGTGGGGAGGGGTCGTTATCGGTCGACTGAAGTTTGTGTTCCTGGGTGAGACTGTGTGGGGGGCTGGCTGGTTGGCTTTTTAGGTGCGGGCCAGTGAAGGGGTGCCCCAACTCCCGGTGCCGCCGGGGCCCCTGCGGTGCGCTCCCTTAGTGCCTCAGGTCAGTAGTTAGTGCCACGACCGAGCTGGGAAGGGAAGGCCCCAGCTGCCAGCCCCGCCAGGAATTATTCTCTCCTCGTCTACTGAATCTTAAAAATGCAGTCTGGTGAGTCAATTGAGCCTAGGCGCTTTCGTGGCTGTTTAGAAAGTTCTCTGCCCTTCTGCTGCGCAGTGAAAACACGCCCACCGTAGTTGATGGGGACGCTGTGCAGAACCCCTGGTTTACGCTCCTGGGATCCCCTCTGGATCTACCTGCAGCAGGTACCAGTGTCAGGTGCTCCCGAGGCTGTGTTCACGTTCAATGTCGTAGAGAAAAGGAGGCTAGAAATGGAATATATCAACATTCCTTTCAGCTCATTTAGGAAGCCCAAAGAACATCTGTGGTGAAATGAAGGCAGGACAACTTGGTAGGGGAAAATTTGTAAATGCAAAAAAAAAAAAAAAAGAGAAATTCATCATTTGAAAAAAATCCTCCAGAGCGGGGCTAAATTCCTACCAGTGCTTCCCTTTTATGTAGTTCACAGGTTTGACGTCATATAAGTTTCACATATTACAAAAAGACAGGTGTATCCAATGGACTGTAACACAGTGATACAGAGAAGTTACTGTAAATGTTATTTTGATAATACAGGATAAGTTATTTTAGAAATGATTTAAAAGCCTGTTTAAGATTATTTAATAAGTAACCTTTTAAAAATAATTGTTTCCCCTGTGGAAAGTCTGATCTTTGTAAGTAACGGTCAAGATAGAAATTTGTCTGCCATTTCCTATTGTTTTGTCTGAAGCTATGCATTATGGCTGCAGAGAGATAGTTTTGATTTTGACTGAAATTTCCCTGCCCCTGATTGTTTAAACCAGACCCTTAATCTTATTTTAACGTATCTTAAATGTTCAAAAAGCCCGGAAGAATTGTTTTGTGTAAGTAGCAAGTGAATGTAGTTTAAACACTCAAGCAATTCTGGTATCTAATTGGAAACAGGTGGAATTCTTGGAATCCTGTATTTGAGTCTTATTATAGCAAAGCATAGGGGCACATTTCACTTATGGGCATTCATTTTGTCAGTAGCTATTTGAGGAGGGGCCCTGCAGCCCCTCAGTTACCTAAATGTTCCAGTCGTGCCATGTCAGGCAGATAGCCTGCAGAACTGTGTGTACAGGTATCGAGGAGTGAAAAAGAAGCTCTGATGGCAACCAGACAAACGACTTAATATTTTAACTTTTATAGGAAAGAAGTGAATTCATTTGTGATTTTTGGTTTAATAAACATTTATTAACCTGAGCATTTTGATATATTTTGTTGTAGCTTGATGATTTAGAATTCAGAGACAGGTTTCTTCCTCTAAAATTTCTATCTTTAGAGCTATAAGCTTAAATAATAAGCAAAAATATTAACTTATTTAGGGAATATTTCAATAAAATATTAATGGTGGGGCCTTCCGAATTGTCTAAATCATTTTTCCCATTTCAGTTTTCAGTATCTGTTCAAGGCCTTTTTTTTTTTTTTTTTCTTATAAGGTACTTAGGAATCCAGGACCTTGTATGTGGGAAGCTGGTGCTCAGCCACTGATCCACATCGGCTTCCCTAATGGTTTTTTTTGTTGTTGTTGTCATTGTTGTTTGTTTTGTTTTTAGTAGGTACCAGGGATCGAACCCGGGACCTCCCCTGTGGGAAGCAGGCGCTCAACTGCATGAGCCACACACATCTGCCCCAAGACCTGGTTTTGTTTTCTGTTTGAGAACCAGTTTTGACTTGTGCTGTGGGCCGACTGAGTGTGTTGGATTTCTCTTAAGAAGAAGACAGTGAAGATTTGTACTGAGCTGCTGGTCCCTTGCAGTTTTGGGTTTGCTGAGCTGTGATCAGTCCTTCTTTTCAGCTTTATTCTGAGGACGTTGGTAGAGGGAACAGCTTTGGGCTGGAAAGGAGGTGTTCCTGCTGGAAGCCAGCCTCCCTTCGCTCCATGCCTGAAGCAGCTTTGAAGCACCAGAGCTAATGCACCTGGGTTACCGATTTAAGGCTGCTTTCAAGTGCTTGTGCTACCCTAGTCATAAAATAGGACACGGGTAGGATCTATAACGAGGACGAACGGCCCTATTTGAAAGACCTCTAATTTGTTGCAAAAACGCACCAACAGCCTTTCCTTTAAAAAGCAAACAGCTCTCCAGTAAAAAATAATTCTAATTCTTGTTGTAATTAAATTCTCATGCAATGGCGTTAGGCACAGAATAAATGCGTGTTCATTTCTTAATTGTAATCTGAGGGCCAAGCCGTCTTCCCACAGGAGGCCCAGGGCAGTCGGCTGGATTTTTTGTTAATTACATCCAGGGCTAGGGGCTGCGGGATGGGTACATTTGTTCATAAGACCCACAATCAGACATTGACTGGAAGGGCTGGGAATATTGCTCCCAGGGACTTACCTAACGCTGCAGAGCAACTGAAAAAAAACATAGCGGGGTGGGAGACTGGCGTTGAATGAAACCGACTAGATTTTGCTTCTTTTAAGTAAGCATTTGTGAAGATGAATCGGGGAGCTCAACCAAACAATCCATGTCTTTATAAAACCGAAGACACAGCACGGGGAGTGGCTTGATCAGTTGACAAATGAAATCCTGGAGGCTTCTGATCGTTTGTGATTTATGAAGTTCAGGTAGGAGGAAATTAACCAGAGTTTACTCTGAAACTCCAGGGGAGTAGCTTGTCCTCCTTATTACCCTAAGTATAGGGCATGGGGCTTGTTTTCCTAAAGACTTTTTTTCTGTTCGCTGTGTTTATTCAAAAAGTAAATGCAGTGAACATTTTTTTAAAGTTATATTTGGTTGTGAGGTGTTCTGAGTTTGGTTAAGGGAAAAACAAATTGACAAATTAGCTCTTTAAGTGAACATTGTGGAATTGCGAGAAATAGAATGTCACTCTTACTGTCATTGAAAATTTTCTTGGGTGTTGACAGCCTTTTGCTAAATGTAAGATGTTCAGATCCTGTCCATCCAGCTTGATGAAAATAAAAAAAGGCAAAAGTTTCTTCCAAGTTTCCCCCCCTAAAAGCAGAGTAATCTTTCTTAGATTGGGTCTCTCCCCCTACTAAATTGTCAATATTTATTTTCTAACATAGTTCTTCATTTCTAAGACCAAACAAAAATATGAGTTTATGTTAGACACCTTTGTTTGTTTTTTTGGCCCTGTGAGATTTTTTTTAATTGCCATCTTTCCCCCTCTTTTTAGGGGAGAAATGTTTATTTAGATAAAAATAATTTGATAAAAGATAGTAAGAGACACCAGTGATGAGTCCTTACCTTAAAGAGCCTGAAGCTGCAAACACCAGCCGGGCCTCCTTGGACCTGTCTCATCCTGGGCCAGGTTGAACCTAAGCACGTGCCGTCACCCCTGCCTGCCACTTCTTGGCCTTTTCTCTTGTGCTCCTGCCCTTCCAAACCTGTTGCGACAACTGTATTTTTTTTATTTTTTTATTTTTTGTTTTTTTTGTTTTTTAAAATAAGTATTTATGGAGCTCCATTATTTTGAGATTCTTGGAAGAAAGATACTATGTAAATGAAAATCAAAAATAAGACTTGCTAGAGGGAGTTGTGCATTTAATTTTTATGATTAGGCTTAGAAAAGATTTTTTTCCCCTCTCCCTGAAAATAGGAACATTCTGTTGTTCCTATCACCATTTTTGTGTCATTCTGAAAGGTGTGGCAGATAATGGTGAAATACATTCTTTATTTTCTATTTTTCACCATGGTAGTTGACCCAGAACTTGAACCCATCCAGTTCTGTGTACAGTGAATTATTTGTTTCACATTGTTCTTCTCTGCTGTAACCGAGAGTGTAGATAGCAACTGCCCATAGAACCCAAACCCTTTAGAAGAAAAAGGGTTTTAGTCACCCACATACAAAAGTGACAACTGAAATTATGAGTAGACCTGAAGCTTAAATTCCATCTTCCCTGTCTAGTCGTGAAGCAGAAATGTTATAAGTTGAACAGTTTGGAAACAGAAAACTGTGGACCCACAAGCGTTTATGTAAATAAGCTAGATATATTAATCTACTGGAATTGCTTTATTTCAGCTGTACCCCAGCTCCACACTTACTCAATAATGCGTGCTGGAACATCATTCAGCCAAGTAGGAGGCAAGTTCAAGTTTGGAGTCATGTTTCTGCTCCGTGGGCATGTGTGGGACCAGGGAGCCAGACAGGAAGCCCTGGCTGCTGCAGGACACCCCTTCCCAGTGACTTGGTCCTCCGTGGGCCCCGCAGGACAGTGCTGCGGAAATGGGCAGGTCGCCCTGTGGCGCCCGCTGTCCCGGGGGGGAGGAGTGCGCTGCCCCGGGGGGGTGCGCCCTCGCCGCTCCTCTCCCCCACCCGAACCCCGGCTTGGCCCCACAGCTTGTCAGCGTTGCCGTGGGATAGGGAGAGGAAAGATAACACCAGTTATGGTTGAATGTCATTGTCAGGGGAGTAAGAAGTGGTTTGCGATTGTTTTACGTGGCTCTGTGGTGGTATGTAATTACGCTGTCATTTTAACACGCGTTGATACTTGAATGAAATTTTTTTCTGCGTGTTTGTAGTTAGTTTTGGGGGCTGCTGCTTTTTGCAATTGTCAAGAACAAGTGTATAGTATTCGCTTGTTTCAAAACTGTCCGGTAGAAACAGGTCACCATCTGTTACAGATGCGGCTGCTGGGTTCACCTTCCCAAACCATGGTTTCACCATGTTCTCCTCCGTGAGCAGCCACAGTGGCTGGCTTTGGCGCAGGGCAGAGCTCACGTTATTAGGCGGGCACACAGTCCTGATGGCTCTCTCTCCCTTCCCCAAACCTTTTGCTCCAGCAGGAAGGACCCCAGGCTCCTGCTAATTTGGGGAGACTCCGCCGTGCTCCCTTCTGCACGTCCGAGGCTCACATCTTTCTCCTGCGCTCCTTCTGCCCTTCCTGTAGCACCCGCTGCGGGAGCCCCCGAGTGCCAGGTGCTGGAGGAGCGCACACCCTTCTGGGGTAGCCCTTTGGGAGGTGTGTGCCCACGGGGTTGGAGGGCAGCTGGTGGCCAGGACGGGACAGAGAAAGCTCCCTGGAGGGGAGGTAAAGTTGAGCTGAGTTTTGTGTGCTTGGGGAAGAAGGGAGAAAGGGCTTTCCAGCAGAACAATTGGGGGGCGACTGGGGGGTCACTGTGCCGCTTCTGAGCTCCAGGTCCCTTCTCAGTGTCTCGGTCCCTGCAGCATCCGACTGGCCTGACTGTGCAGGCCCCTGCTCTCCACCTGGCGCTTTGTGACCCTGCCTTTTGCCCTGGCCTGGCAGGCAGGGTGTCCACGCCTGGCACTGCTGGCGCACCCGCCGCCACACTGGGCCCAAGAGACTGTTGACCTAGCGCTCTGTGCTCCGGGGCAGCCTGCCGTGCTATGATTTCAGATTCATTCAGCTAGTTAACTTCAAACCGGGGACTCAGTTCTTTTTTCACGTTGCGAAAGGTACCTTGGTGATCCTAAAATAGCTGTGTTTTGAAAACGGCTGATAGGTACACTGGTGGAACATTTATAGACTTTTGTTGATAACGTTTCTTTTTTTTTATTCCCATTTATTAAATTCTTCCTTTGCCAAGTGACATATACGTTGGTTAAACTATACACAATTGTATCTGTGGCACATCAGAGATGAAGAATTTATGTTTTTAAAAATAGAATTGGGCAGAACAATTCTTGGACAGAAGTTTTATTCCCTGACTTGGCTTATGGCCTGAATGGGAGGACACCCCCCTGGGAGCGGGGAAAGCGTGTATTGTGATTATCAGAACCAAGCCAGTATGAGAGAAGGCAGGGAACAAGAAACATGGAGGTTTGGGCATCAGTATTGAGGAAATATCTTACATGTGCTCGTCTCCCCCGCCCAAAACCTGTCCTGAGAAGTCTGGTGGCATCTGGGCTGGGACCCTGCGGTGGGCAGGCCCCGGTGACAGCCGGCTCTCCTGGCCCGTGTGCTTTCTCTGCTTTTCCTTTAGTTGGAGAAAGTGCCAACGACCTTTGATGGAGGTCATGCCACCGCCTGGCTGCGTAAGCGCGTGCGAGGAGTGGCAGAAGTGAGGACTGCGGGGACGTCACCGAGGGGGTGCTCAGAGTGGCCGAAGGTGGACGGGACCTGTCAACGACAGGGATGGGGAAGGGCGAGGAAGAGGGTGTCCCCCTTTGGGGATGTGTTGGACTTGGGGGACCAGTGGACATTCCAGGGAGAGAAAAAGGAGGGCTTGAGTGCATTGGAGAGGTTGGCCTTGAATTTGGAAGGTGTTGGTCAAAACCTGGGGTTTGAAGCACAGGGAGGACTGTGCTTGACCTTGGTTGGTTGGTGCTTGAGAGCTGAGCATCATTTGAGCTGGAGAGGGAAGAATTAAACTTCCCAGCTATGACGGCTGGGATGTTGCAGGGCAGGGTGTGGGGAGAGGGAAAGTGTCGCTCGTGGTGTTGGAGTCCGTGTGTCCCAACCACTGTTGTGTCCACCCGTGTCTAGACAGGAGCCTTTTTTTTTTTTTTAACTCTTACAGCTCCCATCAGGCAGACGCTGGTTGAGGCTCTTGATTTTCTTCCTCTTCCCGGCGTAAACATCCTAGGAGACGTGCTGTCCCTGCCATGTAGATGGATTGGCGCCGTGGGTTGGCTGATGGGATAAGCCCTGCTGGTTGAAACCCTGCTGGACCCGAGAAGCTTCGTAGCTTCCTAGTGCCTCCCTGGCCTGAGACTTGGAGTCGGCGTGTAGCGATAAAGTCCAGAGAGAAGACAGAAGCACGCGGCTCCTCTTCCGGCCGCTAGTTGGGGTGCGGTTATGGCATCTGGCTGGACGTAGCCCCCCTGTTGGGCCACCTGCTCTCCTCAGATGCCCCATGTGTGCGTAAAGCAGATTTGTTGGAAGCAGTTGGAGGAAGTATCAGGCATGAGAGAGGCCTGATATTGGGCCCTGGGCCTCCCGGGGGTGGGCAGGTGGACGCTGGAGAAGGAGCCCCCAGCCGCAGTGCTGGTGTGAGCATGGGCGGGGAGGAGGGCGTCGGGCAGCGCCCCCTGCGGTGTGGGGCCCGGCGCAGCCTGTCCTCGGTGCCCGGCGCAGCCTGTCCTCGGTGCCGGGGAGCGGCCTGCTCTTCGGGGCTCATGTTTGCACTGAGGCTGGGTGGCCAACTAGAGCCGCCCTCTCGATGCTCCCTGAACGGCTAGCCGATGAGTCACCGAGGGTATTGGCTCCAGGCCGCGCAGGTCACCTGAATCGGCAGGCCAGGTGGACCAGGCCTGGGGGCTCGGTCAGTAAGAGACAGGCTGGGAGAGGCTTGCCCAGCCAGGGGGCCCTGGACCTGAGCTTACTCTTCTCAAGGAATGATCACCGAAAGGATCGAGCCTTTAGGCTACTCTGTATGTATGTATGTATGTATGTATGTATTTATTTAAATTTATTTCTCTCCCCTTCCCCACCCCGCTCACCCCCAGTTGTCTGCTCTCTCTGTCCATTCGCTGTGTGTTCTTCTGTGTCTGCTTGTATTCTTGTCAGTGGCACCAGGAATCTGTCTCTTTCTGATGCATCATCTTGCTTCATCAGCTCTCCGTGTGTGCGGCGCCACTCCCAGGCGGGCTGCACTTTTTTCACGCTGGGCGACTCTCCTTACAGGGCGCACTCCTTGAGCATGGGGCTCCCCTATGCGGGGGACACCCCTGCGGGGCACAGCACTGCTTGCGTGCATCAGCACTGCACGTGGGCCAGCTCCACACGGGTCAAGGAGGCCCTGGGTTTGAACTCTGGACCTCCCATGTGGTAGGTGGATGCTCCATCCATTGAGCCAAATCTGCTTCCCCCTTTAGGCTACTCTGGATTCACATACCTGATTTTTTTGGACGATGCAGCTCATCTGGTTGCGGAATTGTGAAATTTAAAAAGAAAAGAGGCAAAAATGTGCCCTCATCTTTGAAATACCTGCAGCAGCGTGAGGGAGGGTGGTTGCAGTGTTGTTGGTTTTTGGAGCGACTCACGGCTTTGCATTGACTCTTTGGGCCGCTCAGTCATTTATTCATTGAGCACAGCCTTGTGGCACCAGCCCCTTGTTCAAGCCCTGGGAACCTCGAGGAGTGGGTGTCGGCCTGCTGGTCAGGGAACAGCGCACACAGGCTCCCAGGTGGCAAAGGGCGTGTGGGAAGCGCAGAGCACGGATCTGGAAAGGGGCCTGGCTTCCTCCACCTGTTTAGTCAATTATTCAGGATCTCTTGTGCATCTCCTTGGTGGTAGCACCATGTTCTGCTGACCAGAGCAGCGGAAAATCCCTGCCCTCAAGGCACTTACAGTCGAGCGGGGCAGGTGCACATAAGGAAATGTAAATTACACAGTTCAGGGGTCCAGTGCAGTGGGGAAAGACAGAGCAGGACCTTTGTGTGCGGCCCCCGTGGGCCGCTCCTGTGTCTTGCGGGCCCTGAGCGCTCGCGGAGTTCGAAACTGATGAGGGACAGTCTGCGCTAGGCTCGGTGTTTCCGGAGGATCCTTCTGGAAGCCCCACCTGAAAGGTGGGCCAGAGCGAGGAACCAGTGATGACGAATTGAGCCAGGAGGGTGTTGCCGCGGTGATCTGGGTGAGAGATGCAGCGGGGCTGATGGGAGCAGGTGCTGGGAACCCCAGGCAGGCAGGGGCAGGGCTCGGGGTGCAGCTGTGGGAGGGAGGTGTCTTGGGCTGGCCTTTCCGGGGTGCTGGGAGACACGATTAGATGGCCGCCGGGGTTCCTGGGGGGGGGGCATGCTTCCAGAAAGGGGTCCATCCGCAAGGGTCCCGCAGGCCTATTCAAAGCAGGTGGGATGTCAGCCTGCGCCCGGCACTGTGCCATCCCGTGACTCACTAGTGTGGAGTGAGCCGCGAGTTTTTTTATTCATTCCTGTTTGCCTTTTTTGCCGGTAATCCTTTGTAATTCCCCAGTTTCATGATGTAATTTTAATGGAATTACACTTGAACACTTAAAAATTATGTAATTAATTACGTTCGGCTTCAATTACAATGACTAATTATAGCGTGATACCTGGTGGCGAGTCACTTACAGCCTGGTGGAGCGGCTCGCGTGGGCCAGGTACCTAGGAAAGCCTGGCTCTGTTCAGAGTCTGGGCGAGGGCACGTCGAGGGCAGGCTGGCTGCCTTTGGCCTGCGCCGAGTGCCTTCTGTGTCCCCCGTCACCGGGAGCAGCTCCCCAGGAAGGGACGGGCGCGGGTTGCCTGGGCGGTGGGGCCCTTCTGCCCGTGGACCCGCGGCGCAGGTTGGGAAGGTGCGGGTGACGGCTGTTTCGGGTCCGGGAGGCATGAACGAGGTGGTAGGGGGAGGAGAAGCACTCCTGCTAGGAGGGTAAGTTTGGGGGTGACTAGAGGGAAACTGAGGCTGTTATTACGTGATTCTCCTGTTTTTCCTGGGAACTAGAAGGAAGGGTGCACCCAAGGGAAACCAAGGGTTCAAGAATGGGAACGATGCTTCTGGAGAAAGGGAAACGTTTGTGCGAACCACCTGGCGGGATGAGAGGTGAAAAAGCACAGCTGTGTGGTGTTATCTCCAGGAGAACATGCCGGGTTTCTGGGGCCTGTAAACCGAGCCTTCAGCCCCCAGAGTGGAGCTCTGCAGTTCTGTTCTTCCCAGAAAATCTACATCCCTCTTGCTGTTTTTTTGTTTTTTTTTTCCCAAGGTACCCGGACTGGTATTGAACCTAGGACCTCCTATGTAGGAAACCAGCGCTCAACCACTGAGCCACATTGGCTCCCCTCAGTTGGTTTTTTTGTTTGTTTTGTTGTTTTGTTTTTGTTTTCAGGAGGCACCGGGAATCAAACCCGGCACCTTCCGTGTGGGAAGTAGGTGCTCAACCGCTTGAGCCACATCTGCTCCCCTCTTGCTGTTTCATTTTGTGTGGGAAGAGCAGAGTCTTGCTAAGTTGCCGCCACCTCTCACGTGACTGTTTTTCTTCTTTTATTTTAAAGGAGGTACCGGGGCTTGAACCCAGGACCTCGTACATGGGAAGCAGGCGCTCAACCACTGAGCTCCCCTTGCTCCCCTCTATTGACTGTTATGGCTGTGCTGCAGCTTAGCAGGTCCTTGCAGGTCCTTGTCTCCCTGGAGGCCGCCTGCGTTAAGAACGGGGTGCACAGTGCTAGTAGGAGATGCCCAGGGGGTCGGGATTCCTGCTGGTCCTTTTGGCCCTGTCCTCACACAGCCGATATGACATGCCGGCTATCAGGCTGCTTTCACAGGGCAGGTCCTTGAAATGGACCTTACATGGTGACGCCAGGGTGTGGTCTGCTGTCCAGTGCTCCTGTTTTTGAGAGATGCCTGTTTGTTACTTATTTGAAAGGCCTAGGGCATGTTTGTTTATTTATTTATCTATCTATTTCCCAACCCCCCCAACCCCCCATTGTCTGTTCTCTGTGTCTGTTTTGCTGCGTTTTCTTCTTCGTACGCTTCTGTTGTTGTCAGCGGCACGGGAATCTGTGTTTCTTTTGGTTGCGTCATCTTGTGTCAGCTCTCCATGCGTGTGGCGCCATTCTTGGGCAGGCTGCAATTTCTTTCGCGCTGGGCGGCTCTCCTTACGGGGCGCACTCCTTGCGCGTGGAGCTCCCTTAAATGGGGGACACCCCTGCGTGGCAGGTCACTCCTTGCGTGCATCAGCACTGCGCATGGGCCAGCTCCACATGGGTCAAGGAGGCCCGGGGTTTGAACCGTGGACCTCCCATGTGGTAGGCGGACGACCTAACCACTGGGCCAAGTCCGCTTCCCTAGGGCATCTTTTTAAAAGCTGATTCGTTAACGGCTCAGACGAAAGAAGTATCCTTGATGCCATCTGCTGCGTTTTCTAGTGCTTTCCCCACTCAATGTGCATGACGGTGCACAGCGAAGGTGCCCCTCATTTCAGAAGCTCTAGCTGTGGCAGATACGTGGGGTCGGCCCATTAGGCTGCCTGAAGGTTTTACAGATGTTTCTATTTTTAAAGGGAGAGCAGGACTTGAAAAATTTGGGTGGCACAACTCGTTCGTAAAAGTTTTCATCTTTTTCGTTTTTGACCAAGGTGGTACAGAGTACTCTTGGGAAAAAAAATTTGTTTTTCTGTTCTGAACCTTCTGGTATGTTGGTGAGGTGAGTGGCTCCTTTGACACAGAGCCTCAGTACTTCGGCTCCTTTTTTTAAGCCGAGATAAAATTCATGACTCACCATTTTAATCTTTTGAAACTGTACAATTCAGTGGCTTTTAGTACATTCCCAGCGTTGTGCAGCTGTCACCACTGTCTGATTCCAGAACATTTCCAGCCTCCCCCCCCAAATAAGCCCAGTCCCATTAGCAGCCTTTTCCCCCCTCCCCCAGCCCTGGGCCGCTGGTCACCTCCCTCCCCTCTTCTCGGTGGGCATTTTAGACGAATGGGCTCTGACCACGTGTGGCCTTTGTGTCTGGCCTCTTTCCCTTAACATACTATGTTCCAGGTTCCTCCATGCCGTAGCCTTATCTGTGCTTCATTCCTTTTTTTGACTGAGTAATAGTCCACTGCACGGACTTTTGTTCATCTTTTGTTCATCTTACCGGTTAGCAGACATTTGGCACTTGGGTGGTTTTTCTTTTTGGCTATTATGAATAATGTTGCTAGGAACACCCGTGTATAAGCTTTTGTTTGAATGTGCGCTGGCGATTCTCTTGGGTAAATTCCTAGGAGTGGGATGACGGGATTATAGTGACTCCGTGTTGAACTTTTTGTCTCTTACTCTTTGAGCCCTCACGTGTAGCTATTCTTTGTTCTCCAGGATGCTCAAAACGCCTCAGTCTTATTCCACTTTATTCTCTTCTACATCTGGTCTTCTCTGGCTCCTCCTCAGGCTCCTGTGTGGAGTGGTTGCAGCCCTTTGGAACTGCAGTTCTAACGACATGTACAAATGGATTTCTTTTTTTTAAAATTTTATTTATTTTTAAATTTATTCCCCCCCCTTGCGGCTTGCTCACTTTCTGCTCTCTGTGTCCCTTCGCTGTGTGTTCTTCTGTGTCTGCTTGTCTCCCTTTGTTGCGTCACCTTGCTGCGCCAGCTCTCCGTGGGCACGGCGAACCCAGGGCCTCCCGTGTGGTAGAGGGAGCCCGGCTGATCGAGCCACAGCCGCTTCCTTACAGACGGGTCTCATGGAGCCCTGTGGGCTGAGAGCGGGCACTGTTAGCCCTCACAGTGTCTCTCTTTTCCCTGCCTTCTTCCTTGTCACTAGCGAGGGGCCTCGCCCCGCCAAATATGCGAAGCTTCTCTGAGCTAATCCCGGCCATGCCCTTTCCGGGGCCCTGGCTGGTTTAGGCCTGGTGGGCGTTTGCCTTGGTTTGTGAGCCATGGGGGGCCAGGTGGAGCTGCTGCTGGGAAAGGGCTTCTTTGGTAGAAGGAGAAGGCCAGGACAAACTGTCCTGTTCCTGCCCGCGGACGCGGCAGTGTGACTAGAGGCCGCCGTCTTCGCACCGTAGGGAGGCGCCCAGGACAACGTGCAAACCCGGAGGACAGCGGGGCAGGAAGACGGAGGGGCCCTGGGCGTCGAGGCCTCTGAGCTGCTGCGCGAGTGGACCCTGCAGCCGCCCTGCTCCCCGCCTTCTGTTCCGTGAGAAAATAAAGCGACCTCATCGTGTTTCATCGGCTCTTCTGTTACTGCAGCTGGAAAAGCATTCGGACCCGAGACCAGTACAATTACTATCCGGATGGTACAAAGCTCCCCTTGACTGCTTTGGCTAGGGGCGGAATTAAAAGTCATATTTTTGCGAGGCGCCGGTAGTGGGTGGGGCAGGGCTGGGAGCGTGCGAAGAAAGCGTGTTCTCTGAGCGCTCATTTCTAACAGCAACCAGGATTCCATTTGCCAAGCCAGATGTCCCCCAGTACTTTAGATCCAGTCAGTAAAACATTAAGCAATTAGAATGGTTAATATTCAGTTAAGTATAATTAGAACCTGGTGTGAATTGCGAATGGAATTGACAGGTTCCATAAGTTCCGTGGGCAACCTACCAAGTCTTCAGTTGTGTGTGTGTGTCTGCAGGTGGGTGGGTCAGTCCAGACAGACTGCGCCCCTTCTCCGTGGACTATTGACTGTTGTCAGCCCACTTCACTACAGTTCTGAGAGTTGAAGACCATGTTGCCAATTGCTCTATTTCTTATTTAACGTGCCTTTATGCGCAGGCATATCTTACATATTGTAAAATACGTGGCCTGTTTGGTGCGCGCACGTGGTTTTCGATTCACATATACGGTATTGTGTTCCAAACCTTTGTCTGTCTGTCCCGTTCAACACAGTTTTTGAGGTCTGTCCGTCCTCACTCACAATGGCTGCGCGGGATTCTGGATTCCATCTTCAGAGCCCGCCCTGGCTCATGAGCCCCTTCCCTGCTGATGGCTCCCCTCCACGGCCCCCACGCCCCAGAGGACACGCGCACACATGGCGCCCATCGGACGCCCGGGAGTGGGGTGGTGGGGCCTCAGGGTGAGGGTGCTTGTGAGATCGCTGTGTCCCGCTGGATTCCGTGTCTGTTCTTTGCCATTCTCGTGGTTTTCAAGTGGCCACTTGGGTGTTGTATAATTTTTCTCTGATCACCAGCAAGATTTCTACTTGTTAATAAACCTCGTTTTGTACTTGTTAGCCTTTCAATTTCCCCTTTTCTGAATTGCCTGGTTATATATTTTGTCCCTTCCCCACCTCCCCTTTTAAATGGGTTTACCTTTTATTTTCGGTTGATTTGCAGGAGCTTCTTGTATGTTCTACGTGTTAATCCTCTGTTGGTTTTAACTCTTGTGAATTACCTTCCCCCACTCGCTCCCTTGTTTTTTATGTCTACAGTGTCCTCCGATAAATAGAACTTTGTTTTGATGAAGCCATCTCTGTCAGTTTTTCCCTCACGCTTTGTGTTATTTCAAACTTGCTTAAAGATCTCCCCCCACCCAAGATCACAGCCTTTGTATCATAATATAGATTTGCCTTTTCACATTTAGGTCTTTTATTTTAGTTTGGATTGAAGTTTGTGGAGGGTGAGGTAGTTATAGAACTTAGCGAGTGAGTCAGTTTTTCCAACCCTGCTGAATAGTCCATCTTCTCCCCATGATTTTGGAAGTTGTCTCTGTCCTACCCAAGCCCCCACACATTTGTGGGTGTTCCCGGGGACATGATCTTGCTCTGTGTCTGTCTATTTGGTACCACACGGTTTCAATCACTACGGCTTTATACCGTGTGTTAATTTCTGATTAGGTGAATTTGTCCTCTTTGCTATTGTCTTTCAAAATATCTTAGCTATTCAAGGCCCATTATTTTTTTTTTTTTTTTAAGATTTATTCTTATTTATTTCTCTCCCTTTCCCCCCGTTGTCTGTTCTCTGTGTCCATTTGCTGTGTGTTCTTCTGTGTCTGCTTGCATTATCCGGTGGCACTGGGACTCTGCGTCTCTTTTTTGTTGTGTCATCTTGCTGCGTCAGCTCTCTGTGTGTGTGGCGCCACTCCTGGGCAGGCTGCATTTCTTTCACGCGGGGCGGCTCTTCTTACGGGGCGCACTCCTTGTGCATGGGGCCGCCCCTACACGGGGGACACCCCTGCGTGGCACGGCACTCCTCGTGTGCAGCAGCACTGCGCGTGGGCCAGCTCACCACACAGGTCAGGAGGCCTGGGGTTTGAACCCTGGACCTCCCATGTGGTAGGCGGATGCTCTGTCAGTTGAGGCATATCCGCTTCCCTCCATTATTCTTTTATAGACATTTCTGTCAAGATCCCCCTGATTTCTGCTGGAATTTTTACTGCATTTGCATTAAGTGTGTAGATGAATTTGGGAGAGAATTATTGACTTCAAGTGATACTGCCCATGAACAAGAGCGTTTCTGTGTGTGGGTGTTCTTTTTCCATAAAGGTCTTATGCATGCTTTATTAGATTAATTCCTTGATCTTAAAAAAGGTTTTGTAGTTATTATGAATGGTATGTATTATTATTGTTTTAATTTCAAATTGATCATTACTGGTATAAAGGAAAGCAGTTGAATTTGTTCATTGATTGTAAAATTGGCAAGGTTTTTGAGTCTCTTGTTAGGTCTTAAAAGTTAACATGAGGGAAGCTGATGTGGCTCAACTGATAGAGCGTCCATCTACCGTATGGAGGGTCCAGGGTTCGATACCCAGGGCCTCCTGACCCGTGTGGTGAGCTGGCCCATGTGCAGTGCTGTCACATGCAAGGAGTGCTGTGCCTCGCAGGGGCGCCCCGTGTAAAGTAGCCCCAAGCGCAAGGAGTGCGCCCTGTAAGGAGAGCTGCCCTGCGTGAAAGAAGTGCAGCCTGCCCAGGAGTGGCACCGCACACACAGAGAGCTAATGCAGCAAGATGACACAGCAAAAAAGAGACACAGGTTCCCGGTGTCTCCCAACAATGCAAGCGGATGCAGAGGAACACACAATGAGGGTACACAGAGAGCAGACAATGGGCAGGAGGGGGAGAGAAATAAATAAAAATAAATATTGAAAAAAAAAAGTTAACTTGATTCTGTTACATATTCTCTGGAGATAGTAATATCTTATGCAAAAAAAATGAGTGTTACTGTTCCGTTCTGGAGCCATAGTAGTGATCGCAGTCACTCTCCTTTTCTTTCCTGATCTTACAAGGAATGCATCTAAAGGAGATTTTTGGTAGACACTGTAATCAGGCAACTACCTCGGCCCCCTTTCCCCAGTTTTCTGAGCATTTTGATCATATATAGGCGTTGACTTTTAGCACATACTTTTCCTTAATATTGATTCACATCCATGAATGTGGTAAATGGCATTGATTGGTGTTTTGATGCTGAATCCAACGTTGTACTCTTGGGATAAAGTCTTCATCCCATATTTTAAAAATACTGTTGATTTCATTTATACTTTTCAAGTCTATATTATTAAATTGGCCTATACTGTTTTTTAAAAATCCTATTCAGGATAAAATTGAGGTTGTACTAGCCTCATAAAATGAATTAAGTTTTAAATGAGTAATTTGTAATATATGAGGATTATCTGGACCTTAAATTTAATAGAGCTCCCATGTAGAAACTTCTGGGCCTGAGACTTGGTGGGGTGAGGTGGGTGGGAGAAGTTCACCATTTTACTTTCTTCATTATTGATCTAGTCCGGTGTTCTATTCTTGTACCAGTTTTGACATTTTATAATTTTCTACTCATTTCCTCTAGGCTCATTATATTTTCATTAATTATTTTTGCAAATTTGATTTTAGCTCCTGTTTCTCATTTTCTTTTTATATTCTGCATTTTTGATAGGTTTCCAACACTTCTTTATTTTTATTCTTGTTTTTTCCTATCTCATAAATCTTTAAAAGTATCCGCTTTTGATTTTGTTAATTCTCTGTTTACTTTTGTTTTTTGTCTACATGGTTGATTTCTCATCTTTATTCTGTTTCTTAGAGTTTACTGTCTTTTACTGACTTCTTTGGTTTGAACACTTATCTTTTTTATTTGAATTCTTTGTTGTTTTCTGATAAATGTTTACAAAGCCACAAAATTTTCTCCAAGTATAGCTTTTGCTGTGTTCCACAAATTTTGACATCTAGTGCTATCATTTTTATTCACCTATAGTATGTAATTTCTCTGAGAATTTCCTCTTTAACCCACAGGTTTTTAAATACTATATATATATATTAGGTGTTTTACATTCTTTAATAGTGCTCCTTAATTTATTGATTTCTGCTTTTATTACATATGGTCTGAGAACATAGTCAATATGATACTATTCTTTGGAATATATTGGCACTTTCTTTAGGGTTTATTGCTTATGATGGGTTTCCGTGATTATTCCATATATATGCAAAAAGAAAGTTTTTTTTTGTTTTTTGTTCTTTGTGTGTAAAATTCTCTATTAATTTGAACTTAACTTGTGTTATTTAATTCTTCTATGTCTCTGGTAATTTTCTTCCTATAGTTTTGATATTTGTTACGTTATGTTAAGGCTATATTGTTAGGTGCATATATGATTTCAATCTTTATAGCTTCTTGATTTATTGTTCCTTTTTCTGGCTTATATATAGACTCCTTTATTCTTTATGATGGTTTTCACCTTTAGTTTTATTTGCTTTGATATTAAAATTAGTGTTTTGGTATTTTTGGCTTCCATTTGCGCAATGTAGTGACTATTTCTAACCTTTCCGTATCTGTTTGCTTTAAACGAGTATGTTAAAGACATGTGATGCCAGATCTTGTATTTTGAACCCAGGCTGAGAGTTGTCTTTGATCGGTGAATTCATTGGTGTTCATTTGTGGTAATCATTATATTCTGCTATCTTATTTTGTGTTTTCTATTTACCATGACTTTCTTTTGTATCTTTCTTATAATGCTTTTTCCAAAGGGTTGAATTTTCCTCTGCTAGATTTTAAACTTATTCCACCTAGTTTATTCTTCTGGAGTTCAGACTCTGGATTATTCCTGAAATGATTAAGACTTATTCATGCGTTCATTTTTTTTCCTATCAATTTCTAAAGCTTATCAGTATCTCTGTCTTTCCCTCAAAAAAGCCAACTCAATAATTAGAACAGTAGTACCTTCTAGACCTGTGGTCCTCCTGTGCAATCGGCATTACCTGAGAATTCGTTAGAAATGTAAATATACATTCTTGGGCCTCAAGCTCAGGCAGTGTGGAGGTTGGCCCAGCGGTCTGTTTTAACAAGTGCTCTAGAGATATGGACACACAATAAAGTGTGAGAACCACAGGTCTAGAATTTTAGTTCTTGGTTGTCTCTGTATATAGTTATTTGTATAATGTGTGTTTGCTTTTTAAAAAAAATTTTTTTAAAGGAGGTACCAGGGACTGAACCCAGGACCTTAACCTTGTACGTGGGAAGCAGGCACTCACCCACTTGATCTACATCCACTCCCCTGCTTTTAGGTGTTTTTTTTTTTTCCCTTGTAATTTATTTAAACAATAACAAACTTTCCCGCAGGCATTCTTTACCCTTTCCATATGTTATTTTGACTTTGAGGATTCTTTTCTCATGGCTAGAGTATTTCTAATGAGTGCATTTAAAGAGTATCTTAATGTGATAAATTTTGTGAGATCTTAAATGTCTGAGAATACACTTATTCCACTGTACATTTAAATGATAATTTAGCTGGATATAAAATTGTAGGTCAAAGTTCTTTTTCATCAACACTGAAATTACTACTGTTTTCTTTTTTGCATACAGAGTGTTGCAGTTGAGAAATCTGATGACTGTTTCTTATTTCTTTGTAGGTAGCCCAATTTCTTTTTTAATCTTATCGGAGGTTTCCAGCACATTTTATTTTGCTGACCACTGGTTTGTAACTGATGTTAATTTTTATCCTTATCTTTGTTCTTAAATATCACCCTACTGCATCTAAGTGGAGCCTGTCTTTACCTATTTTATTTGGCACTTTATAGACCCTTTCATTCTGATGTCTTATATGTTTCTTTTTCCTAGGAAATTCTCAGACATTTATTTTTTCAAATATTTTCTCCCTCCATGTACTTTTCTTTCTTTCTAGGACTCCCACTGCACTGATATTGATACTTCTTCTGTTCTCCGTCCCTCTTACTTTTAGCCTCATTCTTTCCGTCTTAATCCTTCCATGCTGCTGTATCTTGGTCTTCCAGCTTACTGATGTGTGTTTCAGCTATGTGCATCTTGTTTTTTTTTTTTTTTTAAAAGATTTATTTATTTATTTAATTTCCCCCCCTCCCCCGGTTGTCTGTTTTCTGTGTCTTTTTGCTGCGTCTTGTTTCTTTGTCCACTTCTGTTGTCGTCAGCGGCATGGGAAGTGTGGGTGGCGCCATTCCTGGGCAGGCTGCACTTTCTTTTCACGCTGGGCGGCTCTCCTTACGGGGCGCACTCCTTGCACGTGGGGCTCCCCTACGCGGGGGACACCCTTGCGTGGCACGGCACTCCTTGCGCGCATCAGCACTGCGCATGGCCAGCTGCACACGGGTCAAGGAGGCTGGGGGCTTGAACCGCGGGCCTCCCATGTGGTAGACGGACGCCCTAACCACTGGGCCAAAGTCCGTTTCCCTGTGCATCTTGTTTAACCCAAACTTGGGTTTTTATTTCTATGATTATGTTGTTCGAACCTTCTGCCTCAGTTTATTGTGCTTCGTAACTGCTTGTTCCTCTTTCCTATTTCCAGCAGCCTCGCTTCTCTCTACTGGTTATTTACTGCACTCATTTTCAGTTCTTGCTCGGGCAGGCCGGTCAGCTCTGTTCTCTGCAGTGTAGGTTATTTGGATGGATGGTCTGTTTTCTAGCGCTTTGCCCTCCTCCTGGCTTTTTTTCTCTGGGAGCCTGTGGTCCCCCAGCCCAGCTACTTTAGCTGATCACATGGCCCTGGGGGAGGGTGAAAGTCTAGGCCACAGCTTATCAGAGAGGGGCGTGCCTCAGGGTGGAGGGTTTCAGAGCTGCACTGAGGCCCCTCAGGGACCTCTCTACCAGTGCCAGGCTCAGCTGTTTCTGAAGACTGCCAGCCTCTGTCGTCATTGCCTGACTGCTGGTTCCCATGGAGTGGGGGTGGGTCTGTCAGCCTGGGGTGGGGCCCAGGCATTGGTGTTTTTTTTTGTTTTTTTTTTTAAGATTTATTTTATTTATTTGTCCCTATCCCCTTATTGCTTGCACTTGCTGCTTGCTGTGTGTTCAGGAGGCACTGGGAACTGAACCCGGGACCTCTGGTGTGGGAGAGAGGCACCGAGTTACTTGAGCCACCTCCGTTACCTTCTTTGTTTAGTCTCTCATTATGTTTTTTCTTCTCGTGTCTCTTGTTGCATCATCCTTGTGTTAGCTCGTTGTTTTGCTTGTTTTCTTGAGGAGGCACCAGGAACCTCTGCTCCCTGTTTAATTGTGTCTCTCATTATGTATTTCCTCTTGTGTCTCTTGTTGCATCATCTTGTTGTATCAGCTTGCCATGCCTGCCTATTATGCCACTCTCTGTCTTCTTTAGGAGGCATCAGGAACCGAACCATGAACCTCCCATGTGGTAGGCAGAAGCTCAGTCACCTGAGCCACATCTGCTTCCTGGCATTGGTATTTTTATTGAAAAGCTTCTTGGGATGGGGTATAGATGAAACCAGCCTGGCCATGAATTGATAGTTTCTAGAGGTGGGAGATGGGCTTCTTGAGGGTTATTATGCTGTTTGTATATGTCTGAAATCTATACCAGGCTAAGAGCTAGTCGGTGGGCTGGGGATGGAGCGGGGAGTGGATGGGGGAGGCTAGCTGGCTACACCTGGGGCTGATTGCCGACATTTCAAGTGACTTACGCGGCTTACGTTATATTTCTTTTGCACAGTGCTATTCTAATCTTGACCCGTGAACCAGCATCACCTGGAGTTTGTTAGAAATGCAGGATCCCAGTTCCAGACCTCTGGAGTCAGAATCCACATTTTCTTAAACTCTCCAGGTGACTACTATGCGTATTAAAGTTTGAGAAGCATTGGTTCAGATCCCTTTAAAAGGGATGGTTTTATGTAATTGATAGTTTAATAGAGTGACCCCTTCCTTATCTTCCCAGTTGACCTCTCCAGGACTTAGGTAGCCACCATCGGCTGAGCCGCTCGACAGTGGGATGCGCAGTCCGTGCACCCAAGCCATGTGGTTCTACAAGGGAGTTTCCCCACCTTCTCCCAGACCTATTTTAAACCTAGCTCCTTTTTTCACACACCGTTCTGGTAGTATCGGTTATCTGCTTTTCAAGGTCCTAGCACTTTAACCAGCAAATTGGAAGAAGGCATGGGAGGTGTTGGTGCCAGGCCATGGGCCAGCAGCCAGTAGGATCAGCTGTCAGTGTGACCGCAGGAGACCAGAAAGACCAAAAAGCACCTGAGGCCAGGCCTGTTTGGTGTGGAGGAGATCCCTCTACGTGTAGATGGTTGAGAAACGGAGGGATTCGCTGTAGATTTCAGCCTCGGCGTTTGCGAAAATGAGCCAGAGCCACTAAAAGATGACTGAGTTAAATTCTGATTAGTATAATGGGGAAGGTGTTATTTTTTTTAACCAAGGCCTTAGTACATACGTTCAGGGCCTTGGTTTAAAGAAAAACAATTTACTTGCTTGGGAAATTAACTTTTGGGGAGCCTCTCCCTTCCTGATTGTCCTGGAAGCACGCACACTGTCACTGGAAATGGCAGCTCTCGGCGCATGAGAAGTGAGGTTCTAGTGCTGCGGACCTCTGCCTTTGCCCAGAACCCACCCCCTTGCCCGCTCCACGGGCATGACTGGGGGGGTGTCTCTGCAGTGGTTGGGGCTGCTCTGGCTTGGGAGACAGACACCTCATCTGATTTGGAATCTCTTTTCTCCATTTATTAGCTTTGCGACTTTGGGTACTTAACCTGCTTCCTCTGTACAAGGGCGATAATAAAAACTACTTACTTTATAGGGAATTCAATAAGTCTGAGGTTAGGGCAGTGCCTGGCCTGACACTATCCTAAATTTTTTCTAGCCTCAAAATGAAAAGGTCAAGTAAAGTATTGGGGTGTTGGCAGCCCACAGATGGAGATTGCTTCCTCTCTGAAAGAATAACAATCCAGTAATCCAGTCTGAGGTGTCACACTGCTCAGGTCACTTGGGACGCTTTGATGTTGTGTTACTTGGTTTTATTTATTTTACCCTTTTTCCCAGAGACTTTCCCCCCTATATTATTCAAAACATCTGATTACATGTTAAATCCCACTCAGTTCGCATAATACGTTTTTTAAGGCATCTGCCAGCCTCCTGGATGTTAGCAGTTTCCATGTCAAATGTTCAGTGGATAAATGAAAAATGTGAGTCACCCAGCACGTGACACCCTGGCTTTTAATATTCTGTGGCAAGCGTCCTATAGAGAGGAGAAATTTCGATGTGAAAGTCCTTTCAGATCCAGCTGGTGGAAGGATTATTTCGATGAAGCAACTTTTAATGTCGACGGAGACTAGTAATTGTTTGAATTTTTTTCCTTTTTTCTCCTTTCCCAGCCTGCTAGGCCCGCACAGGGGCCAAATTCAGTCCAGAATTTACTACTGTTGTGCAGACTTGGGACTCCCTTTATGGAAACTGTTTAGCTGAAAGGGTAAGAAGCATGTCTAGTAGCTTCTTACATGCACAGCAGATAGAGGCAAGGGTTTTTAGACTAACGGAAGTGCAAGGCCTTTTTCCAGTTGAAGAGCTTGGCTGTTCTCTCTCTGGTGATTGCCGACAGGGATAAGCAGAGCACCAGCAACTTTGCCCTGGGACTGTCACGACGGGTTCCAAGTTTTGTTTTCTTGGCCAAGATCTCGAAGAGGCGTTTCTTACCTGGCAGCAGCCTTTTCTGAAGGGGCCCTGTCCTTTTCTGAAGGGGGTGGGGGCTTTGGGAGAGGGAGCAGAGCGCTACTATTCGGGTGCTCCCTCCTACAGCACGTCCTTTTTTATGGCATGGCAGTGTTCCCTGCTCTGTGAATATAGGAAATTCATGTACAGTACACTTTGATTTATTTTTAGAATACAGAAGAGAAATAGGAAATTTGGAGAAAATGGGAGTGAAATAGTTATACAGAATTTATGGATCAGCAGGGATTTCAAAAGGAAAGTCTCAAGAAAAGTTCATTGATCGAAAAAAGTCTTTGCTAAAAAAGAAAAAAAAACCCAACAACCCAAAACCTCAATTGCAGGTAAAGGCACTGTGGCACTCAGCAAGCAGCCTTGGGCCACCAGCTGGTGGCTGCCCCTGGAGGCATGGGCGGGGCTGCTCTTTGGGGGTGGGGCCTACCGGCAGAGGTGTGACTCTTTTATGTCACTCCCCCCCCCTCCCCGCGGCAGCCTTGGAGCGCTGGAGGCAGGGTGCCACCTCCGCCCCACTTTTGGAACGTTGGTCCCGGTACGGCTCCTCAGGCCCAGCCTGTAGAAGCCGGAGGCGTGGGTGAGAGCGCTTTGGGAGTTTGGGAGTAAAAACCATAGTAAAGCCGAATTCCTGCTTTTCTGCATGGACAGAAGTCCTGCCGCCTGTGAGTGTATTTCATCTTAAAATAAAATTGTCCAGAAGTAGTCATTGTTTTCACGTTTTATTTTCAGAACATTTTATTTTCACTTTTCAATAAAAATTCTGTAAGGCTTAGTATTAAAAAAAAACAAAAACAGTCCCGCGCTCCACCTCTGCGCGCCCTCAGTTAATTCCCGCACCCCGCAGCGACCTCTGCTTTCCTAAGCAGCAAGCAGGCTTCTACTCCTTGGTTTTCCCGAGTTAGACGTTTAGTCTGATGTGGTTCTACGAGAGCTGGAGAGAACTCAGGCCTCCAGAAGGTTCCCTTTCCCCTTCTCAGAATCTCCAAAGTTTTCTTTTTGGGGCAATCAGTTTTCAAATATTCAGTGTTTGGATAACTCTGACTTCAGAAATATTAGGTTTCTGTGTTTATCCCTAAGTTTACTCCTAAACTCTCTTCCAGGAGCACATATCTCTTAAAACTCAGAGGCCGGTCAGGTGTGTCGCGGTCTCCTCTCGTTCTTGGCAGTGCCCTTCCCAGGCCCTGTTCTGTTTGGCGGCAGTGGTGGCTGCCGGGCCCGGGCCTGCCCTCCTGGGCCTCCCCGGCTTTTGCGGTAATTGTTTCGTTTAATCTCTCAGTTGGGGGCACCTCCTCCAGCAGCTTCTTGATAGGAGTGTCCTCATCTCCATATCTGCAGGTCTGACCTTGACTTTACCGCACTCTCCGCTTGGTGGATGGCAGACTTAGACTTCCAGGTTGGGAACCCCGGCCTCCCGATTCGAGAGGTACTGTCCCTGCGCCTGTTAGCCCCTTAGAGTCGCCTTTTTATTCTCAGGTTTCAGGCACACTGTCCCTTAGCATGAGTCTTACTTTCCCCGCCTCTGCCTTCTGCCCTCTGGAACTCTGGTTAGTCCTGTGTGGGGCCTCTTGGACTGACCTGCTCATTTTCCTCACCTTTCATTTTTTTTCTTTTTCTGTTTTGATATGAGACTTTTTCAATATTCCAATCTTTCTGAACTTTTATTTATCTTGTTTTTTGTTTCTGAGTTTTCTTTCTTGTTCTCTGAATGTTCTGTTCTTAGGACGAGTTCTTGTTTTAGGGCTGTGGCATTTTTTACTGGGTACATTTGTTACAACTTTTGTTTTTTTCACTTTTAAAAATAACGTGATTGAATGCGTATAAACAATCGAATAGCACATTTTGGTTATAAAGTATGATAATATAATGAACACCCATGAATCCTTCACCCAACCCAAGGACCATTATTTGGATCGATCTGTATACTCTGCTGCTTTTGCTGTCCTGTGGTCTTGCCTCCCTGCTAGGACAACCTGGCAGCTGTCCTAAATTTTCTATTTGTTATGCCATAGCCTTAAAATAATGTAGGTTCATCTTAGATGTATGTATGCTTAGAAAACATGATGTTTACTCCTGCTTGGTTTTGAGCTGTATAAGATTATCATCCTGCATGTAGACTTCTGGAACTTGCCTTTATTTCTCAAATTATGCCACTGAGGTTCGTCTCTGATGTTCTAGTAACTGTGGGCTGTTCCTTTTTCTCTGACGTTTAAACCCAGGTGTGTGGCTAGACCCAAATTTATTTATCCTTCCTCCTGTTGATTTGCGCTTCTTCCTTCTTTCAACTCTTGGTCTGTCCCAGTTAGAAGCTTTCCGCAAATGCCTGGCGACATCGTGTCTTCCTGTGTAAGGCCGAGGCACTGTAACATGCTTGTGTGACAGTTCTGTGGGTCGGGGCTGGCCGACTGGTGGCCTTCCCTTTAAGTGGTCAACCCAGGTGGTTTGTTGGGGGGACCCCCCCAAGTGTCAGTACCTGTGGCTCTTTTCTCTTGGAATGCACCGTTTCTTCAGGGCGAAGCCTCCATTTTCCTGCTGGGTGGGTTGGGGGGGGTTGTAAGTCTGACCGCCTGCCTTCTAGGCTGGGGAGGGGGCTGAGGAGATGGCATTTTGCCCCCTGCACCTCCAGCTTTCAAAGGCCGGCTGGCTTCTCTGTCGATTGACTTGCTGCTGGGGGCGCTCCGTCCCCAGGCTGGTCCCTGAGGGCCTCCGGGCGGTGGAAGGCCTCACCACTGTCCCCAGCTTTCCAGGGGCAGCAGTTCGGTGGATTTTTTTGTTGATTGTCTCCTTTCCCATTCTCTTTCTTCTGTGTTTATATGTTATTGTTCAGGAGGGAACAGAGATAACTTGTGTGGTAATCTGCCGTATTAAATTGGAAGTAGTGTGTTCTCAAAATTCCTAAATGTACATACGTATGAGGTAAAACTTATAGATGTGACACTGGTTTGATAGGAAACACATCATCATTTTCTTTCGAAGTTATCCTTTTTCTTTTTTTTATTAGAGTAATTGTAGGTTTATAGAAACATCATGCAGAAGTCAGAGTTCCCATATATTCCCCCCTTTACACATGCAGTTTTCCGTTATTAACACTTTGCATGAGCATTAGTGTGTTACCTTTGTTACAATTCATGAAACAATGTTATTATAATTATGCTATTAACTTTAGCCCACTGTTTACATTAGGGTCTGTGTGCATGTGGTAACTTACATGCAACCTTAGAATTTCCCTTCTTTTCTATCTTCAAAAATAAAATTCATGGGTGTCATTGCATATGCAAAGGTGTGTCTCCACCCCCATCATCCGTTGCCAAAAACCGTTCCATCGTCCCAATCAGAAACTCCATACGGATGAACTCCCTAACCGCCCTCCCCCCTTCATGGCCCTGGTAACCTGTGTTTTAGTGTCTGACTTTATGAATATGTACTGCTTATTTCATGTAAGTGCAGTCATACTGTATTTCTCCTTTTTTGCTCAACATGACATCTTTAAGACTTGTCTGTGTTGTAGCATGTGCCTTCACTTCATCCATTTCTATGGCTGAATACTCGGTTGTATGTATACACCCTGTTTCTTTATCCACTTATCTGTTTTTGGACACTTGGATTCCTTCCACTTTTTGGCACTTGTGGATAATGCTCCTATGAACATACGTGTGCAAATGTCTGTTGAGTCCCTGCTTTCACTTCTTGTGGGTTTATACTTAGAAGTGGGATTACTGGGTCGTATAGTATGTCCGTACTTTCTGAGGAATCGCCAAACTGTTTTCCACAGTGGCTGCACCATTTTACAGTCCCACCAACAGTGAATAAGTGTTCCTATTTCTCCATATCCTCTCCAACACTTGTTAGTTTCCATTTTTTAAAATGGTAGCCATTCTAGTGGAAGCGAGATGTATCGCATTGTGGTTTTGAGTTGTATTTCTCTAATGGCTAGTGACTTCGAGCATCTTTTCATGTGGTTTTTGGCTGTTTGTTTATCTTTTTTGGAGGAATGTCTAGTCAGGTCTTATCTCTATTTTTAAATTGGGTCATGCACTTTTTTGTTGTTGAGCTGTGGAAGTTCTTTATATATTATGGATATTAAACCCTTATCAAATATATGGTTTCCAAATATTTTCTCCATTCTGTAGGTTGTCTTTTTACTTTCTTGATAAAATCCTCTGCACAAAGGTTTTTAATTTTAACGAAATTCAGTTTATCTTTTTTGTGTTTGCGTCTTGTTTTTTTGATATAAAGTCTAAGAAACCACCATCTAATGCATGGTCCTGAAGATGTGTCCCTATGTTTTCTTCTAGGAGTTTTATAGTTTTAGGTCTTATATTTAGGTCTTAGATCCATTTTGAGTTAATTTTTGTACATGGTGTGAGGTGGGGGTCTGCCATCATTCTTTTGCATATGGCTATCCAGTTTTCCCAGCACTATTTGTTGAAGAGACTATTCTTTTCCCATTAAGTAGACTTGGCACCTTTGTCAAAGATCAGTTGGCCAAAGGTGTGAGGATTTATTTCTCAACTCTCAGTTTGATTGCATTGGTCTATATGTCTGCCCTTGTGCCAGTGCCATGCTGTTTTGATTACTGTTAAAAAACAAAACAAAACATGAGTCTTCCCATGTTGTTCTTCCTTTTAAAGATGGTTTTGGCTACTCAAGTTTGTTTACCCTTTCATATGAAATTGATGGTTTTTCCATTTCTGTTGGAATTTGGATTGGAATTATATTGACTTGATATTGCCTTGGGTAGAAGTGACTTCTTAATATCTAGTCTTCCAGTCTGTGAACACGGAATATCCTTCCACGTATTAAGGTGGTCTTTAACTTCTTTCTGCAATGTTTCCTAGTTTTCTTTCAAAGAAATCTTTTGGAATCTCATTCCAGCCAGGCTGCCAGCGTTAACACATGTTGAGGAATTGTCTTCAGAGCAACTTTACGAAACCCTGAGACAAGCAGCCTCTCGCTATGAGTTTGGTTGTGATAGGAAGAAGAAGGAAGCAGTATGTCTCTGTTCCTTTTTGAGCATAAGAGGCCTGGATTCAAATGCTGGCTGCATAATTTAGTGGTTGTTTGTTTCCTCATCTGTGAAAGGTGAGACCTTCCTACCTGAGTTGTAAAAATAAAATGAGGAAATATATGTGAGGTGCCTCTTGTTAGCTGCTCAGTAAATAGGAGCTATTATTAACCATAGCATCTTTTGCTTAGTGGACTAAGACATTAGGCCTACCATCTCCCCCTTCTGTGACACTCCGTTCTTAATACTGTGCTTCCATCCAGTTTTATTCACACACATGTAGACTCTCTGTAGCGAACTGAAAGGACTGAAAAAAGAGCATTGACTTGCAGTGCACGTCTCCAATGATTCTATCCCTCATCTCTCTCCTCTTGTTATCTTCCACAACACCTTAACATCTTACTTCCTGCATAAGTGAGTTCCCAGCGTATGTGGGAGAACTTGTCTCGTCTCCCTGGGGCACCCCATCCATTGGGGCCCCCCCACTCAGACCCTGCCTTGCAGTGAAACCCTTTCTGCCTTCCTAACCTCAGGAGTTTCATTTCCCCTGAAGCCCTGCAGCCCATCACAGTCTGCCCATCTGCCCCAGCCGGTCTGTGTCTTGCAGCATTTGCTGAATCCTTTCAGTCTGGCCTGGGGGTCTCCCAGTCTCTTTCCCCACAGTGCTGAGGCCCCAGGAGATGCTTGGCGCTTTGTCACAGATTGAAAATGAACAACAGGACAGTCATCAGTGGTTTGGCAGGTATTTTATAATTTAAGCCCCAACATCCAGTCTGATACTTCATCAATGTTTTCACCATGAGTTAAAAAAAAAAAAAAAAAAAAGCTTAGGTCAGCGGGAAGTGTGCAAGTAAAGCACAAGTTTTAAGTCATCAGAGCATTAATCACGATCCGTAATGACCAGAATGTTATTCCATACTTGTAATTTGTTGACTTCATTAGAGTTGTTTCTTCATCTATTTTCCTCCCTAACCTTAATTGTTTATCTGAGTCTGTGTTTTCCATTCCCTAATTGAAGGCTCTAAAAATTGCCGCGTCAAGAAGTCTGGCAGATATGGAAAATGAAGTTGACTGTACAAAAAGATGACAGGAGCAGACACATTTTATTCCCTATAGATGGAAAATCCTTCGGAGGGTTGTGCATTTCCCAGCCAGGACAGACACAGTGACACAATCTGTTTCCTGCAGGCCCAGAAGGGAATACTTCCTCCTTGTGGTTAGTGACATCAAAAGCTGCCCCAATTAGACCAAGATAAACTGTTTCTCTAATTTTGACGGCTTTATGGCAGCCGATTGTGCTGCTGCACCGTTGTTGCCTTCTGCCTGCCTGAAAACCGTTTTCACTCGAGTGCAAACCCCCTGCTCGACACTCGACACTCGGGAGGAGCTTACAGGTTTTCATCTCTGCTCCATCTTCAACCGTAAAGCTGAGGCTGGATGAATTCTCTGGTGCCTGCTCGGCCTCCTCCTCCTTGGCCTCCCTGTGTCCCCTTGCACTGCTGATTGCCCCTACCCCCTCCTCGCCTCTCCCCCGCGTGTGCCAGCTGGACCACACCGCTCTGGGCATTTGAACTTGCCCTCCTCTTCCCTGCCTTGGCTCCCCCGGGCCTCCTCCCTGGACTGTCCCCATCGCCATCCTCAGCTCAGCCTCTGAAGTCCTGCCCAGCTCAAGTTCCTGTTTCTGTTTAAACGAAGCCCTTTCGGTCTCCTCCAGCATGTGCATTCTGTCCTCTTCTGAACCCCGAGGGCACGGTGTGCCTGCCCTATATTTCTGCCCTTATTCACCTAGTATTACAGTCATCTGGGTCCTAGTTTTGTCTCTTTTCCAGGTGGTGAGCTTGTCAGAGCAGGGTCTGCATTTGACTCATTCTCTCCACGGTGCCTTTTTAGATTGCAATCGGTAAATGTCATATTTGTGAAATAGCTCTAGAAAGAAAAAGAAGTAAGTTTTTTTTCTTCAGTAGTCAAATTGCATGTGTTTCATCCACTTTTCAACACATAAAGGATGTTTTCAACACAGACAGGCCTTTCACGCTTATTTAATAGTAGGCTTTGGGTGTGATGTGGACCATCATGAAAAATGAGGATGAACACCTACGAAATCAGCTGTTTGGAATTAATTGAGGCAGCGTGAGGATGGGATTAGGTGGAGGAGAGGATGGGATTTAACCGGTGGGGAATTAAATTGCTGGGCTCCTTTAAACTCCCAGGGACCGTCTTTTCCGAAGTCAGGCAGGAAGGGAAGGCCTGAGCTTGTCTGGGCTGGCGGGATGTGTGACTCCAGTTCCTGCTCTAACAAGGCTGTCACCTCATTAGGATAATGCAGCTCAGAATGACTTAGCCCTCCGATGGCTTTGCATAACTGCAGGGGGGTGCGTGTGTGTGTTTTTCCTCCCCCCCCACGGACTCTCTTCCTAGCTGTCTGTGGAGACCAGCTTCATGACGCTCACTGGACAGAGGAGGACACCGAGGCCTGGAGAGCACGCTGTCCGACGACGAGGCTTAGAGGCCCTGGCCGCTGTTGACATGCGCGAGTGGCCTTGATGGATTGCGCCCTCGTGCTCTCGGCTTGCCTGCCTGCCCCACCGTCGCGCTCGGTGGTTTGGAGGTTCTGCATCCAGCAGGGCCGTAGCTGCTGTGCAGTGGCCCGACAGCTCTGCCCAGCCCGGGTTCTGCTCGCCATATGACAACCGATGAACAGATCCCACGAAGCCCTCCAGGAGGTGCCTGTCTCAGTGGCCCAGTGGCCCAGAAGTCAGACTGTGAAAGTGGAGGAGTTAGGGCTTTTCCCCTGCCCGGGGTGAGCACTGGGCAGTGAGCGTCACCGCCTTGTGAGGGACTCTCTTCTCCTTACTCCCTGCCTTGCTCTTGCCCTGCTGGTAGAACTAACGCTGAGTCCTGGGCTCTCTGCGAGAGCTGCAGGGGTGCGGGCAGCAGCGCAGCTGGAGCTGTCTGCTCCCGGTGTGTTCTCGGGTCAGGCTTGGGGAGGAAGACCTGTTCACACCTCAGGGCTTAGGTGACCATTTTGTACCTGCAGAGCCCCGCCCCATCCCCTGGGTGCTGTCCAGGTGGCCACTCTTGACCATTCCACAGGTGAAGATGAACACCAAATAATGCCTTGCATTAAAGTGCTTTCACCTAATGCGGAGAACAAATAAAGCCCGAGGACTCTTAGTGCAGTTTGAAAGCTCGAACAGAAAGTATTTGGAAAACAGAACACGATGTCGGTTGCTACTGAGGAGTAGGGTTCATTACCAGGGAGCTTGATAAAATAAATAAGTGCAGCATCTAGATTCCTCAAGGTTATAACAATGCTAAAGCAGCTTGTAACCAAGCAGAGGGACAAAACCATGCCAGAAGCGGTTGAGTTTCAACTTTCTGGGGGATGGCAGCGGGGATTCCTGTTTTAGAGGCCGATTTTGGTTTTTGCTAATGGTTTCACTTCCTGCCGCTCTCGGCTCAGGTGTCACCTCCCGAGCAGCCTTCCCTGCCCACCTGTGTGAAGTAGCAGCCCGCACCCCTTGCCCTGCCTATCTCTTCTTCAATGACACATCCCCACCGGACCCTCCGTGGGTGTGTTTTTCGCTTGTCTCCTCCCCCGCGTCACCCCCAGAAGAGGGGCCTTGCTCTCAGCACCTGGAGCAGCAGGTGCTCTGTGAACTCGCATGAACACTTTGTTGAACGACTCCATGTGAACACTGGGCCTTCTGGAGATACACTCGCCCTTACAGTGGGAATGGCATTTCGAGCACAAGTAAGTTTTCCATGCATTTATCATGAAAACCCGCCCACATCGACTGTTTAGTTGAAGGCGTCTAGTAACCTTAGGCTCTGCAGACTTAAAGTAGGTCAGATGGCTAATGATTGAAGATGGATTGGCAACTAGTGCGTCTTCAGAAAGGAGAAGCTAGACTTCAGCCTCTCGTTTTGTTTATTCTCTTGTCATTAAAGTGACTGCTGACGGAAGCCTGGGGCTTCTGAGTAGAGAGGCGTTGTGGAGCCAAGTTCAGGCCCCCTCCCCTCTGCCTGAGCTGGGCGAGAGGTGGGTTTATGATTACCTCGGGGAGGGCTTAAAGGCAGTCTCTGGAGGCTGAAAACATTAACTTCTAAAAATGATTTTAAATTACCAATTGGCCATATCCGGGGCTGAACCTGCATGATTCAGCTCCTTTTAAAAATATCTTTGCTCAACAAATTGCTTCCTTAACATTTTAATTTGTTGATCATAAAGGAAGCTTGCCAAATATTAGCTGTTCTTTTCCATTTCCTACAGCTTCAAGCTTTCCTTATTTGGCCTATTTCAGTGGAACTATAAGGTCACTCCCTATTTTTCTTCCCAAATAACTGTATTTATTACTGTCGAGTATTGGCGGGTTTGATCCAGCTGTCATCAGAACATTTTGAAATATCGTTTTTTGCCAGAATACTGATTTAATGATCTAATACTGACATGGCTTGTTTTCTCTGCTGACTTGATAACTTGTTGAATAAGCTCCCTCTTCTTACTGAGCAGTGGTGGGTTTTTTTCCCTCAGCCATAAGACTTTATGGGCAGTATCTTTTTTTTTTTTTTAACAGATTTTTAAAATTAAAGTTAATAGATCACATAGAACATTACATTAAAAAAATGTAAGAGGTTCCCATATAACCCACTCCCCACCCCCTCACCCCTATCAGTTTTGTAAATTTTAATTTTTTGAAGATACATACATCACAAAAAATGTTACATTAAAAAAAATAAGAGGTTCCCGTCTACCCCCCACCCCCCCACCCCACTCCTCCCACACCACCAACCTCCCCCATCATTGTGGCACACTCATCGCACTCGGTGAACACATTTTGGAGCACTGCTGCTCCACATGGATAATAGTTTACCCTGTAGTTTACACTCTCTCCCAGCACATTCAGTGAGTTATGGCAGGATATATAATGTCCAGCATCTGACCCTGCAATATCATGTAGGACAACTCCAAGTCCCCAAAATTCCCCCACGTCACCTCTCTTCTTCCCTCTCCCTGGGCAGTATCTTAAGGAAGGTAGCAGAAGGATTTTCGATTTGCCCTTTTCCTCCCTTCCCCTCCCTCCTCCTCCTTCCTCCTCCCTCCTCCTCCTTCCTCCTCCCTCCTCCTCCCTCCCTCCCTCTCTTTCTTCCTTCTTCCTTTTTTTTTTTTTTAAAGACTTAGACTCCTTGAAGAGAATGGTGCTGCTGCTGTTTGATATTTTGAAGAAAATTTTTTCTTATGGAAAATTTTACATCCACATAAAAGTGGGGAGACCAGCGTAACGACCCCCCATGAACCGCCTGCCACCTGGTGTTACCATCGTAACCATCCACAGCCAGGCTAGTGTCATCTCTACCCCCACCCACTTTGGCGATTGTGAAAAGGATGCCATGTTATATTAGCCATAAAATATATCACCATGTATCTGTATAAGATACTGTCTCTTTAAAAAGAAACAAAAGCTTTAGCACACCTAAAGAAAATAAACGAACCACTTGAAGAACCATATTTTACTGTGCAGTGCAGAAGTGACACAGCCCGGGGAGTGGGGTCTTGATGCGGACTTGATGGGGTCCCGTGCTGGCTCGGCCCTCGCCCGCCCTGAGGCCCGGGCAGTTTCTTCATCTATGAAACGGGGACTTTGCACCAGGCTCTCCCGTCTCCGGATGAGTGGGGTGCTGGCCTGCTCTAGGATTGGTGTCAGTCACGGGACTCTGCTGGACTGAGACCAGGGTAAGCTTTCTCTTGAAGGGGCCAGATTCACAAAGGTGCGTTCAGCTCGCTCCTGCAGGCCACGGAAGCTTGCTTGTTTCCCTTGAGCTGCAGCCACCTTGGTAGATGAACTTATACTCCCGGTCACCTGTTACATTCCAGCAGCTAGCGCCACGTGCTTGGTGCCTGGGCTGATCACCAGGAACTCAGCATGATGGTCGAGTCTCTAAAGAGCACATGTCTCACCATGTTCGCTCCCACGGGCAGAGTCTACCGGGTCAGAGCTCTGGGGCCACTTATAGTAGTTACCTGTGAAGGGTCAGCGTCAGGGGTCAACTTTGCAACCCATTTCCAGCGTCTTTCGGAACTGGAACTAAAACATTGCCCTCATTTGAATTCAACAAACTGGGGGGCCGTGCCCCGAGCGCCTTCTGCCTGGTGGGCTGAGGGCGCACCGGACTGCAGCGGGGCAGGGCCAGCACCCACCGGGCCTGATTTGGCGGTCGTGGTCCTGCAGGGCCTGGAAGCGAGAAGCGGGGTTTCCACAGGGGCGGGAAGGGTGGGTAGTCCTGTGATCCGGCACAGCTATGCTTTCTTTTCCCCCAGAGGTATGTTGGTTATGGTCACTTGCAGTCTTTTTTTTTTTTTTTTTTTTAGTTTATAGTGTTTTATGATTATAGGAGTGATGGGTGATTGTTGTAGAAAACTTGGAAGTAGAAGAAAGAGAGGAAGTCACCCATACTGCCACCGCCGGAGTTACATCACCGCCACCGTTGTCCTTCCCTTCCTTTGCGTTTTTCTGTGAATGTATGGTTTTGCACTGTCTGTCCAGACAGCAGCTTCGGAAATCTGTCCCGCGCTCCGGGCCCCGTGCCGGGCACTCTTCTTGGTTCTGGGAGGTCCAAATGGCGCTTGCCCTCAAGCAGCTTTGTATCGGTAGGTCTGTGTATTAAACCGTAGCACAAAGGGGAGGAAGTTTGCATTCTGTTTCGTTCACTTTACAAATCGCAAATTAACCGCCTGCCCTTCCAGTCTGAGGTTGTCCTTCAGCCTGAGAGAGAGCAGCTGCCTGTGAAACGTGATCCCGCGGAGCCCAGCGCCCGCCCCAGCCGCCAGCCTGCCAGGGGCCTCCGAGAAGGCCGTTCACGCCGCCGCCCAGGGCTTAGGACTTGCCCCCTTTTCTTTTTACTTGCCTATTAGAGGATGTGTTTTTCCCCCCTTTTTGGAGTAATTATATTGACCTAATTTGCACTGAGGGACGTATTTAATCCTGGTATAATTTGCAACGCAAGCATGCCCTTAAATTGCTTCATTATCTTGCTTGGTGTAAGGACAACTGTTGTGCAGATTGTCTTAGGATTTGGAAGTGCTTGGGATATGTTCGGAAATGTCAGACCTGAAGTTTAGAGCTCAGAAAGGGTAAAGGCGCTTTTTCTTTACGTTGATCTGGGAAATTTAGCTCCAGATCTTTTTTCACAGCAGTGATTTCATTTGACTTATTTCTTTACTTCTTGTAGAAAATTTCAAACCAAAGGATATACTGAACCCTTTTGTACCCATTTCCCAGCTTCAATAATTATTTACTCATGACCAACCTTGTTTTGTCTGTACTTTCTCATCTCCCATACCTACATAATTCTGAAGCAAATCCCAAACATCATCTTTTATTTCATCCATAAATATTTCAATGTGTCTCTAAAAGGTAAGGAGTTAGCAAAACAACCCTAATACCATTATCACCAATAACAATAATTCATTAGTATCAGCCATCCAGCCAGTATTCAAATTTCCATTTTCCTGTAAATATCTTAATTTTAAAAAATTGTTTGAATCAGAATTCAGTAAGATCCTCACACTGAGATTGGTTCATTTGTCTTTTAGTTTTTAAAGCCTGGTAATAAAGCAGCTCTTCCAGTGCCTCTCCCTTGCTTGTAGCATATTTCTTGAAGATCAGATTCAGGTCTTCTTTTTTTTCTTCTTTTTTTTTTGGCTAGATTATTTCCTTGCTGATGATATGTTCTGCCACCAGGACACCCTGATAAATATCTGGCTGGTTGTGTGAAGGCAGTTATTTTTAATAACTTTTTAAAAACTTTGTTTCATCTAGAGGTGCTTCAAGATGGGGCCATTCCAGTTGTTTCTTTAAAGTGAGCCACTTTGTTTTTTAAAAATGAAAAATAACATTTCACACCCAGTATTTATGATGCAGATCATTCATTTGAAATGTTTCATAGAGTCACCTATATTGGACCAGTCTTCTCACTTTATCTTGTAGAAATAGAGCTGGAGAGGTGAGACCTGCCCCGGGCTTTGCCCCTGCCAGCTGGGAGGGGCGTGGGGTCCCCAGCTCCTGGGATCCGAGGCCCGTGCACCCTCCTGGCCTGGCCGCCTCCCTCGTGCCGCCTCGGCGGGGAGGGCCAGGTGCCACAGAGCCCTGTCTGTCTGACCGCAGATGCCCACCAGCAGTTGCTCTCATTATAGAGTGGTTGTTCTTCCTTGACAAGAAACCCCGAACAACTGTTTTCATTCTTTACAGTACATGTTTATGCACATGACCTTTGGAGAACATATTTCTGGATGCTGTGAAGGCACCGATGTTAATGCAGATTAGCTGAGCTAAATCTTTTTATTTCTTTTAGCTAAAATTGCGTATCACTTCCTTCGAGAACTTCACTTTGTTGAGTTTTTGTGTTTCCTGTAGTGTTAGAACGGGTTTATTAGTGATACTGGAAATGTAGTCTCTGTTTTCAGTTTAAAGCCTAATGCTGGCTGAACCGCACCCCCTCGTTACTGTTGGTGAGGTCGGGCGCTGGCCGTTTAATGCGTGTGGGCAGGGCAGAGGGTGTGTCCGCAAGGCCACCTGCAAGCAGTAGGTTGTGGCATGTACTTCCGGGAGCAGCAGGCATCTGTCTGCACACTTGTGCGTCGTTTGTGAACGTGATGTTTATGAATGTAGGAAGTACGTGCGTACACCCTGTAAGTGCGGGGATTTATTGAACACTGTTTTCTTTGGCACTATAGAAAGGTTTGTTCATTTATCCATTAAGCTGCTGTTGGCCTTTGGGAGCATCGCCATCTAAGAATAAGAAGGTTAAAAAGGTTCCTAAAAGTTACATTTGTAGTTTCAGGGTGATTGGATTTTTCCGTGATGGTAATTAACGTGCTCTGCACCGCCATAGGCTCCTGTTTTCTTGTCTGCGCCTTCTTTTGTGAAATGGAATCATCGTCGGTGGTTGAACTGACAGTGGCTCCTACACAGACGTGCCTTCCAGACCCTGCCATGAGGCAGGCCTTCCGGTCACTCGGGGGCTCCTAGGATGCTCAGTTTTGGCGGCAGGCACTTTTTGAAGGCCGGCCACCAGGGCCTCCTCCTGGCACGAGCAGCGACCCAACTGGTCATCGTGGGCCGAGGGTGCTGAATTCCCAGAACCCAGGACAATTCCTGGCGCAAGAGCAGGTGCTGAATAAACATGTGGACTGAATGTGTGAGGTTGGGAGGGATGTCAGAAGCGGCCATAGGCATTTCTAATGCGTGGCAGCGCTCACTGAAGCCAGGCATGGGACTAAGTTTCCGTCGGGGTAGGATTTAAAGAAAACTGCAGAGGGTTAAGGGCTGAGTGCTGCAGTTAGGGTCCAGCGGAGGAAGAGAAAGCAGCCAAGGAGGCGGGAAAGAGAACGGCAGAGGGGTAGGAGAAGCTGCATGGATCAAGGGCAGCCAAGGTGGGGGGCGCAGCAGCCTCTGGTGGCGCCTGTGGGTGTGCTTCCACAGGCGGCGCCTTGGATTCGGGTTCCCAGGGGGCCTTGTGTCCTCCTCCCTGAGGCCGCGGGGGGCGAGCTGCCACCACGGGTTGAAGAAGAGGGCCGTAGAGGAGCCTGCGGGGCAGGGGCAGCCGGGCGGCGCATCTGCTCTTCCGCCGCCTGCTTTCCAGCGGCTTCCCTCCGCCGTCCCCGAGGCGCCCCCACCCCCAGGCCGTCTCCCTCTCTGGCCTCATCTGTAGCTTCTCTCTGGCCACCGGCATCATGGCCGCAGCTGGTCTGTCCACCCCGCCCGCGTGTACCCACAAATCCCCCTCCCCAGGACCCCCGCCGCCTGGGAAGCCGATGCCCTCTGGCCTGCCCCCCGCTGGGCCCTTTCCGACCCCCCCCTGAGATGGCCGAGCTGCCCTGGCCGCCCCGGGCGCCTCGTCCTGCCCTGAGCCCCGCGTCCTCCGCGTCGGGCCTCAGTGGAGCGTCTCACCCCCCTGCCACCGCTCCCGGGGCGGCCGCTGGGTTTTAGTTAGAGCAGGAGTCATTTTCCCGACTCACATCCAGTCAGCCCAGAGCGAGGCAGTCCCAGGAAACGGAAATAAAGTGTCCCCTCTCAGGGGCGGGCGGTAACTCAGTCAAGGCTGTCGCTTCAGCACCGTTCCTAAGACTCTTCTTGTCTAAACATTAACGGAGGATAGAATCGAGAGACTCTTGTCAGGTTATTTCTTGAGGAAACCTAGAGAGTAGGAACCTAAAGGGAGATATCCTAACTCTCTCGACTTGCATGCGAGCTGGAAAACACCGTAAGTGGCAGAGCTGGTCTAACAAGATTTGGCCAACTCTTAGTGGTTGAGTTTTCGTTTTTCCCCCTCTTAAAAGTTGTTCAGATAAAGCTGTGAGGATGGTATTTCAATTTTTTTTTTTAAATCGGTGATGAGTAATTTTAGAATCCATGCTTATGAAGTCTGTAAATACAAAAAAAAAAAAAAAAAAGTTGCACGGTGCCGCGCACACATCAGTTTCACAAATATTTGCCCGAGTTGAATCACCGCCCTCTGGAGGGGCCGAGCGGCCGGGCTGCAGCCCCGCGGGTGCGGCCGTGGGCGGCCAGGGCTCGCAGCTGGGGGGGTGCCCCGTTCTGACGTTGTCGTGGCTGACACCTGCAGTGAGCCGGCGTCCCCGGTGCTCCCTGAACCCCTCTTCTGGGTTCGTTCTAGCATGGTGCCCCAGCATTTGTGGTTTAGGAGGTCGTGTCGTGAACACTTCTGAGACTCGCACTGACTTGGTTGCCCTGCCGGGGAACCCCTGGCTAACCCGCAGGATGCAGGGCTTGGCTCGATTTAATTTGGTCCCGCCACGAGGACCGAGAGGTGACGTTCTCAGCCGTATGTATATGGCTTTCAAAAATAAAGGCTTTTTTTTTTTTTAACACCCATCGGGGTGGCATACTTAAAGTCTTGCATGTGCCAAGGTTGGCGAGGGCGAGGAGCAGCGGGAGAACTCTGTGTCCTGTCGACGGGAGTGTGACCTGGAACGCCCTCGTTACAGAGCGACTCACTTGGTCATGAAAGAGCGGCTCGGTGAAGGCACGTCCAGTTCAGCCGAGCCCCCCTCCCGCCGCTCCTGGGTCAGATGGCATCTTGGTGACATTTCTGGCATGTGGACAAGGAGACACATACAGGAGAGTTCACTGCAGTACACTCTGTAGGAGTAAAAAACTGGAAAGAACGTAGACACCCGAAAAAGCTGCCGGAGGGTGCCGCAGCGCGAGCCCGCGCGCGTGTGTTCACGTGTGCAGGACACTGCGCAGGCTCCTGGGCGAGCTGGCGAGTGTAGCAAGTCTGGAAAGCTTTTTGGGGGAGGATAAACGCCACATTCTGCAGTGATTACTTACAGGGGTGGAGGAGAGCAAATGGGATTGAAGAGGCTATAATGGAGGCTTCCCCTATAATGTTTCATTCCTTTAAAAATAGCAAATATGGCAAAATGTTAAAATCTGATAAAGCAGGGTGGTGAGTGCGCAGGGATTTATACTTTTCTGTATGCTTGAAATATATCAAAAGTAAAGCAGTATTTTCTATATACACACACATACATTCAGACTTTAATGATCAATTGCACTTACAGTCTGAATCTTTCACGATTAGGGTGTTTTATGTGGTGTTTATATACTTTCTTTCCTGCTCAATTATAGGATACCGAAGTTATGGTGAAATTAATTGTACTTACTGAAGAACTTTTATGTTCCTTTCAATCGGTAGGTGAAACAGTTTAAGTTTCTCTAACATACTAAGAAAGCAGTTAATTTTCAGGCGTACTTTCTCCTTTGGGTTATGCCTTTTGATAGGAAAATAGGTCCTTGCCTCTGTTCCTGTTCAATTCCAGTGACTTTTTTAACAGGAAAATGAGACCAGAACCGCTGAAGTGAAGAGACCCTTAACTGCCCACATTTCCTTGCCTTCTGTAGTACTTAGACGAGTCAGGATGCCTTGCAAAAAGTAAACTATAAGTTACATTTAATATTATCCAGGCCATGAGTTGGCAGTTGTTTCATATTGTCCCTGAAACCAGAGATGCTTCTCCGAATGAGAGTTCTGGTTTAATTGAATTAGGATTATTGAAGTCAGGGTGGGAGTGAAATGGCGCATTCCTTTCGTGCCAGTGGTGGGGGATGATCTGAAATAGGCTGTTGATAGAGTAATATCCTGTACTTTCACGGTGTCTCTCTCTGAGGAAATAAGAGCTTAATATGTCCCATTCAATTAATCCTCACAATATCCTTAAAGGTGAATAGAAGGCGCAGCGTATTATCTCCATTGTGCTTAAAAAGCAGCTGCAACATGAGGCATGTGAACTCCCTGGGAGCCCGCGGACTTGCCTCTGAAGTGCTAGGGAGCCCGTCGTCGCGCTCTTCACGCAGCGCCGCCTCGTGCCCGGCGCGTCAGGAGCCCTGGCGACAGCGCTCCCCGTTACCCTCCGCACGGCTCTCCGCGGTGGGTCGCCCCGGGGGTGCCCGGCTCCCAAGCTGGCCGGCCACAGGCTCGCCTCTAGCCTGGTGGTGCGAACCAGAAGCTTTCGGGATGGGATGTTCTCGAAGACAAAAGTGTAAGGTTTTTGAAGCAGAACCAACAAATCCAGTTGTGGTAGGTGTCGGGAACTCAATTCTGCAGTTTATCTAAGGGCAATCATTTGATACCATTGAAGTTTCAGGGAGTTTGAGCTCCCTCTTTCTGACTCTGGGCAGGGCTGCCTGTCCCTGAGCGTCAGGAAGGTTCCAAGTACTCATAATGTCCACTGATAGGCTGCAGCCGGCCCCTGTAAGGGGCCCGCCGTGTGGAAGGGGCTGGACTCCTTTAGTTTCTGGACATTCTGGTTGCTGACAGGCTAATCAAAGTCTACTGCTCCCACCCCTCTCCCCCTGCCTTGCACAGAGCCTTACAGAAACCTTGTTTTACAGGGAAGGAAACCAGTGTAGAAAGGTTTACTTGTCCAGGATCACTTTTTATCCCGTGGCAGGCAAGGATTCAAACCCAGACCCGTTTAACCTGAAAGGCCATGCATGGTCTTCCAGGTGCAGCATGCGAGATGTCGGGTCTTTGGCGGGGTGCTGTTTTTTGTTGTTTTAAAAACTGTTGCTGATCACTCGTGATAAATAAGGAGGAGGGCTTAGATCTCAGCCGCATTGAATTCTACAGTGATTTCTCTTATTATAAGCAGAGCTTTTTATTAACTGAAAACACTTGGCTGTTAGACGTGGTGTTTAATTGCTGTTAGAATGTATTTTTGTCACACTGCCCTATAATAAGCCAGAGAACTATTTGTGCCAAACATAGACGGGAGGAGAAGGGAGACTGGAAACCATTCTGTGCCTCCAGTTCTCCAGTCGAGCCTGTGGCGTTGTGTGCTGTTTGGGATCTAGTTTCTTTTTACCGCGCCTACCGTTATGTCCTAACACCTGGGCTGGAGCTGGTCAGGCCCTGAGTCGTGGGGACGCAGGGGACCAGGCCTCACCGGATAGAGGTGCCCTGTTCCCCGCACTTCTGCTGAGTGTTCGTTTTCTGAGTTTATAGATCTCTCTCATTGTTAGACCTGAATTTTTGCTGAATAGAGGACAAACAACTAATTGGCATACGTCTATATATATCATTTTTGCAAAATGGGAAATGACTGACTTAAAAAGTAAGACATGCTAGTGAAAAATTAAGCAACACAAAGAAGTATAATGAAAGAAAAGTTGCCAGTAGTCCTTCTGCTGTTAACATTTTGGTTTATGACCTTCCAGACCCCTGCCCCCACACCCCTTTATGTAAACGTAAATCTAGGTGAATGGAATATCCCCGTAAATACTGCTTTGTAACTTTTTCCAACCTAGAGTTTAATGTGCCTTAAGCCTGTCTTTCAAGGCTGCTAAAAATTTTAACATACCGTTGGTTACGTAGTATTCCACTGCCATTTTCCATCTTCTCTTTTTAACTTGCCGGTTCCTGACTTTTGACTATTGTGGACTCGTTGGGGTGAACATCTTTGTACAGGCACACGTCTTATTTCTTTAGGTTGAATTTCTAAAGTAGTGAGGGCATGTACAATTTTCACTTTGGATACATACTATTAAATTGCTTTTCAGAAAAGCTGGACCAATTTGTAGCAGCATTTCCCCAAAAATTCCTTGTGTCGCTTAATTTTGAACAAGTTAAAAAAAGCGGGGGGGGGGGGGGGGCTTATAAAGAAGTCTGTCTGCCTGGTTCCCCTCCTCCATATTTGCTTTTTTCATGTGTCCTTCCTTCCAGAGTTTCTTATACACACAGAAGCAAATAAGAATAAGTGCTATTTTTCCCCCCTTGCATATATATAGTTTACCTTGCTATGTACAGTCTTTTGTGCCTTGCCTTTTTTTTTTTTTTTAATTATGTGTATTTCTTAGAAACCTTTCCACGTGGGTGCATGAAAGTTTAAAGGGTGTGTGCGTGTAAGACGTCTACAGCCCTCCCTCACATGGACGGCCTTATTTTATGTAAGCAGTTCGCTCTCGATAGATAACTGGGCTTCTTCCCAGGTTCTGCCCTTGCAAACAATGCAGCCTTGAAGAACTTTGTAGGTAGCCATTCGACACCTGGGCACGTTTATCTGCTGGACACAGAGAGCTCCAAGGACATGCTCTAAGCTCCGAGGGTCTCAGGACACTCTCATTGGTGCCTGAGAAGTACCGCCGTGGGGCGGGGTCAGTTTGGCCAGCCCAGCCCCGGGAGTCTTGGCGTCTTCTTCTCCTTTTGTGATCACTCCACTCCTGCGGATAGCCTGGACATACAGACTGCAGGAAACAACGTGCAGGTGGGTGGGTAAGAGCGTGTTGAGCCAAGGCACCTGGCAAGAGAAGAAAATCTGTCGCCGGTGGGACCTCAGCCCTCTTCCTGGGCCCTGATGGTGCACGTGTGCCCTCCCCTCCCCCCGCCTCCCCTCCTCCCCCCTTCCCCTATCGCCCCTCAGGCCTCCCTCCCTCTCCCGACTTCCTTTCGCCACTTCCTGTCGTGAACCTGGCCAGAACTCCATGTGTGCCACCAGAGAAGCAACAAGCCCTTTTAGGGGCTGACCTCAGCTAGCTGCAGCCCAGGGAGGTGGTATTTGAAGTCAGCATTCTGACAACGAAAAGTGTGAGGATGATCGCAGCTAAGCCTGACAGCGAGGCGGAGCCAAGCCCAGACACGGGGCTCCCTTCAGACCGGCCGTGACCCGGCGCCCCAGGAGTCCTCCTGGTGTCCCGTGTCCAGAGAGCCACAAGCGTGGCCTTCAGTGGTGGTGGGGGGTGGTGGTGGGTATGACGCACTGCCGGAGCCTGCCTCTAGGAATAAAAACAAACACAATTTTTAGTACAGCATGATTCTGGGGGAAAAAAACCCCCACCAAATTATTAAAAAAGGGAAAAAAGAACTGGTTGTGGAAGTGTGGAAGTTCCTTCAGTAGAAGAGCCCCTGCTTGGAGGGTGCTGCGAGGCTGGGCAGCCTGCTTGCCTTGCGATGGGACCACCGACCTGTCCCTTCTTTTCTGTCCTCGTGCACACCAACATGCGAAATTGCCTCAGCCCTGGGGCTGCTGCCTTTTCACACCTTTCCTAGCAAGGACATAATATCCCCGGAGGCCCTGGGTGCCCCTCCTGGCTAGCAGCCAGAATTCGCGGCACCCACCTGGCGGCACCCACCTGGTAGCACCCACCTGGCAGCTCTGGGTGACCTCGGCCCCCTCCCGCCCTGGTTTGCCTTTCTGATAGCTTTAGCATAAGAGCGTTTATACGTTGGGCCTACCCTGCGTGAGAGCATTCCACCCTCAAAACACTTGGCTTGAAACTGGGGCAGATCCCTCCCTCTTTCCCTACTTTTTGTCTGGTTTCCTGCCCTTTAAAAAAGGTAATGCTCTACTTCATTCTTCTCAATCAGAACAGCCTAAGCATGGTGTTTCGAAGCCTGGCTCTCCAGGGCTCTTAGCCGCTTTCAGCGGGTGAAGCTGGTTGTGGGATGGCTTTCCAGTGCTCCCCAGCGATCTCGGGGCGCTGGCTGCCTCCCCCCGTCTGACTCCCCTCCCCCCAGCAGTTGTTTGATTTCTTCTCTGCTCTGGTAGGGTCAGGGTCCCTCCTTGACCTCGCCTTCTTGGGAGATACAAGTGGGCGCCCTCGGTGCTGTGCGTGCTGCCGGCCAGGGCCCTTGATGGGATTCCAGGTTCACCAGATTGGACCTGCAGGACCAGTCCCTACCCGGAGCAGCACAGCGGCGTGTGGAAGGTGACGGGGGGTGGTGCAGCCCCATCACCGAGCCCAGGACCGCCTGCCTCCGCATCGGGGTGCACGTGTGGGGGCTGCCATCACCCCTGACTTCTTCCCCACCTCCCAATTTGGTCCTTGGTGGTGGGTGACGGCAAACAGGACTTGGGCTGTGGAAGAGAAAGGTGACTTTTGGGGGAAGAAGAAGATGTGCTTTTGGATCACAGGGGCCACCTGCTCCAGAAATGTGTAGAAACTACAGGAGAGAGACATGCTTTAAAAATGACCCAAAGACACACGAAATGCAAAGTGCAAGAATTGACCTAATGAGTAGAAGATGCCTTGTTGAAAGGACCATTTTGAACAAGCTTAAGGAAAAAGATTTTTAAAAATTGCATTCTTCAGTATACTCGTAGGAATGGGTAATAGGTGTTTGGAGAATGTGCCCTTCACAGAGTTTTATTCCATGGAAAGTGGATTTGGCTCAACTGATAGAGCGTCCGCCTACCACATGGGAGGCCCAGGGTTCAAACCCCAGGCCTTCTTGACCTGTGTGCAGCTGGCCCATGTGCAGTGCTGATGTGCACAAGGAGTGCCCTGCCATGCAGGGGCGTCCCCCATGTAGGGGAGCCCCACGCGCAGGGAGTGCACTCCATGCGATAAAAGCACAGCCTGCCCAGGAGTGGCGCCGCACACATGGAGAGCTGATGCAGCAAGATGACACAACAAGAAGAGACACAGATTCCCAGTGCCACTGACAAGAATGCAAGCGGACACAGAACACACAGAGCAGAAAACGGAGGGGAGGGGAGAAATAAAAAATTTAAAAAATCTTAAAAAGAAAAAAGTTTTATTTCGGAGTGTTACTCTTGATTGAAGTTGCTTGTGGAACATCCAGGAGTCAGTATTCTCTAGAAATGGCTGTGTGAGGCGTGAGGGTTCCCAGCAAGTTTGGAGGCGGCTGCATTCTCCTAGCTGGAGTGGGCTGGAGTGGCCTGTGGGCCGTTTCTCCTTATCACAGATCCCCCCGCCCCTCCCGCTGGCCTCGTAAAGGAACAGATGGTGCACCCAGCACAGCTCGGAAGGCAGGATGGCTCCTGGCTGTAGAGAGAGAGAGGACTGCCGGGACCATAAAAATGTGAACTCTCCCAGGAAAGGAAATTATTCCCTCAATGAAATATCGATGTAAGGGGAGCATTTAAAGAGAGAAAAATGACGAACCCAGATTCCAGCTGAACCAGATATGGTCCTTTAACCTTTTTTTGAGACTGGTTAATTTAAAAGCAAATGAAAAGAAATAGAGACTGTGAAAGCAGACTCGACCCTTTTGGGTCTTCCTGATTTTTTGCGTGTTGTCACGTGATTCCAAAGAGCTCATGGAGAGAAGGGCGGGTTTTGGGCCGAGGAGAGTGGCTCCCGAGAGCCCGAGCACAGATGGTGGCTCTTTGGGGACGGGGCGGCCCACGGCCAGGCACACTGCGCACCCTCCAGAAAACAGGCTTCTCTATTAAGAGCAGGTTTAAAAAAACACAAAACAACAGCAGCCAATTGCCTGACCCACGTCAGAATAGAGGGAGCAGCTGTTTAGGAAGCCCTCTTTGCCTGATGGATTCGGGGGAGTCCCCCAGCAGTCCATGTTTTGTGTGGAGGTGAGCAGGGCTGGGCTGGAGATGCGTGTATTTACCTGCCGGCAGAAGCAAATCTTTTGAAACCATCAGGGGGTGGGGGGAAGGCAACTCAAGATTTATCTGAAAAGGAAGAGGAAAGTTAAAGTTGCTGGAGATCTCATTACCGTCTGTCTCGCTAACCGTAATTAAAAAATGCCTGAATGATCTTAATAACACATGATTCAGCTGACAGGCACTAATTGCCCTGTATCAGGCCAAGAGAAGATGAATGTTGTCAAGAAAACCACAAGTCAGACAAGCTGATTCTCTCTTAGTCTGACACGGTGTTCCCATGTACAGACCAGTTTTTACTGGAGCCTTTCCAGCATCAAAAGCAGCTCTCTACCTTCCCATTAATTTCCATGGCTGGCAGGCCCGAGCCGCTCGCCACACTCTGCTCCTTCCTCCTGCTCCCTGCTCCCAGCAGACAAAATGTAAATATGTTCGTTGCTCTTATCTTTGTCCTTTTTTATAAAAAAAAAAAGAAGAAGAAGAAGAAATCCGTTCCCATTCAATACTAATGCCCCGGTGGGCTTGTCAGTGAATTGCATGGCATTTGGGAATTGATTTTCTGACTCCACAGATTTGTCAAGAATTCCTTCTGCCTTTTCAGTGATTTGACAGGCCCCGATGGGCTGCGGGCCCCAGCGGCAGGGGTGCTTCTCCGGCAGAGAGAAGGGACCCCTGTCGCCCCGTGCGGCCCAGGCGCGGACACTGCCTGGGAGGTGGTGCGCTGGGAGGAAGGAGACGTTTGTAGGTCTGTCACCCAACAGCCCCGTCCGTGTGTCGCGCTGCAGCCGAACCCGAGTCGGAAGCCGAGTCAGAATTCGCACCCTGGGCTGCATGCTGGGTGAAGATGAGCCCTGACCCCACGCTTCCCGCCTGCCCTGTGCCAAGGGGTGGGAGGTGGGTGGCGGCGTCCTCTGTGGCACCCTGGGCCCGTCCTCCCTGAGAGGGCGCCGTGGCATGGACCACGGTGGCTCTGCGGCTGGCAGCGCTGGATCCTTGCCAGGGCTCCGCTGGCCCCGGGGCACGTTTCTCCAGATCCCTGAACCTGTTTCCTTCCCCCCAAAATGGCAGCAGTACTGTGAGTGACCTCCTGGGACGCAACCGCCTGGGGTCTCCTGAGGTCTGAGTGAAGGAATGCTGCCTGGGAAGCTGCAGAGCATGCTGGGGCTGGGGTGGGAGCCAGTCGGTGTCCCTGGAGCCATTTGTGTCCCTGTGGTCGTCATGACCTGGGGGCAGGGGAGGGGACGGGACTGGGTGAGCGCATCCAGACTGCCTCGTGCAGGGAGGTGCACGTTTAAGGAGCACAGCAACTGGTGTAAAAGCAGCTCTTTCCCTAGCAGAGAGAGGCTGATCAGGCCAGTAGATACACGAGGATGGCACAGTAAATGAAGATGTCCATTGCCTCGTGAAATAGGGGTGCCCACCAACCCCATGCTTTCTTGTTGGGATGGGGTTATCCATGCAAAGGGAGCAGTGTGGGATCCCCCTACGCACAGAGCTTTGGGTTTAGCCTAGTTAGAGAAAGTGTCTCTTTCAAAGACCTATTTTCCTACAATGAAAATTTTTGATGACTATCAGATTCTGTCAACAAGACTTAACTGGAAATACAAAGCATCCTAAAGGAAGTCGGGTGTTAAGTGCCCGTGGAACAAAGCCAGGTGCTCTTTTTGGTCTCCCATGCAGCACCTGTGTTGGGTGGCATCTCATGAACTTTTTTTCTTCGCCACCCAGGGCCTTTTAGCGTCCCTCACGCAGGACGCAGCATGGACTCGGCTGTGGCAGCCCACGGCACACCCAGCTCCCTGCTCTGGGCTGGACCTGCTCTGTGGGCCTGGGATGGGAGTCCTTTCCTGCTGCCCTGCACAGCTGGAGGCGGCCTAGGCTTGCCCGCTGGGGTGGGTGCACACGGAGTAGCCCTGAGCAGACCTGGACCTCTGCACCTGCTAAGTAGCAGCACCTCTGTGTGGTGGCGTGTCACCTGGCCTGGCTTATTTACACAGAGTCCTGAGTCCCTGGAAGCGAGGCCAGGAGAGCCCAGACCAGTGACCGATTGCAGGAGTCAGTACTGCTGGCTCAGTCAGGGTGGGGACGGTTGTTCACCTACTCTTCTTCCTGTTTCACAAAGGTGTTCATGTGTAGAGGCGGTGCTCTTTTTAAATCAAGTTATTTCTCCTGTCATGGACTCTGAATGAGGACCGGTGCTGCCATTCTCATCAGAATCCCACAGTAAGATCTGCTGACAATAGAAGCTATTGGAATTATATTGGGATGAAACTAGCGTAACGTAGAAATTGTTTGACTTGCATGGAACTTTCGTAATATGTACGTACAGAAAAAAGTTGGCTGTAGTCCCTAAAGCTATTTCTGTTTATTGCTTGACTTTTATTAGCTAATGTTATAGAGTCCACTGTGTGCCAGGACTAGCAAGAAACATGGGGGAAGGGAGTGCAGGGCCAGGGGCCTTGCCTACATCCGTCTTATCCGTGGTGAGTTTGGAGTTCTCCTGATGGATTCCCAGAAATACCTGATTCCAGAACTCCTTGCTCCTCTCCATTATTTGATAGGTGCTTTAACCTTGGGTCATTATCACAGTATAATTTCCAGAGCTACTGGGGTCCTTATTCCAGAGCCCGGGTGCTGTTTTGAAGAGAGAACCATTTAAATCCCCACGTGGCAGGTGTGTGTTACACTCACTGGTGCCAGCTGTGCCCACCCCACCCACCGTGGGCCAGCAGAGCACCTGGGAAGCCACTCTTCTCATAGCTACTAGGCAGACTGGGTGCAAAAATACACGTAGTTGTCAGTTTCATGGATTGTACCGAATTGTATTCAACGTCCTTTTCTTTCTTTCTGCAAAGTCCCCTGCATTACAGAACACTGACTTTAGCCCAGGCATGTTTAGTACTTGACCTGGCACTTCAGTGGATGTTGATACGGCGATTCGACAGATGTGGCTGAACAGGGGGTTCGTTTTAGTGAGACCTTTGGTGATTGGAAGCTGACTTTCCCTGGCCTTCTGGAGCCCTGGTGCAGTAGAGCTGCAGCGGCCATGTGCTGGCCGGTGGGCTGGACATGGCCCTCTTCCCTCAAGGCCCTGGGCTCACTTCAGCCTCCTCATTTCTTCGTTGGCTCATTGGCTCTTCCAGTGCTCGGTTCCTGCCCCCTCTCTGTGTGTCCTCTGCAGCACCTGTTTCTTTGATTTGCATTTTCCCCCCTGAAGGATCCCCAAGCAGGCGGGGGATCAAGGCGAGTGCCCAGATAACCCCTCTAATTTGTCAGCAGAGATGAACTTGACTCGCCAGTGCTGACAGCCCTGGAAGGTCTGGAAGGCCTTTGGGTGGAGGCCCTGAAAGAGCCTCGGAGGTGTGCGGGGCTAGACACAACAATGCTGGAGAGGCAGGTTTCTCCTGGGGCCAAGGGGGAGGAGACCTCCACACCTGGTACCTGGCCCTGGCCTGGGTCCCCTTGTCCTCAGAAGTGCAGCTCAGTGCCGTCTTCTCGGGTCCCCCCCGCCCCCTGCCCAGCTCCCAGAGCAGGCATTGCCTCTGAACCATTTCCTCTTCCAATCTTACGAATTAGCTTAAAGGAATAATAACGGCTTACACTTTGGGATATTTACTCTGTGCGAGGGACCATTCCAAGGGCTTCACAGGTACAAACTTCCTGAGTCCTCGTAAGCCCCTAGGGCAGGTGCTCCTGTTACCCCATTACCAGGGAGGAAAGTGGCACCCGGGGCAGAGTCGTTCCCTGGAGTTGGAACCCGCACAGGCCGGTGCCAGGGTCCCTGGGCCTCTGTGGGGTGCTTCGGGGGTTCCCAGGAAAGAGTTTCCCAGGCCCCTCTGGATCTCCTGGTAGGTGCAGATGCCCAGGCACAGCTCTGGGTTGTTGCCCTTTGGGGGTACAGTTGGCTCCTCCCTAAAAGGAGTACGGGCCTCGTGAGCCCACAGGGACTTCCCTGGAAGCGGCCACTGGCTTTGCGCCCTGAGTCTTCTGTTGCAGGCTTGCTGCAAGCTCGGCTTCCACCAGCACCCAGTCGCGGGGGAGAGGAAGTCACACAGGCCCCTGCCGGCCGAGAGCGTCTGGACTGTGTGTGGTGGTGGATGTCTGGGAGACCCTCTGTCTCCGCGCTGGCTTAGCCGAAGCTGCGTTTTGCCCCTGAGGGTGTTGGGGCTCCGGCCCCGCCCGGCGCTCCCCTCCCGCTGGCACTGGGTCCCTCCTGCAGGGTTGAGCGGTGGAGCTGGCTTGAGAGCGAGCGCCCGTGTTCTCTGGTGGGCGTGGGCTCCAAGCTTGAGTCGTGCTGAAGGGCCAGCGCAGCTCGACGGTGGGCCCAAGGTGTCCTCCAAGCTCTGCCACAGCACAGCCCCGTTTTCTCCCCTCAGCACGAGCAGAACGCTCCGGTGCCCCGAGGCCAGGCCGGGCAGCCGTGCACAGGAGCGCGGGCTCCCGAGGCTGCGGAGGGCGGCCCGCAGGGAGCGTTAATGGCGCGCGCCGCTGGGCGCCGTCGCCGGAGCCGGCGGGCGCTTGTTCAGTGGAGCGCTGACAAGCCAGCCGGCAGGGTTTTAGAGGGCAGTCCCTGAACAGGCGGCCAGGGGGTGGGGGCCGTTTCTTCCCCTCTCCCCAAGAAGGGCTCTGGAAGTTTGGGAGTGTTGGAAGCTGTGGTGGGGTTGTGTGGCGCCCTCATGTGAGAGTGTGTGGTGTGTGTGTGTGTGTGTGTGTGTGTGTGTGTGTGTTTGCATCCTGGCAGGCAAAATCTTCTTCTTTTAGCCATTCCTCTGTGTGTGTGTGTGTGTGTGTGTGTGTGTGTTGGGGTTTGCATCCTGGCAGGCAAAATCTTACCCTTCTTTTAGCCATTCCTCTGTCCCCCTTCTCTCTCTAAATGGTAAGTTCACAAGAGGGTGGGAGCTGCTGGTGACCCTGGATCAGCAGTGGGACACCAGTGAGCCCAGTGCCGTGGAGGGACAGGAACCCACAGCCACTTAGTGCTGCAAATCCGCAGAATCGTCTCTTCTCTGGGGTTTGTTCTCCTAAGACATGTCTTGCTCTTAGTACCAGTGGATTGGAAAGCCCAAATCCTACACTGTATCTGCAATAAAAATGACCGTTATTTTACTTAGAAGCTTCGAGTTTCTTAGCTGTCTTGGTTGATGTGCAGTCCGGCTGTCGTGGGGAGCTTTAGAGGCTCACTTCCCGGAGAACACACTGGCTCTCGAGAAACCCTGTGGGGTTGGCTTAATTTAAATCGAATTTAGGGATTTCCAAGATGAAGTTCACTGAGGGTCAGTAAGTTCGATAAACAATTTTTTAGTGTCTTCCTTGTGCATTATCTCATTTAACTCATTGGATTATAAATTAATAGGTTTACAAATTTAGATACTTCAGTGCCTAAAACAATTCAGGGCCCCTTAAGCATCTGCTAATGAATGAAGGAGGCTCATTCTTTCCGTTCTATTCAGAATCTGGCACAGAGTACATGGTCTTTAAAGTTTGCTGAATGTAGTCAGTCTTCACAAAAATCCTCTAAAGTTGATTATCACCCCTATTTTGCAGATCAGATATTTGGTGCTGAGAGAGGAAAAATGTTTCCTCTGAGGATCTTCAGAAGTCTGTGGGCGAACTATCCCCTTGCTAACATCCAGATCCGTTTCCCTCTACATCACAGCTTGGTCTCCAGGTGCACATTAGCCTTTGGGCTCCCCGCCCCCCTTTGGTTTTTTATTTATTTCAAGCTGAAAAGGATTCATATAAAGAACTTGCGAAGAGCAAACCCATTTTGTTTCTTTTTCTAAATCATCCAGTGCATGTGAAGTGTGCAGGAAATAAGCAACCTTTCTTAGAAGAAGGAACTCTGCAATTGCGAATAGTCTTTTCACTGGTTACGTACAGGGTTCTGAAACTTTCCTTCCATCGGACTGGTTGGAGATGCTTCTGCTTTCTAGAAATGTGGGATTCTCCACCCTTACTGAGCTTGGACGCGGGGCCAAGGGTTTTTGTAGCAGAGACATGCCCACCCTGAGAGTAGGACTCTTCCTGCTGGGGTGGGGGGAGCCATGTCAGGGGCAGGCTGGAAGAAGGGGTTGCTAGCGAGACCACCGGGTCCCAGATCAACCTGGTCGGTAGCAGGAAGCCAACGTTGGGTAATGGTGAGACCCCTTGCAGCTGGTGGGGTGCAAAGATCCCAAGAGTCGGGGGCACTGGGGAATCAGCTCACAGCAGCAAACCCAGCATGTCACCATGGGGTGTCCTTCCAGAGTCTGGGAGCAACACGGGGAGGTTAGAACAGACCAGCAGGCGGGGTGCCTCGGTGGCAGGTTCCAGGACTCCTGCACCCCTCCTCCTCCTCCTGCCTTAGGTCGGAACTGGCTGGAGAGCAGGAGCCTGGGGTCTGCCCTGCAGGGGGTTCAGAGCAGTACCGCTCCTTACACGCTGCTGATGTGGGTCAGCACCGGGCAAAGCGGTGAGGCTCTTCTACACACCCTCTAAAGGTGGGCTGGAAACATTGGAAACATAATTGATTCTACTTTTGTATTTTTGTCACAGCTAGAGCAAAGCTACCTTTCCGTTTTCTGAAATGTATTCTAACAATCACCTGATCCATATAATCATTACTAATGAATCGGGCGAGTTAGCCTTGAACCTTTCTGTGGCTGCGGCATCTACCCCTTCTCACTTTACCTGCTAGCATGAGATCTTTTTTATTTCTGAAGTGTGGTTTGACATTGTTTAGGCTGTTGCTTGCTTCTTATTTTTAACTCCTCTTTTGTCACTTAAGTAGGATATCTTCATTCTTATTTAGCGTTAGAACATTTAGCAGAAGTTTTTGTTTGTTCCTTTTTGGAATATGTTTTCGTAGCGAGTTTTGAACACTTTTCCTCTGGAGATATCTTTTAGACTCATTATGGATCCTCTAATTCTGTTCTCAGAGACGTTTTCCTATTAGATGTAGACACCAAAAACGCTCTTTTGAGATCATCTCGTTTGGAGTTCCCATCCAAGGGAGCTGGCTGTGGGGGAGATGCTCCTGAACCCGGGACGGGATGGGGGAAACCTCAGTGCAAACTCCCGGCCCCACACAGTGATCGCGGGGAGCCGGAGAGGAACCAGGCTGTCCCGCGTTCTAGGGGCTGTGTGTAGTAGGGCGGCGAAGACGCCCTGATAACCAGAACCGCCATGGAACTTGCCACATGCCACTGGGGCAAGAGGGCAGGGTATTTGAAGTCCAAATTTGGGGGCGTAGGAGGCAGTAGTCCTTTATTTTTGTTTCCCCCCCAGATTCAAAGAAACTGTGACTTTTTTTTTAAACCAGTGTGGGTATTGAATTTCTGTATGGACAATGTCTGCTCCATTTTTCCATCCTCTCCTCCATTGCAAAGTGCCAATAAATGTCACATTGAACTCTTTGAAGCCTTCCTTGCCGTCATCTGAGTTGCATTTGGAATTTGTTTCCCATACACTGTTAGACTGGAAGCCCCTGTGGGTAGGGTGGTGCTCCTTTCAGCCTTTTGTCTCTGCAGCTGGACTCGTCTGAGGTGGGGCCAAGTGATGCTTTTTGAATGAATCAGATCCTGCATCATCTTACTTTGCGTTTCCAGGCATTTCCCGGTGTTCCATACCTGGCTCCCTGCTTTGAGCTGGCCAGCGGCAAGCTTGGGACGGTTGGACTTGTTAAGTAAACTGCATCCAGAAGGAATTTGTTGGTCAGATCCTTTTAGTTTTGGGTTTAGCATTGCTCCTTTTCTCCCATTTGGTGAAATGGTGTAATGCTTTAGCACATTTTAAATAAGATTACACAAGCTGCTGTGAGTTGGCATCGAGTGTCTTTTAATCTGGAGAGAAAATGTTACCTCCTTCATTTGCAAAACAGAGTGTTTCTGGCACCATGTCCTAGAGTGTCTTTGGTTGTTCAGTTTTTAAAAAACTTACTGTGGGCTTCAAATTGCTAGCACAGAAAATGCCACTTCAACAAGAAAATTTTGTAATGAGCTGGAAGAAACAGACTTGCCATTACTATTTTATACATACCCTGAAGATCTATATAGATTTTTATTTCAGAAGAATGTGACTTTAATTGAAAAATGTCGTTAAAATGTCTTTTTCCTTCTCACCAGTCTGTTGTTAATGCTTATATATCCAAGCCAGAGTCAATTAAAATTGGTGCCCTTTTGCCAAAATACTCTTTTCTTTCCAGTTTTGCTCTTGTGATGCTAGGCTTATTTTTGTTTAAGTAGGCCCTGCAAGAAAATGAGGGAGAGCTGTATTTAAATTTTCAGACCGTTAAAAGGCCTAAAACTATCCTAGATATAGAAGACGTAAAATTAACATTAATATTTATTATATGAATAAAGCCAAAAGAGAGCATTTCCAGAAACACTTGCTTTTTCCTTCTCAGCGAGCACACTTGGTTAGTTTTTCTTGTTCTGTCACTAGGAAATAACTCTAAGAGGGAATAGAAATGCTCAGTTTCCCTGTATTTTAAGTTTTAATCTGAAAATCAAAACAGTGTGCAAAATGTTTGCCTTGTAAACTGAAAGTTCTTGGGACCAAGTATCTAAAACACCCGTTCAGCTGTGAAGCGCAGCTGGCCGGCTGATGGCCCGAGAGAGGCTGCACAAGAAGCAAGCTTTGGGCTCGGCCTGGCCCCCCACTTGCATGCCTACTGTCCTTTCACCATTTGGGCTTTGGTTTTGCTAGAGACGCTCATGTAGAAAGATGGATGGACCCAGTTGTGTCCATGAAGAGAGAGAGAGAGGAGCTCTCCCTTGAGCGTGAGCTCTCCTCTTTCTACTATAGGTTTGCTTTCCCAAATTGGATTGGCTCTTGTGATTGAAGAGATGTCAGCACTATGTAAATGAGAAGGAGAAGTGAAAGTGCATCTCATGCAGATAATTTCTGTGTGGATAATTTGCCATAAAAATTTATATTGCGTCCTTAAAAACTTCGGAGATTTAGTCTGTCTAGGGAAAAGGTGATTTATGTGGTATTAAAACACTTTTTATGTTCCAGTCCTTTAGATTTAATGTTTATTGCCTATAAAAATGAAATCTCCTTGAAGATATTTAAAAGTTTGGGTAGTGTGTGAACTATATATTCAAGCGAGAATCTGAAATGCTTTGGAGATGTTGTAAATAAGTGACAAATTCTTCACTCCAAAGTCCGTGCTGCTGTTTGGGCCCATGTCTCCACTTTGCCAACATAGAAGGTTGCATAGGTACTGGTGTCTCATCCCCGTGGTTGCCACAAAGGGAAAAGTGCCTTATTTGGGGATTGCATTGGCTCTTTAAAAATTTAAATTAGCTAACAAAGCGTTGAAGTATTATAATTCCCCAGTAAGTCATGCAAGGTGTGACCAGCATTTCATTCAGATCTGCGGAACTACGTGAGTTATGGCTTAGGTTTTAAAGCATGGAGGTGCTCGGGCAACGCACAGTCAAGTGCAAGCAGTTTTTGAATTTTGCAGCCCCTCAGATTCATGAGTAATGGAGGCAACTCTGATGGAGGAAAGCACCTGGTGAGGGCAGTGCTGCTGGGGCGGGACCCATTTAAGCACTTTTGCACAGGAAGGGCGTCTTGCGAACTGACAGCGCTGGAGACACGTGCGGGGTTGGATTGTCAAACACCCATGTGCGGGGCGAGGCCGGCCACCAGGTGTTGGCATCGTGGCCTCGCTCTGCCTGAGGCACGACGTGCCTATTGCAGATCGAGCCCCGGTTGCCTCTCCAGGCTCCTTCGATGCTGGATGTTTTAGAAATCACCTGGAAGATGCTTTCCCTGGAGGTTTGCAGATCCTTGAAAAGGTGGAATTGATCAGCAAGGCCATGCCATGTAATACACGGGTGCTTTAATCACAACGGCAAGGGCCACTGGAGTGGCAGGGAGAAGGGGCTGGGCTTGTAGCCTCGGGTTGGAGTAAAGGGACTCGATGAAACTGAAATTGCTGTGACACGGGTGTTTTTTCACTCAGATAGTGGACAATGCTTGTCCATCTAAGAGCTGTCAGTGGGCTCTGCTGGGTGGCCGCCCGGTAGTAGGGTTTTAGCTCAGCCTTAGAGCGACAGCAGGAAGCCACTTTCTTAAAGGGCGCTAGGCTGAGCGAGCCCGCTGAAATCCTGAGCCCCTCAAGGGTGCCTGCAGTTACTCGCAATTCAAAAGCCTGCCTCCAAAAGCTGCCACGGAGACCCACATTTCAACCAGAATCAGCCAAGAGGTGATTCTTTTTTAACTATTACAGAGGGGCAAGTGGTGTCAAAATGTGAGAGGATGGCTTAGTGATGATCCAGGGTCATATTCCCTTCTATTACCTACGATAGGAAGCAGGATACGAGTCTCAAGAAAGCAGAGTACAGTCACGATATTCTGTTGTTCAGCCCTTGCAGAAGGCTCTTTGGTGGTCTCATGGGCAGAGTTGTCTATGGTGGGTGAATTTTGAAAAGTGGATAAGGGGAAAGGGGCAGGTGTCAGAATAAAGAATCTCAAGGGGCTGCAGGGACCCTGCCCGCGGAGAGCATGTGTATCACCAGCATGTACTTGTTGGAAGGTTAGATGGTGTGTGCGGTGACAGGCCTCACCAAGTTGGCTTTTGTGCAGAAAGGACGAGCGAACAGATTGCTAATATTGCTTCCGACAGCTCTTCTTAACTTGGGAAGAAATTGCAAACGCACCAACTCTTGAATTCTCTTTTGTCAGTTCAAACTACGCTATCTGAAAGGAATGCGAAAATTCAGACTTTTCAATGACAGTGTGTTAAGTGAGGCCAGTTACACAGCTACGTCTACTAATATTTTTGGTATAAAGCAGTGACTAAAATTAATTCCAGTCTGAAACTTGATGAATTCTCAGCCATGGATTTAACAGGTTTCAAGTGAGAAAAAAAAAAATTTCCCAATTAAAAATAAATTTTCATGCCGGAAGTTTGGAGCCTGTCTCTAATGAACTAAGTACAGAGTTGGGGTTTTTTTTGTTTTTTTTTTTTTTTCATTTTAGAGGGTTTGTTTGCCTTTTTGAATTGAGGGGGGGAAATGCCTATTCATACCAGAGATATATACGCCTTTGGCCATGGCGCAGCCCCAACCACTCCTGAGAGCAGTGGATATTGTCCGAGGCTGTCCACCGTCCAGCCTCGGAATCCGTGAAAACCTGGGCTCCGGTGGCTCTCCGAGCTCACTGGGCTGTGTGGTCGTGTCACGCACACACTCCTGGCCTGGAAGGGCAGTGTCCTCGCAGGTGGCAGGCCCCACTTGCCTCTGGGTTTATTAGACCTTCCTCTGGATTTACACCTGAAACCGGAAGTGTGTTTCATTTTTGTCTTTAGTGAGGTTCCAAACTCCCTCCGTGCCTCTCTGTACCGATATTACAAAATCTGACACTATAAATCTTGTGCTTTAGCCACCCTTGAAAGCTTAGCTGCCCCTTGGCGTTTTAGGTTAATACAGCCAGGAAAGAACAAGGGGCTAGCCATCAAGAACTTAGAGATCCTGCACGTGGTTAATTAGAAGATGGCCAACAGGGAAGAACAAATCTGGCCTTCTCATTTTGGTTGGCTTAAGTCTGACAGCGTGGAGAACAGCCAGCAGCGTGGTGCGCCCAGGCCATCCTCTTTACCCCCAGTCTCTGGAAGTTTAGTTGTTGGGGTCGAAAGGCGGGTGATTTAATTCTCGTGTGATGTTCTTGGAGTTCAAGAGAAACTTGGGCTCCTGGACCGGCTCCAAGTAGCCACAATAATGCAAAAAGGTGGATTACCAATAGTTTTTGTAAAAAGAAAAAAAAAATCTCTCACCCAGGCATCCCTGTAGCAGTGTTTTGAAATAAGCCACCCCGTCCCTCCCTCCCTCCGGCTTGCCTCGGGATCCGGTAGCACACTCGGAACCGGCCCCAGCTCAGGCCTTTCTGGCAGCCGTGGGGTCAGGATCCAGCTGGGTGATGTCACCACGGGCAGGGCAGATGCGCTTGGAGAGAGCCTGTTCCCCTGCTTTCAGCCACAAATGTCTTTTGATAACTAGTGAAATTGGCAAGCAGAATGATTAAAAACATGTGAGAGGTAACTGGATCTAAGTTCCAAGTAGTACATATTTGAGAAGTTTTCCCCAATGTAAAAGTTACTCTTTAAGAGCCTTAAACTAATAAAAACAAGGAAATTCCATGTTACGGCTGCCACTCGGCCTTTCCATTTTTATTCCAGCAGTCAAATTTGACAGGTCAGATGCTGATTGGCTCTGGGACCCGTGAGCTTTTCAAGCAGGAGGGAAGGGGGGAAAAAAAAAACTGGCAACAGCTGGAACGGAGAGGCTCTGGGCAGCGTTTGAGTGCCAGGTTCATAATTCTGTTTTAGTATATCCTATTTTCTGTTCTTCTGGCTGCTGCTTGTATTTACTTTATTTGCCGAAGCGGATTCAGAATTCTTTTGGAAACGGTTCTTGCTTCTTGCAGATTTTACTTTATGGCGACCTTTTCTCCCCAGGAGCGGAGGCTGGACACCTCGCTCTTTGTGACCCTATCCCCGGTCCTGTGGCCTCTCTGCTGAACTGCCGAGCTGCAGGGGGCCTGCTCTAAGCCCCTCCTCCCTCTAACCCTTTCCTCCCACTGCAGCTGTGGTCAATAGCCTCTTCAACAACTGCCTGCGAAGTCCACGGTCAAGGCCTCTGAGTAGCTGCCCCAGTGTGTCTTCTTCCATCTCCCTCCCCACCTTCTCAGCGATGCAACAAATGATGCGTAACTAGGGCGCCAGAGCCCAGTGCCTTTTTATTTTAGGCAGACCCCTCCTTCCCCCTGTAGCCCGCTCTTCACACGCCGACCGGTCAACTGGAAGCCTACAGTGGGAGGAGCAGATTTAGGTGCAGAAAACATTGCTTGTAGGGCTAGGTGACCCATTGCTAGAAGGGCTGTGTGACCCTGCTCAAGCCTCTGTACCCTTTGAGCGTTGTGTCCTCATTGGTGGAATGGGCAGAGTCGCCATCTGTGGGGTTGGTGCGGGGTTAATAACGGCAAGGGATGTCAAGCCCTTGTCCCTGCGGCTCTTCTTAGGGTCTCTGCTCGTTCTGTGCCTTCTGGACTCTTTCCTTCCTTCCCTTCTCCCTAACAAACCTCACCCATCCTTTCTTTCTTTCTTTCTTTTTTTTTTTTTAAGATTTATTTATTTCTCTCCCCTCCTCACCCCACTTGTCTGTTCTCTGTGTCTATTTGCTGCGTCGTCGTCTTTGTCCACTTCTGTTGGTGTCAATGGCACCGGGAATCTGTGTTTCTTTTTGTTGTGTCATCTTGTTATGTCAGCTCTCTGTGTGTGTGGCGCCGTTCCTCGACAGGCTGAACTTTCTTTTGTGCTTGGCGGCTCTACTTACGGGGCCCACTCCTTGCGCGTGGGGCTCCCCTACACGGGGGACACCCCTGCGTGGCAGGGCACTCCTTGTGCGCATTAGCCCTGCACGTGGGCCAGCTCCACACGGGTCAAGGAGGCCCGGGGTTTGAACCGCGGACCTCCCATGTGGTAGACGGACGCCCTAACCACTGGGCCAAGTCCACTTCCCGTCACCCATCCTTTCTGTTCCATCCCCTGCTATCTTTCCTAGGGTGTCGTCCCAAGCAGTGTGGGCACCCTGTCTGTAGTACCTGCCTTGTCGTCACCCAGTTACTTTCCTACACTGTAAGCTCTTAGGGCACCTGGGCAGTTTGTTGACCCTTTAATCCTCTCTTTCCCTGTCCCCCCAAACAAGAGCAGTAGGTGCTCAGGAATGACGTTTGACCAGTTGAGAGTACGTTGACAAAGTGGGAGGAGAGCAGTTTTGTGGCACAGCAATGTCTGCACCTGTCCCGTGCAGTGGGCAATTGGCCCTCATGTCATATAAATGTACCTTTGCAGACTCTATCCAGTAGTCTCGGAAACGGGGCACATTCTTTCTTCTGAGACTCTTTGGGATCCAGAAAGATTCTTCATGAGTCCATTGGACCTCCCCACATCATGTGACATATTAAGATCTAACTGTTGGGGAATTTGTGCAATTCTGTAAATACAATGCAGATGTATAGCAGTCCAGTAAAGCCCATTAAGCAGACCACCGAGGGATTGGGATATAACTAGCAGTAAGCCTAGGAATCCCTTTTGTGTTGGCTCTTGTTAAAAATCTTGATGAAATATATGTGTGCTTTTTCAGAATGAGTCAGTAGAGTATGCTGAATATAATGGATTGTTTTTGTTTTTGATTTGATTGAAGATCCTGGTTATTTCGCCCCTATGGCATATTTCCTTTATATTTGCATTATCTTAGCAGAATGCAGTCTTCACTGGCATGGAAGGCGGTGCTACACTTAGACCCAGCATCCCAGAATCCCCCAGCTCCCTGCTGCTGCTTGTGTTTCCCTCCCCGTGGCGTCCGTCTGTGATGGAATGACAGTGGGTAGAGAAATAGCCGTAGAGTGTAACCGAGGCCGCTGTGCCCAGAACCGTGTCCTGATGCTGCATGGGCATCCCAGAGTCCCGGTCGTGGTAAGGTGGAGGGGGTGGGGGCAGCAGGTGCAGGGCTGTCTTTTTTATGAGTCACACTCTGCTGGAACTGCCTTTCCCCCCCAAAAAACCAGATCAGAATCCTCTCCTCCCTCCTGCCCCTCCAGAGAAACAACCCACAGAGTAAAGAACATAAGGTATAGCTAGATGTCCTTCCTGGGCCAAAACAGGCGGCCGTCGTTTTGCCAAGTTTGACAGAGAAAAATCTCCTTGATGTCTACGTAATTAAGAACTGACATCTAGAGTTAGAGAAAAACGGGTGACGAGAACCTGAACCTGGAGCAGTCACAGGCTGAGAGTCTGGGGATGCTTTCTAATGGGCATGAACTTCCTGCTGCAAGGAACCACCCCCCCCCCCACTCCTTTCTCCCAGCTAGCCTCCGTGTAGAAGAGAGCGAGGAGACCCCCGCGGAGTCGAGGCCCAGGGACCGCCGGTGCACGTCAGGGCTTGGACGCCCTGGGTGAGGGGACTGGAGGTGGGTGCCTTGGATAGTATTGGCGGTTTGTCATAATTGCCCTTGGTCATTCTACATGCCCGTCCTTCAGTGTGAGTTTAGATGCTTCTCTGTATTTAGCTAGCATTGTGGAGGCTGAGTCAAAGAGCCCCTCCAGTTAGTTTTTAGAAAACTCCCCAGGTAGGATGGAGTCCGGCTGCCAGTTGGAGACATTCCAGCATCCAGCGGACATTCCAGCATCCAGAACGGGCCCACGAGCAGCAGCTCTCACGGGGCAGCTCCTGGCACGACCCTTTGCTTCCCTGGGTGTCCCTCCCATCTAGCACAGCTAGAGGTGAAACTCCCGAGGCACCTTTGAAATCGCGTTTCTCTTCCTGGCACCAGAAGCCCTCATGCAGTGTAACCTGTTGGTGCCGAGCATCCAGATTTCCTGAGAGCAGCCAGCAGTCCCGGTGCCAGCGCGAGTGAAGGAATCACAACGGCAGTCACATTCCCTGCCATACGAGTGGCATTCTGCTGGGCCATCTGGCTGGCAGGAGCTCCCAGCCAATGGCAGGATGTTGCAAACCTCGCTCACCGAACGCGGCACCAGAGATCTTGAAAATGAACAGCAGAAATCAAATCAGAGCTGGTTCAGAGGTGGCGGTTCTTGGCCTGACATCAGCTTTTCAAGTGCACTTGCTGCGCTGTTGCTAGATGTCTGTTACCGGTTTGGCTTTCCCCAGGAGTCACTTGGCATCTTCTAACTTTTACTTTATAAATTCTGGGCCAGAACATTTTGAGAGCTTTTTGGAGTTTTTATTTGCTAATTAAAATGTGAGAAGGGAACGCAGCCACAGGTAGAGTTCGAGTGCAAGCCACAGCTGTGATTTAGAAAAAAACACACAAAAACCCGGCGGTTTCAAAATGCAGTTATTAGCACTTCACCTCTAACTGTGATAGCTTTTAGCTCTCATGATCCCTCTCAAGCGCCACCTCCCCACCTGCGGTATGCAAAACAGGGAGCTGCGCGAGGAAGGTGGGGGAGGCTGGATCCTTGCAGAAGATAATAATAACTACTATCACTTGCGTGGAACTTTTAAACAAATGAGAGCTATTCTTTATGTCATGATGACACCAAGGAAGTGGGGTGTAAGGTAGGGGGTTATTTACAGATAAGGAAGCTGAAGTGCAGGGAGCCTTGGGGACTTGTCCAGCGTGTCCTTGTAGCAAGGGAGGGCGAAGCCAGGCTTCAGCCTGGCCCGTCTGGAAGTCCCCTGCTGCTTCCTAGACTTCACTCACGCCCGGGATGGGCACCTCGGCCCCCGGGGGAGATGGGGCGATGGGAAAAATCAATTCTGGATCACAGATCTTCTACCACTCGGCAGATAATTAAATAAAACGTAAGCAGCCAATTGCCCATAAAGCCCAGTTATAGTCGGAATAACCCCCAAAGCGTATCGGTTCTAGCGCGCGCGCCCTGGGTGGTTTGTTTTGATTCACAGCCCGTGTCTGCGCTGGCAGATGTTTGTGGCTGGGATAGCCCAAACAGAGAGCGAGCGCTGCAGGGTGGTGGATGGTTTTACCAGCCAGGGTTTTCCCAAAGAAGTGGAAGGGAACCTTTGCCAGAGTGGCTGGTGCCCTCACAAATTGATGCCTGCCAAACAATAGAAATAAATATTTTCAACAGACAGAAATTTTGGCTTCTAAAGTATTCAAATTAAAGGCTGATTTCTGAAACAAATACTTTAGGAGGAAAACATTTACCAGCGTGGATGAGATCAGAGTTACTCCTTTTGGCAATAGCAAAATTATGTTTGAGATGAAAACACAACTGTTTCCCTGCCCCTGCCTCATTTTTAGCTGATGACCTTGTCTCCTATTTCCTGGAGAAAAGAAAGTGCACTGAGCTGGAGTGTGGGGAAGAGGGGCCAGTGTGGTTTCCTGCCGAGAGCCTTGGCTATGAACCTGCATTCAGATCTCAGCTGCATCCCTTAGCAGTGTGACTGGGGCAGAGCTGGTAAAATTGTCAGTTTACTCATTCTGTGAAATGGGTCGGCAGCGTCTACTTTGTAAGAGTTAATGGCAAGGCCAGCGTGGCCCTTGGAGCCTGGAGAGGCATTCCAGAGCACTCTGTCCAGTTGACCTTCCTGTGTCAGTGGAATGGTCGATATCTGGCACCGCCACAAGCCATGTGTGGCAGTTGCACTCTTGAAATGTGGCTGCTCCAACTGGGGAGCTGAATTTTCCGTTTAATTTAATCTGAATTTAAAATAGTGGCTACCATTTTGGCCAGTGCATTTCCCATGCATCCTGCCTGTCCAGTTCGTTGGTCCAGCCACTTGCTTGACAGGTGGACCCCGTGATGCTCTCTCCATCTCTCTCTCTCTGGCCACTCTGAGTGCAGCTGTGGACTTGGATGTGCCGGTCCCTGTGACATCTGTCTTCTGGCCTGCAGCCAGGCGGTTCCGTAGAGCTGGGCGCGGGAACAGACATCTCAGCCAAATCAACCTTGGTGAACTTCGTTTATTTTAACACGTTCCTGTTTAGTTTTAGAATTTGCATCATGTGCCAAGCTTAACAAGAGTAATAAAAGCCGTGAAGGCAAGGGACCTGCTCCCTGGATAGTTGTTGGCAAGACTTATGTGTCTGAGCCTCAGTTTCCTTACCTTAGACAGGGTCAAACAAGGCTCCTGTGGCTGCTGCTTGCCCGAGTGTGTCCCGAGACCCCATGTGAGGGGCACTGTGAGCAGCAGGCCTGTCTCTGCGCCCCCCCCCCCCCAGGAGGGCTCAGAAGAGCACCCCTGCAGGCCCCTCCCTTCCCACTCCCCAGAGCAGGTGCCACAGGCGGGATGGGGGGCAGGAGCAAGGAGCTCCACCTCGAGGGCTCCCACTGCAGGCCAGGAACGAGAAGAAGCCAGTAGGGAGCCCAGGCAAACGGGGATGCCCAGACATCAAGCACCGAACGCCAGAGAGGCGGAGAAGGGGAGGAGGAAGCACAGTTCTTGGGACTCCTTGGAGAAATCACGAGTGCAGGGGGTGAGGACATCCTGCCATTTGGAGCCATGTGTACCTGAAAGGCTGCGTCCGGCAGACATGCCTTAGCTGTGGTCTGAGAGCAGCCGTATAGAGCAAGACTACCTTATGCAAATGAACATTTTTGTAGTTCAAGAACGGTCAGGTGGCAGTTTCATTTGGCCCGACAATATATTTTTTAGCAAATCACTTTTATTGATACATACTAATAAAGCATAAAATTAATCCAAAGTGTACAATCAGTGCTATTTGGTATAATCACATAGTTGTGCATTCATCACCTCAGTCATCATTAGAAAATTTTCATTATTACAATAATAATACTAACAAACAAGAAAATTCTTTATCCCTCGATCTATGCTTCCCCTGCAGTACATAGCTGCTATCTCTGGCTATTCTTGCATAATTACTTGTTTATTAAGCAGTTTTATTGAGATACGTTCATATACAACCTTTCCAAAATGTATAATCACCACCTTAATACTGCTCGGGCCACATACGATTACTTTCAGCGTCTCTTGTCGTCGTTGTATGTGCCTTACGCCTCATTATGCTTCACTGAGACAGTCTCTCACGTCTCCCTGTTTAAATGGGAGTCTAGCAAGTCTTATATGTAGTGTAATGCTGGTTGGATACATCTGGCATTTTTGTCTTTGTAGCGTGGATTTTCGACGGGGTGAAAAACAACAAAAAACAAAATCTTGGTGCTCTATTGAAATTTCTCAATCCTGAAGCATTCACAAGAAGGCGTGTGTGAAAACCTGGTCCTCAGCTTTTGTTAGGCTAATTTATTTACTTTCATTTGATTAATTTTTTGAGTAGATGAAATAAAATTTGGGGTCCAGAAGTCAAAATTCTATAAAAAAAAGAATATACACCAAGAAGCGTTGCTCCCACCCCTGCTCCTTTCCACCTTCTCCTTTCCACCCCCCAGTCCCTCTAGTGAAGTACTTTTATTAACTCCTCGTGCATGTGGCAGACATTCAGTGGTGTAACCTGTAGAGGAAGAGGCCACAGAAGAAAGTGTGTGTTGAATTAAGTTGTTTCACTTGAATTTCCTAGACTGGGAATGAATAGCAAGTCGTCTCGCAGAATCGAGAAATGCCGAGTGTATCTTACATATATCAGACCATCTTAAGAGTTAAAGGGGCATGAGAGAGTGATCTTTTTGCAAGGTGGGGTTGGGCTGGACAGCAAGAGAATCAGAGAAACTAGCCTTTACTATCATCCTTCATTGACCTGGGCACCCCATTGTGTTCAGCTGAACGCCGATACTAGAGTCTCAGTGTCCCCATTTCACAATTAAGAAAAGTAGCTCTCCCAGAGGCACGGAGCTGGGGAGACGGCGGCCGGGAGACCTACCCACGTCTGCCCCTCCGGGTCAGGCCTTCCCTCGCTCTCCATTCCCAGGTTCCCCAAGATCTTGAATTGGAGAACAAAAAGCCGACGTGGGGTAGTGAAAACGTTAACTGGAAGTGAACCAAGCGTTTTTTTCCTGCCCTCTATTTTTGGGAAAAAGGCAAAGCACCTGGGAAAGTAAGAGGATAGAGTTTATCCCTACAAGGCTGTTTCCCAAGCGTGCCCACTGTTGTACCAATTAGAAGTCGCTGCCGGCACATGTGTGTGGGGCCCTCGTCTCCAATCCTTGTAAGAAAGGTGTGGGGCGGGGGTGGGACCCCATTTTACAGGCTGAGAGGCAAGGCGGCTCGCTCGTGGACGGCCACCCACCTCACGGGTGGTGGGAGTCTGCGCTCAGACTGTGTTCTGCAGGTCAGAACCACAGCGCCGCTGCATCTCCACCGCCTCAGACGCCCTCCTCCCGACAAGGGGACAGGATCCGCTTTTGGGGTGGGAAAACCATGCCGTGACACACAGCTCCTGAGCGCGGGATCTGGCCGGCAGGTTTCCTTTCTGGTCATCCCGCCCGAATCCCCAAGATGGCAAAAGCTACCGAAACAACCTGGCTAACTACTCTCCCCCCCAAAGATTTTCAAGGAGGGTTGAAACACAACGCGGTTCTGATTAACCTGCAGATAACTAACTAGAAAGTTGAATTAGCTGCTTGTCCACACGCCCACTTCTTTTGTTCTCTGACTCTGTCAACTGCAGGGAGCGATTGATCTAGAGAGCTCTTTCTCTTCCACCCGCCCCAGCCAGCATTCACTGCCTTGAAGGACTGGGCCCTGTGCTGGCCTTTCCCTGCCCTGGGAAGGACAGTGGGCGCTGTCCCCTCCCAGGAGCTCCCTGTCAGTGCATGCCGGGATGCCAGGTTGGGACCCTGGTGGGAGGTGGTCTAACCCTGTGGGAAGTAGAGTCAGAATGGAGCTTCCGGCCCACGTGTCTGATTGCACGTAGCCGAAGATGAGCTGTAGTTCAGATTTTTGCATTACACAGAGGTGGTGAGCAAAGGGTTTTGAGTGGGAAGGTGAATGGGTAAGAATTAAGTGTCTGAAAAAGCATTTGGGAAATAATGGGATCATACCTGGTTATCTATTTAAACTTATAAAATAAATGAAGATACTAACATTTGCATTGGGAATTCTGCAAGGTTTTCCTTTAAAATAGAAACCATTGTCAGCCCACATACCCATGAACAGAACAAAATGAATTTCCTGGAGTACCCGTGTAGGGGAACCTTCCTGGAAATAAGGTGTTCATAGGTCTTATCAGTCCTTCAAAGCCTAGGTCTCACTATAGGGCAAATGAAATAATTTTTTAAAATGTTTACTTTTTAGGAGTAGATAGTACATTTACATGCTCAAAATCCAAAAGGTACAAAAATTAGATCCAGCCCCTTCATTTTTCTCCCCAGGATAAAGATGTTACCAAAACCTTGTGTAGCTTTCCAGCAATGTCGTGTATGCACAAACACATTGTATGTGTAGATGTGTATTTTTATGTATTTATAAATGGATATATTGATATCAGTGGACAAATTTTTTGGAGGTGGTTTTACAATTTCCAGTTGTACCCGGTTTTTTCCAAATTGTCCCAGCCTACTCTCAGCATGCAGAAAAGCCAAGCTGGCTGCTGCTCACGGCTCCTGGCAAGGCTCCTGGTTCTCTGGGCCCCGGTTTCTTAGTCTGTGACAGCACCTACCCCTTAGATTGTCGTGCGGCGCTTAGCGCCCTGTGCAGGTGAATCCTCGGGGTCGGGGGGCAAGAGGGTAATGGGGTTGAAGCTGTCCTGCTCACAGCTAACGTGGGTGTCTTTGGCAGAAACTTGGAGCCCTTTCTTGCTGGAAGTACTTTCTCCCTTTTTTAAACCTCTGCCCCCACTTGGTATCGTGCTTGCCTCCAGAGGAGTGAAGTCGTCTGACCTAAACCACACAGGCCACCATCTTCTGGATTCTTAGTCGGGGTCTGAAGGAGGTGGTGAGTGGGCTCAGGCCCTTTACTCCTTTCCTGGCCAGAATAACTGCCAGTCAGTCAGAAAGACTGTGTTGCCCGAACGAAATACAACACATTCTGAGGGCTACTCTGCGCAGAAACTGCTTGGTCTTCTCTAAGAATAAAACCAGTTTCATTCCTTCTGCAGGATTTGCTGTTTGATTAGTTTGACACATAATCTCTAAAGAAACAGCCAATGATCTAACTCTTTGGGTTAAAGTTAGAGCTAATAAAAAGAGAATAATTTACTTGCATTGCTGCTGCTCTTGGCCTCGGGCTTTGAGTCCCAGCAAGAACTGAGGCAGCCCTGCAGGCTCCCCCCTCCCCGTGTAAAACAACGTACAACCGATACGTGCACTTTAAAAGTGAGTGATTCCAAACCAACCGTGGACACTATTAAAGGGCTCTTGTTTCATTTGGGGGGAAAATGTCTCCACAATTTCTTTTAAGTAGGAAGCTACACAGTTTAAAAAAAAAAATTATTTTTAAATTATTAATACTTGGCTGTGAGGCTAGAGTTCAGGCACAGATAAACTATGAGGTGCTTTGCCTTTTGAAGAGCTGTCAGGAATGGAGAAAAAGCAAAATTACGCTCAGTGAGGGAAACAGGATTCCAGTCAGGCACAGCTCTTCCGACGTTCACGAGTTTCATAAAACGAGGTGTGCCTGTGTGCACGTAGCCCTTCGTTTCCCAGCTGAGGAAAAACGTCAGCACACGAGCAGGACTCGGGGATAGGCTGGCGTTCCTGGGACCCGTTCTGCTCCCACCGTGGGCCACCCCGAAACCTCCACCGCAAGGAGGCCTCTGAGGAAAGGCCCAGCTCTCAGGCCGCAGTGCCCCAGGCCGTCTCGTGTGTGGGACAGCTCTGACAGAAATCAGAGCGCAGCAAACCTTCACCGAGTCCGTGCCGCGGGCTCAACCCGGGTAGCTCTCAGGCAGTGTGGCCAAGCAGATTGTCCTCACTTTCTGGATGAGGGGATAGATGCAGCCCGGCCAGTTCTAGCGTGTGGTCACTTGCCCCCCTGCGAGGTGGACCAGCCTCACGGTGTGGGGCCGCAAGGGGGCTGGGGTCCAGGCCCATCTGGTTCAAAGCTAGAGGCCTGGTTGCCTCTGGACATCAGTCACCCCACGAGGACTTTGAAAGAAAAACACACTTTGTGCATTTAAGGGCCTATCCGTATAAGGTGTTTTCTCAGTAAAATCCCCAGCTCGTTTGGGCTAGTTGTAAGTGCCAGGTTCGGAGCTTATAGGTTTGCTGCCAGTCCTGGCTACTTCCAGTAACCGTGTACCTGCACCCTCAGGTGTTTGCAGTGGAAGAATACTGATTATTCTGAGCAGACCCCACTGCTGCCCTTCCCTTCCTTGGGAGATTTCTGGCTGGGCCGAGTGATGTTTTCTGTGACTGACCGCCGCCTCCACGTTTGTCAGCTCGGAGACTGGCCATTGGGCAGCACGTTGTGCAAGAAACAGCTGTTGTTTTGACAAAGGATGTGCTTGTTTCACTTGTTGAATCACCAGAAGTGATTCCAGAGTCATCCATTCCAGGCCCCTGCGCTCAGGGCCAATGATCATGCAGGCTGGGAAAGCCGGGGTCTGAATGTCAAACAGATGAAGGTCAACATGTTGTGTGACATACACTTATGTATAATTAAGTGTGTGTATTTTTTCACATTAGCAGGCTTTTAAAATCAATATGGAGAAGTGGGTATAGTTCAGTGGTTGAACGCCTGCTTCCCATATATGAGGTCCTGGGTTCAATCATCGGTACCTCCTACAGAAAAATCAGTATGTGTTACAGTTTTCTAAATAGCTATTCCATGCACATGTTAAAATATTCAAAAGATGCATACTAAAGTGTAAGTATACTAAAGAGTAAGTCCCCCTCACGTGTTCCCTCCTGAGCCAAGCAGTTACCAGTATCTTCTCTATCTCTCTAGAGAGAGAAAACAAAGCATACACGAACGTATGTATACATACTCTTTTAAACAGTGCTTTGTTCTGCACTTTGATATTTATGCTTAAATAGATCTTGAAGATCATTTTGTTAGCAATTACAGGGTTATCCCCATGCAAATGTGCCAGTCGCTCTTGCTGGACATTTAGATGGGTTCCACTTTTTTTTTTTTTTTTCCATTTGTGAGCTTTTGATGCCGCTCAGATGTGGGGGCCCTAGCTGCTCTTCCTGCACGTGACCGATGGTGACTCAGAGCCGTGGGCCCCTTGCGTCAGGCCCGGCCTCCCCCTCCCCACAGAACACATTAAAGCCGCTTGTTAATGTGTCATTAGATTTGACACTCGGAGTATAGGCAGACTCAGTAGGTAATAAAAGAGTATTTGGCTTATGTTTAATAGCCATCTCCTCCCTTGGAGTTGTCTCCATGGCCTTAGAACTCCTTAGTGTCTAAAAGGATTTGGTAGGTTTTTTTTTAGGGGACTGGGTCAAAGACCGTGAGCCTTAGCTCGGACCAGCCGAGAGCGCGGGGCCGTGGCCGTGCCATCTGTGTCTGCTCGGGGGCTGGCAGTGCAGCAGTGCATTTGGAGGCCCCTGTTGTGTCTTGTGTCGACCTACATATGTCTGTGGGAATGTGGGCACAGGAGTAGAGGGGCTCCTGGAGAGTCCCCGGCTGCCGGCAGCAAGCCCTGTGATAGAGGGGGGCCTGCCCCCCAACAAGGACCTGGTGAGGCGCGGCCCTGCGCGGCCTGGCTTTCCCGTGGGTCAGCCCAGGGAGCGCATTGGCACCCGCCTGAGCGCAAGGGGCAGTTGCTGTGAGCTCCTTGCCGCCTCCCTCAGTGTCTCCCTGTCTCCCCACACGGGGGTCAGGGCCAGGACCCCGCAGTTACCTGGGCACCCCCAGCGTGCAGTGCTCTCCCGCCTCCACGCCAGCCTTCTACTTGGAGGAGGAAACAGGGTCCCCGACAGCAGCATCCTGCTCTCTTTCTGTTTTTCTCTAAGTTTTCTGCGTCTGTGTATGACTGGAATGAAACACCAACTTTTTTGTTGTCATATTTCAATATTGGCTTTTTTCCCCTTCTTGAAGTCTCCTTTTATAACTTCTGCTACTGCTTAAATATAGACGTCTAAGTCCTCCTCCTTACCAGATTGTTGATATTTTTGAAAGCCTTCTGCTTATCTGTGATTGCTCTCTCTCCTCTCTCTATCCCCACTTCACCGCCTTGGTTTCGATTGCTCTTTTTTTTCCCTGCCTTCACTTCACTGGGATGTGTTTCAAATGTGGTCTATCAAAATGTTCAGTGTTTCCCTCTTTGCTGCAATAGCTTTGACATCTGTTCTTGAATTCTAGCCCATGTTATTCTTTTGGACTTGTTTGCCCAGAATTTGCTTTAATGCCAGAAATAACAAAGGGGAGAATGTGGGGTGGAGGGTATCTCTCCTGTCCCCTGTTTCTAAACCGTCTGTGCTTCCAAGTTGGTGGCTCCGTGGCTGGCTGTACCTGCACTCTGTCATCTCGTCCGGCTTTTCCTGGGGTGCAGTGGCCCATCTCTAGGGTACAAAGGAATGCCCAGCAAGGGGCTTGCAGAGTAGTTCGGCGACTTCCTCCAGAGAGGAGGTGGAAGCTCCTGGGACGGGAGGAGAAGGAAGGACATGCTTCCTCGAGGCCTGTGGAAGGATCTTGGTCTTTGCGATGCTCTGCTTGGCCGTGGGGTGATGGTCCGTGTCATCGAGAACCACTTTTAGCAGCTCCCTGTAACCCTGAGCAGAATGTGCCGGTGTGTGCCATCAACAACCGAAGCCGCGCAACACGGGAGCAGGCCTTGAGGTGGCTGCAGAAACGTGTCCTGCTGTCTGCCTGGAGCACACTCCCGAGCCATCTGCTTCAGGCTCGTTTGAAACAGATCCTCTTGGCAAGTCCTTCCAGAGTTTCTGAGGCCAGGACATGGGTTCACTGGTGCTGCTGAGTGTCAGATTGAGGGTGAAGGGGCACCCTCAACCCCTGACAGGTCCTCTTACCCAGAATCCACTCCTGGTGGTTCTTAGGATTTCAGCCCAAGTACAGTGGTTTGAGGGTAACTGCTGTTGCTGGGTGCCTCCTTTCTGAAGTTTATAAGATACTAGAAAGACTGAATTATTCTTCGAATTTACCTTTTAAAGGTCCTTCTTGAAAATAAGTGATAGATTAGTTTTAATGGTATCTATCTTGGTGCCTGGCCTATTCTAGTAAGCTCACAATCAATAAATATTGGTTGAATGGAAGCAAATCAAGTATGACTGCCCAAGTGGTTGCCCCATCAGAGGCCTAGAGTTCAGCAGGCAGCCTGGAGCACAGAGACATGGCAAAAAAGAGACACCTGTTGAGAGCAGAAATGGAGCTGCTCCAGGGAGGAGTGTCATCTGGGCATTGGCCTGGCTCTGGTTTTAACAAAGGGCAGTGTCACTGCGTGTTTCGTTACAGGAACATAGCGTCTTGTGACAGGCATGTTGGTGCAGAGCATACCGAGGCGAGCAAGTATGGTTTCCTCGAACCAGTCTGTGTGGGATGGATGGGAACCAAATGGTTTTGTTACTTTCTCTTTCCGCTTAACCCCGCCCCTCCCCTGCCAATGAGTGGCCCATCTCGGCAGCCCCTGGGGTATGTCCCCAGTGTCCTGGTCAAGGGATCACCTCTGGTGCAAAGTGCGTTTGCAATCTCATTTATCTCATTTATCGTCATTGTTTCTCATGACAGAGAGAACTTGATGCCACCGCAACAGTATTGGCGAACAGACAAGATGAGAGCGAACAGTCCAGAAAGCGGCTTATCGAGCAAAGCCGGGAGTTCAAGAAGAACACTCCAGAGGTGAGGCGGGCTGCCACCAGCGTCCGGCGGAGGGGTTTGTCATTCTAGCACGTGGTCAGGATGTATTTCGTAAGCATTTCGTTTTATTGGACAATTGTGTGGCAAAGGATCTGATTTCTGTCTTTCGTTTGTCCCCAGTCCCAGTCTAGCTGCTGCGTATCACCACGTGGGCTGTTGTGATGTCTGAACTCATAGGTTGCTTGGAAAATTAAAGCTTGAGCTTATTCCAGATGCAGGTGTTGAACAAGCTGAGTACATAAGAGTACATGGCCAGGTGTACAGAGATGTGCGGTCTTGGAGCCCAGCCCAGCCTCTGACCCCCGACGCCACCTAGAAAAGGGGTCCGTGAATCTAAGGACATCACCAGGTGGAGGGGCCTCAGGGGGCCTGCTGCCCTGCTGGCGGGCGGGCACAGTGCCTGAATGTCACAGGCATCTGGGCTCGCAGGATGCCGATACTTCCCATAAAACAGACATTTAGACTGGTAGTGTCTTGTCTGCAGCCTGTGTGTTTCTCGAAATGCACTTTAAAGGGCATTGGCAATGTGCTCTTTATGTTCCTATTTTTTTCTTGTAAGAACGTGTTGGAAGGACAGCGTTTGGAGTTGCTGGGGCACATTTCCCTGGTCTGTTTTCTAGGTCTCGCGTTCCCTTCAGTCCCTATCAAAGGCTCAGTAAGAAAGAAAAAGAAACCAGAGTGTGATGGATACTTGAGCAGATCTGGGCACTTCTTTCAGGACCACTTCTGCCAGGGGGGCCTGCGGTGGTTTTCATGCTTCGTTCCCACCTGAGCCCCTGGTCCCTTTCCCGGGGCGGGAGTGCCTCGCAGCAGCCCTGGCTCCCAGGCCTCAGGGCTCTTCCTTGGCTCCTAGCACTTCCATGTCAGACAGAGGAACAGGCTGGAAAGAAAAGCTGCTTTCCAGGGGGGATGCCCTTGACTCTACCGTTCTCAGAAATTATGTGTGATTTGGATTTCTTAAAGTGAGCTCATGTTACGTGTTTGGTGTTTTTTTTTTCTTTTTGGAGGTGCTGGTGGACCCAGGACCTCGTACGTGGGAAGAAGATGCTCAACCCCTGAGCTACAGCCACTCCCCAATAATGCGAGCTCATTTTAAATGTTTCAAAGGAGCTTGCTGTTGAAGAGGGGGCTGTTGTACACCATTTTATGAAACAGATTATTAGCCCTCTGTTTTCAGAGTAAATATTTTGGGGGAACATATGGGAGCACCGGGGAAAGAAAGGGGTCAGTCCAGGCAGACTAACCCCAGACGGCTTCAAATCTTGGACCCACGACTTCCCTTCTCCACCCCACCCTGGCCTTCTTTGTGGGTCTGACACGTCCTACCAGACTGAAAATGCAGGTCGGGGTGATGGGTGCCTGCGGCTCGCTGCCTTCTGTGCAGCGCGGGGCGGGCGCTCTTCTCCACGTTCATCCTCGCTGTGAATACGGACAGAAGGGGGAGAGGAGCCAGGAGCCAGGGCTTCTCCTAACTGCCTTCTCTCGCGCTGCTTCAGAGCAGACCTGCGTGGAGAGTCTAACCGTGGGGCTTTCCGAGCGCCCGTCCTTGACCGCCCGCGTCTCCTCAGGCCAACCCCCTTAGCGTCCGTCTCACGAGCTGCTCTCAGCACCGTTCCAGGAACTGGCTGTCATCGGCCGTCCTCGGCTCTCACCACTCTCCCCTCAGTGCAGGGGACATCTTGGTCACCATCGGCCCAGGGTTTCCACGGAAAGTCCGAAAAAGAAGGGCAAGGCCATCCATCCCGGCAGTGAGACCACACAACAAACAAACAAGGAAATGTAGTAGGCCGGCCAGTAAGCACTGTGGAGACGATTAAGCAGAGAACTGGATTCCTAGATGTTCTCCTGCAGTCCCTTGTCAGCTGCTGTGCAGGCTGTGCCAGCCAAGGAGGTGACACGATTGCCTGTGGCTACCTGGGCCCCGCCCTGGGTTGATAAACGTTGGTTGAACTGCACTACGTCCCGCGCCGACATCCCAGCAGGCTTTATTCTGCAGGATCGTAGAACCAGCTCGCACGGCTCATATCGAACCCGTGGTCAGTTACTCGAAGGAATCCAGCCTTAAACTGTGTGTTAATCCCGATAAATAGAAGACGCCCGGGGAGGAGGCAGCCTCCTTGGTCTGCAGCATTTGGGGCATTTCTTTGCAGGGCACATTGTGAAGACATTGCCTTGCGTTGAGAAAGGACACCCGGGAGCAGTGAAGGCTGTCGCCCGGCGGCCGAGGCCGGCGTGTGCTGGGGTTCCTTCCCTGCAGGAGCGTCTTAGTGCAGGGTGAATTTCCAGGCAAGCGGCAAGGGGAGAACCCCCTTCTGCTGTCTGCTGCCCCAGACGATTCCCGTTTCATTTTTCTGTCCAGGGACTGTCCTTGAGATCTGTGTGGGGGGGGGGGGGTTGGTCTCCTGTGGGAACTTTGAGGCCAAGACCCCACGGAGAACTCAGCCAGCCTCACTCACACCCCCAGCCAGTATCTTCTGCTTGAAAATTTGAAGCCAGTTAAGGAGGTGGGGGCAGGGAGCTGCAGCCCAGGCCCTGTGGGTGCACGGAGGCCTTGGCAGCACGGGCAGGGCGAGTGCTGGGCCTGGCTGCAGGATGCAGAGGGGCATGTGGGGCAGTTGTTGTTGAAGTCTCAGTCCAGAGGCCCCACTCTGACATCAGTCACTCTGTCTAGCTCTACCACTGGACAACCAGAGAAAGAAACGAACACCTCTGTGATCAGATTTGCAGAAACTGGACGTGTGAAAATGAAGGCTGCCCAGAGCTTTGTTGCGAGGGGTAAAAAGGTTTGGCGAGGCGTGCCCCTCTCTTACAGACCCAGACCGCCTCGAGCTGTTGGCTTGGTCCTGCGAGGCCCTTCCTCAAGGGCAGCTAGCGTGGCCCACCCAAGGCCAGTGGGCGCTCGCTGGTGTGGTGCTAAGTGCGTTGATTGCCGGTGAAGATGTTGAAGTGCCTCTTTGTTCTGATAAAGAAGAGCGTTTCCTCCCTGGGTCTCCTGAGTGTCTGAGGTGTCTAATACTCAGCACCAGGCACCAGGGAAAACACAGAGGCGCCTGCGGTGTGGCCCTCCCCATCAAGGGCCTCCTTATCTTTTACTGTGGGCGTTAGGGGGCGAAGCCTGGGCTCTGACGGGGAGCCTGGAAGGCCGGTGGAGGGTGTGTGGAAGCGCAGCCGGGCCGACAGCAGGGGCCAGCTCAGACGGGGGGAGAGCGCCTCTGCTGAGACGGCGAGAGCCTTGACCATCTGCCTGGAATCAAATTTTTTTTTCCTAAGTTTCAGTTTTATGTCATTAGATTAATATAGACATCTGTAATAAAGACTATAGATATTATTACTTGTCTTTATTTTAACTGTGGGTGAAATACACATAACATACAATTTGCCATTCTTAGCCATTTTAAAGAGTACAATTTAGGGTTCGCAGTGTTGTGCAACCATCGCTGGAACATTTTCGTCACCCCATACGGAAGCCCCCTACCCCATTAAGCAGCTACCCCCACGCCCCTGCTTGTCCCTTTTTAATGAAAAAAAAATTCCACTTAATTTGAAGGGGATTGCAGTTATTCTGTGAAGAAAGTTTTACATATTTCTTGGAATCAAAAAAGATCCTTTCAAAGAAATAGTTTCTTTTTTTTCTTTTCTAGCCAAGCATCGATTCCCTTTTGAATTACTGCTCGGCAGTGGACGTCGATCCGTTCAGGCCGGCCTTTGTAGTTTGCATTGCTTTCCATGTTGGATGTCGCAGGTGGCTTCCCAGCCCGGGTGGCCCTCGGCAAGCTAGGTCACCTCCGAGTCCGCTCTCTGCCACCTGCGAAGGCCCGTGAGGAGGAGGCCGGCCTCGCGGGGTTGCTGTGAGGGCGACGCGCCACGTGACGTGCTGGGGGCGCCTCAGAACCAGCCCAGGGAACCTCAGAACAAAGCAGTTACAGGCAGTTTCCTCTTAAAGCTTCCCAAAATGAAGTTTGTAATAACACGTACTCATTTTGAAAATATGGGAAGAACCATCACCCTTCACGGAGGGGAGAGGAGCCGAGTGCCACAGATGCCGAGGTGCAGCGATTTTTATCACGAGGCCGTTCTGAGGCCTTGTTTTCTGTCCCGCCGGCGTGGCCAGCCCCTACCCCAGAATGTTTTGTGAGAGTCTGTGTAAGACTTTGTCCGTTTGGTATAGGTTGCCTGTAAAACGGGCCACGGCTCTTCTGTGAGGGAGACTGAACTGTAGTTCAGGAGCTCGGCGGCGGTTTCTTTTCCCCTGAGGTACTTGAACTCGGCTTGGCCTCTCAGCCTTCATCTTTAATCTGAGCACTGGTGATGTCTGGTCTGTGTCTGTGCCTGTGCCTCTTGCCTATCTCTGCCCAAATGCGTGCGGCTCCTCTCAGGCCACCGTCCCTTGCCCCGGGCTCAGCCCTCGGGTGACCGGGCCACGGGGCCGGGCGCTGTCGCTCACCAGCTGCCTCCAGCTGGGGACGGTGGCCCTGGGCGTGACGTCAGCCGCAGCCCCCGCTGCCCTGCCTCCTGAGCCAGCAGGCCCGCTTGTGACAGGGAGCGGCCTCTCCACTGCTGTCATCGCCGCTTTTTCTGAACCAGAATCTCGATCTGCCCTTTCTCTAGCAGGGCTGGAGTATTTTTCCGATTCTCGGGGAGCAGTTGTAAAACCTGCGTTCTGGGGAGTTGTCCTGAGAAGTCGTGGGCCATCCTTGACGTGAACTAGACTGCTTGTTTCCTTCTGGGTGCAGGGCTGGGGTCCCCTGCTTCAGGGAAGCCCAGTTGTCTTTGCACGGTCAGGATGAACGGTTTCTGAGGAAGATAAGGCAGTGCGTGGCCATCATGTTAGCCGCTCGCTTTCTGCCTGGGTAAGGGAGACAGAAGGGCGGACTCTCCGGGAAGACTTTACGATTCCTTTTCCCCTCCCTGTGAGAGAAGGAGTTGGAAGGGTGGTCAGGGAGAGGAGGGTGGTAATATATAGCTAAGGCCTGGGTCCAGACGCGTTAGTCACTGCCTCAACGGCCTTTATATAGGCACTGCAGGGCGTGACTCAGCCTGGAAAAAGAGAGTCACTTAAAAATAAAGCTGCAACTCAGGGCCACGTCGGGCCCGGGCGGCCCTGGGATGGCGTGGCCGGGGCTCCGGGAGCGGCCTGACGGGGCGCCCTCGGCCTGCCAGGCCTGCAGGGGTCCTGGGCAAGTCAGGAAGCTTGCCGGAGCCACCTGCCTGTTTTGAAAACCTCTCTAAGATGAGGATGGTAATTAGAGTGACATCATGAAATGGTTGAGGACCAGATGAGCTCACAGAGGATTCAGCATGCTTTTTAACCTGAAAAACCAGGTACAGGTGTTACTGCCTTCGACCTGAGTTGTCAGCGTTACAGACTGAAGTCCCATCTCTTTCGTTTTGCACAAATTAATCGAGTCTGCAGGCAAACGGCTTGGGTTTTGTCATCCTCGTTGGGGCATAAAATCAATGCCAGCTAAGGAGCAAAACCACCAGCATGATTTTTCTCGTCGGTTTGGCCACGGGAGGGCCTTCATTGGAGACCCACAGCCCTGGCTGGACAGACAGACCATTACTTCCGAAAAGGAGGGACAGACCAGACGTGCCGCTTCAGATGGAGCCTTTGCAGTGAGGACAGTGCTGCCCGACGAGCCCTGCGAGCTTGGAAGCGGGGGGCTGGCTGCCAGCTAGAGTGCCAGCAGCCCTCCACGCAGTGCATGCTGGGGACGCCCCCTCCCTGCCCTCCCGCTGGGCGGCGGAGCTCCAGCACCTTCTCCCACCTGGGAGGTGTCAGGGTCTCTGTGTTCTCATTTAGCACCGCCCTCTGACTACTGCGGACACTGAGTGATGAGCACAGTGTGAAAGGGCCCTTTTCTTTCCAAAATAGAAGACATTTAAACAAATGTTCGTTTCATCACTCCGCAAGATTCAGTTCTCAAAATAAGTGGAGAATAAATAATATTTTATTTGACTCCTCAATTTTGTTTTAATTTTTTACACAGTTAAAAAGTGAATTCAAGAAATGCCTTTCTCTGGCAGTTCCTCAAAAAGGTAAATTAAGAGTTCCCATAGGACCCAGCAGTTCCACTCCTAGGTGTGTACCCAAGAGAATTGAAAGCTTATGTCCACACAAAAAGCGGTGTACTGTGCTCGTGGCAGTACTGGTCCTAAGCGCCCAAAAGTAGAAACAACCCAAATGTCCACCACTTGATGGCTGGATGAACAAAATGTGGTCAAGCCACACAAGGGAGTATTATTCAGTAATATAAAGGAGTAAAATATAGATGTGTGCCATACTGTGGATGAACCTTGAAAGCATTATGCTATGTGAAAGAAGCCAGATGCCCAAACCCCACATGTCGTGATTCCATTTATATGAAGTAGCCCGAGTAGGCAAATCCATAAAGGCAGAAAGTAGATTAGAGGCTGCCAGCAGCTGGGAGAGGGGAGGATGGGGAGTGAGTGCTGATGGGTACAGGATTTCTTTTGGGGATGATGAAAATGTTCTGGAATTAAAGAGGGGGAAAGGTTGCCCAGCCTCGTGAATATGCTAAAAACCACTGAATTATACACTTTAAAAGGGTGAATTGTATGGTATGTGAATTATATCTCAATAAACCTGCTATTTTTTTTTTTTTAATTCCTGTCTTCATGGGGGTGGAGAAAATTCCTGCAGAGGTTTTTAATTTAGTTCTCCTTTATCCTCTGAAGGAACTCCTCACATAAAAATAACTTGTAAATTTTCTTTTTGGCATTTGCAACTTTTTTTTTTCTTTTTTAAATTTTTAAAAGTCACCCTAGTATTTGGCAAAATTATGAAGCCCAAATAATCTACTTGGGTGTTTAATCATTCTAGAATCACCTGCCGTTAAGTTACAATAAGACTTTAACCAGAAAAAGTTTAAAAATTAAAAGTGAATGCTTAATTGTTAACAATTAAACCCATTAAGGCAGTTTATCAACCCAAAAAGTTTCTTTTGGGTCCCTAGGGGAGAAAACCTGCTTCGAGAGTGTGGATGGAGTAGTGCATACAATTAAAACCTCATTCTGCTCTAGTCAGTGGTGTCTGGTGGCCACATTATTCCTCCGTATTCCAGCAAGGCTCCAGAAAGGCTGCAGAACGTGCTCCAGGGGGCGTCAGGTAGAGGGAAGAGCTTGGGCTCGGGGACTGCGCGCTGGGCAAGGGCTCGCTTCGTTTCTCAATAGCTTTCTGACCTTAGTAGCATTGGGACAGAACCCTAACCCCTGTTCCTTAATCTGCAAAAAGACGTTCTGCCTACTTGCTGGGGTCACAGGGAGAAGAATCAGAGATTCCTGGAAGGGAAAGTGTCCAGTCCTGGCCTGGGGGTGGCGTGGGTAGCTAGTGAGTGGTGGCATGGCTGTTTAGGCTGAGTGACCTTGAGCAAGGTCACCGGCCATTCTGAGACTGTCCCCTTATCCGTAGAGTAGAACAGATACGTCACAGCTGCGGTGAGGGTGAGATGCGTTCACGGGTAGGCAGCAAAGGGTAGGTGCACAATAAACGCCTTTCTTCCTCCGCTCTGCCCTCCCTTCCTTCTGCAAGTAGCCCTGGGCTTTCGCAGCAGGCCGGGAATAGTGCGAGGTACTGAGATACAGCAGTGCCTGGGGGAGAAGGTTCCAGCTCTCATAGAGCTGTCATCTGTCAGGGGACAGGCAGGCAGTGACCAAGTAAACGGATGAACAGACAAAATAATGTCAGGGAGCAGAGGTGGCTCAAATGATGAAGCGCCTGTCTCCCACATGGGAGGTCCTGGGTTCGGTTCCCGGTGCCTCCTGAAAAAAAAAGGGAGATGAACAGACACAGCAAAGTGCAAACAACCGAGAGGGTGGGGAGAAATAAATAAATATTTAAAAAAAAAAAAAAAGGTCAGGTGGTGAGAAGAATCAAACCAGGACAATATGGCAGTGAGAGAGAGCACAACTGAGACTGGAGCTTCCCCCTCACACTCCCCTCTCAAAACAAAGCCTGAGTAGAGATTTTGAAACAACCGTCAACGAACTCGGGCATGTTGTTCGGGGCAGCAGGCTTCCTGAAAGGTCTTTTCAGGCAAAGGTCTGAATGCCTTTGCTCCAATCGCGTCATCCGTCTCAGGCCTAAGATTCAGTCCTTGGACTTGGTAAGACCAGCGCTGCTTTTAATTTGGACCTTAGCAAATTCAGTTCAATAAACACCTGAGTTTGCAGGAAACCTCACTTTGCTCAGTTGCCTTTGGTCCAAAAAGGAGAGTCCTTAAGTACCCGGTGAAGAGGTCACCTCTCAGTTTCTGACAACAGGAAGCGGTCGGAGCTTTGCAAGGAGCCCTAGGCCAGGGGCCGCGTGGGCAGGGTCCCCAGGACACGCTTTCTTCCAGCGTCTCCCCGAACGGGGGCACGCGGGACCAGGACGCCTGCCCAGCCTCACTCCCTGAAACGGCGACAGAGCCGGCGTTCCCTTTCCTTCCGGAGACAGCGAGCGTGCTTCCTTCAAGTGTCTCGCAGTTTTCAAAGGGCTATTTTAAGTATAACAGACAAATTATCTTTGAGTTTAATAACTGTCAGAAAGGAAAAGGCTGTAATTAGAACCATGCAGAGCGGAATGCTTGTCTGCCACCCCTAAGCACAGCGCCGTTATACAACCTCGCCAAACCTCCATTTTCTCAACCCAAAATCGGGAGCGACGACTGAGCTTGGAGGTACTCTGCCTGCGGCACCATGCTGTCCAATGTCCAGAATAGCCTTGGCAAATAGGAGAAGCTCAAGAAATGGCAAGTCGTGCACAAGTTCGTAGAAGCCACTCTTTTTAAAGGAGAAATTGTGTTCATGGGTGAATTTTAAAGCTAGAAATGAACACTAAAAACAAAAACAAAAACCCCAAAACAAAACCAACTCTTAAAGCATAGGGTGGACCCTAATTTCTACTGCAGATTTCCATCTTTTTTTTTTTTCTCTTTAGGAGGAACTGGGGGCTGAACCCAGGACCTCATACATGGGAAGCAGGCGCTCAACCACTGAGCTACACCCACTCCCCTCTACGGCAGATTTGAATCGATTCATTTAATAAAAATCTGCTCCTTCCACACATGATAGTCATTTCCCTCCCTTTGCATTAGATTTCCTGTTCACAGAATGGCAATATTTGCTGCTGAACTTTCTCCTTGGACGCTGCTCTTTGAGAGTAGCCCAGAACTTGCTCTCAGCTTCTTATTAAACATGCTGGTTGTGTACAATCTTTAAGGTATAATGGGTAAATGCAGGAGCCCTAAGATTTGGTTGAACGTGGTGAACTATTATAATATTTATCCGGGATTTACCAAGAGCCAAGCATTATGCTAAGTGCACTGTACAGAGTGACCAACCAACCTGGGAGGATTTGAACCCAGGGCAGGCAGGCTGCATAGAGCACGGTTCTCCGATCAGTAAAAAAATAAAACCGTTTTTGAGTATTGCTTTGAACTACCCATTTCAAGGGTTTTGTGTATGTGTGTGAGGGTGTTCAGTAGGCGTATCCCCGGAGAGGAGCTGCTGTAGGCTCAAAGCTGACATCAGCCTGAGAGCGCTGTTAACAGTATGGGGTTTATTATAAACCAAAGCACAGGAAGAGACAAGCGGATGAGAAGTTCCCCTGACACTGAGATTTGTCTTCTGTTTTTCTTGCTCTGGCCAGGGTGGCAGGGTGGGGTGGATGAGGCCAATTGTTGAACACTGATTATTGGCTAATGTCAGCTCTCCGTTTTAACTTGCAAATGTGAGCTGTATAAAACGTTAGGTTTACGAGGAGCATTATGAGCCTATTAGGCTAGACTGTAATAATTTTGTTTGTGGCCCTTTGTTTTAACAGGAAGACCTTGTAGCATAGTAGGTAGAGTCGAGGGAGATTTTAACTGGGAACCAGGACACTCAGACCCCAATTCTGGCTCTGCCCCTGGCTGTCCTTGAAATTTGAGCAGCACAGGCCACCTCTGGTTTTGAATTGAGCAGCGCGGCCTTGGCGCGACGCCCGGTGGTGTCTGGAGCGCGTGCCTTCTGCTCTCTGCAGGTTCCCGAGTTCTCTTGCCTGTGGGCCCAAGACGGGCTCTGCCCTTTCTTCCTAGTAGCCATCACCTGCTTTTACCTCTCGGGGCTCTTCTGTTCAGAAGGTCACCGGGACTCACAGCACAGAGCTACGGCGATCCCACCATGCGTGGGGGGGCACACTGGGGTGACTTTGTTTAGGGCCCTGAACTCCAGGGGCATGGCAGTAACGCTAGTGAGGCCAGCTTGTCTTGAGTGAGCAGCTTACTACGTGCCAAGCGCCGCTCTAACCCCTCCTAAACCATCGGTTTGTTTAACACTCACAGGGACCCTCTGCAGTAGGTACAGTGCTTATCTCCATTTCAAAGAGGGGGAAACTGAGGCCGGGAGAGACAGAGTAACTTGTCGAGGGTGTCAAAGCTAGAAATGGCAAAGCTGGAGTTCTGGGGTCCAGGTGGTTGACAGGTCTGGCCAGGGCGGGTCCTCAGGGAGCATTTGCTGAGCGCCCACAGGAGCTCTGGCGCACAGAGCCCGGCGGCCTTGCGCTGCAGATCCCAAGGGTCTTCCCTCCTGCCCCGGAGGACCCGGCCACACAGGGCTGCCCACCCCCCCGTTCAGGTTGACTTCCCAGGACAGTTGAGAGAAAGGGAGCCTGAACCCCTCCTCAGCGGGCACTTCAGCTGCAGGACACCTACCTTCACATCTGCAAGGCCATCCTTGGAGCTCCACGGCCCTTTGGGGCCTGGTCAGCACATGTTCACTCACCCATTCCCTGCCTCTGAATTCAGGGCACTCTCCAGGGGTCTGTGATAGAGCATCCCGAAGCTTGACTGTTCAGCTCCTGCCGGGGGTGCCCAGCTGAGGCGGGGTGGGGGGCAACCTCAGCCCCGACGTTTTCCATACCACTTGACCGCTGGGGTACCAGAACATTGCATATGGAAGGTGTGGGAGAAACTGCTCAAAAAAAGCATTGCACCAGTTAGACCTTGGCACACGTTTCTTCTAAGAACTTGTTGAATGAGGGCGTGGCCACTTGAGTAGAAAGACCCAGAAGGCACAGCCTCCTCTGCTCTCCCCGAGCCACATCCATACAAGGATTTTACCTGTGATCTCTAGTTAATTTATATACAAAATTGCGCAACCAGGTTTAAATTAAAAAAACAAAATTCAAATATACTTTAAAGTGTAGAAAACAAACCGACATTTCTGTACCCTTTGTGAAGCTTGGATAGATATTAACATTTTGCCCCATTTGCTTCTTATTCATTTTTTTCCCCCAAAGATTTATTTATTTCTCTCCCCTTCCCCCCTGCCCCAGTTGTCTGTGTCTATTTGCTGCGTTGTTGTCTTTGTCTGCTTCTGTTGTCAACAGCACAGGAATCTGTGTTTCTTTTTGTTGTGTCATCTTGTTGTATCAGCTCTCTGTGCAGGCAGCGCCATTCCTGGGCAGGCTGCACTTTCTTTTGCGCTGGGTGGCTCTCCTTACGGGACGCATCCTTTGCGCGTGGGGCTCCCCTACGCGGGGACACCCCTGCGTGGCACGGCACTCCTTGCGCGCATCAGCACTGCGCATGGGCCAGCTCCACACGGGTCAAGGAGGCCCGGGGTTTGAACCGCGGACCTACCATGTGGTAGATGGACGTCCTAACCACTGGGCCAAGTCCGCTTCCCTGCCCCATTTGCTTCTGATGCCTCTTCTTTCAAATAAAGAATGTTACAAATTCAGTTAAAATTCCTCTTCCATCACTGCCCCCTCCCTTCTTCCTCAGATGTAAAAACCATCCTAAAATTGACCATTCATTCCCATGTTTTTGCATTCCTAGCAACACCTATGCACTTTTCTTTTAAGATTTTTAAACATTTTTATTTATTTCTCTCCCCTTCCCACCCCCGTTGTCTGCTCTGTGTCCATTTGCTGAGTGTTCTTCTGTGTCCACTTGTATTCTTGTCAGTGGCACCAGAAGTCTGTGTTTCTTTTTGCTGTGTCAGCTCTCTGTGTGTGCGGCTCCACTCCTGGGCAGGCTGCACTCTTGCATGGGGCGGCTCTCCTTACGGAACGCACTCCTTGCGTGTGGGGTTCGGGGGACACCCCTTTGTGGCACGGCACTCCTTGCGTGCATCAGCACTGCACATGGGCCAGCTCCACACAGGTCAGGAGGCCCTGGGTTTGAACCCTGGACCTCCCATGTGGTAGGCGGACGCTCTATCAGTTGAGCCAAATCTGCTTCCTGTATGCGTTCTTAAACTACATATTGTTTTGGTTATTTTTTTTGCATGTAGGTGAACTGTTTCTACAGACCCTTTCCACCTTGCCTTTTTCAGCCACCATTTCCCTCTGGAGATTAGCCACATGGGCTTGTACATCTAGCTCACTCATTTCCGTGGTGCAGCGTTCCACCATGTGAATAAACCACAGCTAATGTACGTTACCCTACTGAGAATGGCAAGTGGGATTTTGGTGGTTTTCTCCTTTTCCTTATTATTTTCAGCATCCTCAGAGGTCACTTGGGGTAGGGATCCCTAAGTGCTGCAGTTGCTGGGTGCCGGGGCTTAGTGGGGTGTTGCCACTCGTCCTCCAGGATGGCAGGGGGCTGGCTGCACCCCCACCAGTGACCTGAGGGCTTGTTCCCACCACATCCTCACGACACTGATGCCACTTGTGCGCGCTGGCAGACTGATTTCTGCTAATTTGATGAGTGTGAAGTGGCCTCTTGTTTACTTGGCATTTCCTTATTTCTGATGTGGGTGAACACCTTTCTGTACAATGGCTGGCCCGAACGGTTTCCTCTTTTGTGACTTTCCTGTTTATATCCTCGCCCATTTTCCTATTGGGCTGGTTGCTGCCTTCTCACTGCTTTCTTGGGCGTTTTTGTATTCTGAGTCTGAATCCTTCGTTGGGCATTATACGTGCTGATGGTCTCTCCCAGGCTGTGTCCTGTCCTTCCACTGTCGGTGGTGTCATTGGTCCCACGTGAGGTTTTAATTTTAATGCAGGTAAGCCTTCTCCATCTTGTAAGGTTTATGCTTTTTTTGTGTCTTATTTCAGAAATCTTCCCACACTGGTGTCATAAAGACACGGTCCCCTGGGTTTTCTTCCAACGGGATTTCGGTTTTGCTTTTGCCATCGGGCCTGTGACACATTCGTGTGGATGGCGATTGGGGTGGGGACCTCATTCTACCTTTTTCCATTGAGAGCCAGCTGTCCTAGAACCATTAACCAGAGTCCACCGTTCCCAGTGAGTCACCTCCAGTGCCTCTGCCAGGGACCAGGGCCCCTTGTCTGTCCACTTTGCCTGCTCGTGCACCCGTGTAGCCCCCTGCGCTGCTCTCATGTTGCTGCTCTCGCCCCACCAGAGCCATTACTAGACGATGGCTGCGTCTCGACATGTGCTCAGGGAAAGCCTCCACCTACTTGCTCTTCAAAATTACCTAGACTATTCTTGGTGCTTTCTTCTTCCATGTGCATTTGAGAATCGTGTAGTTCCATTAACATTTAAAAATTTTTCTTGGGAATTTTTTTTTTTTAATATCCACCCCACCCCCCGTGGCTTTTTGCTTGCTGTCTGCTTTCTGTGTCCATTCGCTGTGCGTTCTTCTGTGTCTGTATTTATTTATTTTTATTTATCCCGCCCCCCTTGCGGCTTGCTTGCTGTCTGCTCTCTGTGTTCATTTGCTGCGCATTCTTCTGAGTTTTTGCTTGCCTCCCTTTTTGTTGCGTCACCTTGCTGGGGTGGCTTTACATGGCGCTTGCGGGCTGGCGGCACTCCAAGGCGCCCAGGCAGGCGGCTCTCCACGGCATGCAGGTGAGCCTGCCTTCCAAGGAGGCCCTGGGACACGAACCCAGGGCCTCCCGTGTGGTAGACAGGAGCCCAGCTGATTGAGCCACAGCTGCTTCCTTTCTTGGGATTTTAATGGGATTTTCGTAGAATTTGTAGGTTACTTTGGGGAGACTTTAAAGCATTTAGAGTTTTGATGGAGTTATTTTAGATCTTCTTCTGAGGTGACTTGCATTCCATGTATGGCTCATGGGGTCTGTGAAATCTACATAGACTTAATTTACTCTAGGTCGTTGTGTGGATACAAAATAGTCAACAGTGAGGATAGCTCCTCATAGTCTGAAGCCAGGCATAAAAATAAACCTGCCTCTGTTGTCATAGGTGGCTGTGATTAAGATCAGGGGAAAGGTCGGCTGTGGGCCTCCTAACATTGACAGCTTCCTTCAGAAGATTAAGTGATTCTTCGTGTTTGGCCCAGGTCATCAGTAGCTTAAAGCCATTACTGTCTATTGGCTGTTTGGTTTGTCTGAAATATGGGGCTGGTCTCAGCCTTTCCCTGGGGTCACGTGTGTTCACATAATCAAAGTGTCAGGAACCCATCGTGTGTGTGTATGTGTGTGTGTGTGTGCGTGTGCATGCGTGCACCTACAAACGAGCCTTCTCTGGGGAGGAGTGGACGGGACCGGGGATGCAGACGCATTCTTTTGCACCTTTGTATTTTCCAGCGAGCCTTCTTTATTAAGCTTGTTCAGCCACAGTTGCATGTGCTTTTGGAAAATGACCACTCGTGGCATGGTCAGTCATTGGCAAGCTGAAGAGAAATGAAGGTTCCTTTTCTCGTGGTGTGTGTTCGGGGACTTTCATCAGCCCAGTGCAGATCCCATGACCTGTTCAGAGGAGGGTGATAGCTTCTGTTTCCTTTATTAAAAGTTGAAGATAAGTATATCTTTATTTATTTTGGGTCACATATAAACAACCCATGAAAAGTGTTTCATATATATTTAAATGATTACTTGGGCTACCCCAGGAAAAGGAAAAATACTGGTTTCACCAGTGATATGAGACAAGAAAAAGGTAATCTGTAAATATATGAATAGGGTGAGATAAGTTAAAGAAATATGGACAGGCTAGGCTGGGCTAATAAGTTAAGAATAGAACTTGTGGTTTTACTGTTTTCACTGTTACAAATGAAGGGAATGTGATATTTATGTATTTCCTTTCTTTTTAATGAATACGATTTTAAGATACATTTTTGTTTGAACAAATTCATTCGTACTTGAAGCTAGATAAAATGTTTGACCCTATATTAATTTTCTTGATTTTAAGTGTGGGAAATCCTTTCCTTGGTAACCCACTCTAAGTAAATGAACTGATTTGTTAGAGCCAGAAGAGTTAAGAGTAATTTTTATTTTAAAATTCTTTCTGCATTAGCACATCTGCAGTGTTGAGGAATATATGGAAAATTGAAATAGTGCTTCTATCCTGCCGTGTCTCCAGCAGGTCAATAAATCACCTTTTTTTTTTTTCCTTTTAAAATGTCTGGCCTTGTAATTTATGTTTGTATAACCCATTACTAAATTCATAGTAGGTGTTTTAGTTGGCAGGCATTATTCCAGGGATTCTGAAGATCTTAAAAAAAAATACAGAGCCTTTGTTAGTATTTATAAAGTGGCCATTTCTCTCTCTCTCTTTTAATAATGAATTGGATTTTTAAAAAAGAATTTGGAGCTATTCACCTTTTCCTTAAGCAAACAATGTTCAGGCTGAATTCCTGCCTTATCAATTGTCATGTCTTCTCTCTCTCTCTCTGTTACTGTCTCTCTCTAGAAACAGATTCTGATATTAAGATCGTACTACTTTCTATGTAATTTTCAGTTTGCATTGAAAATAGAAAATAATGTTTGAAATTCTTAAATGCAGTTGAGCTGTTTCAGTTATAAAGTAAAGATGAATATATTCATTCATGTACTATGCTACTTGGTACTTGAACAGAAATAGAAATGTTCAGGGTTAGTTCAAATGCTTGTGGCTTACCTTTGAGACTTTCTAATTTTTAACCAGACATTTAAAAATAATCATTATGCCTTCTAGGCCGTAAGTCAGAAAAACTTTTAGAGCTTGACTTTGAAATGATAAAAAAGTTGTTTCTGTTTTCTGTTCTTCATTTCCTAAAGTGATTTTGTTTTAGTTAACAGGCCAGGAGGGCTATTTTATGGCTTTCTGAAGAAGTTTACTTTATTTGATCATTTCCCCCCTCTCTTCTCCTCACCAACAATCAGCAGGTTAGCAATATTCTAAATATAAAATAATGTATCTCAGGCCACTGAAACCATTGTGGCCTGTCAGAAGAGAGCTGGTCCCCCCGCCCCGGGGAAATTTAATACAGTTATCAGGAAGTCTGCAGCCTCTTTGGCCCCTTTGTGAAATAGAACACGTGTTACTGTCCAAAGGATAGTGGTATGTTTTTAAAAATCAGACTGTAACCTGTTCCGACTAGGTTCTAAAAAGGCAGGTTATGCTTTATGCATTTGAAAATCTCTTCTAACTCCCTCCCACCTAAGGTAGAGATTAAAAGTAACGAGAATTTTGTTTCATTTTTACTTATTTTAATGATATAGCTAATCTGACATTTTTAAAAGTGCCTTATTTTCATTATAATATTTCTTCGTTTTCAGAGATGTTTATTCTAGTTGGGTTGCTCTGATGACCTTCCACAGTTACAAAACAATTCTATTTGAATTCACAAGGTGCCTCTCTGTTTCTGCATTTATTTCTAGAAATTTTGAGGAATGTTATCCATTCTTTCTGGAGAGGTGCAGGGTTTCAAGAATCTATCTCACTCTTAAAACTCGGCTCCCTGACCAGAGCCCCTGATGATTCTTACAAGAAGACTGGTCCTAGATGAAGGAAAAGGCGTTCACGGCAGCCTTCCTTAGAGGAGAAGCAGGTCTGAGGGTTTTTGAAGAGGTTTCTTCTCCGCTCCATCCACCTCTCCCTCCTTCCCTGTCTCTGGACTTAGAGCCCTGTTGTTAGGAGACTTGTGGTTGTGTCCCAGAAAGCGTTTGACCAAGGGGAAGGTGCAGTGCCAGAAGCTGGAAGAAAGGAAAAAGGGAGGTGTTTATCGCCCTGAAGACGCCTTCCAACTTTTATTATTAACTCCTTTTCCAAAGTAAACTTTCGGATTTGTTTCAAGTAAGTTCTGGCCAAAGTACAGTTGGGTTTGCTGTGTTCTCCAGGAGCAGAGGCAAAAAGAGCCTGACTGCTGGGCGAGGAGACGGCACTCACTCGGTAGAGTGGAGAACGGCTGAATCTGAAGGGACGGCGGCCACTGGGACTTGGGGATCGTGGGGGCACGAGTGAGGACCTGCGTTAGCCCCGTCACGGTTACGTGCAGTGCAGCCGATGAGCCAGCGTCCGCCTTGGGCAAGGTACTGCTGCCCAGCCGGGGAGGCCGGCGCCACCATCCGCTGTTTCAGTAGAGAGCAAATGGAGGGAGGGGTGTCCAGGGGGCATTTGGAGCAAAAAGAAAGGGTTCTGAGGGCTGTGCAGGAGCCCTGAACCGGTCAGGCAGCATAGCGAGGCTCCCGCCCTGGCGTGAAGGGCCATGAGAGTCTCCAAAGAACGAGGACTTTATTCTGTCTGAGGCCCTTCCAAGGGTTTGGAGGGTACAGGGTGGGGAGTGATGTGAGGGCTGGGTGCTGGAGGCTGCGGTGCAGAGCAGGGAACACGGGCAGCGCCAGATCAGCACGAAGGCTGATAGAATGGGCTCAGCAAGAAACGGCACGTTCTGGAAATTGGGGTGCGGTGGGCAGTATTCATTCCACCAACGTTTATTGTGCCGGGCACCAGCCCGGTCCTGAGGATGCCGCAGTGAACACACCATCAAAAGCCCCTGCCCTCGTGATGCTCATGTTCTAGTGGAATAGACAGCCAACAAGCCAGGAGACGAGGAGAGCCTTGCTTTGCTGCCTGAGGGTTTCCTGTGGCCCTAGCCTGGGTGCCTTCGAAATGACAGAGGACCGATTATTTAGTCATGAAATCGGCATCACGCCTCTCAGAATTTTAATGGTTAAGAAATCAACTTCGTTTCCAGTCATGAAGTAGCCACTTTACCTCAGGATTTTCCCAACTCAGCCAATCATAAAAATCTCCTGGGTGGATGCTTGTTAAAAATGCTGTTCTGGGCCCCACCCTAGACGGAGTGAGACATAGCCTCCCAGGGAGGGCCTGGGGACCTGCGCACAGAACCCCGGATGCTTCTGAGGAGGCCGAGGAGGCCCGTTTGGGGAGCCGCAGAGCCTACCGTGCTCCTTCCCACGGCCCCCCTCCGTCTCCTCCTGGCCACTTTGCCAGCTCTTGCTCACCTCTTGCTCACCTGGCTCCCAGAGCTCGGCCAGGTTGCTGCATTTTGCTGCTGCTTGTGTTGATTTAGGATGTGTCTCCCCTGTGGGGCAGGAGAAAACCAGGGCTGTGGTTTGCATTTCTCTGTCTCCCCCACGGGGCTGAGCTTGGGGTGGGTAGGGGCCGAGGCAGTGAGATGGCACGGGAAAGCCCCTTAGGAGAGATGTGAGGGAGTGCCACTGTGGCTGGAGGGTGCCTGGGAGAGATCAGTGGGTTTAGAAGGGCCTGGTGAGGACCAGTGTCATCACACTGTGTAGACCTCAAGCCTCAGGGTTGTCTAGTCCAGTCTCCTTATTTTATACTTGAGGAAACTGAGGCCACACAGCAAGCAGTACAGGGCAGAGCTGGGCTTTGGCTCAGGCCAGGGTGTTCAGAGTGCCTCAGATGCCCTGAGCCCCCTGTCAGAGGGGTGTAGAGAGGGCGTGGGGGTGCCCTGGCAGGAGTGGGAGCCGCAGTCTGGGACCCTTCCCGCCTCAGCACTTCAGTCTGAGGGACTGAGGCAAGCTGTGACGTAGAGATGTCTGCCACCTGCGGTGTGACGGAGCTTAAAATCCTGTCTGTGAGGCCTGGACCCCACAGGAGAATTTAGCGCCAGTGGTTTCTTTGTGCAGTACCTTGAGGTGTGTGTGTTGCACGAATTAAAAGCAATTTTACAAGCAGAAAGTGGGCCTATAATAATAATCACCGGGGCCGACAAGAGCATGTCAGGCAGGGTGCTTCCCTTGTGGGTTTTCCGCCCTCCTCACAACAACCTCTGAGGTGGAACTGTCGTTGCCCCCACACAACAGAGGAGGAGGTAGAGGCCTAACGCCCCCGGGCAGAGGAGATGAGGCCTGACACGTCCCTCAGCCGCCCCTCTGGCAGGTGGCAGAGTCGGGGTGAGGGCAGGCAGCCTGGCCCCACGCCCTGCCCTTACCTGCCCGCCCTGCTGCCCTCTAAGCAGCCAAGCTAAGCAAGTGTGCACTTTTCCCCATTCATGATGCTAGTGGTTTCCTACTTACTCACTTCGGTATCACCAGCACTTCTAGCAGGTTCAAGGGTATGAGCGCCAACTTTTATATATATATAAATGGTAAAAAAACTTAAAATGAGCAAGTCCTGTTTACTCGTCTCTTTTACTTACACCCCCCCCCCAAGGGTGAATAATTGAATTATACTGGTGCATATCCTGGTCTCGCTACTCATGGAACTTTTAAGATATCAGTGAGAAAGGTTGATATCCATGCTTTTCCAGCCCTGGAATAAAGGATACTGGTATAAAATCAGTTCTTCCTTTGGGGAGAGACTTTTCTTTTTTTAAGTTTTTATAAAGGGTCTTTATTTGGGGTGGAGGCTTACTGTTACCAGGCCGTAAACCATAAGTTACTTCCTTTACCACAGTCTTTGCCACGTGTTGGAGCAAGATGCTTGCCGACGTCTGTCAGGGTTCAGGCTTCCTGGGGTGCTCTCTTCCTGGGGTTCATATCTCTTCAGGATCACCTCCTCTGTTTTCTCCACAAGGTTAGCTGCAGACTCTGAGACCCTTTAGGCTTTGCCTTTTGCCACAAGGCCAGCTGTAGACTTATCAGGTGACCAGCTCTGTCTGTCTGTCTGTCTCTCTCTCTCCCCCCGCCCAGGGCTTCTGCCATGTCTAAGGAGCCGGCTCTTTTCCTCTGTGTTCTTCCCCTGTGTGTTCACTTCTCGGGCTCCAGCATCAAAACTCGGGGAGAGACTTTTTAAAAGCAATATTTACATGGTATACATCACTCTTTTCTGGTCTGCTTCTATGGATTTTGACAAACTAACCCAATCCACAGTATTCACCACCACAATAGAGATGTGGAACCTTTCCATGCCTCCCTGGAATTCCTCTGGGCTGCTCTGCAGGCAGCCCCCTGCCCCACCCCTGGCACAGGGCACCACTGATGCGTTTACTGCTCCTGCAGTTTTGCTTTTCCCGAACGTTGTATAAAGGGACCCCTTCAGGAGGTAGCTTTTGAGTCTGGCTTCTTTCGTTTAGCAGAATGCATCTGAAATCCGTGCTGTAGCACGTCTCAGTGGTTCCTTCCCCCCTTCTTTTTCCCTGAGAGTATTCTGTTATGCAGCTGCACCGCAGAGGGGAGACAGGGGTAAAACTGGTCAGGCAGGGTGTCCCTCAGGAGCCCCCGTAGCGGTCCCAGGGGACGTCTAAAGCTGTTTGCAGCCCCACGTCCGCCCCTACCCGATGCCCTCACTGGGAAGAGAGACGCCGTCCTCACTAAGAGCGCTCTCGTGTGCCACCGTTTCTCCCGTCTGCAGAGGAGTTGTCGCCCTCTCTCTGAACATGAGTGATCTTCATTGGGGAAGGAGAATTCAGAATTGGTAGAGCCACCCCATTTGCGGTCTTCTGTCACAAGGGAGAAAAACGTCGGCCTGCTGTTGGAAGTAGGAGCAGACCGCCAAGGCCACGGCTGCTGGTGTGACGGGGGTGACCGCTCTGGGGCCGCATCCCAGTTGTGCAAACGAAACCGGGCTCTCCCTCTGTCCTCTGAGTTGCAGGTGCTCTTCTCAGAGCCTCGACTGTGAATGTGTTCTTCCTTTGTACTGACTTTATAAGCCCAGGGAAGGTAAGAGCCACGCCTCTGGTCCTCCTAAATATTTGAGCACATTATTGTTCAGGACGTGTTGGCAGCCTGGCCGAACGACTCCATGCTGTCGCGCAGGTGGCCTCTGAAGGATCCATACCCAGCCTGGCCTGGGGATGCCCCCAAATCATAATGCTGTCACGGCTGGGTGGGGCTCAGCTGTCAGTTGCCCACCCTGTCACATTGTGATTTTAAGTAAACCATTTCTAATCAAAGAAAGAGAAAACTAAGGCCCAGAGAGGGCCAGTGATGTTCCCAGAGTCACACAGCAGTCCAATAGAAGGACTGAGGCTCAGGCAGTTCTCTGGGGTGCCTCCCCAGGGGCCCCTCCAGGAGGATGAGCCAGGGTGACCCGTGGGAAGGGGCTGCTCTCTGCCCTGTAATAAGCAGCTGTGCACATCTCGCTTGCATACTGTACCTCTGCCTGTCAGGAGGAAAAGGGCAGTGTGCCATGCTTCTTGAGGCAGGTGGCTCCTTTTAAAGCTGGGGCTTTTTGTTGCAGATCTGACACCGTTTCCATGGAGGCAACTGCCGGGCAGCCTGTCCCTATCACCCTGGCCCTCGGTGGAGCCCGCCAACCCCCTGGGGGGGGGGCGGTACCTGACAAGCCCTGCCAGCGTCTCCCTCCCTCCCTCCCACTTAGCTTTCTGTTATAGGAGTTTAATTTGAAGGTAAAGCCAGGTAATTGCTGGTCCCAACCTGCACTGCCCCAGGAACTTGCATCCTGGTGGCCTTTGTCGTTGCTGGGGGACCCCTTTTTTGTGGCTCTGCTCAGTGGCGTGGGTGGGAAGGGACTTCACATAGAGCATAGAGAGTGTATATTGACTTTCCTCACTGTTCCTGGCAAATCTTAAAGGTGAGGATAGGACAAGTATTTAGCATCTTTGGTAAACTGCAAGGGAATGCTTCAAAAAACTGTCAGTGGCATCTATTTCTTGACATTAATTCCATCAACCTGCATTTCCTTCTGGGTGGGACTGCAGCGTGGCAGCTGCAGCTTGCTAACCTGGTTGTGAGAGTAAGTTGGTCTCCCCTCCTCCTTTTACTGTCCTGGCATTCCTGAGCTCGGTCTGTTTCATTTCATGCCGGGATCACAGCTCCGTGATGAAGCCTTTATTATATTAGCCAGTCAACAGATACGTTCTCTGAAGAATTCTGGGTTTTTAATTACCCCACTTAAGCCTTCGGACACAGTGGTTCTGAGGGGCATTTTGCTTTGCTAAATTCCAGATCCAAAGGCGAACCTTTAAAGACTAGAAAAGGGTAATAACGACTTGTTAGATCACAGGAGCAGGGAAAGCCGGGGGCCCCCCCACCCCACCCCGTTTTAAGCCCTTGCAGGCTGTGGCGTAACTGCAGTCTTATCAAACATGCCAGTGCACATTGCTTCCCAAGTCTGTTTTGAATTCGTTTGGGTAGAAACGTACCCACCTTCTGTTCCAGTAGGTGGAGAAAGATGCTTAAATCCTAGAAGCACCACTTAACCTACCTTTTTAGGGTATTGCAGGTTTAGTTAGAGGGCTGGAGGACTTCCAAAAAAATATGACTCAGGGAGAAAAAGACTACTCCCACAACCAAAAGGGCGGAGGCTCACGGCCGGGACAGGAAAATTCCCAGCCGGGAAAGTGTCTGTCTGCAACACAGACGCATTGGGTCATGGATTTGCTTTCACAGAATACGTGAAACGGAACAAAAGTCCTTTGAATTCTCATTCCAAGAGGCCCAGTTTCTGCAGGTGTGTCTTTCGATCTTAACCTTGTATTCAGTATTATTTCAAACGATTTTTTTTAAGGCGGTGTCGACTCCAAAATGAATAATTGGCTAAAAAGGGGAAACATTCTGTCTCCCATCCCTCTACCAACTGCTTGTCTTAGGGCGGCAGGTGGGAGATGTCATTCCCTACAAGACCCCCTTGCTGCCCTGGTTTGCCCTCCCCTGCGTTGTGTCTCCTTTACCCGTTAGCAGCTGGCAGTGCACCCTCAGCCTCTCTCCATCCCACCCCGAGTGTGTCCTCCGGCTCTTGGCGCCCGGGAAATCTCTCAGCTTCCCTGAGCGCGGATGGGAATCGCACCTTCTTGGGATGGCCGCGATTCAGTCCCGGAGGCCGTGCGTCCTCACGTGTAGCTTAGTGAGCTGCACACTGGTGCCTGGTAAACGGTGCTCCCCTTCCCAGCCTGGCGAGTGCTCGGAAGAGTAAGTAGAGTAACGGGAGGGTAGTAAGTTTTTAACGCGCAATTCTTCCCTGCACGGGCTTGGCTGGCCTCAGCCCTTCTCTGGGCCCTGCTTTAGGGTTGTCCTTCCAGGGTTAGGTGTCTGTGCAGGCTGCAGAGAGAGGAGCCTGGCACACAGGTGTCGGCACAAAAGAAGGAGCTGGGGCCAGAAGTAGGCTAGGAGCAGTGTGTCCCTTAACAGTGTGAATTGTTGATTTAAAAAAACCATAAAAACCAGTTGTATTAGTCAGCCAAAGGGGTACTGATGCAAAATACCAGAAATTGTTTGGTTTTTATAAAGGGTGTTTATTTGGGCGAAAAGCTTACAGGTACCAGGCCATAAAGCATAAGTCACTTCCCTCACCAAAGTCTATTTCCACGTGTTGGAGCAAGATTGCCGCCAACATCTGCGAGGGTTCAGGCTTCCTGGGTTCCTTTCTTCTAGGGTCTTGCTTCTCTCTGGGTTCAGGGTTCCTCTTTTCCCAGGGCTCACTTCTTCCTGGGCTCAGGGTTCCTCTCTTCCTGGGGCTTCTCTTTCCTCTGTGTGCTTACTTCCTGGGGCTCCAACTTAAGGCATCAGCATCAAACTCCAATATCAAAAACCCCAACTCTCTCCTTTGCCATGCCTTTTATCAGTGCCCTAATGACGTGGCCCAATCAAAGCCCTAATCATGCCCAGGTACAGACCAGATTACAGACATAATCCAATTTCCATCTTTGAAATTCATAACCATGTCGAACTGCTACACCAGTCATTAGGTTTGTGGGTACCTTTTGGATTTTGGAGATTCAGAATATATTTTGTTCTGAGCGATACACACAGCTCAACTCCTCCTAGGCCCTCAATAAATGTGGCTAAAGAAATGAAGAGTAGCTGGTGCACCTCTCGGAGATGCTCGTGCTGTGGCACAGAGCAACTTCTGGTCAGTTCTCTCTCTGTTGTGCTTAGATATGTGCTTCTTGTCCTGCAGTGATGTGTGGAATCTATCTACCTTTAAAAGTTCATCTTTGCATTTTCAAAATAGGAACCCCCCCCCCCCATTACTAAGATAATATGGGCTAATTGTAAAATACTCAGTTAATGAAGGGAAAAATGTCACTCCAAATTCTGCTATCCCGCGGTAACCATGGTTAACATTTGCAAACTCCCAGGCTCAGTTCTGGTCAACAAATATTAAGAAGCACTTCTGGTGTGCTGGGGCTCTGGGAGCACATGGAGCCTGCTCCTTTGTAAGCACCCGCCTTTGCTTGTGTGTGTGGACACCCGCCCTGGCCAGCGTGGGGGCCTGACCCGTGTTCTCACAGCTGCATGACGTGGCAAGTGCGCAGTTCGCCCTGACTGAGCTGGCTGATTCCTGATCAATGGAAACTGAGATTGCTTGTGATTCTAATGAAAGAACGTGAGAGCTCGAGTGATGTACCTGCTTGCCAAACTCCATTCGTGCTGTGACTCAGGAAACAAAGCTGGGAAGCAGATTTGGCTCAACGGATAGAGCATCCGCCTACCACATGGGAGGCCCAAGGTTCAAACCCAGGACTTCCTTGACCCTTGTGGAGCTGGCCCAGGCGCAGTGCTGATGTGCACAAGGAGTGCCGTGCCATGCAGGGGTGTCCCCCATGTAGGGGAGACCCACGCACAAGAAGTATGCCCCGTAAGGAGAGCTGCCCTGCGTGAAAAAAGAGCAGCCTGCCCAGGTGTGGCACTGCACATGCGGAGAGCTGACGCAGCAAGATAAGACACAGATTTCTGGTGCCAATGATGAGATTTGGGGGTGGGGGGCAGGGAAGGAGAGAGAAATAAATAAAAAATAAATCTTTAAAAAAGAAAAAAAGGAAACAAAGCTGCTATGTCCTTCAGTTGACCATTCCCAGGGTCAGGTGGCCCAAGGCCCAGCGAGCAGGTCCTTGATGGAGCAGGTACCTGGTCGTCAGAAGCATGGGCAGGGGCCTGGTCCCTCCCACCCCACCCTCCTGGCTTCTCCCAGGCACACGCTGGCACAGAGGGGCTGCTCGCCATGAAGGAGGGTCTGTGCAGGAGAGGGCCCCAGAGGAGAGGCCTGCAGAGTTAGAGGGGAAGGCCTCGGCCTGTCTCAGCTCTTCACCTGTCCCTCCCCTCCTGCTTTTCCAGAGGGGGACCTATTTCAAGTTTGTAAATTTCAAGTTGATGACATGCCCCTGGCAGTTGGCGGTCTCCATGGCGTTCCACAAACACTCCTGCTGGGACCAGTCCTGCCCGTTCAGATACCCGGACTTCAGACCTCGGGCCACAAGAGGGCGGGAGCCAGACAGCATGGCACGATGCCTGCTTCCGAGCTTCCCATCCAGCACTCAGTGGCCCGGAGGCACCGTGGGCCTGGGGGGCCGCTGCGGGCTGTGTGCTGGGCGGCGGGAGGCCAGCCTGGGATCCCTCGCCACCAGCAGAGAGCCGTGGAAAGCATGTGACGCAGCCTGCTCCTCCAGGCCAGCCTGGTTCTGCGCATTTAGCCTCGGACATTTGCTTCGGACATACCCACTCTCGCCTAGATACCAAGTCTAACCCCGTGAGAGTTTATTGCCAGCAGAGTAAAAGAAACTAAAACCATTATTAGTAATTTTCAGAAATTGTGAATAAATTCCCTCTCTGTCGCCTTTTGCAAATTATAGCCACTCTCAATTACTACTTGAAATGGTACAGGGCCTTAAGGAGACCCCCACGCAGGCGAGTGTCCTCCTTGTCGTGTGCCGTGCTGGCATTCAGGATGGCAGTGGGGCACCCGAGGCGGTCCCAGTGTGCCAGGGCTGTGGGTGCTGACGGGAGGGAGCGCCTGGGTGGAGGCGAGCACTGGGGGCGGCACCTACAGGGTTCTGAACACGCGGCTGCTGGCTGAGAAGGAGGAGTCAGGAGCCCCCTTGTCCGCCATCCTGAGCTGCCCTCGCAGAGGGGCACAGTTCTGGCGCCGGGAAGTGGTGTGTCCGGGCAGGTGCCCTCACTCCACCCCTGAGCCTGCGGGATGGGCATGATAGCGGCTCTGTTAGCTGAGGCTGGAAACACCGAGGTGAAAGGCTTGGAAGTCAAGAGCGAGGTGTTTGCTGGTTTAAACAATGGGTTCTAGATGTTTTCCCATGGCTCTGTGGCCAGGAAGGTGGCACTTAGGAGGGGGTCAAAGGAGAGTCGTGGAGTTGAAAGGGGGTGCTACGGAGGTCCTGGTTGAAGCCGGTGGTTGGGGGGTGGTTGGGGACGGAGGAGGCAATGCGTGGTTTAGCCTGAAGGAGTAGACAGGGCTGACCTTTGACCTCCCCTCTGGAAGGGCCTGGTGAGTCAGGCTGCAGGTCTCTGAGGGCTTGGTGTCTGGGGGGCTTGGGGAGGGGAGGTTGGTGGAGGGAGCGGCCAGCCCCGGGCCTCAAGGGTGGTGAGTGCTGGGAGCGCTGGGGGAGAGGGCGGCCTGAGGGAGCGCTGGGCTCTTACATGTGCCCCTCTGGCTGAGGAGGCCTCCTTGGCTGCTTTCTACAGACATGAGGGAAATGAAACCAAGAGAGGTTAAGCAACTTGCGGGGGTCACTCAGCTGAGTCCCACAGCTCGGTTCAGCCTGGCTCCAGCTTGCCGCTCACCCCACACTGCCTCTGGGGCGGGCTAAGGGGCAAGTGTCAAGTGAGAGCGAAGAGGCGGCACCGGGGGCCAAGCCTCTCCACAGCTCGCCTGGGAAAAGGCGGCAGGCTACGGGAGGGGCAGGCTACGGGAGGGAACCGCAGGCCTTGTTTAGGCCTTGTTTTCACGTGCTCCGCGGGGAGCCGAGTGCTGGTGGACTAGGAGCAGAGGCGCTGGTCTGAGGGGAGGAAAGCCAGGACCAGCCTTTTGAAAGCGTTTTGGTGGCAGATTTAAAACGTGACTAACGTCACTCTAAAATAATCTCTCTCTCCCAGGAATGACCCAAAGCTGGAATTTTTAAAATTTATTTTTTTAAATAAATCCCTAACAGCGCTGTGCACATCTCCGCTAGTTTCATAAAGAAAGGAACTAGTTTCATAAAGAAAGGAACTTCGCAGTGTGGGATGTGCTCACGCATCAGACATTACACGTTGCGTTGACAAGCCTTCAATCTTCAGTTTTAAAGTGTACAGTGAAATCTTGAAAATGTAAAAAAAAAAAAAAGCAATTTACTTCTTAAAAAGTCCACAGTGAAATATCTGCCCCAGTCTTTGGGTTGAACTAATTTGAGTAGCATCACATATTTTGATATCTGGAAAAAAAATTTTTTTTAAGGAGACTTTGTAAGCAGTAAATGAAACATTTTCAGTTAGCAGGGACACCTTCCCGAAGTTTGACTTCTGCGAATTGTTGACCCCTAGCAGTAAAATGTCTGTATTTTCTTAGGACCTTTGCTTAAGAAATTTAATTGGGAATAATTTCTGTTGCACCTGATCTCTAGCCAAAACATTCACATTTTGCCTCCTCTGTGGAGACCTGGGCTGAGTTTTATCTCTGCGTCACTGCTAAGTGTTCCCGCGCTGTTCACAGAGCTATAATTAACTCACAGGATGCCAGGCAGCCAGATTCGGCCAGGCGCCAAGAAATCAGCCCCAATTACTACATTCACATTGTCAGTAAAGCCCACTTCACAGCTTCTGCTAATTTGAAATGGCAAGTTCCAACTTTCCATAGTCAAATGACCATTTTTGTACCATTTTATTACATGGTGATATTTATCCATTATTTTGGCTATGTAAACTTGTATTATAATGACAATTAGTTGTTGAGCATTTTCTAAAATGATTTGTAATTACATCTCTTAGATGGAAAAATTGTGTCTGCTCAGATGGAGTGGGCAATACATTCCGTGCATGGTAGAAATACTTGGGAATCAACTTTTTGTAAGGGGAGGAAAAGCTTTGAGATTAGCAGGGGGAAAAAAAGGTGGGCATTTAAAATAAGGGGTAGCCTTAGGGTGTTGTCTGTTTTGTGATTTTTCAGCGTTCGCACTGTCTGAATTCTTGATAAGAACAGAGAAGTGGTTCTGTCCTCTGAGGTCCGTGGGGCGGACCCTCGTCCTGGCTGTGCTGGACCAGCCAGCCCTCCTGGGGCTCCCGAGTCCCTTCTCTGAGGATTGCTGACCTGTCTGGTGGCCGTTGCTGTCTTTCCTGCTGGCAGCACAAGGGGGTTCCCATCTCCGGAGGCTTGTCCCTGCTCAGCTTGGTCTTGCCAGCCTGATCAGGGTGTTTTCAGCAGAGAAAGCTCAGAAGGCCCCATCTAGGCCAGTGTGCTATTCAAAGCATGCCAGAGTGCCTGAAGACCTGTGTACACAGATGGAGCAGTAGGCATTCAGGAACTTTTATAACAATTTGATGTTGCAGAGACAGCCAAGAGGCATTTTTATCAGGTTTTATTAAAGCATCAGTCCTTATTAGATTGGAAATTTGAACATCTATGGTATGTGCTTTGCCGTGGATTGTTTGAGAAGCATTGGCCCTCACTATATAACCCCCAATCTCTGGTTGAATTTCATAGTAACAATTTAATTTGGACAAGACAAAGTTGTTGTTTTTTTTCTGGGCAGTGTCTGTAGGGCACAGTCAGTGGGGTGATAGGGGATCTGAAAGAAGAGGAGGCGAGAGGCAGCAGGGCGCGGCATCTCGGGGCAGCAGCTCCCGTGCCTGGGTGGCAGGCGTGCGGCGTGGGCCCTGCCGAGGGGCTGGTGTCCGCGAGCACGTCCTTCAGCTTCTCCCTTGAGCCCGACCTTTCCTTTTCTTTGCTGAACTGGGCCCGTCTATCTCCCTGCCGGGATTCCTCCCACCACTCCCAGCTTCTGGTGGGGAGCGCACCCCCCATCCTCCCTGGCCCTGAGCCAGCAGCCTCCAGGTCCTGCCTGCCTGCCTGACCAGCTCTCATGTCTCCCCCTCCCCTTTATTCCCGGCCTCCAGCATGGGGGTCAGCAAACGGCAGCCTGTAGGCCATGCCCTGACTCCCTGCTCCCTAGGTCCCATGAGCCAAGAATGTTTTTTATTTTTTTAACTGGTTGAAAAACATGACACATGCAAATTAGATGACATGTAAATTTCACTATCTATAAATAAAGTTTTATTAGCACTAAACCACCCTCTTTTGTTATCTGTTGTCTATGGCTGCTTTTGAGCTACAGTGGCAGTTAGGTAGTGACAACCAAGGCCATGTGGCCCACAAAGACTAACACATTTACTCTTTGACCCTTTACGGAAAAAGTTTGCTGGCTCATGTTCCAGTGCGTACTTTTGCCATGCCTTTGTGCAGTTACCATGGCAACCAGTCAGTCAGGTCTTGGTTAAAATCCTCTGGTGGCATTCCATGGACTAATGTAATGTTCTTAATGTGTTCCCAAGAACACCAGTCCCTAACAACACTAGTAAAGGCTCTGAAAAGCCCTGAAGAAAAGAAACCTGCTGCACATGGATTAATCTAGTACTTTCCAAACTATTGACTGTAAGAGCCATATTTTCTCTCTTTTTCTATTACCGTCCTATAGCAGAGGTCTGCAGACTTGCCTGAAAGGGGCCACCTAGTAAATACTCTGCAGGCTTTGCAGACCATACTATTTCTGCTTAACTATTAGCCTTGCGATGAAGCAGCCCTAGACAGTATGTAAGTGGACAGTGTGGATTTGTTTTCAGAAAACTTTGTTTAATAAAACAGGTGGTGGACCAGATTTCACTTGTGGCCTGTAGTTTGCTGACCCCTGTCCTACTGACTAAAGGGTGGTCCCTGGACCAGCAGCATCAAAGCACCTTGGAACTTGCTAGAAACGCACATTCTCAGGCCCCGCCCTGGCCCCTCTGAACCAGAAAGTATGGGGGTGGGCCCAGCAGTCTGTGGCTTAACCAGCCTGCCTGGTGACTCTGATGCCTTCCAGGATTGGGAAACAACTGCCGCCAAAACACGGGAAACACTTTAGGGGATGCGGACATCAAGAATAAAGGCTGACCCCGTGCGGCGCTGAGAGCCGCAGGCCCCCGTGCGACAAAGCGACCCACCAGAAAGACAATGACGCAGCCAGATAGGAAAAAAAAAAAAGAATAAAGGCCAACGTGACCAGGGATTAAAGACCCTCCGTGGTCTGGTCTCTGACCAGTGCCCGTCCCTCGTCAGTAAACACGGCGCTCAAGCTAAACTGCTTTTAAGTTCTGGAACATGCCATCCTTTTCTCCGCCCCGTTCGTTGGCACAGGTTCCTTCCTTGCAGAGTGGCTCCCTCTCCCTAACTTCTGCTGGTCATTCCTGACGCACCTCGCCTTGAAAGTGTGCTCGGAGTCTCCCCAACCCGCACGCCCCCACCTCTAACCCCAGGCTGTCAGGCTCCCCCTCGTCTTGCACTTGCCTCCTTGTGTGTGTTAGACCCATCGTTGACTTTCTTGCCTGCCTTTCCCACTTGGCCGTCCGTGGCTGTGCGGGCGCCTTGAGCCAGGAGCCGTTTTACTCATCTCTGTATTACCAGCACAGATTGGGCGCCCCCGAAAGGTCTGCTTGTTGAGTGGTTAAACAAACGAGCAAAAGAACAATGTCCTTGGGGCGCTGGCTCAGGAGCCACCGGGCGTGCTTTCTCCTGGGGCAAATTGCTTCCCCTCCCATGCCTCAGTTTCTCCATTTTTCAACCAAGGTTAAACCAGATAATCGCTCTGATAACTTCTCATTTTGTTGAGTGGTGGCTGGAATTTCATTGTGACTCGACTGGGGAAGTCGAGTCAGTGCCACGGGGATTCCTGGCTTTGTGGGGTTCCGGGAGGCACTGGTGGTGTAAAGCTCCTCAGTCATTTCCTCCCCCACTCCCCTTCTGACTCACTGATTGATTGATGTTTGGAAATTGTGACTCATCTTGTTAGAGAAGGAAAAGGAAATTCTGTTCTCCTCTTACTCCCTCCCTTTCAAATAAGTAATAAATAAAAGTGGCTCTACTTGTTGCCGTAAGAGGCATTTAAATACATTTCTGGTGTTCATAATTGGCAGCTTCCGAAAGAAAGGTGCTTATTAGAAGAAAAAAATCTTCCTTGTGTATTTGTTTTCAGCTTTCTCGTCAGTAAAATCATGAAGTAAGTTGGCGTGTGAATTTGCCCCCCTATTTTTGAAAGTTTGGCGCCGGCTCATGTTTTACCGTTGGAGAGTTAAACTACTTCTCTTTTAGTAAGAAATGTGAGGGATAGCCTCTCCACCTTCAGAGTTTCAAAATGAGTTCATTAGGCTGGTGAGTAATGATGTCTTAGGCCTGGTTTATTAAATGTGAAAGAATAAGATGTTCTGGGTTGACATCACGTACCAAATATAGATAAGGCCTGGATCAGCTGGCCCCGAGGCCTGGCCGAGGGCTGGTGCCAGAGCACAGCTGAGTGTCGGGGCGTCCGTTCTGTTCCTTGACACGGAAGATTGAAGACCGTAAATGATCAACCTCTGCTTTTAAGGGCCTTCTCCCGGCAAATCCAAGGAAAGGGCATTAGTTCTCTTATCACTGTAATATTAGAATGATGGCTTGGAGTTTTACATTTGCCTTTTTACCCTCTTCTGGTTCCAGCATGTCCTAAATCTTTTACGCCCTGGGTTCTTCTGGAAAACTCACCAGTGACGTCAACGTCTTTTCAAATTTCACCTCAAGGCCAAGGCTCCCTCGATGCTAGCCATTGTAATTATTTTATTATTGTTCTCCTTTTCATTAGTATTTGCCAGGCACAATACCAAGTGCTCTTTGTACCTGGCACTCATGATCTAATTTAATCTGCCCAGCAGCCTGATGAGGCAGGTACCATAACATCCCACTGTGGAGGTGAGGGAGCTGCGGCTCACGGGGCCTCCTGGAACGCCTCAGGTCACGGCCGTTCCCGGTGAAGACAGACGCACGCCTCGTCCCTCACTGCACCCCCTGACTCTGCAGTGACAAATTCCCTGGTGCTTGATGACCGAAAACACAATAAGTGAGACATGCATTATGTAGAAGTTTTGTAGAAGCTCTTTAGCAGCAGGTTCCAGGCACAGGAGAAGAGAACGCAGGCTCCGGTCATTTCTGGGCACCCGGGTGACATGTGCACTGAAGGAAGAAGAGCTCTTGCTCCTCCATGATAACATCAGCAGACGTGCCGCTTGCCCTCGCCGTGCTGAGCACTTGACACTCATTCTCTTTAATCTTTACTTTCCAAATGGGCATAACAGGGCCTGTTGTACAGGCGAGGAAACTGAGGCTCAATGCAGTTCAAGAACTTGCCCCCAGCCATTGAGTGGGTGAGTGACGGACAGCACTGGGGCTCTGTCCCCCACCCCATGGCCTGCGCTGTCTTGGGGCGGGGGGGGGGGGTGCCTGGCTGAGCTTCCCTCCTACTTCGGGCACTCCTGGGCCAGTCTAGACGTCCAAGAGTGTGCTCTGTCCTCTGGCCCCACCACCCGATGGGCCTGTGGAGGGCACCCTGGGGCCAGCGGCTTCAGCACCGAGCTGGGGAAGAGGCCCAGGGGCCGTTTCCCACCTGGGGCAGCCACGTCGTGGTAACTGGCCAGAGAGAGCCAGGGCCACGAGTGTGTGGGTGGGGGTCTGTAGCTGCCTTCCCTAAGGGGACCGTGGGCCAGAGCTAAGAGCCACGGCCCTCCTCCTCCTCCGTGATGCAGGCTGCTGAGCAGAGAGGAAAGGGGGCAGTTTGGAGGAGAGACCATCAGCCCTGTGTCCCCCCCACCTTGGCGAAAGGGGTGGCACGCACACAGCCCATGCTGGAAATGAGAATTGGAAGGCGTCTGTTGAAACAGTGCCCTGCACGGATGACGCCAGGTTCAGATCGTTTCCATTTCTGGGTTAGGAGTGGCCTTTTCCGTAGGGGCTGGTGATAGTTATTAGCATATGACGCCAGGCACGCAAAATTGTAATCTGACTCATGAAAGAATATATAGTTAGTTCATGATTCGATTGTCGAGCAAGCCAGTTTTTAAATAAGCAGATGGATTCTTGAATCTTTTCCTTTTGAAAATGTTTTCAAGGGCACAATAGGAAAATTGGTTCAGACTTTTCTGAAAATAGTTATGTAATTGGAACCTTATAAATGTTTATGGTCCATCGAACCAGCAACCCAACTTTAAGAAGTCATCCTAAAAAAAAAAAAAAAAGATTGGTGGTCAGAGCTTTACAAATAAGTGTCAATTATGGTGTTATTTCTACAAGTAGAAGTGTGGAAGCTGTCTAATGCCCAATGTGGGGAATGGTTAGATTATGTAAAATTTATTCTTTGGAATTATTATGTAACTGATATCGTTTTCCAAGAATATCTAATAACATGGGAAATAATCGATACAAGTAAAAATCGTAGATGCTCTATCATCCTCATTTTATGAAAGGAAACTCTAAAAACATATAGACACTGTGAATACGTGTCCCTTTAAGACACATGTGCACACAGCTGTCAAATGTACACAAGGGCTGATGAACATGCACACGTAGAAAACACCGGGAGGATGTGATTCAACGCCCTGGCAGCAATTATTTCTGGAAGGTGTGAGATCGTTTGATTTTATTTCTTAATTTCTCTGTTATTTTTCTATATTTTCCTAATTTCCGACAGTGAGAATGTTACTTTTTCACTTAGGAACTAAGAAAATCTTCAACTTTACAAAAAAGAGGAAAGAGTGCTCTCAAAAAGCCTCCGGTATTTATGAATTCACTCACCAGGCCTTTTTCAGGGGGAAGCAGTGGTTTTAGCAGACGGGCTTTGAAGTCCGGCTGGCCAGAGTCTGAGCAGAGCCGCCTGCTGGCTGTGGACCCTGGGCGGGTCACTGAGCTCTCCAAACCTCGGGGTCCCCATGCGTGAAATGGGGTGATCCTAGGCCCTGCCTCTTGGAGTCCTTGAAGTGATCGAGGGAGATGAAGGCCTGAGCACCTGTCGGCCACTCGCTCTGACTAGTGTTATCGCCGTGGTTATTAAACTCCCAGCACGTGCCAGACACCGGGCAAGGTGCGAGGAGTGTCGGAGTCGGTAAAAATAGCCCCCTACTCCAGGAGCTTACGGCGCACAAGTTAAAAATAATAGCGGCATGGAAGCCTGGGAGTGCTGTGTCAGGGGCACACGGGGGCTCGGGAAGGAACCGGCCGGGGGGTCGTGCGAGCTGAGCCCCCGCGCGGGGTGGGTGATTGCCCGCGAGCGCGTGGGGGCCAGCGGCGGCAGCCAGACGTGACGATAGTTATGGGACAGGAGAATCTAGGAAACTCCGTTTAGCGGGAGGAGTGCTCAGGAGTCTAGGGTGGCGCCGAGTCTCTAGCTCGGGCCTAACCGGAGAGCGCTCCTGTTTCAGTGGCTAAGAACAGCGGTATCCTTATTTGAGGGAACCTAAGCTGAGTGTGTGCCAAGGGGCCTTGACCTGGCATCGTCACCTCTGAGTCGCCAGTCCTCTAGCCCCTCCTTTTTTTTTTTTTTAAGATTTATTTTCTTTCTCTCTCCCCCACCCCGTTGTCTGCTCTCTCTGTCCATTCGTTGTGTGTTCTGTGTCCGCTTGCACACAGGGTGGCACCGGGAAACTGCGTCTCTCTCTTTTTTTTTTTTGCGTCATCTTGCTGCGCCAGCTCTCCATGTGTGCGGCGCCACTCTCGGGCAGGCTGCGCTTCTGTTTGTTTTTTTCACGTGGGGCGGCTCTCCTTGCGGGGCTCACTCCTGTGCATGGGGCACCCCTGAATGACACAGCACTCCTTGCGCACGGCAGCTCTGCGCGTGGGCCGGCTCACCACACAGGTCAGGAGGCCCTGGGTTTGAACCCTGGACGCTCCCATGTGGTAGGCAGACGCTCTGTCATTTGAGCCACGTCTGCTTCCCTAGCCTGCCCTTTTTAAAGCCCACCAGCCTGAACTGTTGGATGTTCCTGTTCACCCCATCTCGTATCAGAAGAATTTTATTCTGTTCTCTTAAGTGGCTTTTTTCCTAGTGATTATGTCAGACCGGAGAGTGTCCCCACCCTGCCATGGGGCCTCCGATTAGCTTGGGGTGCGGGTGTCCTGCCCCACAGGTGCTTTTTAGAGCTTGTGAAGCAACTGTGGAAGGCCAAGGAAGATCTCTAATTATTTCTCTGGAAACCAATTATATTGAGGGTGGAGTGCTTCGCCTTTAATTTCTTTGTGTGCTTGTATTTTTTTTCCCTCACAGGAGGTATATTCTTTTCTTTCCTGTTTGTTCCTGCTTGATTTGGGGAGGCTGCTGTTTTCATTGCCTAATTAATGGGGAAGTGTTCTGTTTAGGATTTCATTGTGTACGTGTTCTCTGTTTGAACATGGTACAACCTGTGGGCCCTTTTAAACAGTTACATGCCTGATGCTTTATAGGGCAGTAACTGTACTAATTTCACAGTGCTTTTCAGATTACCATTGTCCTGTTCAAGAGACTAGGTTTGCTGTTTTAATAAGACCTCAGTCCATCCAGGCCCTTAAGTTGGCACAGTTGTGCTCTGATAGCGTGGTGCTTTAAAATGAATTACAGAGAACATCCTGCGCCTGCCTGGCTGTTTAAGACGCCCTCGGTCAGAGGCTGCTTCCACCCTAGACCTTAGCCGTTTGCCTTGATGTTCCTTCCTAGTGTATCACTGAGAAATTTCTAGGTATCTGTCTTTTCAGTGAGGTTCATTGTGTTTGTCTTGCCCCATTCCAGGTTTCACTAATGAGATTCATTTGTAAAGGCGATTTGAAAATTAACTGGATGATTAATTGCAAGATTCTTTTTCTTACCAATGGAAGCCATAGAAGTTGTGGCTTCAGATAAAATTCACAATGAGCCCTTAATGTACATTTTTTTTAACAGGTAACTTTTGAAAGCCTGGTCCCTTAATGAGAATTTAGTGAGATGGAAGATTTTTTTTTTCCTGTGCGTTTGTCACAGATTTAATTCCATTGTAAGGCAGTTTGTGGCCATAAAAGCCCCCAGTGTGTGGAGTCAGAAGCCCCCCTTCCCCCCAGCAGCTGCTCATTAAAGGTCTCTTCTTGGCCAGTTGCTGTGCCCTGGGACAGAGGGTCAGTTGTACCAAGGCTTCCCAGTGCAACGGGGACCCTGCCTCGGGGAGCAGGTGGATGTGGACCATCAGGGAAGGGGACAAGGTGGCACTCTGGTTTGGGTTTTTGTTGGTGTTGCCGTTAGCGAGAATCCTCAAGTGATGAGGTTTGGAGGAGAAGGTGAAGATGGAGGCTGGTGTCTGGAGAGTTGGGGATACTCACAGAACCGCAGGCGGTGCTGCCGGGACGCAGGCTGACCCTCGGGAGGCCGCTGCACCGGCGTCGGTGTGGGAGCCCCTGGCTGCACACGGTCTTCTCCGTGCGTCCCGGGTGGCTTCTGACCGCGCGGTCGTGGGAAATGATTTAACTCCTCGTCCTTGGTGGGCTTTGTCTGTAAAGGTGCTGTGAGGACTGAAGAGCTTACTGCACATGACGATGCTTTACAAACTCTAAACTAGCTATAAATGACTAGTCTGTATTGTTACCACCACCGTTAAGGTAAAATATAACTTGCCAAAAAACCATGTGGGAGGCACTGCATACTGGAGCCCGCACATGGAGAGAGGCAGTGCGTATTTTCCTCTGTTCCTTCCCTTCCACGCTGTCACAGTGTCGGTTAATATTGGAACAACGCACCGGGTGCAGCCGTTCTGTGAAACGTTCGTTACGCAGCCACTGAAAATCATGCTTGTGGAGAGTTTGCCGTACACAGGGCAAGCGGGAGAAAGGGAGAAAACGACAATAACCAAAATACCAACATAGGAAGTAAAGAGAGTTATTTACGATTACTAAGGAAATACACAGGAAAAAAATGTTGGGAGGAACTATGCTATAGTATTATGTAGTGGGTACCATGGGGGTGGGACTTGGAATAATTGTTACTTTTCTATACTTTAAACATACTCTGCCATGGAATATGCTACTTCTGTAATCAGGAAGAAAAAAACAACAACAGCATTAACAACAGCAGCCAAAACCAAAAACCAAAAAACAGGTGGGAATTAGATATGTGTGAAAAACTGAAAAGACAAAATGTATTAGTTTCATCTTTTTAATATTTTCTTGCCATTTATCTTGTCTTAAATACCATTTTCCATCTGGCAGTGGAAATATGAATCAGATTGCACAGAAACTATGTGAATGAAACCCAAATGTCCCTAAGCAGGGCCTTGAATTGCTCTACCCTTTTGGGATCTCCTACTTAAGTTCTGAGATAATGAAATTTGATCTTGATTTCAACTAAAGCTATTAAGTAGTAATCTAACATTTCTATTTAGTGAATCTTTGAAGAAGTCCATGGAGCTCAAAGATAACAGTTGTTATTTATCTTGTATTTTGCCCATTTGTGCCGTGGATTTTGGTTAGTAGCATATGTAAATGATTTTATTTCCTTATACCTGTTTCATGTATAAGAGGGTGATAGAAATGTGCCGAATATTTTCTGGGAAAAATAGATTTCTCCAGTGCTTTTGTAATTCTTTTCTCCTCCTCTCTTTACTTTTATTTATCAATGTCAGATTCCTAATTTGGCCCCAGGGACTTGCTACTAAAGTGTGGCTGTAATTTGTGCCTCTTTTCTACTTTGGCTGTCCTCTTGATCTCCTGTTCTAGGGCTCTCCCTGCTGTGTGTGTTGTCACTTACCTCTTCTGGTCCCCCCTGCCCATCCCTGCTCTGCCTGCCACCTCCTCTGACCCCTGCCACCCGCTGACCCCTTAGTCACCTGCTGCCTTTTTCCATCTTGCAGGAAAAGTCTGTACAACATTTGCCCCCGCCACCAATTTCAGTGCCAGAAACCGTGCTGTTGTCACTGTGCCTGGACAGGCTGCCCCTTTTAACCAGTACTTTGCTGCTGGTTGGATGGGGAGGAATTATGTTGGTCCATGGCTTAGCCATGCATTGATTCCAAGATATCTTAAGTGCCTCCCGTGCCAGAGCTCCCACGTTGGACGCTGGGGTGGAGATAGTGAGCACAGCCCTGCGCTCTGTGTGGGACCCAGTCGTTGTTACCAGGCCCAGGGTTTTTGGGTGAGCTTTTGCTTCTCGTTAATGGAGTGGAAAGCAGAGGCAGGCGGGCAGGGCATGGAGAAAAGGAGTTTCGAAGGGTCCGTGGACAGAGTGACCAACTCGAGTCCTAATCCCAGCCAGTTCCCTCATTGGAAGGATAAGCTTGCTAAGGCTGCTAGTTATTTGCTCCCTTTTACCAAGAGCCAGTATCATAACAAGCCCTTTAAGAAATTGTGTTTCACTTTCTCAGCAACCTTTTCCCCATTTCACATAGGATGAAGCTCAAAGACATATCAAGAAGTGGCAGAGCAGGGATTTGAACCCATGTTTGGCAACCAAGGCCTGTATTCCTTTTATTACACTAAGCAGCAGGCTGGCTTGAACATTTGAACATTCGTTCCCTAAAGAACACACGTTGCAAAGGGTATTGCTCAAAAGAAAAAAAAGGTTTGGTGGCCAGCTGCGTTTCGGAAGCCCTGCACGCTGTTCCCAGCACACTTCCCTCGGTGCTTTGGTCCTCCGCTCAGCATCTACTTCCCAGCCCTCAGGAAGCAGAGCATAGTCATGGCTAAAGGGCGCAGGTGGCCTGGGTTTGAATTCTGGCTCTGCCACTTACTGTGTAGCCACGCAACCTCTCTGTGTGGCATCCTGCTCCACTGTCAAATGGGAAGACAGAAGAAGCTCCCTCATGGGCTTGTTACGGGAATTAGGTGACATCATGCAAATACAGGACTGGGGACCTGCCTGGCTGGGAAGTGCTTGGCCTGTGTCAGCTGTTGTTACTGCTGTTAACAGTTGTTGATTGGCTCGGGGGAGATAATCGGCTGCAGAACACTTCCGGGCTCTAAGAAGTCAAAACGAAAGAACTTGGTTTTACTCTGCATTTTCTGTTCTTTGTGGTTGTCATACTCTTTCGATCATGAAGCACCCACCTGCGTCCTAGAAACTGCAGCTCCATGGGACACACTTTGGAAATGCTGCTTTAGAATGATTTTGGTGCTTTTGGAGTGAGTCGGTCAGAGGTGCAGATTCAAAATCCCACAAGCAAACCAAAACGTCTTGGAAATGATCTCCAGAAATTGGAATGTTGTCGTGTCAGAGTTGGAAAGCGCCGCGGCAGGCAGCTCTGTGGTCACTGGCCGCACTGGGAGGGGAGAGCAGAGGAGGGGGCCTCTTCCCTGCAAGCCTGGTAATGAAAAGGCAGGGCTCGTGGGACGGCGTCTTGTGCTCGTGTCCTGCACATCTCAGGAGCACGGTTCATTTCCAGTAAGGGCCTTTCCCTCCCGGTCACCTCTTGGTGGGGAGGGGCTGGCTTGGCCATCAGCGGTGGTGCCGGATTTCTCCAGAGCCCTCCCTGCCTTTACCCTTAGAACCCTTCTGTGCTTATTTCCAACTGAATAGAACCTATAAACCTATTGCTAGCCAAACAGAAAAGTAATTCCCCTGTTCCCTGTCCCCGGGCATCCTCAGAAGTGGCAGGTTTGTCCATAAGGAATTGGATCTTCTGCTGACAACAGCACTATGATTAGGATGGCTTGCCTGACTCCGCTTCGCGGCTCTCACCAAAACATACCTAAGGAGGGGAGTTGTGGCATTTCCCAGACTCGCACAGCAGCCTGAAACGATCGGATCGTGTTCCAAGCTCACGGAAATGGGCACAGGTGTTCTGCGCACATGGTGCGGTGGGCCCTGCTGGGCTGTCGGTTACAGAAAGCGCCCACAAAGAACTCGCTGGAGCGCACTCGTAAGCGTGACCCGTTCAAAGCGGCCAGTTCCGCTGGGCGTAATAAAAAACTTAACACAGAATCCTGCATGCCTTCTTAGCGTTCTGAAGGTTGGTGGTCTCAGCTCTCTGAAAAGAGAGCGAGTTCTCTACCCAAGACACAGGGCTGTCCTACTGGTTTTCAGTGGACACCAGCTTGGAATCGTCCTTTTCAAGAGCGTGTCTTTCAGGGGATGCGCATGAGGGTCTGCCTGGACCAACACTGCGTGCTCAGAGAGGAGGCGCGCCCGGCGCCTGGTTGCTGGGGTGTTCCGGGCGTTCCTCCAGCACCTAGTGACCGCTCTGTGGGCCGCCAGGGGGAGGCGCCAGCTCGCCGCACCTTGACTCTGGCCCCAGCACTTACACTAGCATTGCGCCTCAGCGTCCTCTTCTGAAAAAATGGGGGTGGCACCAGCCCCTGCCTCGCCAGGTTGTCAGTGAGTCAATGCAGCGGAAGCATCTAGAACAGAGCCTGACACAGAGGCAGGACAGGCGTTGGTCTCTAATATAATGGAGTCCCGGCATTGCCTGAGCAGTAACTCCGTGGAAGAGATGAAATCTCTTCTGAATAGAAAGGTGAGGTGGGCCCAAGAGGAAGCTGAGGAGACACGACCTGGGCATGGCAAACACACCCCTCACCTCAGGACTGAGGAGAAGGCCGAGGACTGAGGAGAAGGCCGGAGTCCAGGCAGGCGTCTCTCTCGTGGACTTCAGTGGTTTTCCTGGGCCATAACCGGTCCCCACTCTTGAGACACCCACATTGTCAAGGCACAGAACAGGTCTGAAAACAGTTTTGTGGTTTTAAAACATACCTTGTAAAAATACGTGTAAAGTCTGGAACAGGTATATACCATTATAAAGAGTGGCAGAGTGACCACGTGGGATTAGAAAACGCAGTGGCGAGATGGATTCCCCCTGACGGCCTGAGACGGCGTCTGCGGAGATGGTATTTGAGTTCCACTTCACAGGGTCAGCTGTTGGCAGTGGGTGGTGCTGCAGGTGGGGCGAGTGGATGGGGCTGTACCTGACCTAAAAGCGCCGTGTTCTTCCCCTGACTTAGAGCCCGCCGCTTTCTCGGTCTTTTGGGCATCCAAATCCAGAAGCACTGCCAGTCGTCCGTCTGTCTGTCCCCAGTGGCTGCCACGCTGCTTGCTCTCTACATCATGGGGGACGTTGGCGCAGAGCAGCAGGCCGCCTGGGGAGCTGGGGAAAAGGGCAGGGCGGGGGTCTGGCGGCCTTCGTGGCGGGGAGGGGGGGTGGGGGCCTTGGGAGGCACCTGGCACCGCCCCCCAGCTCCCCACGCCCTGGCCAGGAGCCGCTGGGCCTTCCTGCGCTGGCCTTTGCACGGCCCCCGAGCTCAGTGGGCTCACCGCGGGTGCGGTCATACCTCGAGGCTGAGCCCCGGCCACCCCAGCTGGCCTGTGGGTGCGTGTGAAATGTCTCCATCTCCCATTCTTCTGGATGGCCCAGGCGGAGTCGGTGCAGGGGGTGGCACATCTCACTCTGTCCCCTAGTTTTACCCTTAGATCAGGGGTTCTTAACCAGGGGTCCGTGAGCTTGAATTGAAACTCAAAAAAAAAAACAGTATTCTTGTGGGGACGTGTTGGTGCAGGTGTGATATATTTATTAAACAATACACAGTAGAGTGTGGACTTCATGGTTTTTCACCCGACTGGCAAAGGGGTCTGTGGAACAAAAAAGGTTGAGAACCCCTGCCTTCGAGGGTACACCTACCTCCCATGCCTTGGCACAGTCCTGCCCTCGTTCCCTCGGTAGCGTTTGCTAGTAGGTTTAAAATGGGAACATTCTAGAGAAAGAGAAATGGTCTTCGGGGTATGGCGAGCCCCCCTGTACTGCTGGGTCACACGGGGAATGCATGAAGTGACGTCCCTTAGAACCCTGTACTGTTAACGGAGGGAGGGGGGAGGGAGGAGAGAGCAGGAGAGGCAGCCGGCAGGGGTGAGTAAATGTAGGGGTGGCGAGGGGAGGTTTTCGTGGATGACTGTACAGGTGGACGAGGCTGCACCCTGCCCTTCCCCGCACCCGCCTGCCGGAGCCCCTGCTTGGGGCTTGCGTCGTCAGGCAGAGTTCATGTCCTCGGTAGACATGGGAATAGGAGAGCAAAATGACCAACAGGGAGGGCCACCTGCACCTGGTCTGTGGCTGCTTGTCCCCTAAGCGCCAGCTGCGTGGTCGTCCTCGTCGTCGGGCCTGAACTTGTCCCGTGCGCCAGCCGTGCTGGAGACTGGAGGTGCTGCGGGGCCACGCGTGGCAGAATGGCGTGGCAGGAAGGCCGCCCCCGTTGCAGTAGGGTGCACAGCCGAGCTTGCAGGTTCCAGCTGGTGACGGGCCCGAGCCTGGCTGGCCCTCCACATCCTGCTGTTGCTCAGGGACCCCTTGGCGCTACTGGGCGCCCCTGCCCTGCAGGACACCTTGGCCTGTCCCCCGCACGGCAGCCCCTCCCAACCTGCCTCTCCAGGCAGCGGCCCTTGTGGTTCTCCTGCCCCAGGGAGGGCGGTGCCTCGAAATTGGCCTGCCTTCATTTTCTGAAAGGCAGTATTAGAAGCAGAGCCAGTTTAAATCCTGCTCTTTTCTGTCTAGTCCACGTGCCTGGGGCGTTCACTGTGTTTTTCACATTTCCCACGTTGTAGATGCTGTCACCCAGACAAAGACAGCGAGGCCTCAGAAACACCTAGAAGGCCCCGCATGTCATAACTGCTTTTGTAGGTACGGACTACAATGTGATGCTTTGCCTAACGTTTATTGGGCATTGACTGTGTCTGAGGCACCGGGCAAGCTGTCTCCTTCCCTCCCCGTGAGGTGGGCAGCGCCCAGCTGGACAGGAAGCAGTGCGGAGCTGGCATAGCTGCCCCCAGCCCCCGGGGCAGCTCTCCTGCCCTGTCCTGGAGGGGCCAGGCCGGGGAAGGCTTCCGGGACTTGGCACCTGGCTTTGCAGCTGGTGCAGATTGGGGACGTTGCAGGCGTCAGGGTGTGTGGCCTCGCAGCTGCAGGCGCAGCCTTGTTGAGTACCACAGTGCTTCCCAAAAAATGGCATTATTTACCAGCATCTGAAAATCGGGATTTATAGATTGAAGGAGACTTAAAAGATGGACAGGCCAAGTGCAAAGTGTGGGCCCTGCTAGGATTTCGAGTAGAACAAACTAACAGTAAACATACTTTCCTGAAACAATTGGGGAAATTTGAAGACTGGATATCTGATGATATTAAGGAGTTATTGTTCTTTTTAGGCGTGACAATAGTATTGTGATTATCTTTTTTTTTTTAAGTTCTTATCTTTTAGAGATTCATCTTGAAATATTTGCAGATGAAATCATTTGACACCTAAGATTGTGCTACCAAACAAAGCAGTGAGGTGGTGAGAAGGCTTGGAACTGAGGTGGGCTCGGCTGGGGATTGATCATGGTGGAAAGTGGGGGCCAGGCACCTGGGGGCTGAGTTCTCTGTTTGAGGTACTTCGGTTTGTGTTGGGCATTTTCATGGGAAAGTTGCCTTTTTAAAATTTTTTATACCCCCCTCCCTTGCAGCTTACTTGTCTGCTCTCTGTGTCCATTCGCTCCGTGCTCTTCCATGGTGTTACTTGTATCCCTTTTCGTTGGGTCACCTTGCCGAGTCAGCTCTCTGCGGCACTTGTGGGCAAGGCGGCACTCCGCGGCGCTTGCAGGCCGTCAGCTCTCCGTGGCGTGCGGGCGAGCCTGCCTTCACCAGGAATCCCTGGGATGCGAACCCAGGGCCTCCATATGGTAGGCGGGAGCCCAACTGATGGAACCACAGCTGCTTCCCCGGTAAGACTGTATTTTACACAAAAATCCAGCTTTCGGATGTCTTTGGGTCGATGGGAATGGTTCCAGACCTACATTCCTTGTGCTTTAGGGGGATTGAGACTCCCACAGGGCCACAGGGAGGAGTGCGGGGGGCCTGGAGTCCCACCCTGACCAAGGTCGGCTGAAGGACGTGTTGTGGGGCACGATGCACGCAGCGTTTTCATGTGGGACACCTACAGATGGCCCGGCCCCCCAGCCCCGCTACCCCGGGGAGCTGAGCAGGGCTGTGCAGATCTGCCAGGATAATATCCAAGAAGGGGCGGGGTGAGCAGAGGGGCTTCTGTACAGAGGAGACAGACCAGGGGCCATTCTTTGAGCATCTGCTACTTACATCCCCATCAGCCCGGCCCGACACCCAGGCCCGTGACTTGGATCCCAGCGGCCTTTGGAAGCAAAATGTATGGAACCTTTTTTCTGTTTAACACGTTTGTGACTTAGCTAAGTGTCTTTTTCAAAGACTAATAAAGCCTTAACAGCTTCTGAAACACCACACAAGACCTGACAATTTGGATTCAGTCTCTAGAGGGAAAGATTCAAAACTGCAGGTTTTAGAAGCTTTTAAAAGCTTCCTGTTTGCGTAATGTTCATGGGATGCAAATTTTTGCAAATAATGGTCTGTAAGTGGTTTGAAGAAATAAACTGAACTGGCTTAGCCTGATCATTCATCTCTCAATGGTAAAAGCCACAAACACACATTCTATTAAGGGAATTGTTTAATTAAACCACATCCTTGAAATGTTCGGCAGCACTAGGAAGGGACCCATGTGTGTACCACACTTTTTGAAAAGATATGCAAAGGGTCCCCAGAAACGAGTAATCAGAATTTATCCTAGGCAAGGCACTTCCTCTGTAGATCTCTTTCCTCATCTGTTAAATGAAGGAGTCAGGCCAGGGCATCTGCAGAATCCTTGAAGCAGTGAAGGTTTCAGATTCTTTTTTTACTTGGAGACATTGTAATGCTTTCAGGGTTTTAAACAGTGTCTTTCTTTCTTCACCTGCAACTTAAATGGTCATCTTCTAGGGATTCCAGTAGTAAGCCACGTGCCAGATATGGCCCAACCTGGTCTGGTCAACCCTGGAAAGGGCAGAAGAATTCTAGGCTCCGAATCCTGGTCGCCATGTGGCGAGAGTACAGGACGACTCTAGAATTTTCTCGCCCTTCTCAGGGTGTCCCTGCCCTGCAGTGGGAGGCAGAGGGGAGTTAGGTGAGAGTGGCTGAACTGGGGCCGCTCCTGGCTAGCCTGTGTCCTGGGGCTGGGGGCCCAGCGCTGGAGCCCCCTCTCCTCCTCCATACAGAGGGCTGGTCAGGCCCCCCCACGGGCTTGGGGTGAAAATTCAGAGACACGGCCTGGTCTGCTTCCCGCGAACGCTCAGAGCTGCAGGCCGCCACTAAGCAGAAGGAAGTTCAGCCCCCCGATTAGGAACGAAGCACATAGGCACTCAGGTCTCCTGAACCTAGGGAGGCACCTGGAGTAGGAAGGCCAAACTCTCACCGGAAAACGTGATCAAGGCATACTTTTTGAAATTCACCTCTTTTTTTTTTTACAAAACTGCAATCCTCATAATAAAACTGATGTCGCTAGTCCTGAATTTTCAGCATTTCCAATGTGCAGATTTACAGAATCACATGCTTTCCGTGGTTGAAAGGAACTTAAGATGTACCAGTTATTTCAAAATTGTGAAGCATAGACTAGAATAGTTTGAAGCTGAATTTTAAGCCTCTTTTGGCCAGATCAAAAGAAACCCAGACTTCTAAAAATACCAAATTAGCTTTTTAAGCATAGTTTCTATCTTTAGCTGAAAATGTATGCAGGGTGTGCTACTGGAGCCTATGTAAATGTGTCCATTGAAATTAGCATTTACTCTTTAAAATGGGGCATTTGGCCTGCACTAATATTAGGCAACTTTCTCTGCCTTTGACACACCCTGTCCTCGCCCCAGTTGGTATCCCACATGTAGACGTGGCCGCCTCCCCTTTACTTTCCATTTCCTAGTTCATTCCTGACTGCTTTTGAAGTTGGGGTTCTTCAAAAGTCCTGGTACTTGTAAAAACCAAGATAAGCAGGCATGAGGTAGAACTTTCAGCCCACGTTCCATAAAATAAAATGGATAGTACATAATCTGGAATATTTCTATTTGGGTTTCAGATGTGGTGCATGGTGTTCTTTGGAGCAGATGGGGCCGTCTATTTGCCCCGTTGGCTAAAATTCAGATTAGTCTTTGCTTTCTTAGCAAACTTTGACTGACAGTTGAGAAAAGGCCCAGAAACATGTTGAGTGATTGGGGGGGGAGCACACCTGGGATAGAAAACTGGTGACAAATTATTTACAGAGAAGAAGTTCATGGTATTTCCACTAACAGGTATTCTAGAAACAAACCGTCTTCCATACAGTTGCCGCAGCCATGGCTGGGGGTAAAACTATCTCAGACCCTTGCTCCCTGTGGGCGGGCCAGCCCCCGGCCCGGCAGGGCGTGGCAGCAGACTGCAGGGTTCCCCTCCAAGAGTGGGGACAGTCTCCCCTGGCCTCTACTGGGTACCTCAGTGTGCCACACTCCTGGTCAGGGCATTGACCCTGGGGCCAGCTGGCTGACCTCCTTGGGTGCTCAGAGGGGCCCAGGAGCTGCCTGGGGACTGTGGGTGGAATTGCAATGGAAAGAAAGGAAAGTGACTTTTAGTAAGTGCCTACCCTGTGCCAGCCACTGGGCCGAGGAGGCTCACGTGCGTTAGCTAATTTAATCCTCACAGAGAAGACAGCCCATTTTACGTCCAGGGAGACTGAGGCTCAGGGAGCTCAATGGTCTGCACGCTGTTGTGCTGCCAAGTGGGGGCTAACCTGTTCACTCTCGGTTTGTCCGATTCCAAACCCTGTCCTTGCCAGTGGCCATTCCTGCCCTTTTGGTGGGTCATATTCTATCTGCTGCTGGAAAGAGACTTTAGATGGCTTGCAAAGGTGCATATAGCATGGTATGATGAGCAACGCAGTCAGGCTGGGAGCTAGTGGGAAGGAAGAGGAAATAAAGGGAAGAAAAACGGTTATTAGGCCCAGAGTTCGGCAACTACCCAAAGTATGTACCACAAAGCCCTTGTAGTTTCATAGAAATGGGATATAGATTTGATTGTGAGCTTTCCAGCACCCAGTGCAAAGAGGGCACCTTGGTGAGTCAGGTCATTCTATAATATCTATAAGCTAAACACAAAGCACTTGTTTAGGAGAAGCATAGCTCCTCTGGTGTTAGTAAAAATTCCTCTCCCAGGGTCCTCATAAAGAGGACTCAGTTTTAGCTGGTTACAAGTTTCTGACAACCAGGTGCCATTGGCTGTATCTTCTAGGTTACAGAGGTAGGTAACATTACATTTATCAGAAAAAAGAAGTGAAGAGAATGTTGGCGCTTTGTTCGGAATATACACCCCTTTCTAAAAGCAGAGGAACTTCCACCTGGATTTATGAAATGTGGGTGACACATTTTGAAGGTACAGCGCAAATGTAGCATGTAAAATACTGATGAGCAGAAGCAGAGAAGAGCTCTCTTTTTAAAAAGTCTGCTTGGTTCTCTCCCATTGTTCCTTTCAGTGGGGAGGGCAGTCTTAAGAATTTTCTTGGCTACATGTAACCGTGTCCGATGAGGACTAGGTTAAGCAAAACAAGGGATTTTGTCGGAGGAAGCAGGTGTCTCACGGAGTCCACTGCACCAGGACCCGGAAGGGGGCTCCTGCCGCTGGGCACGGCTGCCCCCTCTGGTTCCTGGCCTGCCCGCCGCTCTGCCCGCAGCCTGCAGGCCTCGTTCCTACGTGGAACAGGCCCTCGTCCTCTTTGTGCTCGTGTCCTTGGCTTTAGCCACTGAGAAGAGAGATCAACTCCTCTTTCTTAGTTCCATTCCCAAAATCTCAGGAAGGGCCCCTGCCCAGCCTGCCGTGGCCAGTGGGGGGTGCGGGGGTCAGCGGCAGGGGAGAAAAGCGGGCCGTGACCCGGGGGGGCCTAGGAGGGGCCGGGAGCCCCTCAGCGTGGGCACCCGCGAATCCTTCCCTTTCCCACACGGGCTGCGGGCGGGACACGCTGATTCGAGATGCACCCTGCCGCCTGCCAAGGAGTAATGACTTTCTGTCACCACGACCCAGACAGGGCTTTAATCAGTGACCTCAAGGTGGAAAGCTCTGGATCTTGTTACTGACCAGCCCAGCCAGCTACTGCCTGCCTTTATTTGCGTCTGAAAACGATACTGGGGTTTTAAAGGCTGGCTTTGCAGGCAGCTGAAATCACTGCTTGCACATCCCGGTACATTTCAAGAGAGAAGAATCGGTTGTCTCATGTTATCCTGGTCTGGGCCCTCGAGCCCAGCAGGGTGCGTTTGGGAGCTCTGCAAAGCCAGGCCTGGCTTCCCCAGCAGAGCCCGGGCCGCTTCGGGTTTCCCTCGTGGACTGGGCTCGCCTTCCAGCCTCCCTGCTCCGTGGCCAAGGGGCCCGTTACCCTCCCGGCTCAGCCGGGGCACTGCACACGCCTTGCCTGTGCCAGCCCCTCTCCGTCAGACCAGCGCCGGGACCCCGTCTGCTGATGGGGGGATTTGGGCCTGGAGGGAGTTTTTTTTATTCTACCTGATTGCTTTGGCCATTTAGATTGAGGTTGCTTATGCACAGAGAGACGTGCACCGCTCATGATGCGTGCACTCGCTTGATTTCACAAATGAAACGCGCCCATGTCACATCGACAGCCAGGTCAGGAAACGACATCACCAGCCCACTCAGAACGCCCATGCATAGCCACTGAATTGGAAACGTTTTGGAGGAAGGGAGAAAGGAAAAGAACGCTGGCTGATTAGCTCTTATGACGCAGCACTTTGCATAATTTTCATTGTGCCCCAAATCCTAATGTTAAAGTTTAAGAATCAGATGTAGAAAGGATCAGTGGCTTGTCCAAGGCTACTGAACCAGGTCTCCTCCGTTCTCAATTCAGTGTCTTTTATCCGAACCACATTCTGTTTCATGAAATGAAATGCCCTGTTAATATTTTCAAATTTCTTAGGAAATCCAAAGGGCTATATAATGATTCAGAGAGAAACTAGGAATTGAGAGTTTTTAATCCTCGCTTACAGGAAATTCTAACTAGTAGGAAATCTGATTCAGGCAGTCCTGGGAAACATCACACGCTGTGAGATGAAAGTCAGCTAAATTGGGATCTAATTCTATAAACTAAATATAGAAGTCGATACATTACAGGTTGGCCTTTCAGCTTGGGAGAGGCCCATTCACTCTGAAAGTGCCTTTTGTATCACAGTAGACGGCAGCCGAGCGAGGAAGGGCGCGAGTGTGCGCCACAAGGGGCCTTCTTACCCTTTAGCCAGCTTTATTTTCTTAAATCACATGATAAGAATGTGTATTAGATGTGTAATAAACGAATTGAGAAGAAAGAAGGAAGGTGCCCGTGGAGGAGCGTTTTGGTGAGAAGGTGCCACTGTATGTGGAGACAGGCTTGTAGGTGGTGGTGGCTTTTCCCCGAGCTTGCCTTTCGACAGCGGTGGTGGCCACGGGGGGACACGGGGGGCAGCCTGCTGTCCATCATCCATCCTCCACCTGCAGGCCGGGACCCAGAATTGACGAGCTTGTTGGCAAGGGCTCTTTTATTTAAAATTTTAGAAAAGTAATATATGCCCATAAAAATCAAACCACTGCAGGCATGCATAACATGAAAAAAAAAAAAAAGTCCCCTCCCTCCCGCGCTCCAGAGTCCCACAGAGGTCCACTGTTAATAGCTTGGTGTGTCCTCACTCATCTCTTCCCTTTGCACGTGAAAACTTGCAATGTTTTCGTCACGGAAGCAAAAACAAGCGCTCTCTCTGCGTATTCTCCCACCCCTTGCCTTTCCCTCAACAGTGTATCCTGCGCAGCCTTCCCTGTTAGTAGGAACAGCTCCGCCGTACTCTTCCTCTGCAGGCCGTGACACAGCTGCTCTCTGTTCCTCTCCTCATCCACCTTTGCCTCGTCCCCACGTCTTACCATCGCAGTGTTTCGACTCCTGATGGCTCCCCTTAGGCCAGGGCCTTAGTGGCGCCCTCGGCTTCTCTCCCTCTCATACCCACTTCTAGGCGGTCAGAAAACCCTGCCGGCTCCCCTTCCCGTGTGGACCCAGAACCCAGCCTCAGCTCACCCCGTCCCCGGCACCTCCCTGATCTCAGCCACCAGGGGCCCTGTCCTGGATTATCAGCCCCCCGCCTCTCTCGCCTCCCCTCAGTCTGTTTCAGCACAGCAGCCAGAGAGATCCCTTTAAAGAGTAAGCCAGATCCCATCATTCCCCCAAACCCTGCAGTGACCCCCTCATTCCTTTCAGAGCACAAGTCCATATCTGCACAGAAGCCTCCGAGGCTGCTTGCCTCCGTGACCTCGTCTCACGTCTCCATCCTCTGTACCAGCTTCCTGGCCAGGCCTTGCGTGCCTCGGGGCCTTTGCACTGGCTGTCACTGTCTGGTCTCCCTCCTCACAGGTGTCTGTAAGGCTTAAGTCTTTGCGCACCTGTCACCTTCCCAAAGAAGTATCCCTGATCACTTACCACTTTCTAACATAGTATATAATTACTGATTATAAGTATTGTCCATTTTTCCTATTAGAAGCTAAGGTCAGGGATCTTTGTTTTGTCAACTGATGTGTCTCAAGCACCTAAAATACTATTTTGCACGTAGTGGGTAGAAATATCTGTGAGGTGAGTGTGTGCCGAGCAGACATCTTTCTACATGCAGCCTTGGTTACTTGTGCAAATTTAGTGTACGATGGAGTTAGGCATGAAATTTCATTTGCTATTACGACCAATTTGACATTAAAAAAAAATGGCTGCCTCAGTTGGCAGTCCTCACTGGCAGTATGTGAGACTCTTCTTTCCTTCACAACCTCAGTAACACTGGACAGCGTCAACTGTTAAGGATTTTGCTAGTTAATAAATAGAGTATTTTTAATTTACATTTTCTCAATCAACAGTGAGGGTGGCCATCTTGTACTATGTTTATTAGCCATTAGTATCTCTTGTATAAATTACGTTGCCTTTTGATAGCATTTGCCCATTTTTCTAATGGGATGCTTGTCTTTTTTAATTGGTTTATAGGAGACTTTTTATAGGACATGTTATTAATTATTGCACATATTTTCTCCAAATCTATCATGTATCTTAGAGATATAAATGCATTTTTCCACACTCTTATGGTAATTGTATAGTTCTGGTTTTTCATTCATTTCCTTCATCTGACAGTAGCTTTGTGTGTCTAGCTTTGTGTGTATGTGGTATGAGGCGTCAGGAACTATTTTGTATCCCTGTGGATAGCTAATTAGCCCCGTGCAGAATTTTTTTTTAACACTGCATAAAAGAGAATAAAACTTTGTCTTTGAGAGATGGAGAATGTGAACCAAAAATATGCAGAAGCAGTTTTTATTTACAAACCCAGGTGGAGAGCAGGAGTTGGAATGAATTTCCCCTAAAAGCTGAAACTTGTCAAAGTGGTAGCCTAGAGGACTTTTAGAGAGAGGTGGAATTGATTGTTTCTGTCTCCAGCTCTTCCTCTCCTTTCCCTTACTTTTTTGAGCTTCCATTAATGATTTGATGACGAGTGTGAAAGTGGCAGCATTTTGGCATTTAGGATGGTGGCATAATTGCACATATTGAAAAACTCTAAATTTATATCTGTCGGTCTCCTGTGTCTCATACTGGAGGTGTGAAGATTCCACGTGCCTCCCTTGTACCGTTGTCCAGTTACATCACAGTTCAGGGGAAACAAAATTATAACTTAGACTACATAGAATTATTTGAATTTCACTTTTTTTCATTTAGTTGATGCTTAAACTAGGATTTGAATAGCCTTTTCCTTCTTTGCTTTTTATTTCACCCTTTCTCTCTGCTCCCAAAGACTGAAACCTGCAGGTAATTCTTTCCTACCCCTTAGGAAAGCATTACTGTTTCACCAGCTCGTGACTGTTCTAGAATTCCCATGGCTCAGTGTCTGCCACCAGGATTCCTCCCTGTCTTTGTTGAGACTGTGACAATGGTTTGGTGCAGACTGAAGCTATTCTTTGAAGAAATACCATTACGGCAAAGTAGAGGAAAAGTGCCCTCCTCCAGGAGCCAGGGACTTGAGGACTTTAAGATGAAGTCTTGCCTTTTCAGCATCATCATGCCCAAGGGAATGAGTGTGGAAGGAAAAACCAAGAAGTAAATGATGAGACTGTACTTAGCTCCCTCTAAGCCAACCGCTCTCTCCCTCTTTGAAGACTTTTCTTTTCTCGACTTCTGGAACGCCAACCTCTCCTAGTTCACCCCACCTAGCTGACCGCCCTCGTGAGACCCCACCTGGTCCCTCAAGTTGGGGTGCCCGTGAGCTCGGGGCCATGCTCTGTCGTGTCTTCACTCTCCTCCGTCTCTGTGAGTTCTCATTCGCCCACTTGGCTTTAAATATCCCCAGCAGGGGGAAGCAGACTTGGCCCAGTGGTTAGGGCATCCGTCGACCACATGGGAGGTCTGTGGTTCAAACCCCGGGCCTCCTGACCCGTGTGGAGCTGGCCCATGCGCAGTGCTGATGCGTGCCAGGAGTGCCCTGCCACGCAGGGGTGTCCCCTGCGTAGGGGAGCCCCACGCGCAAGGAGTGAGCCCCATAAGGAGAGCCGCCCAGCACCAAAGGAAGCGCAGCCTGCCCAGGAATGGCGCGGCACACACGGAGAGCTGACACAGCAAGATGATGCAACAAAGAGAGACACAGATTCCCGGTGCCGCTGATAAGGATGGAGGTGGTCATGGAAGAACATGCAGCGAATGGACACAGAGAGCAGACAACTGGGGGCGGGGGGGAGAAATTTTAAAAAATAAATTTAAAAAAATAGGCATTATAAATAAACCCCCCTGGCAGAATGATGACATCTGCGTTTATACCAACCCAAGTATTCAGCTGCCTGCTCTGCTCAACATCTCCATTCCAAGGGGTGTTGCAGACATAAGGTGGCTTAAAAAGACAACTATGGATGCCCCAAACCCAGCCTTCCTTCTTTTCAGGAAGCGCAGCCATTCAGGCTAAAGCCGCGGTGTGGCCCCTGACTTCCCTTCTGCCCTCACTCCCCGTGTCCCGCCCGCCAGAGCATCCGCTCCCCCTCCAGGACGTCTCCCGAACCGCCACCTCCACTGCCATCATCGTGCCCGAGCCACCGCCATCTTCGCTGGACCACAGCTTCCGGTCTTCGCCTTCTCCTGCCTGTTCTCTTTACCCCGCAGTCCCGATTTTGTGTTTAATTGATGTAACTCGCACCCCGTGACTACTGTCCCACCTTTCTCTCCGGCCTGGGCTCTCGGGGGCCCCATGCGATCTGGCTTCTGCTGCCTCCCCGACCACGACCCTGTCTCTCTCCAACGCCGCCGTCACTCACTGGCCATGGCCTCGGCGGCCCAGTCGTGTCCCTTGAGCTCGCTGAGCCCACTCCTCAGAGTGCCAGAAATTCCAGTGGCTGGCATCCCAGCCCGCGGTCCTTATCCTGTTCATGTCAGGCATTATCCTGTTTATTTTTTCTCCTTTACTGCCCGTCTCCCCTACTAGAATGTTAGTTCCATGATAGCAGGGGCTCTTTTTGGTCACTGTGCAGCTGTCCCTCCAGCTCCTGGCTCAGAGCTGGGGGTACAATAGCAGCTCAGTAAATGCTGTTGCCCAGCTGGCTGGCTATTTCTGTGGCATGATAATGACCCGTGACCATGGGGGCTGCCCTGTGTTCCCACCTGCTTCCTTCCTTTCCCCCTAAAGCCGCGAGTGCCCTGTTTGTAGGCAGAGGGCCTTGACTTCTGGACAAGCTGTACAGTTGTGAGCGCTAAGGGGCCATTTTTACTGCTCAGTGTTCCAGGAGCTGACTTGGAAGAGACTGAGGTGCCTGGCAGGCTGGGACATGGGTCCTGGGCTGGAGAAGCCAGCTCCCTGGGGCAGGCCAGTGGGCAGAGGGCGGCTCCACAGCTGGGGCTCTGTGGGGCTTTCACCCTGGAGCAGGTCCACACACTCAGGGGGGCGGCCAAGTGTGAGTTGGGTGTTGTTTAAGAGTTTGCGTTTTTGGCAAAAGCCCAAGTTAATGGAATAGCATAGAAAATTGATGCTGTTAGGTTTTGAATTGTGATTAGAGAAACTGCGTACTTAATTATCAGTATAATATTATAAATCAACTGTTGGAAGGGTCACTTCCAGAGTCTCACTGATATAACAGTAACTGAAAAACAGCCCTAAGTAAGAGCATGGGGCCGGCTCCCAGCCGCTGTTGGTGGGTTGTTGGGCAAGAGGGACCCTGCCCACCCTGCCACCCCAGCTTAGGTTTCCCGTTTCTTCCTTCAGTTGATCATTCAGGAAATGTGTTTTGAGCATTTGTCGGTGCCAGCTCCGTGGCAGGTGCTGGGTGCAGTGAGCAGGGCCGTGTCGTCTGGCCGCTTAACATCAGGGCTTCCGTCCGGGGCTGCGGTAACGGGCTGGGACTGGCAGGGCCGTTTCCAGTCCAGGAGGGGGAGATTAATGCTGGGATGAAAAGAGGGCTTTCCAGGGCTGGCGCTGCTTCTCAAGAACTAGATCTTACAGGGTAGGAACTTTTTTTTTTTTTTTAAAGATTTATTTATTTATAAATACAGGCCAGCGTTCCTTCACCAGGAGGCCCTGGGCATCGAACCCTGGACCTCCTATATGGTAGACGGGAGCCCAATCGCTTGAGCCACATCCGCTTCCCTGTAGGAACTTTCATATGAACGAATCTGACCTCATCGCCACGGGGCACTTGAGAGGAAAATGACATGATAAAATAGAGGTAGGTTTGTTCCTAGGAGGTCCCCGGAAGGTTCTGGCTTCCCCCTCTGACCAGGCCCCAGCGCAGAGCCCCAGTGCTGTGCGCAGCCTCCTCCCTCTCTGCGCTCTTTACTGCTCCTGCCCTGCCTGCGCTCCGCAGCCCAGGGAGGGGCTCGGGGTCCCAGGACCAGCGAACCAGCGCCTTTTCCCTCCGTGCCAGTTGGCTGTGCACCTTTCCCTCCTCTCAGAGCCCGGCTTCCGCGTTCAGTTTCCTACTTACTGAATTCTAGAGACCCATTTTCCTTTCTTCAGCCACCAGGCTGCATGCTCTGTCTTTTGGGATTTTGAAAATAAACAGAATATTAGTGCGTGGCCAGTGTTCCAGGGAGCGCTTCAGGAGCCCCTCACTTGACACCGGCGTTTAGCGGGAGCCGCCCCCTCTGTTCTTCCATGAACTCACCCAGCACCACTCCACCCGCCCCCTCTCCCCAAGGCACTGAGTCTCGCCTGACTCCTCATATGTCTGTTTATTGGGCATCTTTCCCTGTGCGGGTGTAAGTTCCACGGATATAAAAATGTGGTTCGTCTCTGTGTCCGCCGCAGTGGCCGGCGTGTAGTGGTCCAGAAGTGCTTGTTGAGCGAACGAATGACTACCAGCTTGGAGCGCGGGGCTGGTCTGGCCTGGGCTTTGTGGAGCAGCCCGCTAGTGACCATGAGGGAACTGCCATCCCCAGGGGGCCTCTCCGTCACTCTCTTCTGCAGATTAGCGCTCCTTAAAATTACGGTGAAAGGGCTCCAAATGGTATTCACCTCGTGAATGCCCTGGAAGCGTGAGCAGCAATCGTCACACTCGGAAGTTTCCAGTCTTGAGTCTAACAAAACCAGAGTTTAGCTTTGTCCGCTAAGCAGGAGGGGAGGCTAGCGATTGTTTTCTCCATCCACCAGTTTGACCTGAACTTTTAAAAAGGGGAAAAGCACACAGCACAAACCCTGTGAGGTTGTCCAAGGATATCTTCACCTGTTGATTGCTGGGTTTTCTCTTCCTCCCCCCCCTCCCAATCTCTTTATTATTATCTTTAAATGTTACATTCAAAAAATATAAGAGGTTCCCATATGCCCCCCACACCCCTCTCCTCCCACATCAGCAACCCCCGCCCCCATCACCACAACCTGCATTTCACACCAAAAGTATCCCTCAGATTTGCCAATAACACAATAAAAAGTAGTTTACCCACGCAACTTTCTCTTCTGAAACCATGAGAGCGGAAGCTTCCTCCGCCAGGTCTGCCTCCTCGTCCTCCCTGAGCCTCTGTGGGCCAGTGGAGGGAGGCGGCCAGGGGCCAGGGCTGGGGCCCGGGCCTGCTTGCTGGGCCGGCCGCCTGCTCGCTCATGTCTGTCCTGCCGGGCCCCCCGGAGCCCACGCACTCGCTCCCATGCCTTTGACAGGGCAGGAGGGACGCAGCTCTAGACTGGAAGGTAGAGCCACTTCCTCACCTGCAGTATAAGACAGTCTCCTCCCGGGGGGGGTGACCGGGAGCTCACGCAAGCGTTCGCCAAAGCACCAGTGGCCGGGAAAGTGCCGTGCCAAAGCGCGGCGCTCATCGGTTAATCGATTCATTGATTCCACGAGTCGTTCCTGACGCCTGCCTTCGCAGGAAGGAATGCACACGGCCACTAACAACTGGAGTCACAGATAACCGTCGAGACCGTGGGGACGTTGATGTTAGAGTAGTTAAGGAGAGGCGGGAGCCGGGTGCAGGCCTTGGCTGGAGGTCAGCCCTGCGCCGCCAACAGGAAACAGCGCCGGTAGGGATGTGGGGTTGGTTTTAGGTGGTTAGAATACCAAGGTCTCCTTTGATGCTGCTGTTGTGTTTGTGCTCCTTAAAATAGTTACAGTTAGGGTGGCACCACCTGTCTTAGAAAGTCATCCCCGAGAAAGGAAGGGCACAGCAAGCGCCTGTGGCCCTCGGCCCAGGTGCCGTCGTGCCATGACCCCGCCCCCACCCCAGCCAGTTCCTCCTCCCTTGCCCCCTTGGAGGTCTTCCGGGCCAGTCCTTCTCCTCCGTGCCCTCCTGGTATGCTGGTGCCGCTGACGATGGCACCGATTATCCACGTGCCAGCTGCGGCCCTTCGAGTGTCGGATGCTTGCGTGGGGGCCTGTGTATTGTTCATCTCTCTGTCCGTGTCGCTTAACACACAGGTGTGTCTTATGTGGACGGGGCGAGTGGGCCGCCTTGGTACCCCTGTCTCCAATTCTGCGCAGTATGCCGAGCCCCAGGGCTGTCGGGAGACGCGATGGACCCGCAGGAAAGGCACTCAGTACACACCCTCCCCCTCCGTGTTTTGCGGGTTCCCCTTCTGATGCTTCGAGTGCTCTCTGGAAAGAAAACAGGAGGCCTTGCAGCAAGAGCCTGCCCTGCCCTTTATCAGGCTGCTTCCACGAAACTATCCTGGGAGGGTCCCACGGGGCTCGGAGGCCACAGGCTCTCCCAGCTGCTCTTTCAAAATGGCGGGCAGCCGGGCGGCGGCTCCGGGGGAGAAGCCTAGACGTGGGCGAAGAATGCTGGAGGTGGCTGGCATTCACAGGCCCGACCGTAAAACCGGCGCACTCGCGGGACAAAATGAGCCCTGTGTAAAGGAAAAAAAGAACAGGACGAAATATGTTTGAATATGAGGGCACTGCAAACAGTTTTGCAAGGTATTAAGAGCACATTAATCTTAATTTTATTATATATTAAAGTTTTAAACTTATAATGCAGTTTTCATTGTTTTAGAACGTCTGAGGAATTATAGAGCTATTTGGTGTGGCTGTCAGGAAAGGGTTCCTGCCATTTATTGGGGCCCTGGTTTTATTTAATAGCCAGATGAATGGAACAGTTAATAAAAGAAATATTGCTTTATTCCCTGACATTTATGTCCTTGGTTTCCAATAAAGAATTGAAATTATGAATAGTTGATGGTTTAAATTGATGTTTTATGTTGAACGCTAGCTATAATTTGCCCTCTGAGGATTGTAATACCGAGAAACAGATGGTTTTTCACAGTAACAAATTGCTGTGTGTACACAGCCCATAGTCTTGGCTTTCGGATACTTTCACCTTCGGTTCCGAGCTGCCCTGCTGCTGGCAGACCAGGGGGAGTCGCGGCCTCCCCGGGAAAGGGGCCTCCTGTGCAGGGGGGAGACACACCAGGCCCCAGGGGCCCAGTCACGGTTAAGGTTGGAGCGCGGCCGGTACCTGCAGCCCCGCCGCGGAGCGTGGACGGGGCCCAGGCGAGCGCCCTGCCTTTGGAGAGGCTCGCACCAGGCCGCGGCGCAGGAGCTCCGAGGCAGGGCCTGCAGCACAGCCTGCGGCCTTCAGATCCCAAACCGCACGGCGGGCGTCCTAACGCCACAGCGGGCAGCCAAACGGAGTCGGGAGCTCGGGCTCCGAGCCAGGCCGCCCGCGTGCCTGGCCTGCCCTCCGCCGAAGTCCCCTGACTCCTCCACCGCAGTGTCCTCGTCTGCAAAGTGAAGCTGCCTCCTTGGCGTGACGATTAAAGGAACGGCCCTCGCGACCAGCACTTAGCAGGGCACAGGGTGAAGGCGAGGAGTAGGGACTGGAGCCGGAAGCAGCAATTACCCGACAGACAGGCCTGGCATGCTTGTTGATGTTACAGAAGGGCCTTGTATTTAGGGGAAGTTAACACGGGTTTTTAAAAAGCAAGACGTTAGGTTTACAGACGTTTACTCTCCCGAGACTTTTAAAGGAGCGCGGCCTCCGTGGAAGCCAGCCGTGGGGGCGTGCAGGCTCAGCAGTAGCCCTGCCGAGGGGTCTCTGCTGTTTTGGTCTTGGATCCCCCCAGGCTCCTGGGTGGAGACCGGGCTCTCTGACAGCCGAGGCTCAGGCTTAAGCTTCGAGCTTCTTACACTGTTGATATGTGAGCCAGAACCCCTGGTAGGCCCTACAGGAATGCATTTGCCTGGAAAATGGAGGGCCTGGCTTGACACACGCAACAGTGACAAAGATGGAATTGGTAATTACACACTGAGGTTAGGTGTGAATATTTTGTAAAACTTCATCAGTTGACATCCATGGTTCTGCTTTCTCTGAGAGTCGAATTTAGTATTTTTCCTTCTTTAGATGGTGAGCCACGATCCTGTTTTCAAGGCACGTGCTTATTTCTTGGAAGACAAGGTTTTTCACAGGGACAAGATTATAAAAGTGTTCGAGCGCTCGGTTAATTGAATAAAAGCCCTCCTCATCTGCTGCTCACCTGAGTGAGCGAGAGGGTTTCCTGGGCTCCAGTGGTGTGCTGCGCTTTCCTGTTCCACTTACTCTTCCCGTCGGGCGTGAGAGGCTGGGAAGCCAGGCCTGTGCTGGGGCTCCGGCGCTGTGCTGGCTCGTGACGGCGCCTGGAGCCCACCCGGGCCCTGCCACCAAAGCTCCCGCGCGCTCACGGCCTCGTCTGCCTCCGTACAGGATGCCAGGGATGCGCCCTGGGGCCCAAGACCTCATGTGGGCCTTCGTCTCCGGAAGCGCACCTGCAGCTTGCGTTCTGGCTCCCGCGCTGAAGTGCGCGGGGGCGGGGGGTTACTCTCCAAATGCGTGTCCATCAGTGGTTGTTTGGAGATGAGAAAACGCAGGCTGGAAATGGCATCAGGCTGACCAAGGAGACCTGGGCCCGCGTATTCTCTGGCAGTCGCCTTTCTGGACTCCTCCCCTGCTGTCACGCTGGGTCCTTGACCTAGAAAGCCCTTTCGGGGTTCTTGACCTAGAATGCCCTTTCGGGGTCCTGATCTAGAATGCCCTTCCTCCAGCACTGGTCTTGTCCTATTGGGCCCTGCTTCACATCGCTCCGCGTCTCGCTGTGGCCGAAGGGACGCGCCTGGCTCCTTCCTGGGGAGGAGCCGTGGTGACGTGGCCCTAGCCTTGCTCGGCCTCGGCGTCCTCAGTGGAATCCCAAGGCACCCGGCACTTGGCCCCTCTCTCGAGACTCCCCCCGTGCTGCTCTCTGCCCGAAGCTCTCTTGGCTTCACCTGCTTCTGCACACTCCTGACCCCTCAGCTCAGACTGCTGCCACCCTGGGAGCTCTGGTTCCTTTCCGTCTGGGTGAGATGCTTCCGGAACCAGCAGCCTTTGTGTGGGGTTGGGTTTTTCGGCCTGCCCTGGGTCGGCTACTGCACCCCAGAGCAGGCCCAGCGCTCCGCAGCTCCCACGGTGGTAGAGGGGGTGCTTGCGCAAGCATCTCTGTGTACGTCATTATGTAAGGGTGCGGGCACTCCCTTCATCCCAGTTGGGACATTTGACAGGTGCGGGGAGAGGGGGTGCATGTCACCCCCTGTTCGGTTATGTCTCTGGTACTTCATGAGCATAACCGTTGTGCTGGCAATCATTGATAAATTTATGTATCACAAAAGTGCAAGATTTGAAGGCTCTTATAGATTACAGTCATGTTTCAAAGTTTTCCAATCCCTTTATCCAAAACAAATGTGTTTCAAGGGTTGACTGTGGGGGCCATTACCCCAGTGACCCCACGGGAGAACCCCCGACCCCTCGCCCCGCTCCACCTCTGTAATTCCCACCAGGGCAAGACAGTGACAGCCCTCCTGGCGGTCCAGCGCTGCCCTCAGGGCCAGCTCCCCGCCCGAGCCCTTGGCCATGGAAGGGCGGCCTTGGGGACCCCGCGGGCAGGCCTGACAGCCACCGCACTGGAGAGCATTGCTCCCCACACAGGAGAACAGAGGCGCTCGCTCTCCTACCTGGGAATGAGTTCAAGCAAACTGTTGACAAGAACAGCAAAGGTCAGGAAAGGTGAAGCTGTTCGTGTGAAAAGCCGCTTTCCATGAGTCAGCCACGGCGTCTAATGTAAGTGTCCCCGTGCGTGCCTCACAGCTCGTATCCGGCTGGGGGCTGGGGTGGGAGGTGAGAAATCCAGCCCCAGTTCTGCAGGGCTCCATGAGCCGCGAGGAACCGCCACCCCTCCCCGGCTGTGAAGCCTGACGCTCTATTTGTGGTCCAGGCCAGGGTGCCGTCAGCTCTTCCCGAAGCTCTTGCTGGGGAGCCGTGGCCGTCTGGGTGACTCATCGTCAGCTTTTCCTCCTCGTCACCTCCCACCCGGGCCTCCTTCCCCAAAGCCACATTTTCTCCGCTGGTGCCCATCCCACAGCCCTGCGCAGGCTTCCCGTCTCTGGCCTGACCTAGGCCCGCAGCTTCTCCTGGCTTCCCTGCCTCCAGGTCGTGGCCAGGCCCGTCCTTTCCATCCCCGCGGCCTGTCGTCCTGAAGGGCCCAGATGAGGGATCCTGGCGCCGTCATCCTCTGTGCATTTGGGATGAGGTCTCCACCCCCTGCCGCATCCTCCAGGGCTGCTGGCGACAGGGTCCCCAGGCGCCTGCCCCAGACACAGACCCTGCCACCCCCACCCGGGTGCCCCCTGGCGCTTCCGGTCCTGGGACCTTCTCGTTTCTGCCACCCTCTGAGCCTCGGCAGGCCCCTCCCTGCTGCCCCCCTGCCCCAGCTTCCCACAGCGCCACGGCCTCACCGCGTGGCAGGTGGGCGTTTTCCTCCACCGGGCGGTGAAGCCGGGGACCACTGTGAGCGCTGGTCCCCTGGCACCGTTCCCTGTGACCCTTCCCGAGGACCGCACTTGCCCTGAGCAGTGGTGACAGTGGCCGCGGCGGCAGGCTCGGTGCCCCGTGACCCTCAGGGGAGTAGATGGGCCTGCCTTGATGTCACAGGTGGGAAAACGCAGGCTCAGACATAGCAGCAAAGTTTACCAAGCTCACACCGAAGGTCTTGCAAGCTGGCTTCCAAGGACTAGAACCCACACTCACTCCCGAATTCAAGGGTTCCATTGCAGCCTGTGCTCCATGTTCGTTTTGAATAAAGGTGCCCGTGTTTAAGATTCGACGGCACCTCGGAGCAGCGGAGCTCAGCTGTCCCGTCCCGTGGAAGCTGAGCTTGGAGGGTTGCCGGGCGAGCTGGGGGCAGGTGCAATTTCCTCCAGCTCTTCCATGCTGCCCATTCTGAGCTGCCGGCCCTGGATCCTTTGCCGTCCCCACCCCTGCCCAGACTGCCTGGAGAGCTGGGGACACGTCCTCACCATCCCCACTGATGCGCGAGGGGCTCTCGGCACATGCCTCCTGTGGCTGTGGTGTGTGCCTGGAGCTTCCAGCACTCTGGGCAGGAACTTCAAACGGGACCATGATGCCGCCACCGTGGAGCCGAGCCAGGGCCGGAGAGAGGCTGAGGCGGAAGGCGCCCATCTCCATCAGGGAGTCCTGGGGCCTGAGCCCCCCAAGAAAGGGCCGGGCGTGCGAGGAACGGGTAGGTGCACATTCGCCCACGGGTCTTCCCGCCCTTAGCCAAGCTCGTGTGGTCTGGGCTGCCTTTGACAGACAAGGCGCCCAAGGCCGAGTGTGGCCCGGGGCCACGCGTCAGGAGAGAGCACGCCTGGTTGCCTCCTGGGCCTTGTGCTTCTCTTCCATGGAAGTTTCTGGTGCGGCCATGGAGATGAATGAATAGCTGGTTTTGTGTTAGGATGGCAGCTTACACAAATAAGAATGAAAGGCGTAAACGGAGAGAATGGTCTTGAAGCAAGACCAGCTAGTTCCAGTGCTAAAGGTAAGGACCAGGGTTTCCCGAGACCCCTCCAGTCGTCAGGAGGGCTGGGGGCTTCTTCGCTTGTTATTGTCCCCCAGCCCGTAGCACTTGGCACCCAGCAGTGCTGCTGATGTCCCTGGTGAGGAAAGCTCTGCGCCCCGGAGGCCGGGTTACACGGTTGGATACCTTAAGGCCACAGGAGGATTTTGAATTCCCTCTCCCTTTTCGTTCCCCTTTACTGAACCTGTGTGACGTTTTCTAAACCTCCCCTGGGCTGTGCAGAGGACCAGGGATCCAGGTACTATCGGCCGCAGCACCTCCCCTTGATGGTTCAGGAGGCCAAGCACGTCTACTTTCACCTCATTAAAAGCACAGCGACACAGGCCGTGGAAATACAGGCAATTTTGAAAACAAGGCAGAGTGGGCTCTCCCACCCCCACCCCACCACTGCGAGGGCAGAGCAGTTTTAACAGTTCTCGATTGCCAGCTAGATTCTGTACCCTAGAGAGACCAGGGCACAGGGCAGATTTGCATGCCTATATTATCTATGTGCATATTTAGCTTTTTTGTTTGTTTTTCCTATATATTTAGCTTTTGTTAAATTTTTTTTTAAGATTTATTTTTATTTATTTGTCTCCCTTTCCTGGCCCCCCGTTTGTCTGCTCTCTGTGCCCATTCACTGTGTGTTCTGTGTCCACTTGCATTATCAGGCAGCACTGGGAATCTGCGTCTCTTTTTTGTTGCGTCATCTTGCTGCGTCAGCTCTCCTGTGTGTGCGGCCCCACTCCTGGGCGGGCTGCGCTTTTTTTTTTCACGCAGGGCGGCTCTCCTTGCGGGGCATACACCTTGTGCATGGGGCTCCCCTATGTGGGGGACACCCCTGTGTGGCACGGCACTCCTTGTATGCGGCAGCACTGCACAGCGCCCTGGGCCGGGGTCTTTTCCGGCAGCCCCTTCGAGTCTCCCAACCCAGGACCCTCCCGGCTCCGAGTGTCCTGTGGTGAGGGTGGTGAGTGCTGCTGGGCTCTGCCGGGGCCCACGGAGCAGTTCTCTGGCCAGGTTTCCCGAAGGGTCCAGGCCCTCGGCTCAGGAACTGGGTCTTACACTGGCACCCCTGGCAGGACTCCAACCAGGGCCCAGTGGAGCTGGGTGGGGTGCCTCCTGAGCCTCAGCAGAGCTCGCCCTACCCTTCCCACACCTGCCCTGGGCGTCGCCACGGCGACTGCAGAGCTGCCTGGGGTGTTGAGATGCCCTCCCAGGCTGGGCCGCTTTAGTCTCCCGCCGGCTCTGGCCTCTTCAGCTGCTAGGGTTTCAGGCAAGGATAGAAAGGGAGGGTTGGGGCTTCCCCAGCCGCGGGCCTCCTGAAGGTGAGCCCACCATCGCTGGGGAAAGACCGGCTTTCGGGAACCGGGAAAGCAGCCTTGGCACCTGGCCTTGCGCGACACTGGCCGGCAGAGAGCCCTGCCCGGGCTGCCGTGCCATGTGCTCAGGCGGAAAGCTGCTTCCTGAGCTTCAGTTTCGCCTCCAGCTCTTTCTTCCCCCTTTCTGAAGTCAAGGGGAGTTGTGGTGTAGAAAAGGCCCCTGACCTCGCAGGTTATGCCTGGCTTTGAAGCGCGTTTCCTCTTGGCCCTCCACCGCAGTGGGGTGCCCTCCTGCAGCGGTTTCCTCCCGAGGAACCTGGCACGCCCCCGGGAGAGCCCGCCAGCAGCAGAGGAAGTGCCTTGCCAAGCGCCTCGCTGCACCAGCCTTCCTGCGTTTCACTCCCCGCGCTGCAGGCGGGCAGGAAAGGCACACCGGCCTCCGCCGCGGCAGCCCCAGGCCCTGCCTCACCCCGCGTCACACAGCGTCCGCCGTCCCCGTGCCAGCGCTGGGCAAGGTAACCTGGTCATTGGGAAATGGGGAGGGGGCCGCTCCATGAGCGTTCAGGCATTTTCATCCCTTATCTGGGTGTGCTTTGGTGGCAAGCAGCTCCTCCTGTCTGCCCAGGAATTTCTCTTTCCCACTGGCTGCCTCATTTGGGCTAAGCCTGGCCCTGTGGACTTAATTGACAACGAGTTTTAGAAGATTATTTTGTCACCTTCATTCTCAGGCCAATACACACCTTCAGTAGAGCTGACTTTTCTTTGATTTATGTTGGTACTTCCGAAAGCAGGACACCCCCCTCCCCCATTAGAGTGTGTGAGCACTGCTTCTGCCCTCTGCAGCTGCTGACAAATTGCCTGAGAAGACCCCCCGACAGCCGTGACCTGTTCATCTGCAGCAGGGCCACTCGCGGCCCCCTCGCTTCAGAGATTAGACTTCCCCAAGCCAGTCTGTGCGGCCCTGTGAGCGGCCAGCCGCCATGGTTTAAGATTCTTGATGAATGTCTTGAATTGTGTCCAATTTAGAAATATATAGGTTCTGAAGATTTTAGGTTTGGTTAAGAAAATGAAATCCTTTGTCCCAAACCAGGGCCAGTTGGTTTTGTCAGTGCTGTGTGTGTGTGTTAAAGAGTCTCTATTTTGAGCTGTTTGGAAAAGCAGCTGCTCTGAATTGAGGCACATGTGTGTTAAACTTGCTTCCCGATGTTAGCACTAAAATAGAAATCGTACTCTGTCTGCAGTATCTCTTGCAGGCAACTTGTCAATGAAACTGCTTCCAAATGTTTCCCCAAGCAAGCGGCTTCGACCCAGTCTTCTTCCTCATTTGTGTTTTGGGCAAAATAACATTTTTAGTTTAAAAGATTTTAAAACAATTTCACACCCGGAAAGCAGCCTAGATTCCCCATCCACTGAAATTGAAAACATGCGTGTGGAGTCAGTCACTCCCCCACCCCCAGTCCTGCATCCTAGAAACAACCAGGCCGTGGGCACGTGGAGGCCACAGCACGCGGCGCCGCTTCGTCCCTCCGGCCTCCCTCCTGGCGACGGCAGCGCCTCGGCAGGCTGACGAGGGGGACGCTGCGCACAGCTCCCTGCAGTGACGGGTCGGCTGGGCGTCGCGCGGTATTTGAGGAAGACACGTTGGAACGTGACTTACTTCTGACCCACACCCCCCACTTGGAGAATCCCCTGGGTGCCTCCGCGTCCTCTAAAATTGCCATGAGCCCACCCATCAGGTGCGGCTGAAGGGCCCACCTTGCCTCCCGCTCACCTGGGCTGACCGGCCATTTCCCCCAGTTCTGGAGCAAAACTAGATCCAGCTTGTGGGTTCCCTGTCTTCGAACGGAGAAGGTCATGCTTGTTTAGCTCTCGGGGTGGGCAGTGGAAATGGTCCTGCCCCTTTGCGTTCATTCGCTAGGCGTTTATAGTAAATGCCTCCTCCCTGCCAGGCCCGTAAACAAGTCGGGGGCAGTGGGTGTCCAGTGAAGAGGGTGCTCGGTGCAGAGGGGGCTCAGAGGGCTCCGTGCAGGAGGCGCCCACGGCCGCCTAGGTGCTTGACCTCTTCCCAGGCCTGCCCTCCTGTGCAGCTCTCAGACAGGCACCTCTTCTGCCTCTTTCCAGCACTGTTGCCGTGATGTGCAGTTCTCTCCCCCTTGCATTACGCAGCTCCAGGAGGCCACATGCACGCAAGACGCAGCAGGTACTCAGTAGGTGTTTGCTGCGGAAAAAAGCATTCCTCCTTTTTGGAGAGGTTCATCACAGGTTTATTTTAGGGAATAAGCATTTGTCCCTGCCTGGAAGAGCCTCCTTACTAATTAACTGTATTTACTGAGTAGACTGAAGTTTGACCCATCACCACTCACACTTTAGTTATGGAAAAATGTGATACATTTACAAAAATTTGATTAAAAGGGTTGTTTTTAAGAGAACTGTTCTCTAAATCGAGATAAACGTATGTGCAGTTGCAACTTACTTCTCTTGCCCCTGCCTCCTGGGGGTTCGGATCGCTTCTCCGGATCCTCCTGGTTTCCTCACAGATTTTCCCCGCAGGGGCTGTTGGTGGAGGTTGTAGCTTCCTGCTCCCGTCTCGCTCTTCCTGGCACGGAGTGGAATTCCAGGTGGTGGTGTTTCCTGGCTGCGGGAGCAGAGCCTGCAGGCGGGGACGGGTACCCCTGCTGTCAGGCTGCCGCCCCCTGCAAGGGACCTCTTTCACGTGAGGTTGGCTGTCGTTTGGAATCCCGCTCCCTGTTGTAAAAGGGCCTCATATTTCTGTAGACCCCTGAGAACAGAACTGGGCTCTTGCTGACGCCTCTGCTTGGGCCCAGGTGTAGGTAGAGCTCTTTCTCTCCTCTGCTCAGCAGGGAAACCTTAGCCACTGCTGCCTCTTGAGGGACCATCTAGAGATGGTCCTTGGATTCTGAGAGGGAGGGTCCCTGTCCCCACACCCACTGTGCCGATTGCCCACCATTCCCCAAAGCCACCTGCTCTTCTGCATCTCCCTGTTGCTTCAGGTAGTCCAGTTTCGGATGCCCCTGGGGAAGCTGACGGGCTGTTCTCCTGGCAGAATGCTCTCGTTGTTTTCTTGTAAATAAATGGATAAGGGGAGGTGGCGTCTCAGCTGCCCAGAGAGTGAACTGAAAGCCATCTGACAGCCAGGCTTGTTTTTGCGAATAATGCAGTCCATTTGCTTCTTGAGAAGCTGCTTGGAATTGGGGCAACCCAGGCATCGTTTCTGTGCCCATGGAGGGAAGGGGCTTTTGTGCAGCAGACAGAGCTGGACCCGCCCAAGAGCCAGAGGCCTGGGTTCAGGTCCCGGCAATGCCGCTCCCTAACTGGCAGCCCTGGGCTCGTGAGGCCTCAGCTTTGCCATCCTCAGCGTATTTCACCGCCTCATAGGCTGATATGAGCCCTGAGACCCAGCGCCTCCCGTGGCACCAGGCACGGGCATGGCTACCTCCAGAGCCACCGTCCTGTGGAAGCGAAACCAACGCCCGGCTCCCAGCAGCAGCAGCCACGGCCCCAGCCACCGAGGGGTGTCTCCGGCCCATGTTGATGGCACCAGTCTGCAGGGAATATTCTTCAAGGGCCTTTTCAGCAAGAAAGAAATGTGCATTCTCACGGGTGCCCAGAGCGCCACTGGAAAGACGGCTGTTCTGTACAAGTTGAAACTCGGTTGGAATAGCGACAACAGCTGTGGAGTGCAAGAACACCGGCTTCGCCCTGTGGGGTGTGGGCAGCCCGGACGTGATCCGGCCACTGCGGCGCTGCTCCTCCCAGAGCCCGCCGGGTCTGCGCCCTGTGGTCGGCAGCAGGGCCAGAGCGCGTGAGCGGGGCCCGCAGAGCGCTCGTGCGGTGTCAGCGGGAGGTGAGCCCGGGGCTGCCATCTTACTAGCGTTCACTAGCAAGCAGGGTCTTCCCCGTGCCAGGGCCGCTGCTGAAATCAAATAACCTGGGCTTGCATTCTGCGCGCCACAGAGACTGGCGCACGCAGGCCACCTGTGCCACCAGCAGGGGTGGGCTTTTCTGCAGCACTGGACTGGGTGCCCCGTCAGCTCTGAAACCAGAAGCCAACAGAGAAGCTGCCCTCGTCCCTCTGGCTTCCTCCGCCGCCTTGCTGCTCCGTGGCATCGAGTGCCAGAAGCTGTTTCCTTGGGTTCTTGGTCACAGTACGCAGCACCCCATGCTGTAAAAGTGGCAGACCCAGCCTGCAAACGGGTCTTTTAAATTTCGTGTTAATAGTTTTGCTTTCCAATAAGGCAGTCTCTGGGACGCCTGTGCAATATTCCTCAGCTTTCTTTTTATTGTGAAAAAGAAAAATCAACTCCCTGTTGAGGACAGAGAAGATATTTCAGGCACTCTAGCACCTGGGTTTCTGGGAGTCACTGGGTGAGAGGAGCTGTGAGCACACCTCCTCCAGCTTTGTTTATTTATTTATTTTTAAAGGTTCATTTTTAACTTATTTCTCACCCTTTCCCCACCCTCCGTCCACCCCAGTTGTCTGCTCTCTGTGTCCGCTTGTATTCTTGTCAGCGGCACCGGGAATCTGTATCTCTTTTTGTTGTGTCATCTTGCTGCGTCAGCTCTCCGTGTGTGCGGCGCCACTCCTGGGCAGGCTGCGCTTTTTTCGCACTGGGCAGCTCTCCTTACAGGCGCACTCCTTGCGCTTGAAGCTCCCCTACATGGGGGACGCCCCTGTGTGGCACAGCACTCCTTGCGCACATCAGCACTGTGCATGGGACAGCTCATCACAGGTCCAGGAGGCCTGGGGTTTGAACCCTGGACCTCCCATGTGGTAGGCAGATGCTCTATCAGTTGAGCCAGATCTGCTTCCCTCCTCCAGCTTTAGATCTCTGTTGAGGTCCATTTTGGTGGTTGGTTTTTTAATCCAAACTCGGTACATTTTAAAAAGTAGTTAAAAAATTAAAGATGAGGAGAATACTTGAGCACACAGAAGGGAGACAGGCCTAGTGCAGGTTTTACAGTTCCAGGCTGGATACCGTCCGCTGCATCATCTGTGCTCCCCACCGGGAACGTGAGAGAAGGCAACAGAAATCAAACCCACGATCAGTTTTGCATGGTCACAATAGAGATCGCCGTGATTACACCTTGTCTTTGGATCATCCTGTATCTCAGAGTTTGTGTTCATACTGAGGCTCAGGGTTAGCGAGGAAACAAGCTCTGAGGCTGAGACCCGGCCCAGGCCCCATCCGAGACCAGCAGCCCCTCCAGCGGGTCGCTGGGTCCTTGGCTCACCCTGCTTGGGTAGGTCCGTGGTGTCAGGGCCACTCAGGGACCCACAGGAGGGGCCTGTGCTGCTGGCCCTGGGGAATGGCTGTTGGCGCTCAGTCTAGAAGCAGGCAAGGACCCACCACCTTTTTTTTTTCCGGTCAAGTGGGTATTGCTTTTGTTCGAAACCACTTGCCAGACCAGAGCCCCTCTGTTACTCCCAGTGCTTACTCGGAGCACATCTCTCGGGGGCCCTAGGGTCTTCAGCCGAGAGAAACATGCAGGTTTGGAGAGTCACTCGGTCCAAAGTGCCCAGCCCGGCTCAGACCCCCCGCCTGTGTACGCCTGAGCTCGCTCTCACACCCTCCTCCCACGCAGGTCGGGTCTGCCGCCAGCCAGAGATGACCTCTGTCCTTACCTCTTTTCTATTTTGGTGAACACTGAAGAAGCTGGAACAATTAAACTTTATCTTGGGGAAAAACAACCTCAGAACTGGCTTAGTTGGTGTTGTAGAACCTCTTACTGCTTTCAATATACAAGTGGTGGTAAAATTGAAGGAAAAAAACCAAGATGGATTTATGAGGTAGTCGGGTAACAAAAGATGCTGCTTAAACTTGTAACTCCAGTTTTGGAATGACCTAGGCATTAAATAGCACACCTCTCCTTTGATTTCTCAGAAGCTTCAGTATTCTTCTTGTTATCAGATGTCTACTCTCAGTTTCCTCAAAGAGAAATCCAGCTTCATTCTTTGACTCCGTCGACACGTACCTGGATGAAGAGTCAGCGTTCCCACGCAGTAGGATGTAGACTGGGCGAGCCATATTCAAACGAGCTGCTTTTTACCACTAGTTCGAGCAGCCACCTCTAGGCCAGGAGGCTTAGCCGAGGACAAGGGGAACTGACCTAGAACGAGGAGGTCACCCTGCCCTGGCGGTGGAATTGGGTCCCGGGTGCGTGGTGCAGGCCGCCCGGGTCATTGGCTGGCAGTGGCGCGGATTCCCCCACCCCCACACATGCCTATCTGTGGGGCCTGGGAAAGAACATCAGGTTTCCACATTTATGGGAAAAGAAAATAAGCTCAGGTGATAAATCAACTCATAAATAATAACAAGTCACAATGTAACTCCATTCTGAAAGTGTTCTGAGCTCTCAAAAAGTACATTCACAGCCCACATCTCTTGCCACATTCACCGCACCCTTTTAGCTAGCATGGTTCCCAGGTGAGGAAACTGAGGCCCCAGGGTTCTGGGCCTGCCCAGGCTGCACAGGTAGAGAGTGAGGGGAGGAGACGCAGAGTCAGGGCTCCTCGCTCATTCCGCTTGGCCTTATTTCTGGCTGGGAAGTCGTGCTCGTCCTCCTCACGGGCACACACCCCCAAGTAAAAAGGAGCTGAAATGGAGGGGGTGGATCAGCGGTGCCCAAACTGCCTCTTAAAGGGCCAGACATGAAATATTTTCAGCTTGTCCAGCCAAAAGCCAAAATTAGGGCATTATGGTGAGTACTTATATAAGCATTTTTTTTTTGAAGATTTATTTTTTACTTATTTCTCTCCCTTTCCCGCCACCCCTCTGCTCTCTGTGTCCATTCGCTGTGTGTTCTTCTGTGACTGCTTCTATCTTTATCAGCGGCACCGGGAATCTGTGTTTCTTTTTGTTGCGTCATCTTGCTGCGTCAGTGCTCCGTGTCTGCAGCACCATTCTTAGGCAGGCTGCACTTTCTCTCGTGTTGGGCGGCTCTCCTTACGGGGCGCACCCCTTGTGCGTGGGGCTCCCCTACGCGGGGGACACCCCTGCATGGCACAGCACTCCTTGCGCGCATCAGCACTGCGCATGGGCCAGCTGCACACAGGTCAAGGAGGCCCGGGGTTTGAACCGTGGACCTCCCATGTGGTAGGAGGATGCCCTATCCATTGGGCCAAGTCTGCTTCCCTATATAAGCATTTTAAGTGTAACTATTTAAAAATATAAAACCACTCTCAGCTCACAGGCCATCAGAATCCCGGCAGCCAGCCAGGTTTGGCCGCAGCCTGCTGGCCCCTGGAGTAGCCACCTACTGCTGGGTGTGGGCAGGTGGCCGTGAGATGGTGCACCTCGAGCCCCTGCTGAAGGCTGGGAGTTGGTGGCATGCCTCCATGTCACAGAGAACTTGGCTCCTGACAGAGTCGGAAGGGGCTCAGAAGAATTCCCTGAGCTGCTTCACAAACCCCTTCCCCTGGTGCTTTTGGCACGTACACTCGTGCTCTCTCTCCAAGCCCTGCAGTGTCCTAAACCTGGAGCAGGTCCTTGGCCTCCCTTCCAGAGAGAGCTTTCGGCTCACTTGGGGTTGCCTGCCTGCTGTTGTCTTACTGGTTCCTTGCTCCCTCCTCAGCTGAGCACTGTCCATCCCTGAAGCAGAGGCGGCAGCCGGCCCAAACCTAGCTCTTAAGCGCTGCCCTCGCCTGAGGAGCCGCTTCTGCATCCAGCAGCCAGTCAAGTAAGGTCGAGTCTGGGCCTCTGGCTTCTCACCTCTCCAGGCATTTTCCTGGCTGTGCGGCTTCTAGAGTTCTACCAGCAGGTCCAGGACCTGTCTTCTCCCCATGCCATCCTTTGTGGGTACCCCCACCCCACCTACCTGGCTGAGGCTGGGGGCTCTGAAGGAGGTCGACAGTACCTGGGTCCTGTTGCCTTCTGGAACCTGCTCCTGGAGGAGCAGGTGTAGTGCACCTTCTACTAGGCCCTTTTCCTGAAGATAGTAGCTCCAGAGTGCAGAGGCTTTGCCCAAAACTCTGCTTTTCACAAAGCAGAGGGTACCGAAGAGAAAAATAGTGAGGAGTGGGTGGGCACGGAGGTAAGGTTTGTTTTGGGAGGTGATGCGACATCAGTATGGAGAAACAAGGCCACAGGAGTCTGTCCTTACCAGTTGCAGATCTAGTGGGTCTGTGACAGAGCAGCCTTTCAGGAAAAAACCATCCAGTGACTTGTTTCAGATTCTCCTGCCTTCTAACTGGGAATGAAGAAGGGAGAAGCTGCTTGCGGGGCTACCTGGCATCTAAGTGGCACTCCTTGGTTTAGACTGGTCCTTGAGGCTCCGGGTGGTAACCTGTTGGGTAACTTCCAGGCCTGCTGTCAAGTTACTATTCAAACAGAGAAGAATTGTTAGACTTACTCCATTGCCAAACATACTCTTCCCTTACAGGAGAACCCTGGATTGTGCCAGTACCCACTAGCATCCTGGTAAAATAGAATATTTCTCAGGGAAAATAAAATAGGTTAGGTTCATCTTCAGAGGCTCACAAGAGTTAATCTAGAGCAAGATGTTTTTGGCAGGAGTAGACTAGACCTGCCTGATACTCCATATTAAGCATCATTGCAACGACCATGGCAAGAAGCTGCATGTACCGGGGGTACAAGAGGAACTAGAGACAGTCTTACCCTTCCAGAGTGTACCAGAAGGTGGTGGAAGGCCCCACTTGCCGACATTGTCCACGTGGAGACCTAGTTCCTTTAGGTTTCATTGTCGTCGAATCCCTCGGAATTGCCATCTTGGGGTCGGCCTTGCTCTGTCTTTGCTCCTAATTAATTTCTTCGGAGGGACAGACACTCTTCGCTGGCTCTTCACTGTTGGCCCTCTGGCTCTTACCCCTCTGCTCCCTTTAAGATTTTACTGCTCACCAAAGCCTTTGGCTTTTGCGTAGGTCTTAATCGTTTTGTCCCTTTGAACATTTGAAGCTTTCCTGTTGGCTGCCCCACCTTCGCCTCCTCCTTTCCCTCCTCTTCTGCTAGGTGGGACATCCCCCTGGCTCTGGCCACGGGCCCCTCACCGCACACGTGGCTGCCCACCTGCAGCTGCCAGGTGCTTGTTTCGCCAGGTCATGAAGTGCTGCCCGTTCCTCAGTATTCCCAGACGTGGGTCTCGATGTCTTCGCTATCTCCAGACCTGTTCCCATCCAGCCTTCCTCTGTCTGCAGGGCCGTTGGGACCCCACCCCCATTCCCCCACCCCCGCCCAGGCTTGAACTTGGAGCGTTGACTCCACCTCCAGCTTCCCTCTCCTCCTCATCCACTCAGTGGCCAAGGCCTCTTTCTTCTCATGCTGGAGAACGTTGTATTCCTTCGCCCTCTCCGTTGCCACCAGCCCACTTCTGGCTTGACTACCTTCTACCTAAACTTTCCTTCCCAGCTGGTCCCTTCTTCTCCAGGCTCCGCCCCTTTGGCCTGGCCAGTGAGTGCCTCTCAGTTTCATCTTCCCCGAGACCCCTGGGCTGGTCTCCCCTTGGTTCCCTGCATGGCCGGGAGGCCCCAGGTCTGGCCCAGCAGGCCTCGTCTCCACACACACCCGACAGTGAACCATCCGCTCACCTCTGGCTGCCCGAGCTTATGCCATTGTGTCTTCCAGGATGCCCTCCTCGCCCACTCCTCCCACTGCCAGACCCTGCTCGACTCAGCTGCCCCCTCCTCCTCAAGTCCTCGCCCAAGCCAGCAAGAAGGGGTCAGAGGCATTTCGCAGGTTCTGCCTGACGGGATTATTTGTACACATCTTTATCTCCTGGCATAAATGGCGAAGTGGTGGAGCAGGAACCGTGTTCACCTCTGCTCCTCACGGGTGTGGAGTGTGCTGGGTGCTCAGGGCCCAGCTGGGTGAGCACACGGTTGGCAAGTCTCAGTCTGACCTGCTCTGCTGTCAGCTGACGTGTCTGGTAGAGTGGCACAAGACACATGCAGGAACGCACCAATTAGCAGAGGACGAGCTGAATGTTTAAGGTGGGCAAACGCCACTTCCGAGAGGAGCACGCCCGGCGGCGGCGCGGTAAAGCATGGCTTTCCCCCAGCAGGAATGTTTTTCCAGCACGGGGAGAGGTGGAGCATGCCGAAGGTAGACTGGGTTCTCGATCCCTCCCCACTGTTCAGGCTTGCCAGGAGCAAGGTCAGGGTTCCAGGCAGCCAGGAGACGGGCGGCCCAGGGAACCCCCGAGCACGCCTGCACTGGCAGGCCTGGGCCGTTCACCCGAGCGGGAGCAGGCCAAGATCTGGCTCGCAGCTGTGGCGGGTCCAGGTGAGATTCGGCTCAGAAGTCAGCGTGGCGTAGTAGCTTCGGCGCCAGCCGGGCCCCAAGTCTGCGTGCAGTACAGCCAAACGGCCTTGGGCGAGACACGCAGCCTTCGTGAGCCCGGGTTCCCGTTTGTACAGTAGATAGTTGCACACACCCAGCAGCACAGGGCGCCTGTTGTGCTGCCGACCACGGAAAGGGCCCTTTAAACGATGGCCTCTCCCGCCCCTGGGCACGGTAGAGCCCACCGGGGCAGCACCCCGGAGTACTGGCTGCCGAAAGCCAGGTCTGCCAAGGAGGCGCGGAGTCGCTCCGTCGGGGGTGGGGAGCCGATCACCTTCCTGCTCGTGAAATGGTTCGTGAAATGGTTCGAGTGAGTTTGGACCCATGCCAGGCTGCACACCCCGCCTCTTACCCGCCGCCCCCCGCCCTCCCTCCTTCCATCTCACACGCCACTGGATCCTTCTGTCTCTCCACACCGGGGATAGGGGACAGATTGGCCAGTCGTCTTGGGTTCCTTGTCTCTCGTACATGTTTCTGTCAAAGCTCTTTCCGTTGAGTTTTAGAGTTACCAAAATTCCTTTTGTGTTGCATAATGTGCTTGCCATTTAAAAGATTAACAGACATAATTTCAGTGAGCCTTCTTGAATGGCATGTCTCATTTAGCTTAATCTCCCTTTGGTGCATGTTAAAACATAGAAAGAGCGTGTCTCCAGTGCACATGGGGGCTTGGAGATTAAAGGCTGCTCTGGTGGACTCCTTAAAACACGCGCAAATGAGGCGGGTGAGCGGCCTGACTTGCTGTCCTGCTGGGGGCCCCAACAATGCTGGGTGCCCATGGCGGGCTTACGAGGCCGTGCCCAGCTCATTTGCGAGAAGGCGGCAAGTCGCTGGAGTTTGGTGTGATGCCGGAGAAAACCGGTGACTTTGTAATAGACTTGTCCTAGCTAAGGAATAGCAGGTGCAGGGTTACCTCTGGAAATTTTGGTTTGGTAAAAGCCCCAGGTAAGCCACCGTGTGCCATGATCAACAGAGTTGGGACAAAACAGGGACGGGGAAGACCTTCAGCAAGTCGGGGGTCCTGGAGACGGCACCGGCTACCTGGAAGCCAACAGCCTCTCAGGAGCCCCCGGCCAGCACAGGGGCCCCTGTGGCATGCTCGGGAAGGGCTCAGTAAGAGAGAACCAGCTGCTGTGCCCTGGCGGACAGGAGCTGGCGATTAAGCAGGGTCAGACTACCTGAACACCTGCTGGAGCAGAAGAGCACCTTGCAGACCCAACAGGTAAGAGACTCTGAGTAGTGCCGATGTAAGCAGGGGACGCCTCGGCCATCGCCATCGCCATGGCCACTGACAGCTGTGCTGCGCACCTGCCCACTTCGTTCACCCAGAAGTCTCCTCTGGCCGCCCACCGCGTGCCGAGCACGGCACTGGCTGTTCGAGGGCAGCCCCAGAGGGCAGCGTACCTCATTCCTCCCTCACCCAAGAGAACGTTCAGGAAGGGGGAGTCTGGGGCGGCCGCGGCTCGAGCAGGCATTAAGTGGCGGAACCAGGCTTGACCTCAGGTCGATTTGACCGTCCCTGTCAGAATGACTTGGAGACGTGCGCCCATAAGAAAGGCAGGTCCGCAGAGTGACGGAAACAGAGCGTAGCGTTTCTGGAATCAAGCCTGAGTTCACGCAGGGAGTATATTGAATGCCTGCTTGCCTCTAACGCTGCGCCCAGATGCGGCCCCCGCAGGGGAACTGGCAGTCTCGAGGGGGAGGGGACGAGCAGAGCGTGTGTTCAGTGCGAGGCTGTGGCAGGCGTGCTTGAGCGTCACAGCGCGTCCAGAGAGGTGCCGGTAAGGCCCGATGGGGCGTCACAGGGGTGACGAGGGGGCATCACAGGTGTGCGCGTCTGCGGTGTGCCCGCCCGAGGGGTGCTGATCATGCTATGTCAGTTTGCACTGTAGCAGCCCAAAGCATGGCCTTTGTTTAGTTTATTAAAACATGTTTCTACCCTGCCTCTCCAGGGGCTTTCTTGCCTGGAAAGGTCCTCTATGTATGTATCATGTTGTAGCGGGTTCCCACTGCCGTTCTTCCCCTGGCTGGGGTCAGAGAGGAGCCCGTGTTACAGAGACAGGGTCACAGAGCGGGGATGCCTCAGCTCACTGTCACGGGCAGGCCTGGATCTGCAGGGGACAGTTGAAGAAGGCCGCGTCCTCATTTCATGGGCCTCTGCCTGGCAGTAAATCCTCTGGAAGTCCTTCCCCCGTGGCCCCCAAGAAATGCATTTCCAGTTGGGTTTGCTCTTCTCGTAGCGTGGTATTTGGGGACACGACAACTTCTCCTGCCCTTTTTGGTCAACTCTCTGTGTAGGAGAACCACGTGGACTTGGTGCCTTGCTGGGCAGGGCACCAAAGGATGCCCCCCACCCCCACTTTTGAATTTTTATTATTTTTGCTTAAACACTTAAATATTGTTTGTTTATATTCTTGGTTTCAGATAACTTTGGATTCCAAAAAGGACTCTTCTAAAGAGTATTCTTTTTAAAAAGATCAGTGAATCAAGTTGTAAGCGTGGGTTGCCATATTGTTGATTTCACTTTGTTTGATTTTATAAACAGACGTTCCCGTTGTCCTCCAAATCTGTGAGCATTTCCCATATTTGTTCATGTGCATTGTTGGGGAGGAGCCCGATGGCATTGCTTGTCTCAGGTTCTTAGACTTACCTGGAGTTAAATGATCCACGTCTCAAGTTGGACAGCAGATGTTTCAAACTATGGGGTGCACAGCCATTTTTCTTCCCTTATCTTTGGTGCACTTTAGCATCCATTTAAAGGTTATACATGAAGGTTTGGGGTATGTCACATGGAGCACTGTGAAAGTAAAAGCAAAACATAGCGTGCTAACTGCCTTTCGCCCACACTCTCCCACCTGGCTCCTTTTGGGTGCGGTGAGTGGAAGGGGAGTCTGGAAGGTGAGGGGACCCGTGTCCTCCCAGCTGCCGCCCACGCTGCCCTGTGCTGGCCCTCCAGGCAGCTGCGGTAACCTCGCCCAGCCTCCCTCTCTCCAAGCCACAGTCTCCTTTTTCCTCAAAGCCCCCTAAACCTGCCACCCCCACCTAACTCCCAACCTAAGCAATCTCAGGAACCCTGGAGCATCTGTCCCTTCTTGGGGTGTTTCAGAATCTTCCCTGGGGGGTGGGGTGGGGGGCTCCCTGAGGGCAGGCCTGGGGCTGTTCATCTTTGCATCTTTATAGGGTTTGGCTCTCAGTACAAATGTGGATGGATGGATGGATGGATGGATGGATGGATGGATGGATGGATGGATGGATGGATGGATGGATAACGGATACACTGAGCAAGACAAAGAGAAGTCTTAAATTGTTGTAGTTAGTCACGGAACTAATGTAGTTAGTCCCAGGAGTCAGCTGTTAGAAGTCTGAAAAATATTTTTGGTTTTTATCTCTTTAAGGAATATATCAAAAAACAACCACCACCCACCTCGCCCCCACCCCCCGTACCCCCACACAAAACAAACCATCACCAACCTCTTTTCCTGGATGTGTGCTAAGGAACGTGATTCCTCGGGGAGGAGTACACTTGTTCAGATTAAATTCTTGTGAAGTCCTTGTAGCCCTGGGTCGTTCAGCTAAGATGACGCAAGACCATAAAAAACTAGGTACTTTGACCTGCCTCAGATATTTACCCATGTCAACATTCAGTCCTTGCACCAAAGGAAGAAGAAGGAAACAGCTTGGGGTTATGAATATGTGAATGTCCCCACTGTCACTGGCTGCACTATCTTGTGTGACTTGTTGTAGATCAAGGGAAATTTTGGGGAAAGGCTATAAGGTAGGAAAAATGCTAACACTGAAGTTGAGATGATTAGAGATAAATAGATCTATATTTGCCATATATGGTAATAAAAGGAAAGTCTGCAAATGCTCTCGACATTTATGGACTTCTCTATGATTCATCTACGAGGGCCAACAGCTCCCGCCAAGAGATATAGAATTTGTTCAACTGTATCTCTTTCCTAAATTGTTTCACTAGGAAGAAGCCATGCTGTATATTCAAGAGGAAATTCCAGTACTGTGTAAAAGTTAGTACTTGGTAACAGGCGTGAGAAAGATTGCTAGCAGAATTCCAAAAGTATTCTTAAGCCACTTGTTTACCAAAAGGCAGAATAGTTCACTAAGTGTTAGCAATTTTCTATAGACTTGTGTTCATATATACAATCTATTTTTTGTTAGCTAGTCACTCTCCCTCCCTTGCCAGAAGTGGAGGGGTCTGTGCTTTTTCGACTGATGGACTCATATACAGACTTGTCTCATTTTTCTTTTTTTCTGTTATTTAGTGTGATTCATGCCAGCATGTCCAGGGACAGGGTGAAAAAATGAGCTCCAGGTCCTTTTTAACTTCAGGTCCTGTGGTTTCGGAGCTGCATCTGGTTATTGCCATCCTGTTCCTTGGCGTGCTTCTTGCACCAGGCCCAGAAGGGACCGACTTCTGTGGACAGGGGTTGTGGTCAGAAGGGCCCTCAGAAGCTACAATTGTGGCCCCCAAAAGAGCCAGCAGCACAGACCCCTCAGCATGATGTTGGCTCCCAAAACTCAGCTGCTTTTTCCTACCCAAGACTGCTTATTAAATGCGTTAGCGGGGTGCAGATGTGGCTCCAGTGGTCAAGCCTCTGCTTCCCATATGGGAAGTTCCCAGGTTCAGTTCCTGGTGCCTCCTTTTTTTTTTTTTTTAAATAATTATTTTTTATTTCTTTCTCTCCCCTTCCCCCTCCTCCCAGTTGTCTGCTCTCTGTGTCTATTCACGTGTGTGCAGCACCATTCCTGGGCAGGCTGCACTTTCCCTTGTGCTGGGCGGCTCTCCTTACAGGGTGCACTCTTTGTGCGTGGGGCTCCCCTATAGGGGGGACACCCCTGCATCAGCACTGCGCATGGGCCAGCTCCACAAGGGTCAAGGAGGCCCCGGGTTTGAACCGCAGACCTCCCATGTGGTAGGCAGATGCCCTATCCATTGGGCCAAGTCCGCTTCCCCCTGAGCCTCTTAAAAAAAAAAAAACAACAAGCAAATAAACAAAGAAACCAGTTCAGGGGAGCCAATGTGGCTCCATGATGGAGCATCAGCTTTCAACATAGGAGGTCCTGGGTTCAATCCCTGGCCCTGGTACCTCAAAAAAAAGTTTTTTAAGTGTTAATGATGAAGTGGCACATGTGCCCTCTGGCCTCCAGGATCTCTGATTGTTGGGACCTGCTGGATAAAATTGGATACAACTAAGGAGTTGCCTCTTTGGTTGAGTGAAGGGGGGTCCGGTTCCTAGCAGCATGCTAGCCTGCAGATGGGATGAAGAGTGGCAGTCTTTCTTTGCCCTTGAAAGCCTTTATTTTCTTCTCAAATTTGCTAGGTCGAGGTCATTGGGAAGCCTCTGAGCTTCCTTAAAAGCATAAAATCTCCCTTCAGAGGCTTAAGTTCCCTAGTCGCCCACCAAGTCACACATATTTCTTAGACTTGCATTTCCATCTGCAGGGTATAAATAATTCCATTTAGAAATTAAGAAATCATGGTTTGCATTTCAGATGCCAGTGAGTGGCTCTGCAGTATATCCTGAAACGGAAAATGCGTGTAAAAACGACAGGGTCCCCTTTGGGGTGGGTCCCCACATCCGTGGGGCCCGCTGGCTGCATGTGGGTCTCCAGGCACCTTATCCTGCTGCTGTGGGTTCTGGGCCCTCGGAGTGAAGGACGAGGGTCAGCTGGGGCATTTGAGAGAGTCCGCATGAGCGCTGGCGTGTCCTCCATCTCTGCAAGGAGATTTCCCCGTCGCTTATTAGTAATTACCCTTTTGAACTGCCCTGTGAATATGTGCTGATTAAGCTAAGACCAAGGTATATCTTTTCCATGCTACTTAATTTTGGGAAGCCAGTGGAATGCTCTGAATAAAAGTAAGTCATTGGGGGTAAGGGAAAGCTAGGGTAACCCACGGTCACTGACACCAAAGCTGGGAAGGAGGATGTTTCAGATCTGACTTTACAGCTTCTGTCTAAAGGAAAAATGTAGCACATATGATGTACCACGAAGTTTCCTGCTGACACTTAAATAGACTCATAAAATAATTTCCCCTTGGAGAACTATGGCTAGCGTAAAGCTGTGCATTAGCAGGTGCAGTACTGATTTTCTTTGTGAGCTGTTCACAGGCTGAAGTTACCCCTGACCCATGTAAAGGATAAAATGTATTTGAAGACCATTTGGGAGTTAGAGAGACAGAGATTAAAATTAGCCGTAATTCTACACACTTGCAGTATTTAACACTGTGTATTCTGTGCTGTTCTTTTCCAAGCACGTGTATGTGTCTAGTTTATGTTTACAACCGGGGTCAGGGGTGATGCTATAAACACATTTTGCCATGTGTGGCTCTTCTCCACTTGCCCCCCATTTAATGCCTACTCATCCTCCAGTTCTGGGCTCAGGGACCCCTTCCCTGCAGGACCTTCTCCGCTGTCCCAGGTCAGGTCTGCCCCAAGACGCCCTCAAGACCACACGCCACGTCCTCCTGGCACTTACCACGGTTGAGTTTTCTCCTATACGGGGTGATTTGATGACTGAATGTCAACCCCCAAGACAAGACAGACGCCCTCTGAGGCACAGAAACCTGCTGGCCACCCTTGAAGTTCTAGCACCCATCACAGTGCCTGAGGGCCCGTGATAGCTCCTCTACAAATATTTGTTGAATTAATAAAAATCATGAGCATTATGCCATAGTACTAGCTTATCTTAGAAAAATAATTTTTATTCATTTTATTGATACATATTGATAAAGCATACAATTGATCCAAAGTGTACAATCAGTGGTATTTGGTATAATCATACAGTTGTACATTCATCACTTCAATCATTATGAGAGCATTTTCATTATCCCAATAATAATAAAGAAACCATAACACACAAAAAAAGCCCTAGCCTTTAATAATCACCTCAGTCTCTCTACGCTTCCCCTGCTGTACATAGCTGTTGTTCTGAGAAAAATAATTTTGATGACTGTGTGCCATTCTATTACTTAACTAAAATCTATTTAATAAGTTAGAAATAAGCAATCCCCCGTTGTTGGAATCTACCTCGTTTCTAATTTTTCAGTGTTTTAAACGTATGTCCGATGCTCTCATGCATAAATCTGTGCCTCCATCTCTGCTTGCCTTGATGGATAAATGCCTAGAAGTGAAAGCAGTAAGTGGAGAGATTAGTCTGTATGCTAATTTTAAGTCATCTGGCTAAATGTTAGCGGGATCTAAGATGACCCAGACTAGTTGGCGCAGAGGGTTCGTGCGGCGCAAGCGGGAGGCACGCTTTCTGGACGGCTCCCGAGTCTGCGGGTGGAAAGGAGTTTGGGGGCACGGGCTCTGCCCGGCACGCGGATCTCCTTACCGCACCTGTGAGGGTTAGCTGGGTGACGAGCCGGGGATGAGCTTGTTTTGTTGCCTCATTCCAGAAGCATTGCCGAGTGTCACTTTGGACCTCGTCCTGTGAATGGGACCGGGAGCAGAATTGAGGTGCACGTGCCTCCAAGAGTTACCTGGGAGTGCAAACCCGACTCAGGGTCCCCCTGAAGATGTGACCTCCCCGTAGAGGGACCTTGTCCCTCTCACTGCACAGGAGCTGACACATAAGTAAATGCCCAAATGGATTTTGAATAAATTTAAGCAGACGTGTAACACGTGGTTCCTATCTGTGAGAAACTAAAAACTCTTATCAACGTATGGATATCCTGACAAATCATGGCAGGATTTTCAGAGTTCTCAGTTAAATTTACAAGTTTAGACTTGACCCATTATCTCAACAGCAACGTGGAAGAATACTTCGAAATCAGACCTAAAGACAGAGGCGTGGGCGGAAGGCGGGCTCTGTGGCCGCCCCTCGCCGAGCCGCTGGCTGCCGGGAATCTGGCAGGAAGGGCTTCTGCTGGGGGAGCCGTCCCAGCACCCGTGTGCCTCAGGACGGCTGTGGGCACCCGCCCTCCCGGCTCGGGGTCAGGCCACCATCCCCTGGGAGCCGCCATGGGGCCCGCACCCCACACCCGCAGGCAGCTTGCTGTGCGAGCTGCCTCATGGGATGTGTGTGGACAGACAACCTTGAGAAACCAGCTCCAAGCAGTTCACAGCTCCCCGACTGGAAACCTTGAAGCCACCGTTACTCAAACGTTTTCATCTTAAAATTTACGGAGGACCCCTGAGAGCTTTGGTGTATGTGGGCTGTATTGGCGTCATCACGTGTCCTGTAGCTCCTGGAAGACTCCACCATACATTCACGAGAATTAGAGTGGAAAGGCAAATAAAAGGACGTTTGACCCCCTGGGTCCCTGAAAGGGTCTCAGGGTGCCAGGAGCCCCCAGTCCACGCTCTGAGAACCACTGGTGGCCTCGCAGGCTCACCCATGCCACTAAGCCGCCACCACACACAACCACTTCCTCCCTGGAGCGATGGTCTCTGTGTGTCTCAAGCCTGCCCTTTCCCTTCCTCTGTCTCTTTTCGCACCCGGCTCTGCCTCTGTCACCTTATGTCCCAATGTGAATGTCAGCCAGTGTGGTGAACTACTGCTTGGTTTCATCAAACACCTTTTCCTGAGAAGGAGTACTACTACCTCTTGCTCAGGACTCGGGGTCCCCCCTCTGGTTCCAAGGGACTCCTCCGTCCTCCACTTCAGGGCGCCCCGTGGCTGACCCTTGGCGCTCACCATCAGGACCCTCCGCTTAACCCCTGCACATTCCCCAGTACTTAGGTCTGCTCCCTCCGGCACCACAAAGCCAAATCCTATCCTTTACACAGTCTTATTAGGTACAATGCTGAAGGCACATCCGTCAGTGGTAGAGACTGCTGCCAAGATGCAGAACAGGCTTTAAGTGGAGCAAAGAAATTTAAATGGGAAGAAATTATAGCATGAGCGAGTTTACCCCTTTCAAGATAATCTTATTTAATAACCAAAAAACTCACCAAGATGTGCATTTTATCCAGTTACAAAGGCAGCGCGGCAGGTTCCGTATTGTGGTAATTACATGTTTGGGGTTTCATTCCTCCTTTAAACTAGATATCTGTGATTTCAGAAAATCAGCCATTGTAGAAAAAGGCTATTCATTTATTTCATTGCTGGGTGGCCCATACACTGTAAAAATAGGCCAAGAACAGTAATCTAAATGGACTGCTGATAAATAATTAAAGCTAATGGAATTTTCTCTAATCTATGAGCTAAAATCTTTGAGAAAGTGCCAGGAGATACTGCCTGCTATTGTATAGAAAGATATTTCTTTAACACTTTAGTTTAAATGCCATGTAAAACAACTCTTTTCTGCCACAAAGACTGGAAGAATGTGTGTTCATCTATAAACATAACCAAGAGTAGAGGCTCCACTGACCAGTGTGATTCTTCTTCTAATGACGAGATGGGACGCGCAAGTTCCAGAATCCTGGAACACAGGGAAACCTTGCTCTCGACTGGGCTGTATTTTAAATTGAGGTCTACAGTCGGTAGCTTTGCACCTGTTCTCAACTATTCTGTACACGACGGGGAGGGGGTTATAATTCATAAATGATGGGCAGGAAATTTGGGAAGTATTAAGAACAAGTTTTCTTTTAAGTATGATTATGGTTCTGTCATTGGTGCTGCCCCTACTGCTACTTATAAAAATACAGTTGACAAACTTCAAGCTCCTTTTAGAAGAGATAGTTCTATTACAGTTAACGGCCCTGGCCATAGATAAGGTATGCTGTATCGGATCTTCTTATTAAAAGGACAGTTCAACCATCTTCGAGATCCTTTAGAATAAAGAATCCATAGATGCTTTTTAACCACTCTGCCTTTCAGTATTTTGGCTCTAATTTGTAGAAAAAGGGTTCTCTCATTTCCATTTCATTAAATAGCTTTGTTGGAAAAAAATCACCCATTTGCTCTTGCTTTTTGGAAAAGTTGTAGTTTTGTTAAACTGCTATCTAATCTAGTGTTGTATTTATTGTGCTTTAATGTATTTATAAATGTTTATGAAATTTAAAGTGTATTGTTCCTTAAAATTACTCTATACAGAAATTTTTTTATTTTAAAGGGAAGTATGCCATTTAAATGGCATCTGTCTCGCCTCTGTATACTCTGAGTGTTTCTATTTTATCTTCTTAAGATCTTTAGAACTTTTTAGTTTGGAGGGGCCCAGATGGCCGTGGAGAGGCAGTGGCTGTTTCCAGTGGCTGCTAGGCCACCCCCGTTCCTGTCTTCTTTAGAACTTGGCTCCAGCGCGCCGAGGGCTTCTTGGGAGGCTCCTGGCACATCATGAGCCAGGGGATTAGGGCGGCGCTAGGGGGCTGGCAGAGCCGGCCGCATGGATGAGGGGTGGGCGCGGGACCCCGGGCGGGGGCCTGGCCAAGTGCCTCCCACAGGAAGGGTCGGAGTGCATTCAGGAGGGAGAGAAGAGGTGGGGCTGGAGGGAGAGTCGGGGCTCAGGCGCCTGAACAGCCCAGGGAGCGCTGCGCTTCTGCTCACCCAGGCCTCCCTAGAGGACCAGAGGGCCAGCCCTTTCCCTTCCCTGTTCAGGCCGCCACACGATCCCACAGGTGTGCTCCTTAGAAAGCCAGTGAGCAAGAGTGACGTTGCCGCAGGAGTCACCTTGACGCTGAGCTAACTTCTTTTTCTAAGTAAAAAATTCACAGCTGACTGTTCCTAGTGCCTTCCTCGGTGCCTGTCCCCCCAGGCGTCGGTGTGCGTAGCTCAGGCTTTGATTCTCAGAGCCAGGACTGTCCCCGGAGGGACAGGGCAGCCTTGGGAGGTGACCTGTGTGGCCGGGGCACCGCAGAGGGGCTGCCTGCCTTGGGCAGAAAACTGGGCCAGGCAACCCTTAGATTCCAGGTTAACTCTGAACCTGAAAACGCCGGTTAACTCGCTCTTAGGTGGTGATTCAAGAGAGGCAGCCCCTCTCCCCTGCCTCTCCCCTGCCTCTCCCCTGCCTCTCCCTCTCCCTGTTCTGATTGGTCGCTTGATGTAAATATAGGCTTGGTGTGCTTCAGAGTGAAAGAAAGTGTTTAAAATTGATTTCCTTTCCAGATCTATGCAAAACAGAATATTGCAACGAGCCCGGCGCCCAGCCCCTCCTCCTGAAATAATCACCCACATTCTTGATTCATCATCCTGTTGTTTTAGCTCTTATTTCATTTTATAGTACATATTTTATTAATTATATTATGTGCCCTTTTACCTGTTTCACTATCTTCAAAATCAGAATGAGTTTTATGGCCGACATTACAATTGAATAAGTGGCCTTTTTTTCTCACTGTAGCATGAAATAATTCTTTGACTTATATTTCTATCAAGTTTAATGAAATACTGCCCATTACATAATGATTATCTTCAAGTATATACCTAAAGCATTTTCAAGGCTGATTTTTTTGCTTTGAGGCCTGAGTACAACGAGGGGGAAACCAGCATGTTAACTTCCTTACGCATAACCAGTTCCCAGGGTTTTAAATTCGAGTCAACCCTATATTTTCGCCTGACTGGTGTCACGGGTTGAACCCCCTCCCAGCCCATCACCACCCAAACACAATGAAGAAAATATGAACTACAACCCAGGAGAAGGGGCCGAGTGTCAGCCCTGAATTGAGACAATTCTGAAACCAAAGGTGGCAGCTGGGGGCACGTGGCCCCGGCTTCCAAGGCCACGGGGCCAGGTCCCTGGCAGCACCTGTGCCAGGCTTTCTGTGGGCAGCCCTGCAAAGTCAGAGCAGCCCCCACCCCACCCAGGGGTCGGGGAAGTCCGTGTTGTCAGCGAAGGGGGCAGGACCCCCTCCCAGGCTGCTGCTGCAGGGGAGCAGGTACCCCAGGAGAGGTGGCCAGACAGCGCGCCTTGTAAACACGCCCGATTGTTCACAGAAACGCGGGTTGTGTTAACGTGGACTGAAGGTGAACAGGCGGTTCTAAAAGCTAGTGGAACTGCACGTACCTCACAGGAGAGACACAGATCATTTAGACGCACTCATTTGTGAATAATGCCCATGCCACCCCCTTCATCTAATTGTCCTTCCCAGTGGGAAGGATGTCCCGGGAGACTCTCTCTCCCGGACGTAGCAGTGGACTCAGAGTGGGAGGGGGGGGCGGATCACCAACTCTGTGCATGTGCCCAGTCTGCTCCCCTGCCTGGCCATTGCATGTACATGGGGGGGGGGGGCAGAGGAGAAGCCACGGGGGGATGAATATTAGAAGTTCAAGACCCCATTAGGGGGACAGAGCCCTCCAGAGACTGCCTGAGTCCCTGAAATGGACAGAAAAACCAAAAAGATGCCCATTGGTGTGCCCGGGGAATGGGCGCATTGGTATGCTTTACACTTACAGGTGCAGTGGAACCCTGAATGTTATTTTGAGTCTGCTTCTGTTTTGCTTTTAAATCACAAGAGCTTTCTTCAGCAACTGTCATTATCTAGCAAATTCCTTAAATTTTGCCGTTCAATTTCCTGATCTAAAAAAATGAGTTGTGGATCAGTGGTTTGGAGAATAATGAAAATCCTCTTCATGTAGAAGCATCTGTATGTAAACATTCCTTATTATTTACTGCACACTTAAGGGAGAGAAGGTTGAAATGCACTACTTTGGCTTTTGCTGACATCTGATATTAATAATCTCAAGGACGTCACTTTCTGTGTTATCAGATTTCACTTGCTTTCTGCTCAATAAATGGGCCAGGGGCAAAGAAAATACAGAACAACGCTGAAAAACCTGTAACTGAATTAAGTGAGCAGCTCTTAAATTATTAAGTTCCTTGACCTAATGTTACCTAATTATCATTTGTTCTAACGTGGTTTTCTTTGGCCTGAACCCCACTTTCTTCAGGGAGTGGCTGTCGAGAAACGTGAGCGGAAGTGCTCGGGGCCAGAGGTGGCAGAGCAAAGGCCACCGCGCTTTACCGCGACGATAAATCACAGCACGTCCTCGCCGCTGCTGACGGGGGAGTCCCACGGGTCAGGGTTGAGCATCCTTGTTTGTCTCTTAGTTTAGTAGAAAACGGGGAGAATTCTCTCTGACATTAGGATCACAGTTTCAGGCAGCAGAAGTGGATAAGGAATTTCTCAAACTGCCAGGGACAGGTTTGGGCGGCGTGGTTGTGAGCTGGTGACCCACGGTACACGGGTAGCGGCTCGTGTGTGTGTGTTCATGGCAATGTGGAAGGCTTTCCCCTTCCCAGCTGTCTCTACACAAACATCCACCTTCCGTCTCACAAAGCTTGTTTCAGTAAGTCTGTCAGTCGTGAATATGCCCAAAGCCTTGATTTGGGAGCCAGGAGCCGCCACAGCGGAGTTGCTTTACTCACAGTCGTCTGCGAGGTGCGCCTCTGCCTTCCTGGACCGCTGTCACCTGTCGTGGCGTCCACCCCTCCGCGAGCCGTGTCAGGTGGCCGGGGTAGGGGAGACTGGGGTGTGCCCGGTGCCCCTGGGCCCCTCCCCCCCAGCAGGTCCTCGCCCGCCCCCACTCATTGCCCCTCAGCGCTCTCCTGTCCTGGTCACCACGGTGGTCTCCGCCCGCTATCTCCTTCCGTGACCCGCTGCCACCTTCACCGAGTCCCCCGGGTGCCAGGCAGGCCCGCTGGCCCGGTGGCCTCCAGATGTCGCCCCCCCCGCCCACACGCGCTTGCACCGCAGCAGGGCCGCACAGACTGTTCTGGGTTTAAGTCATACCTGCCAGTGGGGGGCCTCGGACACTCTCCTTGCCGTGCTGAGCTCGGGTGCCCTCATCTGTAAAACGGAGGGGGCCATCCCTGGTGAGGGCCGGAGCACTGAGACAAGTAAAGGGCATAGTGCGTCCAGGGTCTTCTCAGCAGGCACTCCTCAGCGGTGGGGGGACTGTTCACTTCTGCCCGGGACCCTCGTCTCCTGGCTCTGCCCTCCTTGCCTGCCCTCTTCCCTCTCCTTGCCCTGGACACTGATTTCGCTGCAAGTCGCAAGCGCCCTCTGCCACCCCTTCCAGAACAAACGCCGGCCCCTCCCGGTTCGTTTCCATCTCGGCACTGCGGGGACTCGCTTCATTTTCTCAGTTCTCAACTCCGTGCGGCAACCGATACATCCGGGCACCTTTTGCCTCTTAAAACAACGTTCTCTCTCAACCCCATGCTCTCCCAGCTCTCCCCCCTCTTCTCTGATTCTTGTCCTTTTGTCCTCCCCGTGTCCGAGAGCAGGGCTCGCCGCCCTCGCCACCTCCAGGAGAGCCCTGGTTGGCGAGTGCGTCCCCCACACGTGACCCCGTGGCACGGGCTGGTCCCAGTCGAGGCCTACCGGGTGCGCTCAACACACTCCAGGTTTCAAAGACTTAGCACAAAGAAAAGAAGGTAAAATACTAAACTCTGTCAGTTTCTCTTTGCCGCTAGTGGAATTTCGGGCGTTGTCTTTCTGCTGGAATGTGGGGTCCTGCAGCCCCTCCCCAGGGGGAACCCTCTCCCCAGCCAGCTCTGGACACACTGACAGTTGCTCGTTCTTGCACTTGCTCGTGCAGGTTCCACTTGGACACACCTACCGTGACATCATTGTCCCTCCCGTGCATCAGGCTCTGTTGTCGGCACGGAGGAGACAGATGAGCACTTCTGGAAGCTCAGCCCCCGGCCCCGGGGGCTCCAGCCGCGGTCCCACGTTGAGGGGTCTCTGTGCCTCACCCCAGGGGTCCCCTCCAGCCCTCACACTGTGCACAGTGTCGGGATGGGCCCTTTGTGGGGCGGCATTGGCAGGAGAGGGTGAGTGTGCGTCGTCCACCACCCAGAAGGGGGCCGGGCCCACCCCACGGAGCGCTCAGAGGGGTCTTTGGGCCACTGCCTTCCCCTTGCCTCCTGGCAGGTTGTACAGCCCTCGTCCCCCCGTGGGCCACCCCCCAGCATGCACTCAGTGAACTTAGTTTATGCTTCTGACGCTGTTAGTTGTGTGGCTTATTCCCTGTGATTAAAACATGGGCTTTATCATAGACCCTCACTGGAATGAAAAGTCATCTCTCCCCCATCAGGCCTCACCTGTGTTCAAGTCCCCTCCTCCCTCGTTTTCCCTTTCAATTCCAGGTTTTCTCTTCCATCTTTTTGAAGGGTACAGTGGGCTAAACGAGGTAGCCCACTTACTTTCCTGTTGCCTTTGTAGCAAAGGACCATGAACTCAGCAGTTTCAAACAGCAGATATTTGTCATCTGACAGCTCCGGAGGTCAGAGGGCCAAAATGGGGTTCTGTGCGGCGAAAGTCGTGTTGGCAGGATTGCGTTCCTTCTGGTTTCCTTGCCTTTGCCAGCTTCGGGGTCCCTCGGCTTGTCACGCCTGCTAGCTGGCAGCTGTGTCACTCTGACCTCTGCTTCCATCTCCCACTTCTCCTTTCCTGACACTACCCTCCCCCTCGAGTAAGGGCCCTTGTGACGACATCGGGCCCATCCAGATAACCCGGGGTCATCCCCCCATCTCAGGAGCCTTAGCTGACTCACACCTGCCAAGTCCCTTTTACTGAGATTTGGGGTGTGGATGTTTTGAGGGGGAAACTTATTGTGTCTACAACACAAATAAATAAACTTATTTATTTAAGACGAGACCAGGAAAGAGGTCGATGATGTTTTTGTCATTGAACTTGGCATAAAAATATCGACAGTGATCCAATGGAGAAACAGAAAGGATTGACTTCTCCAAAGAAATAATAACACGCTTAGGAACACACCCTTCAGAAAAACATACAATTGAAAGGGGAATTTTAACAGTTCTTGATAAAATGGTTTTGCAGGGTTACAGTGTAGAATATCGTAGGTTATTTACGGTCAGCAAAAACTCATGGTACAGCCCCGTCCAGTCAATGTCGCCACCATCGTGGAGCTGTTCTGTGGCTGCGTGGCCAGTAGCCGCCAGCCACGTGTGTCTGTTGAGCGCTTGAAATGCAGCCAACACAACTGAGGAGCTGAACCTTTTGTGACATTTAATTCTACTTAATTTACATTTAAATATCAGTAGCCACATGTGACCTGTGGCTACCATATTGGAAGCCCGAGCAAGAATTCCCAGCCTGGGGTCCGTGGGCGGGCTGCAGGAGGCCCAGGTGAAATGGTGGCTGAATGTGATCTCGGAGCGGGGGCCGGTGCTCTTTCTCAGACTCTCAGAGGGCTTCATGACCCGACAGGTTTAGGAGTCCCTGGTCCAGGGGACAGCCACGGAGAGCACTTGGCGGCCCAGAATCCGCCGCCGCTGCTCCCCTGCCAGCGAGCGGGCCGGCTGGCAGTGCTAAGGAGGGCGGGAGCTCTTTGGTTTAGGCGCCTGGCTGAAGGCACACAAAATACCGGCAGTCTGCCGCCAAGAGAGCAGGCGCCGAACAGCCCAGGTGAGCGTGCCATCAGCTGCAGGGACTGCTCGCCGGGCCCCGGCTACTTACAGACCTGCAGCATCTCGGAGGGGGAGACTGAGGGACCTTCCCCGCCCTGGCGGGTGAATTCTCTCTTCAGCCACCTTCGGGGGATGCCAGAGAACGCTGCCTCCTAGGACACCCAGACCCATTTGGGGGAACTTTAAATCTGCTGGAAGCCTTTCCTGAAATAAACAATGGCGTTACTCACGGCAACAAAAGGAGTTTACTGCGTGCCAGGAACGGTGCGCGACATCAGCTGTATCCCTTCTCCTCCTGGGGAGCCACGGTTACCCTCCAGCAGTTAGAGGTGGCCCCCGAGACCCAGGAGGCACGGTGACTTCCACGGGGACAGAGCCAGGGCCAGGGCCGTCCTGCTCTGCCTTCCCGGTTCGGAACCTCGAAGCTTCCGCCCCATCCCCACCGCTCCCCGTCTCTGCCTGAGCCCTGGAGAGAATTTCGGGCTTCCCGTTTGCCCGGTAGCATTCGCGTAGTTGGCTACGGCTGTTCTCAGGGTGTCGCTTGCCCCAGGAAACTGCCCCTCGTCTCTTAATCGGAATTTGTCTCCCCTCTTATGTTCTCCTAGACCATTGGGTTTCCTTTTCTAAAATAACCCTTTGGCCTCCTTCCTGTGTTATGGTTTGATTGGTTTGTGTCTCTCTTTACCGATGCTAGTAATTTTCAACGGGGAGTGTCCATCGGAATCAGCCTTGGAATTTCAAGACATTTGACTTCTGGGCCAGCCCCAGACGTCCTGACTGATCCGGCACGGAGGTGGTGCTCAGTGAATATCTACTGTGCTCAGAACAGAAGAAGCTGTTCTGTTCAAGTCCTTTTCAAAGTGTCAGATATCAGGAGGCATTTTCTGTTACTTTATTTTGAAATAACATAATACTGTTGAAGAAATTGTCTGGGATATCTCCGTGTTGTGAAATGAGTCCTGGCAGCAGTAAAATATCCAGTGATTATGTCATATACATGGATTCAAAGTTAGTTGTTTCTCCCATTAACACAAATAACAGCAGAAACCCAGCGTGGCAGTCCAAATCCAGTTCAGATAGCAGCAGCTGTTGAACCCATGTTATGTCACATTTTATTCTAAGCAAATTCTCTCACTCCTTAGACTGACACATCAGCTAAAACTTTCATCCATAGCATATACAAAATGAAGTGGTCTGTAACTAGGACTTAGCAGACATAAAAGCTGGATGTAGCTGTAAGTAATTCCGTTTAAATGACCATGCGTCGGTCAGCACCCAGGCTGTGGGGATGGAGGGACACGGGCTGTGCCGGCATCACTTTAGGCAGGGAGGACCAGCCCTGAATTAAAGCTGTTTTTAAGAAGCCTTAACAAAATCTCCCCTTCTCTTTCCTTTTCAAATGGCTGTTTCCTGATCCGTCCTCCCTGCTCCAGGATTTGCGCAAGCAGGTAGCACCACTGCTGAAGAGTTTCCAGGGAGAGGTAAGCGTTTCTCTTTAATTCGTGTCCCGAGCCACCTTTCACAGTTACGAGGTCCTCCTCTTGGTTCCCATTAAATAAATCCCATCGATAGAAGGTATGACCCAAGTCCCCAGCTGCACCCTCCTGGGGTCGTGTGGTTTTGGAGTTGCACGGTGTGGGTGGCCGCTGGGCTCTCGGGGGAGCTGTTCTGGGAATGCAGGAAGGTGCGCTGGATTCAGGAAGCAGGGCTCGGCGTGTTTGGGGTCCCCGTGGTAGACTGAGCTCTTTCAGGCAGAGCGTTAGGAGTGTGCTCCCCCAAAGTGCACCCGGGGTGCCACCTCGTTCCCCAGGCTTGTCAGGGGCTGCTCCTGCTGTGGAGGCTTCTCACTTGGTGCAAGGCTGGCAGTAAAGAGGAAGGGGGCGCAGGGAGCCGGGGGAGTCAGTGTGGACTCAGTCTTCCAACAGGCCCCTCTAGAGAAGCACCGCGCTGTCTCCCGGGACGGTGATGGCCGTCGAGGCGCCCGAGCCTGACCCCCTGTGGACGGAGATACGCCCGCGAGGAGGACTGCCCGTTCTAGTGGGCGGCCCGCAAGCTCCTTCTCAATCGTTCGGGTCAAGTTTCCGTGAATTGTAGAAAATCAGAAAGGTGGTTTGTTGTCGTGGAGTTGTTCACACACCTCCGTGGCCTCTCCCAGTAGGATAGTGGGAGTGGTAACAATCCCAGGCTCGTAGGGAGCGGTAGAGAGAGGTTTGTAAAAGCCCTTAAACGAACCCATATTGGTGCACTCTTAGGAATTACGTTTTCTTGCAACCACTCAATTCACAGGGAACAGACAGAACACCGGAAAGGGGCGCGATTAGGGGACGGGAGGTGCGACATTCAGTCTGGGCAGCGAGGTGGTGGGTGGGGTGAGGGTCCTTACAAGATCCCGTCTGTAAGGAGCTGGGTCCTGGACCCAGAGCTCCAGACTAAGAGGGTGGGCTAGCGCGTGGCGAATTCCTCAGCGGGGGGGAGGCGCCCAGTGAGGTCAGCTAGGGCCGTCGTGGAGGCCAGCGAGGGGTTCCCAGCACGCTTAAGGGACCCCTGCGGAAAGCAGCACGCGGCGCTGACGGTTGGTGACGGCAGGCAGTTTGAGAAGGGTAGACTGGCGTTCCTCCTCTGCTCTGGGGCCTGCCTGCTGAGGCCCCCGGTGCTCAGCCTGGGAAGGCAGGCTGGCCAGAGCGGGTCTTGCGGGACTTGAACCGCCTTTTCCTGCTTTGATGAGTAAAGCCCTTGCCTTGCACCTACTCCCAGCTAATCCCATCTTTTCTTGGGCATGCTGAGCAGCTCCGGGACACCCATGGCTCAGTGCTTTTTCATTTGTGTGGGTTTTTTCTTCTTGACAAATTTCAAATCTACGTAAGAGCCGGAAGATGAATGCAGTGAGCACCTGTGTGCCTGCACCAAGATTATCGCCTCGTTTGGATTTGCCACCACCTGCCCTTTTGCTGACCCTTGGAAAGGAGGTTACAGGCCCGTGACCCGGTCCCTCTCCTGAGAATAAGGACAGTCACACCAAGGGAATGCACGGTAATTCCTTGGTATCTATTTCCGTCCATAGTCACATTTCTCCACTTATCGCTGCAATGTGTTTTCTTGCGCCCCCCGCCCCAATAACTGAATGCCTACCTGGCATTCCATTTTCCACCTCGTTAGTCTCTTAATGTAGGGCCCTCTCTCCACCCCTTCTCACCTTTGCTTTTGTTTTTTATGGTATTGACATTTTTGAAGAATCTAAGCCAGTATCCTATGGTCTAGTCCACATTCTGGCCGGGGTAATGTTTGCTTCTGGATATATTAAATTTGAGATGCCTGAAAGGACGTGAAGTCTTCCTTATTTGCCTATTGTTTCAGAAGGTACTTAGAAAAGTAAATATTTTTATAGCACTGTTAATGCATATTTGCCAAGCCTCTGCTAATTGCAGTATTTCTGGTAAATAGCTTGTGCTCTCTAGTAAGCTCGTTTCAGTAGGAGGCACTGCAGCCCCTTGGTCTGCGAATGAACTTGCACAGCAGAGGGTGCCTCTACGGGACCCCCCGTGTAGAGCCCGCGTGCGGACGAGCAAGGTCGCGTGTCCTGCTGCTCGGACGTGGCGGGATCCGTCAGCTTGTTTTTTTAAAAAGCAGCCCCCTCCCATCACGAGTCTTGCCTTGGAACCTTGTATTCATCGGTCTGCTGTGTGCAACTTTTCCTTATCACATGTGCTCTTTGAGCTTGTCCCAAGGTGTGGAAGATCTCCCGGGGAGAAGGTAGTTATCACTGAAAACATCATCCTTGCCCCCAAAGTTGTAGGAATTCTTCCTGCCCTCTTTGAGACCCACAAAAGAACAAACTAACCCAAACAGTCACAGCAAAGTCTTCACACAGCAAGAAATTCATCTATGCCTTTAGGGCCCTGCAACAAATTTATTTTTGTTACATTATTACAGAAACCTCAGCCCGGCCAGTAGGTCTCGCAACCGTGCGTCCTCCGCGGCTCTCGGCGCCAAGTCCAGGCTCCAGCCTGGGTGTGGGTTGGGGGCCCTGCGGGGTGGGATCGCTGCTCACCCCTCTAGACCCTCCCACCTCTCTACGACCGGCCGTTCTGAATGGCTGCCCAGGCCTGAGCGCACGGGGCTTCCCCGCCCGCGCTGTGCTGATCCGCTTCCAGAAGCATTCCTTTCCCCTCCACGTTGCCCGGCTCGCTTCGGCTTGGGTGTCACTTCCTCTGGGAAGGCCTCCCGGGGCACCCCGCACCGCTGTCGTGGGGTGGCCTGCCCCGCAGCCTGGTTTCCTTGGTGGCCGGCGGACGTGCGGAGGATCCGCCGCGGTTCGCCCTGTTCACCGTGTTCCCAGCCATGGTGAACTGAATGAAATGGTCACTGACTAGAGATTGTGCAGTAAGGGTCCCCTGGAGGCAGTTTTTAAAAACATTTTTCCTCCATTCTTTCTTCAAGATGTGTTGGGGTTTTTTTCTCAAAGATTTATTTTATTTATTTCCCCCTCCCTCCCTGCCCCTGTTGCTGGTACTCCCTGTCTGCTTGCTGTGTGCTCTCTGTGCCTGCTTGTCTTCTTTAGGAGGTACCAGGAACCAAACCCAGGACCTCCCATGTGATAGGCAGGCACCCAGCTGCCTGACACATCCACTTCCCTGTGTTACTTTTACTAGGATGAAAGACACCCCATAAGATAATTAACCTTCTTTGTTCCCTTTGATTGAAAATTTAGAAGTCTTGTAATCATAACAGTTAACTTATAATTATTAGAGCAGAGTCATTCAGTTGACTTCACCATGAGATCAGATTTGTTTTTCTTTATTGCTGTACCTAATTTGGTGTCTCTCACAAGCCCAGCCAACTGACTGGGGCTGGGAATGGGGAAATAGCCTAAATGGTCAAACTAATTTAAACCTTGTTCTAGTAAAAATAATTTAAATGGCCTCTTCAGTGACCTCGCAGTTTCTAGCTATATAATAAGCCTTTCCAGGTATCTCCTCTCCTTGCTTCTCTCCCAAAGAAGGGTCCTGGAATAGAAGGTGGAGGTGGTGAGGAGTCGACTTACCAGTTGCTTGGCAGGGTGGGGCATGGGTACTTAGACCAAGTGTCCTCAGGAGAGTCAAAAATCTTCTTAAGAAATAACTAAGTGCTTGTGTTTAAGAGGAGAAATAAAAGACTGAGAATGCAAGAGCTAATCATCCAGCTTAAAATATTACAAAAGTTACAAGAGGGAGTAGATGTGGCTCAAGTGGTTGAGTGCCCGCCTCCCACATGGGAGGTCCCAGGTTCAGTTTTCAGTAACCTCTGTGGAAAAAAAAAACAACTAGTGAAACAAAGAAAAAAATACCTTAGGGAAGCCAGTGTGGCTCAGTGGTTAAGCGCCAGCTTCTCACATATGAGGTCCCAGGTTCACTCCCCAGCCCCCAGGACCTCAAAAAAAAAGGTACAACAGAATAAGCTCAGTGAACACAGGAAGAAGGAAATAGCAAATAATACTAATAAATACAAGAGTAAGAATGAATGAAGAGGAAAACAAAGACACAAGAGAAACAACCCAAAAGTTGGTTCTTAGACTACTACAGTTGACAAACCACTTTCCTAATCAAGGAAAAGTACTAATAAAAGGAACGAAAATGGGGAGGGTAGCACTGCAGCCATGGCCCAGGTTAAAAAAAGGTAATAAGGGAATATTATAAGCAACTTTATGCCAAAACATTTTAAAGCTTAGACAAAATGGAGAAATTTCTATCCTGCTATAACTTACCAACAGTGGTTTAAGAATAGAAAACAGGAATAGCCTTATGAGAGTTATTATAGAAACATTCCTACAAAGTTCAAACCCTTTTATGCGAGAGCTCTATCAATCCTTAATCCTTCATGAAATAGATAGTTCTGATCTTTTGTAAACTCCTTCAGAAAGAGAAAAGTGAAAGCACTTCCCTGTTCATTTTATGAGAGTAGCAAAACCTTGATTCTAAAACCAGATGAGAATGGTACATAAAAGGAAAATTAAAAGCCAATCTTATTTATGAGTAGATGTGCAAAAGTCCTTAAAAAAGTATTAGTGACCTTACTCCATCAAGCTTGGTGTGTCCCAAGCATGCTCTTTGGTTTACCATGGCAAAATCAGTGAATGTGAATTTGTATCATTAGCAGATTAAAGAGTAAAAAATATCATCTCAGTAGTTATAGGAAAAGAATCTGATAAAATTCCTTGTCAATTCCTGATTAAAAACTACTGGCAAACTGGGAATAGAGAGGAATTTCTTTAATCTAGTAAAAGGAACATCAAAAACCTACATCAGGGAAGAGGATGTGGCTCAACCGACTGGGCTCCCACCTACCATATGGGAGGCCCAGGGTTCACTTCCCAGGGCCTCCTTGTGAAAACAACCTGGCCCGTGCCCATGGAGAGCTGGTGCAACCAGTTGACGCAACAAAGGGAGACAAGCAGACACAGAACGTGCAGCAAATGGACACAGAGCAGACAGCAAGTAAGTGGCAAAGGATGGGGAATAAATAAATAAAATAAATCTTTAAACCTGTATCAGTCATATCATACATAGTGGCATTAAGAATATTCTTAAGACAAGAGTGCCTACTCTTGCTACTTTTATCTAACATTGTACTATAAGTCTTAGTTAGCATAGAAGACAGAAAAAGAAGTAAAGTATTAAGTATTATAACAGGAATAAAACTGTCATTTTCATATGAGCCTCAGTTAATTAATGAGGTGCTGATATAAAGTCAATATAGAAAATTATGTATAATTACATACCTCTACATCAACAGGAAACCGAAAATGTAAAATATAGAAAGGATACTATTGGAAATAGCAACAAAAAATGAAAGGCACCTGGAGATAAATGTAGCAAGATATAGGCAGTCTTTCCAGAGAAAAGTATAACTGCTGTGTCAAAGGATATCAAAGGTTTTAGTGGAGAGAATGTGTTCCAGGATAAAAATTCCCATGATTGTTAAAGATGTCATTTCCCTCCAGATTGATTATAGAATGAGTCATTGTTGTTCCAATCAAAATTCCAACAGGATTTTTCATGAATCTTGAAAGGCAGGTTCCAGAATTTTTATGTGAGAGCAACTGGTCCATAATAGGGAAGATAAGACTGAATGAGAACAATATGAAGGGTTTGCCTTACTAGGCTGACAAAACTACAAAAGTCATCATGGTATTAGAAAAATAATGCAATGGAAGGTGATGAAAAAAAGCAGAAACTGCCCCATAAAGATGCAGAAGCCAAATACACAGAAACAACCCCATAAATAAGCAGAAGCTCCATAAATACACAGAAGCCAAGTATATTGCAAAGATGGCATTGTAGATCAGTGAGAAAAGAGTGCACTGTGCTATAAATGGTCCTCTGGCAATTTTTTATATATGTGGAATTAAATGAAATTGGATCCCAACCTCACACCGTATGCAAACATAAATTCCAGGTAATGACTTAAAGCAAAACTTTAAACCTTTTGGAAGAAAATACTTTAGGGTTTTTTAAAAACAGGAAACCAACAAGGAAGAGTTGTTACATTCAGCCACATTAAAGTTTTAAAATAAGAGCTTTTTTCATAGAAAGACACCTTAAAGAAAGTGAAAAGACAAGCCCAGGACACCATTAGGTTACTCATACCTTTGTGTGAATTAGAAAAAGCCTCTCCAGACACTTTACATCATTGTTGGAAACTGGTCCATAAGAATTCGGCGGAGGGTCTCTCACAATAAAGATGCGACTGCCTCCAAAGTCACCTGGACTTGTATCCTGAAAGGCTTGCTGTGGAGGAGCCGGAAACCTGGAGAAGATAGCTGCCACACACATAATTGACAAAGGATTAAAATTCAGAGATTTTTTAAATGTTTGCAAACATCCAATAGGAGAATGGGCAGAAGCTGCGATCAGCATTCTCAGAAGAAAAAATCAGAATGGTTGGTAAATATGAAAAGATGCTCAACCTCAATAGTAATTAGGGAAATACAACTTAATATAAATTTATTTTTTTAATTTCTCCCCCCCACCCCAGTTGTCTGTTCTCTGTGTCCGTTCACTGCATGTTCTTCCGTGACCACCTCCATCCTTATCAGCGGCACCGGGAATCTGTATTTCTTTTTGTTGCATCATCTTGCTGTGTCAGCTCTCTGTGTGTGTGGCGCCATTCCTGGGCAGGCTGCACTTTTCTTTTGCGCTGGGCGGCTCTCCTTATGGGGCGCACTCCTTGCGCGTGGGACTCCCCTACGCGGGGGACACCCCTGCATGGCAGGGCACTCCTTGCACACATTAGCACTGCGCATGGGCCAGCTCCACACGGGTCAAGGAGGCCCGGGGTTTGAACCGCGGACCTCCCATGTGGTAGGCGGACGCCCTAACCACTGGGCCAAGTCCGCCTCCCTACAACTTAATATAAATGCAGATTATTCATACTTATCAGATTAGTCAAAATTGAAAAGTCAAGGTAGTGTAAATTGGTGTAATCTTTTTGCAAACTAATTTAACATTAGGTAATAAAGGAGCACGTGTACCTTGACACAGTTTCCCTTCTAAGTATATACCCCGAATTAATTTAAATATGTGCTTCAGGAAATAAATTCAGGAATGTTTGAAAATAGTCAACAAGTGGAAACTATCAGTAGTATAAAGAATAAAAAAAAAGAGTGGTATAGCCACATGATGGAATGTAACATAGCAGGGAGAGGTGAATGAATTAAGAAATACATGAAACTGTGCTGATACAGTTTAGGGATACATGCATAATAAAATCATAAGGGAAAGGAAGGAAAGGAAAGAGGGACACAGAAGTCTGGGTAACGTTCCCACCCACAGCTGCTCATTTTATTATTTCCTTAATGTCTCCTTTTGTATGCACGAAATATTTCTTTTAGAAAAAATGCTCATGCTTACAGGCAGTGGCTGCTACCTAATTATTTTTTGCATGTCAGGAGCTGACTGTTGCCTTCTCCTTCCTTTTGGCAGTCATCTGTGATAAATCCACTTCTCCCAGGCAGACAGGGAGGCAGGGTCCTCAGGAAGGCAGGGGGAGGGCACGTCTGTCACACTGCTCAGAGCGTCGCCCTACTAAACGACCGCGTGCGGGGCTCAGAGCAAGCCCAAGCGTCGTGCCTGTGCTTTCCGAGCATTTTCTCGTCCAGTCTTCACAGTTCTGAGAAGCAGCTTTTCTCTCCCCATTCCCAGATTCCAAAGCCGTGTCCCTCTGTGCTTTTGCCCTCTTCTTTCTCCGTGGGAGGAGGTGCCCCTTCCTCAAACCCCAGGCCCTTGGCACGTGCTCCAGAGCCGGCAGTCCCTCAGTCGGCTCCTGTCCCGGGTCTTCAGCCTCTGATGTTCACTGGCTTCTTCTCAGCAGCGTGTGCCGCCCTGCGGGATGGGAGAGGGAGGGAGAGAGAGAGTGACAGAGAGAGAGAGAAGAGAGGCCCCTTGCCCGCTTGGCCAGGCTTCTCCACCAGGCCGCCTCGGTTTTCTTCAGCCCACGCCAGGCTGGCGCCCGCCCCGCTCTCCCCTGACCCCGTCACCTCCGACCCCTCACCTCAGCAGCATGCAGGCCGAGCCACGACGCCTTTCTTCATCTCTTCTCTTCTCCTGAGGTGCCCTGGTCTGCCTCTGGATCTTCCGTTCGTTCCTCTGGCCCTGGGTGTTTCACCTTCTTGGCCGGTTCCTCCTCCTCAGACCTCGGAAGAGCAGCTGTGGTCACTGAACGAGCTCCCCTCAGCGACAGGCCGCGAGCTCAAATCATGCCCCGAAGCCGTCTCGTGGGCTCCAGGCTCCCGGCCACCGCCTGCTTGACAGCACCCGGAGCTGCCCCACGGGACACAAGTCTGAGCTCACAGCCACGAGCCTCGACTCCTGACGCCGTCCTGCACAGCCGTCCTGCACGCCCACGTGCGTTTCCCTCTAGTCTTTCCCAGAAGCTGGAATCCAGGCCGCTCCCCTCTCCCTCACACCTCATCTCCTCCACGTGCCTCCACGTGCCTCCACGTGCCTCCAAAGTGCCTCGGGGATCTGCCCTGCCTTTCTTTCCCTGCCCCACCCACCCGCTCTGAGCCCCTGCTGGGTGTCGCTTAGCCCGCCACAGCGGTTTCTTCGCTAAGTGATTCCTAGGTCAACTCTTACCACCACCCCACCCCACCCCCATCTTTTCTCCATTTAACAGCCAGGGTCAGGTCAAGTCCTTGCTTACAACCTGTCAGCGGCCCCCGGGGCCCTTAGGCACACCCAGACCCTGCCAAGGCCTGCAGGGTGCCTTGGCCCCGGCGCTGCCCGGCCTCTCCCGCACCTGCGCCGGGCCCCCGGCCTCGGCTCTGCTGCTCGGGTGAGCCTGTGTGCGTCCGTTCCCCCCGGCCAGCCCGCCCCAGCTCCCGCCTGGCCCTCTCTTCCTAGGCTTTTGGACTCAAGTTACCTGTCACTCCTCAGCACATCTCCGCTGACCGCCAGTCCGAATTGGCGCCCTCTTAGTGCTCTTGGAGCACCCATGCTGTTGTTCGGAGTCCTTTCCTCAGTTCGTTTGTGTGTGTTTTATGTGTGAGCTCACTAGCTGCGTCCGCCTCGGTCTCCTCTTGGTGCCCAGGCCCCGCACAGTGCCTGGCCCGTAGCGAGCGCTCATTTCGTGGCCAGCAGAGCAGAAGCATCATCCTCCTTTTTCAGAGGAGGAAACCAAGACCCAGAGAGGGCGAGTAAATTAGCCGAAGTCACGCAGGTAATCATGGCGGGCCCGGGGCTAGAACCTGGGGCGGCCCCTGTTGAGGCGATGCCTGCAGCCCCTCCGTGGTCTCAGTTCACCTCCTGGACTTGCGTGTGGATCACTGGTGTGCGCCTGGTGTGTAAAGTGCTTTGCAAGCGCTGCCTCAAGCCCCCCCGCCCCTGCCAACCAGCCCACCCTTTATTTGAGTTCTAGAGCCCAAGGCTTCGGCCCACATGTGCGTAAGTACCCACCACTGCAGGTGTATGCTCTGCTGCATCCCTGAGCTCTACCCTTGCAGGAGCAGAGCCCGGACCCCTCACTGTGGCCCCTGCTGCCCTGGACCCAGGGACTGACCATGTCATAATTTGAAACTTCCCTCGGTACTGTGGCCTGTTTTACACACAACATGCCAACAGTATGCCGAGCTGCAGTCCCGCCACGCGAAAGCCCGTATGGTATCTGATGCAGGATTTTACTCTGATCCCAACATTAATGATACCCATTCATTCATTTATTCACTAAAACGTTCCGCTATACACGGCTGTGGGCCAAACGGGCCAAGGATATAGCAGCAAACACAATGGGCAAAGTCTTGAAGCTGGTATTCTAATGAAGGAAGCAGATCCTGAGCCCTCAGGGTGTGCTGTTAGAGATTGCACGCAGAGGAATTAGACAGCTGGTGGGGCGGAGTGTGAGGAGCTGGGTTGCTTCCTCAGCCTGGTCCTGGATGGCCTCTTGGAGGAGGTGACGTTTGCTGTAAGACTCGAGTGATGCAAAGAAACCAGCCATGCAGAGGGCTGGGAAAGACTGTTGGACAGAGGGGTGCAAGTGCCAGTGCTCTGAGGAGGGACAGTGCTCGCGGTATTTGAGAGGCAGAAGACGGGCTGTGGCTGAGCTGAGGGCACGTGGGGGGGGGGGTGAGTGAGGTAGGGGGCGGGGCCAGGGAAGTGGGCGGGGCTGGATGGTGCAGGGGTCTCTGATACTAAGCTTCAGTGAAAGAGCCCATTCCAAGGAGATACCTGAGACAGGGACAGCAAGGACCCTGTGCACATTTGCAGGACGATTTGACAGACTGGAATCAAATAATACATGAAATGGATTAAGTTGGGCACATATTCTGTGAATTACGAGTTTCAAGAATGCCCTATGGCCATATTTGCTCAGCTATAACATAGCTATTTTTATTTTAAAAAATTTTTCTTCTTTGTCTTTGTTGTTTTTGTTAAGCTGTAACATATTTAAGTGCCCAGCTGTAAAGGGCATTTCTAAATAAAGCCAGGATGTCCGTGTGGTTTTCCCCAGAGTATTTTGCAGAGGGTTAGAGGACCTGGGGGCGGGAGCAGACACTGCTGCATTCAACAACTCTGTGATATAGGCAACTCACCAGGCCACTTTCTGTGTCATTTTCCTCATCTGCAAAAGGAGTGGGTGAGCGAGATAACCTGTATGGTGGCACCTCGTAGCCCTGGGATTCAGTGTGACTCGGTGGACTCATACTTGGGTTGACTCATATCAGCACAACAGCAGGGGAAATTTCCCAGCAATTAGATCTGTTCAAAAATTGAATGAGCTACCATATAAGGTAGTGAGCCTCCCATTACTGGGAGTGACCAAGCACGGCCTGGGTGACCATCTGTCAGGGATGGTGTCAGTTCTTACCTGTTTTTTCTCCAAGGTCAACCCAAATCATCCAATAATACCCTAGTCAGAAGCATAATCTTTCTCTCCTGGTCCCTGGTACAGCTTCACCTGTATCTTTTTTTTTGAGTTTGAGCCTGAGACACTCCGTCTTCCTACTTTAGTGATTTGGGTATAGTTTCACTGGCTCTGTGTAAGGCTTATGTGTCTAGAACCTAGGGGACGGGTGTGTTGACATGTCCTACCCACGGTGCCTGTCCTGAACAAGCGCTGCGTCAGCCCTTGAGCAGATGGGCAGCCAAGAAGCTTGCACCAGGTGGGTGGTTCCTGACGCTGCTCCCCGACGAGCCGCCCTGACCGCGTGAGTTTCCAGAAACGTTTCCATGGTCTCCTCCCCTACGGGTCCAGTTCAGTGGGCCAGGGGTGGACCCGGCACATGTTAATTTCACGAAGTTCACGCATGATTCTCATGCGTCCCTAGTTTGAGGAACCCCTGGGCTGGAGCCCCTCAAAAGACCTTTCCTAGAGTCAAAGTCTGTGATTCCGTGCCTGGAGTGTAACCGCAGCCCCTCAGAGGTGTGCCTAAGGAGCTCCATGATTCGACTTCAGAACGTGCTTGAGGCTTAAGGTCCAGCTTCTGCTCCAGCCAGACGGTCTGTTTACTGTCATCTGAACACACCTCCTGATTTCCTGCCCCTGACCTTCTCCTAAATCCCCTGCCTCCGTTACCCTAACCTCTCGCCCTCCTCCGCTGTGGAAACCGCCTCCACCCTTTAAGAGCTGACTGGGTTCCACCTCCTGGGTTCCCTTTCCTGACGAGCCCAGCCTCGTTTTACCTTTTCCCTCTTGACGCCCTGCCCCTCTCCCAGCCTTCGCGTCGTCCCTGCGTTTCTCCCCCTCACGGAGTCCTCGTTGAGCTCCGTGCACGCTGCACACTCGGTTCCCGGGACCCACGACAAGAATTAGGCTGGTTCTGCGGGGAGGCGTCCCAGGGACCCCACCGTGGCATGCCGTCCTGCCTGCCGCCTGTTTCGGGGGGAACTTCCTTCTCACCCACCGCAGTCACCTTCAGGCTCCCTTGGGGAGTTGGGGTGCAGGTGGTGGCGGTTGTGGTGCTGTGGTGACGGTGATGGTGTTTTCAAGTGATCTTCTAGTAAAATCCGAAGGCCCAATTAACACAGTTTCTTCCTGTCGGTTCGCTCCGTGACGGCTCAATTAGGGTAGCAGTAGAACTGTGGTTCGATATTCAGGCCAGCTTCATAATTGGAAACACGTTTTCTCCTCCGAAGCTGCAGCTGGTTTGGTTCTGCTCATGCAGAAAAGGATATAACCTTGCATAACATAGGAAATGAACGGTTGAGAGAGAAGCCAAATTCAATTTCAGTCAGATATGTTGAGGCTAAGTCCATGATCTATGGAAACAGGGAACGAGAAGTGTGTGGCTATGGAAAGGGGCGCACTCAGCAGTCTATTAATCACGGCCGCGCCGGCCGGCGCTGCCGCCGCCGCCTTGTGCCATCACGCTCGCGCTGCTTCTCCAACGGGGGCTGGAGTGCAGCCAAACACTCCAGAAGTTAACCTCTTAAAGACCCTGCGCCGCTTTCTGTTGAATAAATGTAATTTTGTGGTCAGAAATAAATGCTTGTGATGTAGCAGGAGCTTTGAAAACAACAGTGAGCCAAAGCTATTACAAATTGCTCCGTGTTGTGGAAGTCAACAGCATACATCAGAATTCCGGGTGTATGGCAAATTGACTGGGGCCCAGAGCTCTGCAGCCACTCAATAAAAGCCCTATTAAACCATTGTACGTAATGACCGATCCAGAGCAAATCTAATATTTTCAGTAGATAATTATTTTTAACGCCCTCTCGGTAACCAGTGGTACGCTTCTTGGAGTTTCGAGCCCGTGCCTGCGGGCGGTGGGCCTGCCCCAGCTTTCCCTTTGCCCCTGCCAGAGGACTGGGCGCTGAGCGGCCGGGACCACCCCATGAACACAGGGGGGCCGACCTTGCTCCTGGGCAAGGGTCTCCCTGGGCCTGGCACACGGCGGGTGCCCAGGGGGTGTTTGTCGAATTGAATTGGACAGGGCGGAAATGGAGTAAAGGAAGCCCGGAGAGCTCTGGAGTAAGTTAATAAAGAGATGGACTCTAAACTGTAGAGACCAGTGGGTCACTAGAAGGAAATCGAGATCGCATGATACGAAGGGACTGAAGCCAGCTCACAAGGGGCCGGGTGACTGTACACCTGGCACCACAAGATGCCCCAGGTCTCACCCAGCTCCCCGCTTGCATGGGAGAGAGCCCCCCAGAGGCTCTTGCCAGCCCAGTGGCGGGTCCCCCGGCTTTGTTCCTGCCTGGGCTGTGATCCTGGTCACCCTGACTTGTTCTTTTTCACGTCAGTCCCTCTTCTAGACCACAGGCTTCTCAGGACAGGGCCTACTCATTCATTGTTGCATTCAGTATTTGCTGGCCCACTACATGAGCCAGGCTCTGAGCTAGACCTGGTCTAAGGTGGGAGGTAACTGGATGCAGGCACTGCTTCCGTGGAGCTTAACAGTCCAGTGTCAGCTGTTTCCCCAGCACAGGGCGTGGTGCAGGGCACATAGGCCCCCAGGAAATAGTGGGTGGATGAGGAGGGATGGAGGGATTTTGATAAATCAAAAACATTCCCTGCTGATAGAAATGGCTTCTGTGTCCTGTTTGCTTGCACTCCTAACTCTGTCCTGGGAATTATACCAGAAGCAGCTGTGACGTAAAGCGCAGAGCACTGGACCTAGACTCGTACAGCCTGGTTTTAAGGTCTGACTTGGCCAGTGACCTCAGCCTTGACCAAGTCAACTGACCTTCCAGTGCCTCTATTTCCAAATATAAAGATTAGGGGAATGGATTTGAATAAGATGAGAAGTAATATCTGTCTGTAAAGATAGACTGGCTCTAATAGGTTTTCCTCTGGACTGAAACTACCCAACTTGTAATATATATGTAGTATATTTGTTTGAATACTGTGGAATTCAAATTATTGGGTACTAAATCTGTATGTTAATTATTTTCACTCTCATGCTCCATCAACTTACTGCAATGATTCCTTATATGAAACTGACCCCAAGGAGCAGATGGTCAGAGGAGGGCTGCGCTCGTACGCCTGTGAATCTGGAGGAGTTCCAGGACGCTACTTGATGATAGCTGAGTACCAGAGAAGTTTTGTTGATTGAATGAGGAATATCCCACATTCCTCCTTTCCTCCCACCTCGTCCAGATTGTGCAGCTGCCCACTTGGCTAATAATTATTTGCGCAGCATTTTACGTTGAGAGAGCGCCGTTTCCATGATCTCATGCAGCCTCGTGCCCCAGCCTGTGCTGTGACATTACCACCAACCGCAGTGGCCAGCCAGGACGGGGAGCAGGGTGGGCGCCTGCAGGGGAGGCCGCGGGCTCCCAGCTCTCCTGCCCTCACCATCTCCTGAGCCGGCCCTGGAACTGTGGCTCCCTTAAGCTTTGTTTGCCAAATGCCACCCGCTCGCCCGTCCCTGCTCAGGGTCCCAGCACCCCCAGCAAGCTTTCCTAACCTCAGGCAGTCACCCCCCTGTGATATCTGGGCTCACATACTTGTGACACAAGTGGGCGCAGACAAGCCTCACAGTAGCCTGGTGAGCTCGGTCAGGAGGAGAGATGGCAACTCAGGTGTTTGGATGCAGTCCCCTCACCTGCTTGTGGACGGGCACCTGACCCCTGGGAATTTAAAAGGAGCAAGATCCAGGTTCTGCATCTGTTTCACCTGTGCCCAGCTAAGTCCTGACTTCGAAGCCTTCAAAGTCACCAGCCAGGAAGAGTCAGCAGGCCGGCGGCCACTGCCCCCTCCTCCCTGCGGGACTGGACCCGTCCCCTCCCGCCATCTCAGAGGCCCGAGAGTGCCCAGGAGCCCCTAGCAGGAGCCTAAGCTGGAGAGCGGGTTCCTCAGAGGCACGCGGGCACGCGGGCTCGGCGCAGCCCTGCAGGTGGAAGGAGGGGAGGGAGAGGAGCTTTGTGCCCCGGCTGCACCCCAGGAGCTTTGCACACACCCCCTGGTCGTCTGCACGGTGGCTCCTTCCTCGGCGAGGAGCACGTGGGCCCAGCAGGCTCCGGTCCCTCACTCCGGGCCACACCTGTCGGCCAGTGAGCCGAGGCCGGGACTCAGTCCTGGATGCTGACAAAGGTCTTTCTCCAAAGCCTGCACCGATCCCCCCAAACGTGGGAAGCGTCTTGGAATTGCTTCAGAGGTAGAAGAGGGGGCAGCCTGTGCAGTGGCACTTTGTCTCTCTGTGTGCCAGGGAGAGAAACCTGGCAGGTGAGCCCGTGGGAGCGTGGCGGGGGGACACTGGCTCCTGGGACTGTGGGAGGCACGGAGGGGTGCCCTCCCCACATGGCTCCTGATTCGTGTCCCCCCCACTCCCCAGGTCTGAAAGCTCTGGTGCCCGAGAGCCCGGGGAAGCTCGGGACCCACCGTGGCCCGGAGGTGTGGGCAGCATGTCTTGGCAGCCAGCAGAGCAGGGGCCTGCGCTCCTCCTGGCGCCCGTGCTGAGGGATTGCCCCTCGCGCCCGCGCACCCCGGGATGCAGGAGCAGACTCGGGGGTGCAGGACACCGCACCCTGCTCCTCCCTGCCGTTGCGCTCTCCTGGTCTCCCCCTGCGTTCTTGCCCGTCTGGGCAGCTCTTTCTGGGAAGGCAGCTCAGGGTAGCAGGAAAACCAGACAGACAGACAGATGATGGCCTTTGAAGGCAGACCTGGATTTGAGTCCCGACAGCCCCACTCACCACGGTGACCTCGAATGAGGCACTTGGGCTTCTCGGGGTCCCATCTGTGTAACAGAAAACAGGTCTGCCCTGCAGGGTGTGGCACTGTACGTTTACAAATATTGTGACGTGAAAGTGTCGCTGCGTAAACGGTAGCTCTCCATACTGGTCACACAAGTCTCCAGTCCCCTGACCTCTTAGATACTGGGGTGCCCCCAGCAAGCAGGCCCAGCCTGCCGGGGCCCTCATGGCACACACACACCCCCACACTCCCCAAGGGACCTCACTGGGACCCTCGGCGGCCCAGGGGGCTCCAGCCCCCGGAGCGCCCCCCAGGCCTCCCCCCACCCCTGCACACACAGCTTGCACCAGAGGTGCGAGGGTGGGGGGCGCTCAGCCCACAAGCCCCCGGCCAGCGCTCTCTTCCCCTGACCTCCTCTGACGCCTGGCTGCCTCCTTCCCAGTCCTCCTGCCGGCCCTTTCCTGAGCTGCCTCCTGCTGGGTGACCTCCCCACCCTCCTGCTCACATCCTTGGGCCCCTATAGCAACACCCCCCCCCCCCCCCGGCCTAGCCCCAGGCCCACCCTTGGTGGTCTGGCTTCACGCCTCCAGCTCAGCCCCTCTGCTCCAAGCCACAACAGGTCCCACGTGTGAACAAGGCGTGCTGTTCCAGCGTCTTTCCATGCCCCCCCCCATGAATGACACTGACATTCACCGTCTGTAAAGCTCACTTTAAGCTTGCAAAACACAGGACACAGAAGGGCATCTATAATATCCTACGATTTGTGTTTACAAAGGAGGAGAGTGTGTCTATAGAAATCAGGACGTGTGAGCCCTCCAGTGTTGTTCTTTTTTCAAAATTGCTTTGGCTCTTCTGGGTACCTTGCATTTTCATATGACTTTTAGGATCCACTTGCCAATTTCTGCAGAGAAGGCAGCTGGGATTTCGATAGAGGTTGCCTTGAATCCGTAAATCAGTTTGGGAAAGGATTGCCATCTTAACAGTAATACGTCTTCCCGTCCATGAACGTTGGACGTCTTTCCATTTATTTAGGTCTTCTTAAATATCTTTCAACAATGTTCTGTAGTTTTTGGATTTCAGCTCTTGTATTTCTTTTTGTTAAATTTATTCCTGTTTTAATTTCTTAATTTCATTTTTAAATTGTGTATAGAAAGGCAGTTGATTTTTGTGTATTGTTTTTGTACCCCACAACCTTCCTGGGATACGCGTTATGTTTTTATACCTCACTATTTTTTTTTTTTTACCATGCACGTACGTTATCTGGTCACAAAAATAAACAGCGTAAAAATCGGAACTGGGCATCTCCTGCCCTGGGAATCCTTCCCCCACAGCCCTGCTGTGATTTACCTGTGAGCCCCCTGAGCCTGCACCGTCCTGAGCCCTTCGGGAGAAGCAGCCACAGGCTCCAGCTCCCCAGAGGCCAGCACAGCAAGGCGTCCAGCATGTCCCAGCCACTCTGCACGATTTGGTCGAGGGGCGGGTTGGTGATGAGGCAGACAGCCGGTGCCTGCCGCCTCTGAGTGGCTCTGGGGCGGGCATCGCGGTTCCCGCCCACTGGCGAGCTGAGCTCTGCCCCCCTGGGGCTTGCCCCTGTTGGTTCCGGTTGACAGAGGAGCCAGGCGGTCCTCCTTCCCCGCCACAGCCCCCTTCCCAGCCCCCGGGCTCTGCGCAGACAGCCAGAGCTGGACATCCGCGCACAGGCTCGGCGCCCTGTCGCGGGCTCTCACGACGCTGGCAGCTCCTTGTATTATCTTTCCTCTTCCTATTATCCTCTGCCACAGACCCCTTCCTCGTTCCCTCATTCATTCCTCATGATTCAGTCTTCTGGACATTGCCAGTTCATCTTTTAGAGACTGTTTTTTGAGGACAGATAAGAAATATCCCTTCTCCTTTAGTTTCTCAACGAAGGATCCTGTCGTTGCCTGAGTCTTGAGCGCAGTTTTTCCTAACCCGGAAGTGCCATACCGAATACGTCCACCCCGCTTTGACTGGCGTGAAGGGCTTTCCAGCAAATCCTGTCCACCCCCGTGGCTGGAGAAGCCCAGTGGGCGTTCTCCGGCCTCAGGGAACTCCCTGCTGGCGGCTGGAAGCACCGTGACCTTGAGGCACAGAGCAGCTTGGCCCCACCCAGGTCCACCATCCCTGTCCCCACACTGCCCCGGGTCCTCCCTCCTCTCCCTGTAAGACTCTCCTGCCAGCGCCAGGGCTAGCCCTTAGCCAAACCTAAAGGAGCGTCTACTTAGAGGGGAATTACTGGGCTCTCGGCTATTTTTATTTTGGTTCAGAAAATACGCCTGTTCCTTTTACGTGGCCATGTTCAGTTAAAATTAGAACTCCAAAGATTTGTCCCACGTGCTCATCTCGTTTGGACTGGATCTTGGCGGTTCTCAGTTGACTCTGGTATTCCACGCGACTCTTCAAATCATATTTTGCTCTTGAAAACACTCTGCGGCCAAAAACCCCATAGCCAGACTGACGGTGAGACAAAACTCTTCTGTCATCTCCCTGCGGCCCGCGACTGGCCCGTCGTCCAGCAGAGCACATCGATCTGGAAATTCTTTTAATGGTCTGTGTTAATTTCTGAATCATTGGCTTGTAAGCACCCAGGGTGGAGGCTGGTGGCTTGTTCCTGAGGATGATGTGGTTGAAGCGGTCCGGGTCCCCCACGATAGGGGCGTTTCGTGTCCTGCTTGGCAGGACTGCAGAGAGGGGAGAGCTAGACCAACGGGCAGTGCAAGGAGCGTGCTGGGTGTGGGTTTATTAGGGAAGTCACCGATGCTCACTCCTTCTCTGTCCACAGCAGACCGTGTGGCCACTGGGCGGGGGAGGAGGTCGCACGTAACGCCTGTGGCAGCTCAACGAGTAGGGGGCGGTCGCCTAGCTTAACAGAGGAAGAGACCAAGGCGTAAACAGCCCGCGCCCTGCCCCCAAGGAGAGCACGTAGCAGAGCTGGGATTTGAACCCAACTCGGTGTTACCCTCAGAGCCCGCATTCTCTCCGCCAGCTAAGTGGCCCCCCAAGAGCCAGGCCCCCCACCCAGAGCTGGCCTGGCCCATTTCTGCATCCAAGAGGCAGAGCCGGCTTTACAGAAGCCCCTTCGGTTTTCATCCTCAGCAGCCAAGGTCTAGTGTCCCCACTTTGCAGGTAAAGAAACTGAGGCATAGGGAGGTTAGTGCACTGGCCCAGGAGAGCCTCACTGTTTTCGCGTTAGTGATGGGACTCACGGCACTGGGCGGCACTGCCCTGCCCTCCGGCTGGCAGGCTGGGGCCAGGAGCCCCCCTGGAAAGAGGAGCCTCTTTCACATCCACATCAGCGGCACTCGTTAAGCAGTCATTGCTAGCGGGACATGGGAAGACCAGGCTTTCTGTTTCATTTCTTTTTGGTGATCCTGGGCCCTTGTAAAGATCCACGTTTTAGTATCTGCGCTTCCCAGCTGGTGTGCCAAGGCATCCTCCTGTGTGGCACCTGGGGGTGGGGCAGTGTGCCGTGCCAGGTAAACATTATCCTTCTCGCCGTGAGCCGACGCGTACCACCGTGTCACGTAGACCGCTCCCACAAGGTGTGGAGTCACCCCTCGTGGCCATCACGCCAGCTGCGGTGGGTTCTGCACTCACCTGGCACCGGGCCAACTGACAGCAGCAGGGCGACAGTGATCCCTCATCCTCCGCCACCAGCCGCGTGACATGGGGCATCTCGTACGGAAGGGCAGCAGTGATGGGGAGCAGAAGCACAGGACGCCAGTGGCCGCTGAGTCCCGCACGCAGCTCTGCCGGCCCCCAAGCCTCTGGGCCCCTTCTCACCCCTTCTAAGCCTCAGGGGCCTCCTGGCTGATTTCCATGAACTTGTTCCCCAAACCTGGATTCTTGAGTTTTCATCCATAAGTAAATATTGAGATTCTGAAATTTAGAATAAAACACCTAATATGGCAATTTCTCCTTAAATTTAATTCTTATTACAGAAAAACCAAAGTCCACGTTTATAAAAGGCAGGTAGCTAAAAGGCATAAGCGTCGAGCCCAGGAAATGTGTAGAAGGCGTTGGGTCTCTCTGCAGGGAGGAGGTGTAGCCCGCCGCAGCGGGCCGAGCCAGCGAGCCCTCTCGGACACTGGGGGGTGGGGGCAAGATGGCTTCTGCGCCGCTGCCTCCAGCCACATGTCTGCCTGCTGTCGAAGAATGCTTGTTAAGCCAAGAGTGCTTTACATTAGGCGTTTTCATAAAGATTTAAGACTGGACACCTTTCCCATTTGCTCACTGCTACAAATAAAACAGTTGATCAATTTAGATAGATTTTCATCCACACAATAAAAATGTATCAGACCCCAATGAACAGTCATGGGGAGAAAGGCAGCTGGGACCAGAGTTTGAGCTTCCAAGGAATTCTGGATCTCCTGGGGGCGCTTTATCTCTAGTGGGGCAACCTCAGGGTGCTGGGGGCGGGGGTGACTCTCAACGGAGAGCTGGCTCATCAGAGGAACATTCCAAGGAGGCGCCTTCCAGTCCAGGGGAAATTGCTTATGCATTCAGGGAACAGGGAGTGATCGGGTGTGGCAGGAGGTAAGCTTGAAAAAGTAGGCTGGTCCCAGCCTGGGGGATCCCTCGGTGAAGGACAGGTTTCACCTTCCAGGGGGCCCCCGAGGTCATCAGGTCTCCCATAAATCTGCCCCGTTCTGCCCTTAGAAGGTAGCTGTGTCCTTGGCCAGTGCTTTGAAATGGTTTTAAGGTGGTGGAAATGGTAGGCAGGCCATCTGCCTCGGGTTAGCATTTGCACCCTTAAGTCACCAGAATGTCTGACCAGGAGCCCAATCAGCCTATGCCTTACCCCAGGTGTGTCGCACCTTTCCCCAAGCCGCCTCTTCCCACTCATAAGTCCCTTCCCTTGTAAGGGGCCGCCGTCTCGGGGTGGTGGGTGCCCGAGCTCCTGCGGCAGGCGGGCGGAGGGCGGGACGGCTGGCACACCTCCCACACTCAGGGGGATGGCCCCGCTACCCGGTTTGTAGCTGCCTGGAACTGATCCTTGTCCAAGGGCGCCTGGAGGAAAACTCTTGCACGTGACGAGCTCGCTCTGCAGCCCTTGCCGGCGCCAGCCCTGAGCGCTTCAGCCGTGCTGGCTCACTGAGCTGCCCGGCCCCCAGAGGTGGGTGCCGTCTCCCACTGTGCAGATAAGGTGGAGCTGGCATTCGAGCCCAGGCAGCCTGGCTCCAGGGGCTGGGTCCCGGGCTGCATTCCTCCCTCGAATCTCCGAGCACCGCCAGCTGGAGGGAACCCAGCAGGAGCCTTCTGGAGGAAGCGTGGCTCGCACTGGCTCTTGAAGCATGGGTAGGTCTCCAGTGGGCAGAGGTACAGCGAAGGGTGGCCCAAACTGGCGAGAGCACGCCAGGAGGAAATCCCAGCTGCTGTGAGGAATTCCCGAATGTGGCAGCCCAGGAAAAGCCCACAGAAGAAAAGGAGGCAAGCAGGGAAGGGAGAGGGATGAGGGTAGACCAAAAGGCAACTCCTAAGCCCTGTTCTTGGACAGTGGGCATGGGGAGGAGTCGAAAGCGTGATTTTGCATAGAAGTGTCAACATTCCCAGCATCAACAAATTCTTCCAGACACTTTTGAAAACATTACTGGGGATAAGGGGTTAATTAGGGGAAGAACCTCAACAAGTAAGCTCATTGCTTCTAAGAAGCCTGGAGGTCCAGCGACATCCTGAAGGAATGGGGCTCACTGGGCTGGCCTTGAACTCTGAGCCCTGGGCTTGGATCCTCCTGCATCTGGAGAATGGGGGGGAGAAGAGGGCACAGCACCATGGGCTCTGGGGTGCCGTGTGGGGGTACCAAGGCATGGCCTGCCATGCGAACTCCCCAGGACAGAGAAGAACCAGGCCAGGGGCAGCCCCCTTCTAGCTGCAGGTGGAACGCCCAGGGGGGCGAGAGACCCTCTCCAGGCGCAGGCTGAGCTGCTGGAGAAGCCTCTGAGCGGCTGTCGAGGGGCTTGGAGATGAGCCGGGCCAGCTCCCCGTCCTGCGCCTGGGAAGCCTCTGCTCCCACCGCCGCGCTGCTCTCCGGAGGAGCCAGAAAGCCCCGGGCAGGGGGAGGTTCCAGCATCTGGAGGGGCACAGCCAGAATGTATGCAGCACAGCTGTGCGCTTGGTGGCCGGGCGCGGTCAAAACAGCATTAAGACGTTTTCCAAGATGGGTCATGGCTGTAGACAAAGATTTATGATATGTTAAAATTTTACAAAAGTTTGATTTCAATTATGTACATGCATACATGTTTTTAACAGCTTTACAGAGACAGGGTGCACATACCATAAATCCACCCTTTTACAGTGTACAGCTCACTAGCTTTTAGTATATCCACAAAGTGATGCAACATCACAATTAGTTTTAGAACACTTTCGTTCCCCCAGAATGAAAACACCTCACCCCTTATCCATCATCCTCCACCCCCCGTCCTCTGTCTCTAAAGATTTGCCTATTCTGGAATTTCATTCACTCTTTCTCTCTCTCACACACACACACACACACACACACGTATGTATTTTTTTTACTTCCACCAAAGTGGAAGAATGAAAATTTTCTTCTCTGTGTTTCTGATATGTTTTCTAATTGTGCTACAAGCATGAATTACGAATAACCAGAAAAATTGACATTTTATTTTAAAAATGGAGAATGTGTTGTGGTTAAGCAGGTCTCGTAGATTATTCTGAGAACCTCTCCGACACCTGAATCACAGCCTTATTTTATGGGGGGAAAAATGTGTCTGACTCCCAAGCACCTGACTTCCAATGGGGCTTTTGGAACCCAGCCTGTTAGAAGTGGGAGCCGCCTGGGTTGAACTGGTTGGCTTTGCCCTGGATCTCCTGGGGAGACGTGGCCCCCCCACCCTTGCCTTCCACACCCTGAGGCCTTCCCATCTCGCTGCGGTGAGGTGAGCTCTCCCAGCCTTTAACAAATTGTTGGTTGTCTCGGTGGGAGAGGCCCTGTAATTAAACCACATCCTTTTGCCTCTTTAATAACATTGTAGACAGAGAGTGTAATTCTATAAGGGGGCCGAAGGAATATATAATTTACTGTCCTTTTCCTGAGCCAATATGAAGTTTGCACATGTAAAATCTTGCATGCTTCAGGTGTAAAAAGCGATCTGTTGTCTCAGCAATTGTGTTTTATGAGCTAAATAATGTAATGAGTGTCTCTAATAATTGGAGGCTCCTGGGACGTGTGTCCTGCATACTTGGGAGTTTCACGCACCGCCTTTCTTTGATGAATAGACTTCCACATTGGGGGAAAACTAGTTCAGCTAGGGTAGCTCACAAGACAGACGTAGCCTGGGCACCGACTTGCCTTGCCTTGTTGCTTCGTGCCTCCCGTCAGCTCAGTGCCACCCTCACCTCCTGCCACCCTCACCTTGCTGGTTGGCCCCTTACCTAGTCCCACAGCCACGGCCCTCGCCCAAGACCCCTCATGTCCCCTTGGACAGAGGCAACAACTTCCAACCCATCCCCCTCCGTCCTGCCACCTCCTGTCCTCCTGTTTGTGGCACCTCTGGCCCTTTATGATCTGTCCCAGTTAAACCTTTCCCGTCTCATCACTCACAGCTCCTCACAATGCACATGTGTTCCTTCCACAGCAGACAGCTTGCTGACCCCACATATTCCCAGTTCATTGCAGTTCCATCCATGGGTTCTTTTTTTCTTTTTTAAGATTTATTCATTTATTTTTATTTCTCTTCCCAACCATCCCCCCACCCCCACCCCGTTGTCTGCTCTCTGTATCCATTCACTGTGTGTTCTTCTGTATCTGCTTGCATTCTTGTCAACGGCACTGGGAATCTGTGTCTCTTTTAGTTACATCATCTTGCTGCATCAGTTCTCCATGTGTGCGGTGCCACTCCTGGGCAGGCTGCGCTTTTTTTTTTGCGCAGGGCAGCTCTCCTTGCGGGGCACACTCCTTGCGCGTGGAGCTCCCCTATGCAGTGGACACTCCTGCGTGGCACAGCACTCCTTGCGCACATCAGCACCGCACGTGGGCCAGCTCACCACATGGGTCAGGAAGCCCTGGGTTTGAACCCTGGACCTCCCATATGGTAGGCAGATGCTTTATCAGTTGAGCCAAATCCACTTCCCCATGGGTTGTTAATCTGGATTTCATGAAGGAAACTCAAGAGGACATGTGAGAGTCCTAAAGTGTGAACACACAACTCTGTGTGTATGTGTGTATGTCTAGGAGGAGGGCCCTTGGTTTTCATAAAATTCTTGAAAAGTTTCTTCAATCCCCAAACCTAAGAACTTTTCTCTGGGCATTAGAACTTGTTCTTCCCCTTTAATACAGGGTCTCACCTTTCTACCCAGGTGAATGGCTTTGGCAGACTGTTCCAGGGTCACCTCTTTCTCAGGGTCCCCTGGCGCCGCTTGCCCTTTCCTGCTGTATAATGCCTCCTTTGCATACCTGTTTCCCTCCTGGGCCAAACTTCTCTCTAGCCCCGCCTCCAGCACAGCGCCTGGCCCCTGCTAAGCTTGCAGGCAGTGCTTGTAGAAGGACGAGACCAGGAAGGGCTCGGGATCATTTTTCCCTGTGGAAGCTCACTCACAAATGGGCACTAGGACTCCTGGCTCTTCCTCAGTGCTGTAAAAGGCTTCATAATCCCAGAGCACTGCCCCTGCCTCCGTTTCCCCCAATGAACTGGGCCCACATGAGTTGCCTTCCTTTTATTTGTTTGCAGGCATTTTCCCTAAGGAGCACGAAGGTCCAGTTATCCAGCACCTACATGAAGAAATCAGACTTGCATTTGCTGTGGGAGCTCACTTGATGTATAATGATTTTTAAATTACCTCTTGACAAATGTTGAGCTCTTTGTTTTTCTTTTCTTCCTTTCATTCCCTTTCAGATTGATGCACTGAGTAAAAGAAGCAAAGAAGCCGAGGCAGCCTTCTTGAACGTCTACAAGAGATTGATTGATGTTCCAGGTAAGCCCCTGTGTTTAGATCCCATCGGGGGAAGTGGGGGGCGTCTTCTGAGCTGATGGATTTGGGGCCCATCCTTCTCTGCTTTCCTAAGGGAATTATGCTGCCAGTGGCAACTTGCTGGGAAACCAGGGAGTTCTGGGAACACAAATTCTCAAAAACCCAGACTTGCAACAGATCTGGAATTTAGATACATTTGCTAAAGTCATCCTATAATCTCTAACAATGCCTTTATAAATGCTGAAGCCCTAATCTGGGGGCTGCCTTTCTATTGGTGGCAGAGCGCGCCAGTCACAGAGAAGGGGTGGAACAGATGTGGGCGTGCTGTGCTGACTTTGTGGGCGTCTGAGATTCTGGTAACCCAAAGTGCAATAGAGCAACCCAAAGTGCAGTCGGGACTGGTAGTTGCTCCCCTGCCAGGCCATCTGGGGAATTAGCTGGCCTCTGGCCCGATCTTTCACTTTAGGGTTTTAGCTGAAGGGCAACTGGTACCCCCTTCAGCTACAGCTAAGCAATTGGCTTCTTTCTTCTTTTAAAAGAACCAAAGGGTTCAGATTTTAATAACACTTGTTGGGCCTCCTGAGAAATGATGGCTGCCAGTTCTTGTTTTAGGAAAGTGGGGCAGATTAGAGCCCCTCGTCCACTGGCTCCCCTGTTCCCCAGTGTCCAGAATCTGTGCGGAGGTGATGGACATGACCACATGGGTCCCAGCTCAGTCCTGGAGAGACTCAGATGAGAAAATTGAGAAAGGGACTTGGACCTCCTATCACAGCAGCCAAATCACCACCACTCTCCCTTCCCCACCCACTGAGTTGCCTGCTTGCCTTTATGAGTCATTCTTCACACATTGTTGACATTACTAGCACTCATTTAACAAAGCACAATGGAAGCAGGTCTCCTTTTGTGCCTGTTCTTGTGTTCTTGTATTCTTGTGCTGATCTCCCTGGAAGTGGGCTTAATAGAGGCCCTACCTCATAGGCAGCAGTGGAAAGCAGGTTGGACGCGGAGCTGGGAGGTCCAAATTCTCCTGCCAGGGGCTTGCTGTGAAGGCTCAGCCACATCCCTTTTCCCGTCTGGACCTCGGTTTCCTCATCTGTAAAATGGAAGCAGAGGGAGGGAACCCCTAGTGGTGGAGAATGGTTTTCTTTCTGTTGTCGCATCGTGTGGTTTGGGATCTTGCATCTTCTTAAGATGGTACATCCCTTCCCTTCCACTCCACACCGTCTTTCTGGGGTCACCTCTAGGTGGCTGTTGGGCCCGAGACTCCTCAGAGGAGGTGAGGGTGGTGCTGGCCTGAGGCCCTCTGGAGCTTCTGCCCTCTGAGGAGCTTGTCCAGCTCGTAGCTGCCAGCCCTGGCCTTTCGATTGTCTGGGCCGGTTTGCATCTGCCTAGGGCTTTCCCAGTCTCCGGCCAAGGCTCACAAGGCTGCCCCTTTGATGCCAGGCTGCGCCTTGCATTTTCTGGTGCTGGCGCCCCGGTGCACAAGGTGCTGGCTGGATTTCCTTTCTGAACTGCGTCATGTCCACGCTGACTCGGGGGAAAAGAATTTGCAGCAAGAGTACAACCTGCGCTTTGACAAGTGTAACTTTCTATTTCCGGGTGCTTCGTTCGTGGAGTGTTTTGCCTGTACCGCCTGCTCAGGAAGGTTCTGCTCTACCTTGGGCCGTAGATGCTCCTGCCACCGCCATTCCCTGGGCAGGAAGCCAGGAAAGGAGTCTCTCCCAGTGAAGAACCTCTGTCACGTTGTGGCCGTTCGTCTTTTACCAAAGACCCAGAGAGCCTCTCGTCGCTGTGTTCCTAAATACCTCACGCCCGCTTTTGAAACAAGAAGGGAAGCACTTCTGCACTTGAGTTTTCTCCTGGTGAAATTGCCGAATTTGACTGCCACTTTAGCAAGTCATTGGGTTTTTTCTGCAGTTATTTCATTCAATTTCCCAGGGAAAATGCAGAGATTTTCTTTTTTTTTAATTTCCATCAGCTTTGGTCAGGAGGTGACTGTCACGTCTGCTCTGCTTTTTTCACTGAATATTAAACCATACGCGTTTTTCCTCTATTGGTAATCTCCTTCATAATTATCACATTTTGGGCTGGAGAATTGAAGTTTGCAGCTTAAATTTAACATGATGGGTGCACATAGGTGTTGGCCGTTTCCTGTAATAATAAAAGTCAATCAGAATACATCTGCATGCCCCAAAGTCCACTCTTTCCTGCCTCCCAGGTATTTCTTTCTGACAAATATAAATGCTGTCTCCTGGCAGATCTGCCAAGTGATTTGAAAAACAGGAATGGAGCTGGGCGCTCTCTACCTGGGTTTTACAGTCTGATGATTTTTCAGATGAAGTCGTCGTGCGAGGGGCCTGGTCAGTGACGCTGCATTTACTGACAGTCACGCCACTGAGGGGACCCGGGGTGCCACAACTGTGTGCATCAGGCGTCAGTCTGGTTGAACCCAGAAACATTCGTGGGGTGCAGTAAGTTCTTTCTTGTAGTTGCAAAGAACAGCCACTGAAGTTTTTTGAAAAATAATACTAATTATAACCCAAAAACTAACAGCGGGGGAAACACACACACGCACGCAGCGCCCTCGCTCCCACTGCCCGGACCTGTCTACACCCCCCATTAGAAGTACTCCCTGACTCATCTCTTTTCCTTTCTACCTGGCAGAGGGGCTAGAACCGTGTGGTCTTCCCGATTACTCCCCTCATGTCTAGCCCAGTGCCTGCTGCATAGCAGAAATCAGTAAATATTTGTTGAGTGAATGGATCAGTTAATGATCAAATTATTTCTTCAAAGTGCCTTCTCAGTCTTTTTGGTCTCCAGCTTTAATTGTTCACATTGAACTAGACTCGCGAGATTGGCAGTTCCCATTGAGGGAGAGCTCTCTGGAGCATTATAACAACCTAAATTGCAATAGCCCAGAATGTAGCGCTCATTGAGTTGTAGCAGTTTAATCGCTCTCTGAACTCCCCTTTTGCTCCGGCTTCACTCTGTAAAGATTTACGCGCCTGCAAAGACACTTATATGGCACTTGGCGTTCTGGGCTTGCCAAGCCGACACATGAGCTTCCGAGGCCTGAAGTTCTGTGGCCGGCACTTGGTGTCCAGAATCCGTGTGTGGTTTAACAGCTGTCCGGCTGGCATCCCAGCACCAAACGTGGGCTGGCCCCCTAGCCCACCCCCCACCCCCCTGCCTGCCTCGCCTTTGGGGCTGCGGCCCAGCTGATCAAGAGAAGGAACGGCTTGGCAGCCCTCTGGCTCCTCCCTCTCCTCATCTTCGCATCCAGAAACGTTTAAATGCGCTTTGGCATTGGACTCCGATTGCCCCGAGAAGTGCCCCCAGCAACGAGAAGAGTTTAGACCCCTCGTTAGGGTCTTTCTCACTTGCCACCACCCGGTCATTCCTCGCAGCCTGGTCGGATTTTTAAGAGACTTTTTCACCAGAGTCACACTCCTTCCTTCAGCCAAATCGCCCTCTTCTTCCATGTTGCCGCGACCCTCGGCATCCCACTAAGTGTCAGGAGCTGTGCGGGGGCTTAGGGATAGAGCAGAGAACAAAACAGACCCAGGCAGGACTTTAGAATCTGGACTTTGAAAGTATTTACACAAATGGTTACTGAATTTGAGGTGTGACAAGTACACTGAAGGCAAAGTCTGCTGGGCATTGAGAGGATAAGACAGGGAGGATTGTGCAGGGGCAAGGCCGGAAGAACCCTTAGGAGGCAGCCAAGTGACAAGCTTTCTGATAGGGAGCACAGCATGTACAAAGGTCCTGGGGCAGGACGGAGGCCAGCACGTTGGGAGCGCGCAGCCAAGGCCAGTGGGGCTTAGTGAGCAAGGAGAAGGGCAGTAACTGGAGTGGCCCCATAAGACAGCGTCCAAGCCAAGGCCCTGCCCGTCAGAGGGACCGCTGGGTGAGGGTATCACTCATCACTCAGGCGGGATGGCCCCAAGCCGGGAGTGTAGGTGGGGGCCTAGTAGCACCTACAACGGGTTCTGGACTTTATCTAACAAAGAAAGCACCGATGGGTTTTGAGCAGGGAACTGACATGACCAGATGTGTGTATTTAAAAGGTCATTCTGGCTGCGGTTTGGATGACAGATTGGGAAGGAGCCCAAGGTGACGGGGAGGGAAAGTCGAGGTGGCTTCGTGTTGGGTCGTGGGTGTGGGGTTGGAGAGAAGTGGACAGATGTTGACCGTCTCCAGTGGAGGTAAAACGGATTTGGCTGTGGTTGGATGAGGAGTGTAAGGAGAGGAAGCTCAGCACAGCGTTAGCCTCGTCACCCCCAGGTGACACTGCTGGTGACACGGGCCTGGCCTGTTTACAGAAATACAACGGAAGACCAACAAAAAAATGGGGAGATTAGTCTTCCGTTTCCAATTCTCGTATCAGCTCTAATTGTTGATCTCTAGAGAACAGCAAGTGGGTTTTACATTTAGATTCACAAGGAAGTTAGATTTTTTTTTTTAAGATTTATTTATTTATTTCTCTGCCCTCCCCCCTCCCCCGCCCCAGTTGTCTGTTCTCTGTGTCTATTTGCTGCGTCTTCTTCTTTGTCCGCTTCTGTTGTTGTCAGCGGAACGGGAATCTGTGTTTCTTTTTGTTGCATCATCTTGCGTCAGCTCTCCGTGTGTGCTGCGCCATTCCTGGGCAGGCTGCACTTTCTTTCGCGCTGGGCGTCTCTCTTTACGGGGCGCACTCCTTGCGCGTGGGCTCCCCTATGTGGGGGCACCCCTGCGTGGCACGGCACTACTTGCGCGCATCAGCGCTGCGCGTGGGCCAGCTCCAAATGGGACAAGGAGGCCCGGGGTTTGAACCCCGGACCTCCCATGTGGTAGACGGACGCCCTAACCACTGGGCCAAGTCCACGTCCCAGAATTTTACATTGGAAAATCAGGTGGTTTAATCTGCCAATTTTATCGTGGACAGACTTTAAATCATGAAGTATATGCTCAGTATGCAGGGATTGTCCCAAATGTGCAGCCATGTTACATTTTTTTCAATTTTGACACGCCTGTAAGAGAGGTTTATACTTACTGATTTGCTGATCAGGACGGCTGGCCTGAGGCTCCCTAATCAGGGGGCAGGATCGTTCCACCCGTGGGAATCCGAATGTGGCTGAGAGCAGCCTGCAAGGACTATCAACAGCAGTGACCCCAGGTGTCCAGAACAAGACTCAAGGCGCCTGTTTGCCACACCTCTGCACTCACAGCGCCAGGCCTTCCCGGCGTCCATTGCACCTCCGGCCCTGGACCGTGCCCCGGGGGGTCCAGCCCTGCAGGAGACTCGGCGCTCCCTTGGATGGCTTACCTTTTGGGGGGTGGGAAATAATTCTGTAGTTAAACAGATAAAACAGCCTCCATCGTTACTGTGGTGACACAAGGATACATATCTCAGCTCTTAAAGTGTGAACCTCTCAGAGAGCTGGAATTTTACTTTGTTCTGAGCAAAATTAAGATGCTGTGCATAACCTGCCAGTAATTGACCTTGCCCGGGTGGCTTGCTCTTGCTTCTTGCTACTTTTGAAATTTTGTACAATGAGCATGTATTTATTCCTCCAATCAGGAAAAGAAAAAAGCATAAATCAGTAAAATAATCAAGTTGCAATTTTGGTTTCTAAAAAGCTCTTAATAACGACAGATAAGAACTTAAGCAGGAGTCAGTTTAGTATTTCTGGAATACTTACACCTTTGTACGAAATACAACTGTGACTTTTCTGCCCCAGAAACATCCTGGAACTGGTATTTTTTTTTTAAAGTTCTTAGAAAGGAGGACAGCAGACAGCTGGAGGTGCCGCCGCGTGAGCGTCTCGGGGCGTCAGTCCTGCAGAACTTCTCTGCTGACAACTTGCTTCAGTTGCGAGTTCGAGAGTTGCTGTTGCCTCCTTGCCTCTGCGGCTCCTTTGTAAAACTCACTTTCACGCCTTGGTACAGTGTGGTTTAGGTCCTGTAGACATGGCCCGGGAGGGCCGACCTGAGGATTTAAATCCGAGCAGGCCCGTTCAGGGGGATGTGTCTCAGACTGCGTTTCAGGACTGGTCTCTCACGTGTTATCGTCATAGGCTAACCGGCCGTGATTGTGATGCGTAGACGTTGTCCATTTGGGGAAATCCTAAAGAAGCACTGGCTGGAGAGAGTCCGGTTTATAGGCGGAGGCATTTTCAGGACCTCTCCAAAAGCTCCAAGGGGCTCCCAGGCAGAGCTCTGCATTTGGATTTAGGAAAAACCCCTGTCCTGGGAACTCCCCCATCAGCCTAGCACCTGGGGATCCAGAAATAAACTGGAACACCCTCGTTTCTGACCATAAAATAGTAATCTGATCCTCCACACCCCTTTCCCTGGTTTCCAGTGAGGACACATTAGAGTTAAAATGAGAAAATCGTTCCCTCCGTTGTTCTCTTCTTCTTTGTCTCTTATTCAAGGACCCCTCAGGAAGATTCCTGAAAAAGGCGCTGAAACCATACGGCTTATTTCAAAATGCACCATGTTTCTCCTAGCCAAGACTCTCATCCCATTTTGAAGGCTAGCGAAGTGTGGCCCTGCCAGCCAATCCCGACAGGGTACTCCAGTCCATGTCTTCTGTACCTCCCCGGGTGCCCTGGCCCCTGCCAAGAGCCCTGGAACTTCGCTAGCCTGACACTTGCCATCCCCTTCACGGGTTTTCAGTTGGCTTTCCCGAGACATTTTCATTCAGATTTAAGAAGCACCCGCAGGGACTGAAACGGGGCAGAAGTGGGACAGAAAGTGGAGGTGGGGCCGTCGCCGAGGCCCGAAGCCCTGGGCGCTACAGCCGGGAGCCCGTGTCCCCTCTCTGGGCCAGCGGGTCCTGGCCCCGGAGGCCAGAGGGCAGCGGAGGCCCTGCCCGGCGCGGGGAGGGAGCCGGAAGTCCAACCCGGGCCATTTTCCCACCTCCCGTGACGAGATGAATGAACAAATTGGCGCTTCAGCCGCCTCTGTTTTGTGTGCCGGACGTCCGCGGGCTGAGGAATTCGCTTCAGACGTTTTAAAGAAAGGCCCACGTGACCAGAGCGGGCGCCTGAGTCCACTGCTTCCTGCTTTTGAATTCTGCCGCTCATTTTCCGGGCTCCCGTGCTCATCGTCCCCCCCATCCCTCGACAGGGGGCCGCAGGAGAGGACACACGAGACGGGGGGTCAGGGGCTCCCCCGGGCTTGCTGGCATGGGGAGGCGTGGCACCTTCTCGGCCCCTTTGCCGTTACTGGGGTGGTCCCGGCACGCTCCCCATCGAGACAGCTTCTCCTCGGCTGCTCATCAGCATGCTAATTGCCGTATGACTAATTATGCCCTGAATTCCAGTTGATTTTCTTAATGAGACAGCTGGGTTAATTATGTAGTCGTATGATTACATTAGCCTAGAGTGCCCTGGCGAAAAGTAGCGTCTGCCACGCTGTGATGTCATCACAGGAATGTGCTCACAGGGGCGCAGTCCCCTGGCCGGTGGCAGGGCACAGCACCTGGCAGCAGCGCTCTCCGCACACAGGGCCTTGGGTCTGTTGAGGTCCGGCTCTTCAGCCCTCTCAGTGTGTGCACACAACCAGTTCACAAAACCCCTCCTCACCCCACCGCCCCCTTCTCCCCAACCTCCCCCAGCACACACGGCCCCCACCCAAATCTGAACACTTCTTTTGCAGCCTCTGCAGCTTTCCACGACATCAGCCTTCTTCCGAGGCTTCCGCGTAGAAAGACTGTGGGGTTTTATCTGGGCACGCCCCCGGTGCCTTCGTAAGGACCCAGAGAGTCCAAACCAAAGTATTTGAATTAAACGCCCTGAAGGACCGGAGGAAGGTACTTTACCTAGAGCATCAGCAGCCGTAGACAGGCCCTGTCTCCCTCCCTGCCACCTTCCACGCATACGCGGTGTCACATGTGCTATGTCGTGCCTACTTTCTGCCCCACTCTCCGACACACTTATGTCTCATCGAGAGAATACACATGGTCAGAGGAGAATCACATTTCCCAGCGCCTGGCCCTGATCTCTCTCCCCATTGCAGCAAAACTCCATGGAGGGTTGTCTGTACCTGCTGCACCTGCTCAACCTGTTGATGCTGCTCCTCGGACAGGCAGCCTCCTCTTCCTCTGCCAGCACCGTAGAGGTTGGAGTGCCCGAGGACCCTAGTCTTAGCCTTTCTCCCTCTACCTGGCATCTGTCAGGCTCTAAAACGCCCCATGACCTGAAAAGAACAATCACTTTGCCATCCATCCTGGCCCCGGGCCCTTTCCCCCCACCCCTGCCTGCTAGCCAGATCCCCCAAAACAGATCGCAAATCCAAGCGCTTCCCCCCGCTTCAGCCACTACCACGCTCCTCCAAGCCACCACCATCCCTTGCCACCTTCCCTCAGCCTCCTGGAGTCCACGAGAGCCACAGCCACCAACCAGGTCTGTCTCAGGCAGTGATCTCCAAACTTCTTTTGCTCTTGTGCCCCAACAGCCAAAAAAAAATTTAGGCTTTGTAGCCCCAATATATTCTTATGGTTTACAGATGAAATGCATATATAATTACAGTAGTTGTAAAATAAACTATTTTAAGTAGTCTTTGTATACTTAAAACAGAATTCTGAGGATGAGATGAAGAATAAATAAGGACTTGAAATTTTAACATATTAGCTATACGAAAAACTTTGCTCAATAAAATATATTTTAAAATCAGTTTTATTAAGGTATAATTTATAAACAATAAAATATACCCATTTCCCCCTTTCAGGTGTAAAGTTTGGTAGTATCTGCCTTCACTATCAAAATGCAGAACACTAGAAAATACATAAAAGTATGAAAAAAGTTTTCTTGTGGTCCTTTCTGTATGATGCTTTCTGGTACTGTAGATTAGATTGATCATTCCTAGAGTTTTGTATAAATAGACTCATTCAAAAATACTCTTAAGTATCTGCTTTCAGTCAGGACAGTGTTTTAGGATTCAGCCATGTCATTGCTGATGTGAGTAGTCTTTTCCTTTTAATTGCTGAATGGAATTCCAGTGTATAGACAGATAACAGTTTGCATATCCAGTCACCTGTTGATGGACATTTGAATTATATCCAATTTGAAACTATTAGGCACAAATCTTCTATGAACTTCCATGTACAGCTTGTTGCATGGACATATATTTTCATTTCTATAAGGTAAATACCTAGGATAGGAATTGTTGGGTCCTATGTTAGGTATACATTTTTTTAAATGTATTTTTTATTTATTTTTAAAAGATACATAGATTACATAAAATGTTAAATTAAAAATATATAAGGGGAAGCAAGCAGCTTGGCTTAATCACTTGGGCTCCCATCTACCATATGGGAGGCCCTGGGTTTGCGTCTCAGGGCCTCCTTGTGAAGGCAAAGCTGGCCTGTGCACTGCGGAGAGCTGATGCAGCAAGATGACGCAACAAAGGGAGACAAACACAAAAAAACGCACAGCGAATGGACACAGAACAGCAAAACAAGCCATGGGGTGGGGGTGGAGGGAATAAATAAATTTTTTTAAAAGTATATCTGTCTATCTAGGGGATTCCCATATGCCCCACTCCCTACACCTCCCACTTTTCCCACATTAACAACTTCTTTCATTAGTGTGGTACATTCATTGAAATTGATGAACACATTTTGGAGCATTACCACATGGCATGGATTATAGTTTACATTCTCTCCCACTCCATTCCGTAGGTTGTGACAGGATACATAATGATGTCCTATATCTGTCTTTGCAGTGTCATTCAGAACAATTCCAAGTCCCCAAAATGCCCTCATATTGCACCTCTTTTTCCCTCTCCCTGCCTTCAGCAACTCCAGTGGCCACTGTCTCCACATCAATGATGTACTTTCTTCTGTTGCTAGAATTACAATAAGTCTATAGTAGAATACCACTAAGTCCACTCTAGCCCATATTTTATTCCCCAGTCCTGAGGATTCTGGGATGGTGATGCCCATTCCACCTCTAATTGAAAGGGAGTTTCGATCCCATAAGACGGATGGATGAGATTCTCCTGCTTGCAGTTGTAGACTCTCTTGATTCCTTGGTGTGGTGGTTGACCATCCTCACCTCCTTAGCTGTCCTGGGTGCGTCCACTGAACTGGGGAGTAGGTGTTGCAACTCTGCTGAGGCTCAGGATCCAGCTGGCACACGGGCAGCCCAGAGGTTCAAGTCTCTTGGATATATACCTACCAACTCCAGCACCAACTGTAAGTTCAATAAAAGGGACAGAAGCATGTGTAGAAAAGCCACATCTGAGTCCAACTCTGTCACATTCAGGAACACAAACTCCAAAGTAGGGCCCCCTGGCAAGGCACCAAACTCCGGAGATATCAGCCATGACCATAGGTTCTGGGTATCTCCATAGCCCTCAGGAGCCCCCCATAGACTTTAGCTGTCTATGAGATCCTGCTGAGATATGCATAAGCATTACCCCTCTGGTGACCTCCTGACACATTTTGAAGTCTCTTAGCCATATAACTCATTTGTCTTTACCATTTCCCCCTTTTATTCAGGGACTTTTTCCAGTTATAGCACTACCAGTGCTTGGTAGAAATCCCTCAGTGCCAGGGAGGCTTATCCTCAGGAGTCCTGTCCCATGCTGGGGGGAGGATAATGCATTTGAGCAACATGGAGGTTCTCAGGAGGTAACTCTTAGGCATCCTGCAGCTCTAGGCTAAGCTGAAATTTCAAGCTTAAAAGGCTCATAAGCATAGTTGTCAGTATCAAGGGCCCGTCAATGGACCATCCTTCTTCACTGGTCATTGCCCCTGTACTTGGGGAATTGTTGCTGTTCCATTAGAGAATGTGGCAGAGCTCCCCAGGATGGAAATTCAGTATTCTTTCAGTTGTTGGGTGAATCTCTACCCACTGTGGCAATGCCCCATGAACATTTGAACATATTTATATACCTTATATGTATGCCCAGGTGAACTTCCTCTCAGGTATCTCCCATCATTGACACTCCATACTAGTGCTCTTCCCTTGCCATAGTTGAACCCTTCTATGATCCAAAACTTCTTCAAAAATTAAGCTAAATATATTGCCAAATTCAGTTATAGGGAAATGAGATAGTAATGATAGGTTTAAACATAAGAAGTAAAATACATAATTTAGAAAAATTAAAACTAAAATAAAGTTTAAAAAATTAGGGTATTAAGTGAAAAATTACATTTTTCTTTACATTTGCCTTTTATTGCGGTTATAACTGTTGTTTTATATGAGGTATACATTTAACTTTATAAGAAACTACCAAACTGGTTTTCAAAATAGGTGTAGCATTTCACACCCCAACAACAAACATCATGTCCTCTCTCCATCATTTGGTATTGTTAGTCTTTTACTATTTCATCTTTAAGTGAGTTGTAATAAATACATGTCATCATGATTTTCCAGATGAGTATTGATGGTGAACATTTTTTCATGTGCAAAGTCATTCATCTATCTTTATTTGTAAAGTATCTGTTAAAGTCTTTTTACCCATTTTCCAATGATTTTGTCTTATTACGTTACAAATTCTTTATATATTCTAGATACAAGTCCTTTGTGAGATATTTGCACTGCGATTATTTTTCCCCATTTGTTGTCTTTCGAAGAGCAGAAGATTTTTATTTTAATCAAGTCCATTTTTTCCTTCCTTTTCTTTTTCTTTCTTTTTTTTTTTTGGTTCTATTATATTCTAAGAAATCATTGAATACCCCAAGCTCAAATATTTTCTCCTGTTTTTTCTAAGAGAAGTCGTATAGTTCTTTCTCCTTTTACTTTTAGGTCTCTGATGCATTTTTATTTAATTAATATAATATGAGGTAAGGATTGAGGTTCGTTTTTTTCCCATATGGATATCCAAGTGTTATGGTGCCATTTGTTGAAAGACTTTCTGCTTTTTTGTCAAAAATTAATTAGCATATGTATGGATCTTTTTCTGGACCTTCTATTTATTCCATTGATCTGTATGTCTGTCCTTAAGCCAATACCATACTATTTTGATATTATAGCTTTATGGTCAGTCTTGAAATCGAGTAATGTGAGTCCTTTCCCTTTGGTCTTTTCCAGAATTGTTTTGGCTAGTTGAGTTTCTGTGTAAATTTTAGATTCAGCCAGGATTTTCATTAGAGTTCTATTGAATCTGTAGATCAATCTGAAGAGAACTGACAATTTAACACTTTTGAGTCTTCCAATCCAAACATGTTATATTTAATTAGGTCTTCTTTACTGTCTCTCAGCAAGATTTTGTTGTTTATCCCTAAGTAGGTCATGTTTTGTATGCTATAGTAAATAGTATTCTCTTTCTAATTTCATTTTCCAATTGTTTGTTGCTTTTGTATAGAAATGCAGTTGGTTTTTATAATATAATGTTTATATCTTGTGACCTTGTGAAACTCATTCTAGATATGATTGTAGATGCACTTATACGTTCTTTCTTGAATGTTCTGTGTGTCCTTGAAGGGAATGCTTAATTCTTCGTTTGTTGGGTAAAATGTCAAGCAGGACAAGCTGGTCGATAGTGTTACTCAAGTGTTCTATATCCATACTGTTTTCCAGTCTATATCTTTTTTTTTTTTTCCCCCCACACTGGCTAGGAAGGACTTCCAGTACAATTTTGAAAGAAGCAGAAAGAACAAATATCCTTCCTTTTTTCCCATCTTAGGGAAAAGCATTCATTTTTTTCTTATTAAGTCTGATGTTAGGTGTAGCTTTTTGGAGATACTCTTTGTAAGATTGAGGAAATCCCCTTCTACTCCTGGTTTTCTGAGAGTTTTTGTCATGAATGGGTCTTGAATTTTTTCGAGTAATTTCTCTATTGAGATAGTCATATGGTTTTTCTCTTTTATTCTGTCAATATGGTGAAAAAGTTTGAGATTTGAATGTTAAACCAATCTTGTATTAATAAGATAAATCTTACTTTGTCACAATATATTATGTTCTTAAAATTTGCTGGATTCCACTTGCAGATGTTCCACTAAGGATTTTTCCATTTAAGTTCATTGTCTGTAGTTGTTGTTTTTTTGTTGTTTTTATTTATTCCTGTCATCTTGGCTTGGGATTTTTCTTTATTGCAAGGTTTTTAATTTCTTTAACAGATATAGAGCCATTAATGCTTTTTATTTCTCCTTGAGTCGGTTTTGGTAATTTGGTAATTTTTCAAGGAATGAGTCGATTTCATCTAAGTTATCAAATTTATTGGCATAATGTTCATAATATTCTCATTATCTTTTAAATATCTGTAGGATGTATAGTGATGTCCCTTCTTTTCATTCCTCATCTTAAAAATTGGTGAATTCCCTTTTTTCTTGATCAGTCTGGTTGAAGGCTTATCAATTTTATTTACTTATTTATAATTTTTAAAGATTTATTTATTTACCGCCATCACCACCCCTCGTAGTCTGCTCTCTCTGTCCATTTGCTGTGTGTTCTTCTGTGTCTGCTTGTATTCTCATTACGTAGCTCTGGGAACTGATCACAGGACCTTCTGGAATGGGAGAGAGGTGATTATTCTCTTGTGCCGTCTCAGCTCCCTGATCTAATGAGTCTCTTATGATCTCTCCTCTGTGTTTCTTTTTGTTGCACCATCTTGCTGCACCAGCTCTCCACATGGGCCAGCACTCCTGCGTGGGGCAGTACTCCACACAGACCAGCACTCCACGTGGGCCAGCTTGCCTTTACCCGGAGGCCCTGGGCATGGAACCCTGGAATTCCTATATGGTAGACAGGAGCCCAATTGCTTGCGCCACAGCTGCTTCCCTTTATTGATCTCTTTCTCTCTTTCCTGTTTTCAGTTTCATTGATGTTTGCTCTTATTATTTGCTAACTTCTACTTAGAGTTTAATTGCCCTTCTTATTCTAGTTTCTTAAGTTGGAGTTATAGACCATTGATTTATTCCATTGTGTCCAGAGAGCATACTCTGTGTGATTTCCCCCTTTTAAATGTATAGAGACTTGTTTTATGGCCCAATATATGTTCTATATTTATGAGCATTCCATGTCACTTGGAGAAAATGTGTATTCTGTAGCTAAGTGAAATGTTACATAAATGTCAATTAGATCACGTTGACTGATACTGTTGTGAAAGTCTTTTATATCCATAATAATTTTATGTCTCCTTGTACTATTAAATACTAAGAAAGGCATGTAGAATTCTCTGTTGTTATGAATTTTTCTTTTTCTTCTTTCAGTTCTGTCAGTTTTGATTCATATATTTTGAAGGTCTGTTTTTGGGTGTATATGCACTTAGAATTTTTGTATCTTATTGATTTGATTTTTAAAAATTTATCCATTGGTCTTCTTTATTCTTGATAATATTTCTTGTCTTAAAGTTTCATTTGCTGATCTTGATATAGGTATTCCAGCTTATTTTATATTAGGGTTTTCATGGTATACCTTTTTATATCCTTTTATTATTAACCTGTGGTTTATATTTAAGTTGCCTTTCTATGAACAGCTGTCTTGCTTTTTCATCCAAGTCTGATAATCTGCCTTTTAATTGCAATGCTAGATCATTTACATTTAATATAATTGTCAATAACATTGTGTTTGTCTTCCATCTTGCTGTTTGTTTTCTGTTTGCCTCATCCATTGTTGTTGTATTTTTCCTGCTTTCTTTTGATTGAGAATTTATTTTATCTCCCCTATTGTTTTATTAATTATATCGCTTTGAGTATTTTCTTAGTGGTTGCTATAGGGTTTATGTTAAGCAACTTTATCTTATCACAGTCTACCTTCAAATAATATTATACATTACATATGTAGAACTCTTACAGCAACAAATACACTTTTATTTTCTCCTTCCTGACCTCTGTATATTGTTAATCATTTTACTTATACATACATTAGATAATATATATAATGTATATACATTGTTTATACTTAAAATATACATTGCTGCTGGTTGTTTTAAATGGTCAATTGTCTTTTAAAGAAATTAGAATTGAGAAAAAATAAGTATTTTATTTTTTGTATATGTATGTGTATTTAACTACCTATTTGTTATTTCCAGTGTTGTTTATTTCTTTGTGTAAATCCAGGTTTCCATGTAGCATCATTTTCTGTATATAGGATTTTCTTTAACTCTTCTTCTTTAGTATACGTATTCTGGCAGTCAATTCTTTGTCAGCTTTTGTTCATCTGGGGGAAAAAAGTTTGTAGTTTGTCCTCATTTTTTAATGATATTTTTTGGGGGGTATAAAATTATAGGCTGGCAGTTTGGTCTTGTATTTTCTCTCTCAGAACTGGCTAGCCTTGTTTCTGACAGGGGTCTACAGTCATTCTTATCTTGCTTCCACTGTATGTAGTGAGTCTTCTTTTCTCTAGCTTTTAAGATTTTAATATTTTCTTTTTATTCTTGTTTGTGACATACCTTAGTTTGATGTTTCTTGTGTTTTTCCTGCTTAGAGTTTGTTGAGCTTGGGTTTGTGGGTTTAATAATTTTCACCAAATTTGGAGGGAAAATTGACCACTATTTCTTCAAATATACTGTGCCCCTTCCCCCCCCACACACACACTTTTCTGGGATCCTACTTTTATGGTATACATATGTTAGTCTACTTAATATTGTTTCACAAGTTGCTGAGGTTTGGGTCACTTTTTCTCACTCTCTTCTGTCTGTGCCTTTGTTCAGTTTTAAACCCTTTGTCTTCATTCACTCATCTCTCTCTTTTGCAGTGTCAAATCTGCTGTTAAGCCAGTCTGGTGAATTTTTTTTCTCTTCAGAGATTCTATTTTCAGCTTTAGAATTCAATTTGATTCTTTTTTATATCTTCTATTTCTCTCCTTATGTTCATATTTTTCTTTAAATCTTTATAATAGTTGTTTTTGTCTAATTCCATTATCTCTTGTCTTTTCTAGTTGGTTTAACTTATTTTTCCCCCTAATTATGGGTCATGTTTTCCTGTTCTTTGCATGCATGTCTAGTCATTTTTTGGGGAGAGGTACTGAGGATTGAACCCAGGACCTCCTACATGGGAAGCAGGCGCTCAACCACTGAGCTACATCCACTCCCCAACAAGAGTTGGTTTTTCTGTTTTCAGGAGGTAGTGGGGATCAAACCTTACAACTGCTTGCCTGTAAGTAATTTTATTGTCTGCCTAAATTTCAATACTCCTTTAAAAAAAGAAAAAAAAATCCAGACAATTGTTATTGACAATGTCCAACATCCATTCAAAATTACTAGAGGGGAATGAAGGCAGCTCAAGTGGTTGAGCACCTGCTTCTCATGTGTAAGGTCCTGGGTTCAATCTCTGGCACCTCCTAAAAATAAACTACTTACAGATCAGCTTGATCATTCCATAGCTTGTTTTTAAGTTTTGGGGGACAGGTGTAAATAACTTAGAGTAGTAATTTAGTCCTCTGCTCTGGTGTGGTCCTTCCAATGTTTACTGAATGGCCTGGCTGTTCACAAGTGTTTCCTCTCTGGCTCACGTAATTCAGAGGTCTCCCAATCCTTTATGAACTCTGGGAATTGTTCAGCTTAGGTCTCCCAAGTGGTTCTTTGCCCAGCCTCGTAGATTTCCTTCCTATGCATATGCACATGAGCCTTTAGGAACAGACTCCAGATTACTCCTCTGAAAATTTCTTTAGCTCTTTCCGTGCATAGCTTCCTCCTCTCCAGTGCTCTTCCCTGCAAATTCCAGCTGGCTCAGCTTCTTGAAGCTCTGATCGCTGACATTTCTCAACCCAGGAAGACTCCTGGGCTCTGCTTGAGTTCTCCTTCCTTGTGCTCTGTTCCAAAGAAGTACTTCCTGGTAGAAAGCCCAAGTGAGCACAGAACTCAGCTCGATTGCTTCTCTCCTCTCAGAATTCACAATCCTGACCTGTCACTCGTCCAATGTCTAAAAACTATTTCATATATTTTGCCTCGATTTCTAGTTGTTTTTGGCCAAAGGTCAAGTCTGATATCCGTTTATCTGCCATGGCCAGAAGTGGAAGTCTCTGTTTCATTAATTTTGGTTCCTGGTTTCAGTGGCCGTCGTTACTGGAAAGGTTAGCTCACAAAGGTCCCTGGATCCAAACCAAAGCAGTGCACCACTGGCTATCTTTATGAGAGCATGACTCATATTTTTGAAGCCTGTGCACTCACTCTGAGTGTTTGGTGAAATTCAGCTCGTAAGCTTTCATTTTCCCTCATGCTCCTCTTCCCCATCCAGACCTCAACTCGAGTTCCACCCCCTCGGAGAGGGGCTTCCCTGCGCCCCCGTCTGATGGGCCTGTTCCCCGCCCTCCCCATGAGTGTGAGACCCCCGCCCACTCCTCTTCCCTCTTGGCATTACTTGAAAGTAGTCTGTTCTGTTTGGGTGGGGGTTGGTCTTTGTTGGTCTCCCCGCTTTACTAGAACGTCAAGTCTTTGAGAGCAAGGGTGTTGTCTGTGGGTCCCATGACCCCTGGCACTCGGAGCAGCCCCGTGAGACCAGCCGCCTGCGCTCAAGCTGCACTGCCCTCTTTGCAGGCCTGTGCTCCCCTCTATTTGCTCGCCTACATCAATGTCTTACACATGGACCAAACACCCCACAGTCTCCACGGATCTCAATTATTTTTATTCTTTAGGGCATCTGCTCAAGGGCCACCTCCTGTTTTTAAAAGCAGGTGTGTTCCTTACCCAGTCTCTATCCGGACATAGTCTTCCTCACCTGACCCTCAGCGTGCCCTCTCTCACTTTACCTTTGTCATTTCTACCAGCAGGTGATCTGCTGCGGGGCTGGGCCCTGCCGCCCCTGCCCGGTGCCTGACGAGGGGCCTTCCTGGTGCACGTGCTCAGGCAGTAGCTGTCACGTTAGTCTTTAGGAAGACAGTAGAATTTAACTGACTGCCGGTTCAAGAAGCAGAAATCCTTGTTAGGATGTCGCCTGCCTGGTCACCTGGCCGACTTCTTTCCCCTCTCTGTCCCTGGATGAGACACCAGCCCCTGGCGCACTGCAGGGCAGCCCTGCCCCACGCTCTTAGGGCCATGGCTGGAGTTAATGTTACGTGTAGGTAGGAAAAGGTGCTGAACAAGTCAAGGCTGTAGTAGTGCTGTTTGTTGCAATTATGTTCTTGGAGTCCTGTGTTGCGTAATGAGCTAGATAATACCTCAAAGAGTTTTTAGGAATTAACTGCTAGATGATTGTAAAACACTTTGCAGGGTTCGCCCTATTGGGTGGATGGAGCCGACAATAAAGTATGCTGAGTTGCAGTAGGCTGGAAAGACGGGGGTTACAGGGTTTTGTGTGTTCATGTTTTACGTTTGGGTGTGTTCTGTCCCCCCCACCCCCAAACAATTCCCTAATTGAGCTGCTGAGATCGGAGGCTTGTGATGTTCTGAATAAGACCTAACAATACTTGTGTGGGGTTTAAATGGCATTGGAAATCATTAACGAGACACAAAGCTATGATTTCCCTAGATTAGCATGCAGGTTGGGGTTCGGCATGCTGAAATTCCTTGTTTTGGTCTCTCGCCCAAACATGCTAGAGTCATTATATTGTCATGTGGTAATTAGCTGTTCCTTTAATACAAGTAATAAAAATTAAGCCTAAGAGGTACTTTAGCAATGCCTTTTACATATCCCAAAACAATATTCAAATGCTGTAGGCGTTTAGTCATTCAACTGTACTGTAGTAAAGTTTGAAGTTTAATGCATAGAGATGTTTGAACAGTCAGTTCATTCTTTATTCTGTGACCAGATTTGCTACTTAGGCATTAACCTTTAATAGTGTTCAATTAAATATACATGCCACAATGAATAATTATGAGATTGCCAGAATTTTCACTTACAATATAACGCTTTGTAGGGATTGAAAATTTGTCGAAATGTCTATTTACTATTCTCTTGATAATGTGCATGTTATTTTTATATGTCACTGAACTTCTTGCTGGTTCCAACGAGGAGGGCTGTTATTTATTCCGAGCAGGCATAGTGGGTCCTGGCCTTTTAAAAGGAATGGACTGGAAAAGTTGTTGACAGAAATTTTAGTGATGGAGGGCAGTACACTGTCATGGTTCTTTAAAAATATAATTTGTACCAGCAGTTGTGCTGGGAAGCCTACGTGGTGGGCATTAATAGAATTTTATACAAGGGCAGCAGTCCTCACCCTCACCTCTCCTTCCCTGACCTCTGCATTGAGTTCAAATTGTAGTTCCATGAAGGAGTCCCTGGACATACCTCTTATTTCCTTCAGCAACGGGTTTAAGGGGAGGGTAGTGGTAAAAGTAGGTCTTCTGGGAAGATACTGAAATTTAAAAAAAAAAAAAAAATTCCCCGTACCTGGAATGTTCTGAGGTATTCAGTTTTTAGTGTTTTCCTACTCCTACTTTCAAGGAACTATCTCCCCAAAACAGCCTTAAAAGCTGATGCAATATAAATATTTTAATGCCAATGAAAATAATAATGAAAAGCCATAGTGAGAAAGTGAAGTGGCCATAAACTGTATACACAGAATAAATGCCCGGCAGCCAGGGGCCTGGCAGGACGGGCAGTGTCCGCGTTCAGCCCGGCGCACAGGGCCTGCCGGCGCTGAGCTCGACATACCCCAGGCCGCCTTCTGTAAACTCCGAAACGACACTGGCATCTGGAAGAGTTCCTGGCCCACGGTTAACACGCCGGCTGTGACTTGGTGGACCTCGGCCCCATCTCTGGGAACCAAGGGTGGTCTGAAAAATTAATGACTCCGGTGTTTGAAAATAAGTGAGCTCTTGAATATCTGCCCTTGTTGATCCACGGTGCCTGGTGTTTAGCATTCCTCCACAGGAGACTAAACCTTCACAGCCATTTCGCAAGCGATGCTGGCGCCCATAACAGAAATAGCCAATACTGCTTGCTGAGCACAGCAGACTTGAGGATTCCATTCTGAGGGTGCCTGAGAATTCCGAAGGAACTTCTCCACTGGTGCCCAGCAGGTGGCTTAGAATGGCCTCTTAGGCAGCGGAGGACAAAAGGCAAAGACTGAGTTGACACTCGGAGAATAGTTCGTGTCTAGTTCATGCTGAAGTAATGATGAAAGCACAGGTCTAGAATAATAAGTTCAGTAGATCCCATGATTGCAATCTCTAAGGTCAGGCTAAAATCCTGCCTTCCCCAAGTCATTCTCACGGCGGCTACCACACTGAATTGGCCCCAAGACCTCCCCTGCCTGGCCCGGTGCTGTCCTCACGTGCTCCCCTCTTTGTAGTGGGATCACGAGTTGGGTGCCCGCCTGGCTGACTTGGCCCGCTGGCCCCACTTGGCGCAGCTGCGCCCCGGACGCTTATATCTGACGTCCCTCATGAATTAAGGCGGCAAAATGCTTGTGTTCCTAAAGGGGGGCCTCCTAGAAAGCCCAGGCCTTGGGGCACGTTCCTGCAAAGCCCACCACTGCAGTTAACTAACAGGCTTGGGTTTGCGTGCTCTCTGTCCGCTAACCAGCCAGATAACCTTGGGCAAGCCCTTGGCTCCTCGAGCTTTCGTTTCCAGCCCTGTAAAATGAAGGTCATACCTATATACCTGTGGCATGTCTCTTTCATGAGGCACAAATGAGAAAATGTCCATCAAAGGGTCTTGTGAACTGTGAGACACTCTCAGAGTGATGGATGTGGTTTCCACCTTCATAAAAAGTACTGGAAACTTCAAGGTCATGTACATCTTTTCATGGACTCTCTACCCTCCTTTTGTCAGGTTGCCTGGGTTCCTTCTTTTGCCACCCCCAGATGTATTTCTCTTCTTCTGAGATCAGGGAGTGAAAAATTATTTAGGTGTTTTCACTGTGCCCCAGCAGTGTGCAAATACCAGTGAATTCACCCAGCCCTTCCCATCCTCCTCTAATGCATTGAGGCTCCTACATGCACAGCCGCAAAGTGCTGCCTGCCAGCCCTGGGGCTCCCTGGGGCTCTGCAAGAGGAGGAGAGGCCTGAAGCCCTCTGGGGGGGTGCTGTCCCGGGCACCCCCAGACACCCGCGCCAGGTCTCGGTGAGAGCACAAAGGTTGTATGCTTGTGCCCAGCCCAGCAGTGATGCGTGTTGTCCTATCATGCAGATCCGGTGCCGGCCCTGGATCTCGGGCAGCAGCTCCAGCTCAAAGTCCAGCGCATGCACGACATTGAAACAGAGAACCAGAAGCTTAGGGAGACTCTGGAAGAATACAACAAGGAGTTTGCCGAGGTGAAAAACCAAGGTCGGTGCACAATTCTTGCCTGCCTCTCTCCCTCCCTCCCTCCTTCTCTCTCCTTTGTTTAATTGCTTTCCCCATACTGTTGGGACTAGCTCTAATTGTCACATACGTCATAAAGTCAGGGTGGGGCAACAATCGTAACAGTCGTTAAAGAGATAATAACAATGCTCGACCATTTAGAAGTAAAACTTCTCCTCTGCACAATAACCACAGATGACTTTACGGCCCTTCCTGTGTCATCATGTGATCCAGGACTGACGCGGAGCCTTCGGGCCACACCTGTCAGAGAGCCAGCTTCTGATCGAAGGGTCACCCAGCCACCCAGCTCATAATTGCTGCCAATACATTAAGGCTCCAGACACATCCTTTAAGTCTGCCTGCTTCAGCACTCCTGTTTCCTTGTCTGTGTCACCTTTTCATTAGGAATTAATGAAAGAAAGCCACCCCTTGGTGTGGCTGCCCAGCCGTCAGGAAGGCCGAGAGGGCAGGGGTGCCCTGCTTTTCCTGTCAGGGAAGAAGCGAAATCTCTCCTACACCTAAAAACCAAATGTATTCAGAGAGCGGGAGGCGTGTGGCTTCCTTGGCTCAGAGGAAAACACAGCCTCGTCTGACAGCAGCTGCAAGTTGTTCAGCCCACTCCAAGTCAAAATCCTGCCTGTTTGTTTTCGTTTGGGGATGTGGGTGAGGAAAGATGTAAAAGGGGGGGGGCGCGGTGCGCAAACAACTTGACCGACTCGGTCTTTGATATGCCCAGCGTGGACTGAGAAAGTGAATCAGTGGAGAGTTTGAAGCGTTCCTCTTGCCTTTTGGGAATGTTGAAGACAGGCTGGGGGACGGGTTGTCCGTGGACACCATCCGGGCAGTTGTGTCCCGGGACCTGGGAATGAGACCCCAGGCCCAGCACCCTTCTGCCAGAAGCACCTCTCTTCTGGGGCCTCCTTGCTGGAGCTGGGGAGCGTGGGGGGAGCCAGGCCAGCTCAGACACGCCTCGACCTGGTTCCCCCGAGACCGACCTGCCCTCGGGCCCGGAAGGGACTGCTTGGCCCTGCTGGGAAGTGAGTCGTGGGGCGTTCCAGGCCGGGGTCCGCCTGAGAAGAGGTGCTATCCTCCAGCAGGAAGTGCTTCTCAGAATCACCCAAGATGACCCATGTCCTCTGGAGCAAAACAGCCTGGAAATGTGCACCCTGGGCTTTCACGGGAGCACCGGAAGCATTGTCCCTTTTTTTCTTCTTCCCCATCCAGGTACAGGTGGCATCTGACTTTGACAGTCCACCCTTTTTTTTTTTTTTAGCAACTGCTTTTTTTTTTCCCCTTAAGATTTATTTCTTTCTTTCTTTTCCTTTCCCGTCCCCCCCCCCTTGTCCGTTCTCTGTGTCTATTTGCTGCGTCTTTTTTGTCTGCTTCTGTTGTTGTCAGCGGCACAGGAATCTGTGTCTCTTTTTGTTGCATCATCTGGTTGTGTCAGCTCTCCGTGTGTGTGGCACCACTCCTGGGCAGGCTGCACTTTCTTTCGCGCTGGGCGGCTCTCCCTCCGGGGCGCACTCCCTGCGCGTGGTGCTCCCCTACGCGGGGCCACCCCTGCGTGTCACGGCACTCCTTGTGTGCGTCAGCACTGCGGAGGGGCCAGCTCCACACGGGTCAAGGAGGCCCGGGGTTTGAACCGTGGACCTCCCATGTGGTAGACGGACGCCCTAACCACTGGGCCAAGCCCACCGCCTGTTTTTTTTTATTTAGTTTGATTTTGCAGTGCTGGCAGGGGCCCCAGGGCTCTGTGTTCCTTCCAGTCCCTTCACAGGGTATCGTCAGCCCCTCCAGTGGCCATGCACGTGGCCACTGAGGGGTCCACAGGGGCCGGGAAGGGGCCACAACTGCGTTGTGGGTGCTCTCCTCCCCCGTGCCTCATCGGACGGGTGTGTTTAAAAGAACCACCGAGCCCCGGCCTCAGAGCAAAGGCCCAGGAGGCAGGCCTGCACAGCTGGTGGCCCTGGGCATGTCACATGACTGTTCAAAGCCTCGTGTTCTTGGGGGGACAGTGGCAAGAATGAGATGAGAGCTTGCATGTAACACAGTCAGCGTGGCTCCCCACACGTGGTAAATGTTAGCTTCTCTCATGGAGCATTGTTGTCTTTTGTCAGCACAGACCCCCCCCCACCTTTTCTTCATCCTAGCAGATTTTCCCAACCTCCAGAAAAATGTCAGTTTCCTCTTTTCCTCTTCCCTGCGTTAAGAGGATTATAATTTGGAAAGACGGGGGCACACACAACTTGTTTGACTCACCATAGCAGTAGTGCAGATTGATAGAAAGTTCAAGAGGGAAAGGAATTTCTTTATCACTGTCAAACCCCCTCCACCTGTTTAGAGATGAGCAGGTGAGGCCCCAGCAGAGCTGAGCCACACAGGGCAGCTCCTGCCTATTGGGCCGCCTCCTCCGTCCTCCTTACCTGCACATACCTTGGGGCTCCTGCCAAGGAGAAAGTCCGGGAAAGTTCCGGATGCGTTGGCGGAGGGGCGGAGGTGGCCCTGGCCTTGGCTCTGCCAATTAGTGAGTGGCCCACCCGGGGTGGGGGTGTCAACAAGACCTCCTCAGGCCCAGGGTGGTGGCACCTGGGTGTACCCCAGGCACCCCCCCTTCCCAAAGGGGCACAGGGAGCCCAGCCTGGCCTGCCGGGCTCCAGCAGGGTCGTGCATCCAGGCCCCAGCGATTTCCTGGGCACCCACCCATGCCAGGTGCTGGGCACACAGAGGGACTCGGTGTTCTAAGAGATGGATGTGTGAGCCCAAGCACGACCCCCTGAGTGCACCCCTCTCCTCGGAGCCAGGATCACGGCGCTTCTGCCACCGCATGCCCGGTGTGCCCAGCGGGGTCGGTGTGTGTAGGAGCCGGTGGGTCTGAGCTGGGACCCTCTTCCCCTCGTTTCCATCTGCTTTGCAGTTGGGGGAGAGGTCACACCCAGGCACTGTCAGGTCCTGGGCTCCCCAGAAACGGCCTTTTGTCCTGGAGCAGCCAAGCACCGCAGGGCTCACCCGCCACCCAGTGCTGCCACCCCTTGCCCCAGCTCTCAGCCTCCTCCAGGCACTTCCAGGGTACACGGCAGCACAGCAGACACATCTGCACACACAGCCCAAGTCCACCAGTGTCTCTGGCCTGGGTGGGGGTCCTTCTAGCACCCTAGCTCCAGGGTGGATCCCTTGCAGCTAGTCGCAGAGCAGACGCCCTTTTCACCGCCTATGAAATGGCAAAGCTGCAGCCCTGGCCAGCAGGCCTGTGGACTTACCTGACTTGGGCTACAACTGCTTCCTCCAAAATGTGTGTACAGTTGGGAACTGTTTCTTTGTGAGAAGGTACTTAAAGCCATACTAAAACTTTATTAATTTGCTCTTTATTAGAAGACTAATTTAAGACTCACCAACAAGGTGATATTATATTTTACCATTGATTTTTTTTTCCCCTCCTCATTTTTTTTCAGTTGTCTTAGAGAAACCATAGCTCTTCTTCCCAGCAAACTCCATTGATCCTTTTCAACCTAAACGTTTAAAGTTCAATTTAACATCTAGGGAGTAAAAGGTCTCCAAAGGGACTCGTAAACATTGATTTTGTGTCAGAGTTGAAAAGCTAAAGTTTAAAACACAGAGATTCTGCTAGGTTACAAAAGCCTTGTATATATAGCTACACGGAATTGTGCTGCTCTTATTGTAGGGTTTTTTTTTCTTCCCTTTCTGCAGAGGTTACGATAAAAGCACTTAAAGAGAAAATCCGAGAATATGAACAGACTCTGAAGAACCAAGCAGAGACGATAGCTCTGGAAAAGGAACAGAAGTTACAAAATGACTTTGCGGAAAAGGAAAGGTGAGCCTGGGCCGGTGTGTTCACCCTGGCCTCGAGTTCAGCCTCTGAACTTCATGCTACCCAACGGTTTGACATGAACGCGAAGTGAGCCCAGGTTGTACACAAAAGCCCCAGGGCTTCCAGGCAAACTTTTGTTCGAAAATTAAAAGTGTCCCTTTATTCTTAATTCCTGGGAGAACCTTGGGCACGGTGTGTCCTTAAGCCCACTGGCAGGGACGTGGGAGGCAGCCAGCGGCCCCGAATGGGTTGGTGGGGACACGTGGCCCTGGGGCTTGAGCATGGGGCGCATGCACGTGGCATTCGTGCCTGCGGAGAGATGAGAGCAGAGAGCGCTGGCCTCATGTCCTCTGGGGAAGCCCTGGGTGCAGGCTGTCTCCATTCCCCATTTTCTGGAATGAATTTTGATATTTACGTTTTAATAATGAGGTCAAAGACTCTCCCACACGCATGTGTGCATATTTTCATAAATTTATATGCGTACCGCGGATCCTCATTATTCGCTGATCCCATATTTGCACACCTGCCTGCTCACTAAAACTGATCTATAACCCCCAAACCAGTCCCGGCAGCATTTACGCTGTCATTTGTGTACACGCAAAATGACAAAAAATTTCAGGTCACACAACACATGCATTCCCAACTCGGGTGAAGCCAGGAGACTCTCTACCCTCTTCATTCCTCTTTGCATCTTATTTTGTGCCGTGGTTTTGGGTTTTGGGTAGGGTTTTTTGTTTGTTTGTTTTTGGGGTTTTTTTTTGCGTTTTTGTGCATTTTGTTAGTGACTCCACTCGTTTAAACTGGTCCCCAAGTGTAATGCTGCAGTGCGGTGTGATGTCCCTGAGTGCAGGGGGCTGTGAGCTGGCTGATGGAGGAGACACCATGTAAGATAAGCTTCATTCAGGCAGGCGTTACGGGGCTATTCGTCATGAGTTCAATGTTAACGAATCGAAAATATAGATTTTAAAAGGTGACTTTAAATAGAAACACATAAAACCGGGGTGCGTACGGTCATTTGATGCAGTTGTTGCTGCGTCTCACCAAGGAGCAGTGGCTCCGTGTTCCCTAATCCAGTGTCCACGGCCACTTTACAGAAGATCTTCATTACCACCCAGTGCCTCGTCTCTCTGGGAACTGGTATCTGTGCAATACGTTCATGTATCGTCTACTTTATTTTAGCCAAATCTTTTCCCACAAAGAATGGGTTGGTTTTTCACTAATGTGGCAGTTTAATCAGTTAGACGACTTTTAAAAATTCTATGGACTATTGAAATTACCAATGCAAATGGCATAAGTCAACATGGTTAAAAATCCTTTGCTTAATTAGGATTTTTAATTTGAATTTTGCCATGAAGAAATGCATGTATCCATTCCACAAGAGGCACAACATGTGTGGTTATAAGCGTGAAGGGGCCAGGTTCCATCACATTACAGGGTTCTGTTGTCTTGTTTTCCATTGCCTTCTTGGAATTCTATAGGGCGGGCTCTGTCAAGATCTCAGGTATTATTACAAAAGCCTCTTGGCTCCAGTAACAAAAAGAACAGAAAGAAGTAAAATAACAGCCCCCGCTCGCCCAGCGCCTCTCCTGCGTGGAGCTGGGCCTGGCACCTGTGAGCGCTGTCCCACTGAATGCCCCTGGCAGAGCACAGGCTAGACTGACTTCTCAGGTTACAAATGGAGAAACCTGAGCACCGAGTAGGCACCTGCCCAAGGTTTCGCAGGAGATCATGTAACCGTGTGGCTTCAGGACGTACTGAGGTGCCCACTGTAGGACCAAGACCAGTCACTCGGGGCCAGGCCCGCCTCTGCTCATAGGCCACACCCCCCACTGCTGGCAGAGCATGGCAGGGCCCAGCCCCGGGGCTGCAGGAGATGGGCATACCTTTTGACCCCTCGAGACGGAATTGGTCCTAAATAAATGCTCCCTAGGACCCCTTTGCCACCAAAGGGGTTTCTCACCATGTGATGGATAATGGGAAAATGTAAGCAATCTGATGCTAAACCAACGAAAAGTAAGTAAGTAAAAGATGGGACATCCCCTAACTGGGACATTTGCAGTTAAAATAATAGTTACGTTGAGTTTGCAATAGCACACGAAATGCATCTGACATGGTATTAAGAGGAAAATGTATGCTACAAAATCATACATAGGGTAATTACATACAGACTCTTGAATTACAAACTCATGAATCTGGAAACTTAATATATCATTAAGTTGACATTTCAAATAATTATTAATCACGTTAACAGAAATGAATAACTGGCTGACTATTTGAGGTAGAGAGGGAATAAAGCTAAATCTTTACCTCATTCCTGACAACAAAAAGTCAAGATGAATACAAGATTCAAATATTAATAATTAATTTATTTACATAATGGAAGAAAATTTTGGTTAAGTGTTTGCTCTTTTTTTTTTAATTAGAGAAGTTGTGGGTTTTCAAAACATTGTTTTTAATAATTTTGGTACAAGGAAATCTTTTGAAGCATGAAAGAAGTTATATAAATATGACAATCTAAAAATTAGAAACAGAATACCATAAACCAATTTTTCAGAACAATAACAAACTGGGAAGACACATTTGCAGCATATACAACAAAGGACTAGTTTTCTTAATATACTATATTAGTCAGCCAAAGGGGTGCAAAATACAAGAAATTGGTTGGTTTTTATAAAGGGTATTTATTTGGGGTAGGAGCTTACAGATACCAGGCCATAAAGCATAAGTTACTTCCCTCACCGAAGTCTATTTCCACATGTTGGAACAAGATGGCTGCCGACGTCAGCGAGGGTTCAGGCTTCCTGGGTTCCTCTGGGCTCAGCTCCTCTGTTACCTCCACAAGGTCAGCTGTAGACTGTGAGGCAAACGGCTCTGTCTCTTTCCCCCAGGCTCCAGCTTAAGACTTCAGCATCAAACTCCAACATCAAAACTCCAACATCAGAAACCCGCAACTCTGTCCTTAGCCGTGCCTTTTATCTGTGAGTCCCCACCCACCAAGGGGTGGGGACTCAACGCCCTAATCATAAATCAATCATGCCCAGGTACAGATCAGATTACAAACATAATCTAATATCTATGTTTGCAATTCATAAATATGTCAAACTGCTATATATACACAGAGCTCTTACAAATAATAAGAAACAATCCCCCCAAAATAGACAAAGTAGATAAGCAAACAGTTCACAGAAAGAAATGCTCAGCTTTACTCAGCAGTAAAAATTAAGTTTAATTTTTTCCAGTTTTGGCAAGGTGTAGGAAGACACTTAGATATTGTGGGAGTTTAAATTGTTAAGGATTTTCTGTTTCACAGTATCTATTGGAAAAAAAAATTGCACCTCTCCTTTGACCTTTGTAATTCATCTCTGCTACAATTTGTCCAGCAGGTTCACTCTCAAAATCATTCAACAATATTAACATAATGGTCATTGCAGAATTGTGTAGTAGGAGAAACTATAAGCAACCTAAGTATCCATTTATAGAGGCCAAGTTAAACTAATTATTTAATAAGAATGAGGGAGAACTATATATGCTAGAGTAGCAAATTTCTAAAATAAGGAGATAAGTGAAAAAGCAAGCTACATAACAAAGTATCCCATTTTTATTAGAAGAGGGAGGGGTAGGGAGTTTAAATTACACGATATAGTATATTATAATATTCAATTACATCATATTTCTATACATACAGAACACTTTTAGAAGGCTGTGAAAAAGCGTGATATCTGAGGAGTGGAAATGGAACTAAGGAAAGGAAAAGGTGTTTTATTTTTCATGCCCTTGTAATATTTTCTTTTCTTAAACTCTGCACATGTATTAATTTTATCATTGAAATACATGAAAACATTAGTAATGCTTCTCTATAGGTGGAAGAAATTTGGGCAATTTTTTTTAACAGTGTAATTTCTACTTTTCTTGATTCCTACTTTTATTATTATAAGAGCTTATGTTAATTTCATGTGATGTTAAAATAAACTTAACTTTCAGAGATTTTCTGCAGATGAGGAGGAAGGAATGCTGTTTCTTGACCAGGGCATTCATCTCCAGATCCTGGGGAATATAAGCATGTGGAATGTAGTTTAAGGCATTCAGAATTTCCCCATTAGGTATTGCAGTTGCATTTGCATTCCATTATCACGGAGATGGAACAGCTGTCACATCTATTTAGTACATCCTTTATTCCAACAAATTCCTTCATTGTGTCAGCAAAATGTAAATGTATCATTCTTCTTGGGCTAACTTCAGAAAACAATGAGTGCATGATGATGATTTTTTTTTTCATATCGGCATTTCAGGAACAGCCTTCTGTACAAATTGCCACATGTAAGTCCTGCGGGGAGCGCACTGCACGAGTTGTGTAATACGGTTAAAGATTAGTACGCGGGCTTCTCCATGCACGTGGCCTTGGGAGCGATGTGCCTCCTGGTCCCCTGAAAATCACTCCTGGGAGCCTCTTGCCAGCTGTGCGCAAGAGTGAGCCAGCTGATCGCTGCAGCTTACAACCTCCAAAACCGTTCATTTGGGAAACAAGATGACCAAATTGGCTTCGTTCTCTTCCTTTTCAGAAAGCTTCAAGAGACTCAGATGTCTACCACCTCAAAGCTGGAGGAAGCGGAACATAAAGTTCAAACTCTGCAAACAGGTTTGCGCCTCTTCATCCTTGGGAAGGCTGGCACGGGCTCCATCTCCCCACGCCCTCGGGTCCCCCTTGGCACGTGTCACCCTGGCTTGGGGTGAGCCCGCAGGAGCTGAGGGCCCAGGTTCTAGAATGCCTCTGCATCCCAGGGCTTTCTTCACCGTGATGTCACTAGAGGCTGGCACTGAGTCGTTAATGTAGAGGTGGGAAGATCTAAAATGCCATTTTATCCTGTTCCACAAGCCATCCTTTCTTTTTGCCTTCTCCAACAAACACATCTAAATCTCTAAGCCGTCACGGGCTGACATTTCATTTCGAGCAGCAATAGAAAAAGACTTGTTTCTACCTAAGTGATGTTTAAGGAGACAGTATTGCCAGGCCTTTAAAATGTAAAGGATGCCAAAAAAGGTTTGTGCTCTATGTTAAAGCATTTATAATTGCTTTAAACTTCTTTTTCTGTCCTGCCCTTTCCTTTCCTTTCTTTCATTTCTTTCCATTCGTTTTGGATCCCACGGAAAGGAAAACAGCACTATATGTTTAATTTAAAAGTGAATAAAACATTAGAGGACATCATAGCATTACAAAGCAAATGACAGAAAGGAAGGAAATAACCACAACAAATTTAGCAAACAAATGAGCAATTTCCAGAAGATATAAACACCTCCCACAATTCAGTAAAAGTAGATAAAGAATTCAGACGAAAACTGGGCAAAGGAGATGAACAGGCAATTCTCAGAGGAAATACAAATATTGGCTAATACACAAATGAAAAAAAAAGTTCAAGCTCCTTAAGAGTCGGGGAGATGCCAGTTAAATCAGTGAAAGAGTTTTTTAATTGACAGTACCTGGTGTTGATTGAGGCTGTGGAGCACCCAAACTCTTGGTGGGAAAGTCAACGGCCTTTTTGGGAGGCTACGTGGAAAGCATTTCTGCAAAGTTTAAACATCTAAGCTCTTTACCCAGCAACTGCACTGCTAGGTGTGCAGGAGTGCCTGGCACCTGGCCAGCTGTAAACACGAGGCAGCTATTAACTGCTCTCACCGTGTTGTCCACGTGCAGCGACTTCCTGGCAGGCTGCTGGGGGAGCAGGGCGCGGGTCTCAGAAAATAGCTCTATTATCCCATTTATGGGGGAACAAACATACACGTGCAATTATGTCTGTGAATATATTTTTTAAAGCATCAAATCCACACGCTAAACTTACTAGTGGCTGTCTCTGGGGACACGTGTGGGATGAGATGCGAGGGACGTGAAGGGGGATTTTCTGTTTCATTGTATATACTTTTATATCCTTTGACTCTTTTTGATGTGAGAGTGTATTACTTGTATTCTTTTCCTTTTTTCTTTCATTTAAGCCATTAGCATCTTACCTCCTGGTTTTATGTCCTCTGCCTTTCAGCCCTGGAAAAAACTCGAACAGAATTATTTGACCTGAAAACCAAATATGATGAAGAAACAACTGCAAAGTAAGTGTCTGCTCCGCTTCCTCCAGCTGCACTTGGGTCAGCTCTCACCTGATTTTGCGGATCTGTAAAATCAAACTTTCCCCCTGGTTTACCCTGCTGCCTCCTGATCTGGTAAAGCAGGGCAGGTTTTAGACCTGTGTCAGCTGCCAGGAGTTCAGCGTCGCTGCACATGGGTTGCTGGCATCTGCTTAACACTCAGTATTCTAGCAAGCTCTAGCTCCAGTGTGTTCTCTGACCCGTCCTTTCAATTGAAACTTTTTCTCCTTAATTATTGTGAGGCCTGGTCAATTCTATACATCCCTTTTCTAAGAAAGTTAAAAAAGAGTCTGCTTATAAAAGATGCAGCATATGGGACATTTTGTGTAGCTTCGTCCGTGCAAATCTCTTTGCTTTTCACATGTACCAGGGCCTTCAGTGAGGCCCGTGGTGGAGTGAGCACACTCCCCTGCACGTGTATGTGCTCCCGTCACACCTTCCGGTGCTAGAAGTACCCATGTGCTCACCTAGCCGGTGCCCGTCCCCCGGCTGGCGGAGTCACACAGGGCCCGCTTCCCACCAGGCTGTCTCAGAAGGAAGCAGAACGATCGATTCCAAGTACACCTGTTACCAGCCCTCTCTCTGTGCAGTACGCCAAGAAGGAAATAGTAGTGCCATCAACCAAGAAACGGTGAGGAGGCACCAGAGGCCGTTCCTCTGCTCCGGGGCAGGCAGGCAGCGCAGGCTGGCGTCTGAACCGCTGCCGCCTCTTCCGGGGGCTGCTCCCGTCTCCTGCTGAAACCCGCGTGCCCTTGGGCTCCCTGCTCCGCTCTGAGAGGGCTCCTGCTGTGCTCACACAGTGCGTTGCTGAGGGGATGGCACCTCTAAACCACACCACTCCCTCCCAGACTCCTGTTCTGGGGGAGGGTACGGAGGCTCGGTGTTCCCCGGTCCCTCGCTCTTGCTCCCGAGGCACAGTGCAGGGTGGGCTCTTGACCCTTTGCCCTGAGACCTCAAGAGCCTGTCCATCCCGTGGTCAGAACCAATTTCGATCGTGAACATGGGACTCCTGCACAGAAATTAAAATGTCCTCGTCAGCCTCAGCAGCTCTGGCCGGCTTGCCCTTTGTGTCTCCGTAGTGGAAGCAGTCAGGTCCTTTCTAACCTCTTCCCCTGGTGTGCTGGAAGGTCACTACATAGTCCGGAACGAGCAGGCTCTAAGGGAGGGGGTCGTGTGAGTTCGTTTTGAAACTTGGTGACCCTGTCTTTGGCTCCTTCCGACCCTGAGGCACCCCCGGCTGAGGACACCAGGGCAGTCTGTCGCCCCGCGCCCCCCTCCGGTACAGGCACCGCCCCAGATGTGACCGCAGCAGAAACCACACCAACTGCCGAGCTGAAGGTGCGGCCGCCTCGGTGCACCTCAGTGTCCACGTGCTTCCCTTCTTCTGCCGACGTGTCTTCTTGGTTTACCTATTATTTCTGTTTGCACTTTATACGTAGGCTGCCTTTCTCAGCAAGTTCAGTTTTTTTAACATTAGATTTTAATCTGATACATGGAATTTGATATTTTTTAAAATAGTTCTATCCTTAAGTAGTTTGTAGCATTTCTTTTCTAAAATAGCTTCATTTGTAGATGACATGCCGACTCCTTATCCTTTCCCTGTTAGCAGCATCATTTTACTGTTGGCACAATTCATAGTGACTTCAGCAGTAATATATTTATTTCACTAATTTTCAATAATTTATTTTTACTAAACCACACCTTTTCCTAATGGCGTAGATATAGTATGTTTCTATAACCAAAGTTTACTTTATTTTGTACTTAAAACCGTTTCATACAACCAGCTTCTAAGCCAGTGTTTGCAAAACTATTGATCACAATTGTGAAATCGGTTTAGAGAGTGGCAACTAGCTAGTTGGATAATAAAACAGACTATAAAAATAATAGGATAGAAGACATCATAGCAGATTGCACATAGGAAAGTGTTGTTTCTGACACTTTTGTTTCCATTATATGCAACAGTATAAAACTCTAAGCATCTAGTTATTGGGTCACATGTAAAATGTGGTTCTCCCTGTGGGGCTCGGTCAAAAACCATTTTGAGGGAAGCAGATTTGGCTTAATTGATAGAGCATCCACCTACCACATGGGAGATCCGGGGTTCAAACCCAGGGTCTCCTCCTGACCTGTGTGTTGAGCTGGCCACGCACAGTGCTGATGCGAGCAAGGAGTGCTGTGCCACACAGAGGTGTCCCCCATGTAGGGGACCCCCATGCACAAGGAGTGCACCCCATAAAGAGAGCCGCCCCACGCGAAAAAAAAGTGCAGCCTGCCCAGGAGTGGTGCTGCACACATGGAGAGCTGACGCAGCAAGATGACGCAACAAAAAGAGACACAGATTCCCAGTGCTGCCGACAAGAATACAAGAGGACATAGAAGAACACACAGCGAATGGACACAGAGAACAGACAACTGGGGGTGCGGTAAGGGGAGAGAGAGAAATAAAAAATATATAAAAAAAAGAACTACTTTGAGAAAAGTGACATGGCTCAACTGATAGAGCGTCCACCTACCATAAGAGGGTCCAGGGTTCATTCCCCAGGGCCTCCTGACCCATGTGGTGAGCTGGCCCACGCACAGTGCTGCCGTGTGCAAGGAGTACCATGCCTCGCAGGGGTGCCCCCGCGTAGGGGTACCCCACACGCAAGGTGTGCGCCCTGCAAGGAGAGCCGCCCCTCATGGGAAAAGCGCAGCCCACCCAGGAGTGGTGCTGCACGCACACAGAGCTGATGCAACAAGATGACACAACATAAAAGAGACCCAGTTACCCTGTGCTGCCTGATAATGCAAGCAGACATAAAAGAATACACAGCAAATGGACACAGAGAGCAGAAAACAGGCGGGAAGGGAAGAGAAATAAATAAAATCTTAGAAAAAGAAAAAAAAAATTTTTTTGAAAGCTCAGAGAGAGCTGGGCTCAGCTTCCAGAAGGCTGTGCCTGCTGCGGTGCTCTCTCTCCCTGGGCACCCTCAGGAGCTTTGTCCTCTTAGCCACAGGTGCCCATCTACTTGGGGGAGAGAAACTGGCTGATAACACAAAGCGTCCAGCAAAACCCCTCGGAACTGACAGCCCAGTGTGCCACTTGTCCCCATGGAACGCAGTGTTAATTACCGGCCCCTGTTGGGACCCCCCTTGCTTTTGCTACTGGGCTTCTAAAGAGCCACTCAGTGCATTCAGGCCCGATTAGTTGCTCGGTTTTAGGGGCTGAGGTTGAAGAAGCAACAGGAAAGTGTTCTCTTAGGTCCTCATCTATTCCAGGCAGGGAAAATAGTGGCTGGGAAGACAGCGCCAGAGAGAGGAAAAGACGTCCCGTCTCCTGTTGGCAACCTCTTCGGGCCTCGTCACTGGCCAGGCTGCTGGAGGAGTCTCTCTTCTCAACCAGAATAGCCGGTTAGCCAGCAGCACGGCACCTGGTGGGGCAGGGGGCCTGCTCCCTGTGCGGGCGAAGCTCGAGGCGAAGCTGGCCGTGTGGGTCCTGAGGGCTGGTCTACTTGCTGTTGAGAGCACAGGCAGTTCTTAGCCTCTTCTGTTGCATGGACCCCTCACTAAGCCCACGCTCTACTGTGTATTATATCATAAATATGTCACACCCGCGCCAACATGTCCCCGCAAGAATAACTTTTTTTTTTATTTGAATTCAAGCACACAGACCTCTTGCTAAGAACCCCTGGTTTAGGGACTTTTACAAGTAAGAGCCTTAGGTTTGGCAAGGTCACCAGGGACTAGCAGAGGCTTGGTCTCCTGGCGCCCAGACCCGTCATCGAACTCTGATCCCTTTGGCATCACATGAGGCATGGAGTTTATTGGTGTGGACTTGGTGAAAAACCATTCTAAATTATTATTTCCCATCCTATCAGTGTATTTTAAGGCAAAAAATACCCTCCCCTCCTCCCAATCCAAATAGGGGGAAATCCACTTTACTCGCTCAAATTCGTCAAACTATGGTAAATGGGAAACATAACCATATGTTTCATTTCATTCAATGAAAAGAATGGGGGTGGACTCAAATCACGGGAAAACACTGGACTCCAGGCCTGTGGCTGTCTAACACTCACCGCTGACCAGGCCGTGGGCACTCTCGGGGCCTGTGCCCTCCCGTGGCATCATTGCATCCTCTCGGGAGGCCAGAGTCACCATCATAGAAAATACTCTTCTACGGCGAGGAGTGGGGAGGCAGGGAGTGCGGCGGCCATGCACACGTGAGGAGAAAGAGAGGGACGTGGACAAATGGCGGGCAGGACTCAAATGCCAGGTCCATCCGTTAGCTCAGGTGCCACGCGGGCCCTTCTGTACCCAGCTGTATGCTGGCTCTGGCAATCCCAGGGTCAAGGACAGTCCCTGCTTTCTCCAGGTGCTCCCCGGTCAGCGGGGAGAAAACCGCGGCCTTCCAGCCTGACCACTGTCGTGGTCGAGGGGAACAGCGCGTGCTGGCCGTCAGAGAGGGTGGTCACCTGTGTTGACCAGGGTCCCTGCAGATCAGGACACTCGGGCAAGAGTGTAATGTCAGGACTTTTGGCAAAGCTGTGAGCAGGGAGGAGGGAGGCACAAGGCGAGCACAGTCACCCGAGGCTAGTACCTGGGGGCTGTGACCACCCTGCGTGTGTAGGGGTCAGAGGAGGGAAGGTGGCTGGAACCCAGAAGACGAGGCTGTCTCGAGAGGACCTGTGGCCTTGGGGAGGGGCCAGCAACCCCTGACCTTTCCCTCCCTGCCTCCGGCCAGGGCTTCCCGCAACCAGGCCCCAAGGGCAGCCTCTGGGCAAGAGTAGGTGGAGGCCCGTGCCAGGGGCCATCTCCAGCACAGCCGACCAGCCTGGCGTGAAAGGAAAGCAGTATCAAGAAAGGCTTGCCGAAGAGGGTGACATGAGATGGGACCCTGATTTAAGGTCAGGGCTGCTGGTGTCAGACACAAAAGGGGTGCAGTTTGTGAAGACTCAGGGCTAGGCCAGCTGGGGCTTTCGAAGGCCCAGCCAGGGTTCCGAAAGATTTGCAAAGAGGTGCCCAGTGGGCACAGGGTGACAGGGGTGCAATGGGGCCAGACTTAACGGAGTTGGACATTGCAGAAAGGGACTGAACACTAACGTAAGGCCGCCTAGAGCCAAATGCTTATTGAAATAGTTCCCCGAGTAAGTAAGCCACAAAGAATGCAGAAAATGGACCGAGATAATAATTGCTACTTTCTTTTCACTTCGGAGGCATTGCTTCCATCTTGGCAGTCCGGTCTGAGCCTTCACCGTCTGGCATTCCTCTCCTTTGTTTTCAGGAAAAGGTTTGTCACTTTACCATCTGCTTCAGACCCACCCTGTGTGTATTGTGTTAGGTCGGACGTCTTCTGAGAGTATGTAGGGCTCTAAGCCCCCTGAGGCTAATTTTTTCAATGGTCTTAAAACATTTCAAGACAGTTTCTTTTCTCTCTCTGAAAGGAGGGATCCCTATATTTTTATTGACAGGAAATATAGGTAGAGAACTGGGGGGCATAGCAGACAGAGCCTGGGCAGACTGGCCAGGGAGTGACTCGCCCGGCTCCGCTCCTCTGCATGACCTTGGACGAGCTGATTGACCTCTAAGCCTCACTTCGCTCACCTGTACAATGGGCATAGCAAGACTCCTGTCTGGATGGTGGTGTAGAGTCATGAGGTGACGTGCAGGATCCCCAGGGCAGCGAGAGCGACAGGTGGAGGCTGCTCCCGACCTGCACACTGTTGCGCTTGGCGTGCGCCTCTGAGCTCGGCGGACCTTGGAGGTGATCTTGATGGCGCCACTCCAGGGAGATTTCTCGTGCCCTTGGGAGGAGCACGGGTTGCCTGCCCATCCCTGGCAGATGTCGCTCGCCCCCGTTCTGGAAAGAAGCGCCCACATCGAAGGCCCAGAGGCTGCCGCGAGACCCCCGTCCCTCACGCGCAGTCATCACTGCGTCAGCTGGGACGGCACGGGCTGACTGTGACGGGGATGGCAGCAGTAAAGTTTTCCATGTGTAGGCTTGAAGCAAAATGTAATTAGCCTTTATGTGCCGAACAAGGGCCCATTGATGAATACAGCTGGTCTTTGTTTCGTCCTGTCATTGAGAGTGGGAGGTAGAAGTGTTCTTCATGTTTATTAATGCAAGATTCCGTAGACAAATGGCAAGCACAGTTTAATATTTGTTGGAACACAGGGGCTTTTGCCAAAACAGTTGTTGTGTAAGAGGATTGCCGGGTTTCAGATTATAATCGTTTTCTGAGTTAAATAAATGAATTATTTCCCTTCCTTTTTTTTTTTTTTTTTTTAAGAGTTAAAAAAAAGTCCCCTCTTCTCAAATGGTCATCCTGGTTACAGTTCTTCCCACCACTCTTAGCAAACGGAGATTTTACACCCCAGTTGGCTCAGACGTGGAGAGGCGAGCAGAGCGAAGTGGCCGGCCTTGGAGGTGGGCAGACTTCCTGGGCGGGCAGAGGCGGCTGTGGGGGAGGCCTGGGCGGCCCGCCGCCCGCGTCGCCGCGCCATCTGCAGCTGTCCACTTGCGCTCGGGCTTAGGACGCTGCCACACGATCCCGGAGGAATGTTGCCCTCCCAGCCAAGTTACTCGTGTTCTGGGCAAAAGCGCAGGAATTCCCATTTTCCCGAAGTCCACGGCCACCTCTTTGCTCTGTCCTCCCAAACCCAGTTGGAAGAGGAGCCTCAGCAGAAGCCCGTCCAGTCAGCTGCTTACATTCCTGTTCCCGTGTGGGCTGAGGCTCGGAGCCGCTGATGAAAGAAAATATTGAATTGCACTGCAAACCTACATTTTTTTATAGCCAATGTTAGTCTTAGAAGAATTTGCACCTCCCAGTCCTTTCCTGCCAGTAAAACTCATATTCCTTAAAGTTGTATTCCTTGCCTATAGGCTTTTTAAAAAGAAGAACATTGTCGGCGCACATACATAGAGACATTTACAAGGCCGTTCACGTGAGTTAATTGTGGAGTAGTTTTCTTTGTACCATGTGTGTAGCCAGTGTTTTATCACAAAGTGCCCGGTGCTTGGGAGATGCAGAAAACGTTGCCCTTAACGTTTGACTTAATTCGCTTAGGGCTTTCCTGAGGTCGTTCGGGGGAGCCTGGAGCCTGCGTTGTTGGGGCAGGGGACTCTGCGTCACAACAGTGAGCCCAGGAGGTCCTAAGGCGGACTTTGAAAAAGGAGGAAGCTGTCCACATGGGCGGTGCCTTCCCCGGGCACAGGCTGCTGGGCTCCTTCCAAGCCTAACCTGCCCTGGTCACTTTGGTTTCTCATGTGTTACCTGGGTTGCTTTCCCTAGAATGAGGAGGCTCTCCTTGTTCCCATCCCGCTGGCCGGGAACACACAGAATCAGAACACACAGAATCAGGCGCCAAGCCTCTCCCTTAGGGCTCAAAACCCAGAGCCCAAGACTCTGGACCTGGCGGCCTTTCATTTTTTTTTATGATCCCCATGAAAGACTCAGGAAACTGGACCAGAGAGAGCACAGGCATTTGACTAAGCCCAAGGCTTCCAGAACCTCTTTGATAATCACACTAGACAAGTATCGTTCCCCCGGATTGAATTTGCAAAGACCAACATAAGTGGCCTGAAACTGAGCCTTTCTGCTGTACCTTTAAGAATAAAATTTCCTATTTCCTGTCTTTTTTGATGAGTCATCAATTTCCAGTACGGATTGCTGTAATTACCGTGGTTAGATTAATTTCCCTAAAAATAGAGAAGCAGCTAGTTTTATGGTTTTGAGGGGTATGGACTTGAATAAAGAACCTTGGAGAGAACCAAATCAGACTTGAAGGGGAAGAATAATGGTCTTTTTTATTCTTCTGTCTTATCTCCAAAAGCATTTAACAGCATTTTATACAACTCCAGGGATTTTCCATCCCTGAATTTTGCGTCACACCTAAAAGTTGGAGGGCCAGGCGGGCCCTAGAAGGCTTTCCTTGGCGTTCGTGCTGACGGCAGCTCTCCCAGCCTCCTTGAAGGAGAACAAACCTGAACTGGACAGACCTGGTGCAGGCAGCCTTGCTCGCAGCAGAAAGAGGGGATGGCTTCACGTTTTCTAACCCAAGTAGCCATCGCTCAGTGCCAAGGACTTCTGACCTGTTTTGTGGACTGCAGCTAGGCCTAGAAATTCTACAGCCTCCGTGAGAATCGGCTTCCTTTCCTTTTCCTCGTTGCAGCTGCGCTTGACCAAGGGCCTGTATCATGTCAGCTGCTAGAACGCCAGGGTGAAGCGGCAGGGTCGTCTACAGACGTCACATGCACTGACAGCTGACAAACACGCGCACACTCTTGAGCATGCAAGCTTGTGGCTCTAGACGGAGCACTCCTAGGCCCCCAGCCTCTTGAGAGCACACTGTAGAGAAAACCACAGTTTACGGGACGTCACCCCGGTGCCGCGTGCTTTTGTTAAAACACTCGTCTCTTTAGAGATCCCTGATGTTTTGCTCAAGCACCTGAGAGGTAAATCTTGGGGAACTCAGGTTTAAAACTTCAGGAAATGGGTGAGGGACTGTTGAGTGGAACCTCCATTTGTGGGAGATCATAGGACCTCTAGTGACCCATAGAAGGGGTGTTATGGGATGTGCCTCCCTGCTTCCCAGAGCTCTTGGGACAGTGAGAGACCACGGAAGTTTTTTTACTTTTCATGTTATAAATGTCTTTTATGTTACTAAATATTTTTCAGAAACATAATATATGCTGCATAATATTCCATCAAATGGTGTACCATAAGGTAGTAACGCACTGCTCTCGCTGCTGCCTGGAAGTCTGATTTATTACAGTTATTTTATTGCCTTACGGGTTTGAAACGCAAAGCTTTAGGCCTCCCTTCTCCTCTCGTGCTTCTCTTTTCTGCCAGGGGCCTTGGCATCGTTTGGATGGCTTCCCCTATGCCATCATCAGACCTGAGAGTTTAGAACCACAGAGTTCTCCAGAGGCCCAGTTCTGTATGCGACTACTGTTTCGTGACTTTGTAGATGTCCCAACTTCGTTCAGTTAAAAGTCACTGGACCGTGGAAGGACCCCGGCCTGGGTTCCAGCTCTGGCACGAGGTGTGACCTAGTAAAGTCCCCTCCCTTGGCAGCACGAGTTGTTTCCTCCTCCGTACAGTGAGAGCAATGGGCTGGATGACCAAAGAGCTCGAAGAGCCTGTCCATTTTTCAGCCCCTTGAACTTCATCACCCAGCGGCTTCCCAAAAGCCCCCATCGCCGATGTGCTCACCCAGCAACGTCTGTGCCACCTGACTGTGGCATGCCAGAGCCAGCGGGAGGCAGCAGGAGCTGCGGTGGGGAGAGCCTGCGAATCGGGTCACACTGAGCTGAGTTTGAATCCTGCGCTGGATTGAGTAACCCGGGCAAGGAATGTCCTTGAACCCTGGTTTTGTCAAAGGTAAAACGTAAAGTGCCGGGCACGGTGTCTGCACACCCCAGTGGTGCCTCTGCCATGTGCCGCAAGGGCTGGAAGGTGTCATTCTTGACCCCTCCTGACCCCTCCTTCCCCTGCGTTCAGCTCTCCGAACCTGAAGAATCCAACTTTTTCCACATTGGACTTGTGGAAATCAGTACGTTGGCGTTGCAGGACATGCTTTTTGATTCAGATTAACGTGCTGAGGCCGTCGGCGTGAGCGTGCACACTGCCGAGCGTGATGTCCTCCTCCTGAGGAGCTCTTAATTTTAAACATCTTCATTAGTTCCCTTTCGGGGGCTGCCAATGCAGGCGCAGAAAGTACCAAGTTCCAACCATTACAGGGCTGTTAATGCCTTAATTTCTTTTTTTTAAGATTCATTTATTTATTTATCTTCCCTTCCCCCCTCCCCCAGTTGTCTGCTCTCTGTGTCCACTCGCTGTGTGTTCTTCTGTGACCGCCTCTATCCTTGTCAGCGGCACAGGAATCTGTGTTTCTTTTTGTTGCATCATCTTGCTGCGTCAGCTCTCCGTGTGTGTGGCGCCATTCCTGGGCAGGCTGCAGTGTCTTTCGCGCTGGGTGGTTCTCCTTACGAGGCGCACTCCTTGCGCAGGGGGCTCCCCTATGTGGGGACACCCCTGCGTGGCACGGCACTCCTTGCACGCACCAGCACTGCGCATGGGCCAGCTGCACACGGGTCAGGAGGCCCGGGGTTTGAACCGCGGACCTCCCACGTGGTAGACGGACGCCCTAACCACTGGGCCAAGTCCGCTTCCCTGTTGATGCTTTAATAAATGGGTCCCTGAACATCAGCTCCGGCAGTTAATGGCCACCCAGTCAATTGTCTGCTAAAATCTAAACGCCACGTCTACGGCGGCCCCTTCTTTAAAAGCGGGAGCAAGTCGCCGTGTCGAGTGTGGTCCTCCCAGGACTGGCGCGAGACGGAGGTCAGTCGGGAGAGCGCCGGCTCCATCTGGCCCCGAGAATTAGGGGCTCCGGGCTTGGAGTAAAACAAATTGAGGGAGGTGCCAAGCAGCTGGGCCCCAGCAAGGCTCTCAGCGGCTCTTGTTCCGTGAGGTCGGCGAAAGAACTTTTGGGAAGGAGCCTGAGGAATGAAAAGTTTCCTGGCGGAAAGGGAGAGCGAGCTAGCTAATTGAACGCATTGATCTCCTTCACGGCTTGTTGGCCCTTCCATTCTCTTCCTGAGGTGCTGTTTGTTGAGGAATGTCTCCAATTGCCAGAAAGACAGCGGGGTGTGTCATATTTCCCCGCCAGCGCGCCTTTCAGCCCGGGTTCTGAGGCGAGCCTGCGTATGAATTTTTAACGCAGGACTTGGTAGCCTCGCTCCTGTAGCCCAGCTGCGGCTGCGACTCTCCCGAGGTTTAATGCTTCCGGGCCCCTCACCATCAGTGGGAATTAACCCCCAAATGACTGTACCTGGGCCCTTGAGTTGCCCTAAAGGTAAACTAGAGGAATGAGGAGGAAAAAAATTCACATGATCTAGTGTTTGGAATGTTATCAAGACAACTTGGAACACAAAAGCAGAGTGGATTTTTGAAATGTTACGGGGCATCATCTGTTTTTTACCTTTTCATTTATTTTTTGTGTCTGTTTGACTCTTTTCCCTTTGAAATACTTTTGCATTCTGTCCACCATTTAGAAAGCTTCATAATTTCTAGGATTTACAGAATATATAGATTACTGGGTATTTTCCAGTCTCTTGGGAAAGCCAACACAGAAGTAGAACTCCAGAATGTGTTATTAATAATGGGAAAAGAACGTGTTAACTGGTTAATTCTGTGTGTTGACATGGTTGATTGTTATTTTCTTCTGGGAGTTTTCTGAATTTTTTGAAAGTTTTAAAATAAGAAAAAAAGTTGTATATAAAGATTGCTTGAGTTTAAATAAGTTAGAAATGGATGGAGTTTTCAACGAGTGAGGCCAGGAAAATCAGTTAACTGTTTTGGGGAAATAGAATTAGAACTGGGCCTCATGTAAAATCAATTCTAGCTGTTTTAAATATTTAAAGGAAAAAAAAAACACTAAGAAATTTTAGGTGGATATTTACAGAATGTGAGAATGGAAAAGGTCTTTCTAAGCATCTTGCCAAAGGTAGAAAGCAAAAAGGAAAATTCAAAGCTTTCAGGTGTAAACTAATTAAAAAGTAAAGGAACTAGAAAAATATTTGTGAGAAAATATCAGAGAAAGGGATAGTATATATAAAGAGCCCTGACAAACCAACAAGGATAAGTTTAACACGCTTCAAAAGCTCTATGCTTTCAACTCCTTTCTAGATGGTTCTACCATAGGCTTCTCAAACACAAGTGAAATTATTCTCCATAACTTCCTTCTTCCCTGCAGACAGTCCCTCCTTTCCATAACCCACCCCAGGCAAGCATAGTCTTCCTCTATTCCAGAAACTAAAGGTACTTTCTGATTCCTTTTGTTCTACCCCAATTACTTCTACCCTTTACCTCCTTAAAATATTCTGAATTCCTCCCTTCTTAATTTCCACTGTCACTGGGATAATTTTGACTCTGTTCCTCTCTTGGCCCCAGTACTTCAATATCTTCCCAACTTGTCTCACTGAACCAGTTTCCCACTGGAGTAATCTGTCCTCTGAGTATCTGCTATCAGTATTATCACCTCTTAGAAGGTTCAGGTTATTCCATTAACATATAACAGGGCATGCATTTAGTAAACCATAGTAAAAGAGCTAGCCCCAGCAAAAATCTGTGGCTGACTTTGATAATGAACTGAAGCCATAGATATATCTCCATTCTGAGCTAAAGGACATGTTTTTCTTTCATAAAAATGAAGGCAGGGGAATGGATATAGTTCAAGTGGTTGAGTACCTGCTTCCCACGTACGAGATCCTGGGTTCAATCCGCAGTACCTCCTAAAGAAAAAAGGGGGGAAAAAATGAAGGCAGTACCACTTATGACAAGGGTTCGTTTGAAAACTCATTTATTCAGCAAGTGTCCTTTGAATGCCTGCTGTGTGCTAGACAGTGTTCCTGGCCCTGGTGGTACCGCAGTGCCTCAGGGGCCTCGGCTCTTCAGACTTCTCTGCTTTCTCACTCTCTAGGTGGTCCACTCAATTCCCATAACTTTAAATTCCATCTATATGCTGATAACTCCCAAATTTGTGTCTCCAGCCGAGACCTCTCATCCTCACTGCCAGACTCAGCCTCTCTCCTTACCAAGCATCCGAGCTTTATGTGGGCCACACTAAGCTTCTGATCCTTCCCATCAAACCTGGTCTCTCAGCTTCTCCCTTGGCCTGCCAGAGTCAGTTCTCAACCCAGCAGCCAGGGTGGTCCTTTCACATTGAAAGTTGGACTGTGTCGCCCTCGCAGAACCCCAGAATGCCTCCTCAGAATTCTTACAGCAGCCTCCCGCTCGCTGTGCAATCTGCCCTGCCTCCCCCATCAGACTGGCCACCTTCTTCCTCCCTCTGTACTGGCCTTCGGGAGCACCAGGTATGTTTCGTTACAGTACCGTGTGCCGAAACACTTTCTCCTCCCCTCCGCAGGTTCCTCCCCAGAGAGAGCCTATTTCAAATCACCATCTGTTTCCCTCTGGCAATCTGTCCTCTCTCCCACCTATATTTTCGTCCAGAACATTTATCGCTTTATGATATGCCACCTATTTCCTTTTTTGCTAATCTCCCATTATGCCCAAGAACATAAGCTCCATGAGTCTTGTTGTTTTATTCACTGCTGTATCCCCAGGGGCTAGAAAAGGGCCTGCTAGGTGCTCCAAACATGTTCCTAGAATGGAGGAAACAAAGTCCCTGCCGGCTGAAGGCAGTCCCTAAGCCAATGAACAGGTTGCCATATAATAAAGGATCAGGTAGAGTTAAGTGCTAGGAAGACGTGGAAGAAGTTAAAGAAGGAGCAGAGAATGCAGGGGAAGGGAGTTGCTCCGAGCAGTCAGGGAAAGCCACGTGGTTGAAAAGGAAGCGTAAAAGCCCCTCACGTGGGGCTCTGCTCTGTACGTTTATTAAATTGAACCCATGCGTGCTCATAACTGCTATTTGTCTTATAAAATGGGCATTTACTCCTAGATTTACTTAAATGCAAGGAAATATTAGACCGGCCCCCGCATACGAAGTCTTTGCAATAATGGCGAACTCTCCTAATACGTTTAGATCATAAAGTGTGGGCAGTGTTGAGCGTCCTCTGGGGGCAAGGATCTATGATGCATGGTGGAGGCTAAACACGTCTGTCCCTTTTAGTGATGTTTAAAATGATGAGTTCTCCTGGCTGTGGCCCCAGCTCCCTAAGCTTCGTAATTAGGTAGATTGCCCCTCACCCGGCAGCTCAGTGACTCCTAATCTTGAGCGGGATCCCTTTGAGTATTAGGTTAAAAATGCAGGGACCTGGGCCACACCCAGAGAGGGGGACTTCGCAGCTCCCAGGGCCCCCAGCGAGCCCAACTCATGGAGTCTAGAAAACTGATTCAGGTGTTCTTGTTTGGTCACTGATTTTTGGCTTAGGGAAAGAGGTGTCCAAATAACTCGGAAAGGACAGTACAGCGGGGGCATGCTGGAGCCCCTCGTCCCTGGCCCCCTGGCTCCCGTGCTTGCCTCAGCAGGGACCAGCCCCATCATGTACTTTCAACGTGGACATCTACTGGGCCCATCTGCCTCAGCAGAGCTGAGCTCCAGGGCTCATGTCTGGGTCCCAGGGGGCTAGCCGAGCAAGCACTCAGCAAGGCTTCAGTAGGTCTGAGTCATCCACGACACCCCAGCTGACACCCCAACAAGTCACCCCACCCGATAATCCGCTCCTTACTTAAAGGTAGAAAGAGCAGGTTTCTTGGAATATTAGCGTATCTTAAAAGTAAAAAAAAAGGGACACGAGACACCTTGGATGATGGCTGTGGCTGGGACCACCACAGTCACGCCCCTCCCTGCTCGGTGACTGCCCAGCACAGTGGCTCTGGGAAGCTCTGTCCTTCTGGTCACTGACTCCCCCTGCAAGTCCCGATGCCAAGTGTAAGAGCCTGACTAAGGGTTTTCTGGTTCATCGTTCTCAGGGCATAAGCAGCGGGTTGTTGGGGCAAAGCTGGCAGGGTTCACTCAGAGACCCTTGAGTGTCCAGAGTGTTCCCAGAGCCATGGGGGTCTGATCGGGGCTGGGACTGCTGAGGACCCGCCAAGTCCTGCTGCTGGTGTTCCAGAAGCCATGCTTAGCTTTGGTAAGTCCACCTGTGCTCTTTCATAACTCCGAAATCACTTCTAGAAAAATGAAAGAGGAAGATCCTTATGTTTCCTGGTCTGGAAAGCTCTTTATACATGTGATTAAGTGAAAAAAGCAAAATGCAGACCCATGTGCAAAAGGGGAAAACACATGCTCGTTTGCTTGTAAAGGCATTAAACATCTCTGGAAGGAGATGTGGCGGGCAGGGCTGAGAGAGAGCCCTTTTGCTGCAGCCTCCTACGAATTCTGAATATCAGAGAATATCAGATTGAATTCGAGCCTATTTAGTCCTTTCTGTAGCCTCCTACTGATTAAACAGACTGGCTCCCTCCAGGCCATTAGCCAGCAGGAGAGAGCTCTTGTTTTTAGTTAGCCATCTCTCTGTAGCTCATAGTCACCAAGTTTTATATTAAAAAAAAAAAAAAAAGAACACAACCATGCACTTTAACCATCTTCTTGAATGTCTGTCTTTAAAACACGTTGCAATTCTGTGCCATATATTTAACTGAACAGTCCAAACCCCGAGGAAAGAAGGTAGAATGTGCCCTGGTGGCTTCTACCTTCCACTGAGGAGCGTGATGTTGGACAAGTTAGTCTCCTGGCCCCGGGTGAGTTACCAGGCGGAAAGTGCTTCCAGCTCCCTGGCCCCTCAAGAGGCACTGCCGTCTTGTTAACATCTCCGACACCCTGCAGGCTGGCTTCCTACCACCACCGCTAGGTGGACTTCAGTGTTTGCTCCGACATAATTGGTCATCTTTACAGTAAAAAATAAGTCTGACATGTGAGCATTGTCACTGCATAAACAGTTCCGTCATCGAGAGCCCCTTGGGCTGCATATGCTTTGGGGGTGAGTGACTGCGAGACGGGGGGGTCACAGCAGGGCACGTACGGTGACAGTACGCCCTCCCCCAGGGCGTCACATGGTACACTGCTTTCTATTTTGTTCTTTTGGCTTGACATTACTTCATATAATTTTAGCAGCACCTACTCATCTGCTGATTTGTCATTTTGGTGACAAAATTTTATTTTCATCTCTTGATGAATTAGCACTTACTTACCCATTGTTGGTTTTACAGGCATTCAGTTATTTTCAGTTTCTCATAAATAATTTTTACCTAGAGAAATATTTCCTTAAAATGCTTTGCAGAAAGAAAGATTTCTAGGGCGAAAGAGATGCCGTTTTAAGGCATGTTTTGAAAGGAGCAAACCCACTTACAGGGGCAGCAGCTCCTTCTACTGCCCATTCCCTCTTCCCACAGCCCAGCACCTGCCCACCTCAGACCTTGGGCGCCAGAGCCAGAAAAGGGGGGGGCCTGCCGCAGTCGCTGCCATTCTCTCTGCCACGCTAGGTGGAACCTCACAGAGTTTGAATTTTATATTTGTTAGCTCTAAGCTCAGCATTTTCCCATCAGCTTATTTACTCTATGTGTTTGCTTATATCCCATGAACATGGGTACAGTGGGAACTGGGTGATAATTCTACATGTATTCTGGATTTTAACTAATCCCTCACATTGTTCATTACTTTAGCCTATCAGTTGCTTTTCTCTGAGTCTTCATGATTTTCATTGTCCAGAAATGACTCATCTATATCCACAATAGATTCCATCAACTTATCATTAATAATTTCTAACGTGGTTTGCGTAACAGAAATGGTCTTTCCTTGTCAATCCATTTTCTTGTGATTTTTTTAGTGATTTATTGTATCTTTAACCTGTTTGCAATTGATAATAGTTTATGGAGTAAGGTATGTTTGTGTTTGCTAGCCTTCATATTAACTCCCAATTTGCCCAATAATTTCGATCATTCCTTCCTCCCATATTTAATATTTCACAAATGAAGCCTAAATAATTGTTATCAATCTCTGGATTTCCATCTGGAGTTTCATTCCACTCATCTAATTTTTTGTTCTAGTAAGCACCATACTGTTTTGGTAAATGGCACTATGTTTTCTGTCTTAATATCTTGTACAACCAGTTTACTGTTATTTTTGTTTGTTTAAAAAAAATCCCTTTGACATTTTGTCCACCCAATTTTTCTATTCATCTGATTGTTTTTATCAAGTCTTATAAATTAACTTGGGAGATAAATTATTTATAGTTAATGCAACTGCAATTAAGAAATGTCATCTTTAGCTTTCTTTGCCACTAAGCATTTTGTAATTCAATTTTCTATTGAATTACAATAGAAAAACTGCCACATTATTTTTTTAGCAGTTTTACTGAGACATAGTCACATAGCATACAGTCCATCCAAATTGTACAATCAGTGGCTTTTAGTATAGTCACAGTGTTGTGCATTCATCATCAGAAAACATTTTAGAACAATTTCATTATTCCAAAAAAAAAAAAAAAACCACACCCCTTAGCAGTCCCCTCTCAATCCCTCCATCCTTCCCTGGCCCTACATAACCTCTAATCAAATTCCATCTTTATAAATTGATCTTATTTACGTTTTATATAAATGGAACCATATGATATGTAGTACTTTGTGTCTCGTTTCTTCCCCTTAGGATCGTGTGGTTTTGTTTGTTTGTTTTGCCTGATAATAACATCTTGTAACATTAATAGGCATTTGTTGAGTTTCAAAGACAGTCTTACATATGCAGTGTTGCCCATATTCATATTTCACGGGCAGTTTCACCAGGCTCCGCAGTGCAGTGTTTAATTCCCACATGTTTAGTATTTATATACCTATTGTAGATGAGATAAATCTTTTATTTGCTCTCCTAAGTATTTGTTACTGGTATGTGGGAGTTTGTTTTCTTGTCTTTACCAGAAACCATGGGACTTGGCTGACCTCGGCGTTCTCACCACTCAGTTCAGGTGACGCTCTTGGCTTCTGTGAGCATGTGACCATATTGCCTACAAGCAGTGAATTTGTCCCCTTTTGTGACAGTCAGAGCACCCGATCCTCTTCTTTCATTCCTGTTTTCAAAAGGAGCACTCTTGATTTCTCTCTGGAGAACAATGGAGGCTCTTAGTTTTAAGTACATGCCCCTTTTCACGTTAACCAGGTACTCCAGTGATTTTTTTTTTCCTCCTTTTAAATTAATCAGTTTTGGAGGGAAGCAATTTTACATAGAGACAGAGCATATTAATGTGTATGGGTGAATATAGTGTTCAAGTATTTCCTAGTTTTCCCATTTACTATTCTTAACATATCTGCTAATTCTGGCTCCATCATTTGTACAAGGAATTTATTATTTATTTCTTTGAGTTCTCATACTCTCCCGTGGTATAATAAGTTTCCTAGTAGGATTATACTTATATATATATATATTTTAGATTTCAGGAGAATGCTTTTTTTTTTTAAGATTTATTTTATTTTATTTATTTCTCTCCCCTTCCCCCCTCCCCCACCCCAGTTGTCTGTTTTCTGTGCCCATTTGCTGCGTGTTCTTTTTGTCCACTTCTGCTGTTGTCAACGGCACGGGAATGTGTCTCTTTTTGTTGTGTCATCTTGCTGTGTCAGCTCTGCGTGTGTGCGGTGCCATTCCTGGGCAGGCTGAAATTTCTTTCACGCTGAGCAATTCTCCTTACGGGGTGCACTCCTTGCGTGTGGGGCTCCCCTACACGGGGACACCCCTGCGTGGCACGGCACTCCTTGCGCACATCAGCAGTGCGCATGGGCCAGCTCCACACGGGTCAAGGAGGCCCAGGGTTTGAACCGCGGGCCTCCCATGTGGTAGACGGACGCCCTGACCACTGGGCCAAGTCCGCTTCCCTATACTTCTATATATTGCATTTCTTTCCATTTTGGTTTTACATGTTTTATAGATTGTCTTGCTTTATTATTTAAAACAAGTTCAAGCTGGGTATATTTTTATTATTTGCCATGCCTTTTAGTGTCACTTATTTCTCCTTAACATCATTATGCAAACTATAATATTGGTTAATGTGGTTGAAAGTCTTACCTTTAAAACCTTTGCCTTAAAAAAAAATTTTAGTCAACCTCTGCATTTTTACTTGGTGTATTTCTACTGAATTTTGTTAAATTTTGGGTTTTCTTCTGATACGTGTTTCATTTTTATTGGGAACTTGCACCTGATTACATTTACTGATGTACCTCTGCAAGTTCCTCGCTAGTTATTGACACTCTCCCCCCATTCACCCCCCTCCCCCCCCCCCCCCCCCCCCCCCCCGCTGTTCTAGCATCCCTGTTATAACTTTCATGATCTATTTAAGGAAAATTGACAGTAAAGCTTAATTGCCAACCCAGATGTCCTTGTGAGCCTTCCAGCCTGGTCCAGCCCTGCTCTGCCCGGCTTCCTTCTTGCTGCTGAAATTCAGTTCCAGCTACAGAACCATTGAGCCATTTCCCTGTTCCACTACCAAAATCTCAGTTATTTCTCATTCTGGAATCTTTTCAAACTGTATTTATTTTAAATTCTCTTACACCATCCTGTACGTACATGAAATGTCTAGTAGAGCAGTGAATTATCTCCAACACATTACCCTTGCCACTTCCCTAGGCAGTGAGACCCAATCTTTTTTTTTTTTAAGATTTATTTTTTATTTATTTCTCCCTTCCCCTGCATTGTCTGCTCTCTGTGCATTCGCTGTGTGTTCTGTTCCGCTTGTGTTCTTGTCAGCGGCACCAGGAATCTGTGTCTCTTTTTGTTGCGTCTTCTTGCTGCATCAGTTCTCCATGTGTGCGGCACCACTCCTGGGCAGGCTGCACTTTGTTCGTGCGAGGCAACTCTCCTTGCAGGGCGCACTCTTTGCGCATGTGGTTCTCCTACACGGGGGACACCCCAGCGTGGCACGGCGCTCCTTGCACACATCAGCACTGCACGTTGGCCACCTCACCACACAGGAGACCCAGTCTTTTGTAGAACATTGTGAACCTACAAATTTCTGCCAGTGAATGCTTCTAAGTTCTTTGGATTGTTCCAGTGATTTTCTGCTTTCACAAAGCAGCGAGCTCCTGCTAAGCAGGATTATCAACTAATGGTAGGACTCCATTATTCCCTAGTGTATTGGGGGAATTTTTCCCAAAAATTTAGCTATTTTGGTAGATCCCAAGGGGTGACATATCTAGACAGAGACATCCTTAGGATCACCTTGTTTTAATTGAACAGTCTCGGTGCTTTTTTAACATTTACTAAATTCAGAAATTCATCAACTGGGTGTCCAGGGTCTTCTGTAAGGGTTAAACCTGGTAAGTGTCCAACCCTGTCATTTGAAAAGTGACTGAACCCAATTTCCTGTCTGGAATTACGACAACATTTTACATCGATGATCAAAAGCATAGCTGAGCTCTCCAGCCAGTAATTTGATATATGCCTCTTCCTCCTGGACAGAGCTAGAGAGTATACCAACTGAAGTTACCTGCCCACCAACAAGTAAGAGAGAGTTTGGCTTGTCCAATAAGAATCCCTTCCAAAATGAATTCTATAGTAAAATCAGGAAGGTTGTTTTTGTTTAGAACTTAAAATTTTCATCACACCTTCCTCCAAAAAGAATTCCACTTGGCTGCAATACAGATACAGATTCAAAAAGGCTCCAGGAGTTACAGGGCTGGCACTCAGTGGAATTAGAGAAGGCTCAAAATTGAGCAGATCCTTCTAAGACTTGGATTTGAATAAAAAAGCTACACCGTTCAGTAACCCAGTATGACCAAAACATCCCAGACATAGGATTTTTTAAGAGGCCAAGTATTACCGTGATACTCTTGATATACTGTTTGCTTGGCGACAAGGAAAAGCTTTATGTTGCAATTAACCTTTCTATTTTTTCCCTATGTCTGAGGATTGTGAACTTCCTTTGTGGTGTTTTAGTGATCAGACAGGATGGAGGGTGTTCTTAAAGATTCATGGCCAAGCACGATGATGTCAGAACGAAGGGAAGGGACGGTCTTCGTGGGGCCAGCAAGTCTGGCCCCATCTGGATTGTTTGTCTAACACTTCACAAGTAGAATAGGAACCACTGAATTATTCATCCTCAAGTTGCCCTAAAAAAGGCACTTATGCTGCAGAAATGCAGACTTTCGGTGCCAGGGAGAGGAAGAGGAAGGATGCTGGTTTTCCTGAGAAGGTGCTGCAGCCTCCCCTGCCCCGGTAGACAGGTTTCACTTCCCAGCCGCCGCGGGGCGTCGGAAAGCGCCAGCCGGCCTAAGTGCAGGGCAGCCAGGGGGGCGGGAGTTATGGACAGATACCATGAGGGACTCTGAAGCCACAGGTAAGCCAAGCATTTCATTTGTTGGGGGACTACAGGTGGAGGCAAGGTAGAAGTAGATTTCAAGCCCGGAGTTGTTGTGTGGCCCCAGGGGGTGGGTGGAGACAGAGAACAGCCCTTGCCTGGGAGATGGGTGGGGGGAAGTCTTTGTGCCATGGACTTTGGGATGGGGGCAAAGAGGGGGAGAAAGCTGAGAGTAATAGCTAGCATGTAGTTGGGAATCTTTTTTTATTCTTAGTTTCAGCTTCTCTGTCACCAAACCTTTTCTTAACAGTTCCTACCAAGTGGTACTTAGGAGAGAAAGGGGGTAATTAGAATCCCTTATGTTTCAGAGTAAAAGCAGGGTTCTTCTCCTAAACCGGCTGCCCGCTGTGACCTTGAGCTCATACTGGCCTCACTGGGCCTCAGTTTCCTCACCTGTGAAACCCAAGCAGTTTGTGTTTTGTCTTGTTTTTTTTTGTTTTCTGAGTCAGTGGGTCTCATTCATGGCACATCCTCTGTGCAGGAGGTGGGTGAGAGAAGCAGCTGCTATGCCAGTAATCAAATGAGTTTTCTCGAGCCATCAATGGCTTGGCCAGCACCTGTTGGCTGTAGGCGGGATTTATACAGGCCAAGTAAACAGAAAGGGAAACAAAATCTGAAAGGTGGTTATGAAAGAAAGAATGCTCAGACTGGACAAGTAGCACTCCAACGACTAGAAAGATTTGCTGACACATTTTCACATGAAATAGGTGAAGGGGACTTTGAAAACAGAATATTTACAGGTGGCGTAACAGCAGCCCTTCCAAGCAGATGGTTTCTGTGCCATCTGTACAGAAACAGGAGATGCCCCGCCCCCCTCCCCCAGGCCCACACGGCCCTGCTGGTGGTGCTCTCGGCCCCCGGAGTCGCTGGAATGGTCTGTGTGAGCTCCCAGGGGGCCGGGGCTGCGTTAGCGGCACCTGTGTCTGCCCCCGTGCCCCTGGTGCCCCGTCTCCCAGAGGCACGCAGTGAAGGGTGGGTAGGTGGGCCGCGAGGGGGCCGTGAGCAGTACTCTCCGGCCTGTTCTCTCCACTTCCTAAGCAGAGGCAGCTCAGCGTGAGAACCCCCTTTCCTGACTTGATGAAGGGTGTGGCTTTCGTGTCCCCTCCAGAATTTATTCTTTTCCAGTCCTCTGTTCTCAAGTTCTCTTCATATATATATACACACATATGATTTTTAAACCACATTCTTCTTACAGAGAGGAGCTTTTTTTGGTCCTTTCCTTGCATTTTCTCCTCTTCTTTGAGTGAATAAATTGACACTCTGAGAGGTTAACTGTCTTGACTCAAGTTAGCAAAGTACTGAGTTGGGGCAGAGCTGGACTTCTCGTGCAGAACATCCAGCTTCAAATCCTGCTTTCTTTCCCAGTGGCCACATCTTCCAGGCATGCACATCTTCTGCTCGAATGTTTCGATATCCTGTTTATCACCTCATTTCTGTGCAACTGAAATAGTAGCAGTTTAACATCTTTAGAGTTGGCAATTGATGGAGGGATATAAAATACTGTGACAATCGCCATCTTTATATTACCTTGTAAGTTTTTTTGTTGTTTTAATTCCTATTGTGGAAAATTTCAAACATACAAAAGAGGACAGAGTAGTACAATGAACCCCATTTGGGAATGACCTAACCTGCCCCCCTTCTCCGTTTTTACCGTGAAGGTACTTCCAGAATCCTGTCATTTCATCTTATGAACATTTTAGCCCCTATATTCTCATAATAAGGGTTCTTTTTAAATATAGTCACAATACTATTATCACATCAAAAAATGATTTCTTAAGGTTATCAAATATATATCTAGTTGATGTTTAAATTTATAGTTGCCCCTAAATGTCATAAAATTTGTATAAATCAGGATCCAAGGTCTGCACACTGTAATCAGTTAGTGTGCCTGCTAAGTCTCTTTGTAGATCTCCCCCCCTACATTTCTTTTTCTTTTCCTTGCCATTTATTGGTCATGAAGAGTTTCCCAGTCTGGATTTTGCTGGTTGCATCCTCAAATGTCGTTGGATATGTTTCTTTACGCTCCTTGAATGCATCAGCACTGCGCATGGGCCAGCTCCACAAGCGTCAGGGAGGCCCGGGGTTTGAACCGTGGACCTCCCATGTGGTAGACGGACGCCCTAACCACTGGACCAAGTCCACTTCCCTGTTTTTGTTTCTGTTTTCAGGAGGCACCAGGAACCTGTAAATTCCTATAAATTTGTAGTTGAATCTAGAGGTTTGCTCAGAGTAAAAAGTTTGATTTTGTTGGCAAAAAATTACTTGTTAGGTAGTTGTGGCTACCTTCTAATATGCTCAGGAATTGAAAATTAGGTCTAACCAGAAGAGAAAGACCCAGAATTTTAGCGTACAGCAATAATAGTTAATATATACATAGATCTTTGTGGCTTACAAAACTTTCTGCTCCATCATGTTCTTATCTTATCCTCCTGCTAGTTTCTTTGAAAGAGGTGGCATTGTTCCTCCTACACAGTCGACTGATGAACTCAAAGGGGTGCCCAAGGTCAACTGACTGAAAAGCGACGGAGAATTTGAACCTCATTTGGTGTACCAGCTGTCCTCTTTGGGTTCTCTAGATCATGATTTTCCCACTTACAACTCCAGTGTCTCCACTATGCTTCTGGCCCCATGCACTTGATTTAAGGGGGGAAAGGACTTTCCTGTCTACCTAGTAGGCATTGTTTTTGGTTGAGCAGTGCTGTTTGAACTCCAGAAAAATGGCAGGAAGCGTCCAAGGATTAATCCAGATGCTTACCCCAGGAGTCTCAGGGTGGTTTCAGTAGCAGAACAGAACATATTACGCAACATCATAACTAAGTCTTTGGCCACACCTGTCCCCAGCTCCCTGCCTGGAGATGACTGAATCTGCCTGACAGTCACAGGCTGGTTTTGCTCACACCGAGGGCCGTGCCGGGCTGAGTGACCAGCCCACTGGGGGCTCCCACTGTCCTGTGGGCTTGGCACAAGTGGAAAACTACCCCTGTGTGGACTAGAAGGCTACCCCAGTAGAGGAGGGTTTTATTTAAATTAATTCAGATAAACAAATCAGCTAAATAGTGGGACAAGAAGGGAAATGTTCTTCCCATTTGGGGTTGGAAAGATGGGGCTTACCTAAAATGGATTCTGTTAGTATTTTATCATTTAAATTTAATATGACAATGCAAAAGAAGACAATTGCATGGTTAATTTCTGAATAGGCAGAGGTACGTTCTGCCTATCTTTTCTTGTCATTTAACTGTCTTTCTTGGCACTGTTTCTAAAGGTGAATTCACCCCAAGGGTCAAGCTCTTCCCCCATCTCCCCACCCGAGCCTGGGTGCGATGGGGGGGTCCACTCCAAATTGACGTGTTTGATCATGGGTTTGGATGGATGCCAGGTGGCTTCATCCTCCTCCTTTCCTTCCCAGGCAGAGGCAGTTTAAAGGGACAGCCTGGTGGAAAATGAAACAAATGTGGCTTATCAAGAAAACCTTTAACCAAAGAGCACATCTCCCCCTCCTTCCTTTCCCATCTCTCCACGTCAACCCATGTCTGCTGAGCCCCTCACTGGCACCTGGGCAAGGGGAAGCTGAGCTCAGGGTCTTCCTAGGCTTTTTTTCTACAGAAATTGTCACCTTGTTTTTCCAAAGCTCTGAAAAATTGTAAGAAGAAGTAACTATTTTCCTTCCACAAAAACAATTTTCTGTACAAATCATATTTACACTTTGGCAAAATTAGTTCTACGCTTCCTGCTCTTTAAAATAATAGCCTTGGCTTGCCAGTCAAGTGCGTGGTGGACTTCAGGTGGCATAGATGTAGTTGCTTTGCATATTGAGTTCACCAGTGTCTAGTGGGTGCTGCTGTGCGCAGGATTAAGACATGAATAAATGAGTAATCATTATGAACCAGATACTTTGAGATGTAAGTGCAATAGAAATAAGACAGGGTGGGCACTGGAGAAGTGGACTGGGGAGCCCCTTCCAGGAAGCCACTTGAGCCAAGACCTGGGTGGTGACAGGGACCACTGTGAAAATTTCAGCAGAGGGGACAGCAGGAGTGGCCAGGGCCTCCAGGTAAGTGACAGAACAGGAGTAAAGAAACCTCGAGAGCGTTCTTTGATTGGTCTACAGAAGGCAATTGACATGTTCCCAAGAGACTGTAAAAAAACTCTTCTGCCAGAAACAAAGACCAAGCCACAGCACAGTGGCTCTGAGCAGGAACCAGTTCTACACTTGAGGCTTCTTTGTTTGGAAGGCTAGAGGGCTTGAAAAATGGGAAGGCTGGAAAAGGAGCCTCGGTGTTTACGTGCGGTTGTTCTAGAATCCTGTGGCCTCTGCTCCCTGCAGGAGTCTGGGCCAGCTGGGGCACGAGAGGCTCTGACTGGGAGAGTGGGATATGCAGACATGCTCGAGACAGACAGGTACTGCAGGTGGGTTTTGAGCGCTAGCCCCCTTGGGGTGCAGTGGCGGGAAGGACCAGCCACGTAGAAGAGGGCCCCCCAGAAAGGGCCCTCCCAGGCCAAGGTGGGAGGCAGGATCAAAATGCCGCAGGGCTGGGCTCCCAGGCTGCAGCGCCTTGGACTGGACAAGCTGGGATGTGGGGTTAGATTTTTTTTTCAGAGTAATGCTGTCAAATCTGTGGGAGCTCACTCTGTCGACAGAGAAGGATGTGCTCCAAAAAATATGTTTATGAATCCACTCGGCAAAGAGGACAAAAGAAACTAAAAGCCTATCTCGTATATAAATATTTATGAAAATCTACTAAATAAGATATTAGCAAATAGAATTCAGGAGCACATTAAATGCATAATGCACCACAACCAAATGGGGCAAATAACTGCCAGTATAATTTACCATTTTAGCGGGTCAGAAGAGAAAAAAACATTTAATTGGCTCCATAAATGCCTAAAAGGTACTTAATGAAATCACCATCCATCTTTTATTAAAGAGTCTTAATAAAATAGGAACAGTGGGATATTTCATTAACAAGATCTGTGTATCAACAACATGATCTATATATCAGTAACCAAAAATCAGCATGTTTAAATGGTGCAACACTAGGGACATTATTGAGACAGGCCCAAGCAAGGGTCCCCCTCCCGTCATTGTCAGTGAAGCTGGGCAGGAGGGAGGAATGTAGTCACACGAGCGAGCAAAGCGAGGGCCCCGAGAAGAGGGTGAGAAGTGGGCACATGAGACTGCAGTGCGCCAGGAAAACCCTCGAGCACCCCTGAAAACTTAGAGATGAAAGATGCCCACCCCTTAGAAAAGAGCCTGCAACAAAAGATACCTCTGAAATAGAGCAAAACCAGTAAAACATCTGGGAAAACCAAGAGGAGGTATACAAGGTCCAGAAGAAGGAAACTTTCAAAGACAGTCTTAAAAGAGGACATGGTGGGGAAGCGGATGTGGCTCAAGCAATTGAGCTCCCGTCCACCATATAGGAGGTCCAGGGTTCGATACTCAGGGCCTCCTGGCGTAGGCAAGCTGGCCCGTATGGAGAGCTGGCCCACGCGAGTGCTGCCCCACGTGGAATGCTGCCCCGCGCAGGAGAGCTGGCCCACTCAGAGAGCTGCCCTGCACAGGAGAGCTGGCACGGCAAGATGACGCAACAAAGAGAGACACAGAGGAGAAATAATGAAGGATGCAGCAGACCAGGTTGCTGAAGTGGGACAAGAGAATGATCACCTCTTTCCCACTCCAGAAGGCCCCAGGATTGGTTCCCAGAGCTGCCTAATGAGAATACAAGCAGACATAGAAGAACACACAGCGAATGGACACAGAGCAGAAAATGGAGGGAGGGGGAGAAATAAATGAATAAATCTTTTTTTAAAAGAAAAAACAACACGGTGGAATGACAGAGTCTCTTCCAGAGTAAGCCAAGAGGCAGTATTGTGACAGCACCACCTCTCCCTCCATCAGCTTATAAATGCCAAACAGCAAAGTGAGTCTAAAGTTCATGTGGAAAAATAAGCAAGAATGGGCAAGAGATTTCTGCAAAAAGAAGAAAGATGAGGGAAGACTAAAATAGTAAATATATTGTAACTCCCATGACAGCAGTTTTGGTCTCTCCATGAAACCCAAATCCCAAATTTGTCCCTTATCCATTTCGGAAATTTTTTAATGATAAGCTGCCTTTTTAAGTCAGTGGTGTAAAGATGGATTATTCGGCTTGAAAGAAATGCAAATTTAAAAGCTGAAGGAACTTAGTATGATGATTTTCTTCTTCTCCATCTGGAAGATTGTGCCTCCCCCTGCCCCACCGCACTTTTCCCCCAAAACTCGTATTCCCCATCCGCTATGCCGACCAGAGTCCTCTCTGCCCCCTTCTCTGGGGTCTCGCAGTACTCACACACCTGTGTCTCTGTTCACCTCCCTCGCACACACCTCCCTGCCGGCAGGGACAGAGGGCCCTGCCCTGGCCACCCCGCATACAGTCAGCACTTAGACACTGAGCTCCCGGGGTGGCCAGGGGAGACTCCGCCGCACTGTCATAAGGCGGGTGCCGCTGCCCTTGCTGACTCACCACCTGTGACGTTTGGGGCCCTTAGTGAGTGCTCCGTGGGTCCCCACGAGCAGCCCATGTCCCTGCTGCTCAGGGCAGGTCACGGCGCCCTGGCTCGCACAGGCCAGCTTTCCTCTCGGTGAGAACCGAGCCTCAGGCTGTGAGCTCATCCACTCCCCGTGGACCAGCCCTTTGTGTGCCCACATGGGGCGGGGAGTACTTGGCACAGGGCCTCCCAAGCCCACAGGAAGGCTTCCTCAGGGTCGTGCCTTTCTGCGCCGCCTCCTGCTACCTGCGAGGCCTGTGCTCTGCCTCCGCTGCCCCCTTGTGCTGTGAGTGCCCACCCGGGTGTAGACCGTCATAAGACGATCCGCCCCGCTGACAGGTTAGGGCATCAAACACAGCATCCGGGGTGGAGGGGAGAGTTGGCTTTATTCAACACACTGGAGGGGGAGCCGCCGTAGCTCAGTGGCTGAGCGCCTACTTCCTGTGTACAAGGTCCCGGGTTCAATCCCCGGAACCTCCTTAAAAAGGGGGGTGGGGGCAGCAGGGATAATTAGTCTTTAGATGTTTCTCCTTTTGAGGCCAAAGAGCTTTGCATTCTAGTATTGAGACTATTGGATTTTGACTTTCATCCAAGAAGAGCCACTGATCTTTGAAAATGTTCTGTATGGTTTTTCCAACTCCTTGAAGATAGACTTTGTTTTAACAACTCCCCATATCAGTGTGATTGTTTGGGTATTGAAATATGCACAAACCTTCTCCTGGCACCATATGTTAGAATTCGGGAGGCTAGGGCAAAAGTTAAATACAGTTCCTAACGGGGATATAATTTCAGGTCCATTGACCTTGACCATGTCCTTTTAAGAGTTCCTCATAAAAATTGTGTGTTAGACCGGAGAATACCCTGAAATGATCTGTAGGAACTGATTGAATGAACTACATATTCTAGGCCAAGCTGAAATTATCTGCTCCTTGAAGTCAGAGCAGGGCATAATGCAGTGCAGGTTAATAGATCAGTGAAAGCTTTTTTGTCAGCCCATAAAAAGGTGAGAGGACTAAATTTTTATTATAAATAGTTTGCTGAGCAAACAATATGTGCGGTTATTATAGACCTGGGAAAGTAAGTGATTTTAGACTAATGTCCGTCTCCAGGTACTGAGGTGGGGAGTCAAGCCTTCACGATGGAAAGGAGGAGAAACCTTTGGAATATTGTTGCCCCGCACTGAGAGCTCGTGCGATTTAATTCATTTCCGCACTTGTTAGATAACATTTAGAGGGGCAGTGTGTCGTTTCCCCCGGGCATTTTCCCATTCCTCACTGAGGGCAGTCTGTCTGACAGGACTGGTTCTGTCTTGGTGGGGGTCACAGTTTGGAGAGAGGGGATCGTCAGGACCCGGCGGCGGATGTGACCTAAGATGAGCCCAGCGCCAGCGTGCAGCGCGCCGCCTCGTGGTCCCGTTCTCATTAGACGGTGAGAGCCATGGCCGTGCACAGTGTCAACAGCCCTAGTCACGCTGGAACTCCTGCTGACCCTTTAAAAATCAGCCCTCTCGAGAAGTGAATAGCAAGCCTTAGGGCTTTTAAAATAAAAACCTGAAGGGTTTTTTCCCTTGCCGACTGTATCCCTGGCTCCTTCACTGTCTCCTTCTGTTTCTGGTCCCTTCGTGAACGGGAGCTGCAGCCCCCAGGCCCCGCTGTCACCATGAGACCTGGTGTTGAATGACCCTGCCTTCTAGCTGCAAAGCTCCGTGTTGTCCTTAGGGTTTGAAAGCTCTGGAAATAGGAGACGTTGCTCTTGTAATGGAAGGTAAGTTATCACTTTCAATATTTTGGCCAGTTTAGCAGTTGCTTAGTAACAGCAGTTAAACTGACCAGAAGATGGAAAACTTGAAATTCATTTCCAGTGATTGCCTCAAACTTCCGAGAAGGCACCTTCCTGTTTAAATGTAACTGACTTTTTATAAGTGACTTGAAATCTGATGGTGATGATGCATTGTTTTCTGGATATCGGATATTCTAACGTGCATCAGAGAAGAAAGCCAGAGTGCGCATTTGCCCAGGCCCTTTACACCTGCCAAGATCCGGAACATCACTTCCCAACCCCTGAGGGCGCCAGCCTTGCCACTCCCGGCTTGTTGTGAAGCCAGACCTCTTGGAGCGCCCCCTTCTCCAGCCCTGGCACGCCTGACCCCAGTCCTGGCCCCTTCGCCACCGGAGACAGCCAGGCAGGGAGCGGGCATGAGTGAGAGCAGGTAAAGCGGGGCAGGCGGCTCTCCGGCAGCCACGGCTCCTCACCTTCAACTCTGCACCCCCAGGACTGGGGAACTACACCCAAAACTGCCTCCTCCTGATGCTGCTTCTTCCTAAGAAGTTAAAGGTGAAACTCTGGCCAGAAGAACTTCCTGGAGGAAGGACAGCTGAGGGTGTTAGCCCTCAGTGCCAGGGACCATCCCCACCCCTTCCTTCACGCAGCAAAAATGTATTGCACAGGGAAGCAGCTGTGGCTCAGTCAGTTGGGCTCCCGTCTACCTTACGGAAGGCCCTGGATTCATGTCCTGGGGCCTCCTTGTGAAGGCAGGCTCACCCACACGCTGTGGAGCGCCGCAGAGAGCCGATCGGCAAGGTGACACAGCAAAAAAGGGAGACAAGCAAAAACTGAGAAGAGCGCTCTGCGAATGAACACAGAGAGCAAGACAGCACACAAAAAGCCACAAGTGCGGGGTATGTGTTGTACACCCACTGAGCACCTTTCTTAAATTCATCTTGAGACACATAGGACCTGTCCCTCTTCCCCGCGCCCCCCCTCCCCATGCACTGCCGGAACAAGCAGCCAAGGGGCCCAGGTGTACAGGTGGGCCCCAGAGAGCGCAGTCCTCTGGAAGACAGACCCCAGACCCCGTGGTGGGTGTGATCAGAAGGCAGCTCCAAATAAGCAGGACAGGTACACGCAGGGAAACGAGGGGCATGATTAGCAATGCCAAGCAGAAGCAGGGTGGAATGGAAATGAAACCAAGTGGAACTAGCAGGTATGAGAAGTAGAATGACCAAGCCAAGGAAAAGAAAAGAAGAGAGACACGTCAGGACAGGTACAGCTGAACTCTCCCCAGATCAAACTGAAGAGCCTTCCCAGAAGGCGGCAGGAAAGAATGAAGAAACAGCAAGTGCAGCCGAAAAGCCAAGGGCCTGGCAGGAGAGTAGGAGCCACCCCGCACCCACGCCTGGGGTCCCCTGCTCACCCAGCCCAGGCCGTCGCCCGCCCTGCGCCCTGCTCTGCTGCCAGCTCCCTGGCCTGCTCACGAGAAGGCAGACCCCGCCAACCCTTTTTCCCCACTAACCCTCATCTCAGGTACTCAGCAGCCTCCTGTTGCCGTCTTTCTCTTCTAAAGGTGCGGCCCTGACGAGCCCTGCGGGCACCACGTCTGCCAGCTGTACCCACGGCCCGGCCCAGGACCGGAAATGTTCTCAGGACATGGGAGCAAGCGAGGGAGGGACGCCCCTAGCAGGGCACACTTGCCATGGACGTCTGGACTTTGTAAAGACGTGTAGCTGGGGGAAATTCCAAAGTGTCCAGAAGTGGCAGTTTGCCCTAAGAGCAGTTCCTGAGCGTCCAGTTGCCTTTTGCCCTAGCAGAGCCAACCCTCGAACCTCCGGCAGCAATACCTGTCCCCACGCTGGCAGTCGTGCATCACATTTAAGAATCTCAAGCTTTCCGTGATGCCTTTATCCTCTGTGCTTATGAGGGAGTCTTTTAGATCTGGGAGAGCTCAGAGGTCTTCTTTTGAAAGCTGCAGGGCTGGGGTTTGGAGCCGAAGCTGCCCTGCCGCCCTCCTGCCTCCAGCCCTGCTCTGCAGGGCCTCCTGCGGGTATTTATGTTACCAGCAGACACTGCCTTCTTCACGGAGTCGTCCTAAAAATAGCATCGTTTAACTAGGCCATTTTGCACGTTCTTTCAGACTTTCCTCAGACCAGTGTGAAAGCAGGCTACTATTTCAGAGCAGGGCCAGTGAGGGTTGAGCTGATGGCCGGAGGGCACCTGCAGGCCCCGGACCACGGGGAGGCCTGGGCTGGGCAGGGGGCCTGCAGGCAGTGGGACTTGGAGCACAGTGGCAGTGGCGTGAGGGTGGGATTGAAAGCTGGCGGCAGCAGAGTGGCCCCTACAGCCCGGCAGGGGCCTCTGCGGCTGAAACATTTGTCTCCATTTTCCGCGGGTGCAGTAAAACCTTCCGTGGGTCTCGGCCAGTCTCAGCTGTAACCTCCTATCAGGGACCATCTGCCAGGACTCGTCTCGCAAAAACTGGAGCCGTGATCTGCCCAGGAGTCCTGTTCCAGCCTACCCTGGACGTTGTGAAACGGGCATGCCTTTTTCAAGAGACTCTCAGCATTCCTCTTTCTCTGGTGATAGAGTGTGTCGACAGTGTATATACACCTTCAGCTCACTCAAGGAAGTACTTCCAAAAGAGGAAGAAAAATAAGAACCTGGAAAGTCCATTTTTATGAGCAGCTCAGTTAGCTCAGGTTTGCGGAGCAGGCTAGAGACCCCAACCTGCATTGCCATCCTCACCCGCCCCTCCTCTCCGGCCGTACCCCCATTGTTCTCTCAGTGCTGTTGGAGCCTCCACTGCCACGTGCCTTCATGCTTGCTGTTCCTTCTCCTAGAGTAGCCTTTCCCCAGCCTGGCAAACTTCTACTTAGCCTTCAAAACCCAGTTCATACATCACTTCCTCTGAAGTCTTCCCTGATTCCCTCCACTAGGAGACTCAGTCTATCACCATCTGTTTTTCCAGAGCACTCTGGCCAGAGCTCCATTCTGACTCTTGGCAGGACACACTGGGGTTTCTCTCTCCCAGGCTCTACCTCCCCCGTGAGATTGGGAGCCCCTGGAGCCACAGCCCCTGCACCCCCACATGTGAGGGGGTAAAGAGCAGAGGAGGCCGGGGCCCACCTCGTAGCAGGTTGTGGGTCGGGCCTCGCCTGTGCGCACGGGTCGTCCTGCCGCGTCCCAAGCTGTGACGCACTGGCCTTCCGGCCACCGCCGAGCCTGCCTTGTTGGTGACTAACGTCCTCTCTCCCTCTCGCCTTCCCAGGGCTGATGAGATTGAAATGATCATGACGGACCTCGAAAGAGCAAACCAGGTAGGAGTGCTCGTGGCTTTTGACCATAAAACCTTCTGTCTAGGAGGTGGCTCTCTCTAAGTTAGAAGACCAGGTTTTCTTGTTTTTTTTACGTGCAACTGTCAACATAAACACTTTTTCTGATGTTTTTAGAACTTAAAAAAGAAATAATACACGAAAAGTTCCAGGCACTTATTTTCCCTCAGCAGAGTCTTTGTTGTGGTCCCAGCGTCTCAGACATCCCGTGGGGAACATCCACTACAAGGGCGCCGCTGCTTTTCCTTTTTCTTAAATACCCAGCTCTGTGCGGGTGTCAGTCACACTGCAGAGTTACGGGGACCAGAGTTCTTCTTCACCACCTTCCAACCGGAGAACCCTGCAGCTGTGCAGGTTGAAACCAGTGGCTTTGGAGAGGACTGCCCTGCTCAGTGCCCCCCAACCCGCCCCCGCCCCCGTGGCTAAGCCTCAGCCACCGGAGGTGGTTAGATGGTTGCTAGAAAGTACCTTGCACACCGTCCACCACAAAGTAGGCACCAATTCAGCCAAAGAACCCCTTCCCTCCCCCCGAGGGCCCCGTATCACAGTAAAAGATGTGACTTTAGCACATGGTGCCGCTGCCCCTGCAAAGAAACAGTCTCCCGTTGATTTTCTTCATTTGGCTCCATCGTACAGCTGGGCCGCACAGCGCAGGAGGGTGGCAGGGCCTGCCTGGGGCTGCCCAGCCGGGTGGAGAGCCACCCAGGACCTCTGTGTGCATCCCGCAGGGCGCCTGCCCTTTGCTAATGCTCAGGGACAAGCATGCTCGCCCGTTGTTTGGCCAACAGCAGCATCCTGAAGTCTAATTGAAATATGGAAGTCAGTTTGTACACAGGAACGGTCTGGGAAGACGTGGATTTCTTTTTTCTTTAAGAGAAACTTTGTGGCTACAGTGTTGGGTCCTCAGACCCCCCCCCCGGGTGGCCAGGGCTGGCACACAGGGGGGCACTGAGTGGGGTCACATGGACTGATTCACCTCCAGAAGCAGCAGTGTCAGTTGGCGCGCTCGCGGGAACAGCTGGCACTGGGGGAAGAGTCTGTCTGTGCCTGCCGCTGTTCCGGACACCTCACGTGGCTTAAGCCTCACGGCATCCCAGCGAGGTGGTGCCGTTGTTTCCATTTCAGGGATGAGGCGACCGAGGCCAGCAGCTGGCAGCCGGGACCCTCGACCACTGCCAACCAGGCGCAGCACGTGGGCTTTTTTTTTTTTTTTCAAAGACTACCTGGTCCCACAAACGCCTCCACCCACGCTCTCCCCTGCTGTAAAGCAGTGCTTCTGCGACACCTACCAGAGGTGCTTAAGTGTCTAGTTACATTCCTTTGCTAAACTAATTTGCTTTTGCTGCTTCACTGCTGTTCAGCTCGGTGGAGACCTTGAACCAGAGGCAGTGACGGGAAGGAGTCACCCTCCTTTTTCACACGATGGCCATTTGTGTCTCTCCGATTTCTGTATATCCACCCACAACGTGCACACACGCCAGGGCAGTCTGGGGCACACCTCTCTCTCTGATGGCACTCTTGGGACAAGCCCAGCCATCTGTGGTCTCGGGGGCAGCCCCCAGGGACCGAGAAAGGAAAGCAGAGTCGCTGCCCTTCTCCAAACGCTGCAGCCCACCCGGCGCACCCCAGACGGGGCCCCAGAGAGAGGCACAGGCTCTCAAGTCCCCTTGGTTCAGGGCTAACTGGCTGTGTGGCTGTGGACAAATGTCAGAACCTCTGCAATTTCTTTATCCTAAAAATTAAAGGGGGGGGGGGGGCCCTAACTAGTATATCCTTTGCCAACTTGTTTTGAGGATTAGAGGTAAGAAGCCTGGGAGAATTGTGCGATCCTGCCCTAGGGAACGGCCAGCAGCAGCACTTCTGGAAGGGTGGGGGGTCTAGGAGAGTTCTAACCAACAACTCAATGTCAGGTAATGGCATGAAATAGCTGCCAAAGAAACTGATGCACCCTCAGGCTACATTAATAGAAACAGAGTTTCCAGAATGAAGGAGGTAGTGATTCTGCTCCAATTTGCAGCAATTTGTCCATGCCCAGGAAATTACAGTTTATCCTGGGAGCCACACTGTAAGGAAAATTCAGAGGCCACTCCATGTCAGTGGTAGGGGAGGGCCCCAAAACACACCCCCAGGAGGTGCAGGGCCACTGCTGATCCCTGAGGAGCCAGGGAAGAAGACAAGGCACAGGGACTTGACACTACGGCACAAGGGAATCACTCAGGGAACTAGGGATGTTAAAAGATTCAAGGGGGAAGGTTGGAGGCAGGAACTTGGGGATTTTACCCTTGGATCTCTCAAGAGCCGGCCAGGGAAAAGGAGTCTGACTTCTGAGAGGCCCTGGAGGTGTGGCCAAGTGGGAGGCTCATGGGAGGAAATTTCCTCCTAACCTAGAAAAGCCCTTTCTCAGTCCTGGCTCTCCAGGACTCTGAAGGGAGTGAGCTCCCTGTCACCTGAGCTGTGTAAGCAGAGGCGGGCCAGCCCTTACCGGAGCATGAGAACAAAAAAAGGACCTTGACATACAGAAAGAGGGATTGGACTAGACACCTCAATGGGTCCTTTTGATCCTAAATTCTGAGAGTTTATGGACATATAAATGGACCCAGCAGCACAGGAGAGTATCCAGGAGAGAAAGGCGCAAGTGCTGGGATGTGGGAAGAGTGACCCCTGGGGAAAAAAGGAAATCGAAGTAAAGGTCCACAGGAAAAGGAGAAATTTGCCTGGAGCCTCAAGCAAGGAGAAAAAGCTCCCCGGTGCACCCGAGGAGGGAGAGCATCGAGGCAGGGGCCACGGCCCAGAAGGGCGTGGTGAGCTGTGGCTGTGGGGCCACGCAGTGCAGCCAGAACCCGGGGTGGTGCGGCGTGGCAGCATGGGGTGAGCGGAGGGTCCGCGCCAGGCCTGGTGGAGGACAGCGAGCGCCCGGCCCGAGGGGAGGACTCGGTCCCAAGGGCAGGGCTGGGCCCTAGTGGCACCACTCTCGCCAAACATCAGAGAACGGAGGGGTGCCAGGAGAGCCGCCGGCAGCTGTTGTGCCAGCAGGGAATCGACGGCAGAGGCCTGCAGGTGAGACGGAGGCAGGGCGGGCTCCCCAATACTGCACGGTCAGCCGCCGCGCCAGCCACCTTCCCTGTCAGGGGACGTCCCCAGGAGGAGCAATTTCCTGGTTCGTTGGCATGTTACGTTGTTTTTGCTCTAGTTGTACTGTCAGAATGTTCTACTGAGACCCCACACTCCGTTTTACTGCTGAAGCACTCGTGATTCTGTTGTGGAAAAAGAGGAACAGCCTGCGCCGTCCGTTAGGGACGTGTCTCCTGTCCACCTGTTAGGCGTCACTGCGCTTGCTTCAATACCCAACATCTTAATTGGTAGCCATTAAGATCAGCACTTGCGAAACGTCACGATAAACCGGAAGCCACAACGTTACCCTGCACGGCCCCCCGAAGGCCCGTCTCGGGGCTTCGGGAGTTCGGTCTTGTTTCGATGTGGCCTGGCGTCCCTGCAGAGGGCTGTCTGCTGCCAGTTCTTCACCTGCCCCTCCTTTGAGGCCGGCCCCGCTCAGGGTTGCTGGGGACACAGAGCCACCACACCAGGGCCAGGGGGCAGCCGTTGGCGTGAGTTGTCCTCCCCCCTTCACCTGCCTGGTTTTATGGAACAAGGACTGCCCTTCAAGGTGAGGTTCAGGGTTAAAAACCACAGTCTAAGTCAGCTAAGGAGAAGCCACAGGTAGAGAGAAATGCAGAGAGCTTGGAGCAGGGTGTGGCATCGACCTTGACGGAGATTTTTATGTTCTGATGGGCAAGAATTACTGGGTTTGGGATCAGGAGAATTATGTTTAAAGCCCAGATTCACCGTTTACTACCCACATGGCCCCAGGCAAATCCTTAGACCCCCAGTGCCTCTGTCTCCCTCTGTAGAATCAGGGCATTCCCGCTTCGGTGGGAGGGCACACTCGTTCACCTGGGTCCCCATTCAGTCAGCAGCACTTGGGAGCCCCCCCCTGAAGGTGCTGCCTGTGCACGCTTGGCACCTGCTAGGTGCTGCGTGGCCCAGGCTGGGACTCCTTCCACTGCGTGACACTGCTGCTCCTTCGGTCTCCTGGGGACCTTGTTTCCCTGTAATAAATTGGGCTCCCGGCTCAGGTCAGCGCGGTGCAGGGGGGAGGCCGAGGCCGCGGGTGGCAGGAGGAGGTGGTGACACATGCTCACCAGGCTTTCCTGAGATCGTGGCTCAGTCCACGTGTGGTAAGCAGTATTTACGGGGTGGCATTGCCGCAGCCCCAGCCTTCAGCCCAGAAGTCCTGATTGAACAAAGCTGCATCAGTCCCGTCACAGTCGCCAGAAACGCAGGCGGCAGGGTGGCGGGCTTGGGCTGCCAGGGTGTCATCAGCTTGAGACGCCCAGCTGTTGTTTCAGGGCCCAGTCCCCTGCCGGGGATGGCTCGTCGCCAGCCCACTGCCGCTCTGTCCCTGGAGGGACTCGCTCATCCCTGGTGTCCCCAAGCCTGGGTTTTAATGGCCACACTTAGAGAGAGGACAAGAGACGAAACCTCGGGACAGGAGGGTGGAGGATTAGATAGGGGACCCCACATAAAACCAGGAACCCCAAAGGCCACCCTCAGATGGCGGATTGGTCTCCCAACTGCTAAAGCAACGGGAGTTTTATTGGCTCATGGTTTTGAGGCTGGAAGTCCAAAGTCAAGGCTTCGGCAAGGCATGGCTTCTCCCTGGAGCCTGGCGTTCGGGGCCGGCTGCCGCTTTTCCCTGGTCCTTGGCTTTTCCGCCACATGGCGAGGCACATGGAGAATCTCCTTTCTCCCCGTGGTTCCGTTGACTTCCGGCTTTTTTTCTCCGTGTCCAGTTCCCTTTGCTCATAAGGACTTCCTCCGTGTTGGATTAAGGGCACACTTTAACCAGTGTCACCTTCCAAGGTCCTATTCACAAATGGCCCAGGGGGTACCACCTGAATAAGCTTTTAGCTGGGGGCATGACTCAGTCCCCAACAGAGAGTGAACTGGGGAAAAGCTTCCCCTGCAGGGGAGGCTCTGAGGATTCTCTCTCATCTCAACCACGGCTGTGGGGAAAAGAAAACCCCAGAGAATTCCAGCCACAGCCGCCTTACCTTGGGCACTGCTCTAGGCCCCGACAGTGTTACCAGCCCTCTCTCCTGGGTGACACCCCCTCCTCTGCCGCAGCTCCGTGAAGCTCTGCCTTTTCCTTCTCTGTGTCCGCAGCCTGGCTGCTGCCCAGCCCCCTCTGTCACCATGATGCTCTCCCCCGCATTTTCTGAACCAAATTTTTCAGACTTGCAGGTCTGGAAATAAGCTGACCGCGTCCTTTACTCACGGTCTAAAATGTGCACCTTTGGGGGGTGAGGTTAGGGGAAAGCTCTTCTTCACTCTCCTTCCTGGGGCCTGCCCCCGCTCCTCGGGCTCCAGGTCCCACGGTTTAGGCTGCTCTTCCCCGAATCACTCGGTAAGTAAACCCAGTGACCGACATGAACCCGCCCCCGGGCAGCAGAGCAGCGCCTGTGCCCCTCGGAGACACGAAGCTCTCCTGCAGCTGGTGAGGTGGCTGCTGCTGCATGGGGAGGACACACCCCCATTGGCTGGCCCAGGTCACGCAACAAGGTGTGCCGTGCTGCCCCCACCATGGAGGTGACTGTCCTGTGCAGCAGTCAGGCTCTGGTCACTTCCCTGAAGGAAGCTTTCCACTTTAGGGTGAGGAAGCAGTGCCACCAGAGGCAGCTCACGCAGGGCATGTGAAGGACACCACCAAATGCAAGCCGTGTCCTCATCTGTTCGCTTGTCCTCCTTCACTTTCCCCCTGCTTCCAGCATTTCCCCCCATTGCTCAGAAAAGTACACAGAAGGCAAGCAAGAGTCAGGAGAAGAAATCTTTCTGCAGGGCAGTGCAGGCCCGGCGGGGCGCTGCTCCCACAGTCGGGGGGCGGTTGCCGCCAGCCTGCCCCATTTGCACACGGCTCGGCCCTGGATGTGTGGCCTCATGCCTCTGCAGGGGGCAGGCAGGAAAGGAGAGAGCCGGTCAGGGAAACAGCTGGGTGTCCCACGCGCCCACAGTCCTGGACCTGGCATTCCAGAACAGAAAACAGCGCCAAAGCCTCAAGTCTCCTGCCATGGATTCCCATTCTAGAAGCACAACTTAGGCTGGTTGAGTCACAGTGGTCAGGAAGGTGGAAGAGCCTCGAAGCAAACAGTGCCAAAGCGCTGGCTCTGCCCTTTCTGGCTGCCAATGAGGGGCCAGGGGAGTTACCAGCTGCAGAGAGAATTCCTCCCGGCTGTACCCCAGCAGCAGCCAGCCTGCTCCCGCCTTTAACAGCTTTTAGGCCTGTTTTTATTTTCAGTCGTTCGGCTTTGTGCATGTTTAACTGCACAAACCACCTTAAATGCCTCCCCCCTCCCCACACCTTTGGATGCACTCCGTATATGAATCCTAAACAGACAAAGGATCAAAAAGTGGCACTGAAGAAGTCAGGTCGAGCCAAATGTGTTAAAAGGCTTTAACTACCAAGGGATAGACCCCAGAGTGACCCTGGATGTGAACTTGGAAACTGAGTATAACTACAAAGGCTCAGGAGAAATTATGCAAACCAAGCAAGCGAAGTCATCAGTGGCTACGCTCCCTGCTCTGCGAGCCATTGGCCCTCGGTGGAACAGTCTTGTGCTCTAAGCAACTAACCTCTGGACGAGACCCTGGCAGGCCCCAGGGTGTCCTCATGAACTCACTGCCTGCGCAGTGCTGAGCTCTAATTGTCCCGAAATACTTCCAGAATTTTCTCAGGATGGTGATGCTACCTTGTCGGCAGCTTCTCCACTAGGCCAAGAGGAGGCTAGGAAGGAGGTCAAAGTGCACCTTCGTCCTGACGGTTGCAGGGACTCTGCGTCCAGCTTTTGGCGGAAGCGAAAGAGTAAATTGTTTGGTCATAGGATGCGATTCTCAGAACGACTTGGAAGGACACATCTGGAAGTAGACAAGGGGAAATCTCACTGAAGAAGAACCTTTCCCGCGGCCCGTGTAGCTGGGTCAGCAGGAGCCAGGACCGCCCCCACCGCCCAGCAGCCCCGGCCCACTGCCCCCTGTTCTGACGGGTGCTTCCAGACCCTGGAACAGAGAAGGGCGGAGGAGACCATTCACATGGAGCGTCGCGGGCCTGCCCGGGCCCCTGGTGAACTGGGTGGCGTGCAGTTCACAAGCGCTTCCCAGGAAGCAGGCGGGGCCCGTCCCTCCACCCTGGGCAGACACGACTGCGCGTAGGAACAAGACGGAGCAGAGAGGGTCTCAGAACGACGCTGCCCGAGCAGACGCTGTCCCCGGAGCCGCGCACGGCTGCCAAGCCCGTTCTCTGACAGCCCCCCCCCCCCCGCAGAGAAGCACGGCCAGGCTGGGCCCAGCCTGGTCTCCCTGCGCTGGCGCTTCCTTAGCAGCTGGCAGCACACACTGTCCCGCCACAGAGCAAGCACGCACCGCGGCCCCCGCTCCGCCAGGCTGTCCTCATTCATCTTTTCCGGTTGGCGCGTGTAAGCCTGGTGGAAGGAAGCGGCGCGGTGCTTCTCAGCCTGCAAGCCTAGTGTTTCCCGCCATCCTACACGTTTGTCTCAATGATCCTCGTAAATGCCCTTGAAGATGCATACCGGGTACATCAGTCCTCCCCAGGCCTCTAAGAAGGGGGCGGCGCTCCAGTTGCTAGAAAAGGGAAGACAGAGGCTTGGCCGGGCGAGGCGGCGAGCCTGGGTCCTCTCTTGCCCCAAACCCAGGCTCTCTTTCCTCCCACGCCTGCTCTGCAGGGCCTTCTCTGCCCAGTGGGAGATCCTGGTCTGCTCGCCCGTGGCCGTGGCCTCCTGGATACTCCGAGCACAGCAGGGAGCTGCGCCCTCCATGCCCGGCCCTGCTCCCTGCCCGGGCTCCACGCCTCTCGCCCCCAGCGCCTCCGGCCTCCGGCTCGGCCTGCTCGCTTCAGCACCAGCACTGGCCTCCAAAAACGCGGTTAGGGCTTAGGGAAGGGTTAAACATGTCCAGATAAGCCCAGCTCTCACAAAAGCAGCAGCATTTACACCCTTTACATTTATGGAAATACTTTCTGCAGGAAAACAACCACAACATTGTGCCGGTTTTTAGGAAGAGAATGGCCAAAGTGTCTTTAATTCACTGTTTACCCGTGAGAATTACTCCCAGGAGTAATCCTGCAATAAAATCTTCCTGGTCTATGAGAATAGAAAGAAATTGAATCAAAAGACTCTATTTCCACTCGTATTTATTCAGTCTGGGAAATTCAGTGGGCCGGAGCGTTAGTATCAGCAGGGGATTCCTTGCTCCTAGCGTTAAATTACTGTCATAATCGCTCAATTATTTCTTCCTTGTACTGTTTAAAATAAAAATCCATCACATTCTATGTTTTTTTCCAGCATTTATTAGGTTGAGTGTTTAGGAAAATCAATTACAGTCAGCCAGGCATGAATTGATGAATGTTCTTGTAATAATTGTCAGTTGTTAAACTGAACGTGCGTTCTCTTTTCGCCCCTTTTCATTTCCTTCAGAGGGCAGAGGTGGCGCAGAGGGAGGCGGAGACCTTGAGGGAGCAGCTCTCGTCAGCCAACCACTCTCTCCAGCTGGCCTCGCAGATCCAGAAGGCGCCGGACGTGGTGGGTAGCCCGGCCCTGCCGGGGCGCTGCCCGCCTGGCCTCGGCAGCTCCGGGCGACAGCTGCCTTATTATTTTTATTTCTAGCGCCTCCTTTTCAGAATCATATTTTAAACAGAACCCGCCCTCTTGGTGGGGAGTGTTTGTAACGGTTCGGGGCCAAAACCTGAAGTCAAAAGGAATTGCTTGACTGACGCTGCCCCGGTGGCTCATGGTCAGCCTGTCGCCCATCCAGCGCCGAGCCGGAGGCTGGGTGAGGTCTGTCACCAAAGAAAGCACCTTCGGCGCCCCTGGAAACTGGGAGAACATGGGTGGAGATCTTCACTGAGTTCCCCCACCCCAGAGTCATCAGGGAAAACCACAGTTTTGTGCTTCTCCCGGATGTGCCCTTCCTTGCAAGAAGCAGTTGGTGGTGAGCTGGGAAGGCCAGAGAGGTACCATGATAACTGCCCGTCCCATTTCCACCTAACAGCTGGCCTCGCTCCCAAGGTGCCCACATTCGGGAGGACTGAGGCTTCCGTCTCAGCGCTTTTGCCTCCTGAGTTTTCTAAGGTGAAGCAAAACAACTCTCAGCCGGAGCTCCCCCAGCTCTTCCCCTCCAGCGCTGCACATGATTGGGAGCAGGGGAGGAGGGGAGCCCACGGGTGTCCAAGCCATGCAGCTGGGCAAGCACTTCGCCGTCCCGAGCCTCAGTTTCGTTGTCTGTGAAATGGGCTTTTTACTAGGATTCAGGGCGTTCTGCTGAGCGCAGAGCCTGCACACAGAGTCGTCCATCAGCCTGCATGGTGACTCTCAGTCTTATTTTCGTGGTTGGCACCTAATCCAGGAATACCAGTTTCTAGGCTCACCTCCATCGCTAGTTCACACACAGACCTCTGTCATACTTGGCCTCAGTTTCTTCCTTTGTAAAACAAGGGATTAAGTCCTAAGTCCCCTCCAGCCCTAAAAGCCTGTGATGAGCGTCTTGCCTTGGCAAGCGTACTTTCCTTATTCATCAAGGTGTGTTGCGCCCTTGCTCTGTGTGCCAGGGCTTGTGGCCGACGCCGGGGAGACAGTGAGGAATGAGACGAGGCCCTTCCCAAGGAGATTCCCACCTAATCAGGAAAAGCCGCGGTGGCGGTGAGTCCATATGTGTTTGGCAGCCTTTGTTTTCACCCAGTCAGTGAAACGGGATCTTGTTCCTTCACATGACGAGGGAGAGGAAGCTCTGAGCACGCGAGCACCTGGCCCTGCCCTGGCGCGCGCTCGGGCAGCCTCCCAGCCAGGGCTTGACGGGGTCTTCTGACGCTCAGACAAAGGGTTTTAGGTGATTCCCCAGGAGCGGAGCGGAAGCACTGGCACACCTAAAGCGGATTTTTTGTTAGAACCGTCTTTTAAGAATGGATTTTCATTTTCTTTTTTAAAACTAACATGGCATAAAACATGTTAAATGAGCGTTTCAGGATAAAGAAAAATAGTTTTCCATTTTTGACGCATCATGTCCTTCGTATGTCGTGGACGCTAGTTCTTTTAACCGAAGTATACGCTTGGCTCGGCGACACCCCCTCCTCTGGCTGCAGCTGGACTGGAGCAGGGCACAGCCGAGGCCAGGAGGAAGCCGTAGGGGGCGGCGGGGGCTTGAATCGGAACCTGCTTCCCGGCCTCTGGGGCTTCTTGGTCCCACGGAGGAAGCCATCCATTCTCACGCGTCCACACCGGGCTCCTGAGCGAAATGTTTTGACTGAGGATTTTTGGCACTATTCTGGGCTGCAGCAACCAAAACATTTCAGAAGGAAATGAATGTCCTTGCAGGTAGAGTAAGCTGTGGGCCCTGGGGTGCTCGCACACTCCATCATCGCTAAGTGCAGTGTTTACATGGCATTGCTTCAGTCTTCCGGGGGCGGCCCTGCAGGGGCTGGCATCGGCCTTGCGTTCCCCCATCGGCAGGAGCTCAGCCAGTTGGGGAGCCAACGTGGGGACCCGGGCCAGCGGAAAAATGGGCTGTTGGGTTTGGCGGGCACAACTCAGCAGAGAAATAGTAGGTCTATAGACACAGCAGAGGCCCCAGCGGATCCCGTAGTGTCGCGGCGGAATCGGCAGTTCTCGAAGGCGAGCAGTCCCTTGGAGAGCAGGGCTTCCTAGGATTATTTCACTTCCACGTCATCACAGCAGTCATCAGAGGACAGTATTATTGTTGCCATCGTTTTACACAGGAGGAAACTGAGGCTCAGAAGAGCTGGGTCATTTGTCCAAGGTCACTCAGCTCAGGCACATGAGAAAGCTGGAATCTGAACCTGAGCTTGTTCTACTCCAAAGTCCTTTCTTTTTTCACCACCTTCCCTCATATGTATAGGAAGATAATTTGCAGACTATTTACAGATAAGTTGGCGAGCGCTCCTGGTGGGATCTGGCCTTCCTTACCGCTGGCAGTGGCAGCAAGAGAGGCGGTGAGAAGGGAAGTAAAACAGCTTCCCGAGCCCTCGCCTGTTCCCCCCAGTGGGGTAAAGAGGAAGGATTAGCTCTGGCTTCGAGCGTTGCCACAGGCCATTTCCCAATCGGGCGTCCCTGGCGCTGAGCAGTGCTTCGGCATCTTGTTCATATCTAATATGAAAATGGCTGCAAGACAAAAGAGATGATTCTCCAGCATCTTCCAGGCCTGGTAGGAGGACTCAGTAGGCAGTTGTGTGTGACTGGTGATAGTTTGTGCAAGTGGGTTGGAAGTAAGGGGAGACGCCTGAGCTCGGAGACAAAGTTGGCCAGCACCCCGCGTCAGTTTCTGTGTGCGCGTTTCTCTCTGTACGCGCACCAGCCCTGCTGTCAGCACTCTGGCTCTTCCGCTTTTTCCAGCGCGGTGAGTCTGCAGAGCGCGCCTACCTCTCTCTTGGCGTCTGGACCGCGAGGACTCACGGTCCCCAATACCCAGCACCTTAGAGGGCTGAAGAACTCCCTATAGGGCTTGGAACCCTGGAGCTGTGGGGGTTTCCCTGCTGGACAGACGTGGGGTCTCCCCCGCCCACAGAGGGCCTGTCATCCTGCTTGTCGACCCCGCCGCGGTCAGTTGTTCAGGTGTTCAGGTGACCCTCAGGGAAGGTCAGCTTCCGCCCTTCTTCCCTGGGCTTGTCTGAGCCGGGGCCCTGGACCTGGCTCCCACCCGGTCCCCAAGGAGTTCCCAGGCCCCAGCGCACGCTCTTGAATCACCGTCTCCAGGGCAGGACCTGCGCCTGTCTTAATTTCCGGGGGTGCCATTACGGTTCCACAAACTGCGTGGCTTCAGACCACGAATCTTGGTTCTCGCAGTCCGGAGCCTGGAAGGCCGAAATCGAGGTGGTGCAGGGCTGCGCTCCCTCCGACGCCTCCAGGGACGGATCTGCTCCCCGCCCCTCTCCCAGCCGCGGTGGCCCCAGGCCCCTCCACGGTGGCGGCAGCAGCTACATCCCCCTCTCTCTTTCGTTTGTGCCCAAACTTGCCCTCTTCTTAGGACCCCGGGCATATGGGACGAGGGCCCTTGTCTGTGAATCAGGTCTTCAAAGACCCTCTTTCCAAGTGGGCACTTCACGGGGTGGGGGCTAGGACTGGAACGGGTCATCTGGGGGGACACAGGTCAACGTAACAGAACCCACAGGTTTTCTAAAGCGCCAACAGGTGATCCTGACGTGACTGAGCCTCCGGCAGACCCGACCGCCAGTGGCCCCAGCCCTCTTTTTTTGTTGTTTTTCATGGGTTTTTTTGTGTTTTTTTGGGATTTTGGGTGTTTTTTGTTATTGTTTAAAAGATTTATTTATTCTCCCCCCCCCCCCATTGTCTGCTCTCTGTGTCCATTCACTGTGTGTTCTTCTGTGTCTGCTTGCACACTTGTCAGCGGCACCGGGAATCTGTGTCTCTCTTTGTTGCATCATCTTGCTGTGTCAGGCCTCCGTGTGTGCGGCGCCACTCCTGGGCAGGCTGCGCTTTTTTCAAACAGGGCAGCTCTCCTTACGGGGTGCACTCCTTGCACGTGGGGCCCCCCCTATGCGGGGGACACCCCTGTGTGGCACGGCGCTCCTTGTGCACATCAGCACTACGTGTGGGTCAGCTCACCACACAGGTCAGGAGCCCTGGGTTTGAACCCTGGACCTCCCGTGTGGTAGGCGGACTCTATCTGTTGAGCCACATCCACTTTCCCCCAGCCCTCCTCGAATCCACATGTGCTGCCTCCTGATTGCCCTTCTCGGGTGACCTTGACTGCCGTGGAGGTTTGAAGGCTGCCTTTCCCCCACGTGTTCACCAGGCTCCTCTGTCATCCCAGGTGGTCCCCATGTTGCTCAGATGCTCAGGCCGCTCCCCCACCCGCCGCCTCCCCGTCGTTTCGGGCCTCCTCCATTTCCCTCTTAGAGCCCCCTTGTGTCTTTACCCTGCGACAGCCAGGAGTGCCACCGAGTCGAGGCGGGAGCGAGCCACAGGTTGGGCCGAGGGTAGGATGGTGTCTTCTCTCTTCTCGCTAGGGCTTACTGCTTTGGGGTGTCCGGCCTTAGAAAGACAGGTATGGCTGTTGCTACCGATTGAACGAGGAATCTGTGCCTCGGGCTCCTGGGAGCTCAGGGACGTGCCCACCCTCACGCAGTCAGCCCGCGGCTGAGCCAGGCTGCCCCCAAGGTCGGCCCGCACCCGTGCCTCCGTCCTGGTCCACGCTCCGTGCTGAGAGTTGCAGTTTGATCTTTAGCAGCCAGGCCACCGATCCCTGATGCGTCCATCGCCCTGCACTTAGCCGGGCTGAGGTCAGCTCGCCTTTGGCTTACTCTGCCCGAGCTTCCCTACAAGGGCTTTAAGCCGCTGTAAGGGCTGGCATCCGCCAGTCGGTGACCCCCGTCAGGCTGACCCCCCCAGGAGCCTCCGTCTTGTCTCCTTCCTGCTTCAGAGCCCTAGGGGGCCCTACGGCCAGCGCTGCTCCAGCCGCCATCCCGAGCGGCCACGTTTGGCACCAGCGTGCTCGGTGCGCTTCGGGCTGGGCCTCCCAGCGCCGGCCCCTCCTCCTGTCCCGCTCCCTGCCCTCCGGCCTCTGCCCACCCGCGGTGCCCCGCCTTCCTCCGGCTCCCACCCTGGAGCGGAGCCCCCTTCCTTCTCAGCCTGGGCCCATCTCTCCCTTCCTGGGGCCCGTCTCCACGGCTCCTCCCAGCGTTCTCTCAGAGGCCCTTGGCCTCCTACTGCTGCCTCCCCCGGCTCCCCGCTGCGTCCAGGCGGAGCGCCCCAAGCCCTCCGTAGTGAAGGAGCTTTGTTTTGTTTTTATTTTCCAACCTACTGCAGATGGATGGTTTTATCGAAGACAATACAAATGGCACAGCAGTGTCAAGTTGCTCCATTTCTGTTCTCATCCCACCATGGACTGGCCCCAGTTTGAATGGGCGGCTGTCTGTGAGCGCCCTGCGGAACTGCTTTGCACAGCATGTGTCCCTTTAAAAAGCTGCAGGAGGGTGCACAGGGCCCCAGGGCCAGGTGCAGGGTCAGGAGAGATGAACTTATATCACAACACGGCCCGTGTGCAAATCAGTCACAGAGGAGGCACTTTCCACGCAAAGCTTCCCAGTCTTCAGCGGTAAAGGCCTCGATTTGCCAAGAGGGAGTCGTGGAAAATTTTTTCCCTGGGTGACTGGCTCTCCCGGCGGTGGAAAACTCTGGACAAACACATCTGTGCATGGGACAAGCTGGCCGCGCTCACCTGCTAGGGCCACGGCCACCACCCCCTCTGGCCCCGTGTAGAATGGCGCTCTGTGGTGCGCCGTGGCTCCCCACCACTGCCGCCCCGTCCTCCCCAGGCACGTCGCCCAGCCCTGACCGCCACCTGCTTGGCAGGAATGTACCCAAAATCGTTCAGAGCCATGCCTATTTTTAAAACTTGAAAAAAGAATGGTTTTAGTCCTTGAAGCAGAATTGTGGATGACTTTTTCTTTTTTTATACCTCTTTTCTGTGTTGCAAGTTTTCTACAAGGGGCTTTTTTTAAGAAACAAATTAAGTTTGTAAAATCAGTTATCATATGAGTTTCTAAGCAAAGGAACCCCAACTATATATCTTCAACATCTTTTAACTCTTTGTTGAAAAAGCTGGCTCTTGAGAATCAGCTTCTCAAACAATATCTCAACTTGAGCACAATTTCTTTAATAATGAAACCAGAGGACATTGAGTCACCTTGTGATAGAAAAGTCTGAACACGTTGGAATGTTCTAGGTGCTCTCGCTCCTCAGAGCCGTCCCTGTTGCTGGTCCTTTGCTGGAGCACCCCCCACCCCTCAGCTATTGGCGGGGCCCCTCTCTCCGCCTTCCCCGTCTTTGCTCCAATGTCACCTTTTCAATGAAACTTCTCCTGACCGTCTTAATTAAACATGCCGGCTCAACTCCCGACCCCCAGCCCCCTTCCCTGTTTTTTCCTTCCCGAAGCACTTACCACCATCCAACACTTCCCATCTTACTAAGAAACGTATTTATTGCATCCTTCCTACCTGACCCCCACTAGAAGGTCAGCTCTGTGAAGGCAGGGACTTCTGTCCTCTTTGTTCACTGCTGTGTGCCGGGTACGTGGTAGGTGCACGATCCTTGATGAACAGCTGGATCCAGGTTGCAGCAAACTTTAATAGGAAGGTGGGGCAGGGAGGCCCGCGGCCAGGAGGTCACCAGCCCCATCCTCAGGCTGCGGGTTTTTTGCCCCGGTTGCCTGCACAGATGCCCCGGGCAGCTGCCTGATGCCGGCGCAGTTGTGTCATTTCTTTTCCTCCGCAGGAGCAGGCCATAGAGGTGCTGACCCGCTCCAGTCTGGAAGTTGAATTGGCTGCCAAAGAGCGGGAGATCGCCCAGCTGGTAGAGGACGTGCAGAGACTGCAGGCCAGCCTCACAAAGCTGCGTGAGAACTCGGCCAGCCAGATCGCCCAGCTCGAGCAGCAGCTGAGCGCCAAGAACAGCACGCTCAAAGTAAGGGCACCGCGGACGCCCCCGGGGCCCAGGCGGCCCCCAGGGAGGGAGGGCGGGACGGACGGGCGCGTGCGCGCACACACAGAGCGGGAGGGCTGGACGGACACATGTAGGCATCCACGGGAAGGGAGGGCTAGAGGACATGCACACACCCCTGCTGCCCCACCGGCCACACAGGAGGAGGGCCTGGGCACACGCACACACACCCCTCTACCACGCGACCACGTGCAGGAAAGGGCGGTGGATGCAAGCACAGCGTCCATGCTTGGGCCCAGAGGACACTCCGTCAGGGTCAGCTGGCCCCACGCAGCTTGGTGGGGCGTTTCTTGCTCCCTTGTCCCTACCCACATCGCAAGCGAGTCAGTAGGTTGCTTCTGGGCTGTGCCCTGGTGTCTGGTTGTGTGCCAGATGCAGTGACCATGGCAGGTGGCCTCATCTCAAAAGTTGCTTATTTGCCCTGCCTTGGCTGTTACATAAGGCATAACTCATTTTTGTTGTCTGCAAAGATAATGATTTTATTAGGGATCTCCAGGGAAATAGAATCAATTGAAGATAAATATATTATGTAAATATTAGGAGATTTTATTATAGGAATTGGGTCCTGCAGCTGTCGGGATGGGCAAGTCAGAATTCCATTGGGCAGGCCACGGTGGGAACTCCAAGCTTTTTGATGAATTCCCCAGGAGAAGCTGCTGGCGGAAGTAGAGATGGAAATTCTCCCTTTGGATTGCTAAAATCATAAGTTCTCCCTTTAAGGCCTTCACCTGACTGGATGAGACTGCTCTCATTGTTAAAGGCCATCTCCTCAACTGATTGTAGATGTCACCAGCCACAGATGCAATCAATTTACTGATGATTTAAGTCCACAACATATCCTCACAGTGGCAGTCAGGCCGGCGCTGGGCCAAACAACCTGACGCCATAACCTGGCCAAGTTGACACATGAACTCAGCTGTCACAGTCCACCCCTTGTCAACTTGGCACCCACACAAATCTCCTTAAACCATACTTCATCTCTAAATAAAAGTAGCAGTCATACTTCCACCTAACAATGCTCACCTGTCCTTCGTACAACAGGACACGTGCTAACTCTCCCCAGAATAGGGTACAAGTCCTTGGGTAATATTCACTCTTAAACTTGATATGCTATAACTTAAATACTAAGAAATAAGTTAATACAACTTATGACTTATGATAAGGGCATACGATAGGGAAGAAGACAAAGACGTTTGCTTTATGTATAGATACAAGTATTCATAACAAAACAAGAAATATTCATAGCCATTAAAGGCCTCATTTCTGTAACTGGTCACATGGCCATAGCTGGTGTTTATACAACTCCTCCTTCCACTGCCCTTTCCTATTTCCCTTTACCCTCAGCAAGCGCCTTGGCTGGTCGTGGTGCTGTGCCTGGTGGGGGGACCCAAACCTTCATTCCTGAAGGGTCTGGACCTTGAGTGTCCTGCCTGGGTTGGGCTGTCGCAGATGTCCATCGACTTCACTCACAGGGCGTGGTAGTACTAAGGGACGCCCTGGGCCTCCATTGCACAGTAATGGTTCTAGTTCCCCTTGATGATCAGGATCATTCACCCCAGCCAGTGGAGTGACTCCCTTCTTTGCCTATTGATTCAGAGGCATGAGGAGCCCAGAGTGGCCAGGGGGCAGTCAACTTCCAGTTCAGTGGAATCACTGTTGTGCCTCTTGGTGGAAGCACTCCTCCTTTTGCAACTAAGACCTTAAGCAGACCTTAGCAAAGCTGAAGGTTGTGGGGACAAGAAGCAAAAGTTTTTCTAGTGAATCACTAGGGGTAATAGAGAGTGAAGCCATTCTCATTTCCACCAATTGATTCCTGGATCCATGAATCCTGGCTGTGGGAGAAAGAGTACCATAGATCAGGTACTGATTTAGAGCATACATAGCCTCCTGGAGGACATTTCTCCAGCCCGGTAAGGTATTGCCACCTAGTTGACACCATAATTGAGTCTTTTTGTTTTTTTAAGATTTGTTTTCTTTCTTTCTTTCCCCTCCCCGCCCCCCGTTGTCTGCTCTCTGTGCCCATTCGCTGTGTGTTCTTCTGTGTCTGCTTGCATTATCAGGTGGCACTGGGAATCTGCGTCTCTTTTTTTGTTGCATCATCTTGCTGCATCAGCTTTCCGTGTGTGCGGCGCCATTCCTCGGTGAGCTGCGCTTTTTTTTCCACACAGGGCGGTTCTCCTTGCAGGGCACACACCTTGTGCATGGGATACCCCTACACAGGGGCACCCCTGCATGGCAGGGCACTCCTTGAGCACAGCAGCACTGCACATGGGCCAGCTCACCACACAGGTCAGGAGACCCTGGGGATCGAACCCTAGACCCTCCATGTGGTAGACAGATGCTCTGTCATTTGAGCCATGTTCACTTCCCCATAACTGAGTCTTCAAAGGCCATTCCACTGTTCTATCCATCTGCTTCAGAATGATGGGGAACACGGGAAAACCAGTGAATGCCATGAGCATGCACCCATTCCCATACTTCCTTATCCATGAATTGGGTTCCTCGATCAGAAGAACTTTTGTGTGGCATACCATGACAGTGGCTAATGCATTCTGTAAGTCCACAGGCAGTAGTTGTGGCAGAAACATTGCATGCAGGGAAAGCAAATCCATGTCCAGAGTACACATCTATTCCAGGAAGAATAAAATATCCCTTCCATGATCAAAGTGGTACAGTGTCATCAACCTGCCACCCCAGGTAGCAGGCTGATCACCTCAGGGAATGGTGCCATACTGGGGACTAAGTATTGGTCTCTGATGCTGTGAGGTTGGACACTCAGCGTGGCTGTAGCCTGATCAGCCTTGGTGAGTGGATGTCCATGTTGCTGAGCCCATACATGTAACTTCCGTCCCTCCCACCGTGACCACTTTGTTCATGAGCCCATTGGGCAATGGCACGACTGGCTGGGGAAAGAGTCTTAGTACCTGCAACACCGCTTACCCTGTTCACTTGATTATTAAAATCTTCCTCTGCTGAAGCTATCCTCTGGTGAGGACATAGGACACAAATATCTTCATGTTTTTTATCCACTCAGAAAGGTCTATCAATATACCTCTCCCCCAGATCTCTTTGTCACCAATTTTCTAATCATGTTCCTTCCAATTTCCTGACCATCCAGCCAAGGCATTAGCCACAGCCCATGGATCAGTATACAAATGCACATCCAGCCATTTCTCCTTCCAAGCAAGATGAACAGCCGGGTGCACTGCTCCAAGTTCTGCCCACTGGATGGATTTTCCTTCATCACCATCCTTCAGGGATGTCCCAGAAAGGAACTGTAGTGCTACAGCTATCCACTTTTGGTGGTACCTGCATATCTTTTAAAACCATCTGTAAACCAGGCCCTTAGTCAACTGATTGTAGGGACACCACAGCTCCGAGACACCACAGCTGCAGGCTGGGGAAAAGAAGGTAATGTGGCAGAACTGGGACCATTGGCATTTGACCCATGTCTTCAGTTAATTTGCTTTTGCCTTCAGGGCCTCCTCAAGCCCCATCTTGTATATACTACTTCCATTTGAGGATGGAGTGCTGCTGTGCACACCCAACTTTATGGCTTGGTGGGTCAGACAACATCCAGTTGATAATAGGCAGCTTAGGTCTCATGGTAATTTGGTAACCCATGGTTATGCATTCATTTTCTACCAAGGCCACATAGCAAGCCAAAGACTGTTTCTCAAAAGGACAATACTTATCTATAGAGATTGGCAGGGCTTTGCCCTAAAATCTTTAGAGTCTGGCTTATGACTCTCCTGTAGGGACCTGCCAAGGCTCCAAACAACAACTGTATTTGCCACTGGATCTGCTGGATCATATAGCCCAAGTCACAGAGAAGTTTGCATGTCAGCCTGGGCCTGTTGCAGAGCCTCCTTTTGTTCCTGTCCCCGCTCAAAACTGGCAGCTTTTTACATTACTTGGTAAGTGGGCCAGAGTAGCACAAAGAAGCCAGAAGCTTCAGCAGAGGAGGATATGTTGTCTCCAAATTCCAAAGAGGCCAGCTATGTATTTTGCCTCTTTTTTGTTGTAGGAGGGGCCAGATACAACAGCATATCCTTCACCTTAGAAGGGATATCTCTACTTGCCCCGCATCACTGGGAGGGTATCTAGAAATTTCACAAAGATGAAAGGGCCCCACATTTTTGTTGGATTTATGTCTCACCCTCTTTAGACACAAATGCCTTACCAATAAATCTAGAGTGGTTGATATTATCAGTATAATGGGCCAGTGTGACATCTTGAGGGAGGGAGAGACAATCAAGGTCCCTGCAGACTAGGTTATGACATAGGGCTGGAGAGCTGATATATATCCCTAAGGTAGGACCGTGAAGGTAGATTGCTGGCCTTGTCAGCTGAAAGCCAACTGTTTCTGGTGGTCTTTAATAACAGGTATTGAGAAAAAAAGCATTTGTCAGCTCAATAGCTACATACCAGGTACCAGACCTGGAATGTAGCTATTGCTCAAGCAGTGATACCACATCTGGAATAGCAGCTGCAAGTGGAGTTACAGCCTGCTTAAGTTTATGATAATCCACTGTCATCCTCCAAGATCCATCTGTTTTCCACACAGGCAGCCTGGTAGAGTTGAATAGGGTTGTGGGAGGAATCACTACCCCTGCGTCCTTCAGGCCCTTAATGGTGGCACAATATCTGCCATCCTTCCAGGAATGCAGTATTGCGCTTGATTTAGTAATTTGCTAGATAAAGGCAGTTCCAGTGGCTTCCACTTGGCCTTTCCTACCATAATAGCCCTCACTCCACAAGGTAGGGAACCCATGTGGTGATCTGCCAGTCGCTGAATATATCTATTCCAATTATGCATTCCAGAACTGGGGAAAAAAACACAATGGATCTGGGGGTCCCCTGAACCCACTCTGAGATGGACCTGAGCTAAAACGCCATTGATCACCTGATATCCATAAGCCCCTACTTGGGTAAATCACAGTTACATATCGGGTCTCCTGGAATTAATGTCACTTCTGAACCAGTGTCTAATAATCCCTAAAGTATCTAATCATTTCATTTTCCCCAGTGTACAGTTACCCTAGTGCAAGGCCAGAGATCCCTTTGGGGAAGGCTGTTTAAGGAAGATTAACAATATATATTTTCGGCAATGTGAACCTCAGCCTTAAAGGATTCTGGGTCCATAAACCTTCTCAAGTCTGGGAATAGATTGAGAGGCCAAGATTCTCTGTTTTTGTGATTCAAGTAAGACTTTGTCAAAAAAAAGAAAAAAAAAAAAATTGGTAGACTGCCCATCTATTTCACTTCCAGGTACCACATGATCAACCAGCCATAGCAAGTCAGACTATTCTGATTACTACTTTGACTTTATTGTCCTTTATGATAGCCACACCCACCTTGTCTTTGGTGATTAAGTGCTGCCACTTGGCTCTTGCCATCCCAGGATCCAAGTTAAGTGGCAGCAGTTCCCACAGTAATGTCTGACCTGTGGAAAAGAATGATCCCAGGGCTCTTCAGGGATGATGGAATTAATCTCATATATTTACCCCTCATCCTCCTGGGGAAAGGTGTGTCCTCTGGACATTCCTGGGGCGGGTGAGCTGGTCTTACATGATAAATCCGCTCTAACAATTCAGTCTCTCCGCCTTTGGAATGCCTCATCTAGAGTACACCAGGGCAATTCTGGCATTTCAACCTCAAGCACCATAGGCCACCTTTTGGTCCCTGCTTCAGCCAATCCCCCAGACAAACTTAGAGCCTTTCCATCCCCTCAAGCTACAACACTGAAGCCAGAATCTCTGCTTAGTGGGCTCATATCAATAATTTTAGCCTCATGCAGCTTTATGTTCCTTCCACCATTATCCCACGCCTTTAATATCCATTACCACATATATTCCCTGACTTCTGTCTATACAAGTAGGAAAAATCATGCAATTCCTTTGGAGTGTAACACATTTCCTCAAGGGTCACACTTTGTATCTCACCTTTTGGGGCCTGTTGGAACTTTAGTCTAGTTATAGGTCTGGAAAAAAGGGGGGTGGTAGAAGTAGGTCATGAAAGGAATGGAAGTGTCTTGCCAGCCAAGTGCCTCAGAGTATTCTGTTGCAGTTTCATCTGGTAAAACAGGATTAATCTCTTCAGGCAGAGGTGTGGGAGTTGTTCCCTCAGGGGAGGCAGATATAGGTTTTCCCGCACAGCAGGGTTAATCTCTTCAGGTGAATGTTCCATGGCTGTTTCTACAGGGCAGGCTCGGGGTCCGGTGGCTATTTCCTCAGAGCAGACTATTACAGGTTTCTCTGGCAAAGAAGACTGAGTGGAATGTAGGTTTCAGCGCCCCACCACCGTTATCAACCCATATGTTCCCATTGCAGTTACCAGGATCCCATTCCTTTCCAATCAACACCCTTACTTTAACAACAGATACTCTGCAGGATGAGAATTCAATATATGTTGTAATTCAACCACTTCCACGGCAACACTCTAAGTCCGGTTTTCTGAAGACTCAGGACGCACAGAGAAACGTTCACGTCCTTCATGCAGCACTTAGGTTGGAAATTTGAAACCTTGAATTCATTCCTCTTTAACAACTGTTTTGGTGTGTTTAGGTACAACCAGCCAACGTCATTATTATACTTACTAGCTCCACGAATCTCTGTTAAGGTGTCAAGTACACTCTCACTCAGAGCCTTGTCTCTTATGAGCACTTGAATAGCTATATCCAGTGGTCATATTTTGCATATATCTATTGCCAGTTCATGCCAAGGACTCTCTGCCATTATTTCTGTCCTTGGAAATAAGGTCATTAGTGCTTTGAATCTAATCAGATTAAAGAACCAGTTTCAAACACCTCAGAACCATCTCAGGAATCTCATCCTTAAGATTCTGTTTCTTAACCACGGCCAGTACCAAATTGTATTAAGTTTCTCTAGGGAAACAGAACCAACAGGTTATGAAGTTTGTTATAGGAATTGGCTCATGCAGCCGGAAATGCACAAGTCCAAAATCCATGGGGCAGGCCACAAGCTGGGAACTCCAACAAAGAATTTTGATGAATTCCCCAGGAGAAGGTGGCTGGCTGAAGTAGAGATGGAAATTCTCCCTTCACACTGCTGAAATCATCCCCACTTATTTTATGAACTTCCAACTGATTAGATGAGACTTCTTTCATTGTTGAAGGCAATCTGCCCTTTGTTGATTGTAGATGCAGTCAGCCACAGATGCACTCAACTGATGCTTTAAATAAAAATATCCCCACAGTAGCAATTAGGCAAGTTTTGCTTGGCCAAATAACGGAGACCATGACCTAACCACATTGACACATGAACTTAACCGTCACAATGGTTAAATTTTTTTCTGCTTTAAAAGCAAAAGTGACTACTTGGAGGTTTTGTTGTTGTTGTTGTTATTTTCTGTGTGAGCTTCAACCATCCGCAAAAGTCTTCCCCTCAAATGAGAACAGCATGAACAGGCCCCGGGCCTGTCCCCCTTGGCCTTTCCCCTCAGAAGCACTAAATTGCTGGGGTCCCAGCAAGTCTGTCCCCTCGCCTGCTTGCTGGCCTGCGCTCACAGGCTCCGGCGGCACGCTCGGCTCTCCCTCGCTGGCTTCTTGCTTGCCTCCTTGGGGTGGATCTCCCACTTTGTGAGAAGCAGCTGAGGGCCGCGTCCTGGAAGACACCATCCGGCATCTTTGGGATTACATTTGCCATTGGCCCTGGTGTCTGCTCCTCTCATCAGCCTGCCCAATGGTACCCAGGATTTCTGACCCCCCCCCCTTTTTTTTATTTCTACATCAAATATAATTTGCTCATGTTATAGCCATTTCTGACCCCAGCAGTGGCATTATGATTAGATAATTTGCCCTTTGTTCCTATGTTAGAGTTAAAGGGCATGCTTGGATACCATCTGCACACAACCGGTGAGAGGGAGCTGTAGACCTTACCATTTTTTTTTTATCATAGAGCAATTTCTTCTAAATCAGTTAAGGTTTTAATGTTTGCCTTCACAAAAAATGAAACGCAGTTTCACAAATTAATGTTCTTTACCCATATCTTGGGGGAATTCTTTAATACTGTGCAGTTAATGAAACAATTCAGCAATACTTCTTCCAAAATTATTGCTCCCTTATCTTCATCTGATCTAATAATCAAAACATGTCCTCTGGTAACAAGGCTCTCTGATTTTAATTATCTTAACCCCTTGTCGCCAGGAGTAAAGATTTCCCGGAAATCAGGCCCACACACAGAAACCACCAGCCTTCCCCAAATGAGTACATCCACCTCCCCCACCCCGAAGGAATGCAGTTAATTGAATGAGATATCTTCTCAGGGCTCTTTTTTTTCCTAATGTGCATAATTTATAGTCTCAAATCAAAAGTAAGCAGTGATACAATTATTAGGAAAATATTTTATGAATGAGACCTGTCAAATTGGCCACCTGACGCTTCTGCGACGGCTCTCCGGCCGGGCAGCGGGGCCGGGCGGGCTGCACCACCTTACCACGGGGCTTTGCGTTCCTTCCTCCCCTCCCATCTGCTCTCCCCACCCCTCTTCACTTTTTTTTTTTTCCTTCTTGGACCATGTTTTGCAACTTAGTGGTCTCTAAGATACATTGCGGGGGGCTTAAGTTGGGGGTGCTCTTTGGGAAAGGATACTGCCGCTTCCAGCCCGTCTCTCAGGTTTTGGAGTTGTGGGTGGTTTTGCCGTTAGCACATGACAGTGGTTTGGGACAAATGCTAGTGTGTTTGATGACAGTCACTGGTGGGGGATGTCTCCCACAGGCCAGTGGCTCCTAATGGGCAGACGATTGGAGTATTTTCACCCAACAAAATCTAGAAGTTCCTTGCTGGTAGGCTCTGCTGAGTCTGTTTTGAGGCTGATTGGCTTGCTTTCTCCAGCACCTTGCAACTCCACGTTTTTGCCACTCATGTTTCTTCCTTTCGCTTAGACAGTTGGTGCAGTTCTGTGAGGAATCTCGACAGCTGGATGTCCACGAGTCTTTCTTCCCCAGCAAAGCGCACAACAAATGCCTCCCATCCACAGATAGTGACCCATCCTCTAACCTTTACGTAGACATCGAAACAGCCTCAGAAGTGGGAGGCGTTGCTTCCTTCCCAGTCTGACAAGCATTGGAGCACAGTGCCACTTTGAAAGGACAATTCTGTATTGGTAATTAATGAAATAACCAGACTGCTAGTGCAAGGCTGCTATTTTTGATAACTCTCTATTCTGTGGTCTTCTGTTGGAACACTTTACTAGAAAGGCAGTATAATTAGGCAGTCACCTGCATTATACTCACTATAGCATAGAAAATAATGCCACCAGTAGCTTCAATTTAAAATGGGTATTTATAAGAAAGGCTGGCTACAAGAATGCCAGTCTCCCATAGGGAAGAATTAGATTTTCTAAACATGCTCTAAAGAACAGTACTTCCCACCAGGTGGGTGGGCACATGTATTAGAATCACCTGGGGGACCTGCTTCCCAACCCTCCGAACCCCCTCCCCAGCTTCTGAGATTCTGCCGGGTCGTGTCGAGCCACCGTGGGAGCATGCTTTCTCCCTCAAGTGTGTTGGGGCAGGAAAAAGGGCTAGCAGTCACTTCTCTAGAATCCTCCAGTGCCTTCTAGACTCACTAGGCATGCCTTTAGACTCTGCCTCTTTGGCGATGGAAGCTTCCTTATCCGGCAGCGTGCATCCGATGCCGCATCCCCATCCACTAACTCCGTGCAGAGGCTGCACTCAGTGAGATCTGTACTGGCACTTAGCGGACTTCCCCGTTTACAGAGCTCTAGCGACCACATAGGCCAAGCCTCACTGCGCTACTTTGGCTGGGCCTGGAAGGCGCTGCAAGCCGTGCCGTGAGGGGAGGAAGGAGTGGGCCTCTGATGATGAGGAAGGAGAGTGGCCATCACAGATGCGAGAGGCCGAGGGGAATCTGCTGGCTGGAAGCGCGAGGCCCTGGAGAGAGCACACTGGGAGGCAAACTGGCAGAAACAGGCTCTTGCTAGAGGGCCATGAATTCTGCTTCCACGTTGATGTGTGGGATCTGGCAGGCAGTAGCTGGTCAAAAATGGGTGCCTATAAAATTGTCGCCAATCACTTGGTATTGCTGGAAATGCTGGCAATTCCTTTATAGGAATCTTATGATGCATCCTTTTGGAAAGACACCAGTTGGTGAATCATAGTCACTCAGTGAATCCAGGTTTTTCACGTGCAGACAGTCCCCAACTGAAAGGACATCCAGCTGACCATGACATGCAGTGTCCAGGAGCCCCAGATTCTGAGCCGCGTCCCTCCCGGTCAGCAACAGCACTGCTCTGTGAGGCGCCCATTGGCCCCGTGCCTGGGCCCATCTGGGCCCACCTAGACAACGGCTCCTGCAAGTTGGAAGTGACCTGTGACCTGTTTGCCGGACAGAGGTTGCTGCCTTCTCTGTCCAGAGCCAGCTCCCTGCTCTTTGCACCCCAATGTCCAATGTGCTGGAGCATCAGGGCCTCCAATGTCACCACCACCCTCCTCCCATCTGACCCTGAGGGTCTCATCTTTTCTTCTTGCGCTCTCAGCCTCCCAAGCATTCAGAAGGGTTCCAGGAAGAGTCGGGCTTATCCCCCATCCAGGTACCAGGCATCCCTGGGGCCATCCCCCGTGCCCTGCAGAAGTAGCGCCTACCTCTCCCCCAAGGAAGCAAGAAGGCCAGGTGCTCAAACCCCAGGTGTATCCGGGGGAGCTGAGCACACGAGGAAGGGCACCCCGGCCAGTCCTGGACAACGCAGGCGCAGCGTCGGCGGGCCTGCGCCCAGACCCCCACCTTGACCACGGAGCTTAGTCTCAACCGAGCCAGTCTGGCTCCAGACCTGCTGAAAGCCCACCTCTTCACCCCAAAGGAGAAAGTCGCGTCTGTAAGCGTCAGTGCAGGCGCGCCCTGCTCTCAGTCTGTGTTTGGTGGCAGAGAGGTCTCGCTGCCCTGGCCACATGCCCTTTCTCCCTGTAACGCCCACACGCTGTGGCTCTGCCACCCCCTCACCCCCCGCTGGGCAACTGAAGACACAGCCTTTTCTGCAGGGCTGGGCCTTCGTCAGACCTGCCACAGGGCCCTATTTTACAACTTGATTGCAATCGACAGCTTTTACAAATTTAGTGCCCCATTTGCTGTATGCCAAAATACTTTGCATTTTAAATTATTTAATTTAAATGGAATTTCAGAACACCATATAGATAATTCTTCAGTATTCAAGAGGTATCTGATGAGCACCTACTAAGACCCTGGGACCGTGTGTGTTTCTGACCTCGTGAGAACGCTCTGGTCTGTGTGGCCCTGGGTGGCCTGCACGTGCTTGTCCTACACTGACCCCTCCAGGCCCCCCCTCTGCCCTTGGGAAACGCTCTGAGTTGTTCCTCTCCCCCTTTTCCACACGGGGAGCCTGAGGCCCTGGCAGCCCAGGCCCGCCCTCTGAGGTCCCACTCAGCCGGGGCAGGACGGGGTCTCAGACACCTGCCCTTCCTCCATGTAACACCCGCAGGTGTCCTTAGACATGATTTCTTTCTAGATTACCCCAGTTCCCAGTTGCTGCTTCTGTCACCCTGGGCAAGTGGCTGCCAGCGCAGTGGGAACACCGGGAGATGACAGCAGGGACATGAGAACGTCCCAGACTCAGCCCCTGGTGACCTTGAACTCCAGAGCCTCCTTAGATGCCACTGAGGCATATGGAACCCCACTTAGTGGGATGGGGTGATAGTAATAGCCACCACCGCTGTGCCCCGTGCCCAGCCCCTGCCGGGCACTAGGCCACGTAATCCTCACGCCTGCCCTGTAAGGCGTACACTGTTATCCCCGTTTCGTAGATGAGGAAACTGAGGCCCAGAGAAGTGAGGCAGCTCGTCCCAGGACATGCTGCAGCTGAGTGGCAGAGCCCGGCCGAGGCCCAGCTCGGTGGGACTCCGGACCCCAGACTTCGTCCCTTCCCCTCCACCCCTCGCCCCCTCGAAGCGACTCCTGGGCCTCTTTCAGCTCGGCCCAGGGTCTGCATTGGGAGAACCCCGGTGATGTTTTTCTTCCTTGGGCAGATAGACACTGGGACAGATGGCCCTGCAGACATGTTGCAGTATTTAAATAAGGTCATTGGCAAGAGGTTAGGACCAAGTGGAGAACTGAGCACCCTGCTCCATGGCTGGCAGCTCCATCTGAGTCTTTGTTCAAAGAGAGTGACAGGCTGGAGCGACACCTGCCCCTTCCAGAACCTTTGAAAGTAGACTCGCCGGTAACCCAAGAGGAGTCTGATCAAAGAACTAAGCTGCAGGCGAGTGGCCCTTCTCCGTGACGGGCACGGAGAGTCAGTGCAGAGGGCAGTGCAGCCCCCCAGCGCACCACAGCAAAGGCGGTTTTGAGGGGTGGCGCTCACGGCCAGGTAATTTATAAGGGGATTTAAGTGAGGACAAGGAGACAGGAGCTCTGCAGTTAAGAACACTTGGTTAGGCTCTCACCGGACTTCTGTCCAGCTTGTCTGCCCAAAGAGGCAGAAATATCATTGCAGGTTTACAGAAGAGGCCTTGGGAACGTCTTATGCCAGCTCCGGTTAGATGGCAAAAATTTCAGTGGAAGCCATTTGGTTCTCGGTGAGAATGGTCATCTCCAACTAGAGCCCTCCGACCCGGGCCGTTGCCAACCTCCCAGGAGGCGCTGCCACCACGCTCTTTGGGGAGTCGGTAGTGGGTTGTGGCCAAGACCACGGTCCCTGTGCCAAGTGCCTTACCGACACCAGCCTCTACCCCCGTCCTTCCCCTTTTGTAGTTGACAGAGAAGTTACTGGCTTCCCCAGAGGCTCCCAGCCTGTGGCAGAGCTGCCTTCCAACTCAGGCCAGCCGCCTCGGCAGTCTGCACGGGCCCGGCTTGTGGGTCCTCCGTGCTTTTCATCTCGCCCCCCTGCCCCCATCTCTGAGCATGACCATTTGCTGTGGCTCTACGTCCAACTCCGGTGGCTTCCACCTTCTAAATTGTGTTTCTCATCCCAGCGACACTGTGGACAAGCTTTTGTGAGGGAGGGCTGGCCCATTAGTGCTTCCTGCTATTTGACTATAGGGAAAAGAATGAAATAATCGTTTCTTTATGAGCACCTTTGGAGAAGCTTCTGTAGGAAAATGAATGCATACTACCCCTGTTTGATTATGACAGAGAAAACCATTATAATATATAAATTTGGCAAGAGGTCTTAAAAAAGAACTAGGGCAGAACAATTTTACGCAGTGGAAAAGGCACACGCAAGAAATTACCGGCAAAGGCAGTGGGGAAAGGCAGGCTAAATGAATTTCCTTTAGAGAACCCCAGAATTCTGGAAGCAGCAGCAGGTTGGGATTCAGGCGAGGCCAGAGGCCTCACAGCCCAGATGAGGGTCTCCTCCCAAAGCTCTAGAGTGTTCTCCACCTGCTTTAAACTGCGTTCTTCGTTGTGGCTGCTCCATGGAAATCTGCGAATGGGAAGGACTGTAGGAAGTTTGTTCACCCCAGGCTTGAACCCTGCTGACTTGTCAGACCCACCCCTGGGTCCTCATGTTTTCTGTTGAGCTGCCTCAGTTCCCCCAAGGACATTCTTTTGGGGCAGGTCAAAAAGCAAGCCAGTCCACAAACACCTTCCTAGGAGGAAGCACCGTCTGTTGGCCACTGTAGGCCAAGGGGGCTCTTCTAGCAAGAGAGGCCACGGGGGTCCGGGCGCAGAGCACCTGAGGCTGTCCAGGGCGTTGTGCCCCAAAGCGTGCCAGCGCGGCCCTGCTGGCCAGGCTCCCGGGCCCCGACGCACGGCCCCAGCCCCACAGGCCTCCACTCCCAAATCCCACCCCCGGGCTTCCCAACCGCAGCTGCTTTGCTTCTGGTCCGTGTCCGACGACAACACTCTGTAAAAAAGGGCTCTTCTCTCATGAAGAGGGGTCCCTCCACAGGTTATGCCAGCCAACTGTGGGAGTCAGCTAGACTAACATTCAGTGAAAAGCTGCACACCACATTGGTTATTTAATTTTTTTTTAGGAGGTATCAGGGCTTGAACCCTGGGCCTCCCACATGCAAAGCAGGCACCCGACCACTGAGCTGCACCTGCTCCATGTGCTCCACTTTGAAAAGCTCGAAGGGCTTTTCATTCAGTTAGCCCCTTCCTGGTATTTCATAGAAAGTAGTCTTTTAAGTCTTACACCTCGGGGAAACTTTTTCCCTCTATCTGCACTGGGTTTTTTTGTTGCACACATATACACCAGGCCAGAAGAGAGAAGAACGAATGGAGACGCCGGTACCATGTCAACTTTCATTTCTGCATGTTTGTGTCTCCTCTAAGGACAGGCCGAAGGTTTGACAGGGACTGTAGCCAATGAATTCCATCCACCTATTCTCAAACATGGCCACTAATGAAATTCCTCTCTTTTCAGCAACTGGAAGAAAAACTCAAAGGACAGGCTGACTACGAAGAGGTGAAGAAAGAATTAAAGTAAGTGTGGATCGCCCACCTGCCCGTCCACGCCGAGGCTTGTCAGGGCCACGTGCTCCGCCCCAGTAGCCGCCCCTGGGGCCCAGCAGCCCGGGCTGCCTCCACGCAGCGCCCTCAGCTTCCCAGCGCTGGACGGAGCTGTGGACATCGGTGCTTAGGCCTCTCCCTGGATTCTGTGGGTTTTTTCGTAAGCCTTTGTACCTTTAAAGCACCAGTGTGCATAGATTCAGGGGAGCCATTGACTTTATAGAAATTACAAAACACGAGTGTATTTTTCAGCTGTAAATTGCTGAAACAGAAGCAGAGGAAGGAAATGTTTCCAGTTTAAAGACTCCACCTGGCCTCACCTTCTTGGGGCTCCTTAAGTGGCTTTGCTCACACCCCCAAGCAGAGACGGTCCCCTCCCAGGCTCCCCACTTGCTCCCTCGAGCCTGCCCTTGGCCCTCAAGAAGCTGCCAGGCCAGTCCTACTGTCCCCCAAGTCTGCCGCTCACCCGGCTCCCTGCCCAGTGGCTGCCGCCTCCCCGGCGCACACGCCCCCCCCCCCACCTCACCCCTGGCCTCCTGCCTCTGTTCCCAGGCCTCGGGCCCTGCAAGTGGTCTCTTGGCCCCTCCGTCCCCTGCGTCCCACTGGTGCTGGGCCAGGTTCACAGCTCCCTGGAGGCTGGCTTTGCCCTCGTCTGCCCCAGCTGGACCCTGCCCCTAATTTTCTGCTTTTTGGAGGAGGCAGATTGTACCACAGCTTTCCCCATCGTATCCGGGTCTGGCCTCTCCGCATTCCCTCTGGCCTCGGCTTGGCCCTCCCCGGGCTAGCACCGCCACCTGGCCTCAGGTCCCTGCCTTCCGCTCCCCCGTTGCTTTCTCTCTTGCCCGCACCGCACAGGCCTCCTGCTACAGTAAGCCTGCGCCTGCCCCCCGCGCCCTTCTTTTTATTCTTGATTCCATGCCCTCCACTCTAACAGAGCTCATGGGGCCACCACGCCTCGCCTGCAGCCACATCCAGGAGCCTTCCCCCACTCTTGACCTCCGGCCACCCAGGGCCTAGACCGCTGGTCACTGCTGCCTCCGGGCAGCCCTCCGCAGCCTCTTCCTGCCACGTGCTCTCAGGCCCCGGCTGGCCTCCGCGGCCCCTTCCCGTCACGTGTGGCCGGCTGCCTACCGGAGTCCCGACCTCTGCACGTCTCTCCAGCCAGTCCCCGGCGCCTGGTCGAGCTTCTCCACCTGCCCCCCCGGCCCACTCTTCCCCTCCTTTCCCTCCCCTTCCCACTCCAAAGACTGCCTTCTCTGAGTTTTGAGTCAGAGAAACTGGCTGTGAAGCCCCCTCCCCAGGCCCTTCCCGCTCGGGGCTGGCCAGGCAGCCCCGAGACCTGGGGGCTCCTTGCACACCCCCTTTTTCTCCCATGCCCGCCTCCTCTCCCCGTAGCCGAGGCTTCTGGCCTCTGGCCCCTCCGGCTGTGCCCCGCACTCTGTCGCCCACCACTCGCCCTCCCCCCCCCCCCCGCCCCGAGCGCACCACGCATGTCCAGTGCCTTCTGTGCTGAACGGCTGTCCACGTCCTCGTGAACCGAACGCTCCTGCAGCACGGGGGCCAGGCTCGTCCTGCCACCCACCTCCCTGCCCCGCGCCACGGGGCCCTGGGGGAATCCTCCCCCTCCCGAGTCCTCCCACAACTCGCTCCGCATGGTCCGTTTCCTCTTTCAGCTTAAGGTTTGGATTTTTGTCCTGTTCCTGTGAGGGATCATCAGTGTCCCGAGAGCAGCGAGCCAGGGTTCTGATGCCCCCTCCTCGTGCTCTGCAGTGCCACACAGATAATGGGGCACCACGACGTGTTTGTAATAGATGAAGAGCCTCTTCTGTTTATAGAATGAATTGATAGATTCAGCCTTTTGTGACCTGGTCTTAGAGGAAGTATCCAAAATGATATAAGAATAGAGTCATCCAGTAAGAAGGGACAGGTAGACCCGGGCTGCCCATCCCTTCTCTGCTGTCGGATGGGATACAATCCTGGGGTCTTTTATTATTTCCACCTGGTTTACCCACGGTCGCTCCTTTTCATTCCTGTCTTTGTTCGTTTGTACAGTGAGGATCGCTACAGAGACGGTCACAGATGATTTAAAGCAGGTTCCTTGACTTCCCCAGAACAGCGGCCGTGGCAGGATCTGCCGGCGTCCTGGGCCCTTGGCCCCTGGTCGTATTTTTACCTTTGGGGTCTCCTGGTGACCCTCACTGACCTAGAGGAAGGGCAGAGGCTGAGGTCACGGCTCGAGGAGGCTGGGACCGCGGCGTGGCCCGCATGACCATGGGACATCGGTCTGGCTGTGGCCAGCTCTCGTGGCTCCGCTTTTCCCTCCATGGCATTTAAAGGGAAGAGTTGAAGCTCCTTAGGGCCACGTGGCCCCTCTTCCCTCCTCTCCCCAGTAGACTCGCTGAAAGAGGAACGTCCTCGGTGAGGAGCGCTGCAAGCCGCGGCTCCAGTGAACTGAACTCACTCCACTCTTGGACTTGTCCAAATAGCTGAGCGGGCCTGGAATTACTGTGGCACTGCCCCTCTCGGTGCCAACGAGGGCAGTGGTGAAACACCCCTTCTGTCTGCCTGCCACCCTGCCCCTGCTGCCGCGGCAGAGGCAGTCTGCTCACCTGGCGCTTTTGAGCCACCTAACGGTGGTTCCCTGGCCCCATGGGTGCCGTGGTGCCCAGGACAAATGCAGCAAGAGGCTGACAGGACCTTCTCTCTTGCTCCTTTGGTATAACTTTTCCATTCCCTTGTGGCTTTATAAATACATTCCCCTCACAACCATGTTAACGCCTATTAAACTTTAAAATTGTCCTCTGAACAGACCTGGTGTGATTCCATATGGAACGATTTACATGCCGGGCAAGAAACTTTTGCTAGCCAACTGCTAGCTGAATGGAGAGTCTAGAGACATTATCAGATTATAGTGCTGCCAGGGAAGTTGTTAAAGTTGTCAGTTACCCAGTTCCTGGAGTGCAGGAAATTGTGATGTTAATGCTTATTAGTGTAACTGTTATCAAAGGTATAAGCAGAAAATAATTGCTCTGTCTTGCTCTTCACAGTATTCTGAAATCCATGGAGTTGGCACCGTCTGAGGGAGCCGGGCTGCAGGTACATGCCCTTACTTTGCTTCTGGGGTAGCACCACTGGTCCCCGGGGCGCACGTCCCAGAGCTTCTTCAGTAGTTCAGAAATTCTCAAAATACCTGAGAGCTCTCTTCTGGGAAGCTGATGGCAGAGAGCTGAGGAGTGAATCTCAGGAACGTTCAAGCAAGTTAAGGCAGATGTTCTTTCACTCCACAAAGGCCAAAAGAAAAGTTAACATATTCTGTATGGGTAACTCAGTTCAAATGAAATTGCCATTTAACTTGGGCAGGTACTAAAGACATGGGTAAAAACCAGTTCAGATTGTGTTTAAGATCAGCCTAAAATGGACCAGCTTAGGGATTCTAATTACCTCCTGCCTCACGTGGAGCAGGAACAGGGCATCTGGTGGCCAGTTAAAATGTCAGGGGTGTGGCGGGCATGCTCCCGAGGCCCCGAAGACGGCCGATGTCTCGGTGGCCGGCTGGGGGAGAGAGGAGCGCCCTTACAGTTGCTCTCTCAGGAAGATCCGTGGCTCGGCAGCCAGTCCTTGGACCCCGGGGGGGTGCAGGTGTAGGCTGCTTGAAGTTGGGGACAGAAGCTAGGTGAGCCTAGAGGAAGAAAAATGTCCCTGAACAGGACCGTGCATTTTTTTCCCCGTGTGTGTGCAAAACCTTTGGGGGCCGTAGGCTTTCTGGAACATGTGTCAGAGTGGCTAGAGAGATGGGGTGGAGACGCCATCGGCCAGAGCAGGGTCGCTGGGCCCGCCAGCCCTGGAGTCAGCCCTGCTCTGCCGTCTAGGACGCGTCCAAGCCCCTGGAGGTGCTGCTGCTGGAGAAGACCCGCTCGCTGCAGTCCGAGAACGCCGCGCTGCGCATCTCCAACAGCGACCTGAGCGGTAGGTTGGCGGGGTCTCACGCGCGCGGGGGCTTGGTTCGCTTCCCAGGGGTCGAGGAAGAGGAAGGCGCACCGTGAGTCTGGGCTGGATGCATGGTGGGAGCGTCGCCGGCGACGATGGGAACGTGACTCACTGAGCGCTCCGGTGGGGGGGGGCCTCCTGACCGCTCCGCCCCCCTCCCCGCCCTGCTTGAAGACGGCACCGGCACCGGGAGAGGTTGGTCGGTTAGAGGACATGTGGCAGGAGGTCCCGAGAGGGGCCTGCGAAGGACATTGGCTTTTCCGATCTTTTCCTAGTTTGTACGGCCCGTCGCCTGGGGGCTGAAGCGCGCCCGGCCCCGCTCTGTGGTGTTTCCGGGGGGGCTGCTTAAGCAAACAGCCCCCCTGCCCGGCCGGGCTCAGCGGCGCTTTTCTTCCTTCGTCAGGTTTTCCTTGGGGCCGCGACCCCCTTCCTTACCCTTTCTTTGCGCATCCCAAAATGGTGGCGTCACCGACGGTGCTTCTGGTTTTGGCAGCTGGTAGACCGCGTAAAGGTGTCTCGGGCTCCGATGATAATCCATTCTTTAAAATGTGCGCGCCTCCGATCGAGCGGACTTGGTACAGTGCATTCGCCTCAGAGCAAGTGGTGCGAGCGAATTCCGTTGGTCCTAAAATGTCAGTGTTTGCTGCTCCTCAGGTGGGGCCCCGCTGCGCACAGCTCGAGCGCCGAGGCCCGGTAAGAGGCCCGCGACCTGCCGACTCTTTCCTGCGCGTGGTACCGGCTCCTTGCCCCCCTGAGAGCTTGGATCTATACCAAGGGGATTCTCCAGGCTGCAACGTACAAGAAAGGCGCAAACATGAAATGCATGTTGCTTGTTTTGGGGGGCCTCGTTTGGCTGATTACAAATTCAACTGCAAAAACAAACCAACACACCTCATTGGCCCTTGTAAAAAATCTGCACTTTTTTCCCTTTTGTGGGGCAAACTTTGCATCTTGGTCTTGGTTTTTTTTTTCCCTTGGGAATCCCCCATAATGCATTATGTTTGCCCTTCCTTGTAGGGTCAGCCAGGAGAAAAGGGAAAGACCAGCCTGAGAGTCGGCGCCCTGGACCTTTGCCGGCCCCCCCTCCTTCTCAGTTGCCCCGCAACACGGGGGAGCAGGCTTCCAATTCTAATGGTACACACCAGTTCTCACCAGCGGGGTTGAGTCAAGACTTTTTCAGCTCATCCCTGGCAAGCCCCAGCCTCCCCCTGGCTTCTACAGGAAAATTTGCACTAAACTCTCTCCTCCAGCGACAGCTAATGCAGTCCTTCTACTCCAAGGCCGTGCAGGAAGCAGGAAGCACAAGCATGATTTTTTCAACAGGTCCATACAGCACAAACTCCATATCTTCCCCAAGTCCATTACAACAGAGCCCAGATGTCAATGGCATGGCCCCGTCCCCCAGCCAGTCAGAAAGTGCTGGGGGCATCTCCGAGGGCGAGGAGATAGACACCGCGGAAATCGCCCGGCAGGTGAAAGAGCAGTTGATCAAGCACAATATCGGACAGCGCATTTTTGGACATTACGTCTTGGGACTGTCGCAAGGGTCCGTGAGCGAGATTCTGGCCCGGCCCAAGCCGTGGAATAAACTGACTGTGCGAGGCAAGGAGCCGTTTCACAAGATGAAGCAGTTCCTCTCCGACGAGCAGAATATCCTGGCGCTTCGCAGCATCCAAGGCAGACAGAGAGGTGAGAGACGCTCGTGGCTTAGCTGCAACGTGTGAGCCTGTCGCCGAGCTGTGTGTGTGTGTGTGTGTGCGTGCGTGCGCGCGCATGCTATAGTGTGATCATCACATCAGGTAAAGTTCTTCTCAGTCCTGCCATTTCCAGAGCTCAAGGGTCGAAGGGCAGGAGCTAGAGCCGTTAGACTGGGGGCGCTGGGGGCGGGAGCTGGCCGTCGTACTCGCGCGGCACCTGCTCGTAGTAAACTCGGCAGCCGTGTGTGGACTGGAGGGAGCTGAACTAGGCACAGCGGCCTGGTATGTTCAGCATCCAGGGGTCAGACGAGCCTCCAGCCAACCCTAGAGCGGCAGCGCCCACCGGGGCGGAGCCCCACATGGACCCAGTTTCTGCAGGAAGAGTGTAGACAGTGCCATCTTCTCTTCTCTCCCACCCCACCGAGGAGAGCAGGCTCCACGATCAGCTTACGTGCAATGTCAGTGATTCGCTTAGCGTTACGTATAAAACATGCCTGCTCTGAATAAAATGCATGAACGTTTTATTTTAAAAGAAAACATCCTACCCCACCCTCCTCAAAAAGATGTTAACTCATCCATAATTGAACCAAATCCTTCCCTCTTTAAGAGCAGGGGGTCAGCCTGATAAATCACAGTGGTATCAAGAGAGAGAACTCTTATCAGACACATTTGAAACATCCTGGAATTTAGACCCAAACGGAGGAGGGAGAGGCTGTGATCAATTTTGCACAAAGAACGCAGACATTCTCGTGGTGACAGTAACAAATCGGGTGCCTCTGGATAGCTCGTGCGGGCTGTCTTCCAGGGCTGGCGGGGGATTTGCTTAGAGGCAGGTCTCCCTCCCCAGACCCTCTCTGCGTTGACGCCATTGGCGCTGCTTAGGTTTGTCCCATCTCCTTTCGCAGCGGCGCCCCGGCCTCTCCCAGCCAGCCGGGGAAGGGCCTCTCAGAAGTTCCCAGTCGCTCCCAAGTTGCAAGGAACCCAGAGCCCTCTACTTAGTGGCAGGCGGCTCAGTTTCATGTCACACAGCCCATATCGTCAGCACCACCATTCCCCTGATTGTTTTGTTCTTACCACACTTGTTTTTCAACAGAGAATCCAGGCCAGAGCCTGAACAGACTATTTCAGGAAGTACCGAAACGAAGAAATGGGTCTGAAGGTATGTCGCAGGCAGGTGTTTTCCTTTGCAGTCAGTAACCTAGGAAGCAGCATGTCCTTAGCTGTGTACTTTGGTTAAAACTGTGCAGTGTGATTCTGGCCTGGACCCTGATGGAAAAACAGAGCTAGTAAGTATAAAACAAAGCACGGGTTCAGGTACTCACGTCCCCTCCCTCCCGAGCTGCCCGTCCACGCTGGCGGAACGCGGCTGAGCGGAGAAGAGGGTGAGACGAGGGCTGCATCGCCAAGAACTAGGCCCTTCCCGACCCCCTTAAGGCTCTAATTAAGCCCTTCCTGCTTTCTAAGGAGCAGGTGGAAAAAAATCAGTTGTTGCTCTGAGAAAAATGAAACGACTTAGTTAAATCAGATACTGCTGCTCCCTTGTGCTTGTCACTCTAAAATCTGCTAAAGGTTCTGCAGACTGGGCGGATTGGAAAGGCAGTCAGTTTTCCTTGGACCTGGTAGCCAATCCCACTGCACTCTGGAGAGCCATGTCTTTTGGGGGCTTGGTCCTGGTGGGCTACTTGTTTTTAAATGGTTGGATGTGGTGGTTCATGCTTAGTCAGGAAGTGAACAGTTCAGCTCTCCAGAGGACTCCCAGAAAGATCTGGCCTAGGCACCGGTCACTTCTGTGTCTTTACACGTGGCTGTTCCATGGCACCTCCCCATGTACCCTAAAGACCAAACTCCTGTCCTTTTGGAGCTCCTGCAGGCTTCTCTCCCTGTTCAGAAACGTAACAGAAGAGGGGGTGCAGGATAACAGTGTCGCAAATTTTAAGTTGCATCTTCTGCCCCTTTACCTTGTACCTCCAAATGACTAGTAGATAATCAGCCTCGGCCCTTTTTCCTCCTTTCCCATTTTCCCTGGTGGGAGTTACCAGCATCAAATAATTGTACCCAGTTTGAATGTAGTCCCAGGCCACAGCAGAGGTCGTAGGTGTTTTTGAAATGACTCATGAAAAATGTTGCCTTTTCAGCTTTCACCTTTTTTTATACTGGATTAAATGATTTGCTCTCCCCACTACCTTCCCCCAAGGGTGACGTCCACCCTGGGTAAACGTAAGAACCTCTCCCACTGGCAGAATAATATTTAATGTGGGGCACAGCAAGCAGGAAGCCCTTCCTGCCCAGTGTCGCCGTCCACGCTGTGGACTGTGTTGGCGGGGCGGTGGGAGGCACGCCTGCCTCCGTGCCATCGCCGGCCGCGGTCCGAGCCTGTTTATCCTAATGACATCTGCGCGCAGCCCTGTCTCTTTCGAGGTGTCGGCTCAGTGTCATTGGTGCGCCTTCTCCCTGCAGGTAACATCACCACTCGGATCCGAGCCTCCGAGACCAGCTCTGACGAAGCCATCAAGTCCATCCTGGAACAAGCCAAAAGGGAGCTGCAAGTGCAAAAAGCTGGTACGCGCCCGCTTCACGTCCTCAGCCAGGCTCCCAAGCCCAATTAAAAGAATTGTCAGGAGCGTTCTGGTCAGCAGTAATTACCTCGTTAAAAAAAAAAGGCACCAGTTGGATATGTTTTCCAGCATTAGGCGATTGCAGGGGGAGCAAGTCCCTTAGGCAAATAGCGAATGTTCTTTGGATACTGTCACTCCCCTACGTTGACTCAGGCAAGTTACCCCTAGCCTAGAAGCTCTTGTCACTTGGCTTAAAGTTAGCAAGCAGTTTGTATCAAATTTCCATTTTAAATGCAATACAGGCTTGTCATTTGGGTGTCGTCATACTTGGAAATTAAAATCCAGCCTCTTGACCAAACACGACTGAGAAAGAATGAGTAAGATGCAACTTCTTAGCAGCTTCTTTATGGAACTGAATGTTGCCAGTGACGTGCAGGGGGGTTTTGATGGACAGATGCCCACCTGTGCAGCCCGTGCAGCTCCCTGAGTACTGCTTTTTCTACAGAGAGAATTTCTGTAGTTGAGCTCTTTTACCGATTGAGCTTGGATTATTTGAGAGGCAGCCTGGGCTGCAGGTTCAGATCAGAGCTTCTGCAGAAGGGAGCTGGTGCCTGAGTTCTTTCCTCCCCCACCTGCAGGCGCCCTGCCCCTCGCTGGCGGCTGGCAGCCCTGACAGCTGAGCACACGCCTGGCCACGGGCTCCTGCAGGCCCACCTCCTAGGCTCCCCATCCACGTGGGCTCATTCAGCGGGTGGGCTCAGCGCTCCCTTCTGGGTGCAGGGCCTGGGCTGGGCCCACTCACCTCCCTTTCATCAGCCTGCGCTGCATACTTGCAGCCACGCTGGAAGACAGGGTCTGCTATCCTCTTGTCCTGATGGTTGGCTCCGTCTCAGTTAAAATGGTTTGCCCAAAACCATTAAGCAGGAAGCCCTTCCTGCCCAGTGTCACTGTCCACACTGGATTTAAGCCCTGCCCTCCCAACACTTTTCCCAAGCCCCTTCCCCTCCGATGCTACCTGCCTCCTGGGAATCCCAGAATGGTAGGGGAGGATCTCAATGAAGCCTGACAACAACGGAGCTTTCCCTTGGCGTAGTTCTTGCTCTAGCAGTAAGAGTTGAGGTTAAAGCCACCCCCGTCCTCTGAGTTGCTAGCAGGACGGCCCAAGCAGGGAAGCATATACATCACATCCAAATTTGGTGTGAACAGGTCCGCTGCTTTGAGATTTGACTCTATTTTCTCCATCTGCAAAATGGTGGGAGCACTGCCCACATCCCACGGCTGCCAGGAGGCACATGTGACTCAGAGGAGGGCAGGCCCTCCAGGAAGTGGGGAAGAACTCAGGGGCCTGGCATTTAAAGCAGGTGACGAGCCAGCTCAGTGCTTTCCTCTCCCAGCATAAAGGCATATGCTTTGGGGACCGCAGGACAGGGGCAGGAAGGCCAAGGAGTCCTGCCTTGTCGAACCGAGCGCCTCGAGCTGTCCCCAGCGGCGGTGCTCCACGGCCTCCTTGCTCCCCAGCGTGCCGGGCGCTGGTTGCAAGTGCTGCTGCTGGCCCAGCCCCTCCTCTCCTGTGTCAGGCACCCCCAGGGGACCTGAGCATGTGCAGAACCAGCTGAACAGGCAGTCCTGATGCACGGCCCTGGTTAAAATCAGGCACCCTTCCCACGTTCACAGAGGGGCTACTGAGGCCCCGTCATGCCCTGTGGCTTCCCCAAGGTCAGCCCCGGGGGTCCTGGACCAGGTGCTTCCCGCTGCACCTCATTTTCACGCGTCTTCTCCCTGTCCCTTACGAGTGCTGACCAACTGCACTTACCCACTCAGAGGGGACCTCGAGCTCCCCTAGATTCTGTGTCACGAGCCCAAATGCTAGCGATAGTATTGGGAGACCCCGGTCCCTCATCGCAATTGTTAACAGAAACTCTGTCTCGAGAGGTTGGCAAAACACTGAAATTTTGGAATGTATTCCGTGAGAATATTAAGTTTAAAAATGATCAGAGAGAGGAAGTCCAGAGGGGCATGTCCCCAGCCCGTCCTCGCCCCTCCCCCCCTTGTCATGCCACGTGATAACCAGCTCCATCACTTGGCTGCAGTAGATGGCACTGAGTCCCAGGGCAGTGATGCCGGTCTGTTGTCCCTGCTCAGGCAAGATCCAGGAATGGCTCGTTGATGGAGAAACGAGAGTTGGAAAAACAGAGCCGTGTAGCTCTCCCGATTCGCCCACCTTTTGTGGTAGATCAAGTTAGAATGGTGGGAGTGAGAGGCCCGTGTGCCCAGGGCAGGGGCGGGGGCAGGCCCGTCTCACCCCTGTGTTTGCCCCCCGCAGCAGAGCCGGCCCAGCCCCCTTCTGCGTCCAGCGGCGGGACCTCGGACGACGCCATCCGCTCCATCCTGCAGCAGGCCCGCCGGGAAATGGAGGCCCAACAGGCCGCCCTCGACCCCGCCCTAAAGCCCGCACCTCTGCCCCAGACCGACATCGCCATCCTGACCCCCAAGCTGATCTCCACGTCCCCCCTGTCGTCCGTGTCCAGTTACTCCCCTCTCGCCATCTCTCTGAAGAAACCCTCCTCAGTGCCGGATCCCAGCGTCACCGCCCTGCCGAACCCCCCGGCCCTCAAAAAGGAGGGCCCAGAGGCCCCCGGGCTGGAACTTCAGGGCGCGGCAGAGTCGGCCCAGGGGGTTCTGAGACACGTCAAGAACGAGCTGGGGCGCAGCGGCGTGTGGAAGGACCACTGGTGGAGCACCATCCAGCCCGAGCGGAGAAACGCCACCGCCTCCGAAGAGGCGAAGCCCGAAGAAGCCAGCAGCGGGAAGGAGAAAGCGGGCGGCCAGGCGCGGGCCGAGCGCGGCCAGCTGCAGGGCCCCCCGGCCGAGTACTGGAAGGAGTGGCCCAGCGCCGAGTCCCCCTACTCCCAGAGCTCAGAGCTGAGCCTGACGGGCGCCAGCCGCAGCGAGACGCCCCAGAACAGCCCCCTGCCCTCCTCCCCCATCGTGCCCTTGTCGAAGCCATCCAAACCCTCGGTCCCGCCGCTCACCCCAGAGCAGTACGAGATCTACATGTACCAGGAGGTGGAGACCATCGAGCTCACCCGGCAGGTCAAGGAGAAGCTGGCCAAGAACGGAATTTGCCAGAGGATCTTCGGGGAGAAGGTAAGGGACTCGGGCGGGGAGGGCTCTGGTGCAGCCGTCACTCCTTTAATTAACCCAAGGCCCATAGCGCGCCCTCCAGGCCCAGACTTCAGAGAGGTAGGCAGCGCGGTGCGCCAGCTCCCCTAGCCCCAGCTCAGGCGGGGCGCTGTCACACCACTGCTCCCCTCTCCACCCGCCGGTCACGCTGGGACGGGGGCTTCCGGAAGGAACCTGGGGCCCAGGGGAGTTAACCCCTCACCCCGAGCTCGTTAGTGACGAAGTTCAGGTTCAGCCCTGCTGCCAAACCCAACACCAAAGACACGTCCACAGGCGTTTGGGGCTGAAAGAGAGCCCCCGTCAGCACACACCGAGAGGTGGCCCGGGCACAGGCACCTAGGACCCTACCAGGAAGGCCGTGTGGAGCAGAGCTGTGGCTTTCTGGGACAATTCAGGAGGCGCTGGGTATCATCTCACCAGCGAGGCGAGGAGACTGGCCCAGGAATGGATGCACAGCTGGCGCCGGCAGGCAGGGCACTGTCCCTTTTCCCCACCTTGTCCTTCCAAATCACGAACCCTTTCACTTCTCAGCACTTGGCTAATGGGGTTTTACCCTGCCTGTAAAATATGGAATAAAATAACACCCCAGTATCCTCTTAGATGAAGTCATAAAGTGCTAGAGGCAGCCCTCCCGAAGGGCCCGGGGCTGTGTCAGCAGTGGCCCCCCAGGAGACGCACCCCCCGCCCCCAGCTTTGTCCCGCCTTCGGGTCAACATTTGAAATATCCTGTGCCGTGAATCTTTGCAATATCTGATTGTGAACTCTTGGGCCTGTTTTGCAAAAGGTGACGGTGAATAGAAATGAGGATGAGAAGTTAAAGTCCCTTCCTTCAAATACCATTTGAGAAAACCTAAGGAGACATTTGTGCTCATGCTTTAAATTTAGCAGAGACTTAATAGCATTGAACTTGTTTAGCCCATGCATGCGGTTTATTCTGGAACTTGAGAACTCTTCAAAAGAGTGATGGGATGCAGCCCCTAAATATCTCGGGGCTGCATCTGTGTCCTGTGTGGGGGCGTCTGTGCTATACATATGTATGGCCATATGCGAGCCAGAGAAACCTCGGTATGCACATGCAGCTTGCCGATTGTCATGGCTGAGATTTACTCCCAGACCCCTCGCCGTGGAGCCCCCCCACCCCCCACCCAGCCTGCCCCTCAAAAGCTGGGCACGTGTCCTAACTCTGGCTGGGCCTGTGACCCCACTGCCCTGAAACTTCCTGCACAGCCGGGCGGCAGCCCGCCAGCGATGCTGAGAAGCTTGTTCCCCGCTCCAGGCGGCCACCAGCCACCAAGCTGCAGCTCTGGGCACCGCCGTCAGGCCCGAGGCCGTCTCCTTGGCCTGGTCTTGCCACATGGCACTGGACGCTCAGCACTGACGGCCGTGTGTCATTTGGTTCCACTCAAGGTGCTGGGCCTGTCCCAGGGCAGCGTCAGCGACATGCTGTCCCGGCCGAAGCCGTGGAGCAAGCTGACCCAGAAAGGCCGTGAGCCCTTCATCCGCATGCAGCTCTGGCTGAACGGGGAGCTGGGCCAGGGCGTCCTGCCCGTCCAGGGCCAGCAGCAAGGGCCAGGTAACAGCGGGCTGAGAGGAGAAACACGGGAAGGGGCGGTGGGGGGGAGCTAGGGGAAGGGGGAGCTGTGGGGAGGGGGGAGCTGTGGGCAGGGGGAGCTGTTGCGGGGGGAAGGAGCTGTGGGGAAGGAGGGAACTGTGGGGGAGGGAGGGAGCTATGGGGGGAGTAGGGGGGAGGGGGGAACTGGGGGAGGAGCTGGGGGAAGAGGGAGCTGTGGGCTTGAAGAGCTGGGGGGGTAGGGAGGAGCTGTGGGGAGGGAGGGAGCTGGGGGAAGGAGCTGGGGGAGAGGGAGGAGCTGTGGGCAGGGGAAGCTGTGAGGGGGAGCTGTGGGGGGAGCTGGGGAGGAGGGGGGAGCTGGGGGGGAAGTGCTAGCCACGCCTTAGCAGGGAAGGGAACCGGGCAGGGGCCGGAAGGGGGTGCTCTTCAGGCTGGCACCAGCCACACTGTCACCGTCTACCAGCACGGGGGGTCAGAGAACTGCCCACCTCCCTCCACAACCTGCTCCTGTGGGACCGACTAGTTTTAGGAGAGAGAAGTCTATGCCTAGCTAATTTTATAAGAGCAGAAAATGAGTTACCAATTAAGAAAATGCTGTTTATGCATAAATATTGGTAAAAGTCAAGTAGCTAAGGCAGAGAATCGGGAAAGAGAATCGGCCAGGGCACAGAGGTGGGGGGCGGTGGGGGCTGCTCCAGACCGGCAGCACTTTCTCTGCCTGCACCCCCTCCCCTGCCCACCTCATCCCACGCTCTCTGCCTGCCCCAAGGCGTGGCAAACTTCCCTGGGCCTTTGCAGATCTCATGCTCCCCCCTGCCTTGCCATGCTCAGTGCAGTAGAAGCTTGAACCGTTTGGGCGTGTGTCCTCATTTAACTGTAGCCCTCTTTCTCACCTAGCCCTCCACTCCGTGACGTCACTACAGGATCCCCTCCAGCAGGGCTGCGTGAGCGCAGGTAACGGCCGCCTTCTTTTGGCTTCATATGAAATAGTTCACTGCCTTCCATGTTGTCGCATCCTCCCGGTGCATAGCGGGGAGAATCGCAGGGACCCCTCGTTCTGAATTTGGTCGGCTGGAAATCCTGGGTCCTGGTGGCAAACTGGGTTTCTCATGGCTTTCCCAATGGAGCACGAGAGGGCGGGTGGCCGAGTGAAGAGATGCCCCGTCGTCTTCTTGCTCACGTCTGTATGCTTTCATCAGTCTGGCAGGTTCTAGGTGCAAAGCCTTGTTCCAGGCCAGGGGTGGGCTCCAGGTCAGAGCAGATGCCGTGCGCAGGGGCTTTCCAGTCCAGTAGGAGGGGCAGGGGTGGGCCTGCACTGCTCCCACAGTGGAGTCAGGGAAGCGGGGGATTTGAGCCTGAGGAAGTGGGGCAGGAGGAGCCGCCTGAAGGAAATGGCCGGGGCTCTCCTGGGAGCAGTTCCAGGTGGGATTGGAACGTAGAGCTGGTGGCGCCCAGGAGAGAGGGCCCGAGGCTGGAAGTACAGCTTCCCGCCCTGCGGGTCTGTGAGAGCTGTGGTCTGCGGGTCTCCCCCGCGAGTCCCCTCCCGGCCCCTGGGCGCGGACCGCCTGTGCTGGCCCGGGTCCCTTTGCTCCTGGGCTCCTTTCCACCACCTCTCCCCGCCCCTTCCTCTGCGGAGCCCACCGTGGAGCCGAGCTCTTCTCACCCAGCGCTGTCTCTAGCTGTTCCTCTTTTTCCCTTTCTTTATTTTTCTAAACATGTTGATTAGTCTCCATATCCCATTGATTCATTGAAAACACAAACAAAGCTAAGTGAGGAGCGTGAAGCCCGCCAGCTTGCTAGAAGTTTTACAAGGGAAAACCTGTGCAGCGAGGGGAGCAGCTGGGATCCGCGGCGGTGGCGGCTGCAGGATGAGCAGACCCACGCACAGATGCAGCCAGCGGCCCCGGCGTTGCCGCGACGTTCCCGGGTGGGGTTTTTTTGTGTCTTAGGTGTTCTTTGGTTTTGATGGAAATGGAGGCAGAAGGCCATGTCTTACCCACACCATTGCTTTTCTTGGCTGCACATCTACGTGGAGTGCTTGGCCCTCCAAAGAAGGATCAGGTGGAAGGCATTCTCGCTTCATTTCCGGGCTGGCCAGTCGAGTGAGAAAGTCCCAGAGGCCTTATCCAGCACTGGCCCTCGTTCAAAATGCATTAGGGAAAATAATGGACCTAGTTGTTTGTGCTCAAGTTTTGCGGACATTTGCATGGAAAATTAGACCTGCCTCCTGCTCTAACGGAAAGTGGGCCTGCCCGTAAACCCTCTGAGTATTTGCTGCCCCAGCAGAGGCAGGACCCAACTTGGCAGAAGGGGGCTGAAGTTCTTTCAGTCAAACCCCCTCATTCCTAAATAAAACAGGGAACCTCACACGATCCCAGGTCTATTCTGATGGACACCAAAACCTCCGTGTCCGAAACAAAACCCTGAAGAATGGTGATTTTACTTTTTATTCTATCAGGTAGTTGCCACCGTGCTGGAGCATTCCAAAAGAGATTTCCAATCTAGGAAAAACGCTCTGGGCTCCTAAGAGGAATGTAAATAATATTTGTTAAAATAAAGTCATTTACAAACACTTGGGGAGCCTGCAGTTGGAGAGCGAGAGGGAGGGGGAGGCAAGGGGCCTCTGCCCACTACTGGACTCAGTATAACTTCCCAGCGCATTTTGAGAAGAGGTGGCAGTCAGGCCTTCCCTCTCTCCTCCCAGCGAGAGGGCAGGTGGACTGTAGATTGAGGACCCAGTGCTCCCATGGATGGTCAGCAGAAGGGAATCTGCCAGAAGAAGCAGAAATCATGGTGGCTGTAGAGAAAAATGGAAAAATAATATTGCTTATATGGTAGGAGATTAAAAAGGGGTTGTGTATCATGATAGTAGCTAAGAAAAAATGTTACCCTGTGGATCAGGCAAACCTAGAAGGTGCTTGTCCAAATGAAAAGAGATTACTTTATGGTAGCAGATTTTGGATGATAGTTTTCCTTCTTTGAAATTTCTTTTACTATCATTGTTAGCTTTTCAAGAATGTTTCTAAAAATTAAGGTAGCTGTGCTTTCAGTACACTGAATTTAGATGAGGAAGGTAGAATTCTTTCATGATGGGGAGTAGTGGTGAGTCGTTGGACTACAGAAGACTCTAGAATCTCCTCCTTGACAGTTTAAAGAGGTTGGTGTCTCTGGGTCTGAGGAAGCAGAGTCCAGCAGGGAGCAGAGCCTTCCGTTCCCAGGATTTCTGCAGGATTCCTATCCCCTGCCCTCACCGTGGCTACGGTAGAATCCTTTCGAGAGGCCTCTCCTCCAAAAGACGGGCTGCCTGTCCTGGGGGCAGCTCCATCAGGCCTCTGCCGAGGCCACTCAGCATGGTGGAACCAGAAGGTACAGGTAATTGTGGCGCCAAGAGGGAACCCCTCTTCCCAGATACCAGTAGGAAATAGCACCCGAGAATCCAGGCCTCCGGACCCGCCTGGCGGTTGGCTTTCCCTCCCCCACGTGGAAGTCCTCCGCAAGTCTGGCCTTCCATCGCCTCCAGTAAGCACCCCAGTCCTACCGCCGCGAACGAGTGAGCCACGTCTCCACTTAGCTCCCTTGGCAAGACAGTGCCCTGTCCGGCAGCTCACTGCTGGCCTACGAAGCTGTTTACGTCAGACTTGCTGGTCAGTTGTACGATAGGAAGAGATCAGTTGAAGTTTCTCTTGCATCGTCCTTTTTCCCTTGGTGGGATCTCCCCATTTCTGAATGTTCTTTCAGTAGTCTGAGCCTTGGGGTGAGAGCCTTTGGCCTCAAGAAAAGTGGAGGCTGTTTCGGACTGCTGGGATGACCAGTGACCCCGTTGCTGTGTCCTGGAAGCTGTCGAGGCCTAACTGAGGAGTAGAGCGAACAGAGTTCCGTGCGGTCGGAGTGACGTAAAAAAACGCACTTTCAAAGGACAAACTTCAGATCAGTTACCTGTTAGTGTTTGTCCTGGTGGTCAAGGTTTCTACTTAGTGATAAGTATTTTGGGGTTGGCTTCTGTCAGAGTTCCCAGTGGTGTGGACAGGAGAGGGGAGCTAGTGGGGAGGCGGTGGTGGTTTCAGCCAGGATCGCCGTCGAGCTAACCCGGAAAACTTCATCTGGCGGTGGTACAGCTGCAGATGGCCTTGGGGACTGGCTCTGCATCTCCTTTGTCTGTCATTCGGGGACGTCACCCAGCATTCGTGACCTCACGCTGCTTAGCAATGGCCATCCCGGGGGACGACAAGGAAGCACTGAGAGAAGAGGGAAGGGTCCAGTTGAAACTTGAGTTTTCAGAGCAGGGCCTGTAGTTGCTGCTTATCCATTAGCAGGTTTTTTAAAGAAAAGAAAACCTCAAGATATCAGTAGATACATAGAGAGATTATTATCTACCAAGGCTGTGGATATTTTTTTTTTTTCCTTTTTCAGTCCTTAAAACTCATTTCACTAAAAAAATCAATACCAAAAACAAGTTTTTAAACTAAAAAAAAACTCATTTCATATTCACGGGGCCTTACGGTCATTAATCTTTTCACCCCTGGGGAAGGAAGGAGAAAAGAGACGAGTCTAAAAGGGGAAAGGTGATCCTGGCTGTGACGTTAGTCATTACATTATAGAAAACTGATAGAAGAGTGGGTTGCCCAGTGCCGTGAGCTTTGCAGCTTTAATAAGGGAGCATTTCATTACTGTGGCTAACAGGCTGTTACTGGTCCACTCTCAAACCCAATTCAGATACATTATCGCACGCTGTGCAAGCTCAAGCGTGGTCCAGTCCCCTTGGCTTAATCATAAAATATCCAATTCTTTCCCAACGAGTCATTCGGGAACTGCGGGTTCCCAGCCTTCTCCAGCCGTGGAGAATTAGACGGCTCCATTCGCTGCTCTCCGTCAACCAAGTGTCAGCTGCCTCTTTGGGAAGACAGCTGCTGCCATCCTTCTCTAGCTTGGGTGGTCTCGATGCGTGCCATTTCCTGGGCATGACGGCCACAGGGCCAGCAGGTCCTCATGACCATGGCCTCTCAGTTGGGGACAAGCCAGCAGTTCCCGTAATGAACACTGACTGTCGACTAGTGCACACCAGGTCACCAGGAAAACAGGCCCAGGGCTTAGGTGCTCCAGATGCTGCGCTAGGGTGCCAGTGCGTCTTCTAAAGGAAGCAGTCAGGTCCTCGGCCCTAAGGGTGAAAGGTCAGGGAGGGCGTTGGGCTGGCGTGCCCGTCGGCAAAGGAGGGGCTCCTGGCCCCCCAGAGAAGCCCACGGCAATGGCTAGAGCAGGCAGGACTCTTTAGCCAGTGCCTTAGACTGAATTTTGTTCTGTTGGTTCTCTCCAAGCGAAATTATCCTCACCCTCGTTTATTTTTAATAGCTGAAGAGATTTGTACCTAACTGACTGCTACACAAACAGAGACAACATATCAAAAACAAAAGAGGGGGAAGCAGACTTGGCCCAGTGGTTAGAGCGTCTGTCTACCACATGGGAGGTCCGTGGTTCAAACCCTGGGCCTCCTTGACCCGTGGAGCCGGCCCATGCGCAGTGCTGATGCGCGCAAGGAGTGCCCTTCCACGCAGGGGTGTCCCCGCAGGGGTGTCCCCGCATAGGGGAGCCCCACGCACAAGGAGTGCACCCCATAAGGAGAGCCGCCCAGCACGAAAGAAAGTGCAGCCTGCCCAGGAATGGTGCCGCACACGGAGAGCTGACACAAGATGCCGCAACAAAAAGAGACACAGATTCCCATGCTGCTAACAACAGCAGAAGCGGGCAAAGAACACCCAGCAAATAGACACAGAGAACAGGCAACTGGGGCGGGGGAGAGAAAGGGAGAGAAATAAATGAATAAATCTTTAAAAAAAAGCAAAAACAAAAGAGGATCCTAGAACGCCACGTGTGGACTATAAAATGCCCCGCGGAGCCCTTAGAAAGCCGGAGTGGGTGGCCCTTGCCGCCCCAGGTGCAGTTTCGGTCTTCGAACACCTGCTTGTTGACCGTAACTGTGGTGGCCCAGAATGACTAAGGGCACCACCATCGCCTGCTTTCTTGGTTGTAAACTGCAGTGGGACACTTTGGTTTTATCAAGAGCAGCATAGACAAGTACCTAAACTCCAGGCTCGCAGGTTTCTGGGTCCTTCCTGTTGGCAGTCGTCTGACCCGCGGGTGCAGAGGCGCAGAGGCGGGAGGAATGCGCGCACGTGTGCAGGTGCAAGGCAGAGCCTGGGAGGAAGGGGAAAACACTAGCAACCCCAAAGTCAGAGGCCTTTTTTTTTTCCTTTTAAAGTGACAGTAGGAGGGTGGATGATGGAGGAATTCTGACTTTTCTTTTGGTAGAAATACTGGTGACACTGCTGCCTCGAGGTTTGTAAATAAGAAAATCATGGGTGGGCAAAAGAGAAAGGAGCTCCCGGCACCTTCAGGCGTCCTCGGGGACCCGCCCCAGAGGGTGGCTGAGCACCCTCGGCCCACTGCGTCTCACCACAAAATGCTTCCTCCTGCTGGCAGCCGTGGCCTGCGGATGTGGCAGACGTGGGCCCCCGTGTTCTAACAGCCACATTCGGAAGAGATGGCAAGACAGAAGCCATGGAGAGTGTTAGGAGGTGAAGGGAGACATCCCTCATCAGAGCAGGTGCCGCGAGGGGCCATAGATTCACGGTGGGAAAAGCGCTTTCTCCTCTTGGCCGCGGAGGGGCCAGGCCAGGGCCACAGGGCCCCAAGCAGCGAGGCCTTGCAGGCACCGTCACGGCAGCCGCAGCCCAGTGAGCCTCGGGAGAATCGGGCCGTCCAAGGAGGGATTGTCGGAGCCACAGACCTGGACTCGCGAGGCTCCGAGAACCTTCTTAGGAGAGCACAGAAGATGCAGTGGCGCACGGGGGCGTTAGTGATGGGCCAGAGTAGCCCAAAGCCTCCCAAAAAGGCTGTGGATCAGGAGACCTGTGTGCCCTGCTCCCAGCAGGGGCCTGGGGCCTGGGCCAAAGGCAGGGCCCAGAAACAAACATCTCCCGGGGCCCCAGGTCTGCGGCCGGCTCGACTTTCCCTGGGATAAGGCACCTCTACTCATCAGTTCCCCTCCAGTCACCTTCCTGCAGAAATTTCAACCTTATTTCGGCTGAGCCTAGGTAAAAAGGGATTTGACTGTGCTACGACTGACCCTTCAAGAGCGTTCTCCAGGCTGCCAGAGAGCTGAGGCCCCGCGCCCCCAAGAGCAGCCTCCAGAGGGGCAGGGCGGGACCACCCGCTGGCCCCCATGGAGCAAACGGCTTCTCAGATGCCCACGTGAACTGGCACAGAATTGCTTCGTGTCCTGTGTGTGAGCAGCTTTGTCCACTCCCCTGGCCATTCCGAACACCTGTGGGTGTCCCGTCAGGAGCCAGCAGTGGTCCTGCCACCGCTCCCCCGTAACGTGAGCACCTGGGGGCAGATGGAGGGCCGCGGGCCCTTCCCCTCCCATGGCAAGGGACAGGGAGGACACGGCCAGCTACCAAGCGGGACGGCCCATTGCTGTGTTGTTCAGAGCCACCGTGTCCTCACCAAGCGAGGCAGGGCACCACAAAGGCTCCCAGCCCTCCGCCACAGCCACCCCGAAGCCCCGGCTCCCCAGCGCCCCGCACATCTCTAAGTCACAATGCCTCCAGAGAGGCCGGTCTATCGTGAACCTGTCCACAGAAGGGTCAGTTCCCAGGGCAGGATTCGCCCTGTGCCTTCCCAAAAAGAGCCGAGGGGACTAGAGCAGCCCAGAGCAAGAGATCTGACTTCATTTTTTAAATTGCGATTTGTTTTTAGAGTAAGTGATATGCCCCATAGTTACAAAACCCAAGTTTTAAATAGGACTTACCCATTTTACAAAACAAGCCTCCTGTCCTCTTTGTCCCCCAGCCCCAGTTGCCCTCACAGAGGAACTCCTGTCCCCAGTTTCTTGTGCTTCCTTCGGGGAGAGCCAGTGCTTCCTGATGCTTGTCCCACACCGATGGGGGCGTGTGGTACTCGAGGCTCTACACCCAGCTCTTCTCGCTTAGCGATAGATGCTGGAAAAGCTCCCAAATCAGTACATAAAGAATGTCCTCTTCTTTTTTATGGCTACAGGGATTCTGTTTCAGTTTCCTAGGCTGCCGAAAGCAGATGCCATGGAGTGGGTTGGCTTAACGATGGAATTTATTAGCTTACAGTTTAAAGGTTCAGAAAAATGTCCAAATCGAGGCATCAGCACAGCGGTGCCTTCTTGCTGAAGACCAGCTGCTGGCGAGCCTTGGCTCCTCTACCCCATGGCAGGAACACAGCAGCGTCTGCATGTCTCCCTTCTCTTCCAGGTTTCATTGCTTTCAGCTTCTTGCTTCCTGGACTTCCTCTCTCTCTTTCTCTGTAGTCATTCTGTCAAAAGGTCCTACTTAGGATGGGTCCCTACCCCAGGAATGGATTAAAGTTCCTTTCTGGAAGAACATGCACCTTCAAACTAGCACACCTGTAGAGGGATCCACCATCTTCTCTTTAACCAGTCACTCTGGATGGATATCTAGATTTATTTTGATAGCAAACCCAGGGGCAGCCAGACCTGCCTCTGCACCTAGTGACCATGTGGCCCTGGGCAAGCCACCAGACCTCCCCACGCCTCCGTTTCTTCTTCCATGAAACAAGAAATCTAAAGCACAGATCCCTGAGACCACTGGGAGGTGTGAACGAGCTGGTGTTGAAACATCCTGGGAAGAGCAGCTGGCACAGAGCCTGCACCGTTTAAACAAATGCCTCAGCCACTGCCTTCGTGGCCATTTTATGTGTGCATGGAGAGCTGTACAGCAATACACGTGCCCACAAGAAATGTTGGAGCTCTGGCTTGGCACCTGGACAAAGGGAAGGCCTCCCAGTCGGCCACTCACTCTGTGCTGGAGTCTGTCGAGTGCAAATGATGTTGGGTGGGGAGGCTCCGGGGCAGGTGAAGGGCGACCCGCCAGCACCTCTCCAGGTCCTCAGCTTCTGTGCAATGCCAGTCCAGCTTTGGAGCTGCTTGTCCTTCTCCCTGTCCTGCAAGTTGATCCAGAATCCTGAGCTTTAGGAATAAGACTACAGGTGAGAACTCATCACTGGGGCCACCTGGGGCCCACAAGGACAGAACTGGACCACCATGGCTTGAAAAAGGGATGTCCAATGGCCAGGGTGAGTGCCCACACCAACTCACAGTTCTGTGGGTCACTTTGCCTAAGACTGGATCTTCCTTGGGGACGTCCGTGCTGGTAAACCCCATTCTGGAGAAGAGCTGGGCAGGCCTCTGTCACACGGCCTCTGGCCACACCGCTTCTCCCCCGTTCAGGCTCTCTTTGGAAAACAGACTTTCCAGTACATTGGGCATTCAGTACAAGCAGCAGTAGTAGGTCATAAGAGCAAACGAGGACTTCAGTTTTCAAGGTTTAGTTCTAGGGAAGGAAGGATGCTTAAATGCCTGAAAATCCCCAGGTAATTTCAAGAAGAGGTGAGAGATATAAAAGGAGGAAGCACGTATTTGCACCGCATGTGTGCCGTGCCCGGTGCCTGTGAACTGTCAACATTTATCTCTTTAGTCCTTAAAATAACCAAGAGGTGGAAATCCTTCTCCCGCTATGGACCCAGAAAACCAAGGCTCAGCGCTGAGCAGTGATTTACCCCACGTCAGGAGGAGGAGGTAGGAGAAACTCGCGGGGCCCCGGCACTGGCCTTCGCGCCGTGGAGGTGCTGGGCAGGGCCCCCCCGTCCCAGGCAGACAGCCCCTCCAGGCAGGCCTCAGGCAGCCCTGGCCATGTAGCTTCTCCCGGAACGTCCACGCTCCCAAGACAAGGAACAAAACTGGGTTCAAGTTATAAATGGATCTGGTCCAATAAGACAAGGCAAAAACAGGTGGAAAATGACCCCCCGGGGCATCGGTCACTGACCATGGCGGGTGCGTCGGTGTGATCCATCAGGTGTGTGGTAGGGGAGCCGTGCTTCTTTGAAACCCTTTCCAGTCTGAATGTAAGGAAAATAGGTGCAGTGGCCGCGACCCTTTCCTTTCAGGAAGAGCAGGCGCCCTTCGGCTGCCGTGCCCTCCTCGCTGCCAGGGCCGGGAACCATCCTGCTATGCCTCCTGGTCCCCTGGCACTGGTCCCGGGGCCCCACGAAGACCCCCCGGAGGGGTTGGGGGCGTCCCCTCTGGCCATGTGCTGGGTAGAAGCGGGGAGAGCCTGAAGCTCCCGTCACCAGCCCCATCTTGATTTCATGTTTTGTTCATCCCTTTGGAACCGAATTCCTAAATATAGCCCGAGCCTGAATTGGCAGATGTTGGATTTGTCCTTTACAAGAGGGCCAAAATTAGCCTGTCATTTGGCACCTAAATAAAGCAGCCAAACTACCTTTGTACTAACTTTGCAGTGAGGAGGTACTGAAGTCGCAGCACTTCGTTTGATGAGGAAATTTTTACATAAGCTGAAGCGGCACCTCCGAAGCCAGAAGGCGGAGGGGAAGGCAAGGACCCGCCGAGTTCAAAGGGACGTTTCCTTTCCCAGTTAAGTCCTTCTCGTTCTCAAGTGAAGGTCAGTTTTGGTGCACAGGATTTAAATTCCTCATGAAATTGGAAAAGAGGATCAATACACCACCGATAAAGCACGATAAGAGAAGAGCAGTGGTGACTCTGATTTCAGGAGGAAAAAACTGTCCATTCCGAGTGCCTGGGGCTGGGTTAGCAGTGGGACTCCCCGGGGCAGCAGGAAGATGTTATAATCAATTACCACATCATAACACTGATGTATGATAATTACTGAGTGTTTCTCCCGAGATAGTGCAGCATTTGGCTGGGATGCAATTCTTTCATGGTCCACTGCCTGATTAATATGCAAATAATAGGCTGATTGCATGATGAATGCAGAAAAGGAGTTGGCTGATAACGTGCGCACCGAAGCGGGAAGATGATAAATTACTTTTACTGACTGTCCTACATTAAGTACCCTTTCTCAACAATTTCATCACAAATTAAGTAAAGCAGTATGGAGAGATTAGGAGGATGTGTAAAATAATGTACCTTAATTGCTTTCCCAAGACCATGGCAAAGAGTGAAAATGTCACCCGGTCCTGCTCAGGGGGCCCGGATGGAGCCAGATCAGTTCACTCACCTGCACGTGGTTTTAAAGATGGAAAGCAGCCCGCCGCCCTGGCGTGCCCGAGTGGCTGTGGTCAGCCTGGATCCCCTAAGGCACATGCCGTCAGAGCCCAAACAGTGCCCGCCCGCCAGGCTGGCTCACGTCACCAAGGGGGGAGGCGGCTCCTGGGGCAGACGCAGTGACCTCTGCACAGATGGGCACCAGGAAGCCTGCTCTCCACCGCGTGTCCAGAAATAGGAGAGTTTCTGAGAGGCAGGTCTAGCAGGCTCAGAAAGAAAATTATTTAAAACCGCCTCCTGGCTCCTGGGACTCTTAGGCACCTGGGGACATTACTCCACTATCGGAACAGCAGCCTGAGGCACCTGCCAGGGAGGATGGCCAGCGGCGACAGACGTGAGCCTGGGGGAAAAGGAGGACGCACACGCACACGCGCGCCCCCACTTGTGATTAATCTTTGATTACAGCAAAGCAATTTAACTAGAGGGTTTGTTTTTTCCCATCTCGGTAATACATATTTAGACTGTTTGTATGACATACATTTTCTCTTAATGCACAGGAACGCATTGATAAGTGTTCCTACACACAGCTGCTTTGGTAATAAGGTTATTGGAGGTAATTCCAGAGCATTATTTCTGAATCAGGGTGGGTTCATCAAAAGCCTCAGGGCAGGGGGTGTCCTGAGCTGCTGAAGCCACCCCAGCTGTGTCACCGAGGGTCGCTTCAGCAACCGTGCCAGATCTCGAGTTCACCGTAAAGATTGAATTATAATTTGAGGAGGCTCTTAGTTTTTACTATCTCCACCCTCCTTTGACGGGCATATTTCCTTAAGAGTTTACAAAAGATGCACAAGAAAAATAACGGTCGCGGAGGGAGAGCCGACGTCTCGGCGTCCTCTGCTGGGCCTGCCTGAAGGGTGGGCTCTGGCCCGGCTCCGACCCCAGCTGGAGCTGCAGGCGACCTGACCCTGAGCGTCCCCGAGCGCTTTGCGGTCAGCGCAGGCGCTCCACCACCCTCCTGCCCGGTGTGCTTTCCCAGTTCGGGGAAGGGCCGGCTTGCTCCTGGTGGTCTCTGGAGGAGCTGAGGCCTGCCCGCCGCTGGAGAGAATTCCCCACAGCGGTAGCTACAGAGCTTCCTGCGCCCCGTTCTGCATGCCCGTGCCCTCCTGCCAGGAGCGGGTCTTGACCTGCTGCCCAGATCTACCCCAGATCTACCCCATCCGTCCGTGCAGCTCACCCAACCCTGAAATCCACGTTTTCTCCCCGGCCAGTGCTCTGGGCCTCGACCTCCATCCTCGAGTGCACGCTCCTCGCCCCCCAGCCTCCACCACCCCCTGGCATGTTGTTTCTACATCCTGAGGTCCCCGCTTCTTCTTCTTTCTGTTCTGCTGCCCCCACCCCGTCACCTCTCCCCGGCTGGCAGGCCCCCCTCCCGCCAGCCCGCTCACCTGCCAGGCCGCGCCTCTGAGGCCAGGACCAGCTTTGCAGCTTGCAGAGCCGCCTGGGCCCCTGCTCCGCAGCAGCCCCTCCTAAGGGCTCAAGTCCCACCTTCTTAGCGGGTGCCCCCCCCCCCGGCACGTCTCACCCTCCACTCGGGCCAGTGCCCCAACCCTGCCAACTTCCCTGCTGTTCCTCACTGCCCCCTCCCCTCCAGGCCCGGCACGGGGGCTTGTCTCCTCCATGCCCACCGCAGCTTCAGCCGAGCTCTGCCCTGGCCGTGCCCGTCCTGCCCTCCTCTTGGGGTGTGGGTCATGGTGCCGGGCCTGACCACGACTCTCTTCACCCTCGACTGTGGATTCTGTGAGCGCAGGGTCTGCCTTGCCCCCCAAGCCCCCCACTGGACCCCCATCCCTAGCACTGCCCCTACCCCCCCGGCACTGAGAAGCCTCCGTCATGGAGCGAGAGGCCCAGGCCCCTCTTCAGTGGCTTCGAAGTCAAATTCAGGGAGGTGAGGTGTAAACAGCGACAGTGCTGTTATCACACTAGTTTTCCTTGCTAATGAGTCAAGTGTTTTGGCTTCTGCATCTCCGTGAGTTCCGCAGGCAGACTTTTAAAGAAATGGGTTGTCTGCGCACGCGCACACGCGGACACCCCAGCGTCCACGCCTGTGCCAGGAGCCGTAACCTCAGGGCTCCGGCCTTTCCGTCAGTCCCGCAGGGGTGGGCGCGCGCACACGAGCGGGGAGCACACAGCGCTGACCTTTCATAGAGGGGAAAGCCGAAGCCAGCAGAGGCGCCGGCTTCCTCCCTGGGTCCCAGCGAGGCTCTGACCCGCCTTGGGCTCATCCCGGGCCTTCCCCCGCCCCACACTGCCTCTCCACCCCCGCTGCAGCCGTTCCCAGGTCACTCCTTTCTGCTGTTGACGAGAAGTGATTCTTTAGTTTGCCGCAGTTTTCCGTGCTTTAAGGCCACGCCAAGGTGAGCTGAGGGCTGGAGAGTGGTTGCCAACCCGGGGACCAGCCAGGAGGCCGGGGCCCGCCTGGCAGGGGGCGGGTGTCCTTTCGTACTCGGCGCCACCTCTCGCTTGGGAATGGACCTTTCCAGAGTGAAGGTCAGCCCTGGGCCCTCCCTTACCTGCTGTCTTGCAGTCAGGGGTGGGCACTTGGCCTTGTTGGAAAGAAGACTGTTCTGTGGTTTGGTCACTTTGGGTGCTTCTCTGATATGCCTTGGGAGGTTGTTAGGTTATTTTTGTTTCTTCCTCACTAGAGAAATGCACAGTGCAGAGTAACAGGGAGTGCAGAAAGTTGCGGGATGTCCCTGCGACATCTGTTAAAGTATCCGCACATTCCGTTTCAAGCTGCTGCTAACCAGTCAAGATACTCCAAGAAGCTCCGTGCTCCTGTGTTAGCCATGTCCAGTGGAGAGTCCTGACTGTAGCCGTGTGGCAGGAGCCTGCCAGGGAGTGTATCTGCCGGGAGATTCAAAGGCCAACTTCAGGGACCAACGAGCCGTTAAAGCTGCTGCCCCAGAGGAAATGTTCAGTGTTCAGAACTCTCGCGTAAGAGGGTCTCAGTCCCTGCGTGACACTGGCCTTGCCAACTTATAATGAAAATAGAGGAGGCACATTCGTGTAGCCTTTCACCTTGGCTGTGGGGAAGCTCCTTGTTTCTGAAGCATCCATTGGCCCTTGCCCGGACAAACTGCACACGTGCAAGCCGCTCCCCGCGTTGCATCAGGGGCTCAGTGCCGGGGCCTTCGCGTGTGAACTTGGCCGGGGAGAGTTCCAGCCCGATAGTTGCCCGAACACTGGGCAGAGCCCCCCAGGATGCCGGGGCCTCCCGCTGGCCCGAGGACGCAGCAGCAGGCACTTTGACCCACCGCCCTGTCCCCCACCCCGCGCCTGCCTCCATCTGCGCTCACCTCTCCTCTGCATGTGCCAGGCGGTGACGAGGGCACTCCGTGCCTCTACTCCCCCTTCCGTCTCCCTCCTCTCTCCCGTCTCTCCATACTTGTCTGCCTTTGTAGTCACTTGGAATTTCCCGGCTTGGCGTGGACACGGAGCCTAACCTATGGACATAATGAAGAGTGGTGCATCAGACCAGCCGCCAGTTAAATAATGTTTGGGTTCTTGTCAGAATGTCACAGAGCACCCTGTCATTGTGTTTCAGCAACTTGTCCTTCCGAATGCACAGTTCGCCTTATGGCAGGCCAGCAGTAAAAATGTCACTTACAATAATTACTTTTTGGTGAAAACGCTTGCTGACTTCCTACCTTCAAGCTGTTTTTTACACAGTGGGGAGATAATAAGAAATGACTTTATCCTGACTGCTCAAATGAACACTAAATGGAATTTGGGTTATTATTGCTGCAGATAGAAGGCTGGGTATGGAAATTTAAACAGTGGCTCGGATAAACTGCAGAGAGATTTGTCTCCGAAAATTATGGCGGGTGTGCATTTTCAATTGGCTTCTATAGAAAACTTAAGGCAGCTGTTGTTTGCCTGCTGTTTCAGAATATAATATTTTTCATAATCCTTTTATAGTTCCTCAATGCCTTGTGTATTTCAGAGGGCTCTGAGTCACTGCCTCTGCTTTCTGTTGGTTACTAACGAAGCTACTCTTATGCAAGATTTGAAGCCTTGCAAAAAATTAATCCACATGGATCACTTTTGAAATGTCACACCTTACTGTTGCCACGTAGCTGGGCTTTTAGAACATGCAAGTGACTGGTTTTCAATTGTCGCAGGCCCACGGGCTGCAGACTCCTTGAAAACGAGGTCTTTTTTCTAATTCCTCCTCTATCCCCCATGCCTAGCAGAGTTCACGACTCTGAGTTGGTGCTTTTAAAGGGAGGGAGGGAGGGAAGGGAATGGCAGGCAGGCCGTCATGGTTCAGAACTCTCCTGGTCTTTGGCAGGTGTCAGAATGGGTAGGAACATGGTGACTTCCCTCTCCCGATCTGGTGCAGACCCTCGCTCCGTCCATGGGAGATGACCCAGTCCCATTGCCTGTCTGCGCCCCTGCTTCCTCCTCGGGGGGCGCGTGGTCTGTATTTCTGCTGTGGGGCTGCTGAGAGAATCGAATGAAGCCATGTGTCAACAGCCTTGGCGTGCCCACCCCTCATTCATGTCACTTCCTTCCCTGTTCCTAGCAGGGCTTTTTGTGGCTCCTCATGACATCCCTGAGCTTTTGTGCAGAGAAGCCTGAATCAGCCAGGGGTGGCCATGGGCCGCAGCTTGGTGAGGGCACCCCTCACGCCCCGTGCAGGCAGGCAGCTTGGAATATGGCGCATCGGAGTAATTCCAGGCTCTGTGACTCTGGGCACGGTGGTTACTTCCGGGAAGATGGTGTCAGGGTAGGTAGGCAGGGCTCAACGCGCTCACAAAAACAACAGAGAAAGGGCAAAACGCTGGGCAAGGGGGCTGCTTTGGGGATCTGCGGACCAGGAGAGTGCTGTGCACCCTCCAGGAGGGCAAGGGACAGAGAGGACAAAACGAAAACCACGGGTTACCAACCTCCACCACCGGGAACGGCACCCATCCCCCCTCAGGGCAAACAGCCTGGATAAACCCGTGGCTCAGCGCAGCCTGCTGAGCGGAACACAGCTTCCTCCCCGGGAAAAGGGAGGGTGCAGTGGAGGGCCGAGACTGGTTTCTCTCCCATGAATTTGGCCAGCAGAACCCACTTTGAGTCTCGGCTCTGGCCAGACCAGAATTATGGGCACGTGGAAGTTGAAAAGAGTCACCTCAGTAGAAAGATTTGCCAACAAATGTCATCTGCTGGCTGGCTGGGAAACTGCAGGAAGAAATAAATGCTTTTTGGAGTCCCTCGGATTGGACCCCTGGATCGGATCTGTGCCCTATTAGTGAGTCCCTAGCCCTGTTTTGGTAAATTAAACTGGACAGTTTTAAAGACTTAAAATAAGTTGAACCAAAACTCAAAGACCTTGAAACAAAACTGCTAGGCAAGAGACCAAAATTGTCCATTGGAGTAAATTCACGAACATACTCAGATGGCTAGACATCAGCAAAAAATGGCAAGCCATACTAAGAAACAGGAATAGATGGCCTGGCCAAAGGAACAAGCCCAAAATCCTGACGAAACACAGGATTTAAGACAATGAACGATAGTTACACAAATCTCCTAAATCAATTCATGGGGTTTAAGGAAAATATGACTAAATGGATCGAGGATATTAAGAAGACACTGGGTGAGCATAAAGAACAATTTCAAAGCCTGCAAAGAAAAGTAACCCCTTTGGGGAATGAAAGACACCATCAATGAGAGTGAAAATACATTAGAGGCATATAACAGATTTGAGTTGGTGGAGGACAGAATTAGTGAATTGGAGGACCAAGCATCTGAACTTGGAAAGACAGGAGAACAGAAAGAGAAAAGAGTGGAAAAAATGCAACAGTGTTTCAGGGAATTGAGTGACAACATGAAACGCACTAACACATGCGTTACCTATGCCAGATGGAGAACAGAATAGAAAAGAGAGCAGAAATAATAGAAATATCAATATCCAAGAAGGACAACACACCCCAAACAGAATAAATCCAAATAGACCTACTCCAAGACACCCACTCTTCAGATGACAAATACCAGAGATAGACAAAGAGGATTCTGTAAGCTGCAGGAGAAAAGCAATGCATCACACATGAGGGAAGCTCAATAAGACTAAGTGCTGATCCCTCATCAGAAGCACGGAGGAGGGAGGAAAGTGGTACAATGTAGTTAAGGTGCTGAAAGAGAAAAACTGCCAGCCAAGAATCCTTTATCCGACAAAACCGTCCTTCAAAATGAAAGTGAGTTTAAAGTCTTCAGACAGGGAAGCAAATGTGGCTCGGGCAATTGAGCTCCCGCCTACCACATGGGAGGTCCTGGATTCAGTTCCCCGTGCCTCCTAAAGAAGACGAGGAAGACAGCAAGCTGGTGCGATGGGCTGGTGCAGTGAGCTGATGCCAAAAGATGACACAACGAGGAGACATAGGAAACACAGTGAGAGATGGAATAAGCAGGGAGAAGAGGTGGCTCAAGCAATTGAGCACCTCTCTCCCACGTGGAAGGTCCTGGGTTTGGTTCCCTGCTTGTCGCTGTGCCGACAAGCAGACACAGAAAGCACATAACTTACAGACTCAGAGAGCAGACAGCAAGCACAAACAAGGAGGGAGAGAGAGAAACGGATTTACAAGAGATACTAAAAGGAATGCTACAACCTGAAAGGACATGACAAGGTGAGAGACTTGGAGAAGAGTGTCGAAATGAAGATTATTAGTAGAGGTAACTTTATCTCTCTAAAATGAGGGAAATGAATGTGCCCACCATGGGATTGTTGTGGGATTGAATTCTTCGATTCATGTAAACCCTAGCATGGGGCAAATATACATACAGCAAATATATAATAAATGTCACTCTACATATTAACCATAACTGCTCTTACTATGATGATAAAGTACGGTTTCTTAATATCCTCTTCCTCCTCCTGCAGTGGGCCTCTCTAAGTAAAGGGCACCCACAGGCCCAGGCTCCCAGGCCCTAGTGTGGGAAACACCCTTGTTCCTTATTTCCTCCCTCACCCACCCTCCCTCAGTCCTGTCCGAGCTGCCTCATAGCCTGCTCTGGAATCTGCGTGTTTCTCCCCAGCCCCGCCTCCTCGCCCTCTTCCCGGCCACCCTCAGTTCTCACCTGGATGCTGTGACAGCCTCCTCACACCTCTGCAAGTTCATTTTCTCTACTGAAACCACAGGGACTTGTTTGCTTCCTTACTTTTTAAATTTTAGGTCTATGATATTTTAAACAAAGTTACAGAATGTAGTGAATGACATGTGCCTATTAGCTTTATCTAACTTTAATTTTTATTGTAATGTAATCCTATATGTATATACATGCACATATGTTTATTTATATATATATAAATATATATATATGCTTTTTTTTTTTTTTTTTTTTTGAGGTTCTGGGGCTGGTGATTGAACCCAGAATCTCACATGTGGGAAGCTGGCACTCAACCACTAAGCCACATCAGCTCCCCTGAATTGGCTCCTTCCTTTGCTTGTTGTTCATTTTTAGGAGGCACCAGGGACCGAACCCGGGACCTCCCATGTGGGAAGCAGGCCCTCAACCGCTTGAGCCACCTCCACTCCCCCCTATGTTTTTTTAAAGAAATAAAACATGAAAAATAAGAGTTGACAGCCCCTCCTAACCTCATCCCTTCTTGAAGTAAACTGTCTATCCTGAATTTGCTATTTACTGTTCCTGTACATGACTTTATACCCTCACTACTTATCCAAGTCGCTACCCATAATCTATAGCACTGGTTTGTGAGCTTTCAGACTTTATACAAACGTTACACTCTGTTTTGCTCTGTACCTTGCTTTTCTGGCTCGTTATTACGGCTTGGCTGTCGATACACGTGGCTCCAGTTCTTACGTTCTCACGCTGTTCGTCGCTTAGAGGATGCCGTGCGCACAGGCCACGGTGGCGGGACTCTTCTCCCGGGGTGGAGCCTGGTCCCGGGCTTGCGCTGTTCAGACGAGGCTTCCGCCAGCCCTCTCGGCCCACCCAGTCCCCAGGAGAGGCAGGGGGAGACCCGTCTACTCGAATGGGAGGCTCCTTGGCCCCACATTGCTGCTGCACGAAGCCCCCGTGCCTCACCCCAGGTCCTCGTCACCTTCAGGCTTGGGGCGTCCTACTTGGGCACAGGCTGCGCCCTGCTCACCCCTCACACACCTCCCGACTTAGCCGGTTCTTTCCGGATCATCCCTGAGGTTCACCTGCAATGCCACGTTTCCAGGAGTGAGTGCCCCCCCCCCAGCGTGGAGCTCCCGTGTCCCCACCCTCTCTCTTCACTCATCGCCCTGTAGGTTCTTCCTGTTTAATGAGCACCAGGAGGACAGGGTCGGCCTGGATTTGTCCCCTGCCAGATTCTCAATGGCCTGGCTCAACAGATGGACCGGACGAGCGCGAGAATGAAGGGAACGACACACCTCCTTCCTTCTTTCAGGCAGCACTTTTTTCCTAAGGATTTTCACTAACGTATAATTTGCACGCAGTAAAATCCCATTCTTCGCGCATGGAACCGTCCTGTGAGTTGTGACAACGAAGACACCCCCACACACACCTCTTGTCCCTTTGTAGTCAGCTCTTGTCCCCGGGCCCCCGCTCTGTTTTCTGTCCCTGTCGTCTTGCCTTTTTCAGAATGTCATCTAAATGGCATCGTACATCTCCTGTGGACTTGTAGGTCCATCGCTGGCTGCTCAGTCATAGCCAGGCCCTGTGCAAGAAATGGCAGCCCGTCACGAGGAGAGGCACGTGGACTCCAGGAGACCTTTACATAAACAAATACGCTTCCCTGCAGTGTAATAGCTGCTCTAGTTCTTAGACATCACATTCGGATTGTGTTTACTCAGCGCCAGGCACGTGGCCGGCGCCTTCTGCACAACAGCCCCATCCACCCTCCGCAGGTGAGGGACCTGCCCTCCGCAGGTGAGGGACCTGCCCTCTGCAGGTGAGGAGCGGGGCTCCGAGAAGCGGGGAATCAGCCGGGCCGGCGCGGCCTGTGGGGAGGGCGCCCAGTGCTAAGCCCCGGTGGGGCCTGTTTTTTTTTTTTTTCCTCATTACGTAGAGTAGGGTAAAGCCCTGTGCTTTCAGAAATCACTGTTTTCATATGAAGGTTCTGTTTGCTAATTTGGGCAGTCGGGAAAAAATTAACCCCTCTTCTTCTCTGTTGACCACGCTTCTTTGTTCTGGTGAGACAGCGAGGCGAGGGCCTGGCCCCTCCCAGGGCGGCGACGGGTGCCTGTGGACGGGTTTGGTTTTGTCGTGCTCGTCCCGCCTGCGGTGCGGTAGTAAATAGCCTTCTAAAGAGTGACTGTTCTTTCCCAAGTGACACTCTGGGGTGTGGGTTTGGGGTCTCTCTGAGGAGGTCATTTGCTGGTGCATCTGCCTGTGCCCCTCCAGAAACAGGCTCCTGGCTCCGTGCCCCGAGACCCCGGCGGTGTGCGAGCACCCGTCGGTGAGCAGGCAGCCTGCCAGGAGGGGCACCCGCGCCTCCAGCCGTCACCCGCGTATCCCGCAAGCTCGGGGTGGAGGTGCAGGTGCCACGCACCTATCTTGAGTGTGTCGGCAACACGGGGGGACGCCGGCTCTGTGGGGCGACACCTCTGCTTAGCTCTCTCAGGGGTTCTTCACAGCAAAAAAGAAGAAAAATAAGCAACTGGCTTGCCAAGACTGCCTGAAAGAAAGAAACGTACAGCTGCTGGGGTAGCTGGGCAAGAGCTGCCCACGCCGGCACCCAGACTAACAGGGAGGCCCGAGGCCGCCAGCGCCGTGCTGGTTATTAGCCGGGCAGCCGTGGTTTTGACCTTGCCGTGGGTTAAAGGACACAAACCTGAGAAGAAATCTGTTTATCATGTGGGGAATTCATGCCACCATTGACAGTCCACAGTGAGCAAGATGGATGATCTGCCAAATGGTCCCGCGCATGGGTGAATCGGGGCACGTTTACAGTACAATTCCTCTGCTGCTTCTGAGACAAAAATAACATTTGCTGGCTTTAGATCCCGTTGTAGGGTGACCCAGAGGTGAGCAGAGAGAAGAAATCTGATTTGTAGGATTCATACTGCCTTAAAGATTTATATAGACCCTTTCTGCCTTTTACATCTGTCTCTTTTACATGTTTCACAAACCAATTTAAAAAAAAAAAGAAAGAAAGAAACTGATTTTGCAGGTTGAGGACACAGCTTTATGTGATCGTAGAACTTAGTACCGGTCCAGGACAATAAACAGGGCTATCCGTTAGCTCACACTGGTCTACCTGGGGGTCTTACTTTTCCTGGATATTTACGCAGACTACTCCATGCATTTGGAAGGTGTTTTTCATCCTTGCATGTTCAGAATAGGTCATTATCCTGGGTACGGTATGTCCAGCACAGGGCTCTGCAGTTTTGCGGTGATTTGGAATTACACTCGGGCTTGATGCTGTATTTTCTTCCTGGCCGGGCAGCCGGTGCCATGTGCTGTTTGCCGTGGGACCTGCTCAGGCCTGAGGGAGAAGCGAGCAAGAGGCGGCCCTGACCCCGCCCTCCGACCCCTCCCTGAAGCTGGGGGCCGGCCCCGCGGCCCCTGCATGGGGGGGTCCCTGAGCCAACAACCAGGGTCCCAGCAGGCCCAGGACCTCAGCCCTCAGGCACTGTGCGTCTTCCTCCAAGATGCAGCCTCTCTCCTTAGAAATCAGGAAATGCCAGTCTCATTCCAGACACCCCCAAACGAACTCAAACCTGTTTCGTTGGCCTTTCTGGGTGCTGACAGCAACACCCTGCGGTGAGCCCTCTTCGGGGGAGCCCTGGCGACATCTCCCCCAGGTCCCTGCGCCCACACCAGCGCAGCAGAGCCCCTTCTTAGGAGACGGCGTGGTGATCCCGCCGTCCTCGCCAGCCTGGTCCTTCCTTGGGCCAACCGAGGGCTCGGTTCTCGGAAGCCGGCAGCCCTGGCCAGTTCTGGGCTCGCCGTGGCACTCAGGCGGAAGGGCAGGGGAGCGGCGCAGGGTGCCAAGGGACCGTGGGGAGTCACTCCAGGCACCTAAGGGCCAGAATTTCCTCCCCAGGAGGCAAAGGGAGGTCTCGGCACTGGGCTCTCAAGCAGACTTCAGCTTCCCTTTCCTTTCTTTAAGATTTATTTATTTATCCTCCCTCCCCCGTTGTCCGCTCTCTGTGTGCATTCACTGTGTGTTCTTCTGTGTCCGCTTGTATTCTCATTAAGTGGCTCCGGAAACCAATCCTGGGACCTTCTGGAGTGGAGGGGGTGGGCATCACTCTCTTGCTCCGCCTCAGCTCCCTGTTCTGCTACATCTTTTTATTTTGTCTCCTCTGTGTCTCTTGTTGCGTCCCCTTGCTGCGCCTGCTCTCCGCGTCCGTCGGCAGTCCCGCGCAAGGTGGCATTCCCGCATGGGCCAGCTTGCCCTCACCAGGAGGCCCTGGGCATCGAACCCCGGACCTCCTATATGGTAGACAGGAGCCCAGCTGCTTGAGCCGCATCCGTTTCCCCAGTTTCCTTTTCAAGGGTCACACATCACGTCCCCTTCCCTCTGCTCTGGCAAACGTACAAAATAATCGTGCAGTCACAAGGTAGCCCGGGCACTTTGGAATGATACAGTTGTGGAGTTTCATTAGAAGAAATCATGACATTGGTAACATGGTGAATGTGAAAGACCTTTTAACAGAATACTCTTACTTTAAGCCTTTAGAAACCTTGTAGATAAGTCCCTCGCTTTTCTACTGTTGCTATTATCTTCTTTTTTTAATAGAGGAAAACGGAGGTTACCCTCAGCCACAAACCCCTGCATTTACGTCCACGGGCTCCCACCCCATGGACCTCTTGGCCATTCAGTTCGTGTTCACTCGCTAAGTAGATGCACACGGTGAACGGTACCCATTTAACCCACGATTTTTCACGTGCTTCAATTGCAGAAAGCACTCCGAAGACCTCTGCCAGCTGCAGCCCCGCGCCCGAGTCGCCCATGAGCTCCAGCGAGTCCGTGAAGAGCCTGACGGAACTGGTCCAGCAGCCGTGCCCCTCCATCGACACCAGCAAGGATGGGAAACCGCCGGAACCGAGCGAGCCTCCGGCTCCAGACGCCCAGCCCACACCACCCCTGCCCCTCTCCGGACACTCGGCGCTCAGCATCCAAGAGCTCGTGGCCATGTCTCCAGAGCTGGACACCTACGGCATAACCAAGCGGGTCAAGGAGGTGCTGACCGACAACAACCTCGGTAGGTCCTCCTCCCACCCCGCCGGGCCGGGGGAGGCACATCACCTCCTGGGCAGGTGAAGGGGGATCCTCAGGCGGGGCCAGCCGCGGGGGCGAAACTCTCAGAAGCTCCCCCAGGAACACGGGCTTCCCAAAGCGGTGAACACCGAGCTGGAGCTCCCAGCTAATCCTGGCCCCCACCCGCCCCTGGGCCCCCTTTGGAACCACTCGGAAGACACGGAGGTGGGCTGAGCTGATTCGGGCGGTCCGTTCGGACTGTCCTTCCTGGGACCTGCCCCTGAGAGCTCCAGGTTCTCGGTGGGCATCAGAGCTCGACAGGATCAGTGCCAGCCCAGCAGCATGCGGCACCTGCAGGAAGGCTTAGCGGAAGAAGAAGGCAGATGGGGTTCAAACACTAACCCTTATGCTTACCGATACCATGACCTGGGCAAGCTGCTGGTGCTCTCGGAGCCTCCTCAGTAAATCCGGGGTCATCCCAGCTGCACCCGGGGCTGTGCGTGGGGCGCAGCACAGGGCTGGAGCTTCCCGTGGTTGACGCCCTCTGCGCTCCCCAGGCCCTTCGCTGGGAGGAGGCAGCCCTTGGAGACCAGCCCCTGCCTGTTGCGTTTCGGGCCCAGGCCACTGGCCCAGCGTGCTGCGAGCTCTGGCTGCGATGACAGCTGGCACCATCCACGGGCCCCGGGTCACTGGTAGTCGGTGGCTGTGGCTGGAAGAATATCAGGCAGTATCGTGGTTTAAACCATTGTGCTCCCGCCGCGTCACGCTGGCCACGTGGCTCTCCCGCTTTAGTCATCCAGAGAAGGGAAACGGCCACCTCCCAGCTACCCGGGACCTTCTGATTTCCCAGGCGCAAACGTCTATTCCAGGAGCGTGGCCGCCCCAAAGAGTGGTTGGAATTCGTCCACTGTCTTCAGGAGGGGATCTTACGTGTCTTCTGTTTTGTCCCAAAGAATGGGGGGGGGGAAGGGAGCAGCAGTAAAGTGAGCTCCAGTAAAGTTTGCCCAGGAATCCGGTAGCCTGGGTCTAGGCTATCCTCTGCCCCACAGCCCGTGCCCAGCATTGCACAGCACAGAACAAGGGAAAAAAATAATATCAACTGGGAATATGTGTAATGAAGCCAATTCATGAAAACTTAGCTGTCGATTAAAACAACAGCCGAGTCCATCGTACTGATCCAGTATTGAAACGCTGGGCTTGGCTGATCCCCCACTTTATGATCTTGTCGCAGGCCCAAGGAGGCAAGGCTGATAGGTTGTTGCTACCCATGCCCTGTAAGAAATGTCATTTCACAGAGAAGTCAGCTGAGGAAAATGCTCTTTTTAAAACACTGCGAGTTGCAGGATTGTCAGTGGCAAGGTTGTGAACCCGGACGTCTCCTCTTCGGCATGACCATCCACTTCTCCATCCCAGCGGAAGTTTTAGTTCCGTTGCTGCTGCCCTGTGCAGCCAGAGGAGAGCACCAGTGGCCTGTGGAACTTCATCTTCAAATGCCGTGAAGCATGCATCGGTGGTTCTGAGAGGACAGATGGCCTCCTCCCCTGGAGCAGGAGCTTGCAGAAAGGCTCGTAGCAGTGTGGCCCTGGACTGGGGGAGCAGGGCCCTCTCCGTGGTCGCCCCAGTTGACCTTGGCCACTCGGGGAGAATGACTGCCTCGCCTGCTGGGGTCTCTTCGTGGAAAGTCAGATTAGCCCTAAAGTGGGCAGCAGATGACCTTTAGGCAAGACCCAGACATCCTCTGAGCGCTTAGCCTGGGCTCTTGGGATGTTCATGGATCAGTCCCCTGAAATTCACCGCAGAATGTTGTATATATGTGCGTTTTATAGCGTGAGGGTCTGTAGCTTTCTTCAGGTTCTCAGATGGGTCTCTGACCCAGAGACGATGAAGAATCCCTGCTCTGGAGCATCTAGAAGTAATGCAGACAACTGTCCAAGAACAACCACTTGATTCCCACCCCCCCGTACAACTGGGTGTTCATATATATCACTTTCCTGAACAGAGCAAGCTCCTAGAAACAGAATGAGATTAACTCACCCGATTAGAATTAGGTAACATGTATTTAAAGCAAGCCCAACAGAAAACCGGTAAGGACTCGGGGACATTTATGGCTAAGCGAAGAGGCTGAAGCCGGGAAACCACAGAGTCACAAAGATCTGTAAACGTATCTTTACATTAAAATGACTAATGCAAAAAAAGTTTTTCCCCAAATCTCAAGTTTTCCACACCATAAATTTTAATTGAGGGGTCCACTTTTTACGAGGCAGTGCTACATGCGTATACCTTCTTCTCTGCCTACTGGAGAGCACAGAGCATGGTGAAGGAAGCGAGCCGCCGTGGGGTTCAGGAGACGCCCCTGGTCCCAGGGCCTCTCGCGCCAGGTCTTAGGGCCCTGCGACATCACGGTCCCGATTGCTGGCCGCCCCCGTGCAGAATGCGCCCTGGGCACCCTCTCCATTTCCACCTGTTCGTTTCAGTTCCCCCACAAGGCCGTGCGGGATTCTAATCTCTGCCTTTAACAGTGGCAGCGTAGAAACAGATGACCACACAGTGAATGGACACAGCAAAAACAGCAGGGCAGGCGGAGGGGGAGGGAAGAAAAAAAATAAAATTTAAAAGATTTTAAAAAGTGGTGGCAGCTGAGCGGCTCTCCGCGCAGCGGCAACGCCCTCGTAAGCCCCTGAGAAACACCGAGAAGGTAACGCTGCGCCCTCCAGAGCGCGGTGGCCTCCGCTCCGCCTCTGCAGCCGGCTGCTTGCCCTGCTGGGAGAAGAGGCATCAGGGAAGGGGTTTGGATCAACACAGGCAGTTGAGACGGCAGGGGCAGACTTTAGAGTTGGAAACGGGCCATGTCTCGAAAAGCCAGGTAGAGCCAGGGCACTCACGCTCCTCCTTCCTTCTGGAACCTGGGGTCAGGTGCTCCATTTGGTCTGCAAGACCTGACGTCCTCGCTGAGGTGCGTGGAGACCACACGGACTGTGGTTCGGGGCTGTACAAGAGTGGTCAGCCAGTGTGGCTGGACGGGGGAGCACAGGCTTAGGGATAAATCTGCAGGCATCCTCCGGGGCTCCCTTCTTCCCTAGCCCCGAAGGCTTCTCAGAGAAACGGGCAAGAAGGGGGGTTGGAGGCAGGCTGCCTCCAAGTGCCTGCCCTGGGCAGGGGCCAGCCGAGCCCGGCCCTCGACGGCACCTCTTCCCCCGGATCTCAGTGATGACGCCTCGGTTTTGCTTTCTCTCCAGGGCAGCGCTTGTTTGGGGAGACCATCTTGGGGCTCACCCAGGGCTCCGTCTCCGACCTCCTGGCTCGCCCCAAGCCCTGGCACAAGCTCAGTCTGAAGGGCCGGGAGCCCTTTGTGCGGATGCAGCTGTGGCTGAACGACCCCAACAACGTGGAGAAGCTGATGGACATGAAGCGGATGGAGAAGAAAGGTAGGCCCCGCCCCACCCCACCAGTCTCTCTCGCGTTCCTTCGAATCCTTCGCACAGCTGGTGAGGGACCCTGACCACGGGGCAGTGGGGCAGGGCAAGGGCTTTCCTGACACCCATCAGCTGATGTTTGAGGCATTTTCTCCTCAGTAGCCTGAATCCAGGTAGTTTAGCATGGGGGGGGTGGATCTTGAATGAGTCCCCACCGTTGCCCTGGCAGTCACTTTGCTCCTTCCTTTCCTTCGAGGAGAAGGTGCCACAGCACCTGGAGGCGGTGGTTTGGTTGTTCGGTTGTTCAGTAACCCATAGGTTATTAAAACATTTCTTGAGCACATACCATGCCCCAGAAGTTTTCATGTATTATTTTATCGGTGAGAGAATTGCCATTTCAGAGAGGTTCAGAGAGGTTCAGTGCCTCCTTCAGGGTCACCCAGCCTAGAAAATGGTCAGCCAATCCCTGCCTTTTGCTACCATTTCACAGCCTTGAGGGATAAGTACAGTTTTTTCCCCTCCAAATGCATCCAAAGCAAATGGTTATTACCTTTCTTCTTGTACTCTATAGGCCACTACAGGGGAAGGAAAACAGAATTTCAGTTCCTAAATGCTTTTCCTGCCAGGGCCCCTGGAGTGCGGGGACTCCTAAGTGGCTTTATTTGACCCCCTTAATCCTGGGTCCTGGGTCCTGGGTCCCCGCCGCTGGCCTGGCCATCAGGAGCTGTCAGCCGGTGCGAGGGTCTTAACTAAGAGGTGTCTCACGACCAGTGGCCACCCGCACCTGCCCCGCCCCACAGCGGCTGAGCAGGGGTGGGCAGTGGGGTCGAAAAAGACACAAACCTTCCCGGTCCCCGCTGGCGCTCATCAGCTGATGGTGGTCAGGAAGTCCTCGCCCTGCCCCACAGTCCCCCGGTCTCGGGCCAGCAGGCGCAGGTGAGCCTGTCCTGCACTTGCAGCTGAGCCTCGGCCGTTCTCGCCCAGCAAGGAAAGGGCTGGAGCCCTGGGAAGGAGCGCAGCGACGCTGTGGGACTGGGCCCCGTTAGGACAGCACAGGCTCCCGTTTACTGAGCACTTCCTGCTCACCAGCCCCTGCCCCGAGGCTTCTAGTCCCCTCTACGGAGCGCAGATGCTCGCTTCCACGGCTGCCGGCTGCCGTGGGCAGGAAGCAGGCTCAGGGCCGTCCGACTTCGAGGCGGGTGCTCTTGAATTGATGTGCCCCTGCTTCTGTGCCGAGTCTGCCGCACGGGGGGTACTGGGCCCCCGCTGCCGGGGGTGAGCGGCCAGGGACACCGCCTCCTGGACAGCTCCAGAGGCCTGGTGCTGCCACATCAGCCCGCAGAAGTAGAGAGGACGGTCCCCCGAACCCAGCATACCTGGCACTGAGCTTCTCAACAGTCGTCAGTGCTCAAACAAGCAATTTGAAAGTTCCCGTCAGTCTGCCAAGAGGCAGCGTCCACCACCTTGAGCGTGGCGAGGGCGCCGGCCAGCCCGCCTCCAGGCACGAGCCCTGGCTTTGCCACTTGCCAGGCCCTGGCGTGTGGCGTGTCCTGGGCCCGGAGAAGAGGACTCAGCCCCACCCCCACCCCCACCCCCCGCAGACAGAGCTCCAGGGGCCTCCCCGGCGGCCGCCATCCTCCTTCCGCACGGGCTCCGGGCGCCCCCTGCTGGTGGAAAAGAGTTACGGCTTCGGCACCACCCTGGTCCTTCCTAAAGCCCCAAGGGCCCTCACCATGCCCGTGACCCCTCCAGGAGGCCCGAGGAGCCTGCACTGACCCCTGCTGGAGGCCAAGGCCCCGGCCCACCGGGCACAACCCTGGGGCCCCCGGCCCCGCGCTTCTTCCGCGTCTGTGGTCACGGTCGGCTGCGGTCCCAGCCGCCGGTCAGGCCAGGCTCACGCCCCTCTGGCCTCCAACTTACCATGTTCATTTTCTGTAAGGAAAGGTGACCCTCGCAGTTGTCCCCTAGCCCCAAAATACAGTGGCACGTGGGAGAAGTGGCTCCCTGGCCTGACTTTCCGCCTCTGTGAGACGAGGGTGCTAAAGCTTTTTCCCGTTGTGAGGGTTAGAAAGAACAGGCCTATGGAGCCGGCACAGCGCGAGCGCAGTAAGCAGTCGTTACCTAAACGGTCTGCAGGCCTTTAAAAGCACTGCAGCGATGCTGCCCCGGTCTAGCCTGGATCAAAACTCCCACTCCAGGTGCTCCAGACTCGCGCGCGCGTTCTGCTCTCTTCTCCCTTGAGCCCCCCTCTCTCGTTCCCCGTCTGCCTTCTTTCTCATAAACCTTCTTTCCTACCCTAGCCTTCTGCCTTCCTGTCCCCTTCACAGATGGCCCCTGAGCCAGCCCCTCACACAGCACCCACATGGAGCCTGGGCCGTTTCGGGGGCTCTTCACCCCAGTGGCTCCAGGCAGACGCTCCAGCATTCCCCTCCCCTGACATTTGAGACCTGGATTTCAAGGCGGCCTCTGAAGCACGCCTCGGTGGCTTGCCGCGGGTCCCGTGGACACTGCCTCGGCGGCCTGCGCACATGCTGCAGCCTGGCTTGGCGGGACTGGCCGCCATCCTGCCCAGAACAGAGTGACCTGTCTGAGGTCTGTCCCTTACTAGCTGTGCATCCTCAGGCAAACCACTGAACCCCTCTGGGCTTCATTTCTTCGCCTGTAAATAGGGGCAGCAGTGGGATCTCTCCCGCAGCGTGGCCAGGAGGTTTCACTGCCGCTGGTACTGCTCCTGGCCATTGCAATTCAGTGCTGATTCTCATCTTCATCACTTTGGGAACTGGTAGAGAATTATTCGGGCTGTATTCCAAACCAGTCTGCTAGAAAGGTCAGTGCGGATGATGCATTCGCTGAAGAAGTCAGAATGGCTTTTAAACTGAAGCCCAGTCCACAGCTAATGACGCCTCACGACAGAGGAGCAGATGGAGCACAGCTAGAGCCCCGGAACGCGTCATCCAGGGGCCCTGCCCCGTTTACTAGCAGCCTGCTCGAGCCCATTGGGAGCGACACCCAGGCCCTCTGCCCGCCCGCCCACCGCCTCCGCTTGAGCCCCTCTTCCGCAGTAAAAAGGCAGATAACAGCAGCACGTGCCCCCCAGGCCCCCCGCGCCCCCTACCTGGGCAGGCCCCGCGTGCTCCCCACCCTGGCTCCCACCCCAGCCACTCCTCCCCTCTCGGGTCCAGCCCCTGCCTCCGCTGGTGCTCCTCCCTCAGGCTCTGCTCTCAGGCGCCTGTTGTCCCCTCCTCTCCCGGCCGCTGCTCAGGCCTCGGGCCCCGGGATTCCTGCCTCCCTCCCGGGGTTTCACTGCCCACTCGGAAGACCCACCTGACCTGTCTGCGCCTGAGGCTCAAGGTCTTTGACCCCCTCAACCCTTGGCTATTCCCCAAGTCTTATCACACAGAGCTCCTCTACCTCCCAAATCCTAAATTCAGGGATGCCACCCGCAGACCCCATGCTGCTGTCTGTCCATCCATCTCTCTCTTTTCCTTCCACCATACCTGCCCTTTAACCCAAGGTGGCCGCCAGGCCCCTGAGAGCCTGTGGCCAGCTTTCCCCCATCCGTTGTCCCTCCACTGCCCTTATCTCCCAGGCTCTGGGCACCATCCAGGTGTCAGTAATGTCTGGCCAATAGACCCCAATCTCATGCACCTTCCCAGCCGAGCCGTCCTCCCCAAGCCTGGGTGAGTGCTCCAGCCAGCTCTCTCCACCCATCCTCCTTGGCCTCTGGGTCCTGCTGGAGAATCTGCCACCACCACGTGGCTGCTTGCCATCCCAATCTGGAGCCTCAACCTCAGGAGCGTCTCTACGTCCCCCAACCCTAGCTACCCCTCCCTCACCCCACCACCATGCAGTCAGCTCCCCCAGTCTCTTCAACTCCTGTCCCTCCCCCTACAGCCGTCACCCTTCCCCACCCATCTCTGCTAACTTCTCTGCGTCTCCCCCGCCTCCCCCCATCCCTCCCCTGCTCCCCTTGCCCTCCTGCCTTGCACAGGGCCCCCCACGCACCTCCAAGGCCTTGCCCCACCGCGCTGTGTCTCCACTCTCCTGCATCAGCCCTTGCTCATCCTTAAAACCCTGCCCTCGACCCTGGATTTCCCTTCTAGAAGCCATCCTGCCTCTTTTTCTTTTAGAGTTAGGCTTCTCAGAGAAGTAGTTTGCATTCACTCTCTTCACTTCCTCGCCTCCCAGTCACTGTTAGCCCACAGCAGTCAGGTGCCGGCTCCCACAGCTCCACTGAGCTCACCAAGGACCCCTGTGTCCTCACCACTAAATCTCAGGGGCTCCTGTCCTTCTGCAGCATGAGGCTGCGACCACTCTCCTCCTGAGATCCTCCCTGCCCCGGGAAGGCCCTGTCGCCTGGTCTTCTCTCTCATCTCCAGAGCCTTCGGCTTTCTCCTTCCTGGGGCCTCCTTGGCCTGGCGGCGTTTTCCAGGGTCCCATGCGTAGCTCTTCTCTGTCTCGTCTGCATCACTGGCTTCAACTACAGGTTCTACTCTCAGGACCCCCAAATCTCTCTCTCTAGCCCAGACTGTTCTTTGTTTGTTCACATTTTTTTCTTTATTTTTAAAGAAACTTTAGATTACATAAATGTTATGTTAAAATATAGGGGATTCCGACATACCCCACTCCTGCCCCTCTCCCACACTTGCCCCCTTAACAACATCTTTCATTAGTACAGTACATTCGTTAGAATTGATGAACACATATTGATGTCTTGCTACTAAGCATAGTCTATAGTTTACATTATGGTTTATATTTGGCACAGCACAATTTTATAGGTTTTGACAAAATGTATAACGGCCTGTGTCCGTCATTGCAATATCATGCGGGACAAATGTCCCAGAGTGCCCCCATGTTGCACCTCTTCTTCCCTCTCCCTCCCCTCAGAACCTCTGGTGACCAGTGCCTTCATAGCAGTGTTACAAGTTCTTCATTTCTAGAATAATAATAAGTCTACTCTAGTCCATAGTTACAGTCCCCTCTTGTATTAGTCAGCCAAAGGGCTGCTGATGCAAAGTAGCAGAACTCTGTTGGCTTTTATAAAGGGTATTTATTTGGAATAGAAGTTTACAGTTACCAGGCCCTGAAGAGTCCAACTCAAGGTACCATAGAGGTTCTTTCTCACCCAAAGTCTGTTGCCACATGTTGATGCAAGATGGTGGGCGATGTCTGCAAGGGTTCAGCCTTCCTCCTTCCTCTTAAGGCTCTGTGGTCCCAGCTTCTTCCAGTCTCAGCTGTAGGCTGGCGTAAGGCTCGTCCCTCTCCCTGGGGCTCAGCTGCCCTCTTAACAAGGTCAGCCATAGACTATCAGGCTCATCTCTCTTCCCAGGCCATATCTTTGAAGCACTCTCTCTCTCTGCATATCTGCTTCTGTATATCTACTTCCTGTGAGAGTCTGTTTTATCAGCCCAAGGGGGCTGGGAACTCAACACTAAGTCACACTCTAATGATGTGGTTGACTCAAATCCCTAATCTTAACATAATTTAATCAGACATCTCAGCTGAATCAAATACAATCAAAGGGTATCATGCCCAGACAAGCAGACCAGTTTACAAACCTAATAACTTTTTTGGAGTTCATAAATAATATCAAACTGCCACATCCCTTATGTTCCTTCTTTCCTCATTCTTGAGGATTTGGGGGTGATGATGCCCACTCTTCTTCTGATTGAGAGACAGCTTAGATTGCACGGGGCAGGTGGATAGAACTGTCTTGCTTGCAGTTGTAGGTACTGTCTGGTTGTGGGGATGGGTGCTGTCCATCACGATCCTTTTGTTAGTTGTCCTGGATGAGTTGGATGAACTGGGCAGTAGGTCCAGACTATTCTTTTGAGCGTAATACCTACATATCCCGCTGCCAGCTAGACATCTTGATGAGGACAACCCAGAGAACCCTCCAAGTCAACACATCCAAGACTAAACATTGTCATCCCCTCTGATGTGCTCCTTCTGTGGGGCCCAGCCCGACAAGACCCTGCTCTCGTCCCCCAGGCCCAAAACCAGAGAGCCAGCCTTAGGCCCCTCTCCTTTCTTCCATCGTTTAATCAGCCTCCGCGTCCCTCAACATCTCCAAAGTCCACCTGCTTTTCACCAACTCCGTGACTGTTGCCTTAGTTGAACTCTGTCATTCTCACGTCCTAATTGAATTCCTTTCCTCCCAGTCTTTCCCTTCCACCCTGTTTTCTGAAGTTCAGCCCCAGCTGCCTTTCAAAAGCATAGATCAGCTTATCATCATTCCCTTGGTTCAGATCTTTTCACTTCCCCATCGTCTTCAAGACAAAGTCCAAACTTTTGGCCTGACCTGGCCATGCCTCTCGCTCTGACTTCATCTCCTACAGCTCCTCCTGCCCCACGTCGGGCTCTCGCACACACGCACACACTCCAGCCACACTGTTTCACGCCTCTTGATCTTTGCACGTGCTGTTTCCACTTTCTGGAACAGCCTCCTGCCATCTTCTACTTTAGCCCCATTTCTTACTGGCTAATCCCTCCTTGTCCTGCAGGATTCGGTTTCAACATCGTCTCCTCTAGGAAGCCCCCCCTTCCCCTCCTCAGGCTGCACTGAGCCCCTCCCAGCGCCCTGCTGGGAGATGACTCCAGCCATCTCTCCATCTGTGTCTCCGTGACCCCCCACTAAACTGCCCAGGCACATGGACCCCTCCTGTGACAACAGAGCAGGTCCTCAGCAACTGTGTATACAGTGAAAGAGCAGTCCCAGACCAAGTGTTGTGTGTTGCTCTTGGAAAGAAGAGGGCGGAGCAGCCAGCTGCAGCTGCTCAGAAGGGCTGCCGGGGTCCCGCTAGCAGGGGCTTGTGCGGTTCACCTCGCGCCTGGCCCTTGCCGCTCAGTCTGCCATCTCTCCCCCCACAGCTTACATGAAGCGGCGGCACAGCTCAGTCAGCGACAGCCAGCCCTGCGAGCCCCCGCCCGCTGGCATCGACTACAGCCAGGGCGCCAGCCCCCAGCCCCAGCACCAGCTGAAGAAGCCCCGCGTGGTGCTGGCCCCCGAAGAGAAGGAAGCTCTGAAGCGAGCCTATCAGCAGAAGCCATACCCCTCACCAAAAACCATCGAAGAGCTCGCCACCCAGCTCAACCTGAAAACCAGCACCGTCATCAACTGGTTCCACAATTACAGGTACGGAACCCCAGCTCCACGGCAGGGTGGCAGCCCCTGGGCCGTGGCGTACAGGGTCCTGCGAACTTGGTGTTTAGTCTGTGGGTTGGTCGGTTGTGTTCTGAGTTTTGAACTCCAGAGGTACGGGGCCAGGTCTCTTGCGGTCAGTGTCATGTTCTTCGAGACAATCCACGTCTACCATGATCAAAAAAAAAAAAAGTCACCCTCAGTTACACTCCCTAAGGAGGGAGCGCGTGGACACTCGTGGCTCCATGGCAGTGGACACCCGTTTCTCAGTGATTTCCTGATGCTCTCTCAGGGCCTTTTACAGTGTTCTTTTCCACATCAGTTTAGTTTTGTAGTTTAAATAAATTAAGGAGTTTCAGGCCCTTTCTCTGGGGAAAGTGCATGAGTTAAAAAAGATGTATTGAGGGGAGCAGATGTCACTCAAGTGGTTGAGCGCCTGCTTCCCATGTACGAGGTCCTGAGTTCAATCTCCGGTAACTTCTAAAAACAAATGAAAAAACCAACTCTCATCAGGGAGCAGATGTAGCTCAGTGGTTGAGCACTGTACGAAGTACTCCCTGTATAAAGTCAGGGTTCATTCCCCAGTACCTCCTTGTATAAAAGAAAAAAGATGTATTGAGCATCTGCTAGATCTTCAGACAGTGAGCCAGGTGTTTTCACCAATATTCTATCGCTGGCTCCTCACACCTGTCTAAGGGATGTGGTCTAATCTTCACTTTACAGATAGAAGGCAGGTGGCAAGGGTCCTGCTCTCCTAGCAGAACAAAGTAGACAGGGGTGAACAGTCTGGAAGAGATCGTAGAAATCCACTGAAGGATACTGAGTTGTTGATCGTCAACTGTGTCCAAGACTCCCTACTGCTAGAAACCAAGAATTCCCAGTGGCTTGATGGAACTCCTGCTTGTTTAACGCCTGTTAAGTGGCCGTCTTGATTCAGCACCTCATCTTCTCTAGGGCTAATTAGGGAAGGTGCTCCTGGTTCCACCAGGCTGCCAGGTACGCATGTGTGGCTGGTGCCACTGGCGCCCTCACGGCTGCTCACCTGAAGCAGGTGGCCGGCAGCGGGAGACCACAGGCGGGCAGGTGCTGGGTCCTGCCTCAGCTGACAGGTTCTATGGGAGTCGCTGACGGGGCCAGGAGGCCACTCCAGTTCTTAACAATTTGGAAATTTTTACAAATACTAGATGGGAGCCAAAATAACGCCTCTGTTGCTCAGAAAGGCTGAGTTAGCATATAGGGCGTAGGTGAGAGCCGGACAGACCTGCTACCCAAGCCCCAGACCCAGGCGGTTCCTCCGTCTGGGTGGCACTGGCCCCAGGCAGGCCTCCCTTTGGGGGGCCCCTCGCACAAGAACAAGGACGTAGAGGAGCTGAGCACCACCAGCTTATTCACCCCGCATTTATGAATCAGATAAAAACAGAGGTGGGGGGAGGCCAGGAGTTACAGTTAAGGAGCTCCCACCACTTAGAAGTGGGAGCACTGCCCCTCCCGCCAAGTGGAATGAGGGAGAAGGGATGGCAGTGTGGGCAGAGGGTCCCCGGAGCCTCTCCTTGCCTGGTGTTCTGCATTCCTGTTTTCACCCCATAGACACACAGCTGCATTAGAATATGCACTTCCAAGCCTGGTGCAGGTTACATCTGTTTTAATACAAGCATTGTAACGCACTGGGTAGGAGCACACGAAGCTGTTGATTACTGAGTATGTGGGCAGAAGTGCTGCCAGTTATACAGAACATCTCCAAAACCAAGTCCCCGGGCCCTGCCGAGACCACCCTTCCCCAGGTTCCCAGGCTCAGCTGGATGGCAGTTGCTGCCACTTGTCTTGCCCATCCCCGGGTGGTCAGCTGGTCACTGTGGAGACAACTCATTTGTGCATTTGATATAAGCAGATTCACAGCTGTGGCAAAAATCGAGAGAGAAGGGGGAGAGCCAAGGAATAGCAATAGGAGCTCAAAATTTAAAGAAAGAGCACAGGTCCAATCCAGAGTAGATGCTCAATAAATGTTCTCTGTCATAAATAACTCCACAACCAAGCAGGCTGGGCTAGGTAAATGGGGAAGCTAAGGACAGAGACTTGTTTCAGCTGTAGCGGCCTAGAAAACGAGGTAGGCAATGAGCAGGGTCTTAAAAGAATTGAAACCGAACGGAATTTTATAAGCAACAAAACAGGTGGCAGAGGAAGTGCGTGCCAGGTCTTTGAATCATTATAAAGCGCAGAGATCTGAAACCAACGCTAAGAGCATCACCCGGAAGATAAAATGCAGGGCTGAGGTGCACACGAGCGCCTTCTCCCTGGCTTTGGCTCCTCCCTCAGCTGCTTAGCACAGACCACAGAGCGTCAGGCACGGGCCCATCCTCCCCGTAGTAAAGTCCTCACCGAGGAGGCAGCGCTTTACATTCTTCTTGCAGGGATTAAATGGGAATAGCTGATTTTATGATTTTTTTCCTGCCCCACTAACCCTCAGGGAGCAATGCCTGGGGTCATTTGTTGCCTCTATCAAAGACAGAAAGCCAAACTTCCTCTTATTCTTTCACCCTAAGGGAATTGGAAGTAGCTCAGGGTGTCCATTTACCTAGGAATGGGGCTGGGAACGCTAGAACAGTGTTCCACGAGGCACCTGGCCTCCACCTGAGAGAACGGGTCCACCCAGGAGAAACCCTTCCAAGTCCTGAAAGCCAGGGCCTTCTGTGAGCCTTGTGTGATGTGTCCAAACGCCAGAACTGTCCTGAGACCTGGCCTCGCCACACCAGGTCAGAGCTCTTAGGAACGTGGAGACATCCAGAATACGAGGGCTGGTGTCTCCCCTCTGTTGAGACTTACTTTTTTCTTCTGTGTGTTCTCTAGTATATAATCTTAATAACATCTCTGAAAGGAAAGTACTGTTCTCCACATTTTTTTAGATAAGAAAACTGAAGCCCAAAAAGTTGCACAGCAAGTAAGCGGCAAAACCCGATTTCAGGCCCGGGTTTGCCTGTTTCCAAAAAGCCTGTCTTCGGTTCTGGCCCAGGCTGCCCCTGAGGTGTTACGGTCAGGGCCCTGTGGGCGTGAGGCCCACCTGAGACCAGCCCACCAGCGTGGGAAGGGCCCGGGCACCACCTGGCATGCTGCCCACGGGTGTGACAACAGGAAAGAGCTGGTGGCCCTGCAGCTCCAGCTCAGAAATCTTCAGGAGGAGGTGCAGGGCTCGCCCCGGGCAGGGAGCAAACAGCTGTGGAATAGGTACCAGCAGCGGCCACCTGAGCACTGGTCCACCGGCCTGGCCTACTCTCCCGGCCCCAGCACTCCCGGCAGATAGTAGGTGCTCCAAAAAGCCTTGCCCTTACCGAGTTACGACAGGCACTGCAGAAAACATGCACACTCCCCTGCCCCAAGGGCTTTCTGCAGGCCCTCCCCAGAAGGCACTGGGCTTGGTGCAAGTTCACCGGAAGATGCTCTTGCACACATGGTCTGGAGGCTACCAGGGGCTTCTTCAACCCTTGGGAAGAAAGAGCTACGGGCGTCCGATTGGGCCTCGTACTGTGAGCATGGTGGGAGGAGAAACTGGAGCACAAAGAGGGTTTAGGAGAGGCCCCCTTGTGCTCACCCAGGGCACTTCCGGGCCGTTCCCTTCTTGCAGGGGAAGCACAGAGCCGGCCCGCGGGAGATGGCGGTGGCCCAGCAAGAGGCTGGAGCACATTCTCCCCTGGAGCCTGCACTCGGCTCCAGTACAACTTGCTTGATTGTTGGGGCACGGATTTGGTCTCCTTCCTGCTTGATCAAAACAGCGACCCCTGTCTGGTCTTCTCCTTTCACAGAGGAGGGAGGGAGTTGAAACACACAGTTTGGGGGTATATCTCCCCAGCCTGGGCCAGGAGCCCCCGACCTTCTATGACTCAGGGCTGGAAGCTGGAGATTTTCCATTTAGGCGCCACCTAATAATTGGTTCTCTCTCCTTGAGTCCTGATGGGGAAGTAGTGCTTATCAATCACCTTGAGGTTTTATTTATTAATTCAATCAGCACTTATTACTATATACTAAGCACTGCTTGGGGGGGGGTGTGTGGCCGCAGGGTACAAAGAATAAGTGGAACCTCTGCTTTCACAGTCCAGTTGGAGGTGGGGTGGCATGGGCTGGAGGAAATGTGCTGTTAAATTAGTAACCAACAGCAGCTTGTTCAAAGGCACTGAGGCCGAATGCTCAGGCTGCAGGGTAAACCAGGGATGCCAGGGAGGAGGGCGCCCGCCTGGAAGGGAGTGGGAGCCAGCCTTAGGGGGCTCTCAGGCGGGGTGGCAGTGCCAGGACGCAGGGGCCCAGAGAAGGGGTGTAGACAAGCGCCGCGCACAGACCGAAGCACACCCTCAGGCGGGAGGGCCCGGAGCCCGCAGGTGACAGCGCTCTCCGCTTCTGTCTCGTAGGTCTCGGATCCGCAGAGAACTGTTCATTGAGGAAATCCAGGCCGGGAGCCAGGGCCAGGCCGGGGCCAGCGACTCCCCGTCGGCCCGAAGCGGCCGGGCAGCTCCCAGCTCGGAGGGCGACAGCTGCGACGGCGTGGAGGCCGCCGAGGGCCCGGGCGCCGACGCCGAGGAGCCGGGCGGCCCCGCGGCCGCCGCCAAGTCTCAGGGAGGGCCGGCCGAGGCGCCCGCGGCCCGGGAGGAGCGGGAGGAGGCGCCGCGGCCGCCGGAGAAGGCGGAGCCGCCGCCCTCGGGGACCCCGGACGCCACCGCCGCCGCCGCCGACGACGACGACGAGGGCCGGCCGGGGGCGCCGCCGCCCGAGGGCCCCGCCGACGGCCCGGGGCCCGTGCCAAACCCCGCCGCGCCCGCGGCCGGGGAGGACGCCGCTACCTCAGCCGCCCCGCCCGGGGAGGCCGCGGCCCGGGAGCGCGCCGAGAGGAGCCCCGCGCGGCCCGGCACCAGCGCGCCGCCCGCGCGCCGCGCGCGCTCGCTGCAGAGCCTCTTCGGCCTCCCGGAGGCGGCGGGCGCCAGGGACTCGCGAGACAACCCGCTGCGCAAGAAGAAGGCCGCGAACTTGAACAGCATAATCCACCGCCTGGAGAAGGCCGCCAGCCGCGAGGAGCCCATCGAATGGGAGTTCTGAGGGCGCCGCCCGCCCGCCGGGCCCAGGCTGCCCCGAGGCGGGCCGGGGCGGGCGGGCCGGGCCGGGGGCGGGCGCCGGCTCCGCGGCCTGGACCGTGTCGCGCACTTACCGCCCTGCGGGCCACAGGGCAAAATCGCCATAGGCCAAGGTGCATATAGAAAACAAAGGAGCATTAAGCCCAATCTATGTCGTGTTTTCAAGGAAGAAAACGGAAATGTGTAGTCGAGCTTTTTTGTACCCTGAAGTGTTTTTTTTATTGCCCTAAGTGATTTCCACAGGTTCTGGAATAACTCTTACAGCTTTGCCTTGTGCCCTCCTCTTTCGTGTGGGCTTAAAAAAAAAAAAATCAAACCCACATATTAAAAGGGGGCTTTTTATCTGCCATCTAATGGCTTCAGAGCGATAATACACTATTATCTTCTTAAACCAGGAAAAAAAAAGGGGGGGGGGATTTTTCAGAAAAATTAAAAAAGAAAGTTTTTGTAGCTGTTCAGTTGCCACTAAGAGATTGCACAGTCAAACCGACTCTAAACACACTAGTTTGGATTCCTAAATATTTTCAAGAAAAGAATCTTCTCGTTTGAAACTTTGAATTAAAATAAAACACATTTACTCCACATATTTTTTAACAAAAAGAAAAGTCACATCAGGAAAATATCTGATTTTGTGGTAGCTGACGTAGTGTTTTCTTGTACGTGAATAGAATCCTGACATGTAGTGCACATTGATCCATAGCTTTAACTGACTCTGGGCTTTTGCTGACCAGGGTTTGTTTAATACACTCCATTCTAGGCCAAATCAGGACAAAAAGAAAAGATCCGAATCTAGGTATTTTATAATCTGCTTTTTAACCTCTAACCGCAGAGCACGCTGATCAGACCTCATATCTGGGAGGTTTAGGAGACAAGTTAGAACTGTAGCATGTACCTGTTCATTTTGTTTAATTTATGGTGTCTACGTTTGCGTTCGTACGTCTGCACGTGTGCGAGCATTTAAAGAGAAGAGGAAAGAGTAGGCCGGTAAGGTCATGGCAGGCAGTTCAGGGGCCCGGTTAGAGCCTGGGGCCAGACAGGGTCCCCCCCCCTGGTAGACAGCAGCCGCTGCCAGGCCCGAAGGCACCACACCTCACACCACTCTCCCTCCCGGGGGCCTGACAGACTGAACCCCACCAGGGGAAGATGCCCCTGGGCCCCGGGCAGGGCTCGCGCACGCTCTCTTCCCCTGCCTTCCCACCACGAGCACTGATGACTACGTTGAAGTCGTGGGAAGCCTCCTTCCCTGCAGAAGAGAGAGAACGTGGCAGCCTGGGCTCTGCTCCCCCTCCCCCACCCCACCCCAGCAACGGCCCAAACCTACACCAAAACGCCCGTGCTCCACTTCCAGACCAGACCCTTTGCCCTCCATTCATTTTGCCTCGCGGGAAGTTCTTTTATGCACAGTTTAGGACAGTCTAAGTACAAATCAAAAGTCTAACTTGTCTCTGATTCCTCCTGTTGTCTATGTGTATATGCGTGGGAATAGAGGTGGGTGAGAGTGTGCGTGTGTGCGTGTGTGCAATTTTATACGTCTGTGTATTTTCTTAAGTACCTGTGCACACGATAGAGTGCATTACTGCCACCTTTTTTCAATAAGCTGTTTTCTCAGTTATGGCTTCTACAAGTTTGCTAATTTAGACTCCTTATTGCCATATCTTTAAACTAACAATAGATGATTTCGGTATATATATATATTTTTTTTTGCTTATTTATAGGTGCTGTATTTTATTATCTGATTGTTAGGAAGGGATGAAAGGGGCAAATATTCTTTAGAGGGATAGACTGCCGGCAGTATTGGGTATAATTTACAAGATGTAGTTGTCATACTGTATATTACTGATTGAAAACTTTTTGACCGTATTGTGTATCATCGAAACCTTTGTCTTAGGTCAACATCTTTGGATGATATTTTAATGGTGCATTCATTATTTCTTAAGTTTAATTAATATTACTTTTTTGATTTGGGGGGTGGGAGGGAGTTATAATTTTAAAGGTATGCTCCCGCTATTACACCTCAGTGTGCTGGTATTAATTAACTTGTAGGACTTTGACTGTAAGATGTGAAACCACATTTCTTGCATGATGTTTTAGAAATTATGTATTTTCATTTACAGTCTCTTAACCTGCAACTGCAGCACTTAGTTCAAGTTTTCACAAATTTAAGAGTCACTACACTAAAGAAAATGCCTTTTCATGAATAAGAAGTTTTCAGAAGGCTCTAGGAGGCTGGGAGGCAGGCCGTTGATTTGTCTTTTGATGGTTGCGTCATCTCTGGACTTGAAATCTGGTTCAGTGCAAATCGAGTTCAAAATGGAGCAGCGGAAGGCAAAGGGATTGCCGTCGGGCTCAGTTCAGGGGCACCAGGAAGAGCGAGTTTTCGATTGTGACCCTTAGGATAGTGAGAGCACAACAGCCCACGGTACTGTGGTGGTCCCTCCACGAAAACCCCCCGGGGATTTTGTCATCACCTGTGATGAAGCTCTAAATGCATTAGAATGAAAAGCGGGGAGTCAGCAGAAAATAGTAGCTTAGTGTTTTAGTCTTAAAGGCATGACTGTTATCTACAAAGGTATTCAATCTGAGGAAATTTGAAAAGTAGAGATTTGTCCATCCTAGTGGCCAAAGTCTAAAATAGCCACTTTGGCTCTTCCAAACGATTTAGTTGTTTCTGTTGCTCTTTTAAACAAAAAAAAAAAAAAAAACAGAAGAACTGGTTATTGTTGATTTCCATTCTGTCTTTTTGCCAGACTTAACATCTGGGTGCTCGATACAATCAGTCGGTTAAATTTTGCTTGCGGTTCTGTGTTTGTATTTCTCCTCTATTATTTATTTTTAAAATTGAGACCTAATCCTATGTTCTTTAGTGTCAAGCCATCACTGTCTGTAATACTTCTACGAGCTGCCACTAACACAGCAACCTGGGAGGGGAGGCGTTCCCCTCCCCACTGGGCCCCTCAGTTTGCGTCTAAGGGTTGATCTTTCATCATGATAAGCAATATTCAAGTGCCTTGAAAAGCCTCCTCGCAGCGTGGTCTACCTTCAGCCGGCTGCCGTGCCACAGGCAGCAGACCCTCCTCTTCTCTCCGCTCTGTCAGTTTAGAAAGCTGATCTGTACCTCTCCCCGGGGGACACGGTTCCATATAAAACACTAACACTTAATTACAAGCTCCACGATGCCATTTTAAACGGCTTCTTTTTGTTCATTGGAGGCAGCGTCCGTAACTCTAGAGCTCAGGTTTTCGTGGCGGGCCCAGGAGCCAAGCTCGCGGTCAGCCTCTGGCCCCTTGGCTCGGCCTGAGTCCCCTGATGGTGTCCGAGGTGGCGCGGCTGTGGCTCCGTTCTAGACACGTTCCCGCTCACGTCCACCCCGGGGAAGACCCGCTCTGCCCGTCCAGCTCCCCTCTCGCACGTCAGGACGTCTGTCAGTGACGTCCATTTGCCTGACCTCCTCTTTAGAATGGGTCACCACAGCCCTTTAGCCCGACTCACTTACTCGCATGACCCAGCTGTGCCGAGGCTGCCTGGGGGGCATCACGGCCCCGAGGGGGCTTATGGCCACCCCCTGGGGCGGGATCAGGCCACACTGCCGGGGACCCAGGCTGGGGGCGCGGCTCCTGGGAACACCAGGTCCAGAACTTGTATGACTACTAGCAAACGCGACTGCTGTGTCCATGTGGACCCTTGAGGGGGAGGATACGGTGGGCAGCTTCCCTGGGCAGTCCCTTGTACCACAAAGCACAGACGCCTCCCTGCCCAGTGTCCTTCCCGTTGGCATCTTTGTTTTCTCCCCATTCAGAAACCCTCCTGGCGCGGGTGAACGGTCAGGTCTGACGGTTGGTGTCACAGGCCCGGGGCGCTACAGAGCTTCGGGTTAAGTTCTCTGTGCCCTCTTGGTGCCCGGAGAGACCCCTAGCCCCGTGTGCCTCGGCGCAAACCCAGAAGGCAGGCTGTGCTCCAGTCAGAAGGGACAGGTGGGCCTCGGCCGCTCCCTATCTGCCCGAGGGCCGCGCCTTGTAAGTCCCCAGGTGTAGACGGGCAGGCTGCCTGCATGTCTTTGTTCCTCCTGAAACCCGTTCTTTTACACAGGGGTGACTTAGGAACTCTGTGACATTCTATGCAAGGTTCTCCAGGTCTCTGACTCTAGAAAAACAAACCCCACTGAAAGTGGCAGAGGGGAGCCAACGGGCAGATGGGCGCGTCCTTCCGTGGTTGGCACAAGGTGCCGTGGCGATAGTGACTTACTCTGAATGTTGAGCTGGAGGAAGGCAGCCTTTGCCTTAAATGCAGATTTGCAGGCACCTTTCCCGGCAGGCCGATAAAAGCGAAAATCTACCCTTAGTCGTTCTGAGGCCAAGCAGCCAGCCGGGCGGGAAATGCAAAAGTGTGGCAATGCCAGGTCCAGGAATGCAGTGCGGCTGTCACCCTCGGGACTTTTAAGCTGGAGGATCAGCTCCTGCTGGGGCAGGCCCCCCATCCCTCCCTGGACAACCCCCACCCCCACCCTCACCCTCCTTTGCTCCCTTCTACCTCACAGACCTGTGCTCTCCACTTGAAGTCACTCCACACCTCATGCCCCTCCGAACTGTGAGGCAGGTTGGCTAAGGGGTCGGGAGAAGCGTGGCAAACATGAGTATATCTTGGCCTGGTGGGCAGGCATCTCTCTCTTCGTAAGTGCCACATGGACAGACAGCTGAATCTCCCTCTTGCTTCCACCTGTTCTTGAAGCTCTAGCAGCTGCTTCCCTTGCAGGAAGGGGCCATCTCAGGCCTCCTGTCTGTCTGCCTGGGCTTTCTGGCCACTCCTGCTCAGACCCATCACAGTCATTGCCCTTACCCCAGACTCCCCCAAATTGGCCACCTGAGGGTGCTTCCCCAGGGTTCCTCCCTAGCAAAGGGGAGCTCCCGTTGCTCAGTGTCTGTTTTCTCTACCTGCCACCGAGGGGTTATGATTTCAGCTCCGCTGTGAGCTCGCCTTTGGAAGCAGCTCAAGGACAGAAGCGGATGTGGCCTCCAGCCTACACGCCCCATCCTCAGTTTCTGAAAGAAGGGCTCACATGGCCAGCGCAGGAAAAAACCAGCTCCCAGGGCTGCTGGCTGGGCGTGGGTTCACCCACTCTGGGTGGCCACAGCGTTCCCCTCCCAGAGGGAATTTCAAGTGGGGGCCTGGTGATTTGTGTCATCACCGTGTGTGTGGTATTCACCAGGGAAGGCTCACGTGTGGAGATGCCCCGAGCTTCTGCAGCTTCGCGTGGGCCTTGCTGGCTCTAGGGCAGCCTTCCATGGCTCTGAGGTAGAGCCTGTGGCCCAGTGACAAGGTGGCAGTGTGGGACTCTTTCCCACGCCACGGAGTTCCATCTCCAGGTGTGTTCAACAGCCGCCTCGCATGCTCAGAGAATGTCCATGCCCATCGGTGTCTGCCTTTGTGTATATGAAAACTTGGGAAAAAGAAGGGAAAACTAGTTCCTAACTCATAAAGATCCAGCCCGGGAAACACTTAGAGATGTGCTGAGAGCTAAGGACAAACCCCTGGGCGCCAGGTGGCACGGAAGGGGAGCAGCCAGCAGAGCACACCCGGCCCCACCCAGGGTCTGCCCAGCCCCGGCAGCCTGTGTGCCTCACACCCAGGTCAGGAGAGAAGGAAGCACAGCCTTCTGTCCGGCAGCCCGGGGCCGCCCCCTCCTGCCCATGCCTCACCTCCCGCCGCCGCCCCCCCCACCCCCCTCCAAAGAAACCTTGACCGCGCTGCCAGCGGCATCATCTCGAGTTGTCATGTTTTGGATGAAGTGACATTTAGCTTTAACAAGACATTTCCAAAGCGCCTAGTCTCCTCCCCGAAATGCTACCTTTAAAAGTTGGGCATCATAGGCGAAGAATCCTTTATAAAAAGGCTAGTGAGAGAAGGGCATTAGGCTATGCATGAATGTGCACTTCCCCACCTCCCCGGTTAGTCGACTTTAAAGAGACTTTTGAATTGCTTTCCATGGATCATTTTGGTTTCTTGAAGAACGTTACGAAGTATTGTCTGTTACTGCAATTTCTGTAGCGTTTAGGCTTTCATTTCTACCACAAAATATGCTGTATGCTATGTATCAAGCTTTCTGTGATCAGAAAGGAAAGGTGCCTTATATCCCAGTGTCACGACTCCATCCCTAATGAGCAGAAGCACAGTGTAGACGGAAGCGTTGGGACTTCCGCGGGTGAAACAAGACACCGTTCAGCAAGATGCATTGAAGTGGCTCGGGGGCTGCTTTGGTTTCCTCTCCCTTTTCTTCCTCCTTTTTCTTTTTTTGCTCCTCTTTCTTTTACTCTCTTGCTTTTTCCCTTTGTAGTTTGCTTTAAACAGAAAGCACTTACATAGATGACTATGTGTAAAAGCTCTGTGCAATAGAAGTCACTTTTCTTCATTTTTGAAAGATAACGTATTGCACACCAAATGAACTCAAATTAAGCTTTAGACCAGGGCGATCAGGTGGTGGATGAGTACGTTCGCTGTAGTTCCGTTTCTTCATGAACTGAAGGGAAAACAGGCTTGCCCGCGCCCACCCCCAGGCTCTCGGCCTGCCTGCAGCGGCAGGTGGGGGGGTGGGATTCAGCAGCCGAGAACCCACCCGAGTGCCCGAGACCACAGCCATCCCTTCTAGCACTTAACTCTTCTCGTGGAGATGGACTGACTGCTACTGACCTGCCAGCGTGCGTGAGGATCACTATGGAAGGATGGTTCCTTAAGAAAAAGAAAAATTATTTCTATCCTCTTCTATTTATTACTAGGTTAATCATTTAAAGTACTTATCAGGAGTGTATTGTTATTTTGTGTTTTTGTTATTGTTGTTATAAATGCTGTTTGCTATCACTCCAGTGGTTGCTCTCCCTTGCTTCCTGCCCCCACCCCCTGAGAACCGAAGAGTCTGGGGATTGATTGGTGGGGGGGTGGGGCTCAGGGGGGGTTCTCCAGCAGAATCAGACACCTGTTTCCAGAACAGCCACTCAAAAAATGGTGGTCGCTGTACCCCTAACTTTTTTAAGTGAGAGAGTTTATGTTATGAACAAAAACCTACCAATGTGAGGAAGTGCCGAGCTGAACATGTGTGTGAGAAACTGCAGGTGGACTTAGAAAAGCAGAGTGCGGTTCCCCAAAGCCTCCTAGAGCCTCTGGTAAGACTTCTGGGTTCGCGGGGTCCCAGCGAGCCCTGTCAGAAAGGGCCTGGTGGCCTGCCCGGGAGCACCTCACTTGGGCACGAGGGCGGCGTCTCTTGCCAGGCTGCCGTGGTTGACGGGTGCTCGTGGGGTTTTGGCGTCCTCTTCCTGGCATGCCAACTTGGTCAGAACCATCTCGTGAAGCAGCAGTTCCTTTGTACCGGCTGTGGCTTGAGTCACACCTAGCAGGTCCCTGGGGGAGGCCCCTCTCCCCTCGAACGCGGCAGGTGGAGGCACGTCAGGCCTGGAGGAGAGCTTTGGGCGGCGAGAAGCACGGCCGCCGCCGCCCCGTCGCTCCCCGTGTGGGCGCGAGGGCGCGGCCCGTGGGCGAAGGAGCTTCGGCCGCCCAAGGTGGGGGTGGGAGAGCCGCCCCCACCCGCTCCCGAAGGGCCTGCGCCAGCCCCACGCCACGCGCCCGGCAGCGGCGTCTCCCCTTCTGCGCCATCGCTTTCCACCCTTCTCTGACCTGGCTGGGGGCGCCCTAGTTTGGTCCCTTAAGCCCATCGATAAGATAACAACTGCCCGTCCCCTCCGAGGGTTCTCGCGTGTTCTCCAGTCAGTCTATGCATTTCCCTAGCGTGAGCCGTTTTCTGCCCTCTTCTCGAGAAAACGGGCATCTCACCCCCCTGCCATCTGAGACCCCTTAGAAAACGCCGTGCGTTGGGGAGCCTCGAGGCTGTGCTCAAAATTCTGAAAGCATTTGGCGGATAACTCGTGATCGGAAGACAGAGAGAGAGAAAGGTGGCGTGTTTGCCACGTCCCCTCCCGCGGAGCGAGAGACCAGGCTCTCTGCACCTGTGCAATAACTACTCACCTGAGAGCGCCGTCGGGGCCCTGTCCAGACTACTAGCAGCGCAAGCCCAGTGCACCGAGGGACCTCCTCCCAGGACGCTTTCTCCTAAGCTCGGCCCCCCCCCCAGCCCCGTGTATCGTGGTGTCTTACATTTTAGCAGTATTTTATATTTTCTGTAACGCACTAAGTCTTAGATGTTTTTAGAGCTCGTTTGTTAATATTCACAATCACAGATTTTTTTTTTTAATCCTCACAGAGACCCAATCGACCAAAAACAAAAAACCAACCAACAAAAAAAAAAGGCGTCATTTTTGTACAAATAGCTTTGAGAAGCCTCTGTTGTGTTGCTGTGACTCATCTCTAGTAACATTTTTATTTCTTGCTCTTCGTTCCAAACCTTCAGAGTCGAATTTGACCCGGCTGGCGCAGGGGCGGCGGTGGCACCCGTCGGCCCTCGGCGCCGTCCCTTCTGTCTTTGGTTAGCCATACGATGTTTGTTCTCAGCACTGTACAACGGTCCCTATATGATATGGAGAAGCAATATCACTGTATGAAACTCACACCATGTATTATTATTATTCACTAGCACCCTAGGTGTGATAATTGAAGTAAATATCTTTTATACAAACACAAGAACGTGTGGGTCGTTTTTATTTAAAAGTGCCCGGGCCTGAGAAGGAGCAGCAAACACTTGCATCCCGGGCCCCGGTGGCACCTCAAGCGTTGCGAGCCAGCCGTCTCTCCACTGTCTTGTGCCGCCGCGGGCGTGGGTAGCCTCCGGGCAGGGCGCCGGCAGGAGCCAGGAGCGGGGGGCAGCGTGCCTGGGGGCTCTCGCCCGTTCTCGTCCCGGTTGTCTGAGACGCTCAGGAAGGCCCTGCGCCGGGCTCGCCGTTGTCCCTCTGCTGGGGGGGTGCCCTCGGCCCAGTGCCCACCCCCGCCGGCAGCCGGGTTCTTATCTGTGCAGTGGGGGCGCCAGCACCCATTCCAGGATGTTGTGAGGTCCGGGGACGGGGGCTGTACGTTACAAGTGCAGTGCTGGGCTGGCGGTGGCCGCCCAGGACATCTGGTGTCCGAGCAGCCCGTGCCAACCAGGGGCCTGGCTTGGCCTCTCCTGTCCTGTGAGGGTCACTTGCTTGGTCCTCATGGAAAAGGACGAGCCAAGGGCACCTGCTAACGTGGGCAAGGGAGTGGGAAGAGGAAAGAAGGCACGGAGTCTTGCGGGTTTCTGCAGCGACGGGTGCTGAGGCGGCCCTCCTTGCAGGCCGGGCTCAGGCAGGTCCAGACGTGCGTGCCTCGGGAAAGCGCCGCCGCCTTCTGGAGCGTGGGTGGCGGGGGTGGCGGGTCACCGCTTCGTTGCACAAAGCCTTTTTACCCAGAACGCCTCCCCACAGGTGTCGAAGGTGAGATATTAATTACGCAAAAAGGTTTTGCAGGACTGACCCCTTGGATAAGGTAAACCACCTGCTCCGGGGGCAGAGAAGGGGCGCGCACTTGGCGCCCTGGCTGCATTGGGGCAAACGGCTCCACCTCCCGTGCTTGGCCACTGCCACTTCCCTACAGTTAGGAGGGTCTGGACAAAATTACGTGATGTATTTGATGCTCTGAAGAAACACTCTTGCAAAACTACAGGGTGGTGCTGTGTGCTGAGAATTTTAGAGCAAGGGAGTCTCTGCAGCGATTCCTTTGTGCTTAGCGGGCCGATAGGCGTCTCCCTTGGGGTGTGCTGCTACCTCCCACCCCGGGCGCTAGGGTGCTGGCTTTGAGGGGCACACAGCTTGCGGGTCTCTGCTTCGGCACGCCGTGGACACCTGCACGGTGGCGGGAGCCCCACGGCGAGCGGCTGCGCTGGGAACCGAGGGCACCAGGGAACGGCTGGAAGGTTGGCGGAGCTTTGGTTCGAGGCTGGCCGGTGCACAGGGACCTGGCATTGGTATGTTTCGGAAGTCACTGACTTTCCAAAGACGCTCAGATTCTCCAACTGGCAGTAGGAGGGGCCTTGTTTCAAGCAGAACGGTTTCTGGTCAAGTCCAAGTGGAGGTGCTCCGTTGGGGGCAGTGGCAGGGCTCCAGGGCGTGGGGGCCTCGGGGGCCGCTCTGTGCTCAGGCAGAGCCGCCTCTGAGCCCCAGCATCTCCTCTGAGCAGCGGGGACCTGTGCTTCTGAAAGAGGGAGTGGGTGTAACTTCTTGGAGCTCCGTCTCCTTCCCTGGGAAGTGGCCAGAGGCGCTGGGCCTGCAGCAGGCCCGGGACGTGTCGGTTGTTGCGGTTGCTGAAAGAGCTCGGGCCTTCCGATCCTGGCTGCCGCAGCCGCTCTCACCTTGTGCTGGGCCAGGAGGCGGCCCTTGCGCAGGCCAGCTGCTGCCAGGCTCCACGTTTCCACCAGGGCGTCCTCAGGGTGGGCCGCAGAGCCCAAGGTCAGAAAACTCAAGCCTGTGCCAGCCCTGGCCTTGGCTGTGGAGAAGGGGCCGTGCCTTGTGCTGGGTTTCCTCTTGAAGCTAGGCACCTCCTTCGATTCCCCCAGCCCATAACTGCCAAACCCAGAAGCTTCCCACGGACGAGGGTCCTGGAAGCCCCACGAGATTCGCTGGGCGGTGGTTCTTAACGGGGGGGTGATTCTCCCACCCCCCAGGGATATTTGGCAGTACCTGACACATCTGCGGCTGTCACAGCGTGGGTGTACGTCTGGCATCTAGCAAGTGGAGGCCAAGGCCGCTGCTGGACGTCCTACAGGCCCGGGGCAGCCGCCCACTAAGGGTGGAGCAAGCCCCCTCTGGGGGAGGGAGTGCCACTCGGCCCGCAAAGGCCCCTTCCTCTGCGCCAAGCTCTTCAGCAGATGTGCCCTGAGACCTGCTCTGGGCCAGGCGACGGGCTCAGGCCAGCGTCCGGCGGTCTTGACTTGCTCACAGGCCGGGCCGTGGCACCTGCTTCTGGAACTTGTAGGAGGATGCCTGTCCGAGCACTGGCGCGGGCAAGGACTGGAGGACTTCGCAGGGGAGCGGCCTTGACAGTGAGGAGGGAGGGCGAGCGGGCCGCCAGGGCAGGCCGGCCGAGGGGCAGCAGGCGGGCCCGGGACCAGTGGGCGTGCTCTGTCGTGCCGTTTCCCACCCCGCTGCTGATAAAGCAGAGCCTGCCCTTGCTGCATCCGGAGGGCGGCTGCTCTCAGCAAGGCGTGTTTCTAGAAGGACGCTGTGGGGTAGCTGAGCGCACTCAGCAGGCAGGCTTGGGCGGGAGGAGGGTCTCCCACACACCACCCCCCCGGCACGCGTGCACTCATTGGCGAGGCTGCAGGGCCAAGGAGCCCCCTCCGAGCGAACCCTAACCTGTCACCAGGGGTCTTCCCAGGGCTGGCTCCCATAGGTGGACGATGGCCCTGCCCAGAAGGCGCCGCAGTCCTGGGAACCCCTGTACCAGCTTCCGCCTCGAGGCAACAGGGGCCTACTGCTGGGCCAGCCCCTCAGCCCGTCACCCGGGCCGCTGCTCTTGGCGCCGGGCTACACCGGGGCGCCAACATCGGCGCTTTCCTCCTGGTGGGGGAAGACGCGTGGCCAACGTCATAAACAAGTGGATTAGGTGGTAGCGCAGAAGGTGGGAAATGTTATGGGAGGAAAAGAGGGCTGGGGGGGATTGGAAGAGCAAGCAGGAGGGCTAGAGTTTTAAATCTGTGTTCGGGGTAAACCTCGCTACCAAGGTGACCTCTGAACAGACGGTTGATGGAGGTGAGGGAATGAGCCATTCTGGGCAGAGGGCTCTTGCAAAGGCCCTGTGGTGCAAAAGTGCCTGGGAGCCAGTAAGGCTGGAGTGCGCCTGAGGCGGAGAGCCAAGGGAGAGTGGAGCTTGTGGGCCCCTGGGGGCCTTCAGCTTTTGCCCTGAGCGATGTGGGGACCATTGGAGGGTTTGAACAGAAGGTGGCCTCATGGTGCTTTTTTTTCTTATCCTTTTTTTTTTTTTTTTTTTTTTTGGAGGTACCTGGGACTGAACCTGGGGCCTTGTGCACGGAAAGCAGGTGCTCAAACCACTGAGCTATCCCCACTCCCCCGATGGTGCTTCTTAAGGGGTGAGGGTGGGCGCCGGGGACCCGCGGGAAGGCCGCTGCCGAAACCAAGGTGCAAGATGAAGGTGACCCGGACAGGATGGGGACGGTGGTGAGAAGTGGTAGATTCTGGATCTATTTTGAAGTTAGAGCCAAAGATAGGTCTTGTCGCAGCTTAGACGGCGGGCGGGAGGGAGGAGGGCAAGGCTGCCTCCACGCCTCCGGGTCCGGGTGGCCCTGCCTGAGAGCAGCGCCTCCTGGAAAGGGAGCGGGAAAGGGAGCTGATCAGCAGCCCGCTGATGAATGGGATGCGGGGGGCGCGGGGGGGGGGGGGGGGGGAGGACCGGGACTTGTATTTAGACCCGTGAAGTCTGAGATGTGAGTGCGGCCCCTCGAGGAGGGGGGAGCTGAGGAGTCCCTGAGCCAAGGCCAGACGGGGAGAAGCAGGGGTCCAGGTCGGTGCTCAGAGCTGGGGCGGGGGCAGACCCAGCCAGGGTGGGGTGGGCGGCCCCGGGGGGCGTGGAGGTCTGGAATCCAGCTGCTGACCGGGCAGGGCAGAGGAGGGCTGAGCACCAGCCCTGTGACCTTGAGAGTTCCTTGGCACCTCTTGGTGTGGTGGGGGCCAAAGTCCTGCCAGAAGGGTCTAGAGCCTTGGGTGGGAGGACCTGGAGTCTGAGAAAGGAGTTTCGCTGGAGGAGGCGGTGGGGTCCGGGGGTGAGTGTGAGTGTGTGTGCGCAGACGGGAGCAGTCCCGCGCCCGGATGCTTACAGAAGGGAGAAATAGCACTGATGGGGGGCAGGGAGGGGCTGGGGGGCACCCGTGAGGCGTGACGCAAGGGGAGGGCAGGCATCGGCCCCCCTGCTTACCTTAGGGAGGGGTGGGCGGGCAGGCGCCCCGGCAGCGTCCCCCCCTTCAGGAAGGCCATGGGGACCGCACCCCTGGCCTTGCCACTCAGCCCCACCCGTGACGAGTGTCAGCATTTCACTGACGCACAGTCTGAAATGGGGCCCTGACTTCAGGCCCCTCGATCGGGGTCTTTTTCTTTCTTTCTCCCACCTGAGAATCGTATCCCCCAAAAAGCCTTCCCACAATCCTCCCGAAGGATGGGATAAGGGCAGGGGGGGCTGCTTGGGGCCCTTCTCACATAGGCCGCCTTGCAGGGGCGAGGGGTGCTCTCCCGTCCTGCCTGGGTGCCGCCCCCTCCCCTTGCCTTCACCCATCTCTGGCTCCCACTCACCCTTCTAGACTAGCCGCTCCCTCTCTCCCAGCTCTCCACCTGGTTCCGCACCTCCAGACCCCCAAATGCCCTCTGTCATGTGCACCCCACCCCCAGGTTCTGTCCAGAGAGCAGCTCGGGCCCCAGGTCCCGCCCCCACACCCCTGCTCAGGCCCCACCTGCCACGCCGGCCCCCAGCGCCCCCACTTCCATGGCCAAGCTCCAGCCAGTTAGCACCAGCTCCTCCCCGGCTCAGCCTCTCCGTAGCTCGAGACCCCGGGGACACCTTCCAAGTCGAGGCACCAGGTGCCCCTGCTGCTGATTCCCCTGCTTCCTGTCCCCCTGCTCCGGGTCTCTTGCGCACATCCCTGAAAGCGCGGCCGGGCCGCTGCGGCCGTCCACCTCTCGGCATTCTCCCCAGGCATCCCCGTCACCACTGGGGCTCCAGAGGCCACCGCTGCACGCCTCCCCCGGCTCTCCCACCAGCCCTTCTTGCTCCCCAGAGCCACAGCAAGCTGCCGTTCGCCCCTTCTGCATTTGGGGAGTCATGTTCAGGCATGGGCCTCCCACAGGGTTCCGCACGGCAAGGGGGTCCGCGGCTCCCCCACCACCACCTCCTCCTGCCGTGCCCCACTGTCCCAAGAGGGTGGTCTGCCACCATCCCTCCGCCCCACCCAGGGCCTCCCGTTCCCTTCACCGCCACCACCCCCAGCACAGACACGCCTGCCGGTCGCTGTCCCACCACCCATGGGGGCATCTCAGCGTCTGTGCCAGGCCCACCCCATCCAGCCGTGGCAAGAGGGGCCACCGTGCGTGGGGCTCCCCTCCCTTCCCCAGGGACTCGGCCTCACCCACCACGACCCCTGCCCCCTGTGTCCTCAGCCCCCACACCCCTCTCTCTCTGCACTGAAACGCCTCCTGCCTCGTGTCACGGCCAGAGTCCTCGCCAGGGCCACCCACGCTGCCCTTGTCCGCCTCGTCTCAGGGACCAAACGCATTCCACACGTTCCGAATCCAGAACCATCCCAGCCCCTCCCTGCCAGAGCGGACCTGAGCCTGCGCGTGCTGCCCCCCCGTCCCCCGGCCTTCTCCCTCTGCCCCTGGCCGCTGCTCAGGGCACTGCCCAGACCCATCAGGACTGCTCAGGCCGCGGGCCCAGCCGGGTCATCCTCTCACCCAGAGTGTGGAGGGAAACTGCCCGTGCTGCCCCCTTTGTCTTGAGCCAAATGAAGGGCCCACCCCCTGGGGACATCTGGGCCCGACTTCCCGGGCCTGCGAGGACCCTGTCCCTAAGCCAGGGCCGGCCCTCCACTTGTCGTCGCTCCAGTGCCCAGCACAGCGGCTGGCGCGTCCGGCGTCTCGCCACGCATGCGTCCCCCTGGCTTCTAGACGGCCCCCAAACAGGCTCCCAGTTTCGGGGCCTAATAGGGAAGCATGCCGGGGCTGCAGCCTGCTGCCCCCTCGGCCCCTCCGCGGGCCGGATTTCCCAGCTCGGGGGGTCCTCACCGCAGCACACGTTCTCCGGCCCTCCGCTCTGCTGCCCGTTCCTCAGCCCTCGCCCACTCCCTGCCCCTCTCGTCCTGGTGATACCAGGCCAGGCCACAGCCGCACACAGGAGGGCAGCCGACACCAGCCCCTCTGGGCCGGGCCTGCGGCCAGCGTGGTCGCGGGGGTGGGTGGGAGGATGGGGGCAGGGGGCATCAGCGGCCCCCTCCCCCGGGAGCACGGGGCCTCTCTGCAGGCCAGCCCCCTGCCAGCTTGCAGGGCCGTGACCTCAAAAGCACATCCAGCCAGTGCAGCTGTAGGAGCCCAGGGGCCCCCGCCATCCCTTCTCCTTGCTCAGCCTCAGCTCAGGGGACGCGTGGCCATCGGACACCACGTCTCCTGTGGCCGATCCTGCCGAGATCGAGCCCCTGCGCCTTGCCCGTCCCTGCCTCCGTGGCCGCCCACACACTGTGCTGCTGGGTTGAGGCGTCGTTATTTGGGGTTCGTGGCCCCCAGTATCTGCTTCCCCCGATGGCCGCGGATGGTGACCCTGGCTGAGCCTGCCGGTCCTGGGCTGAGCCCACGGGGGCCCTGCTCTGCTTGGGCACATGCTCACCCCCCTGCAGCAAGCTCCGCTGTCGGGGGGCCTTCCTGCTAAACCACTGCCCACCCCGCTGTGGACGGCTTGGCCTGAGGCGCTCATCTCCATTGTACAGACGGGCTCAGAGAGCTGGCGACTTGCAGGGTCCCCGAGTGCCTAAGAGGCAGGGCCAGAAGTCAGAGTCTAGAAGTCTCCAGCTCAGGCCCCTCCCGCAGCAGCAGGCGGCCCCAGGAGCCATGGCCCCAGCTGCGTGGTTGACGTGTTCCTTCCTCCAGCAGAGGGGCAGAGGGAAGTGGGGGTGCAGCCAGGGCACCCTTAGAGGGCAGGTCCCGGTCTCCCCCGAGCAGGGCCTGTCGTGGAGGCCCCTCCCTTGGGAACGGCACTCAGCCCCTGGCCTCCCCCCACCCCTGCCTGCAGTGGTGGCTCCAAGGCCCATCTCTGGCAGCCTCAGGGTCCCGGCTGGGCTCTCGGTCAGCGGGTGGCATCCAGACCTCCTCAGGCTGACAGGCCGTGTCCCCATGGCCTCAGCCCCTCCCCGCCTGGGCCTTCACCCCAGCCTTGCCCCGTCACCCCCCTGCCCTGCCCCTGCCCTCGCGGGCAGCCACCCTCTGCTTCTGATGCGAGCGCGCGCCAGCCCTCGGTTTCCCCCGGAGCCGCCCCTCAGCCTGGCGCCCCGGGTCCTCAGCGGCTGCCCCAGTGTCCGGCAGTGGCTGCAGGTGCAGGCCCTTCCTGGGCCACCTGGGGTGCAGGGTCTGCTGTCAGGGCCACATGCTGCTCGAAATGTCACCTGTGCTCGTGGGCAGGTATAGCACAGACACACCGGAAACCCAGCCCAGCACCCCTGGGGGCTGCACAAGGGTGGGCTGGCGGCAGCTGGAGCCAGCATCCCCCTCTGTACCTTTCTGGGTGCACCCCTCCGGGGCCGGGGCAGGCTGGCCGCGCAGTGCCTCTCCGTGGACTGTCCGTCTGTCCCCTAGGCACGCATCCCTGAAGCTGGGGGGTGCTTTCTCTGCTCACTGGCCTCCACTCACCCCGGGGTCGGTCCTCTGCCCTCACAAGAGATCGGTCCCACCACCGCCTGGGGCTGTGGTCCAGTTTGTGGCTGCCCCTTCCAGGTGCCCCATCCCTGGGTAAAGACCCTTCAGCTCCACTGCCTCTGCGGGAATCTCCGCCCCCTACACCAAGATGCCCGCCCACCTCCTCTCCTAACCTGCTCTGCAGCCCAATCCCACAGGCTGGGACCAAGGGCCCCGCCCAGGCCAGCCGTTGTGGCTTTTGTCGTCTCTCCCTGAGCCTCCTTGCCTGGGCTCCTTCCCACACAGGGACGTGCAGAGGCTGGGGTGGGCAGGGGTCTGGTGCAACCCCCCATGGGCCGCCCAAGGCCCATCCTGCCACCTGCGGCCCTTCCTCCATGGCCAGGCCTTCCGTCACATCCCCCCTCTTGCCCCCACCCCTCTACCGGCACCACCTGCCTGCCGGGTACAAAAGAGGGACCCCGCGAATGTCAGCAGGAAGAAATCCACGCAGGGCCACCCAGGCTAAGGGCCCAAAGGAGCCGAGCCCCTGGGGTGGGGGAGGGACTTAGACCCCAGTGTCAGGTTTTCATCTGTAAAATGGGGGGGCCTCTTGTCTGATGGCTGGGCTGAGGCAAGTGAAGGGTCAGCGAGCAGGGGGCCACCGAGGAAATGGAGCCGGTGGGCGTGAGGCTGGGCCACCCTCAGCTCAGGGCACCCAGCAGGCGGCCGGGGAGAGAGGAGAGAGCCACAGCCAGGGCCCACCGCCGCTCGCCCCGGCGCTGCCCGCAGCCGGCAGCCTTTGATTTCTGAGGCCACAGTGCCCCCTGGTGGCCGGACCACCTGCCCCCGAAGGACCACGCCTCGGGCCGGGCAGCTGGCCCTGCCATTCATTCCCTGCCTGAGCGGGGTTTGTTGTCACCATTTTATAAACGAGTCCCAGACAGGGTGAGTCAGCTTCCTGGAGTCACGCAGCCAGCCCGAAGGAGAGGCCGCTGCTGTCCTCTCTGCCACAGGCAGTTTAAGACACTTCAAGGGTTCCCCAGTATCTCCCACCCCCGAAAAGGGCAGGGAAGCCTCTAGGCAGGATGCGTTTGAATTTGCTTTGTTGTGCAAACAGCATCTGGCAGTTGGGGGAGAGGTGCAGGGGTCCCCCAGGGCCCCAGGCTCCACCACTGCAGCCGGAGGGCTTGTGAGAAGGTCAGCTCGAGGCGGGACCTCTCCCCCCAAGCTCTGTGGGGTCTTAGGAGGCCTGCGCTACCCCCGCCACACCCCAGGTCGTGGGCCCCTTTCTCTGCTACTCCGACCCCCATGGCGCCCCTGATTTCAACCTCCTTGCCTGGCGCAAGGGAACGGGGCTTCCCAGGGGTGCCCGGCTGGTCCCAGGCACAGCCAGGACTCAGCCCCCTTCTCCCCAGGCCTCGGGCTGGATCCCCTGCCCCTGCCCACAGTCTCTCCTGGGGCCCAGAGAGTTTGGGGGCCAGGAGCACCCCCAAGGCCCTACTGGCTGGCCCTAGCAGCGGTCCTGTGGGCAGCGTCGGGGGAGGGAAGGCACGCGCTGCCCCCCCAGGCTGCCTCTGATGGCTGCGTCTTTCTCCCGCCGCAGGGCGCTGTGCGGAGCTGCAGGTCCACGTCACCGAGGCGGCGGCCACGGCGGCTGAGCAGAGGGCGCTGATCGCCCGCTTGGAGCAGGACCTCAGCACCGTCCAGTCAATCCGGCGGCCCGAGGCCGAGGTGAGCCCCCCGCGCCCCCCGCCCACGGCGCTCCCCGCGCACCTGCCCGCGATCCGAACGGGCTGCCCCCACATCCTCCCCAGTGCGGGACGCCAGGCCCCGCGGAGGGCCGCCCAAGCTCTCTGCCCTGGCGCCAGGGAGGACCCCCGCCCCGGGGGCTGTGGGCAGAGGCAGGCCAGGCGCAGGCACCCGGATCACAGCTGGAGGGCCCTCGGCACCCACCTGGTGCCCCAGCCCTGAGGAAACGGGGTTCAGGGAGAGAAGGTGGGCTGCCCCGGGTCGCGCTGTGTCCCCGGGCTCCCTCCGATGGCCACGTCTTCCTCTGACTGCGGGGTGAGCTGGCAGGGCCAGGCCCGCCCAAGGCGCAGGCGAGAGCCCACCACCCAGCTCTGGCCTCCAGGGTGAGACACGGGGCCCAGCCTGGCCTTCTGCGTTAGCTGCGCCCGGGACCCCACCGAACAGCCCGCCTCTGCTCCCTGCCCATTTGTGTGGCCACCCTGAAAGGGTGTGCTGGGGGGGGGTGCCACCCACCTCCTCCTCCCCCCTGCAGGGTGCAGCAGAGCACAGCCTGGAGAAGATTCCGGAGCCCATCAAGGAGGCCACGGCCCTGTTCTACGGTGAGGAGGCCCAGCCACCCAGGCCCCTGCAGGCCGGGGGTGGCGGGGAGCTGTGCAGCCTGAGCCCCCGTGCAGCACCCACAGGTGCAGGGCTGCAGAGAGAGGGGCGAGCCCCTGCCTGCCCTTCCAGCCTTTGCCTGACACGCCCCCCCCCCCCCCGCGCCAGGGTCCTGACTCGACCCCCCTCAGCCCTGCCCGTGGCCCCTGGAGGCTGGAGGGTGGCGGTCAGCTGTCTGGGAGGCGCCACACCGAAACACAGCCACAGCTCCACAGGGGACAGCCAGGCGTGGGTGTGGGGGTACCGACAGCCCCCCCAGGCCCCTCAGAGTCCCTTTGCTTCCCTGGGAGCTGGGGGCTGGTCCGACAGGTGCAGGGGCCCCAGATCCAGGTAGAGAGTAATGGGGAGAGGGGCTTCGGGGCGTGGCCCCTTCAGACAGTGCCGGCAGGTGAGCTGGCGCTGGAGCCTACCTGGGGGCACCCCTCCCTGCTGCCCTATTCATTTTGGGGCCCCCCAGCCCAGTCCTTCCCAGCCCTGCTCAGCACCAGTGGTCAGACTCGGTGGTGGCTTCCACCCCCTGGCCTGTGGCCAGAGCTCCCTCAAGCCTGAGGATACGCGACCCAAGGGGACCCCTGCTGGGCCCGGCCACCCCCTGTCACTCTCCACCCGCCTGCTTCCTAGGAGCACCGGCCAGCAGCCCCCTCCCCGAGGGCCAGGTGGACTCGCTGCTCTCCATCATCTCCAGCCAGCGGGAGCGCTTCCGAGCCCGGAACCAGGAGCTGGAGGCTGTGAGTCACCCCCCTCCTCCCCGACACTCCTTGGACCAGAGGGCGCACTGGGGGAGACCCAGGCTTGGGGGAGAGAGATGAGTACTGTGCAGTCAGGGAGGGCTTCCTGGAGGAGGCAGTGCCACACTGGGTCCTGAAAGAAGGCTCAGGTGCTCACAGTGGAGAAAATGACTTAAGAGGAGGCCAGCGAGCCAGAAGGCAGCACCGGGCTCAGGAGTCACCCAGCAAGTGTGACTTACCACTGCCAGGCAGGGGCGCGTGGTTTCCACTCTGTAGGTGGGGCACGGGCAGCGGAGCGGCATTACAGTGGAGGTGAGAAGGGGCGCCCAGCAGCCAAGCTGGGCCTGCAGCCTGGCCCGAAGTCACCTGGGAGGTGACCGTCACCATCCAGGGAGAAACACCTAACACGTGCGACGTTCAGGATCCTAATGCGTGTACAGCATTTGTGTTCTGGTGGTGGGATGGAAACAGGCAAACAAGCAAAACGGTTCTGGACCTCATGCCAGATCTTAGAGCTTTATTTTCAAGAAATTCTACATCCATTTATTTTAGGTGTTTTGTTTTTGTTTTTGGGAACCATCCATGATTAAACAAAGTTGTAATTGTAAAAAAAAAAAAAAACCTAAGTAAGGGGTAAAATGGAGAAGCAGGGGCTGCTTAGAGAGGAGAGCTGGCACTGTCCCAGCTGTGGGCTGCTCTGCTGCCCCCGCACACAGATGCCACAGAGCCATGCCCAGCACCCCTGGTGGCCCTCCAGTGGGAGCAGGAGCCTGGAAGCTTTGATCCTTCTTGCGGAGTTGTGTCTTGAGCCGACGGTGGAATTTCTAGACGCTTCCTTTCCATCCACCCGGAACGTTGGTGATGGAAGTTTCCAGGCTCAGGGCTTAGGGGGTCCTCTCTGGATGCCCCCGCAGGCCAGGCTCAGTGCTGTGCAGCGGCAGGGGTAGGTTCGATCAAAGGAAACTCTGGTCTGGGCTCCAGAGCGAGGCTTTACACAAGGGCCACGTTGGGGCCCTTCCCCCAGCGCCGCCTGTGCGGGGACCGCCGCGTGCCGTGGGCAGGGGCAGCCACGCCGCGGAAGACCACGCAGCCCTAAAAAGAGGCACCCTGCCCCAACACGTAGGCTGTAACCGGTCTTTTTTTGTACCAGTTGAATTTTGAGTAGTGGGAAGGAAGCACCTACCCAGGCATTTGGGAAAATGGAGGATGAGGCCCCACTTGACCTTGCCCTTGGACGGAAACCCCCAGTGTGCCATCGCGTTTACGCGAAACACCCAGAAAAGGCAGATCTCAAAGGCAGGAAGACTCACAGGGGCCACGTGAAAAGAGAACGGGGTTCGGGGCTTCTTGTTGGGGTGAACTAGGCAGGCGGAGGGGTTGTGTGACACTGTGACGATCCTAAAAGCCACTGGGTTGTAAAGGGTGACGTTTGTTATATCAAATATATCTCAGTTATAATTTTGAAAATAAGGCCAACACCACCAAAAACTAACAAACCAAACAAGAAGAAACCAGAACAAAGAACTGGGGCTTCTGCCTGGTGGGGTCACAGGAGGGAAGCGGGGCTTCCCGGAGAAGCAGCTTTAGGGAGGGCCCAAGCAGGCCGGAGACACCACGCGCCAAGAAGGGGCTTGAGGTAGGCGGAGCAGGGTGTGCGCCGGCGAGGGGCCTCCCCCCCAGCGCCCCACCTGCCCACCTGCCCCCAGGAGAGCCGCCTGGCCCAGCACACCATCCAGGCCCTGCAGAGCGAGCTGGACAGCCTGCGCGCCGACAACATCAAGCTCTTCGAGAAGATCAAATTCCTGCAGAGCTACCCCGGCCGGGTAAGGGCCGCCCGTCAGCCAGCCCTCACCACCAGACCTGCGGGCAGGGGGAGGCTGGGCAGGGGACGCCGAGGAGGGAGGGTGGGAAGCACTGGGCCCCGGGGCCCCCAGAGGCCATCTGACCCCCCCTCCCACCTGCCCGCTGACCTCCCTAAGCTGGGGAGAGGCCCCCAGCCTGGAGCCCGGGGGACGCACAAGAGCTGGGGGCCACGGACACCAGGCCCCGGGGCCCAGGTGAACTGCTCTGAAATGTGGGTGACCCAGCAGCTGATGCCAGGCCCTGGGAATTTGACCCAGGAGAGGGTGCAGGGCGGGCGCCGGAGAAGCTGACCCAATCCAGAGAACTGAGCAGAAACCGAGGCGCTCGTCCTGGCGTCTTTCAGCCCCCAGACCTCAGAGGGGACCCCTTCCTCGTACAAGGAAGCCCCTTCTCTGCGCTGTGGGAGACAGGCTGAACGGCAGAGGGGAGGGCACAGCCACGCTCAAGGGGGGCCTCCCTGGGGACAAGCCTGGAGGCTGTGCCACCCCCACCCATTGGAGTTGCTCGGGGGCCGCCAGGGGGCGCCAAACTCCTGCAAACTACTGCCCCGTGGGTGGGGCACCTCTGCCAGGTGCTGCCCGCCCCCACCGCCGCCCACGCTCCCCGCAGACCCCTCAAAGCCCTGCCCTGCTGTGCCCCCGGGCCCAGCCCTGTCTGGGGCCTTCCAGCCCCTGCGAGGTGGGACCACACCCTGAGGGTGAAGGAGGCCCCGGGGCCCCCTGGTCCTGACGGGGGGGGGGCCTCCCACCCGGGGCCCTCTCCCGGTCCTGGGGCTCCCTCCCGAGGCTGCCCTGTGACTCCGGCCTCTGGCCCCCCCTTTGCCTACAGGGCGGCGGCAGCGACGACACGGAGCAGCGGTATTCGTCCCAGTACGAGGAGCGCCTGGACCCCTTCTCCTCCTTCAGCAGGCGGGTGCGTGAGCCCGGCCGCCCGGCAGGGCAGGGGCGCTGCGGCCGCGCCATGGGCAGGCCCGAGGAAGCCCGGAGCACCCCTGCTCCCCTGGCCCTTGAGTGTCTGGCGTCGCCCCATTCCCCACGCTACCAGCCCTGATGACGTGCTCGCGCTCCACCTCGCTGCGTCCCTCTCCGCCTGCCCCCACCGCCTTCCTGTCTGCCCCTCACTGTCCCCTCTGCCTGCCCCCACCACCCTCCTCTACCTGCCCCCAACATCCTCCCATCTGCCCCCCACCATCCCCTCTGCCTGCCCCCACCACCCTTCCGTCTGCCCCCATCATCTCCCCCTCTGCCTGCCCCCACTACCCTCCCGTCTGCCCCCCATTATCCCCCTCTGCCTGCCCTCCACCATCCCGCTCTGCCTGCCTCCCACCATCTCCCTCTGCCTGCCCCCCACCGCCCTCCTCTGCCTGCCCCCAACATCCTCCCATCTGCCCCCACCATCCCCTCTGCCTGCTCCCACCACCCTCCCGTCTGTCCCCCATCATCCCCCTCTGCCTGCCCCCACCATCCTCCCGTCTGCCCCCCACCATCCCCCTCTGCCTGCCCCTCACCATCCCCCCGTCTGCCCCCCACCGCCCTCCTCTGCCTGCCCCTACCATCTCCCTCTGCCTGCCCCCCACTGCCCTTCTCTGCCTCCCACCATCCTCCCCTAACTGCCCCCTCCGCCTACCCCTCACTGTCCTGCTCTTCCTGCCCCCCACCACCCTCCCGCCTGCGCCCCACCACCCTCCTCTGCCTGCCTCCCACCACCCCCGTCTGCCCACCACCACCCTCCCCTGTCTGCCCCCCACCGTCCCCCTCCGCCTGCCCCCACCACACCCCCCACGCCATTCCTGGAGCTCTCCAAGGGCAGCTCTGTGCTGAGGCCAGAGCCCACCAAGGCCAGCCCAGAGCCCAGCAGGCACGGCTGCTGGGGGCCGCACAGGGGCTGGCGCCCTGGAGCAGGTTACCCCAGGGCACACTCCGGGGCGGCTGGCAGGGTGGGTGGCCTGTGGGGCGCCCCTAGCCCCCCTCACCCCCAGCTCAGGCTGCAGCAGGCCTGCCCGCTCCAGGGCAGAGCTGTCAGCAGAGGGGAGGAGGGAGCGCTCATCTCTGGGGGTGCTCACACAGATGTGGGGGTGCTGAGTAAGATCCTGGCAGCCCCCTGGGTTCTGTGGAGAAGAGCAGGGCCGGGCCCCCGGTAGCACCGAGCCCGGGCTGGGGGGGCCTTCGGGGCCCCTCTCCTCACTCCCCTTCCCCACACGGTCCCTTCAGGAGCGGCAGAGGAAGTACCTGAGCCTGAGCCCCTGGGACAAGGCCACTCTCAGCATGGTGAGTCCCCTGCCGGGGCCTGACCTCGGCCTCCAGTCTGTTCTGGAGAAGCCCCAGCGGCCTCTGGGCCCGGCCAAGCGGGGCCTTGACCCCGGGCAGCCCCTCCCAGCTCCCGCCAGCTCGTCTGGAAGCTCCATCCAGGGCTGCAGGGAGCACGTTCCCTGGAACTCCTTGTGGCCCAGCTCACTGCCTCTGGCAGGGGTGCCTGCTCCTTCCCGCCCCTTGCTGCCCCAGGCCCCCTCTGCCTGCGCCCTGGGCCGCCCCTCCGGAGCGGGAGGGCCCGGCCCCACGCCCCGCCTGCCTGCCCGCAGGGGCGGCTGGTTCTCTCCAACAAGATGGCGCGCACCGTCGGCTTCTTCTACACGCTCTTCCTGCACTGCCTAGTCTTCCTGGTGAGTGCCCGGGCGGGGCGGGGGCGGGCACACTCCCAGGCCCTGTCACCGAGACAGGACCTTGCCCCTGGCACCCGGGCCCACCCAGCCCACGCCCTCAGCTCGTGGCCACCTCTCACCCCTCAAGGGCCTGGCCCTCCCCTGGGGTCTGAGAAGCCTCCCTGACCCAGGGCAGAGGCCTGGCCGACCCATCCAGGGGCCAGTCCTGGCAGGCCTTGCTGGAGAGGGCCACTGTGGGGGCCTGGGGCAGGAGGGGGAAGAAGGTCTCATCACACCTAGCAGGGGACAGCCAGGTGGGCCGCACGGAGGAGGGACATGGCGCGCACGGGCTGTCCTCAGGTGCGGGGGGCGGTTACAGTTCACGGGCACATCTCGTGCAAGGGCCTGGCGATGCCGGCTGGGGAGAAGGTGGGCCATGCCCGTGGAAGGCACCAGCCTGGCGACCCCCCGCTCTGCCCCCAGGCCCTGCCAGCGCCCACCCAGCCGTATTAGGGGTGGCACCTGGGCCTGGGAGGCAGGGCCCCGGGTCACGGCAGGCATGGCCACGAGGCAGGGCCGGTGGCTCACGGTGTCCCCCCGGCCAGGTGCTGTACAAGCTGGCCTGGAGCGAGAGCGTGGAGAGGGACTGCGCCGCCTTCTGCGCCAAGAAGTGAGGACGCCCGCCCTATAACCCTTCACCGTGCACCCAGCACCACCCTGGGACCCATCCCCAAGTTCCTCCGGGGTGCACCCCGCTCCCCCAGTGCCCACCGCCCCCAGCCCCACCCTGTCACCCGCTGTACCCTTTATGGTACCCCCTGGGGATTCCCATGTTCCCCCCAACACACACACACACACTTCTATGTTTACAATCGGCCTCAGCAAGGGTTTCTGTGACCCCACAGGTTCGCCGACCACCTGCACAAGTTCCACGAGAATGACAACGGGGCGGCAGCCGGTGACCTGTGGCAGTGACATCTGCCCCCCCCACTCCCACAAGGGCTGTGTTCCTGCCCCTGCTTGCTCTGCTGTTTCTAATGACTTAGGGTTCCCTGAAGATCCCCCACAGAAGCTGCCCCTCACCCTTCCCTCCCACAGCGGCCAGAGTCCAGAGGTCCCCTTGGGCCCCCCGGAAAGAACATCTCGGCCACAATCAGGCCCCTAGGTCCCGAGAGCCCCCAGTGTCCAGCCAGGCTGAGCCCAGGGGACCTTCTCAAGCCCCATCTCGGGCTGGTGGCCTGGCCAGGGCTCCGCCCACAGCCTGACCTCTAGCCCTGGTGGCAGAGGCCTCCCAGCTGTGGCACCAAGCGAGCCTCCACCGATTCTGGCCACAGTGAACAGTCAAAACTCGAGATTGATCCCGGGTCCCCCCGAGGACCTGCCCCCTACCCCGAGGCGGAGGGCCCTGCTTGCAGGGCAGCAGGCTTTGCATCCGACCCACCCCGCCTGCATTTGTCACCAGCTCTCCTCCCCCGCCCCTCCCCAGGACATAAGGCTTGGCGAGACCTGGTCCGCTGACCGCCCACCCTCTCAGTAAGAGGGGGGCCCCAGAAGGCAGGGCAGTTTCTGGTCCCCTCCTTTGCCTCCCCAGGCCCCTGTGATTTTTGCTTTCTTCTTTAGCAAGATGTTCTGGCTTCTAGGTGGGGAGTTCCCCCCACAAGCCCCCCCAGTGCCTGAGGCCCTTCTTGGTCCGGGAGCTGGGGTAGGCTGTCCCAGCAGAGCCACCTGCGGGGCCACTGCAGGCCTTCCTAAATTTCAGTCTTGAGTTGTGCTTTCTGCTTTGCACTTTTAGCATAATAAACACTTGCATTCACACTGGGAGCCCCGAGCTCTGTGTTGGGGCCACACTGGGCTACGGGCGGTGCCTGCAGCACCACCCTGGGGGCGGGAGCCGGGCCCGGCAGCCGATCTGTTGATGTGGGACGTGGCCCCAATACACGGGACACATGTCCCTCTCTTCCTGACCCCAAGAATCCCACGAGTAAGTCCGGAGCTTGGCTGAAACCCAGCCCCTCCATGTCCGCGTCCTCTTGGGGAAACAAGCAAGACCAGACAAAAAAGGGAACCCTATTGCTGTAGCCGAGAAATGCCAAATAATCAGGCCGGTGCACTCACGCCGTCCTCGGCGGCTCCTGGGGAAGGCCTGCTTCCCTTTCTGTGGGTGGCTGTGGCTGACACGTGCCCCTTTCCCTTCGGCCCCCCCATGGCGGAGCCCAGGCCCCCGGGCCCCCTTGCCAGCGAGTGCGGGTGCCAGCCTCGCACCAGGACTCCTCTGGGCTGCGGATTCTGGGTGTCCCCCCACCCAGCCAGCCCCTCCTGTAGGCCCTCTGAGCCCCAGCAGGGGGGCTCTTGCATTGGTCTGGGGGATGGCCAGCGAGGCTGCTGCTAGCGCCCTCCCACCCTGCAGTCCTGTCAGGCCAGAGTTCCCTGGGCCACTGCGGTCTCAGTCCAGCTCTTGTGCATCCCACAGCCGCCTCTGAGGTCCCACCCTAGCACCTGCCCCCTCGCCTGCCCCTTCCGATCTCCCTTCAAGGCCACAGAGCCTTCTGCCCTCAGGGACCCTGGGTGGACCTGTCCTCCCTGACCCTTCCTCCTGTCCCCCCACAATAGTGCTGATCTTGGCCAATCGTGCCAGCTCCCCAGCAGCCACTTCCACACCTCCCACCAGTTCCTCCTTCTGGGTCAGAGTCAGCGGCAGCCACCCCCCCCCCCCACTTCCGCCTCCCCAGGCACCAGAGCTATTTTCCTGCTGGGAACCTCCCTGGCCTCTGGTGGTCCCTAACCCGGAGGAGCTCAGCGCACTTCACTGACCCAGGTGAGTCCCCTGCCGGCCTGGGCCTCCTCTGCCCAGGAGGGCGGGGTCCACGCCAGCCAGCCAGGGCTGGGGCGCTGCCCCCCCCAGCCCCATTCATAGGCTCCTGGTTCCCAGCCAGGCGGCCAGCTCGAGTCGATGGCTGGCCCGCCGCCCAAGATTTCATTAAGTGTTTGCCGCGGGTCGCACGTCACAGCAGCTGGGGGGGGGGGGGGCGTGGAGGGAAGGGGCTGGGTATGGCCCCCACACGGCCTGCTTTGCTGCAGTGCCCCGTGGAAGGCAGCGCTGGGCTGCTGGGCAGAGGGAAGGCCCCTGGCCATCTCCACCTCCACCCACCCGCAGCCCTTCTCCAGGCCCCACCTTCTCCATCTGGAAAACAGGAACAAAAATCCTTGCCTGCCCGCTTTCTGGGAAATGAGAGATGTGAAATGGCTTTGGGAAAGGTTAAAGGGCACCACAAAGGTCAGAGGTCACTGTGGGCGGGGAAGCGTGCCAGATGGAGGCACTCTAGGCTGGCGGGAAACCAGGGCCAGGGATCAGACCCCAGGTGCCAGCAAAGGCCACAGGACCCAGTTTGCTTAGGGGAACCTCTCCCTGCCCTAACCTAGGCGACCCCCGGGGACCTGGGGCACGGGCTGGAGCCCACCAGGAGTTAAGAAGCGGGCGCCCCTGCCCACATCCCCGTAGGACTCCCCCGTAGGACTCCCCGTAAATCTCCCCAACACAGTGAAGGATGGGAGGTGGAGACCCCGCTCTAGGGACCTTCCCCGCCCTGTGACCCCGGGACGATTTCCGGCCCCGGGAGGGCTGGAAGGAGGGGAGCGTGCTGCACGCCCCGGGGCTTTAAGAGAACCAGGCGGCGACTTCCCCTGTTGCCACATGGGGCCCCCAGAAGGCTCCCATTGTCCCCGCGACCCGCGAGGGTCCGGCCACGGCGGTCCCCCAGGCGCGTGTCACCGAAGGGCCCCGGACGTCCAGGCCTCACGCCCCCCACCACGCAGGCCCCCGCCGCCGAGCTCCGGGGGCCACCAGCCCGGGCTCGGGGGGTCGCCTCCGCGCCGGGGCTCCCGCAGCTGGCCCGTCGCCTCCTCCCCATCACCGCCAGAAGGAGCCAGGGGACACCCCGGCCCGCGCCGGCTCCGCCGCAAACCGGGAGCCGCCGGCGGCCGCGGGGAGGAAGCGCGCCCCGGCCTCGGGCGCCGCTCGGGTCCCGCGGGGGGCGCGGCGGGGGGCGGGGCCGGCGCGGCGGCGGGCGGGGGCGGGGCTCGCTCCGGGGGCGGGGCCGGGGCGGCGCGCGGCGCGCGGGCGGGGGGCGCGGGGCGGCGCGCGGGGCTGGGCTCGGAGCGCGCGGGGCCCGGCAGCCCGGAGAGCCGAGCGGGGCCGCGCGGGGCCCCCGCGGAGCGCACGAGCCTTCCAGGTGGAGGACGAGGGAGGCCGCGCCGCCGTCGCCGGTCCCGCCCGGAGGGAGCCCCCGCCCGCCGCGGGCCATGAGCCGCCGGGCCCCGGGAGTCCGGCCGCGGGCGGGGCCGCGCTCGCCCGGCGCCCCGGCCCCCCGCGCCGCCGCCGCGCGCCCGTAGGTACGGCCTGCTTGTCCCCAGTCCCCCCCGCGTCCGCCCGGTCCCCCGAGGCCCCCGGCCGTCGCCCCGGGCGCGCGTGTGTGCGCACGGCTGCCCCGGGGAGCGCGGCCGCACGCGCCCGGCTCCGCGCGTGTCGTCTTTGTGTGCGCGGGGGGGGGGGGGGAGGGAGGGGGCGCCGGGGACGAGCGAGGGGCTGCGCCCCGGGCCGGGAGCGGCGCCGCGACCCCCCGGCCCGGGCGGGGCGGGCAGTGCAGGCGGGCCAGGCGCCTCCGGAGCAGCTGCGCCCCCGCCCCCGGCTTGGGGCCCCCCCGGGGAGGGGTCTCCGGCTGGCGGGGGTGCGCCCGGAGGTCTGTCCCCAGCTGGAGAGAAGGGTCCACCCCGAAAGAATGCCAGGCGGCAGGCGGAGGGCGGCAGGGGCCCCAGCCGGGCCGCCCCGCCTTCAGGTCTCGGGGCGGGCGAGCCCTCCGCGCCGCCCAGGCCGGGGGTCCCAAGGCACGCGCCCTCCCGGCCGCCCCCGAGAGGTGACAGAGGCGCCGAGGGTGCCCGCAGGGCCGGTGCCTTTAGGAAGGGGCGGCTCGAGCCTTCCATTCAGGCGCTCTGGCCTCGGCCATTGAGGAACCTGCGGGCCACGCCAGCCCAGGGGCCGAGCCCCGGCGGAGGCAGGGCCCGGGCCACCCCCGACCCACGGCGACCGTGGCCACTGGCCCAGCTGTGAGAGCGAACGCAGAGAAGCCCGAGTCTGCGTGCACAAGGGGTGGGGAGCCTCAGGGCCGGAGCCAGACCTGGGGGGGCGCGACCACTGCCCCTTGGAGCCGCCGCTTTCCTCCCTATCAAATGGGGACGGTGCTGCCCCCCTTGTCTGGGCCGAACCCCTCGGGCACGGGATCCTGCAGAGAGTGAGCCCTGCTGGGCAGCCAGGGGGGTCCTCCCCAGAGGCCTTGGCCGCCCCGCGCTCCTGCCCCACTTGGGACAAATCTCTTCCCTCCTGGCCTCTCGGGTTCCGTCCCTGAGGCCATTGGTTGCGGGCATGGCCTAGAGCCTTGGGGCTCTAGGAACTTTGGGAGAGGCCTGGCAGTGAGGAGGAAGGGGAGGCTCAGGGCGTCGCTGGGCCTGGGGGGCAGTTTCCCACAAGCTCCCTTCTGCCCTCCTCCCTGGAGGTCTCTCCCACCAAAGCTCAGGAGTACCCCAACCTCGGGAGCGCACGGGGGGCGGTGGCCAAGATACGCTGACGCTGGGTAATTGAATGGCTGCTGCGCCAGGCTGCCTTCTTTCCTGTATTGCGAAAAGTCAGTCATAAGTTTCTCTTTCTTCCCTGCTTAGTGTGGGTCTAGAGAGGACCCCCCCCCCCACGCCTAAGAATGAGCTTCTCTTGGGGAGATTGGGGGCGGGACCCCACGCAGCGTGGAACCCGGGCTTCCCAGGGCTGAGCATTTGGTTTCGAGCTGACTCTTGCAGATTCAGGCCCTACGTGCCTTTTCTCATTGAAGCTTGACAACAACCCTGTGGGTTTGGTACTGTAATTACCCAGGAGGAAACAGATTCAGGGCGATGAAATGACTTGCCCAGGGTCACTCAGCCAACACGCAAACTACTTCTCTCTGACTAGAGCCCGGTTCTCACCTCCCGTGCTGTCTTCCTGGCTTCTGGGGAGGTGGGAGTTTAGGTGCCACCCCCGTGGGGTTCTGAGCCTGCCTTGGAGCCTGCCTCCCCTTGCGGGGCCAGAGGGGCAGTCAGAGCTCTGGGGTCCGGGGAGGTTTCTCTCCTCCCCACCCCCACCTGCTTGGGTCCGGCTTTATCTCTGTGTGGGGGAAGGGCAAGTGTGGCTCTGCCACCTGGCTGGGTGGGAGCCCCGCACCCTGCAGCTCCTCCGGGAGAAGGGGGTTGGGCCTCCATTCTCAATATCTCCGACCCACTGAGTACAGGGCCCGCCTGGGGGTGGGGAAAGCACCCAGCTCGGCCCTCGCAGCCTGCTGGTGGAGACAGGTCACGGGCTGAGTGGTAGTTTGGAGGGGCAGGGAGGGTAGAGGCGGGGACAGGATAAAGGGGCGTTCACGGGGCCTCCAAGGCTTGGGGGCCTGCCAGCTACTGGGGCAGAGTGGGAGGAGGTGGGGCCATGCCAGCTCCGTGGCTGTTGGGGCCACCACAGAGGCTCAGATCAGGGCCGAGCAGCAGTTGGAGGAAGAGGATGCGTTAGAATCTGCATGTGGTGAGTTTGAGGTGCCTGGAGCTCAGCTAGGCTGGGGGTCCAGGAGCTCAGAGAAAGGCCCAGGGAAGCTTCAGCAGCCCCTGCAGGGCCCAGAGTTCTGCGTGTGGACAAGCCAGGGCCACAGATGGACTGGGCTTTGAGAGGCAAAGGCAGCCAGTCAGGCGGAGAGCACTGTGGGTATGGGGGAGCAGGGCTGGGGAGAGTGGGAGAGGTGGCATTCAGGGCCCGGGTGGGGGCCACCATCCTGGGAGAGAGGGCCAGGTTGTGAGGCTCAGGCCAAGGCTGGGGAGGGAAGGGGCCAGGCCCGTGCAGCTGGAGGCAGCCCAGCCTGCTCTCCACCCACGGAGCCTGCCCAGGAACTGTCCAGCAAGGGGTGCTCCTGAAGGAGGATGGGCCTCCCTCCCCGAGTCCCTGGACGCTGGCTTTGCTTGCTGGCCTGGCCCCCACTCCCTGCTCACCCCACACTATTGCAGCCCACCTCTGGCTTCCCCTGCCCCCCCGCCCCGCAGAGCACCCCCTGCCTTTGCCGGTGAGTGCCCAGGTACCCCCCACTGTGCCCTTGGAGGGGAAGTTCCCCAGGGACAGGGCCCTGGAGAGAGTATCATGTCCTGCAAGAAAGAGACAGTGGGCCTTGGCTCCACACTCTCTCCCTGTCCTGCAAGCCGCCCCCCCCCCACGTAGTAAGAGCCCTACTGCGGGTCCCCCATCCCCCACCTGAGCAAGGGCAGCCTCCTCCCTTCTTGCAAGGAAGAGGGGAGGAGAGAAGAGTTTTAAACAAGGGCATGGCCCAGATGGATGTGGGTTCTAAGACAATGGCCTTGACCCTGGCGAGCCTGGGGGGGTGGCTGGCAGCCGTCCAGCCAGCAGCAGTGGAGCAGAGGGCCTCGGAGCAGGACACTTAGGAGGTGGCAGCAGAGGAGCTTAGGTTTTTAAACAAATGACTTTAATTCTCACGAACAGCCCCCGGAGGTTGGCCCATCCTAACAGATGAGGAAACTGAGGCCCCAGGAGGCGAAGTCACTTGCGCAGGTCGCATGGCTAGGAAGCGGGGGAGACGAGAGCCCAGGTGGTCTGGCTGCAGATCCTGGGCCTTGAGCCACACCACTGTCCCAGCGTGTCACGTGGAGGGAGGGAGGGGAAGGCGTCCAGCGTGGCACCCAGGTAGGAGGCTCTCCCTGTGATGGGGAGCCCCTTCCAGTGCAGCTCTGGGGGTCCCCGAGGTCTGAGGGTCTGCAGGCCCCAGAGACAGCAGGGTCTGTTGAGATTGGGGGCATCCGTGAAATCTGGGTGGGGTGGGCTCAGCAGGAGGCCTTCTCCCATCCCACAGCGGCCAGGGCGGGGACCCAAGTCGAGCTGGCTCTAACAGCCGCCCCCCCCCCCACCCCGGCGCTGCCCTCAGAGCGAACTTAGACCGGGCTGCGGTTTGTAGGTGGGGTCAGGAGGGCTCGCCCCCTCTACAGCTCTGGGAAGTGATGCTCAGAAAGGCCAAGCCCACCTGAGTGCCCCCCCTCCCGTACTCGCCACGCGGGGGCAAGGTCCCCAGGGCCCTTAGTCTGCACCTGTCCCTGCCACCAGAGCGCCGCCCTCCCACGCCCACCGCGGGGCCAAACCCCGGCTGGTTCAAGGGGGCCCAGGAATCGCGCCCGCTTCTGGCTGGCTGCAGATCTCGGGTGGGCACGGGTAGCCGGCGGGGAGGGGCTCTGGGGATTCCCACCACACCCCCACTCTGGCAGGAGGATCTGGTTCAGAGGCTGCCCCGTGGGGACATCGGCGTGCGGGGGAACGTGGACTAGAGCCGCAGTCCCAGGCCTTAGCAGTGAAGCAGAGCTGCCCTGTGTGCTCTGGGCCTTCCTTTGCGGGGGAGGGGGAGAGAGCAGGCAGGAGGCACCCCAGGCTGATAAAAGGAGAGCCCCGATTGGCCAGGTCACCTGAGAAGCCAGGGACGGGACCTGGCTGGGCGCGTGGGGGGCAGCTTCCCGGCATGCAGTGCGGGGGAGCCTGCCGGGCTCTCGGGTGAGGGCGGCCCGAGAAGCAGCCTTGGTTTCCCCAGCCTGACCAGGATTCCAAGCCATCGGGGTGGGGGCACTGCACCCTCACATGCAGGTTGCCTGGGTGCTCCTCCAAGTTCACAGCTGAGGGAGGGTGTAGCAGAAGGAGGGGTCTTGGGAGAGGGGTACTGCCTGCTTGCCTGGGAGCAGCCTGGTGGGCAGCCCTTGAGGGTGCTGGGTGGCCCCGGTGGGGGAAGGAGCTGCCCCCTCCCTGCCGTGGCTAGGCCTGCTGAGGTGGGGAGGACACAGCAGAGAGGTCGTGGGTGCTGGGTTTGGCTGGGGCTCCCCGGAAGCACGAGGTGGCTGCCCACATCGATTGATCGATTGCTCATTGTCCATTAGTGGGGGCAGCAAGGCCACCCTCATTAATATTTTAAGGAATGACCGGGCCTTGGGGTCCGGAACCCGGCCTCCCCCAGCCCAATTGTCAGCGCTATTTTTATCGCCGCCACCTAACTGGGTAGTGCGGGGGGAGCCGGGGCTCTTCCTGGGGGTGGGTTGAGAGAGTTGACGGCTTGGGAAGGTGACAGGCAAGGACTCACCAGGCCGCCTCTGCCCTCTCCATCCCTTGCCCCACCCCACCCCGAAAGCCCATCTCATTCCCGCTTGGGCCGTGGCGAGATGAGAAGGAACATTTTTCCAGGAGAAGCCAGAGAGCCCAGCTGAGCCTAGAGATTCCCCGGGGCTGAGAGACGGGGGAGGGCGCCTGCCCACCCAGTGCCCCATCGGGGGCCAGCACCTGAGCCCCGGAACCCCGCTGGCCAGGCCGGCTTCCTTTGTTTCCAGCCCCAGTCCTCAGAGAAGAAGCCTGCGGGGGCGGTGAGGCGGCCCCCTGCCAGCCGCTGGTCCCAGTGGGGGTGACAGCCCGACCCGGTCTTCAGTGCCCAAGGGCCGGTGCTTCTGCATTTCTGCATCAGGGGCTCCTAGAGGCCACGGCCCCAGCGCCCCATCCCTACTGATGGGGAAGCTGAGGCCCAAGGAGAGACAGAACCCGGCCACAGAGAGGCCCCTGATCTGCGGGTCTCACACAGCGCCGCCCTCCCCCGCCCCCACCCAGCAGGTCCTTTTCCTTCCCTGCCTGGCACCCTGGGCCATAGGAGGAGGAGCTGGGACCCTGTCGGCTGCAACAAGAGGGAGCTCTAGAAGGGAGGGCCAGGGCGGGGGGGCCTTCCCGGAAGAAGAGGGAGGAAGGCAGTCCTGGGAGAAAGATGCTGGGAGGTGAGAAGCGGGAGGCTGGGGTCAGCCTGGATTCAATTCATGAACCTTCCAGGCCAGCCCAAGAGTGGGGGGAGGAGCCGGGGGAGGCCATCCGTGGTTTTTGTCCCCGCGCAAGGTGGCCCTGCTGCTGGCACCTGTGGGTTCCCCTCCCCAGGCCCCTGCGGGGGGGCCATGTGCTTCTCACTCTGGGCAGGGGGCTTTGAATGGGCGTCTCGCAGGCTGGACCCTCAGAGAGGGCTGGAAATGCCTGCTGTCCCCCCAGTGCCCAGGGGAGTCCCCTCTTGGGCTGCCCTGCCCGGGTCAGGCAAAGCAGTCCTGCCAGGGAAGGGCAGCCCCCCACCCCAGTTTTAAAGTGAGGAAAACTGAGGCTTCAAGGGTGGCGTGTGGTCAGCAACTCTCGCCCAGGGAGCAGTGGGCCCAGGCCTGGACCCAGCTCATCCAGGGTCCCTGCCCTCTTCTCCTCCCTGGCCGCAAAGGCAGCTGGGGGCAGCACCCAGGGCAGCCGCCCCCACCATGGCCCGGCCTCTGTCTTCCAGTGTGGCCTCCCCCCTTTAGAGAGCTGAGTCAGGCCCGTGGTCCAGCCTCCTCCTCCCTCACCAAGGCTCTCTGCTGCCTTGGGACTGTCACCTCTGGCTGCTGTCCCTGCTGTGTGGGCTCTCCGGCTTCTCGTCCCGACCTCCTCGGTGTCGCCTGGGCGGGACACTGAGGCCTGCTGTGCTGGCCCTGACCCGCCAGCGCCTCCCAGCCAGCCCCGGGCAGGTCCCTCCGGCTGCCACCTCCACTCGGCCCCTTTTCCTGGCCAAGGGATTTCCCAGCCAGCAGGAAGAGCGGGGAAGGGCCAGGGGTTGTCCGGCACTGCGGCTGCCTTCCGCCCTGCCCCCCACCTGCCCTCTGATGGGCCCTGATTGCCTCCGCCGGGCACTCGCGCTGCGCGCCTTAGCGCAGGCTGCAGTGCGAGCCAGACCTTCCCGGGCTGCCACGCCACCCACTCTGGCCCCCCCAGCGGGTGTATGCCAGTGGGACAGGGCCTCATGTCCCCCCACCCCCAGGAGTGCCCCCCACAGGTCAGGCCAAGGCCTCGGCTCCCACCTTCTCTGCAGGCTGTGGTGGTGGTGGTGACGTGTGCATTCCCACGGCCACCCCAGGGGGCAGAGCACGTGCCAGGAGCCTGGGGCATGACTCGGGCAGCCTTCTGCCCCTGAGGAGCGCCCATGCCAGCTGGGGAGACAGACATGGAAATAGATGCTTGGAGCACCCTGTAATTGTCCCCTTGAGGGAAGTGCAGTTAGGGACCGTGGGAGCCCAGAGGAGACACTTGTGCCAGCCTGGGCAGGGGTGAGGGAATACAGTTAGAGGCATCAGGGTGGGCTTCCTGGAGGAGGAGGTTCCTGGGTTAATTATCAAAGGAGGAGTAGGAGTTTGCCAGGTGAAGAAATGAAGGAGAGCATGGCAGGAGAAGCCCCTGCATGAGCCAAGCCTGCAGGTCTCTGTACACAGCCCACCCCACCCGAGCCCTTGCTTGGGCCCTCCTACCCTGTGATGCCCTCTTGGTGCCCTTTGCAGGCACAAAGTCCCCCTCCTCCAGGGACCCCTCCTGACTAAGTCCCTGCCGCGCCACCCCCCTACCCCGGGCCCTGTGTCCTCTGAGGAGGAGGGCTGGTTTGGAGAGTGGACTCCAGCTCTGTGACCTCATCAAGTGGCTCTGTCCTCCCTGGGGCTGCCCAACAGCAGATCAATGGCCCAAGACAGAGGGAATTCCCACGGTGCCCCGTGGCCGCGAGGCCCGGCCGCTGATCTCACAGAAGTGGGCCGGCTATTTTTACCTGGCTTTTAATTACACGCCTCGCATCCCAGGAGAGCGCCGAGGTGGTGCTCCCAGCAGCGGTGAGGGAAGGGGCAGGCCGGGAGATGCGGGGTCCTGGGAGCAGGTGACGGCACGCAGCTCCAGCTCAGGGCCTTGCTGGGGTGGCCCCTTTCCCCCCACCGTGGTCTGGCACCTTCAGACGAGGACACCCCAAGTCAGGGCAGGGCTACATCCCCTTGCTCTCCGCCCACAATTTTCACCCAGGCCTGAATGCCGAGGGCAGAGGGTAGGAGTATACAGACAGCACGCTGGCCCCGTGTCCCCAGAGGCAGTGGCCACCTTGGGGGTGGGGGGGGGTGAGGCTCCCAAGTGGCTGGCTGGATGCACACACCATATAGCTTGGCCACCTAAGGTGGTGAGGGATGGAGGGCTCTGGGGATAAGGAGGAAGGAGAGGGTGGCGAGGAGACGGCTGGGATTCCTGGAGAGGGGGCCCCAGATCTGGGCCCCTGAAGGAAAGTCAGATTTGCAGGGGAACTCGGGAGGCGCACAGTGCCCCGGAGGCCGGTGTGTCTGTAGGGAGCGCAGGGCCACGGAGAGGCAAGGAAGGCTGAGGGCGCAGGGCATTGTTGGAAGCAGGGTTGGGTTGGTCAGGCGTGACCCACCCTGGGGTGTGACCCCCAAACCTGGGTGGTCCTCAGGGTCCCACCTCTTTGGGCCAGGGCTAAGGGGGTCACAGCTCATTCGTTCATTCAATCACTAGAGCTTGCTGAGTGCCTGCTACATGCCCAGTGCTGGGGACACAGCTGCTTGGATGTGAAAAGTCTTGCTTTTGTGGGGCTCACGTTCTCAGCAGAACAGGATGGGGTGGATGACACTACCAGACAAGTAACTACATGGTGTGTCAGATGGGGACCAGTGCTGTGGGGAAAGTCAGGGCAAGGGACCATTCTGGGTGGGGCGGGGTATTTATTTTCGATGGAGAGATCAGGGCAGGCTAGCACGCAGTGATGCTTGAGCAGAAATCTGAAAGAGGTGAGGAACGGTGGGGGAGAACATTCCAGGCAAGTGTACGTAAGAATGGCAAGTACAAAGGCCCTGGGGTGGGAATGTGCCTGGCATGCTGTTAGAAAGCAAGGAGGCAGGTGTAGCCGGTGCCCAGCAGGCAAGGAGAAGACTGGCAAACGATAAGCTCAGAGAAGTAATGGCAGGCAGGTGACGCCAGGCCTTGAAAGACACAGGTAAGCCTTTGGCTTTTACTGAGGGTGATGAGCGCCGCTGCAGGATTTGGGGCGAAGGAAGATGTCACACGTTTTAGAAGTGATAGCTAGGCCTCTGGGTGGAGAACTGTCCAGGGTGGAGTCGGGATCCGAGGGACCCCCGAAAGGGCTGCTGAGGCACTTCAGGCAAGAGGAGGTTACGTGGGTGCCAGCCAGCAGCCCGGGGGGAGGAGTGGGTTCTGGGCATGTTTTGAAGATAGGGCCAAGCCAGGATATGTGACTTCTGTCGCCCCGCCTTTGGAAGCCTCAGAAGAGGTTACCGAGGTGAGGTCCCTGGAAGTTCAGGGCCCTTCCCCACCAGGCACCTGGCACTCTAGCCTCCTTCAGCAGCCCCGGGAGTGGCTCTGGGGTCCCTGAAAATGCTCTTGGCAGAGAGGATGAATGCTGCTCTCCTGCCTCCCCGGCTGGCTTTCTCGTCGCACATCCCCGCAGCGCACAGCAGCTGCCTGCTGTCGCCCCCACCCACCCACACCCTGGCCCGGGGAGGCCGGGGGGGACCAGGGGGCTGGGCCACCCGGCGGGGCTCGGGGAGCAGGGGCGCCTGGGGGGCGCCCTGAGAGTCACCCTCTTCTCGCCCGCAGCCGCAGGGGGCTGCGATGGGCCGGGAGCCATGAATGGTGCCGCGCCCGGCGCCGCCGCCACCCCGGTCCCGGACTGGCGCGGGTTCTGCGAGCTGCACGCGCAGGCGGCCGCCGTGGACTTCGCGCGCCAGTTCTGCCGCTTCCTGCGCGAGAACCCGGCCTACGACACGCCCGACGCCGGCGCCTCCTTCTCCCGCCACTTCGCCGCCAACTTCCTGGACGCCTTCGGCGAGGAGGTGCGCCGCGTGCTGGCGGCCGAGCGCCCCGACGCCATGGAGCCGGCGGCGGGGCCCGCGGCCCTCAAGGCGGCCGCCTGCGGCCACTCGCGCAGCTCCGAGGACGTGTCGGCGCACGCGGCGGCCAAGGCCCGCGTCCGCAAGGGCTTCTCGCTGCGCAACATGAGCCTGTGCGTGGTGGACGGCGTGCGCGACATGTGGCACCGGCGCGCCTCGCCCGAGCCCGAGGCCGGCGCCGCCCCGCGGGCCGCCGAGCCCCCCGCCGAGCAGCGCGACAAGTGGACGCGGCGCCTGCGGCTGTCGCGGACGCTGGCGGCCAAGGTGGAGCTGGTGGACATCCAACGCGAGGGCGCGCTGCGCTTCATGGTGGCCGACGACGCGGCCGCGGGCCTGGGGGGCGCTGCCCAGTGGCAGAAGTGCCGCCTGCTGCTGCGCAGGGCGGTGGCTGGCGAGCGCTTCCGCCTCGAGTTCTTCGTGCCGCCCAAGGTGAGTGCCTGGCACCCCCGGGGAGGGAGCGGCGCAGGGTGCTGGGGTGCACTGTGGTGGGCTCTGCGAGACTCCCCTCCCCTGCTCCAGGCGACAGGATGGAGTACTCGGTTCTCCTCTTGGACAAGGTGGCCCTTCCAGCCCGTTTCTTCCTTGGTCTCGGCTGAGCAGGGCCTCCGGGCCGCCGCCGCCGCGAGGGCCTCTGGGCCTGCTCTTGTTGCTCATGGACAGCCGGTCTCCCTGCCCTCCTCTCTTCCTCCTCCTCTCCGGGGGCCCTGGGTGGCTGTGGCCTCCCAGAGCTGAGGCCTGGGGGAGGTGGTGAAGGCAGAGAGCCACAGCCCAGCCCCTGCCCAGGCGGCCCTCCTCTGGCCACCAGCAGCCTGGCCGCTCACCTGCGTGGTGGCGGTGGGTCTTCTCCAGGGCGGCAGCCTGGCTTGTTTGGGAAGTGGGAGCAACAGCAGTGCCTGTTTCATGGGAGCCCATGGGTGCCCGCCCTAGGCCTGGTGGGCTTTCTGAGCAGACGAGCCCTCGTCGTCCCAGTACCCAGCAAGGGGGACACCAAGGTCCCCCGGTCGCAGAAGAGACCCATAGTCACACAGCGGGTGAGTTAGAACCCAACTGATAATACCCACCACCTTGGTGGTCCCGAGAATGAAAGGAGAGGCGGGAGGGCGCAGAAAGGTGGGAGGCTGTGCTGGTGCAGCAGCTGGTGTCACCCCCAAGCACCAGCCGGGCCCCTGGCCCACCTCGGCCCGCTGGACGCCCAGTGCCCTCTCTCATCCCGTCTTCTGGCTCTTTTCTCCGACTCCCAGTCGGTAGTGCCTTTGGTCCCCTCCCTGTCTCCTCTCCCCTGGAGATACAGGGGTGTGGGCTTTCCAAGACTGGGTGCCCAGGAGCGCCAAGGTCTCTGGGAGGTGACTTCCCAAGGACACACTCTGAAGGGAGTCTCCCCAAGTCCCAGAACCCCGAGACTTTCTTTTTGCCTGCCCAGGCCTCCACCCTTAGGTCCCTGAGAAAAATCACAGGCCACTCAGCTCAGCTCCACTCCTAGTCAAGACAGGGAGACTGAGGCCCTGTGAAGGGTGGGAAGTGGGGTGGGGCTTGCCTGGGGTCACCCAAAGGTCAGGGACAGAGGCTCAGGGCGTCACCGCCTCCAGCCCTGGGTGGCAGTCACAGCTGCCCGCTGTAAATAGCAATGTCTGCTGCCCACGGGGAGGAGACACAGCAGCTGGCGCCTTCTCTTAGCCCCTGCCGGGGCCCGCTAACCTCACCGTGGGTGGAGGGCAGAGCTCCTGAGGGGTCTCTGGGCGTTCCCCAACCTCTGAGGAAGGCAGGTGCATCCCCATCCCCCTGCTCTGGCCTCAGCGCCTCCTTTTCTGCCTGCAGATATGTGGGTATTCCGGATGGCCCACTGGGAGGGTGGCTCAGCCTCTAACAAGTGATCAGGTTGGGTTCCCCAAATGCTGGGTCCCAGAATGCACACACGCACACTCCACGCACAGTCTAGGTTCCCTCTTGTCCTAGAGAGGCCTAACTGGGGGCACCCTTGGAGCAGGCAGGTGTTTGGGATCTGCAGGCTCAAGGGCCGTCTCCTGGGAGCCTTAGATGTCCCTCTCACATAGCCCTCGATGTCCCAGGTCCCCTCCAGGCCATTCCCAGGGGCCCAGGGAGCTATGAGACTGGACCCCGCCATTGGGGGAGCCACGGGGCTGCCCAGTACCCATATTTGCAGGACTGGGTGGTAAGCCTTGATGGGGTGAGCCTGGGGGGCTCCAGGGGCTCTGAAGAGCACAAGCCTGGTCTGCAGGAGTGCTCAGCGGGCGCCAGGGGCTCCGGGACAGGCATCTCTGGAGGCAGGGGCTGGGGGAGCCCACTGCTGGGAAACAGTTTGACTGATGGCGAAGTGAGAGCCATGAGAGGTGGTGTGAACCGGGGCAGGCGAGCCAAGGATTCACAGCACCTTTGACCAGTAGTTACCCCAGCCAGAGACCCCCATTCCCTTCCACCCACCCCAGGATCCCAGCTCCAGCCACAGGGGTGGTGACCCTGTGCCGTGACCAGCCAAACCTGCTGGGTGGTGGCCAGGAATTCCCGGACGCCTGCCCACTCCACTTGTGGCCCTTCCCTTTCCTCCCAAGAAAGTCCCTGTCCCGGAGCCCGAGTCCTGCCCGGAATCCCAGGCTCAGGGGACCCCAGGGCCGTGGGCAGGAGCTGGGGCGGAGCAGGCAGGCGGGCAATGAGACGCCCTCGGGGAGCACGGCCAGTCCACACCAGGGCAAGCCACCACACCTGCCCTCAGCTGGCGGCCTGTTCTGAGCTGAGGGCGCAGGCCTGCTCTGGAAAGGCTGTTCTGAAGGGGGAGGCAGCATTGGTTCTTTCATTGAACTAGAATAGAATCGAAAATACCACACTTCATTACACGCCGTAAGGGTGTTGGTTTCAGGGGTATTTTTACCTATGTGTGTGTGTACCGGGTCACGGTGTCAAGTGTATGTCTTATTATGGGTCAAGGTCAAAAAAGTGACAACCACAGTTCTGGTGGGTGCCCTGGGCAGAAGGGCAGCCAGAGTGGGGTTCATTCCCAGGGTGAGGGGGTGAGGGGGTGGGAGTCAGCGGCGTGAGCCCCAGCCCTGCCCCTCACGTGCTGAGTGACTGAGGGGCCAGGGTCCCTTTGCTCCTCAGCTGCCCCTGCGCAGTGGGCCTTGGCACACCTCGGGGCCAGGGCTGCCAGGGCACTGCAGGCGGAGGGCTGCGCTGACCCCTGGGAGGGAGGTTTCCGGGGACCCGGGGGTGGCTCTCACTGCTCCTGCCCTGCCTCCCAGGCCTCCAGGCCCAAGGTCAGCATCCCCCTCTCGGCCGTCACCGAGGTGCGCACCACCATGCCCCTGGAGATGCCCGAGAAGGACAACACGTTCGTGCTCAAGGTGAGGCCCCCCCGGCCCCCCACAATACCTCCTCACGGACGGTCCGGCTGGCTAGGGTCACCGTACGGGGGACCCTGCGCCCGTGCTGTCCACCGTCTAAGGCCTAGGTGCCCGTCTCCTCCTGGACCCCGCGGAAGCTCGAGTTTCACTTCCTCCCCTGCTCTCCCGGCTGCAGACCCTCCCTCCTGGGCAGGGCAGGACGTGGCCAGCCTGCAGCAGTTATGCAAATGTCCCTGTCACCGGGGCACTGGAGTGTGGGAAGCAGCCGTCCCTCAGAGGGCACAAAGGCCCAGCGAGTGGGCGGGAGGGCACCCCGGTGGGTCTGGGGTGGCCCAGCCTTTTCCCAGGCCCCACGTCACCAGGCAGCCTGCTCAGGTTGCCGAGGACACGGCTCCAGGCTGCCAGGGCCGTGTGCCCGGCCTCTCACAGGGTGGGAGGGTGTGAGAAGTCCGCAGGAAGCTGGGTCCCCCCACCCTCCGGGCTGCTGGTTGGCTTTACATCTTTGCCCATCCCTATTTGTTCAGTCGCGAGCGCACTCACTTATCCCACCAACATGTGCCAAGCCCTCCCCTTGAGCCACCCAGGCAGGGGTTTAGGCACACAGCTCTGCCCACCTGGGCCTCTCCTTGCTGGGTGGGGGGCTCATCTGCCAGCCAGGGGTTGAAGGTGGTCTCTGAGGACCCTCCCAACTCTGACACGCTAGGAGTCCCACAGCTGCCCTTTATCAGAGGCGGGAAGCAGAGAGCACAGATAGCCCGGGGCCTTGCCATCACAGACACCTGGAACTGCCACTGACTGCTGTGTGGCTTTGAGCAAGTTACCTGACCTCTCTGAGCGTCAGTCATCGCATCTGTAAAATGGGGAAATAGATCCCCTCCCTCCCAGGGCTGCTGGGAGGAGGTTATGGGTGTACATGAAGGACCCCACCCCGGGTCTGGCCTGTAACTGGGCCTTCCTCCTGCTCTCCCAGCCCTGTGGAGACTGCTTAGCCTAGGGTGTGGCCATAACAGTGCGATTCCAGGCACTGGGGCATGTGAGCAAGGCGGGCGCCTGGGCCAGCTGGCCTCGGGATAGGCTGAGGGTCGCGATGCCCCCTCATCCCACCTCCTAGGGGCCAGGGCAGGGGTTGGGGATGTTGGGCAACCCAGCCAGCACGGCCTCCTCAGAGGCCGGGTCTCAGGGCCTGAGGACCTGAGGTCGGTGGGCTGGGGGCCACCCCCAATGCTGGGCCCTAGAGGGAGGGGGACTGGGGGCACCCCCAGTGCTGAGCCCGGGAGGGAGGGGGGCTGGGGGCCACCCCCAGTGCTGGGCCCAGGAGGGAGGGGGGCTGGGGGCACCCCCAGTGCTGGGCCCAGGAGGGAGGGGGGCTGGGGGCACCCCCAGTGCTGGGCCCAGGAGGGAGGGGGGCTGGGGGCCACCCCCAGTGCTGGGCCCTGGAGGGAGGGGGGCTGGGGGCCACCCCCAGTGCTGGGCCCGGGAGGTAGGGGCTGCTGCACCACCCGTGGGCTCCACCCCAAGGACCCTGGTCCCTTGGGAGCCCCAGCACACTGGCCCCTTGCTCCGGGTCTGGAGCCTCCCTGGGGTGGAGGAAGGCGGGAGCCTGACTGTGGTCTGGACCCCCGGCCGCCCCCTCCTCAGGTGGAGAATGGAGCCGAGTACATCCTGGAGACCATTGACTCCCTGCAGAAGCACTCGTGGGTAGCTGACATCCAGGGCTGCGTGGACCCTGGGTGAGTGCCTCAGTGGCCCTGGAATGTGTGCACAGGGCGGGGGCCTGGCTGGGGTGGGACCTGGTTCCAGCCCCCACAGAGCAGCCTCCTGCTCAGGGCAGCAGCTGAACTCAGGAAATAGGCTTGTCTTTTTTTTTTTTTCCTCTCTCTTTTTTTTCTTACCAGGAAGTCCCAGGAGTCGAACCTGGGTCCTCCATATGGTAAACAGGAGCTCAGCTGCTCGTGCCACAGCCGCTTCCCAAAACAGGCTTTTCTTGTCACAGTCCTCTCTGGGTTAGGGCAGGCCAGGGTTAGGTGCAGACAGCCCCCTCATCCGCCCACCCGCAGCAGCCTCCTCTGCAGGGCCAGGCCTGGGGACCTGGGAAGAAGTTTCTCCCATGGGAGACAGGCAGTAATGGGGTGAGCCCGAAGGGCTGGGGTGGGGCTGGGGTCCCACAGGGGAGTCCCCCACACCCAGCAGGGCTCAGGGAAGGCGTCCCGGTGGAGGGCCTCACCTGGTCTCGGGCTTGCGGGACGAGCAGGTCTGAGGCAAGCAGAGGCCCGGGGGGTGGGGGCGGGCAGGTGTGCCAGAACCCGGCCGTCGGAGGGGCCAGGGCAGGTGAGGGGCTTTGCAGGGAGCCCAGGAGGCTGGTGGGCCTTGGGGCAGTGCGGAGCCCTGGCTCGTAATAAAAAGAGGGCAGCAGTGGCCCGCCGAGTCCAGGAAGGGCAGCAGGGAGGCTGGCTCCACCGGGCAGGAGCCATCCCGGGGCCAGGAGGAGGGGCAGGCAGCCTGCCAGTCAGCTCTGAGTCTGGCAGCGGCTCTACCGGCTAATGGGGTGAGCCGAGCCCCAGGGGGAGGGGCTGCTGCTTTCTAATTAACAGGCTCATTTGAAGCACAATTAAATGTCCTGAGCACTGCCCAGGGCCCCCACCCCCCACCCCCAAAGTGGCTGTAATCCCTCCCCTGCGCCCTCCGCTGCAGCTGCTCTGCCAGCTCTGTCCCCGCCCGGTGGAGGTGAACCTCTTTGCAGGAGTTCACGTGGGCAGGTCCCAGATCCCTCGCTTCACAGCTGCAGAGCTAAAGCCCCAGGGCCGGGAAGGGAACTGCCCAGCCTCCCTGCCACCCGCCATGCCCTCCCACCATTTCAGTGGCTCCAGGCCATGCCCAGGACGAGGCCAGCCTCTCGTGGTTGGTGGGCAGGGGTCATGTGGCCTCAGGGAGGGCTGGAACACTTGGAGATCTCTGCACATGGTCCAGTCACTCACGTGGTGGCCATGGAGCAAGCTGAGGGACATGGACACGGAGGCGGGGGAGCCCCAGGCGAGCGGAGGGCAGGATGGGGCCGATGCTGTGGCCATGGGACTGTCGGCCAGCACCTGGCCCTGGGAGCAGCCCGCGGGCCGGGTCCGAGGCCCAGGATGTGAAGGCTCTTTCTTGCCTGCACAGGGACAGCGAGGAGGACGTCGAGCTCTCCTGTGCCCGGGGGGGCTGCCTGGCCAGCCGCGTGGCATCCTGCAGCTGTGAGCTCCTGGCGGATGGTAGGTGGGGGCAGAGCTGGCCAGAGAGGGGGGTGGAGATGGAGGGAGGGGCAGACGGACAGACAGACGTGCTCCTTACCTGCCTCTTCTCCAGCAGCAGACCTGGCCCGGCCCCCAGAGACAACGGCAGCAGTGGGTGCCGTGGTGACAGCCCCGCACAGCCGGGCTCGAGAGGCTGCCAGCGAGTCCCTGGTCCATGTCCCACTAGAGACCTTCCTGCAAACCCTGGAGTCCCCCGGTGGCAGCGGCGGGGACAGCAATAACACAGGTGCCAGGAGAGTGGCCTCCCCTCCCTGCCCCTCCTCCCAGGCCCCCACCCCAGGCTGCAGGACACCCCACCCCAGGCTCCCTCCAAAGCCCTGCCTGAGCCCCAGCAGGGGATCATCCCTGGGTCCCCCTCACAGCTCCTCAGTCGTTCTGGGTTGGGAGGCTTCTGTGGGCTAGCCTGGGAACCTGGCCTTTTACCCAGGACCTAGTTTCAATAGCAGCGGCTTACAGGGAGGGGTGCAAAGGGATAGAACCAGGGTTTGAGGGCAGGAACCTTGTTTTGTTCCCGGGTTTGTCACTGACTTGCAGGGTCTTTGCCTCAGTTTACCTCATATGCTTAAACTAGTGGGTTGGGCTAGATAAGTTCCCTGCCTCGTTCTAAAATTATTCAAACAGCATTTTACAGTTAAACACCAAAGAGATGCTGCAGCCCCTGTCTGGTTTCTTTACCTCCCCCGCCCACACTCTCATCCTTCCGTAGGGGAGGAAGAAGCAGACCCCGAGCCCAAGCCCGAGCCCGAGCCCCAGCTCTCCGACTACCCCTGGTTCCACGGGACGCTGTCACGGGCCAAGGCGGCTCAGCTGGTGCTGGCGGGTGGGCCCCGGAACCATGGCCTCTTCGTGATCCGCCAGAGTGAGACTCGGCCTGGGGAATACGTGCTGACCTTCAACTTCCAGGGCAAGGCCAAGGCAAGTGGACATGGGGAGGTGAGGGCGGCCCATAAGAGCAAGGGGCGGGGGTCCCGGAACGGGCTCCCCGAGGTGTAGGCGTGGCACGGCTTCCCTGGCTGTGCTCTGCTCAGCCCCCACACGCACAACAGCCTGCGATGCGGCTTTTCTACCATCCAGGTGGGAAGCCACCTGCCGGACTTGACTTAGCAAGTCCTTTCAGACCCTGTGTGCTGGGGCCACGGTGCACTAGGACTTCTGAGGGTCAGTGCAGGGCTGGGGTCTCCCGAGGCCCTCAGAGCCCCTCCTCCTGCCCCACCCACCCCCAGAACAAGCTCCTCGAGTGGTCAGGCCAGACAGGTAGGCCCCAGAGGGCTGAGCAGGAGGGAGCGCAGGGTCCATCAACCAAAGTAGGAGGGACCCTGAGTGAGACGTGAGGTGGAGGAAGAATTTTTCGGGGAGGACAAGGGGGTAGGTGGACCCGACAGGATGGACACCTTTGCTTGAGCACCCAGACTAGAAGGGAATGGCATGCCAACAATGGCCTCGGGGGCGGAGGAGGAGAAGCGTCAGGTGACATGGAGGAGGGGGGAGGGAGGAGGGGGAGGGGAGTGCGGTGTAGCCAGAGTGGGAGGGAACCTCAGCCTTCCCATATTCGTGTGCATCCGATAAGGAAACAGACCAGCCCAGCTCCTCCCAGGATAGTCTCTCCCCACTGGAGGAGAGGGCACCCCAGGACGCCTGCTCCAGGCCACAGCTGGTGGTCTGTGTCCCGCTGCAGGGCCCCACCTGCCCCAACCCCCGGCTGGCCCTCCAGGGACTCCCTGGGCCTCTCTCCTTGGCCCTGGCCCAGGAGGTGGCACCTCCCCAGGACACCTCTTTGGAAAGCAGCCGCCCTTACCAACTCCTCAGACAACCGGGCGCTTGAGGCGGTGCTGGCAGCAGCAGTTTACTTCTCAGCCAGCGCCGCGCCAGGCTGCCTCCCCAGTGGCCCCAGATCTGACTCACGCCCAAGCCCAGGCCTTGGGGAGCGCCCAGGCCACCATGGCTGTGGGGACGGATGGCAGAGCAGGGCAGGAGGCTCCTCTCCTTGGGGAGACTGGGGGGACCGCCTCAACCCTGCCCCTCAGCTCTCGCCAGGTGAGCTCTTCCCACTTGCAGACAATAGAGGTCTGAAAGCTTTTCCCGCAGATTGGGGTGCACCTGCCTTTCTTTGGTCCGCCCTGGGGCCCAGCTCTGCCCTGGACCTCTGCCCTCAAAGGGCCTGCCCGGATGTGAGGCTGTGTGGGCAGCACGAAGCAGCCCTTCTGGGCTGAGTCCCTGCCCTGGGCTGCCCTCGGTGCTCCCCGGGTTTGCTCCTGCTGTTTCTGGTAAGGTCTCACCCTGCTGAGTGGCTGAAGTCACTCATGGGGAAGGAGAACCCCCCCCCACCAGGGACTCTGTCCTTTACGTGGGCTTGGGGCCACGTGCACACCCTGTAACTCCTCCTATCACCTCCCCTCTTGCTATGTACATCCCAGAGGCAGCCTCTCTCCCTCCGTGGGTACATGCTGAGACCCGGGCCTCCCCAGTAGAGCTCCCCGCCTGTGTTTTGGGGTGATGGGCGAGTCACTCCCTCTCCCTGTATCTCAGGTGCCCCATTTCAATGGGACCTGAGCTTCTGAGGTTTGGGGGAGGGCTAGAAATAGGGAGAGTGAAGGGCATGGGTCCATGAGTGTGGGTGCTCCCAGAGTGGGGGAAAACACCTGCTCCCCTCAGTCCCGCCTGGTTCTATCACCTGCTTTCCCTCCCCTGATGGGGCTCGCACGTAAGGGGCCCTGGTCCTTCTGGCCTCATAAAAGCCAGTTGGTGGTGTCTGCAGGGTCCCCCCAGAGACCTGGAAGGCACATGCCAAGCAGGTGGCTGGGCCAGGACTCCACTGCTGACATGCCTGCCTGTGCCCACAGCACCTGCGCCTTTCCCTGAACGGCCATGGCCAGTGCCACGTGCAGCACCTGTGGTTCCAGTCCGTGCTTGACATGCTCCGCCACTTCCACACCCACCCCATCCCGCTGGAGTCAGGGGGCTCCGCTGACATCACCCTGCGCAGCTACGTGCGGGCCCAAGGCCCCCCACCTGGTAAGAGGCCCCACCTGGCTCCTGTGAGGGCCTAAGAGGACAGACGGGGAGGGAGGGTCACCCTCAGGCAGCCACCCACCCACCTGGGCCAGCCGAGTGGGGTAAGCGCCAGGTGTCCTGACCCCTGGCCAGCCTGGCTGAGGCAACCGTGAGCCGTTGGGCCGTCAGGACTGGGGGCGGCAGGCGCCCCCAGCATCCAGGTCCTGAGAGATTTCTGGGCGGCAGCGGGGTGGGGGTGCTCACAGGCAGCCCGAGGCCCCTGCACGGCGGTGGCAGCGCGGGTCCCTGTGCGGGCAAGGCCGCCACTACCCAGCTGCGCGCGGAGGCTGCCAAGGAAACCTGCCCGCCCGCGGCGAAGTGCCCGTGGGGCGGGGGCGCGCGGGCGGGGGCGCGCCCTGACGCGCTGCCCTCCCGTTGCAGAGCCGGGGCCCGCGCCGCCCGCCGCGCCCGCGCCCCCCGCCTGCTGGAGCGAGCCGGCCGGCGCGCACTACTTCTCCAGCCTGGCCCCGGGCGCCCTGGCTGCCGCAGCGCCCTCGGAGGCGGCCGACGCCCCCGCCCCCGGCCCCGCGCCCCCGCGCGCCGCCGAGGCCCCGCTGAGCGCGCGCAGCCGCAGCGACAGCGCCGAGCGCCTGCTGGAGCCCGCGGGCGGCGGCGACGAGCCCCCCGAGGCGGGCGAGGGCGCGCGGGGCCGCGCGCGGGCCGTGGAGAACCAGTACTCCTTCTACTAGCGCCCCGCGGCGCCCCGCGGCGGCACAGCGAAGCTCTTCAGTGAAGACTTAGACGTTATTAAAGAGCCTGTTTTAGGGACTGCACCCCGCTCTCCTGTGGTCCTTTCTCCTTTCCCGGCTCCTGCGCCCGCTCGGTCTTGGGGGCGGGGGCCTGGTCCCACGGGGGGGTGGGCCGGGGGCTTTAGTAGAGCTGTGAGAGAGCTAGGGGTGGGGAGCAGAAGCACGGGGGCAAGAAAGTGGCGGCAGAGGGTGGAAGAGAGAGAAGAGGGTAGGGGTCATCCAGGGACACTGAAAGATGAGGAGGGGCCCCCTATGAAGCCTTGAGTGCCAGGACGAGGAGCTGTACCCCAGCTAGGTTTCCTCCTAATGGTGTCTTTGACCAGGTCAGCGAGGCCGGCAGACCATGGGGAGATGGCCTGGGGGTGTGGATGGAGTGGCAGGGCAGGACATTAGCCCTCTGGGGGACGCTGCAGTGGGAGAGGCTGGGTTTCTCAGCTCTGAGAAACTAGGAAGTGGCCCAGAGGACGCTCGCACCCCGACCTCCAGCCAGTGCCTGCCAGTCAGGATGGTCTCTTGGCCTCCGGAAGGGGGAGGCCCAGCACCCTAGCCCTGAGGCAGTGCCCCCAGTAGGAAGTTTCTTTTTCCTTTTGAGCTAAAACCCACTTCCACCTCCCACCTGGGGCAACAGACCCCTGGCTCCCCTTGTCCAGGAGTGCCCTTGAAGGGTGCATTTCCGACCCCTAGACCACCTAGGCCCTGTTCCCATGGCTAAGCTTCCTGGGACTGCAGCTGAGACACCCACAGCCTCCTCCTCGTCATCAGGCCACTAGCACCCCTGCTCAGCCACCAGGGCACTGCTGCCCCAGCTACCTGGTCCAACTGGCACAATGACTGGGAAGTGGCTGAGCAGGCCTCCTGCTGCCACCACACGGAGGCAGGACTACAAGCCAGTGCTCAGGAGCACCCCAAGACCTCGGCATCTCCTTCCTGTGTGGCCGGAGCCCTCTGTGCTCTCACCAAGTGCAGGCCCTCATCACACCCCAATAGGAGCAGAGGGGGAGTCTGGGGTAAGGCTCCACTGGGCCGGAGGAACAGGGGCTGGTCTCACCGTCAGCTGGGGCCTCTGGGCAGCATCTCCCCTCGGCAAGATGCTGAGCCCCCGACGGGACCCCCAGGCCTGCAGCTTCTTCCTTGCTCCCCCAGTGAATCTGTCCCATGGAAGGGTTCAGGGGTGGGGTTAAGATTTGAACACAGAGCCTGCCAAACTTCAGCCCCCCCCTCGCCCATCCCTCCCTCCTAACACAGCCCACCGCCATGAGGCCATTTTACACAATCAACACTTGTAACAGGAACCCGGGCACAGAAATAGGCAAAGGGCACAGAAATGGAGCCCAAAATATGTGAACATGGGAGAGGGGCTGCACCAGTCAGGCGCTGGTATCCAGGGGTTCTGGGGGTGGGGGTTAAGGTGAATTCAAGGGAAAAGGGCAAGAAAAGATGGCAGGGCCACCACCCCAGGCCCCCCTAAGGGATGGGGCAGGAAGGGCCCGCAGCAGGAGGTCATGCAAACCCCCTGCAATCCCACAGTGCTGCCACCAGGTAAGGCCCTCAGGACCACTCGGGTGGGGCACTCCGGGCTCACAGCAGTGTGTTAAGACCCTGGACCAGTGGCCTTTTCAAGGTGATTTCATTTGCTGCTCAACAAGCATTTCGGATGCCTGCTGTGTGCCAGGCCAGCCTGAGGGGCAGCTGGGCAGGCAACCAGGCCAGTCCATTGCACTGTGACATGGCAGTGACAGATGGCTGGACTGTGGCCCGGGACCACCCAGAGGAGGTGCCCTGGCTGACCATGAGGGCATGGTGGAGGGGCTGAGGGGGCCAGGGGCAGTGAGGGGGGAGGTGAGATAGCAGGCTGAGAGCCTTGAGAGCCAGGCCGGAGAACTTGGTTTGAAACAGATGGTGTTGGGGAGCAGGGGCCAGTCTGAAGTAAGGGGAGAGATGACAGTTGTGTGTTTTAGACAGATCACCCTGAGGTGGGGGGGGGGCTGAGGTTGGAAGGGGCAAAATGAGGTAAGGGGGCAGGGAGGCTGCAGTAGGTCTGGGTGATGGGTGATGAGCTGGACCAGGCAGCAGAGGAAGGGCTCCAGTGAGAGGGATGGAGGAAAGACCATCAGTAGACGGCCTGGGAGTGGGGGTGGAGATGGAAGGTTTGGTGGCATCTCTGGCTTGAGATTTGGGGGAGAGTTCAGCCCCTGCTGGACCCACTTGGAACCCAAAGAGGGGCTGTGGAGAACGTGGAATCCAATCCCTGCGCCAAGAAGAGAGGAAAGAGACGTCTCCAGAAGGGGCTTCTGAGGACCTGCCAGGCTTGCTCCAGCCCAGGGTCACATGTCCAACCCTCTGCTGTCATATTTCCCAGCTTCTCCCTTCAGGTAAGAGAGTAAATGTCTCCCTACGTGAACCACAGAAGAGTGATTTGGGCCCCATGAAGTCTCCAAGGTGAAGAGGTCAGAAGCGGGGGGAGGCCAGGTGCAGTGCTGCTGGTCAACTCTCCTAGGGCCTCCACCCAGACAGAAGGTCCAGGGTGAGCTTGGGTCTGGGCTCCATCAGCTTGACCAAGGCTGACCTGGTCTGAGGGGCTCCCCGATGAACCAGGTGTGTGGGATCTCCCTGAGAGACCATGATTTCCTCTTCTCAGCAACCCACAAGCCAGACTAAGAAGTGAGAAAATGCTCTGTCTTGCCTCCAGACATGAGGCAGAAGTTGTTCCAACTTCCCATGGGAATTGAGCAGAGGTTCGAGAAGGAGAATCCACAGCTGTGTCTGCCCATCAAAATGGGAAGTGTATATTTTATGACCATTAGGGTAGAAATTTCCTTCAGAAATGGAGTTGGTGTACCAGAGATGATTCAAAGAAGCAGTGCCCTATGGCAGCGTGTCTAACTTAGACAAGCTTGAGCCCCTTTGAGGTGGCAAAATCCTGGGACCTAGAGGGGTTCTTACATGCCCAGTATTAGGAAACAGCGGAGCAACGTGCTAATGTAAGTTTGAGTAACACATCTCAATCTCTCTCCCAAGATCCCGTAAAAAGAAAAAAGATGCAACTGGCCAAAATGGACGTGCTGCAGTGGCCCCCGAAAGGCTGTAGGCCAGGTGTTTTTTACCTCTCTTGTGCCTTGAACCCACTGGCAGTCTGCTGAAGCCTATAGAACTCTGCTTAGAATAAGGTTTTAAAGCATACGAAATAAATATGTAGAATTGCAAAGGAAACCAATTATACTGAAATTCAATCAAAATATTAAATACAGTCAAAAGTAATCAAAATATTTTTTTAAATTGGTGATGTGGTAATATACGTGCTCATTTGTTAACACTTTAAATAGCAAGCTCCAGCAGCTGGTCTAATAAGTACTGTAATTTCAAAGTATGATGAGTGTAAATGATATTTCAAAGATTCTGCAACAACCAAAATGTGATGTGAAAATATCCCTTATTTCTGTTGGTGGCAGTGACAGGTGCTGCTATTGCTACTGTGGTTTCTTCTTCTTCAATGAGAGAAAGGCTAAATTTCAGTTAGAGGTTAACTAAAATAAAGATGTATTTTCATTCCCATTCAGCCACAGGCCTCCAGAATTTGATCTTTGGGCTGCCCCAGGACCTCAGGTTAAGAACCCTGCTCTGTGCTTCACACCCACTAGAATGGCTACTATTTAAAAAACAGAAAATAGCAAGTGTTGGCAAAGGTGCAGAGAAATAGGAACCCTCATGCGCTATTGGAATGGTGTAACAGTTTGGCGGTTCCTTAGAAAGTTAAGTGTAGAATTACCATACAACTCAGCAATCCCATTTCTAGGTATATATTCAAAAGAACTGAAAGCACATATTCGAACAGATATGTGCACACTGATGTTCATAGCAGTATTACTCACAAGAGCAAAAGACAGAAGCAACCCAAGTCTCCATCAACAGATGAATGGATAAACGAAATGTGGTGTATTCATACAATGGAATATTATTCGGCCATAAAAAAGGAATAAAGTCCTGATACATGAGACAATATGGATGAACCTTGAAGACCTCATGTTGAATGAAATAAGTCAGGAAAAAAATAAGTCAGGCATAAAAGAACAAATATGTGATCTCACTTATATGAAATAGAATATGCAGGGAAGTGGACTTACTTGGCCCAGTGGACAGGGCGTCCATCTACCACATGGGAGGTCCGCGGTTCAAACCCCGGGCCTCCTTGACCCGTGTGCAGCTGGCCCATGTGCAGTGCTGATGGCACGCAAGGAGTGCCCTGCCACACAGGGATGTCCTCCGCATAGGAGAGCCCCAAGCGCAAGGAGTACACCCCATAAGGAGAGCCGCCCAGCATGAAAGAAAGTGCAGCCTGCCCAGGAATGGCACCGCACACACGGAGAGCTGATGTAGCAAGATGACGCAACAAAAAGAGACACAAATTCCCATGCCACTGACAACAACAGAAGCAGACAAAAGAAGAACACACAGCAAAATGGACGCAGAGAACAAACAACTGGGGCGGGGCGGGGGAAGGGGAGGATATAAATAAAATCTGAAAAACAAAACAAAAGAAATAGAATATGCAAATTCATAGTCAAAGAGTATACACTTGAAAGTGGTTAAGGGAAGTGGACTTGGCCCCGTGGTTAGGGCGTCCGTCTACCACATGGGAGGTTCGCGGTTCAAACCCCGGGCCTTCTTGACCCGTGTGGAGCTGGCCCATGTGCAGTCCTGATGCACGCAAGGAGTGCCCTGCCACGCAGGGGTGTCCCCCGCGTAGGGGAGCCCCACGCGCAAGGAGTGCACCCGTAAGGAGAGCCACCAGCGTGAAAGAAAGTGCAGCCTGCCCAGGAATGGCGCCGCCCACACTTCCCATGCCACTGACGACAACAGAAGCAGACAAAGAAACAAGACGCAGCAAAAAGACACAGAGAACAGACAACTGGGGGAGGGGAGGGGAATTAAATAAATTAAAAAAAAAAAAGTGGTTAAAATGAGAAAATGTGTGTTTTATATATGAACCCTCTGGTAGGTTGAATTATGTAGCCCAGGAAAAAAACTAACAACAAAAGAACAAGTTCTTAATCTTAACCCATTCCTATGGAAGTGAACACATCATAAATAAGACCTTTTGAAGATACTTTTAGTTAAGGTGAGGCCTAGTGGAATGAGGTTGGACCTTAATCCTACTTTATGAAGAGAAAGCCATGTGGAGAAAAAGAAGCTGGAAATCAGTGGAACCCAGAAGAAAAAGATGCTGCCATGTGCATTATTGTGTGACAGGAAAGCCAGGAACCCAAGGATCACCAGAGGCCGACACCAAAACAACACAGTGGCCAGGGAGAAAGCATCACCTTGCTTATGCCTTGATTTTGGATTTCTCCTAGTCTCAAAACCATGAGCCAATAAATTCTCATTTTTTAAACCAACCCATTGTGTGGTATTTGTCTTAGCAGCCAGAAATTAAGAACCCTCGCTCTAAAGAGTGAAGACAAATTGCTTGTATTTGGAATTAAATGTTCAGAAAAGGCAGAAGTACAGTGGTGCAATGATGACCCAGCCTCCTGCCTTCAAAAAAGCCCTGAGCTGGTCTCCGACCTGACAGTCTGCTTACGGCATAAATTAACCTCTTGGTTTCTGCCTTAGCATGATCACGATTCCTCATCCTGAAAATAAATTGGGGGAAGTGATGTGACTCAAGCAATTGAGCTCCCGTCTACCACTTGGGAGGTCCCGGGTTCAGTTTCTGGTGCCTCCTAAAGAAGACAGCAAGCTGGCGTGGCAGGCAAGTACGGCAAGCTGGCACAAGAAGATGATGCAACAAAAGACACACGAAGAAAAACATAATGAGAGACATACCAAAGCAGGGAATGGAAGTGGCTCAAGTGATTGGGTGCCTCCCTCCCACGTCAGAGGTCCCAGGTTCAGTTCCTGGTGCCTCCTGAAAGAAACAAGGAAGATGAACAGAAAGTGAAAACAATGAGAGCTAATTAAAAGAAAAAAAAAGTAAAGTTTTCTATATTTACATAGCTTTATGTATTATAATCTTTAACTTGGACTAATTGAGATTAAAACTTAATGTTCAGGAACGTCAAAGGATATCATCAAGAAAGTGAAAACACATACCACACAATGGGAGAAAATATTTACAAATTATATATCTGATAAGGGTCTAATATACGGAATTTATAAAGAATTGTTACAGCTCAACAACAAAAAGACAAATAACCTAATTTTAGAATGGGCAAAGGATTTAAATAGCTATTTCTCCAAATGGCCAATAAGCACATGAAAAGGTGCTCAACTTCAGTATGAGTCATTATGGAAACACAAATCACACCACAGTGCAATACCACTTTACACCCACTAGGATGGCTATAGTGAAAAAAAAGAAAAATGGAAAATAAGTGTTGGTGAGAATGTGGAGAAATTGTGGAGCCCTCACACATTGCTGGTGGGAATATAAAATGGCGTAGTGGCTGTGGAAAAGTTTGGCAGTTCCTCAAAAGGTTAAATATATCGATAGTCAATAGGGAAGTGAAAATCAAAACCACAATGAGATAATACTTCACATATACAAGGATGGCTGTTATTTTAAAAAATGGAAAATAAATGTTGGAGAAGATGTGGAGAAATAGGCACACTCATTAGCTGGTAAGGACGTAAAATGGTGCAGCCATTGTGAGAAGCAATATGGCATTGCCTCAGAATAAATATGAGCTATCATATGACGCAGCAATTCCACTTCTAGGTGTATATGGCAGCATTACTCACTGTTGCCAAAAGGTGGAAACAACACAAGTGTCCATCAGCCAATGAATGAATAAACAAAATGTGGTAATGCACAAATGGAATATTATTTGGCCAAAAGAATGAAGTTCTGAGACATGCTGCAACATGTAAGAACCTTGAAAACATTATGCTCAGTGAAATAAATAAACAAGACACGTAAAGACAAATATTGTCTGATGTCACAAGAGATGTCTAGAAATAGCAAATCCACAGAGACAAAGTAGATTAGAGTTTACCAGGGGATGGGGGGAGGAGGGAATAAGAAGTGAATGTATGGTGGATAGGGACTGTGTAAATAAAATTAATTTTCTTGTGAATTTTTTTGAGGTCCCAGGAACCAGAGATTGTACCCAGGGCCTTGTATTGGGAATCCAGTGCTCAACCACTGAGTCGCATCGGCTCCTGAGTTGGTTTTAACGTTTTGTTTTTGCTTGCTGTTTGTTGGCATTTTCTGTATGAGGCACTGCACGCAGGGCCTCCCCTGTGGGAAGCAGGTGCTCAACCACTTGAGCCACAGTCACACCTTTACTTTTTAATTGTGGTAAAGTATTCATAACAAAATCGTTTTAACCATTCTAAGTGGACTATTCTTTGACATTAAGTACTTTGACAATACTGTGTAACTTCTATCACTATTTCCACATTATTTTCATTATCCTAAATCAAATGTCATACTCATTTAAGGAATGACTCCCCAAGCCCTCATCCTGCCACCCCCAGTAACCATTATTCTGCTTTCTGTCTCTAGGAATTTGCTTATTCCAAGTATTTCATATAAGAGAAAGCATACAATATTTGTCCTTTTGTGTCTGGCTTATTTCAGTCAATGTGATGTCTTCAAGGTTGAACCATGTTCTAGTATGTACCAGCACTTCACTTCTTTTTACAGCTGAGTAAATCCCATTGTATGGCTAGACCACATTTCATTTGTCCATTCATCTGCTGATGGACACATGGGCTGCTTCTGCCTTTTGGCTGTTGTGAGTAATACCTAGGAGCAGAATTACTAGGTCATATGGTAATTCTATGTTTAATTTTCTGAGGAACCACCAAACCGTTTTCCACAGTAGCTGTACCATTTTACATTCCCACCAACAATGTATAAGGGTTCTTATTTCTCTGCATCCTCATCAACATTTGTTATTTTCAGGTTTTTTTTTTTTAATAACAGTCATGATAGTGGGTGTCAAGTGGCATCTCATGGTAATTTTTTTTTAAAGCTCTTTATATATTTTTTTTTCTCTCCCCTTCCCCCACCCCTAGTTGTCTGCTTTCTGTGTCCATTCACTGTGTGTTCTCCTATGTCCACTGGTATTCTTGTCAGTGGCACCAGAATCTGTGTCTCTTTTTTTGCATCATCTTGCTGCATTAGCTCTCCGTGTGTGTGGCGCCACTTCTGGGCAGGCTGTAATTTTTTTCACACTGGGCGGCTCTCCTTACGGGGCGCACTCCTTGCGCATGGGGCTCCCCTACGCGGGGGACACCCCTGCATGGCAGGGCACTCCTTGTGCGCATCAGCACTGCGCATGGGCCAGCTCACCACACGGGCCAGGAGGCCCTGGGTTTAAACCTTGGACCTCCCATGTGGTAGGCAGTTGGTCTATCCATTGAACCAAATCCATTTCCCTCTCATGGTAATTTTAATTTGCATTTTTCTAATGGCTAATGCTATCAAGCATCTTTTCATATACTTATTGGTCATCTGACTATCATCTTTGGAGAAATGTCTATTTAAATCTTTGGCCCATTTTTTTAATTGGGCTGTTTGTCTTTTTGTTGTTGAGTTCTAGGAGTTTTTATATAGCCTGGATATTAAACCCTTATTGGACATATATGGTTTTCAAATATTTCCTCCCATTCTGTAGGTTGTCTGTTCACTTTCTTGATAATGTCCTTTGATAAACAAAAGTTTTTAATTTGATGAAGTTCCATTTATCTACTTTTTTCTTTTGTTGCTCATGCTTTTGGTATAAAATCTAAAAATCCACAGCCTACTCCAAGGAATAAAACTAAATTTTTCAAAAGTTTAGTATAGGGAGCAGATGTGACTCAAGCAGTTCAGCACCCACCTCCCACATGGGAGGTCCTGGGTTTGGTTCCTGATGCCTCCTGAAAAAACAAAAGCAAGCAACTAGCAAAAACAAATGATAAAACCAACTCAGGAAAGGCGATGTGGCTCAGTGGTTGAGTGCCAGCTTCCTACATACTTGGTCCTAGGTTCAATCCCTGGCCCTGGTACCTAAAAAAAAAAAAGCTTGGTATAGAGTTACCATGTGACCCAGCAATTCCACACCTAGAGAAATAAAACCATGTGTCCACACAAAACTTATACATGAATGTCCTTAGTATTTTCATAATAGTAAAAAAAGTAGAAATAACCCAAATATCCATAAACTCTAGTACAGATAAACAAAATGTGGATATCTACACAATGGAAAAGTATTCAACCGTAAAAAGGAATGAAATTCTGCCCACTGCCCCACCTCCCTCCAATTCCAAATGCTAGATCACTTATCATCCCTACAGAGCATGCTCAAGGGAGTCAGGAAACCCGGCGTCAAATTCCGACTCTACCACTTAGCAGTTGTGCAACCCTGAGCACCTTATTTAAGTTTTAATCTCCTCCCTGATAAGATAGGGCTAAAAAAAATAAATCCCTTTCTTGGGTTGAGAATAAAGTAAGGTAAAGTATGTGAAGCACTGAGCACAGGAAGAGCTCACAGAGCAATAGCCAGCAGTAACAGGGGAGGGGCCCACCCAACACTACTGGATCTCTCTAGAACCATTTCAGTCATTTTTATGGATACATGAATGTACATTTGAAAATGCGTGCAAGTGTAATTCCTATTCATGTCTGTTTGTGATACCTGTATAGTTCAAATCTGTGTCTGCCCATGAATCTGTATGTCATATAGATGATGATGTATACTTCTGTATTAAAAGCTAAGAAATAAAATATTGAAAAGAAAGAAAATGAAAGGAATCATGTACAGATAGATGCTACAATACGGATGAACCTTGAAAACGTTATGGTAAGTGAAAGAAACCAGACACAAAAGGCCACCTATTGTATAATTCTATGCATATAAAATGTCCAGAATGGGTAAATCCATAGAAAGTAGGTTAGTTGTTGCCAGGTAAGGGGGAGAGGGGGTTAGTGAGAGGTACAGTTTCTTTCTGGGGTGATGGAAATGCTTTAGAAATAGATAATGGTGATCACGGCTGAACAACATTGTGAATATGTGTACATCTGACAGGACTGTATGCTTTGATATGGTTAAGATGGTGACTTTTATGTCATGTGAATTTCATCTCAACAACAAAAAAGTTTTTAAAACATCTTGGGTGAGGGCACAGTGGAAGTTTGATCAACACTGACTTTGTCTGAGAGTGTTTGCTCTCTGAACTGAGAGTGAAGAGGATCCTTGAGCAAGTACCCAGGGCTGACCAGTTTGAGTGTGTATTCCCTCCCCCCTGCAATCCATGGGAAAGAGAAACACCACAAAGCAATTCCCGAAACTGGAGAACAAAATTAAACAAATGAACCTGACTGCATGTCAAGTCAGTGGCATAATTAAGTCAAAAGTAATGATGGTGACTTCGAGGAAGATAGAAGTCTAGAAAGACACAGGACTCTCTTCTTCTCCAGAAAAATAGCTAGAAGACAGGCTGAAACAGCCCACAAAAAGATCTTCTAGGGTTTAGGACACAGGCAAAGGCTGAACATTGCCCAGAGGAGAGAGGGACAAAGGAGGGAAATCGCGACAACAGAACTGTGAGTTGAAACCAGCAGCTGCTGCCGGCACCATCCCCCATACTAAAGATACTTTGGAACTCTTGGGTCTCTGGACCTGTGACTACAGACAAAGGGGGCTCCAGGGATCTACCACCCCAGGAAAGGGGAGAGAGAGGGACATAGCCTGAGGCTGACTGAGCTTCTGACCCACAAATTTGGACTGCAGTGTCCGAGGAGCCCTTCCAGGATGGTAGGGCTGCGCCATTGTTGGCCTTGGAGCCAGCAAGGGGCTAAAGATATACAGCCCTCCCAGTCTTCTCCTCTACTAACAGGGACTGCTTGTTGAGGACTCAGAGGGGAGTGGAAATGTTTCCAACCAAGGAAAAGGGTGGGGGCTGCCAGAGAAGGCTGGAGAACTGTCTCAGAGAAAGTTTGAATTACAAGATAGCCTCCAGACAGGAAGCTCTATCACATTGATCCCATCTGTGTTCCAACAAATACACTCAGACCTGTCATTGAATTGAGAACTGCCAACGATTGCCATCTGCTGGCAGACAAAGGAAGTGCACTCAAGAAAATTAATAAGTAGGAGAGGCTTTTTATGGCCTTTACAGCCTCCCTATTCAAGGCCCTAAGAAGCAACTCTACGACCAATTACTGGGCCCAGCGCCCAGTTTTGAGCAACCGGCAGGATAATCCTAACAATCCAGGTTGAGCCAAGAATCAAAGAGCAGTGGTAATACCCAGCCTCCTGACACTAAATCCCTACAAAACAGAAATGGAGCATCTGAGTAAACTACATCCTAATCAGATGCCTAGATATCAGCAAAAAGTCACAAGTCATATTAAGAAAATAGAAGACATGGCCCAAGAAAAGGAGTATATCAAAGCCCCAGAGGAGATGTAGAATCTGAGAGAACTAATCAACAAGATTTGCAAAAATTTCCAAAATCAAATTAACAAGTTGAAAGACAATATGATCAAAGAGATAAATGACATCAAGAAGACATTGAGCGAGCACAAAGAATCTGAAATCCTGAAGAGAAAAGTAACAGAGCTCATGAGAATGAAAGACACAATAGGTGGATCAAAAACACATTTAAGGTATACAAGAGCAGACTCAAAATGATAGAAGAAAGAATAAGCGATGCCAAAGACAGAACAGCTAAAATCGAAGACACAAAAGAACAGGGAGAGAAAAGAATGGAAAAAATTGAGCAGGGGCTCAGAGAGTTGAATGACAAAACAAAACGCAATAACATATGTGTCATGGGAGTTCCAGAGAGAGAAGAGAAGGAAAAAGGGGCAGAAAGAGTATTTGAGGAAATAATAGCTGAAAATTTCCCGACTCTCATGAAAGAAATGAACTTAGATGTCCAAGAAGCACACCATACCCCAATCAGAATAAATCCAAATAGACCCACTCCAAGACATATGCTACTCAGAATGTCAAATGTCAACAATAAAGAGAAAATTCTCACAGCAGCAAGGGAGAAGGAAACCATCAAGTACAACGGATGTCAGTAAGACTTAGCGCAGATTTCTCTTCAGAAACCATGGAGGTGAGAAGACAGTGGTATGATACAATTAGGATACTGAAAGAGAAAAACTGCCAGCCCGAGAATTCTTTATTCAGGAATATTGTCCTTCAAATATGAAGGTGAGTAAAATATTCACAAACAGAAACTGTATTAGTCAGCCAAAGGGGTGCTGATGCAAAATACCAGAAATCTGCAGGATGTTATAAAGGGTATTTATTTGGGGTAGGAGCCTACAGATACCAGGCCATAAAGCATAAGTTACTTTCCCCACCAAAGTCTATTTTCACATGTTGGAGCAAGCTGGCTGCCGATGTCTTGAGGGTTCAGGCTTCCTGGGTTCCACTGGGCCCAGCTCCTGTTTTCTCCACAAGGTCAGCTATAGACTATGAGGTTCTCTAGGCTTTGCCTCTTTCCACAAGGTCAGCTGCAGATTATTAGGCGAACAGCCCTATCTCTTTCTTTCCCCGGGGCTCCAGCTTAGGGCTTCAGCATCAAACTCCAACATTAACCCACAACTCTGTCCTTTGCCATGCCTTTTATCTGTGAATCCCCACCCACCAAGGGGCAGGAACTCAATGCCCTAATGATGTGGCTCAATTAAAGTCCTAATTATAACTCAATCAGACCCAGGTACAGGTCAGAACACAACATAATCCAATATCAATTTCTGGAATTCATAACCATATCAAACTGCTACAGAAACTAAGACAGTTTGCAAAAAACAATCCACCTTTGCAGGAAATATTAAAGGAAGTCTTACAACCTAAAGGAAAAAGACAGGAGAGACAGGCTTGCAGGAGAGCATAAAAGAGTAGCAGAAAGGATAACCAAAGAATAAATAGATAGATCTGACACATGAAAACCAAAAAATAAAATGGAGGAAATAAATAGTGCATTTACAGTAATATAATTGAATGTGAATGGATTAAACACCTCAATCAAAAGATAAAGGCTGGGAAGCGGATTTGGCTCAATGGATAGAGCATCTGCCTACCACGTGGGAGGTCCGGGGTCCAAACCCAGGGCCTCCTGACCCATGCAATTAGCTGGCCCATACACAGTGCTGATGCGCGCAAGGGGTGCTGTGCTACGCAGGGATGTCCCCGCATAGGGGAACCCCACATGCAAGGAGTTTGCCCCATAAGGAGAGCTGTCCAGCACGAAAAAAGTGCAACCTGCCCAGGAGTGGCGCCACGCACACGGAGAGCTGATACAGCAAGATGACGCAACAAAAAGAGACACAGATTCCCAGTGCTGCTGACAAAAATACAAGTGGACACAGAAGAACACACAGCAAATGGACACAGAGAGCAGACAACTGGGGGGGGGGGGGGTTGGGAATGGGAGAGAAATAAATAAAAAATAAATCTTTAAAAAAAAAAAAGATAAAGGCTGACAGAATGGATAAAATACATGAACCATCTATATGCTGCATACAAGAAACTCGCCTTACACCAGGGATACAAATTGACTGAAAATGAAAGGTTGGAAAAAGATACTCCAAGCAAATAGTAACCAGAAAAGAGCAGGGGTAGCTATATCAGACAAAACAGACTTTAAATGCAAAAAAAAGTTATAGAAGATACAGGAGGCCATTATGTAGTAATAAAAGGGACAATTCACCAGAAAGATATAATAGTCATAAATATCTATGCACCTAACCAGGATGCCCCAAAATATATGAGACAAACTCTGCGAAAACTGAAGGAAGAAATAGACATCTCTACAATAATAACTGGAGACTTTAACACCCCACTCACATCATTAGATAGAACAACTAGACTGAAGAGCAGCATGGAATCAGAGAACTTGAACAATATGAGAAAAAGAGTTAGACCTAACAGACATACACAGAACACTGCATCCAAACTCAGTGGGCTATACATTCTTCTCAGCTGCCCATGGATCTTTCTCCAGGATAGACCACGTTAGGGCACAATGCTGCTCTCAATAAATATAAAAAGATTGAAATTATAACAAAACACACTCTCTGATCAAAATGGAATGAAACTGGAAATCAATAACAGACAGGAAAAAAGTAAATTCGGGGAAGCGCATGTGACTCAACCGACTGGGCTCCCATCTACCATATGGGAGGACCTGGATTCGCTTCCCAGGGCCTCCTTGTGAAGGTGAGCTGGCCTGCGCCAACGGAGAGCTGACACAGCAAGATGACACAACAAAGGGAGACAAGCAGACACAGAAGAATGCACAGCGAATGGACACAGAGAGCAGACAGCAAGCAACAGCTGACTTTAAAGAATTAGAAAAGGCAATTACCAAATTTATTTGGAAGGGAAAGTGCATCCAAATAGCTGAAAGCATTTCTAAAAAAGAAGAGCAATGAAGAGGAATTTCACTGCCTGACCTTGAAACATATTACAAAGCTATAGCAATCAGAACAGCATGGTATTGGCATAAAGATAAATACATCAATCAGTGGAACAGAACTGAGAACCCAGAAATAAACCCTCACCTCTATAGTCATCTGGTTTTTGACAGACCTACCAAGTCAATGTTAATGGGACAAAACAGTCTTTTCAACAAATGGTGCTGGGAAAACTGGGTATCTATAACCAAAAGAATGAAAGAGGACCCCTATCTCATTCCCTATACAAGAATCAACTCAAAATGGATCAAAGACCTAAATATAAAAGCCAGGACCATAAAACTACTAGAAGAAAATGTAGGGAAACATCTTCAAGACCTTGTAGTAAGTGGTGATTTCTTGGACCTTACACCCAAAGCCCATGCAACATAAGGAAAAATAGATAAATGGAACCTCCTCAAAATGAAACACTTTTGCCCCTCACAAGACTTTGTCAAAAGGGTGAAAAGGCAGCCCACTCAATGGGAGAAAATATTTGGAAATCACATGCCAGATAAGGGCTTAATATCCAGGATATATAAAGAAATATATCTTTATATATTGTTACAACTCAACAATAAAAAGACAAACAACCCAATTTAAAAATGGGCCAAAGACTTGAATAGACAATTGTCTAAAGAAGAAATACAAATGGCATGAAAACACATGAAGAAATGCTCAACATCACTAATGATTAGGGAATTGCAAATCAGAACTATACGAGGTACCATTTCACACCTATCAAAAGGGCCACTATTAAAAAGACAGAGAACTACAAGTGTCAGAGAGGATGTGGAGAGACAGGAACACTTATTCACTGTTGGTGGGAATGTAGAATGGTACAGCCACTGTGGAGGACTGTTTGGCAGTTCCTAAAGAAGTTGTATATAGATCTGCCATGTGATCCAGCAATACCACTACTGGGTATATACCCAGAAGAACTGAGAGCAGTGACATGAACACACATCTGTACACCAATGTTCAAAGCAACATTATTCACGATTGTCAAAAGTTGGAAACAACCCACGTCTCCATCAACAGAAGAATGGATAAATAAACTGTGATCTAGTCACACGATGGAATATTATGCAGCTGTGAGAAGAAATGAAGTTGTACATGACAACATGGATGACCTGGAGGACATAATGTTGAGCAAAGCAAGCCAGACACAAAAGGACAAATACTGTATTATTGCTTTACTAGGAACCAAATATATCGTGTAACATATGTATGATTCAAAAAAAATTTATATGTATCCAGTACATTTAAATAAGAAATATGTTTTATTCAATTATGTTTTTTTTTCGTTTTTAATTTTTTATATCTTCAATTACTAAATGTGCAGAATAAAGTTTAAAAATACATAAAAATAAAATTTGATTGTACATGCCTAAGGGACTATACCCTAAGGACAAAAGAACTACAAAGAAATCTTAATCAGCCCTTAGTAATCATGCTATTAGTCATATAATGTGTATTATTTTCATATATTTTATATATAAATATATGAGAAGCAAATAAATGACTGTTAATGTCATTAGGAATCAGTGAAGGAAAAGGATACAAATATTAAATAAGCAAAAACCTCGTGACTTTAAATTGAAATTGAAAACATTTATATGGGCTCATAATTTATTTTTCATTTTCTAAAATACTTATTTTCCAGTTCTGTCCATTAAAAAGATCCAGAAACGATGACAACAACCCAGTTACAATAGCATCCCTACGGTGCAATAGCATCCCTACGGTCTGACTATGGTATCTAAACACCATTTGCCACTAGAAGGAACAAGGACTTTCTGGGGAAATGGCTGTTTCCAGATATGGGACAAGATGAGTGCAATTATTCCCATTTTTAAGGATAAGAAACTAAGGAACAGAAAGAATGAGGACTTGCTCAGGGTCAAGTAATCTGTACATGGCAGATGCAGGATGTAAACCCAGGTTTCTGTACTTCCCAAACTTGTGGTCTTCATAGCTGTGCAACCTCCCTTCCTTTGGAACAAGGTGGAAGGGAGTGAAAATGTCAAGTATTTGGAGAGGAAAGACAGGGCAACAGATACAGCCTTCATGACTGATGACCTCTTTTCCTTGAGAATGTGGATCAGAAGCTTTTACAGACAAGGAGGTAGGTACTGATATTCATACGGGGGGACAGGGGCAAGGAGCTGAGAAGTCAAACACATTCCTGGTCTAAGATTCCCTAGGCGAGCCAGGGAGACAGACATATCCCCACAGAAGGAAACTCAGCAGGGAGAACTATCAGGTCCCTCACATGTCCCCTCCTGCTCTGCAGCAGCTTCAGGAGACAAAGGTGCAAATCCAGAGACAGTGAGTTAACTCAAGTTGCATATGAGTCATCAAGGGGTAGAGGGCTTCCAAATAAAGCTCATGCAAACTCAGCTGCTATCCAGAGCCCAGTAAGGGGAGGCAATGCGCAAGCCTGCCCCCATTTCACCCTATCCCGATCACCCCTGAAGTTTTGTTCTCAACACAGTTCTGCCCTGCCCCTGAAGAGAGGCCTGGACGAAGTGGACTGAGGCCAAAAGAGGAGCCAAAGAGGCAAGGATGTGTTCTCTGAATCCCTGGGCAACAGAGAAGGAACTTGTGAGGCAAGCTGCAGGGAGGAAGCAGGTCCATTGCATAAAGAATTTTAAGCCAAGGAGCTGAGTTGCCTAGTGGCATTATACAAGTGGTTAAAAACAGACTTTGGGGTCACACTCCATGCGTGAGTCTCAGTCCTGTCATTTACTGCTATGTGACCTTGAACAAGTTACTTAACCTCTCTGAGCCCTATTTCTTTATCCAAAAAATGTAGAGAAAAAATTGTATCTACTAAGACTTCCATTTCTGGTAATGCACATTAAGTAACTCCAACCAACCCACCCACTGAAAAAGTTAGAAAAGCTAAACAAAATATAAAACATATATGCTTGAAGGCACTGGAGTGTTAACAGGATAGTGAAGAATTATGAGGCCAAGCTCTTGGTCAAGACGGAACTCTAGAGAGGTAAGCCCAACATTTGGGGTCACTTCTTCCTGGAGTTGGCTGTCAATTTTGGAAGAGGTGAATGAATGTCTGAGAGGATGAGCAGCCTGTTAACAGGCCTGTAGGACTAGGGCATAATCACTGGAATCCAGGTCCCTATTAAAGCATCTGTGCCTTGAAGTAAAAACCAAGAAGATGCATCCTGGGAGTCAGACTGAACCATAACATAAATAGACCAGGCCCTCACATGGACCAAAGCCCAGCTTCCAACCATCTCAATTCCTGAAGTTGCATTAAGGTAACCCCGGATTGCTAGAATCCCCAGGCACTAGCACTGTAAATCCTGGCAGAAGCAAATGTAAGTCCTCTCTGGAGGTAGTTACCCAATAAGAAATAACCAGGTGCAGCAGGAGACAAGGTATCATGGATAAAAGCCAGCAGAAACAACAAGCAATAGAAGACTCCACAGGGCCTCTGGAAATTGGAATTATCAGCACAAACTTTAAAACAAATATGCTTACTATGCTCAAAAATATAAAAGACAAGTTTGATAACATCAGCAGAGAACCGGAAACTATTAAAAAAAAAAGGACATAGCATATTTGAAAAAAATAACTAAACCAAAACATTAAAACTAAAAAATATAATCTAAATTAAGAACTTGATGAATACATTTCATAACAAACTAGATACAGATGAAGAGAATATTGGTCAACTAGAAAATATATCAGGAAAAAATACACAGAATGAAACATGGAGAAACAAAAGGATGGAAAAATGTAAAAGTGAACATACCCTATATGGAGGATACAAAATATGCTATACCTTCTAACATACATGAGATTGGAGTCCCAAAAGGATAGTAGAGAATGGGACAGAAACAATATTTTAAAGGATAATGGCTAAAATTAAAAAAAAGATAAAAGATACTGGCTCACACAAACACACAAATCCCCCAAAATCCAAACAGAATAAACAAAAAGGAACCCATATTTAGACAAATCAATAAAACTGCTGAAAATTAAAAATAAAAAAATTTAAAGTATCAGATAAAAAGACTACTTTAAAAGGGGCAACAATTACTGTTTCTGTTGAGCTGACTTCTCAACAGAAACAATGGAAGTCAGAAAATAATGGAATAATGTTTGTAAAGTGCCAAAAGAAAATGACTACAACCTAGAATTCAATTCCCAGCAAAAAATATCTTTCAAGAAAGGAAGTGAAATAAAACTATTTTCAGAGGAACAAACACTTAGAAAACATTCCATTAGACACATCCTAAATAAAATATTTAAGTGTCTTCTTCAAGAAGAGAATTTCAGATGTAAGGTTAGAGTTGCAGAAAGGAGTTATAAGCAAGGAAAATTATAAACTTGTGAGTAAATCTAAGTGAATATGGACTGTATAAAGCAATAATAATAAGATAGAATTAAAATACATGGGAAGCAGACTTGGCCCAGTGGTTAGGGCGTCCGTCTACCACATGGGAGGTCCGTGGTTCAAACCCCAGGCCTCCTTGACCCATGTGGAGCTGGCCCACGCGCAGTGCTGATGCGCACAAGGAGTGCTGTGCCACCCAGGGGTGTCCCCACGTAGAGGAGCCCCACGCGCAAGGAGTGCACCCCATAAAGAGAGCCGCCCAGTGCGAAAGAAAGTGCAGCCTGCCCAGGAATAGCGCCATACACATGGAGAGCTGACGCACAAGATGACGCAACAAAAAGAAACACAGATTCCCGTGCCGCTGACAACAACAAAAGCTGACAAAGAAGAACATGCAGGAAATGGACACAGAGAACAGACAATGGGGGCGGGGGGGGGGGTTGGGGAGGAGGGGAGAGAAATAAATAAAAAATAAATCTTAAAAAAAATAAAATACATAACAACCATGACTGTATTAGTTATCTATTGTTGCATGAGAAATTACCCCCAAAACTTAGTGGCTTCAAACAATAGCTCCCTCTACCACTGGGTTAATCACATTCCTCAGCTCAGGGTATATTATTATTATCAGTTTATGCAAGGCCCCTTAAAACAAACAAAAACATTCTCATTCACAATTCTGTAGGTTAGGAGTTCAGAAGCTTCTTGGTTGGCAGTTCTGGCTCAGGGTCTCTCATGAAGTTGCAATTAGATGAATTGCAATTAGATAATAATCTAAATTAAGAACTTGATGAATAGATTTCATAACAAACTAGATACAGATGAAGAGAATATTAGTCAACTAGAAAATATATCAGGAAAAAATACACTGAATGAAACATGGAGAAACGGCCATCGTCTGCAGGTTGACTGGAGCTGGGGTATCTGCTTCCAAGGTGGCTTATTCGCAAGGCTGACACTGGTGCTGGTTATGGCAGGAGGATTTACTTTTTTTCTCCTCATAGCTTTCTCCCATTGCTGACTGAGTGCCTTACTGACCTAGTAGCTGGCTTCCCCTGAGTGAACAATTCAAGAGACAAAAATCCAAGACAGAAAGTCACATACTTTCACCTCTGCGCTACTCTACGGCTCATGCAGACGAGCCCAGATTCAATTTGTGAGGATACTACCCAAGAGCATAAACAGCAGGAAGCAAGGATCGTTGAGGGCCACCTTGGAGAATGGCTGCCACAATGACACCATCTCCCTTCTCCACAATCCATTCTAGATTCCTCCGCCCCCCCCCCCCCCCATGGCCAGAATCTTGACATGGTGAAGTGACCCAAACTTTCACTCCTGAGGAATCAGAGCTCTTAGTTGCTTTACCCTTGCTGGGCCATGGTTGCTGCATTCACCCATTTACAATTTTCACTGGATATGGGAGCATCAAAAAATGGTCACAATGGATCCTCCAAGTTCTAGACATACTCCTCCATGACCTCGTTATGTAGTAGCAACCCAGCTCCTCATGAAAGTCAGGGTCTATTATTCCCACTCCTTCCTTTGCTGTTCCACTGGCATGAAGATGAACAGCTACAAATCCGCCCAAATTCTTACTGTGCCCCATAACGTTCCCCCCACCATCAGGAATCAGAATTTCTCATCCAGCTGAGCCTAAGTTTGAAGTTATGAAAAACACAGGTTCTCCAAGTAGATTGCTGGAGTGGTAGTATGAGGGACCTCTCCTACTTCCACTCTTTGGTTCCCTAGCCCATTGTGGCAGTTTGATATTATTTATGAATTCCAAAAAGAGATATTGATTATGTTTGTAAACTGGTCTGTTTCTCTGGATATGATGCCCTTTGATTGATTTAAAGTCAAAGGCTTTATGTTTACTTGATTAAAGCAAGATTAGGGCTTTGATTCAACCATGTCATTAGGGCCTGCAAGGCTGAGTCCCCGCCCCCTGGTAGGCTATTTAAATGGACACTCAATCAAGAAGACAGGAGCAGATACACGGAAGAAAGAGAGCTCCTTGATCCTGGGGTCCCTGGAGAGATCTGAGCAATTCGCCTGATAGTTTGCAGCTGAAGAGACCCCAGAGCCCTGAACAGTTAAGAAGGCCTGGAAAGTAACAAGCCCTCCAGTCTACAGCTAAGATCAGAAGAAGCTAGGCCCATGGAGCCTGGAAGAGAGAGAAGGCTAAACCCTTGCAGACAATGCCTGCCATCTTGCTTCAACACATGGCAACAGACTTTGATGAGAAAAGTAACCTTGACACGGACTCTCTAGGGCCTTGTAACTGTAAGTCTTTACCCCAAATGAATACCCTTTATAAAAGCCAACAATTTCTGGTATTTTGTATCAGCACCCTTTTGGCTAATACACCTATGAACACCAGTTACATGGGATGCAGCATCATAGAGCAGCTGTAATGATAATAGGTTCGATGCACACTCCGCAATCTGGAGGATATCACTCTAACCTCTAAGGGTACCCTAAGAAGGTACCTCATCTGAAAATCTAGCAGCCTTAATGGGTACAGAGTTGGTTTGGGGTGATGGAAAAGTTTCGGTAATGGATAGTGGCGATGGTAATGCAATACTGTGAATGTAACTAACACTGCTGAATTCTATACTTAAAAGTGGTTAATATTGGGAAACGGATGTGGCTCAACTGATAGAGTGTCCACCTACCATATGGAGGGTCCAGGGTTCGATCCCCAGGGCCTCCTGACCCATGTGCTAAGCTGGCCTACACACAGTGCTGCTGCACGCAAGGAGTGTCGTGCCACACGGGTGTGCCCCCGCGTAGGGGTGCCCCACGTACAAGGAGTGCACCGCACAAGGAGAGCCGCCCTGCATGAAAAAAGCACAGCCTGCCCAGGAGTGGCGCTACACACATGGAGAGCTGACACAGCAAGATGATACAACAAAAAAGAGACGCAGCTTCCCAGTGCCACCAGATGGTGCAAGCGGACATAGAAGAGCACACAGCGAATGGACACAGAGAACAGACAATGGGGGGAAGGGGAGAGAAATAAATAAGTCTTTTTAAAAAAGTGGTTAATATGGGAAATGTTATGTTGTATATATGTTACCACAATAAAAATTTTTAAAAATAATAATTTAGTTGTCCACTCTTTGCTCTAGTCAGCTCCTTTCAGGAGAGTACTGGGCTCCTCAAGGATAGAGCTTATCAAGGATTCATCGCTGGTCTCTGTTGCTGGCAGTCTGGGATTCAACAGTGGCAGTAAATATATTGGCTTTGGTGAGAGGGTGCCTGTGTAGTCGTGCCAGTGCAGAGCCTTCAGCCCTACCTTGCAGTCACATGTCAACTGCACAGTCGCTGGAGTAGCTCGTGACAGAGGCTAGAGGCCCTTCACCAGAAAAGCCATCCTTGTCTAGGTGGTGCAGGTGCCTATGCAGGGGTTGCTGCCTTTAGGTCCTCCCGCTTTTAAGCCTTGAGTTGGTGGCTGGCTAGCCACAGCCTGCTGTTGTGGGAAACTGGCTTACCTCTTCCTTATTGGAAATGTTACACCTGTTCTATTGTAGATGTTGCAGTTGTTCCCTACTATAGATGATGTTGCAGTTCTAATAGCAAACAGCTGCTTGGTAGTTTCCAATAAATATGAGGTGGAAACTAGGGTCGAGGCTCTCAGTTCTGGAAGCTGTGAGTTCCCTGGTCCCATCTTTAGCTTCTGTCTTGTGTCTCTCTTTCTGACCTTTTATTTTGTAAAGTTCTGCATTGCCTTCCCTTTGAGCCAACCTATTGTGAGCCGATCGCAGCAGCCTGCATTTCTTCCTTTCAAGTCTTCTAACAGTTAACAGAAACCAGTCAACTCCACAATTCTTTCTTTTTTTCTTTTTCAATTTTATTTTTTTCATTTTTTATTTTATTTTTTGTGTTGATTTTCTTTCCACAATTCTTATACTTTCCATTGCCCCCATACCTTTCAAGTGTCACCACTAGCACATAAGCCAACACCTCACCTTCTATCTGCTTCTCAACAAAACCCTCAAAGAAAAGAGTATCAGGAATCATGATGCTACTGCACACCAGGGTCATCACCTTCCCACATACCCCCAGCAGAGGGGTCCTGATGACAGCCTGACCAATGCATGACCTAATTCCACAATTCCATTCTGAGGGTCTGCCTTCTTGACCCACTTCCAGTCTTAGCCTGGGCTCCCTCCAGAAATGCCAGTAGTTTATTTGGAAAAGTGATCCCAAGCGGACAGGAAGTGGGGAAGACTGAAATTGGAAAGAAAAAGCCAATACAAAGAAAATAATTTAGCTGGTCACTGTTGTGGGCATCTAGGACTTGAGCCAATTGGGACCCTCTGCGTAGCCATATAGGTACATTCAGAATTGTCCACCCAGGTGATGAACAAGAGAAGCACCGACCCACCAGCTCTTGTCCCCCCTCAGTTAATGCACTGTCACATGCTATGTCATCTCCCTAGCACATCCAGATTTATACGTGTGAGTACCAACTGGGCCCCAGGGCACAAAGCAAGCACTATGCAGTCCACCTAGGGCAAGGTCTTCTCAGGATACACCTGAACTAAGCTGACTGCCACCAGCAATGGCTAGAAAAAAAGTGGGGTCCAGAGAATATGAGGTGGAACCCAAAAGCAGTGAAGAAAGGCAGTTTTTAAAATGCATGATTCTGAGAAAATTAGGTATCAAAATAGAAAGAAATGAAATCCAGTCTCCACCTTACTTCAAATGCCACTTTGAATGAATTTTAGATTCAGACAAGGCAATAAGGTCTCTATAAGATAATATAGGTGCGAATATGGACTACAGTCAACTTATTATTATTCTAGCAACGGAAGAACGTGTAATACAGATACAAAGGCAGTGGCCACCAGAGGTTGTGAGGGAAGGGAGAAAGAAGAATAGGTATAACATGGGGCATTTTTCTGACATTCAAATTGTCCTGGGGGGGTGGCGGACTTGGCCCAGTGATTAGGGCATCCGTCTACCACATGGGAGGTCCGCGGTTCAAACCCCGGGCCTCCTTGACCCGTGTGCAGCTGGCCCATGCGCAGTGCTGATGCGTGCAAGAAGTGCCCTGCCACGCAGGGGTGTCCCTCGCGTAGGGGAGCCCCACGCCCAAGGAGTGCGCCCTGTAAGGAGAGCCGCCCAGCGCAAAAGAAAGTGCCCCCTGCCCAGGAATGGTGCCGCACACACGGAGAGCTGACACAACAAGATGACACAACAAGCAGAGACACAGATTCCCATGCTGCTGACAACAGAAGCGGACAAAGAAGACGCAGTAAATAGACACAGAGAACAGACAACTGGGGTGAGGGGGGAAGGGGAAATAAATAAATAAATCTTAAAAAAAAAAATTGTCCTGGGGAAGCGAATTTGGCTCAACTGATAGCAAGTCCACCTGCCACATGGGAGGTCCAGGGTTCAAACCCAGGGTCCACATGCAGTGCTTATGCGTACAAGGAGTGCCCTGCCATTCAGGGATGTCCCCCACATAGAGGAGCCCCACATGCAAGGAGTGTGCCCCGTACGGAGAGCTGCCCCATATGAGAAAAGTGCAGCCTGCCCATGAGTGGCACCGCACAAATGGAGAGCTGACACAGCAAGATAACGCAACAAAAAGAGACACAGATTCCCGGTGCCACTGACAAGAATACCAGCGGACACAGAAGAACACACAGCAAATGGACACAGAGAGCAGACAATGGTGGGGGGGTGGGAAAGAGAAATTTTAAAAAATTGTCCTGCATGACATTGCAATGACGGATACAGGTCATTATAGGTTTTGTGAAAACCTATAAAATTGTGTGATGCCAAGTATAAACTATAATGCAAATTACAGGCCATGGTTAGTAGCAGTGCTTCAGTATGTGTTCATCAACTGTAACAAATGTACCACACTAATGAAAGATGCTGTTAATGGGGAGAAGTGTGGGAGGGGGAAATCCCCTATATTTTCGATGTAACATTTATATAATCTAAAGCTTCTTTCAAAATAAAGAACTTTTTATATATTCAAAGAAAAAAGATAATATAAGAGAGCTTTTTTTAAATGAAGGTGCATTTATTCACTTATTTTAATGCAGCTTTACAAGTTATTTTTATTTTTAGCATTTTTAGCTTGGTCTGGCCACCTTCTCCATCCATACCACACTACCCTGGAAAATAATTTTAAAACATATTATCTTTTTTACTTATTTTTGCATATATCAGGGATTGAGGTCATTGTTTTACAAAATGAGAAATATCAGTTTTTCCAACTTGTTCTTGTATCTCAACAGGCTCTCATTGAAAGTTCTCTAAATCAGCTAATCTAGCATTAATATAAGAGAGCTTTTTTATAACTGGGGTAAGAAAATAATTTTTTTTTAGTGATCTTTTTTATTTCTCCCTGCCCCCTCATCGTTTTGCATTTGCTATGTCTGTTTTGTTGTGTGCTGGTCTTCTCCTTCTAGGAGGCACCAGGAACCAAACCTGGGGACCTCTCATGTGGGAGGGAGGCACCTAATCACCTGAGCCACCCCCATTCCCTATTTTTGTTGCATGTCTCATTATGTTTCCTCATTGTCTCTTGGTTGTGTCATCTCACTGTGCCACCTTGTTGCATCAGCTCACCATGCCAGCCTGTCACATCAACCTCCCAGGTGGTAGGCAGGAGTCCAATCACTTGAGCCACATCTGCTTCCCTGTATGGTTTGTTTTTGTACATTTTTCTCTGTGTGTTTTATTTTACAATATAAAAATTTTAAAAATAGCATTTATCTCAATGTTTTTGAGAGAATTAAATGAGATAAGGCATAGGAACCAGCTTGCAAGGAGCATGACACACTTAAAGTCCTGAATATTGTCCGCAACTGTTTATCATTGGGTCTGGGACATGCTCGTGTACATGGAGCACAGCAGAGGACTTGTGGGTGATCCCACCTGCTCACAGGAAGGTGTGTGGGGCACAGGTGGAAGAGATGGTGTCAGGGACCGAGAGAGGCCAAGGAGACAGCGCAGTCACAAGCCAGCCAGGATGGAGTAATGCTTTTCTCCTCCTGGGCCCTTCAGCCAGAAGACCATGGAGTCCCCCAACCTTGGGGGAGGGGTATTCCAAGTTCAAGTATATGAAGGAGCTTCAGGAGTCAGACTGGGAGCTCTGGAGGGCAGGATGCCACCTGCTGCAGCTCCAAGCACCCCCACCATTGCTCAGCATGGCCTGGCCCAGCAAGAGCCCAAGCCAGGGCACCAACCAGCCTTAGCCAGAGTGGCCAGGACCCTGCCCTGTGCGGATGCAGAGCCCATTGGCAGAAGGACAGAAGCTTCATCCACATTGGTCTCTGGGTTTTGGAAAGTTCTGTTACTGCCATCCCAACCCCTGGCACCATGCTAGGCAGGGCAGGACAGAGTTACAGAGCCTGAGCTGCCTCAGGTAAGCACAATGGGCTAAAGACTAACACTCCTCCCCAAAGCCACCTGGACAATGGGGGTGGTTGGATCTCCCCCAAACCTGGCAAGTCAAGGTTTGTTTTCTATGTTAGGTATAATTATCACAAGATTAAATTCACCCTTTTTAAGTATATAGTCTGATGAATTTTGACAAATGTATACAGTCATATAACTCAATCCAGATAGAGAACATTTCCATCAGCCCAAAGAGTTCTCTCAGGCAGAACCTTTGCAGTCAATCTTCTCTTCCCACCTTTGGCGCCTGGCCACTGCTAAACTGTTTTCTATCCCTATAGTTTTGACTCCTCCAGAATGTCAAGTAAGTGGACTCATTCAGGATGTAGTTTTTGAATCGGGTTCATTAGTTCAGCATAATGCCTTTAAGATCCATCCATGTTGTTGCAAATATCAAAAGTTCCTTTCTTTTTATTGCTTAATAATATTTCACTATACGGATATATCACAATTTGATGGGCATTTGAGTTGTTTCCAGTTTTTGGCAATTAGGAATCAAACTGCTATACACATTGATGTACAGGTCTTCCAGTGGACACTTACTTTCATTTCTTTAAGGTAAATACTCAGGAGTGAGATCTCAGGGTGTTAGTCTAAGTGTACATTTAGCTTTATAAGAAAATTACAAACTCTTTTCCCAAGAGGGTGTATTCCATCTTTGTTTTTATCCCCGTTGGTAAAACCACTCTTGTCATCAACAGCAGAAGACTGATCTGACAATTGTGGAAAGACTAATGACTCACTAATTCAGTGAGAAACTCAAATGATGGAATATTTGTGAAAAACATTGCCATTTTAGTACTTTGAAGTACCAGCTGCAACTCAAAGCATTGTGGTTTTTAGCTCTGGTTTTACCACTGAAAGTCCTGTGTTCTGGGAAGCTCCTCAGTCCTGGAACCAAACTGGGACAGTTGGTCATCTGACTATTGAGTGTCGGACGCTGTACTGGGAAGTCATCACATTATTTTGTCCATGGGCCATTGTCAAGGGCAGGCTTACTTGTCCCCCTCTTGTGTCTAAGGAAACAGGCTCAAAGTGGTTAGGGTACCTGCCCAAGTCCATGCTCCAGGGTAGGTGGAGCCGAACTTTGGCCCCAGGTCTGGCAGGTTCCAAAGCACTGGTGTCTTCTGGGCAGTATCCTGCTCCTTAGGTGCCCAGCTCTGGGTCTTGGGGAGGGTGGATCAGGGGGCACAGTGCTGTACTCAAGCATACAGGCTCTCAGGTGGGCCTGGTGAGGCTTGGCTGCCCTCTGGTGGCAGAGGGGGTGGCACTCTGGGTCTGGGTACATTCTTGCTAGGCAGCCCATGGTGGTGGGGGGGGGGGCGGGGAATGGTGTCTCTTCCTCCCAGGGAGCAGGACCTCAAATCTAGCCTCAGCCCTAGGAAAGTGCCACATCAAGTGCCACATCAAAGGTCCCCACCAGGATCCACTGGGGGCTTTGGTCCATCCACCCATGAGTTATGTGTCCACTCAAGCCCTCACAGACCCAAGGCCAGACAGCTGGATTTGAGTCTGTGTGACCCTGAGCCAGCCACTTACTCCTCTGGGCCTCATTTCTTTATCTGTAAAATCAGGATGATGACTATGTTCAATATACTTAGAACAGCCTTTGCCATTTAGGTTTTTATTACGGGTTCCTTTATACCCACAAGCTCACCCCCACCTTTGTGCATTCATTCACTTCATTCACTTAGCGTCCATCTGTGCCCTGGTCTTAGCTGGGGATGTCAGGGAAATAGCCGTGAACCAGACATGTGCTGCCCCTGCCCTTCTGTTTCTGTAACTCTCTGCTAACCCACTGTCTCCGATACTCATTCATTCATTATTGAGTGTTCATTTATTCCTTCCAGCACTCACTCACCCCCTTTCTTATTCATTCATCCCCTCACTTGGCCATCGCATTTACATATTCATTCACTCTTCATTTATTTTTCCAGGCAGCTTTTCCCTCCCTCCCTACTCTGTTCTCCAAGCTTTCTGGAAGCAACCACTTTGTGCTCGCCCAGAGTTAGATGCTAGGATTCTGGTCCAGTCCTCCAGTAACTACAAGGCTCATGGCAGATGGTAAGGACTTGCTGTGGGAACTGCCGCACCAGCTGCTGGGACTCAGAGCAGGGGAAGCACCAGGAAGGGAGCAACTGACCGCCTGGGAGCAGGGGCAGTCCATCAGAGTAGGCTTTGTGGAGGAGTAGCATTTAAACCAAGCTAAGAAAAAATAAATAAAATATTTAATTTAAAAAAATAAACTAAGCTAAGAAGGGTATGTGGGAGTTCTCCACATAGAATGAAACACTCTAGGCAGTCTTTGTTTTGTGGCACGGGGGTGGGGGTGGGAGGTGGGAGTATGTATCCAGGCTGCTGGGGTGTGCCATGTAAGGTGAATGTTAGGCATGCCTGCTACCCTTCATTCAGGCCAAGGCAGGTTCCAGTGGCAGCCTAATTCATCAACTCTGGCCTCTGAGAATCAGTCCAGTATCAAGTGGCCACAAATGGCCTTCAGAGCATCAAGGCAGCACCCACTGGGCCACCTCCACCTGTCTACCTCACTGCCCCACTAGGAGAGCTATCCTGAACCAAGAGACTACGCAGGCAACAGCAGCAGCATCTGAAATATCTGGACTCCAAGATGCCAAATGTTTATTGAGTGCCTTGCTGTGGGCCAGTCCTTGCCCCAGACACTGAGGATACAGCATTGAACAAGTCAAGAGATTCTCCTCTCCAGAGGGCAACAAGTGATAAACAAGAAAACCAGTAACTGGTAAGTCCACTAGAAACACAACTGTAGTTAAACAGGGGTTGAAAGGAAGAAGACAGCACCTAACCTCAGTAAGAGGCTGTTTAAAAGACTATATAGGATTAGGCCTTGTGTTTGGTGATTTGGGGGCTTTTTCTCCGGGTTAGATGCTGTCGGGAAGCCTGGTCAATTCTGATTGGGTATCTTTTTTTGGGGGGAGGGGGGGAAGAGTATCTTAATAAATATTTAAAGTAGAGGAATGAAGAAGGCTAACCAGTAAAGAAGCAGCAGTCATTCATGTTAGCCAGAATGGAAAGATGTTTGAACAATATTCTTGCCTTTGTCTGACTTCAAACATGATTACAGAGGAGTCTTATTTATGTCTTGATCCATTGCGGTCACAGAGTGGCCTTGTGTGATGTTTGTGTTCTCCGAAATTGTTTATATTCAACAGGAAAACACCAAGGCCTGGCTGTGAGGGCCGGGTCAGCTTCCAGATATGAGAAGCTGCTTTGCTCTTAAAAGAAAGGCTCCTTCACTCAGCCGGGGTTTATTTGCTAGGTGCCAGGTGCGAAGTAACTCGAGGCAGACGAAGGAGATTCAGCCCGGGTCCGAAGGGAGCTCGCAGGGAACTGTCCGCGCTGTCTTAAAGAACAGGCGGTTGTCACAAGCGGGAGGAGGGGCGGACGAGACCCGAGCAGCAGTCAGGACAAAGACCCGGGGGCGGGGAGCGCGGGGCGTGAGGTCAGGGCGGGGGTCTCTCCGCAGGGCTGCGGGGCTGCGGGGCTGCGAAATGGGGCGCCCCAGCGCATGGGAGGCAGAGAGGTGTGCTGAGGCCGCACCACTGGGCATGGGCCGCCACCTCTCCCCCGGGACGCGGGGGTGCGACTGCATTTATTTGCTCAAAAACAGGAAATGAAATCAAGTACCTTTGATCAAAATAAGCCCCGCCGGCCTCGGGCTCATGAATATTCAGCAGGTTGCTTCGGGCTTGCGACTTCGCCCCACCCCTCTCACGAAAAGAAGACTGCGCTTGCGTGGCTGGCGCGCCGCGCTGTCGTCACATGTGCGCGTCACGCCATCGTCATATGTGCGCGCCTCCGCTGCTTGCCAGGGGAGCCGCGGCGCAGTTATGGCGAGCTCAGCCGCCCCGTCAGTGCGACCTCCGAGGCCCAAGAAAGAGCCGCAGGCGCTTGTCATCCCCAAGAATGCGGCGGAGGAGCAAAAGCTCAAGCTGGAGCGGCTCATGAAGAACCCGGTGAGACGAGGCACGGGCTCGAAAGACCCTCTGAGTCCCAGGCCTTATCGTTTGCGGCGCCACAGATTCTTTCGTCCCGGCTTCCGAGTCTCTGGGGACCCACAGGCCTCCCCCCAACTCCCGCCTTAAACTCTGGTGCTCAATACCTGAGTCTTCAGGGCCAATCCTTGCTCCTTAGAAGGAGTATCCTGCACCGGAGGTAATGAGCTTCCAGTCTGTGCTGGACGAAATCGCTGTGGAGCGGCTTCCCATACTCCCTTACCAGTTTAACTTTCTGTGAACAAAAGCGTCAGACCTACAAGACAGAAGTTAGTACAAGGTTTGTTTTCTTCTAAACGTCACCGGTTGTTAGAGAGACATTGGCGGAGACCTCTTCAGCAAGTCACTCCGCCCCGCGGTTTCGGCCTCCTCAATCAGAGGAACAGTCGGATGAGAGGGTCTCTTACAGCTTTGATTACAAAGGGTTGACCTTCCTCTTCTGGTAGTTTTTAAATTAGCCGTTTCTAGCCATAAACAGTGACCTACGTTTCCGAGGTCTGCCCTGGAAAGGTTAATAAATATCTCTTTACTGGCAAGTCTGTGAGCAGTAACATGCCCCGAGTATACAGGATGAAATAAAGTCAAGACAGAAGGAAAAACAAAATCAACTCAGGGACCAAAGAGCAAAATCGCCCTATTTCTTTAAATTCTTTAGTTCTAAGAGATGTGACTTTGTCAGCTGGTTTATAGTAGTAAATGCCTTGGTGTTTAAATGTTGCAGGACAAAGCAGTTCCAATTCCAGAAAAAATGAATGAATGGGCACCTCGACCTCCCCCAGAATTCGTCAGAGATGTTATGGGTAATGTCTTCTGGGTGTGTTGGAGGGCACTGTAAATTAAATTTTTAAAAAGTGTAGCTATAAAATCCTGCAGTTAGTGTTTGTTATTGGATCTCTGATAGGAAAAAATATATATTCACTAGACCAGTATTTTTTCCTTATGATGAAGGGATGCTGTTGCTTATGGTTCAGCACTAGAAATTTTTCTTCTGCATTATTCTTAATGCACTGTATTGTTTTTTCTAAATGGAAATCGTTTTATTATTTTTATATTGCTTTTTAAAATTATTTTTAATCTTATTTTTAGATTGCAAAATAACGTATACTAATTATAAGATAAATTAACAAAAATAGATAAGGTGTAAAAAAGTTACAACCCCCTGTACTGTAATTCCATTATTCTACGTATAACATTATGGTATTGCCTTGTGAATCTCTTTATAGTCAAAAACTATTCACATTTAAGAAGAAATGCTTTTATAAAAATATAGTTGTTCTACACATACTATTTTTGTAATCTACTTTTTTTCACTTACTATATCACGGACATTTTTTCAATTCAGTAAAAATCTAGCATGTCAGCTATGGAATCATCCTGGGGGGAGGGTCACAGGTTCTCTTCTGAGTTTCTGGTCACTGAACTGCAGTCTCCTCTTTCTCTTAATGCTGCATGAGAGTGGGATTTTTGTTGACTTAACATTCATCATTCATCCCACAAATATTTAGTGATGCCTATGCTATGCCAGGCATTGTACTAGCTTCTGGGTTACAATGGGGGAAAACGTAGGCCTGTTCCCCTCTGTTACTTCTTTCTTTGGTCCCTTTTGATTAAGGGTAGCCAGACTGTGTTGGTAACTAGATTTGATCAAGAACTGTGGACTGTCCTGTAGGTTCAAGTGCTGGGGCCGGCAGTGGAGAGTTCCATGTATATAGGCATCTTCGCCGGAGGGAGTACCAGCGACAGGACTACATGGATGCCATGTCTGAAAAGGTCAGTGAGGGAGGAGGCTGGTTGAGGCCTTGGGTTTGGGCTAAGGGTAGGTACAGTTGGTGGTGTGAAGGCTACCTTCTAAAATCAGCAGCTACCCTCCAAAGTCAGACATCAAGCAAAGTCCAGGTTACTCCTAGGTCAGATTCAGCATAGCAGGATGCTCACACTAGGAGAGGAAAGAGGGCAGGGAGATGTCCATGTGTGGAAGGGGCATTTGCCGTGAAATGGAATGGCAACCAGGATCTCTCCCACCACTTTAGTTGTTATTCCTCTATTGTTCTCCCTCTTTTGGCTCTTTGCCTGTAATTCCAGTTAACTGTGTTTGGTGTGAATAGTAGTGTGTTTTCATGTGTCTGCTTCTTTGAGGATTTGGGTTTTCTGGCTTTGAGGCTAGAAATGTTAATTTTCATGACAGTGGTCAAATAAGTAATTTTTTTTTTTTTTTTAAGATTTATTTATTTCTTTGTCTCCCCTTCCTCCCCCACCCCGGTTGTCTGTTCTCTGTGTGTATTTGCTGCGTCGTCTTCTTTGTCCGCTTCTGTTGTTGTCAGCTGTACAGGAATCTGTGTGTTTTTCTGTTGCATCATCATGTTGTGTCAGCTCTCCATGTGGGCAGCGCCATTCTTAGGCAGGCTGCACTTTCTTTTGTGCTGGGCGGCTCTCCTTATGGGGCGCACTCCTTGCACGTGGGGCTCCCCTACACGGGGGACACCCCTGCGTGGCAGGGCACTCCTTGCGGGTATCAGCACTGCACATGGGCCAGCTACACACGGGTCAAGGAGGCCGGGGTTTGAACTGCGGACCTCCCATGTGGTAGATGGATGCCCTAACCACGGGACCAAGTCTGCTTCCCTATAAGTAATTATTTTAAGAGCTTGAGAATTGCTTTAGAAATTATACTTTAAGAACTGTTAAGCTTCCTTTTACTTGGCTGGAAGGGCCAGAAACCTCTCTCCTGATGCCTTTTAAAAATATATACTTTTGGACATTCCACTTGTTTTATTATTCTAATTGAATTTTGGAGTTATTTTATTTCCATCAAAAGTGTTGTTTGAGCTTTGAACCTGTAACTTGAGTGAGAATGGATGTTACAATGTTTAGTCATCCATCTGGCAACTGTGTTTCTTTTTTGTTGTTTAAATCATTTTGTATTTCTCAATGATGACTTGCAGAGATTTTTGCATGTCTCTCAGCCCATTTATTCGAATGTATTTTAAGTTTTTTACTGTAATGGTGTTGGGTGATTCTTTATATTTTATAACTGGCTATTGATGATAACCAGAAACAAAAAGTATATATTTTCAGATGGCAAAAGACTGGCTATGGGGTTTAAAAAAAAAAAAAGAAAAAGAAGAGGAGGAGGCAAGAAAATCCTCCCCTTTTCCACTGACCGACAGGATACCACCAAAAGAGCATGGTTGGTTTTCTGAACAATCTAAGTGCTTTTAGGCTTAAGTGGTATGCTTTCTAGTTTTCTTCTAATTGAAACTGATTTCCTTCTTAAAAGGTGACCCTTCTTTTTTATTTCATACTTTCCACTCTCAGAAAGAGGACTTATATTGTTTTGTTTCTAAGTCACTCTAAGAGTACCAACTAGTAGAAGGGTGAAGCCACCTTTTCCTCCTTTGCCAGCTCTTTCTTTTTTTGGCCCATTGACCTCTGTGGCTATGACTAGAAGAAATCATAGCTGACACCTCACATCAGTAGATGTCGTTGGAGTTTACAAGTTCTTTCCTGTAGTTTATCTCATTTCATTATTCTTCCTAAAAGCTCTAGGAGAGAGGAATTATTATTTCTCCCATTTTATTATGAGGAAACTGGCTTAGAAAGAGGGAGCTGCTAGGAAGAAATATAAGGGAAATATATATGTGTGTGTTATTGGTTTTGCTTTTTTTTTTTTAGTAGTAGCAAGGGGTGGCAGTTGGTGGTGTGTTTGTATGTTATGCTGCTTTATGATCAGTCATTTGATAACTCTAACTAGAATTAAGACTTGGAAATTCAACAGTTCTGACCCTCTGGCCATTTGTTCTGATGACTTCCAGTCACTTTTCTAGGTCCTGGCTAAAAAGACAATCAGTACTGGCTCTGCCCTCAAGGAGTAGGTAATGTGCTCCCTCTCATCCTTTCTTGTAGCAAAAACTGGATGCAGATTTTCAGAAGAGACTGGAAAGGAATAAAGTTGCTGCCGAGGAGCAGACTGCTAAGCGTCGGAAAAAGCGGTAAGGGCTTCATGGCGTCTGTAACTGTAATAAAGCTTAAAGGTGGGAGGTGTGAAAATAGATGGTTGGTGAATAAGTTGAGTCCTTCTTGCTATAAAAAATTCACCTGCATCACCTATAGAGGTTTGGGCTTATGACCTATAGTGGAGCAAACCAATAGAAGAATAACTTTTCTTCCAGTATCTGGGGAGAGAACAATCACTTATTGCCCCCAGCTTGTCACTGATTCTTCAAAGCTTGAAAGTCAGTACTTTGGTGATCTCAAGGATTGCTGTTTTTCCTTTACTTCTTATTTTAAAATCATGTTTAACCAAATATTGTTAGCAAACTTCCCATTTAACTTCTTCCTTAAATTAAGGTCTTGACCTCCCCAAGTGCTACTTGCATACTGTGTTTTGTTGTAGTTGTTGTTTTTATTATTAATATATATATATATTTTTAAAGACCTATTTATTTCTCTCCCCTTCTCCCATTGTCTGCTCTCTGTTGTCTGCTCTCTGTGTCTCAGCGGCACTAGAAATCTGTGTCTCTTTTTGTTGCGTCATCTTACTGTGTCAGCTCCCCGTGCATGTGGCGCCACTCCTGGGTGGGCTGCACTTTTTTTTTTTTCGCACCAGGCGGCTCTTCTTAGGGGGCACACTCCTTGCGCATGGGTCTCCCCTACAAGGGGAACACCCCTGCGTAGCACAGGACTCCTTGCACACAGCAGCAGTGTGCATGGGCCAGCTCACCACATAGATCAGGAGGCCCTGGGTTTGAACCAGATGTTTGAACCCTGGACCTCCCATATGGTAAGCAGACGCTCTTTATCAGGTGAGGCATGTCCGCTTCCCTATTATTATTATAAATAGTCCCTCAACATTTAGAGAGCTGAGAAGGATCCTAATGACAGATCTTAAATATCTTGGAATGAAAAAGTATCTCCAATATTTTTGAGATTGTTTTCATTGCTTCTGCCAGGCTTACCAAGGATTTGGACTTAATTCATAATTGAAAACAGCTTGATAATGTTGATAATATTGGCGTGTAGAATCGTGAGAAACTTTCTTTCATTTTGTCACCTTAATATTCATGTAATTATAAAGTTTTAAAGATGCCTTAAGTCGGCGTTTAAAATACATAATAAGGTAGTTAAGGAGTAATGTGCTTACCTTACATTTGCAGTCAGAAGTTGAAGGAGAAGAAATTATTGGCAAAGAAGATGAAATTTGAACAGAAGAAACAAAAAGAAGGTAAGTGGTGCTCACTGTCCTTGGTTGTAGCCTTTCAGTGTTTCACAGCGGCTGAACTGTCAAGAAACACTGAGTTTTAGAGTTTGAGACTGGTTGGCTGGCCGCTGAAAGAATGAGGGCTTATTTGTATCAGTAAGGATTCCTTTAGTTTCTTTCAGAAAGCCAGACCAACTTAAGCCAAAAAGAAAGATGTTGGCTCATATTAGTCCAAGACGGTTCTCCTTCAAGCATGACTGAAGAACACAGAAACATTCTTGGTTTTCACCCCTCTCTCTACTGCACGTCAGTGCAGTAGTCCATTGTATGGGTGTACATTTGGGTTGTTCCCAGGGTTTTGCTGTTATGAATAGAGCTGCTGTAAGCATCCATGTACAGGTTTTTGTATGAACGTCAGTTCTCGTTTCTCTTGGGTAAATTCCTATGAGTAGGATTGCTGTGTCATGTATTAAATTTATGTTTAACTTTATAAGGAAGAAATTGACAAGGTTTTCCTGAGTGACTGCCATTTTGTATTCCCTTGAGCAGTGTATGAGAGGTGCACATCCTCATGGGCACAAGGAATTGTTAATATTTTTTATATTAGTCATTCTAATAGATATGTAGTAGTATCTTATGGCACTTACTTTGCATTTCCCTAGTAGCTACTGATATTGAACATCTTTTCATATGCTTATTTGCCAACTGTATATCCTTGGGTAAAGTGTCTAATTTAGGTATTTTGCCTATTTTTAAATTGGGTTATTTGCCTTATTGTTGAATTTTCAGAGTTCTTATATTTTGGATACAAGCCTTTATGAGATGCATGATTTGCAAATATTTTCTCCCAGTCTTCACTTCTCTTTTCAGTCTCTTACTAGTGAATTACACAGAGCAACCGTTTTTAATTTTGATGAAGTACAATTTTTTTCAGTTTTCTCCTTCAGTCATACTTTTGGTGTTATCTCAAATAACTCTTTGCCTAACCCAAGGTCAAAATGAATTTTTTCTGTTTTCTTCCAAAAGTTCTGTAGTTTTACAGTTTACATTTAGATCTATGATACATTTTGAGGTACTTTTTGTGCAAGGTGTAAAGTTTAAGTTGAGGTTCATATTTTTGCATTTGCTTGTCCAATTATAAATATTATTCTTTCTCCAATGACTTACCTTTGCACCTTTGTCAAAAATCACTTGGCCATATTTGTGTGGATCTGCTTTTGGACTCTTTTCTGTTCCATTAATTTATGTGGTTTTCGTTTATGTTTCCTAAATGACAAATGATGTTGAACTTCTTTTCATGTACTTATTGGCCGTTCATATATCTTCTTTAGAGAAATGACAATTTAAATCCTTTCCCCCTTTTAATATTGGGTTGTTTATCTTTTTATTGTTGCATTGTAAGAGTTTTGTTGCTGTTGTTTTTTTAATATATTTTGCATTTTAGTCCCCTATCAGATACATGTGATTGGCAAATATTTTCTCCCAATCTATGGATTGTCTTCTCACTTTCTCAATGATATTCTTTGAAGCACAAACATTTTTAGTTTTGATGAAATCCAATTTATTTTTTCTGTCACTTGTGCTTTTGCACTTCTGTTATATCTAAGAAACAGTTGCCAATTCAAAGTTAAGATTTGCTCCTATGTTTTTTTCCTAAGAGTTTTGTAATTTTAGCTTTTAACATTTGGTCTGTGATCCATTTTGAATTACCTTTTTTTTTTTTTAAGAGAAGCTGTAGGTTTACAGAAAAATCACACATACACTACCCTATTGTCAACACCTTGCATTAGTGTAGAACATTTGTTACAATTGATGAAACATTTTTATAATTTTACTATTAACTATATAGTCCATAGCTTACATTAGGGCTCACTGTGTTGTATAGTCCTATGTTTAATTTTTATTCTGATAACATATGACCTAAAATTTCCCCTTTTAATCACATTCAAATATATAATTCAGTGCTGTTAATTACGTTCACAATGCTGTGCTGCCATCACCACCATCCATCACCCCAAGTAGAATCTGTACAGTTTAAGCATTAACTCATTATTGAGTTACTTTTTATATATGATGTGAGGTAGGATCCCACTTCATTCTTTTGCATGTGAATATCTGGCTGTCCAATTACTATTGGTTTTAAAAAAAACAAAAAGCAAACAAAAAAATATATTTTTCCCCATTAGTCTTGGCATCCTTGCCAAAGATTATTTGGCCATAAGCATTCAGATTTATTTCTGAACCCTTTCTTCGCTTTATAATTAAAATTTTATATATCCTTATGCCAATACCAACAGTCTTGGTACTGTTGCTTTATAGTAAGTTTTGAAATCAGTAAGTGTGAATCCTCCAGTTTTGCTCTTTTTCAAAATTATTTGGCTATTACAGGTCTCCTAAATTTCCATATAAATTTTAGGATCAGCTTGTCAACTTCTACACAAAAGTCAGATGGAATTTTGATAATGACTATATTGAATTATAGGTCAGTTTGGAGATTTTTGCAATCTTAACAATATTAAACCTTCCAATCCATGAATTTGAGATGTCCTTCCATTTATTTGGGTGTTCCTTAAATTTTGTTCAGTAATTGTTTCAAGGTTTCAGCATATAGATCTTACCCTTCTGTTATTGTTTCCTAAGAATTTTATTCTTTTTTATTCCATTGTAAATTAAGTTGTTAATTCCATTTTCAGATTGTTCATTGCGAGTATATAGAAATGTAATAGATTTTTCTTTATTGATCTTGTAGTCTACAACCTTTGCTGAACTTATTTGTTCTAATACTGTGGGGGTAGGTAGGTGGATGAGTGGTATCTGTGTTGGGTCACTCCTCCCTGCTTCTTGTCATGTCTCATAGTTCTTTTATTGAAAACTGGTATTTTCAGTAATATAATGTGGGACCTCTGGAAATCAGATCTCCTCCCTCCCCAGGGTTTGCTGTCTGTTGTTGCTATTTGTGTGTTTAGTGACTTTCTTGAACAAATTCTGTAAAGCTGCTCTTCTTGTGTGTGGCCACTAATGTCTCTGCTTGGTTATCTTAGAGGTCAGCTAACGATTGGATAGAGATTCATCAAATGCTTGAACCAGTAAGCCCCCCCATCTTTGCCGAGGGGCTCTCTGTTGTGTGTTGGGGCGTGCCTTCAACCCCAGGCAGGCAATTTACAGTTCTGTCTCAGGCTTCAATGCCTGCTTGCACAGAGCATCCAGCCAGAGGTGAGAGATCAGGGCTTTTGCAGGTCTTTCCTGGACGTGCACACATCCCTGCTATGTGCACAGCTTTCTACTTTCCTAGAAGCATATTGGAGCGTTTCAATGCCCTCTACAGACATCTCATTCTCCAGTTTTCCTTTTAAGCTTTTTGGTTGTTTTCTTGTTTGCTTCAACTGTTTTGGCCACCTCGTTTGTCATTGGCAGAAATGTTGCATCAGACTGGGCCAAGAACAGAGCCCTCTAGTATCCCCTAGTAATCTGCATCTGTATTCACACTCACCTTTTTATTAAAATTCTTTGGGTGGAGTTACTCTCCAACGGAGAGTCAGCTAGGCTCCTTATTTTTTTCATCTTACAGGAGTATCAAAGAAGACTGTCATAAAAACAATTTGTGGGGCTTTTACTACACCATCTCAATTTATCTCCTTATGTTGCATTTTGTGAAAGAGTCCCCTACCTAGGTTTTCTAGTTGTCCTGTTGAAATGAGTAGATGTTTTATGTGGTAATTTCTAGTTGTGCCACAAGGTGGCTTCTATGCACCTCGGGTTCCTGATGCACTTTGGGGTAGAACACTCAGGGTTCCCCTCTTGGCTCTCTTCTGTAAAGGGGTATGGGGCAGCTAACTAGGAGTTCTGCTATCGGAGAGGAAATATACCCATTTGTTGTGCAGTTACTTAGTGAAGAGACCCTGCAGTGTGGAACTCATGTCTGACACCATTTTATGGCATTAAGCCAATTTGGATCATTACAAAGCCCTGAACTCCCAGAATGATATATTCTAACACCAGTATTACTTGTCCTAACGTAGATCTGCTTACCGAAGAAATCCAGGGCAACCTTAAGAAGGTTTGTCGCTGGGTTTATCTAAAGCAGGGTTTTGAACCTTAGCACTATAGACATTTGAGCCAGATAATTCTTTCTTTTTTTGGGCCATCCTGTTCATTGTAGGAAGTTTAGCAGCATTCCTAGCCTCGACCCATTAGATGCCAGAAGCACCCTCCCCAGTCAAGACAAATGAAACGCCTCCAGACACTGCCAAATGTCACCCAGGAGAGGTGGGGTGTATGTGCAGAGTTGCCTCAAGTTCAGAGCCCCTGAATTAGAGGAAAGTATCTGATGTTGGGAAGGTACTCAATGTATGTTTTATTTATTTGTTTGTTTGTTTATTTTAAAATTTATTTTATTTATTTCTCTCCCCTTTCCCCCCCACCCCCCAGTTGTGTGCTTTCTGTGTCCATTCACTGTGTGTTCTTCTGTGTCCTCTTGTATTCTTGTTGGCAGCACCAGGAATCTGTGTCTTTTTCTGTTGCGTCATCTTGCTGCATCAGCTCTCCGTGTATGCGGCCCCACTCCTGGGTGGGCTGCACTTTTTTCACATGGGACAGCTCTCCTTACAGGGCACACTCTTTGCGCGTGGGGCTTCCTTATGCAGGGAACACCCCTATATGGCACAGCACTCCTTGCGCTCATCAACACTGTTTGTCGGCCAACTTCACCACACGGGTCAGGAGGCCCTGGATTTGAACCTTGGACCTCCCATGTGGTAGGCGGATGCTCCATCCATTGAGCCAAATCCGCTTCCCTCAATATATGTTTTAGAATGAACTGTATATCTCAGAGCTACAAGTCTCCTGCATGCTATGTTGGAAAACTATTCATATCCTTTGAGACTTTTGAGAATAAAGGTAATATATGATTATTTTAGAAATTTTTGTAATATGCAAAAAAGAATAAAGTCAAAAATAAAAATAATCTATAATCTTTACTAGAAATAGCTACCTTAACATTTTTAATGTGATGTAAGATATATAGCCCCAGTTTATATGAATACCATATTTATAGTTGTCCTAATTTTACCATGTAACATTTTATTACAGATATTTTCCCATGTGCTTACAATTCTATGTATAGGATTTTTTCCTAGTTTACTCATTAATCTGGCAAAAAACAACTAAATTATTTCTGCTTCATTTACACTCAGCAGCATTTTATCCAGTATTTCTATAAGCATGAATAAAATCTCAGATTCCGGGAAAACGGACTTTGGCCCAGTGGTTAGGGCGTCCGTCTACCATATGGGAGGTCCGCGGTTCAAACCCCGGGCCTCCTTGACCCGTGTGGAGCTGGCCATGCGCAGTGCTGATGCGCGCAAGGAGTGCTGATGCGCGCAAGGAGTGCTGTGCCACGCAAGGGTGTCCCCCGCGTGGGGGAGCCCCACGCGCAAGGAGTGCGCCCGTGAGGAAAGCCGCCCAGCGTGAAAAGAAAGAGCAGCCTGCCCAGGAATGGCGCCGCCCACACTTCCTGTGCCGCTGACGACAACAGAAGCAGACAAAGAAACAAGATGCAGCAAATAGACACCAAGAACAGACAACCAGGGGAGGGGGGGAAATTAAATAAATAAATAAATCTTTAAAAAAAAAAACAAAAAACTCAGATTCCTGAATTTAAAATATTGTATAACCTATAGCATAGCAGCAGTGAAAGTAAACAATGGACAAAATTCAAGTAGCTTCATCCTAACGGATCACCATAATGTGTGGACATTTTTCCGTTTTGTTTAACATTATAAGCATTTCATTCCTTCATGGTTTTTTCAGTGACTAATATTCCACAGTTTGCTCCGCCACAATATGCATCACCCTTCCCCTTTTACTAGACATTAGATTGGTTCCAACTTTTCTCTATATAGAAGATACTTCAGTCAATGTCATACACTGTCTCCCTTTTTTTTTTTTTTTTTTTTCATTTCCTTAACAGTGAGAATTATTAGATTATAGAATTTGAAGAGAATTTAGGTATGTCAAGTTCATCTTTGCTGCCTTTCTGTACTGTTCTCTTTGGAAAGAAGTCACTGCACGCACCCCATACTTAAGGCAGGAGGGGTATTCCCCGCCTCCCTAAGGGTAGAGTGGCTACATAAATTAGATTCTGCACAGGACATTTGTCTCTTATGCCTTATTTTATTTATTTACTTATTATTCATTCATTCATTTAATCATTTATATCAGCTTGGATATAATAGATATAATAAATAATGTGGTATTTATTTCATCCTTTGGGAAATAATCCAATATTACTCTGTTTCGTTCAAATTGTTCCAGTGGTGACTATTGGGAGCTCTTTCAGCTGGTTCTTCTGTCCCTTTGACATGCCCTCATCCTTGTGGGGTTGTTTTTATTTGTTTTTTTGTTTTGTTTTGTTCTTGAGGCCTTCCTTACTTTCTGGCATTACAAGATATTCCAGGGTCACCTTGTAGATTTTCGGCCCCAGTCCTAGAGACAGCCTTTTCTCCAAGGACCCTAGTTCCTTTTTTGGATAATGGCTTTAGAAACCAGAGCTGGGGGCTAAGTGTGCTTGTTGTTCCCAGGGTGTTGTTGCTTTTAGGCCCTCTCAGCTGATAGAGCAAGGAAATACAAGTGTGTATAACAGCCAGTGTATATACACATATCTGTAACCTTCTGTATCTATATTTTAAGCTAAACATGACTTCATGCTGATGTCTCCAATTCCAATTCATTACCACATGGCTCATTCTAGCTTTCTTCCTTGTCTGTAACCTCCTACTCCAACAGTGAGTAACCTGGCATCACCATCCATTTACCTAACTGTTCACTTGCAGTGTACACGTACAGTGGTTTCAGAATTGTAAACTATGACACTATGGGAAACAACTGCATGACCTAGAACACAATGCTTAAGTACAGTTCCTTTTGCCTTGAGTCTTACAGACACCACTCATTTCCAAAGTTATTAGGTCAGACCTTTTCCCCCACCCCTTCACTGAGCTTGTTTCATACATTTGTAATATAGTTAGATTTATTTGTAACCTTCTGCATTCTATCCTGGAATCACCTGACCTCCCAAATGATTTTTTCAAATTTGTATATATTAAAGTTCATTCTTTGTGTTGTGAAGTATTGTGGATTTTGACAAATGCATATGTCATATCCACCATTGCAGTATCATACAGAATGGTTTCACTACTCTACCAAAATCCCCTATGCCCACCTATTCAAACTCACATACACCTCCCCCCTCTGGCTACCACTTGTCTGTTTTCTGTCTCTGGTTTTGTCTTTTCTAGAATGTCATATACATTTAGAACTATACAGTATGTAGCCTTTTCAGACTGGCTTCTTTGATTTAGCAATGTGCATTTGAGGTTCCTCTTTCTTTGTCTTTGTGTGGCTTGATGGCTTATTCCTTTTATTGCTAACTAGTATTCCATCATATGGGTATATCTGTTTATTCATTCACCTATTGAAGAGTATTTTGGCGTTTTTAATTTTTGGCACTTATGAATAAAGCTGCTATAGACGTGCTGGTTTTTGTGTGGACGTAAGTTTTCATATCAGTTAGGTAAATATCTAGGGGCGTGATTCCTGGCTTATATGATAAAGATTACGGTTAGCTTTGTAGGAAACTGCCAAACTGTCTTGTTTGTACCATTTTGCATTACCACCAACAGTGTGTGAGACTTCGTACAGCTCCACATCCTCTCCAGTGATCAGTGTTGTCAATGTTTTAGATTTTAGCCATTCTAATAGGTGTGTAGTGGTGTCTCCTTGTTTTGATTTGTGACAGTATCTTTTTATTTATTTTTTTAAAGATTTATTTTTTAATTTTTAATTTATTCCCCCCCCGTCTGCTCTCTGTGTCCATTTGCTGTGTGTTCTTCTGTGTCCGCTTGTATTCAGAATACAATGGCACCGGAATCTGTGTCTTGTTTTGCTGCGGCATCAGCTCTCCATGTGTGCAGCGCCATTCCTGGGCAAGCTCCACTTTTTTTCGCACTGGGCGGCTCTCCTTATGGGGTGCACTTCTTGCGCGTGGGGCTCCCCTATGTGGAAGACACCCTTTGTGCGCATCAGCACTGCACGTGGGCCAGCTCATCACACGGGCCACTAGGCCCTGGGTCTGAACCTTGGACCTCCTATGTGCTAGGCAGACACCCTATCCTTTGGGCCAAATCCACTTCCCAACCAGTATCTTTTTAAATTCTTGTATCCCCTACTTTAAACATTGTGGCTGGCAAGAAGTAAGCACTTAATAAATGTTGAAAGAATGAATGGGTGAATTAATTTTGTTGAATTACCAAATGACTTAAATGTGCGTGGGTCATATTCCTGATTTCTAGGTTTCTTCTCTTTTAGAGTAACATTTCTAGGCCCTACCGACATGCCCCACCCCCCAGTCCATTATGTTTACTAGTAAGTGAAGTAATATTTTCAGGCAAAGGAATACTTTGAGCCCTCCTCTGCTAATCAGCATCTTAGGCATCCCAAACACTCCTTTCTACACATCCAGCTTAAACGAGAATTTAACTATTTCAGATTAGAATTAAAGACCAGTTTCAGTGTCCTTGTCCTGCTGTATTCAGAACTGAGTGTGCTTTGTCGTTCTTAGAAAGGCTTGAGATGGCCAGAACATGAGTTTAAGTTCTAGAGCAGAGCTCCCCAGCTATGTGGGGAATGGGCCACAAGTGGCAGAGACCCACGTCCTCTTGGTGGTGGGTGCTCATGACCTTGGGCCAGTTGCCTCTGGCTCGAGACAGCCATGTCCTGTTACCCATTGTGCTGTGACAGGAGAAGGCTTGTGGAGCACTGCCCTAGGATCTAGGCAGCTCAGAGCTAGCTTTTTTTGACCCATTTCCAGTTTTTGACAGGATCTCTCCATGGCCTGCATTTTTGTCTGCACACCTCACTCCTGGCTCCATCCCATTTTCCTTTTGCCTCAGCTTCCTCATGCATTTCTGAAGGAAAGGTAGGGTGATGGTTAGGAGCAGAGGCCTAAAATCTCAGATGATCTGGATTTGAATCCTGGCTTCTTGTCTTACTGATTAGTAGACCTTAAGCAGTAAATTACTTAACCTTTTCTGAGCTTTATTTTTCCCATCTGTAAAATTGGATATGTGTAATAGTGGGAGTTACCTCATAAGCCATTGTTAGAATTAAACAAGATCGTATATGTAAAGACAGCACAGTGCCTAGCACATAGTAGGCCAACAAATACTAGATATAAAATAGTGTCCTCACCATATGTACTTTTTTAAAGATTTATTTTATTTCTCCCCACCCCCTCATTGTTTGTACTTGCTGTGTCTTTTTGTCTTCCTTGTTTCTTTTTTTTTTTTTCCGAGTTGAACCTTTTATTCAAGGTCATTTTCTTTTCTTTTTTTTCTTTTTTTATTGTATTTTATTCATTTTTTTAAAATATCTTTTTTTAAGATTTATTTTTTATTTCTTTCCCCTTCCCCACCCCCCACCCCGGTTGTCTGCTCTCTGCGTCCATTTGCTGCCTGTTCTTCTGTGACTGCTTCTATCCTTATCAGAGGCACCGGGAATCTGTGTTTCTTTTTGTTGCGTCATCTTGTTGTGTCAGCTCTCCGTGTGTGTAGCACCATTCTTGGGCAGGCTGCACTTACTTTCACGCTGGGTGGCTCTCCTTATGGGGCGCACTCCTTGCGCGTGGGGCTCCCCTATGCGGGGGACACCCCTGTGTGGCACAGCATTCCTTGAGTGCATCAGCACTGTGCATGGGCCAGCTCTGCATGGGTCAGGGAGACCCAGGGTTTGAACTGTGGACCTCCCATGTGGTAGGCAGATGCCCTATCCATTGGGCCAAGTCTGCTTCCCCCATGTTTCGTTTTTTTTTTTTTTTTTAAAGATTTATTTATTTATTTATTTATTTCTCTCCCCTTCCCTCCCACCCTGGTTGTCTGTTCTCTGTGTCTATTTGCTGCATCTTCTTTGTCCGCTTCTGTTGTCAGCAGCACAGGAATCTGTATTTCTTTTTGTTGTGTCATCTTGTTGTGTCAGCTCTCCGTGTGGGTGGCGCCATTCTTAGGCAGGCTGCACTTTCTGTCATGCTGGGCGACTCTCCTTACGAGGCTCACTCCTTGCGCATGGGGCTCCCCTACGCGGGGGACACCCCTGTGTGGCACGGCACTCCTTGCACGCATCAGCACTGCGCATGGGCCAGCTCCACATGGGTCAAGGAGGCCTGGGGTTTGAACCACGGAAATTCCATGTGGTAGACGGACACCCTAACCACTGGGCCAAGTCCGCTTCCCGCCCCCCCATGTTTCTTTAGGAGGCACTGGGAACTGAACCTGGGACCTCTGATGTGGGAGGGAGGCACCTAATCGCTTGAGCCACCTCCATTCCCTGCTGCTTTATTGGGTCTCTCATTATGTTTTTCTTATTGTGTCTCTTGTTGCATCATCTTGTGTCAGCTTGCTGCACCTGCCCGTTACATCAGCTCATTGTCTTGCTCATCTTTTTGAGGAAGCACCAGGAAACTCTGCTCCCTGCTTTGTTGTGATTCTCATTATGTTTTTCTTCTTGTGTCTCTTGTTGCCTCATCTTGTTGTGTCATCTTACTGTGCTTGCCCGTTGTGCCAGCTTGCTTTAGGAGGCACCAAGAACTGAACAACAGACCTCCCATGTGGTAGGTGGGAGCTCAGTTGCTTGAGCCACATCCACTTCCCCATATCTACTTTTGAAACATCTTATTCTCATTGATTTGAGGTTGGGGAGGAGAACAGATATCCTAAATTAATTAAAGTAGATCTTAGCATTGACATCAACCCACTATCATGCATGTTCTTTAGTGCCCTATCCTGGGGTGTGAAAGTGAATTTCAGACTTTGCTGTGCCTCGGGCATCTCTTTAACCATGATGGCAACAGTTACAAAGCTTTGGGTGCACACATGGGCGCTAGGTTTGTGGGAGCGAGTGCCTGCACATTTGCAGGGAGGAGGCCTGGGTGAGCCGCCTGGTATGAGGTAGTGAGGCCGCTGTGCCTGCTTGTGGCTTTCTGGAGTGACTGAGCTGGAGGACTGGCTGCACCTTTGTGGTCCCTGGCTCTGCCTCTTTCCACTCTCATTCCCAGCCCTGCTCCCAAGAGGACAGGGAGCAGGAGTGGGGGGAAGGAGGGGGATTGAGAACAAGTTGTCTTTGTACTTTGCTTTGGGCCAGCTCAGCTGTACTCTGGGTACTGGCAGTCATGAAAGGGGGAAAGTTGGAAATTCAGAGCTGCACATGAAGTGTTAGGAGGGAGGTTTCTGGGTCTGTGTTTGGGAAGAGCCAGGAAGCTGGCATATTTATTGTGGACAAAGCCTTCTGCTACACAGTTTTTTTTTTTTTTTTTAATTGTAGTAGCATATATACAGCTCAGAATTTCCCATTTTAACCATTGTCAGGTGTACGTTCAGTGATATTAATTGCATTCACAACATTGTGCACCATCGCTCGCCTCATTCCCCAAAATTTTTTTTGTCACTTCAAACTATAATAACTAAGCAATAATTCCCCCTTCTCCTCACCCTTCATCTGCTGGTGATCTACTCTCTGTCTCTCTGAATTGGCTTATTCTAGGTATTTCATATAAGTGAGGTCATAAATTATCTGTCCTTTTGTGACTGGCTTATTTCATTCACCATGATGTCTTCAAGGTTCATTTGTGTTGTAGCATGTATAAAGAACTTCATTTATTTTTATGTCTGAATAATATTCCATTGTGTATTTGTACCACATTTTGTTCATCTGTTCATCTGCTAATGGACACGGATTGCTTTCACCTTTTGGCTATTGTGGACAACGCTGCAATAAATATTGGTGTACAAATATCCTTTGGATTCTCTGCTTTCATTTCTTTTGGGTATATAAACCTAGGAGTGGAATTGCCAGGACATACGGTAGCTCTCTTAACTCCCTGAGGAGCCACCATACTCTTTTTCCACAGTGGCTGCACGCTATTACCTTCCCATCAGCAATATTCAAGTGTTCCTGTCTCTCCGCATCCTCACTAACACTTGTAGTTTTCTGTCTTTTTAATAGTGGTCATTCTAATAGGTGTGAAATGATATCTCATTGTAGCTTTGATTTGCATTTCCCTGTTAACTAGTGATGTCAAACATTTGTTCATGTGTGTTTTCGCCATTTGTATTTCATCTTTAGAGAAATATCTATCCAAGTCTTTTGCCTGTTTTATTTATTTATTTATTTTTAGAAGGTAGTGGGGAGTGAACCCAGAATCTTATATATGGGAAGTGGGTGCTCAATCACTGATCTGCATCTGCTCCCCTGCCTTTTTTTTTAATCAGATCATTTGTCTTTTTATCGGTGAGTTGTTGCATCTCATTATATATCATAGATATTAAATCCTTATCAGATGTGATTTCCAAATATTTTCTCCCATTAAGTTAGCTGCCTTTTCACCCTTTTGACAAAATCCTTTGAGGTGCAAAAGTGTTTAATTTTGAGGAGGTCCCATTTATCTATTTTTTCTTTTGTTGCTCGTGCTTTGGGTGTAAGATCCAAGAAACCACTACATACCACAAGATCTTTAAGATGTTTCCCCACATTTTTTTCTAGTACTTTTATGGTCCTGGCTTTTATATTTAGGTCTTTGATCCATTTTAGTTGATTTTTGTAAAGGGGGTGAGATAGGGGTCCTCTTTACATTCTTTTGGTTATAGAGATCCAGTTCTCCAAGCACCATTTCTTAAAGAGACTGTTTTGTCCCAGTAACATGGACTTTGTAGGCTTGTCAAAAACCAGTTTGGGGGAAGCAGTTGTGGTTCAACTGATAGAACATCCGCCTACCATATGAAGGGTCCAGGGTTCGATTCCCAGGGCCTCCTGATCTGTGTGGTGAGCTAGCCCATGTGCAGTACTGCCGCGCGCAAGGAGTGCCATGCCACACAGGGGTGTCCCCTGTGTAGGGGAGCCCCACACGCAAGGAATGTGCCCCATAAGTAGAGGCACCCCATGGAAAAAAGTGTGGCCTGCCCAGGAGGGGTCCCGCACACATGGAGAGCTGACACTGCAAGATGATGCAACAACAAAGCAACAGTTTTCCAGTGCCGTGTGAGAAGAATGCAAGCAGACACAGAAGAACACACAGCAAACGGACACAAAGAACAAACAGTGGGGTGAGGAGAGAGAAGAGGAGAGAAATAAGTAAAATAAATCTTTAAAAAGAAACAAAACAATTGGGGGAAGCAGATGTGACTCAAGTGATAAGGCCTCTGCCTACCATATAGGAGGACTCAGGTTCAATCTCTGGGGCATCCTGGTGAAAAATAAGAAGAGAAAGTGCCTGCATGGCAAGCCAGTGTCCACGTGGCACCAAGGCCTGTGTGGCGAGCCCAGTGCCTGCATGGCGAGCCAGTGCCCATGCAAGTGAGTCATGCAGCAAGATGATGATGCAACAAAGGAGAGACAGAGGGGAGAGACAAGGTGAAGCACAGCAGAGACCAGGAACTAAGGTGTCACAATTGACAGGTCCCCAGGATCGAATCTTGGTGAATCCTAGAGGAGAAAGTCAAGAAGAGAAGACAAAAAGAGATACAGGGAAGCGGACTTGGCCCAATGGATAGGGTGTCCGCCTACCACATGGAAGGTCCGCGGTTCAAACCCTGGGCTTCCTTGACCCATGTGGAGCTGGCCCACGTGCAGTACTGATGCGCGTAGGGAGTGCTGTGCCACACAGGAGTGTCCCCTGTGTAGGGGAGCCCCACGCACAAGGAGTGCGCCCTATAAGGAGAGCCGCCCAGCGTGAAAGAAGGTGCGGCCTGCCGAGGAATGGTGCCACACACATGAAGAACTGACACAACAAGATGACGCAACAAAAAGAGGCACAGATTCTGGTGCCGCTGTCAAGAATACAAGTGGACACAGAAGAACACACAGCGAATAGACACAGAGAGCAGACAGCTGGGTGGGGGGAAGGGAAGAGAAATAAATAAATAATCTTTAAAAAAACAAAAACAAAAAAACAATTGGAGTGGAGTGGCTCAAGCAGTTGAGCCCGTGCTTCCCACGTAGGAGGTCCCAGGTTCAATCCCTAGTGCCTCCTAAAGCAAGCAAACAAACAACAAGCAAATGAAAAAAACAACTCGGGGGAACCAATGTAGCTCAGTGGTTGAATGCCTGCTTCCCATGTATGAGGTCCTGGGTTCAATCCCCAGTACCTCCAGAAAAACAACAAACCAAAAAAAACCAGTTGGCCATAGAGGTCAGGGTTTATTTCTGGACTCTCCATTTTGTTCCACTAATCAATGTGTCTACCTTTTTTTTTTAATTCCCCTCTCTCCCCCAGTTGTCTGTTCTCTGTGTCTATTTGCTGCGTCTTGTTTCTTTGCCCGCTTCTGTTGTCATCAGCGGCACGGGAAGTGTGGGCGGCGCCATTCCTGCGTGGCAGGGCACTCCTTGCGCGCATCAGCAGTGCGCATGGGCCAGCTCCACACGGGTCAAGGAGGCCCAGGGTTTGAACCGCGGACCTCCCATGTGGTAGACGGATGCCCTAACCACTGGGCCAAGTCCGTTTCCCAGTGTGTCTACCTTTATGCCAAATACTGTGCTGTTTTGACGACTGTAGCTTTGTAATATGTTTCAAGCTCAGGCAGTGAAAGTCCTCCCACATCTCTTTTCATTTTCAGGATGCTTTTGGCTATTTGGGTGCACTTTCTCTTTCAAATTTGATTCCTTTTCTATTTCTGTAAAGTAGGCTGTTGGATTTTGATTGGTATTGCATTGAATCTATAGATCATTTTGGGTAGGATTGACATCTTCATATTATTTAATCTACCAATCCATGAATACAGAATGTCTTTCCATTTTTTAGGTCTTCTTTGATCTCTTTTAGCATTGTTTTGTAGTTTTCTGAATAGAGGTCCTGTACTTCTTTGGTTAAATTTATTCCTAGGTATTTGAGTCATTTTGTTGCTATTGTAAATGGAATTTTTCCCCCTGATTTCCTCCCCCGATTGTTCAATATTAGAGTACAATAACAGTAGTAACAGTGGGCATCCTTGTTTGCCATCTTAGAGGGAAAGTTTTCAACCTTTCCCCTTTGAGTATGATGTTGGCTGTGGGTTTTTCATATATGCCCTTTATCATATTGAGTTTTCCTTCTATTCCTGTCTTTTGAAGTGTTTTTTTACAAAGAACAGATGCTGGATTTTGTCAAATGCCTTTTCTGCATCAGTCAAGAAGATCATGCGTTTTTTTCCCGTTGATTTATTAATGTGATACATTACGTTAACTGATCTTTGTATGTTCAACTACCCTTGCATACCAGGAATAAATCCCACTTGGTCATGGTATATAATTTTTTTTTTTTTTTAAGATTTATTTATTTATTTATCCCTCCCCTCATTGTTTTGCATTCACTGTCTGCTTTCTGTGTCCATTCACTGTGTGTTCTTCTGTGCCTGCTTGTCTTTTCTTTAGGCGGCACCAGGAACTGATCCTGGGACCTTCCAGAGTGGGAGAGAGGCACTCAATCTCTTGCACCACCTCAGCTCCCTGGCTTGCTATGTCTCTTATTGTCTCTCCTCTGTGTCTCTTTTTGTTGCATCATCTTGCTGCGTGAGCTTTCCACAAGGGCCTGCACTCCATGTGGGCCAGCACTCCTTTGTGGGCCAGCACTCCTGTGCAGGCCAGCACTCCGCCTGGGCTAGGACTCCTCTCGGGCCAGCTCACCATGCAGGCCAGCTTGCCTTCACCAGGAGGCTCCCAGGAATTGAACCCTGGACCTCTTATATGGTTAGACAGGGGCCCAGTCACTTGAGTCACATCCGCTTCCCAGTGTATAATTCTTTTGATATGCTGCTGGATTTGATTTGCAAGTATTTTGTTGAGAATTTGTATCTATGTTCAGCAGAGAGATTGGTCTGTAGTTGTCTTTTCTTACAGTATCTTTATCTGGCTTTGGTATTAGGGTGATGTTGGCTTCATAAAATATGTTGGGTAATTTTGCCTCCTCTTCAATCTTTTGGATGAGTTTTAACAGGATTCATATTACTTCTTCTTGAAATGCTTGGTTGAATTCACCTGTGAAGCGTTGTGGTTCTGGACTTTTCTTTTTTGGGAGCTTTTTGGTGAATCATTTCAATCTCTTTAAATGTGATTGGTCATTGAGTTCTTGTATTTCTTGCAGAGTCTATGTAGATTGTTTGTATATTCTAGGAGTTTTACATTTCATCTGGGTTGTTTAGCTTGTTGGCATACAGTTTCTCATAATCTCTTAGGATCCTTTTTATTTCTGTGGCGTCAGTTGTAACTCCCCCTCTTTCATTTCTGATTTTATTTATTTGCATCTTCTCTCTTTTTTTGTTTGTTAGTCTAGCTAAGGGTTTGTCGATTTTGTAGAACTTCTCAAAGAACCAACTTTTGGTTTTGTTGATTTTTCTGTTTTTTTGTTGTTGTTCTACATTTCATTTATTTCTGCTCTAATCTTTATTGTTTCTTTCCTTCTGTTTCTTTGGGGTTGATTTGCTGTTGTTCTTCTAGTTTCTCTAGGTGTTCAGTTAGATCTTTGGTTTTAGCTCTTCTTTTTTAGTATAGGGATTTAGGACTATAAATTTCCCTCTCAGCACTGCCTCTGCTGGATCCCATAAGTTTTGATAAATAGTGTTCCTGTTTTCATTTGTCTCAATATATTTCTTAATTTCTTTTACAATTTCTTCTTTGACCCACTGATTGTTTAGGAATATGTTGTTTAGTCTCCACACATTTGTAAAATTTCCCTTTTCCCATTTATTATTGATTTTCAGCTTTATTCCTTCATGATCTGAGAAGGTGCTTTGTATAATTTCAGTCTTTTTATATTTATTGAGGCTAGCTTTTTGACCCAGCATGTGGTCTATCCTGGAGAAAGATCCATGAGCACTTGACAAGAATGTATAACCTACTGAATTTGGGTGCAGTGTTCTGTGTATATGTCTGTTAGGTCTAGGTCATTTATCATATTGTTCAATTTCTTATTTCCTTGTTGATCTTCTCTCCAGTTTTTCTGTCTAATGATATGAGTGATGGGTTGCAGTCTCCAACTTTTATTGTAGAGATGTCTTTTTCTCCCTTCGTTTTGCCAGTTTGCCTCATATATTTTGAGGCACCATGGTTGGGTGCATAGATATTTATGACTGTTACTTCTTCCTGGTAGATTGTTCCTTTTATTAATTTATAATGGCCTTCTGTATCTCTTTTAACTTTTTTGCATTTAAAGTCTGATATTGGTATAGCTACCCCTGCTCTTTTTTGGTTACTGTTTGTGTGGAGTCTCTTTTTCCAACCTTTCACGTTCATCTGTTTTGTTTTGTTTTTTTTAATTAATTAATTTATTTATTTCTCTCCACTCCCCACCCATCCCACTTGTCTGTTCTCTGTGTCTTTTTGCTGTGTCTTCTTTGTCCGCTTCTGTTGTTGTCAGCGGAATGGGAATCTGTGTTTCTTTCCGTTGCGTCATCTTGTTGTGTCAGCTCTCCGTGTGTGCGGCGCCATTCCTGGGCAGGCTGCACTTTCTTTCGCGCTCGGCGGCTCTCCTTATGGGGCACACTCCTTGCAAGTGGGGCTTCCCTTCGCGGGGGACACCCCTGCGTGGCAGGGCACTCCTTGCGCACTCCAGCACTGCGCATGGGCCAGCTGCACACGGGTCAGGGAGGCCGGGGTTTGAACTGCGGACCTCCCATGTGGTAGACAGACGCTCTAACCACTGGGCCAAGTCCACCACCCTCATCTGCTTTGTATCCTGGGTCTAAGGTGAGTCTGTTGTAGGCACCATATTGGATGGCTCATGTTTTGTTTTGTTTTTTATCCATTCTGTCAGCCTGTGTTTTTTGATTGGGGATTTTAATCTATTCACATTTGATAATATTACTGTAAATGCATTATTTATTTCCATCATTTTATTATTTGGTTTTCATAGATCATATCTTATTTTCAACTGTCTTTTTATTCTTTTGGTTATCCTTTCTGCTTGTCTTGCCTTCTACACACTCCTCCAAGCCTCTCTCTCTTGTCTTTTTCTTTTGGACTGTAAGGCTCCTTTTAATTCTTCCTACAAAGGCAGAATCTTTTTTACAAACTCTCTTAGTTTGTGTTTCTTCGTAAATATTTTAAACTCATCTTTGTATTTGAAGGACAGTTTTGCTAGACAAAGAAATCTCAGCTAGTTATTTTTCTCTTTCAGTATCCTAATTATATCATACCACTGTCTTCTTGCCTCCATGGTTTCTGATGAGAAATCTACACTAAGTCTTACTGGGTGTCCCTTGTATGTGATGATTTCATTCTCCCTTGTTGCTCTCAGAATTTTCTCTCTGATGTTGGACATTTTGAATAGTATGCATCTTGAAATTGGTCTATTCTCATTTATTCTGATTAGGGCACACTGTGGTTTTTGGACATGTAAATTCATTTCTTTCATGAGAGTTGGGAAATTTTCAGCCATCATTTCTTCAAATACTCTTTCTGCCTCTTTTCCCTTCTCTTCTCCTTCTGGAACTCCCATGACATGTATGTTTTGCTTTTTCTTATCATTCAACTTCCTGAGCCCCTGGTCAATTCTTTCCATCTTTTTCTCTCCGTTTTTCTCTCTCACAATTTTAGCTGTTCTGTCTTCTGCATAACGTTTCTTTTTTCTATCATTTCAAGTCTGCTGTTGTATGTCTCTAATATATATATATTTTAAGATTTATTTTATTTATTTATCTGCTCTTACCCCCTGTTGTCTGTTCTCTGTGTCCATTTGCTGCATGTTCTTCTGCATCCACTTGCATTATCTGGAGGCACTGGAAACTGCATCTCTTTTTTTGTTGCATCATCTTGCTACGTCAGCTCTCCATGTGTGCAGCACCACTCCTGGGCAGGCTGCGCTTTTTTCATGTGGGGCGACTCTCCTTGCGGGGCGTACTCCCTGCGCGTGGGGCATCCCTACACAGGGGTGCCCCTGCATGGCACAGCACTCCTTACACACAGCAGAATGCGCGTGGGCCAGCTTACCACACGAGTCAGGAGGCCCTGGGGATTGAACTCTGGACCCTCCATTTGGTAGTCAAATGCTCTGTCAGTTGAGCCATGTCCCCTTCCCTCTAATATGTTTTTTATCTCACCTATTATGTTTTTCATTCATAAACCCTGTTATTTTACTATTCTGGTCTTCATATTTTTCTGTGTACTTGCTCCATGTCATTTTGATGTTCTTTATCTCTTTAGCCATATGGTCTTTTAACTCATTAATTTGATTTTGGAGATTTGTATGAACCTTGTTGATTAGTTGTCTCAAATCCTGTGTGTCATCTATTCCTTCGTTTGGGCCATTTCTTCCATTTTCTTAGATGGCTTGTAATTTTTTGCTGATGATGAGTTTACTCTGGTGTTCAATTTTTCTCTCTATCATAGGAATTTAGTGACAGGAGGCTGTATATTACTACCATTCGTTGATTCTTGGTTCACCCTGGACTCAGTAATGGGTTGGAGACCCACTTTCAAAGACCTTGGGGAGGGAAGCTGTAAAGGCTGGAAAAGGCCTGTCTTGCTTAGTTTCCTCTCATGCGCTTCTTCAGTGTGCCAGCAGATGGCGCTGTTTAGCAGCCCTCGCGGGTAAGAGCCTGGTGGGAGTGTGTTGGCAGCGCAGTCTGACAGAGGATCCTGCCCTGAGGCTATTCAGAGCCGGGAACATCACACCTTAAACTTTCTCAGAGGCTGTTCTCCAGACTTTGCTGGCAGCCCCCTCCCTTTTCCTGGGTAGGAAATAATTCTCCTCCCCTCTGTGTCCTAAACCACCAGTCTGGTCAGTAGGGAGGGAGGGTGATTGAGAGGGTCTGATCTCCTTGGTACTGTGCTGGCTCCTGGGGCAAACAATGGTACAGCCCCACCCGGCCTGCTCCGGCATATGGGACACAGAAGACCAACATTTTTGGCCAAAAACTGAATCAACCTTAGCTGCATCCTTTCCCTCCCATTTCCTGGGAAGATGGATCCTTGCAGCCCCCTCTGTCTGTGGCTGCTGGCCCAAGGCCAGAGACTTCATAATTGTCTGCTCCTAGGGTGGGGGAGGGCCCCAGTGGCTGCAGCTGCAGCTTCTACTCACAGTCTTTCCACTGAGATAGTTTTTCTTTGTGCCTGTCTCTTCTGGGTGGTGTCCAGCCTTCTCCTGCTGTCCTAAACCCTAAAACATTTTTTCCCAGGCTGTTTCTGCCTGTCCTCTAGCTATTTTCCTGGGAGAGAAGTGAGTCCCGTGTCACTCCAATCCACCGTCTTCCCAGGGACTTTAAATATATACCATCCCACTGTCCTCTGGCCTCCATGGTTTCTGGTGGGAAATTCACTATTAATCTTAAAGGGATCCTTTGTAGGTGACAAGTTGCTTCTCTCTTGCTGCTTCCAAAATCCTCTCTTTATCTTTAGATTTTTAACAGTATTGCTCGAATATCTCTCAGTGTAAATCTCTTAGAGTCTATCCTGTGTGGAGTTTGTTGAGCTTCCCAGATATGTATATTCATGTCTTTGTCAGATTTGGGGTGTTTTCAGCCATTAATTCCTCAAATTTCTGCCACTTTCTCTCGTTCTTCTGGGACTCCAGTGATATGTCTGTGGTATGTTTGATAATATTCCACAGGTCCCTCAGACTTTGTTCATTTCTCTTATTTTTTTAATTTCTGCTCCTACTGGGTAATTCCAATTGTCTTGTTTTTAAGTTCACTGATCCTTTCTTCTTCTTGTTCAAATATGCTATTGAATCTGTCTAAAGAGTTTTTCATTCTAATTATTGTATCATTTCTTTATTTTGTTCAGACATGTTTTCTAAATTTTTTTTTTTGAGGGACTGTGGATTGAACCCTGGACCTTGTATGTGGGAAGCTGCCACTCAATCACTGAGCCACATTGGCTCCTCTGAGTTGGTTTTTTTTGCTGTTTTGCTTGAGTTTTTGTTTGTTAGTTTTTAGGAGGCACCAGAAACTGAAAGTGGGACCTCCCATGTGGGAAACAGGCACTCAACTGCTTGAGCCACATCCACTCCCCCTATTTCTTATTTATTTCTTTGTTTAAGGATTCCTTTAGCTCTTTGAATATATTTGAGACAATTGATTTAAGTCTTTGACTAATCTATGCACTTCCTCAGAGATGGCTTCTGGTACGTTTTTTTTTCCTGTGACTGCGCCATACTTTCCTCTTTCTTTGTGTATTTTGTAAATTTTTGTTGATAACTAACTGGACATTATAAGTATTATGTTGTTATAATTCTGAAAACCTTGTTCTCCTGCTCCTCTGAGTTGGCTAGGGGTTGGTTGTTGTTGAGAGCTGGAGCTGTCAATCTGTGACTTTTCCAAACTATTTTTGCCCCAAAGAAGGAATGGAAAGAGGATGGATGGATGGATGGATGGATGGATGGACGGACGGATAGAGACTGCCTTTTTAAGACTCCTGCCACTTTTTACCTGAGGGGGTTTGGAACATTAGCCACCCTCAGAACTTGGCCCTGATCTGAAAGAGCTGACCAAAAGCAGTGCTCAGACCACCACCCCACCCTGGATTTGGGTTACACCAGGTTCCTGGGCAACTGTCCCCGTGCTGCCTGCTATGCGGCTGATGGATGCAGGATGGTAGTCACTGCACAGAGGGTGGAATTCGCCAATATTTCCTGCAAATTACCTCCTTTTTCCCCAACTTTCCCTGGATGCCGCAGTGTTCCACTAGACTCCAGAGTTTCCAAATAGTTGATTCAGACAGTTCCTGCCAGTTCAATAGTTGCTTTGGTGGAAGGAATGATTCCTGGAACTTCTTACTCTGCCATCTTTCCACAGTCCTCCACTACACAGCTTTTGAAAATCTGCAAACCGCAGTGAGAACACGAGACTTGAGCAGGAGTGTTTTCAGCCTGGCATTAAAGGTTAGGGAGTGGGCTGTGGAGATGCCCTGCCAAGTTGGCAGGCGTTGCAGGTAATGGGGCCATAGTAACAGCAGTGAGCCCTGATTATGGGCTGTCAGGCTCTCATGTGTGTTGCTGGGCTTTTAATGAGGATGAAGTCAGCTCGTCAGAGGCCCATCTGGAGATCAGTTCTGTGACCGACTGATGGCATGTGAGGACTGCTTCCAATGTCCTACTGTACCCTAATCCAGGAACAGCTAGTTCCTGATTTCTCTCAGCTGTCCTCCTTTTGTAAAGTGCCCCTTTAGTCTCTGAGTGAATTTGTATGTTTATAATCCAAATGTTACATGATTCCAGGATCCAGTCACTCCCAGGAACAGCAGGATAGTAGCTCTGAGGAGGCATCTGGAACAGACGAGGAGGAAGAGGAGGACGAGCCCAGCTTCATCATGAGACGATGATGATGTTTGCCACAGCAGCTGCTAGAGCCTGGCTTGTTCTGTGACCAGGGACCCTCAGCAGGACCAGAAGGGAAAGAAGGCTCTGTCTCCACGCAGCTTCTCTCCCAGGGACCCTCTAAGTAGCGAGCAAATGGAAACCATCCTGGCTGCACGCAGCCCTGCCTTTCAGCAGGACTCCACGCCTGTGGGACAGAGGCCTGTCTCCTGGGACACTCGAGGGCCCGGCCCGGCAGAGTTCATCCTTGTTCCTGCTAAAAGGCGAAAGAGTGCATTACTTTGTGCCCCTGGTGCCTGTTTTCACATATTTGAACAGTGATGAGTTCTGGCCTGTTTTCTATGAAAGGAACTTATTTAGTAAAGAACAGAAAACCTTGAGGTTTTGTTTGGATATGTAAACATTAATTACCAAAGCTGTAGGGACAGCTGTGAAATGACGCAATAGCGATAGGCCTCAAGATATTCCGTCAAATGGACCTGTTCCCAGACTCGCTGAAGGAAATGGGCTTGGCTCTCAGGCTGACCCACATTCCAGGGCACCTTCATTTCCTCCAGCTGGGGAGAGTGCAGACGGTACTGCAGAATGTCTGTTCCTGCCGGCAGCTCCCAAGCCGTGAGTGGGTGTGTGAGGGAGAGGGCAGCAGGCAGGGCATAACCAGGTGGGCTGAGCCAGAAAAAGGGATTTGACGTGAGAGAAGGGTGTTTGGAAAACCATTAGAGACTAGAGAAGCCAGGCAGGGTTGAACCAGAGGAGAGGGTCTGGGGCATCCCGCTGAATGGGGAGTGGTGGGGGTAAGTTGGCCAAAAATGGCTTTTTCACCCTGAAAAGGGACCAAAGACACTTGACAGGACAGGTGGCTGGATGTATCAGGGACTGAAGCCCTTCAGGACCCTCTCCCTTCAGAACTTTCAGCCCGGGACACGTAGGTGCCAGGTTGGAAGGGAGTGCCCAAAGAGGAGGCTCGTATGGGAGAGGCCAGGCTGGGAGAATGCAGCCCCACACCACCTCCCATCTAAATTACCCAGAATTAATTACCCAGAATGGAACGGGTGCCGCCAAGGTGCTGGGCACCGTGCCGGGTGCCAGGTGCATGTGAGGTACACAGAGTCAGCCTTTGAACTCAACACTTTCAGACCGATGGGGGGACAACGTTATTCTCTAGTCGGAGAGTTTGCTCACTTTTTGGATTATTTATACCCAGTGCCAAGTTCCTCAGTATATTTTGTACCTATTATGGAGTTTGATAGAATTAAGGAAATGGTGGTTTTGAGGAAAGGGAAGCCAAGAGACATCTTACTTTTCTCTCAGACTTAGTTAGATTCCCTTGGGCCAGCCCTGAGCCATGCAACTTCATTAACTGCTTCTGTCCCTTCAGTCTGAAATCCAGTGGTTCAGGTCGCAGGATTTTTCTTGCCCAGGAAGCTGGAGAATCAGCTCTAATAAACTAACACACACCCTGAACATAGTTCATTTTGAAACCCATGTTTCACTTTTGTCAGTCCTGGCTACTAGAGTTTGTGTTTGGTTTTTAGTTCTCCTATTTTTGAGCTGTTGGTTTCCTTGTCTTCCCCAACGATATGTGTGGCAACTCTTGCTCCGAATTTGCAGCCTGGATCTCATGGGCATTCTCACAGCACTGGAGGCTGAAAGGGTGCCTGGGTCTGCATCTTGACCCTTCCTCTGAGGAGCCAGGGACCTGGGCAGGCTGCTTCCTGCCTCTGCCCAGTTCACCCGGCCAAGAGCCAGGTGAGAGACATGCCTGACAGGTAAGTATTAGGTGAATGGGCAAGTGACTGAGCGATGAGCAGATGCCAGGTTGGGTGCTTACTCGATTTCAGAGGAAATATTTGGGTAGGAAATGACCTAGAGACAATTTTTAAGGGGTCATCAATACTTGAGGTTGAACAACTCTCAGCCTCTCTTCAAGGTGGGTTTTGCTTGGGAGGAGAGAAGCAAACAGTTGGAATTCGCCAGTGAGGAGGGAGTGGGTGGGACAGAGAGCCACGATAAGGGGGGAGTCATGAAGTAAAGGCCTTGCTGATTGTCCTGAGCGGGGCGGAGGGTACTGGACCCGAACCACCGACGTGTATAAGATGTGAACTTGGTTGCAAGTTCAACATATAAAAATTCTGATTTACCAAACAAGTTAGGCCTTCACTCCCTCACTCCCTGAACAGACATTTACTGAGCGCCTCATGGGGCAGCCTTGTGCCAGGCCTAGTTATTTGTACCAGAGTACGTTTGCTCTCTTATTACATTTCCCATATAGATTTAACAGGATTTATAAACACAGAGAGGTCTAGAAACTTGCCCAGGCCACCCAACAAGTGAGGGGGGGAGCTGGGATTTGCACCAGGCCGTGTGCCTCCAGAACCCAGGCCTCCCAGCCCTCCAGCTCCCTCTGTGTGGCTCTGCAGGCAGAGCAGCTGTGCAAGGCCAAGCCTCCCAGGGAGGGGGCCCGGGGCCTGCACTTTGGGTGCTGGGGCTGTATGAGCTCCCTGGTATGTTAATGTGTGTGCAATAAAATACTAGTGTAGTGTAAAATATAACAGTGTGCGGGAGCAAGCCTAGAATTACACAGATGACGGAGTACTGTGCTGACAGTACTTTCTGGAGGATCTCCCAGCTGTACCGGTCAGTCCCATTGTGGGTGTGGGACCCCGGATGGCGCCAGGAACCCAGCACTGCCCGCCTCTCCTTACACTCTTCCCTGGCACGCCCGTTCACTCCCACTTTGTAAGAGGTGCATTTCTATGTCCACTCTCAGGCCTCCCCTTCCCTGTCCTGGGGGTGGTGGCCTCCTGGAGCGTGGGGAGAGCAGAAGCCCTCAGAACAGCCCTGCACACCCCTGTGCTGAATCGACTGGCCCACACTTCTGAGCCAGCGTGCCCTGCCTTCCCTCCCGCCCCCTGCGGGTGGGTCCCCGTCCCATGTCCGTTTGTCGTCTTTGTCCTGTGTCGTCGTCCCCCCACACACACACTCTCCTGGACCTGCTGGCTCACTCCTGTCAGCAGACATCTCTGCTGTCTCCCCTCTTAAAACAACAAAAGCCTTGTCTCCGAGCCCTACAACCTCCACCCATTTCTCTCTCCCCTTCTCAGCCAAACCTTCCCAAAGGGTTCCCTGTGTTTGCCCCCACTCTCTGCCTCCCTTCCTCCTCTTACCCACTCCAGAGAAGTTGCATCCGCGTTGTTCCACTGGAATCCAGTCAAAGAAACCACCTTGCTGAATGCAGCCCGTGGCAGCCTGCTAGTTTTCAAGCCCCTGGCCTTGGCAGACAGGAGGCTGAAGGCTGCAGCAGTCACCTGAGCCCGAGGTGATGGGGCTTGGACTGGAGTGGACTAGGCAGGGGAGGTGAGGAGGGAGTGGATGCAGAGCTTGCTGGTGGCTGAACGAGGGGAAGGGTGAGGACGGGACCCGAGGGCTGCCCCGAGGGCAGGGGCTTGCACAACTCTGTGGTGCCGTGTACCAAGGCTGGCATGCCGCAGGAGGAACCGTCACGGGACAGCCAGGGTGCTCTTTAAAACCTCAGCCAGACCTCGTCCCCCTCGCCTAAGTCCCCAAGCTTGCCTCACACTTAGACTGAAATAGGAACTACACAGCTCCCAGGCCCGGCCACAGCCTGCCACTCCCCCATCCGCGCTCCCCTCTCCTCCCCGCAGCTCCCTCCTCTGCACCAGCTGGGCCCAGGCGCTTGGCTCTCCCTCTTCCTTGCAGTCGGCCCTCCCCACCCCTGCCCTGCTCCGTCCATTTCCTCCCACACGCCGTCCCTCGCCCGCCCCTGTGCCCTCCACACCCGCGCCCCTCACAGCCCCACCTAAACTTTGAGCCCGTGAGAACAAGGACTTGCTTGTGCAGGAGCCCTCGCGCCAGCTCCAAGTTTGAGGCTTGACATACTCAGTAAGTATCAGTTTAGGGGATGGGTAGGTTGGGATAAATACTTAAAAAAGGAAATCGTTAAATGATTGAGCACATCCCAGTGACATAAGTTTTATCTTTTTTTTTTTCCAAGGAGTTGTCGGTTTACGTAAAACTCACACAGAAAATAGAGTTCCCCATACCCCCTGCTCCTCCGAGCTTGCATTCGGGTGGTGCCTTGAACAGGCACGCTCTCCACACCTGAAACCTGCTTCTGCGGCTGCAAGAGGGCGGGCGCAGCCAGTTAGGTCTGCGGACCCTGCTCCCACCTCTCCACCCTCAGGGTGCACCTGCGGCATTCCCCGGCCAAGCCCCGACATTCCCCTTCATTCCTCAGGCAAAATAAGCATTTTAAACAGGCACCCAAGGGGCCTCCTCTGGCGCTCCACCATGCCTGAGAGACACAGCTTTGGGGCACATTAAGTACCGTTACTATTTCAATTTACTTCCCTGTTTTCAACATTTGCATTTTGGAAAAGAAAACAAAGGATTAGCAAATAGAACGAGAGGAAGGATCTTCTGCCTTCTGGAAATAGGAATATAATTCCGTTTTCAGGGGGGTGGAAGGAGAGCTGTGAAAACATTTCCTTTGTAATCATCATCAGAAACCAGCATGTTTTCTCCTTTTCTCCTCTGGAAGTTAATTTGTTTACTATTTGGCATACTTGACTAAAGTGAGGTACAATTACCATATATTAACATATATTTCATTAAAGAGAACATCCTTAGAAATTAACAAGGGGCAAGTCCTGTGAGGCCATTTCCATTTTTCTAAGTCCATGGAATGTAGCAAATGTTTATTGAGCACCTATAAAATGCAAAATCCAAAGGATTCCAAAGTGCACTTTGCTAGGCACTGGGGATAATGGAGAGCAAGATGCAATCCTTGGGGAGTGGGTGCGGCTCAATCTGTGGAGCAACTGCTTCCCACATGGGAGGTCCTGGGTTCGGATCCTGGTGCCTCCTTAAAAACAAATGAAAAAACCAACTCAGAAGAGCCAATGTGGCATGGTGGTTGAGTGCTGGCTTCCCACACACAAGGTCCTGGGTTCAATCCTTGGCCCCGGTACCTAAAAAAAAAAAAAAGATGCAATCCTTGCTTTCAAAGGCTCAAGATCCGATCAGGGACACACAGACTAGAAAAGATAAATATAACCAAGGGTGCTGTGTGGCCGCCCAGGCCTCCAGGAAGCAGGGAGGGCTGAGTGCTCTTAGGCAGCGCGGCACCGCAGGGCACCCTGTCTCGGCCTCTAGACCATGTTAAGCGGGTTGGAGTTTATCTGAGGCAACAGGGAACCTTGGAAGCGCTGGGGGTGAAAGAGTCCCAAGGAGGCTTTTCACTTTGCAATGTGGAGAATCGGCTGGAAGGGGACAGGTAGGAGCTGCTAAAGGCCTGAGTGAGCACAGAGGCCAGTGGGCCCAGGGAGAAATGGGGGAGAGTTCAGAGACCCCCAAGGTGGGATCCGCAGGACATGTTGGCAAGGGGAGCCTGGGATGACCCTGGGGTTACGGCATCGCCAGCTGGGTGGATGATGGGTGGCCCGGGAGGTGGAATGGGTGTGTGCAGGAAGGATGACAAGCTCAGCTGGGGGGCACGGGGATGTGGAGGAGCCCTTGGGACACCCCCTGCAGAGATGTCTGCCAGGCTGTACCGGCCTCTGAATTGACCGGAGTGGCTGGGGCAGTCATGGAGATGAGTAAAGAGAAGGGACCCAGAGGGAACCCTGCGAAACAGCCACGTCTTGGGACAGACAGCAGAGGACAAGCCTGCAGAGGGGGTGAAACAGCTGGGGGAGTCTCCGCAGCTGAGGGAGGAGTGGTCCCCAGTGACGGGCAAGGCGAAGGCTGAAATTTCCTTTGGCCTTAGCAGCACGGTTTCAGTGGACTTCACAGGCTGAGGAGGACACAGGAGAGTGGACAGCTCTCTCAAGAAGTGTAGCCACCAAGGCAGGAAGGCGGCGGCAGGAGGCACAGGGAAGGGGATGCTCTGGGCAGGAGAGTGGCTGAAAGGGTCAGGCTGAGGAGGAAAGGAGGTGGCTCCACAGGAGAAAGATCAGGCTAGAGAGGTGGCAGGCTGCGAACTGAGAGGAAATGTGGGCAAGCGGGTGGGGGCAAGGCCTCGGCTGCAGGGGCCAACGACAGAGGGGACAGAACTGACGCCACGGCTGATGCACTGGCACCCAGGATGACATCGAGGCCTGGGCAGAGGGAGGCAGGGGTCACGGTCTGCACTCAGTGAGGGTGGGGTGGGGTGGCAAGGAGGGCAAGAGGTGTGGGTCTTTGGGGTAGGCCTCAAAGAATTGGTCCTTTTCAAGCATGGGGTAGCTGAGACCTGGGTGAGGAAGTGACTTGCCAAATTCAAGTTCCCCAACTCAGGGATAGTGCCAGGCAGCCGGCTGCGCCACTGGGCACCTGGCACTGGTGACCTGTGCCTGCACCTCCTTCGTCTCTGGGTAACCTCCACTCTGATGCACCCCAGGCGGGCCCTCTGACAGCCCGTCTCTTTTCAGTGGGTCCTGCCACCATCCTCTTTCTTTTTTTTTTTTTTTTTTAAAGATTTATTTATTTATTTAATTTCCCCCCCTCCCCTGGTTGTCTGTTCTTGGTGTCTATTTGCTGCGTCTTGTTTCTTTGTCCGCTTCTGTTGTCGTCAGCGGCACGGGAAGTGTGGGCGGCGCCATTCCTAGGCAGGCTGCTCTCTCTTTTCACGCTGGGCGGCTTTCCTCACGGGCGCACTCCTTGCGCGTGGGGCTCCCCCACGCGGGGGACACCCTTGCGTGGCACGGAACTCCTTGCGCGCATCAGCACTGCGCATGGCCAGCTCCACACGGGTCAAGGAGGCCCGGGGTTTGAACCGCGGACCTCCCATATGGTAGACGGACGCCCTAACCACTGGGCCAAAGTCCGTTTCCCTCCTCCTCTTTCTAGTATGGGGGGAAATGTCATTTTCTCTGTTCAGCTAGGAAACTGGCTCTGAAAAGCACAAGTAATTTCAACTTTTAATTTGCTTCTGTCGGGGCATGCAGGATACTTTTGCCTGGGGGAGGAGGCATTGCAAACGCATAGGAAGCTCTAAAGGGAGTGCAGATTCAGGCTTTAAGCGTGAGAACACAAAGAGCAAGAGACTGTTGTTCAAAGAATTTCATCTATGATGCAACTACTGTAGTTTACAAAGTGTTTTCTTCCTGTTTCCAGCCTGTTTTACAAAGAGCTGGTGGTGTGAAATCCACAGCACGGTTGCTTTTTGAGGACTGTGACCCCTGGCCATGCACAGAGCAATGGCAGACACGCTTTTCATGTAGCCCTCTACAGGGGCCAGGAGGGGCAGGATGGGACCTGGGATTTTCACCTGCCCTTCGTCTATGAGCCCCAGAAAGCTGCTGGCTATAAAACTGGCTCAGGCTGTTTTTAAGTGTCCTGGAGTAAGGGGTCATTCCGGCCTTCCGCCATGGTCCCTAAAATGCAAGTTGAAGTATAAATGGATTTGGTCTGGCATCTCTAACATCTACTTTTACAATTGTCCGAGATCTTAGACTGGTTGACAGTGAGTGGAATTTTTCTTTCCTTTCGATAAATGTGTCACAGCCTAGTGCTTTTGTGACAGATGGAAAAATCCGATGTAGGGCATGCGTCCTATCATGAAGGAAGGACTCAAGGGGCCGCCTGGCTCGGATGGGCTGGTATGACCCCATCTCGCCTCTTAGTGGATTATTCCAATGTGCACTTCCTGAGACGCAGAACATTCCTGTTTTAATATCTCAGCCGTAAACTGGAGAGTCCCCTGGTCAAGGGTGAGCAGTTCCCGGCAGCAGCAGTGGAAGGGACCGGAGAAGCCGCGGAACGTTCAACCCCAGGAGCTCCACCCGCGCGCCGACCAGGGGCCCCGGGCGGGTCGCACCGGGCTGAGTCCTCACGGGCCTCGCCGGGTCTCTGCGTGGGTGGGGTGGCCCCGGCCACGACCGCACCAGCTCTAGTGCGCGATCCACCCCGGCGGGCCCGGGGCCACCCAGGCCCTTCCCCAACCGAGCCTCGCCTCCCCCACTCTCTTCCCGCGCTCCCTACCTCCCCTCCGCCCCGCCCTGCCGGCTGGAACCCGGGACCAGGAGTCGCGGCCTCTCGACCACCCCGGCCCGCGACTGGGCTGGGACACCCTCGAAGGCCACCCGAGGGGCCCGGGCTCCATCCTGCGCGCAGACACCCCCGGCACGGAGAAAGCGCAGCCTCACGGTCCCGCCCAGGGCCCGCGCCAGGTCCCGCCGCGTAGCGAGAGCGAGGGCCGCGCAGTGCCCCAGCCCGGCCGCGCCGCCCCCGCGTCCGCCCCGCGCCCCCGATCCGCCCGCGCGCGCCCCGGATCCGCCCGCGCGCTCGGGTCTTCGGGGGCCGGGGCGCTGCGTGTGGCCGCCGACTTCCCGCAGCCCGTCTGTCCAGCTGCGCCCGGCCCCGCCGCCCGGGCTGGGAGGGGCGGGGAGACCCGGGGGGATCCGGGGGGACCCCTCCCCTAGACGCCCGGCGGAGGGGCCCGAGCCCAGCCCCTCGGGGCGGGCCCGTCACGTGGCCCGCAGCGCCCCGCCGGCCGGTCACGTGGCGGCGGCGCGCCGTTGCCTTGGCAGCGGCTGCGGCGGGCCGGCGGGGGCGGGGCTGGGGGGGACCCCGCGGGACACGCGGACGGAGGAGGGGGCGGCGCTCGGCGCCCCGGCCCGGCCACAGGCCCCTCGGCCGCGCCACCGCCGCCTGCAGCGGGGCGGGCCGGCAGCGCGGGTGAGTGCTCGGCGGGCGGACCGGCGCCCCCCCTCGGCCGCGGGGTTCCGGCGGGTGGGGGGATCCCCGCCCGGCGGGGGAGCCCGGAATGGGAGCGGGGAGATCCGAGAGGGGGGGCCCCGGGCCTTTCCCTGGACGGGGCTGGGATGGGGCGGAAGGGGGAGGGAAGGACGGCGGGGCGGGGGGCGGCCCGGGGACCCCACCCGCGCGGGATCCCTGGGTGGGGTTCGGCGCGGAGACGACTGGGGGGGAGGAGGGCGGCGGGGCCGGGGTGCGGGCCTCCCCCGGGGGAAGGGACGTAGATCGGGTTGTGCGGGGCCGCCGGGCCCCCTCCCCGCGCCTGTGAGCGATCGCGAGCATCAGAAGCCGACGTCGGCGACGCCCGGGGAGCTGCGTGCTCGCCATTGCCCGTGCCCCAGATAAGGAGAGGAGGAAGTCGGCCAGGCAGGACCCAAAACCTGCCCCGCAGAAATGGCTCGGGCAGACGTGCCAGGGAGAGTCGCTCGGCTTTCGAGAGGCTTTCGAGAGGGTCACCGTCAGCCTACGGACGGGACAGCCCTCTTTTCCCTCCGGCTGACCGAGAAACAGAACCCCGGGTCAGGGAGAGCATCCGCGCAGCTTCCGCCACCTGACTGCTAGGGCCAGCTCCTTCTTGCCCCACCCCAGCCCCTGCTTGAGCCTTGGGTGGGAGCAACCCGTCCCTGCTCTCCCCCTGGGGGCACAAGGTGGCCCTGGGAGCGTGAAGGATGGATTTCTATCTGATCCTGGGTCGCTCCCTCTTTCGGGGCCAGGCTCCGAGCAGCCAGATGGCCTTTCCTCCCCAGCCCTGCCGGCTCTGGGGACATCTCCAGGGCGGAGCCTCCCCTGGCCACCCGCTGAGGCCACCCGCAGGCTTCCTGCCCCTGGAGCTCTCCATCTCTACTTTCAAACCTGAGCCCCAGCCCAAGCTCACTGGCGGCCCCTGGATTCTTTCTTCACCCCATCCAGCCCTTTAGCCCCTTTGGAAGCCCCCCCCCTCACGTCCCTGTCCTCCCAGTCAGCCACCATTTCCCGGGGCTCACAGATCACAATGACCCTCTGATGAGGGTCATTGCTCCACTCACCAACTTGCCCCAGGCACCTGTGGCCACGCCCCCCCCCACTCCCTGCATCCTACCTTTCCCCGGTGGGTTTTCCCAGCCCCCCTTGGCAGCCAGCCTTCTCCCCCTGTGCCCTGGAATGAGAGCCACCCCAGGGTGCGCGGGGAGCCTGTCCCCCTGCTGCTCAGGACCCTTATGAGCAGCATCTTGTCTTTGAGGTTGGGTCCCTCTTTGCCAAGGCTGCCTTCACCACCTTGTCCTTGTCATCTAGAACCTTGCTCCCTAGTGCTGTCTGCGAGGACCCCTGCCACCCAAGGCTGAGGGGGCCAGCACCTTGTCTGCTGCCTCACCCCCTCACACCCCCTCGGCTGCAGCTTTTAGTTCATCAGATGAGAATCCCCACTTCTCCATCTCCCCACTGGGCACTGGGCACTGGGCAGTGCCCTGAGGATGGAGATTCTCTCCTGTTTGATCTTTGATGGCTAAGTCCAAGTGCCGTCTTCTACCAGGGCTTAGAAGCATCTACTGGATGCAAGATGAAGGGGGCAAGGACAGATGCTCTGTGCATCTCGTCTTCCACCCCTCCACTGTCTCCACCATACCTGCAGGCTCAACTCTGTTAGATAGACCTGGCAAAAAAGAGAAAAGATGCATTTCCAAATTATGATGTGAAATAATTTGGAGCTGACCAACGAGTTGGTTGGTGAGTAACTTCTCTGAATTCTTCCCAGGGGCGTGAGGCGCATCCCAGTGATGAGAGTGCTGCTGGCTGCAGAGGGGCGTGAGGAGCAAATCTCCCAAGTTGGCAGTCCTATAAATGACCTAGTATTTGGCATCCCCTGGCAGAAATAGAAGGGCACAGAACTGTTCTCGGGGATCCTGCTAGCCAGTGAAAGCTGTACCTCTGCAGCCTGGCAGAGGACAAAGAGAGAGACACACCAAAAGACAGAGACAGACGGGGAGCAGGCGTAGCTCAGTGGTTGAGCACCTGCTTCCCACGTACGAGGTCACGAGGCCCCAGTTCAATCCCTGGTACCTCCTCAAAAGAAAAAAGACAGACACCCCCACCCCACCCCCGGCCCTGCCTGTCGAACTCTTTAGAGATGGCATTTAAAGACCAAGTTAGGGGCATGTTCCCGGCTGCTGACTGGTTAAATAACACCTGCCCACCGGCCCTCCAGCTGGGCCCCCCGGGCCCTAGAGACGCTGATCATTTGTCATGGCCTTAAGTAGGCTTTTCATGGGGCCAGCGTGAGCCTGAGCTTCAGGGTCAGTACCTGTCACCAAGAGAGCAGCCAGGTACCCGAGGCCCGGCAGCCCACGTGGTGGCTTAGAGCCTTGTGGGATCACCAACCCCCATTTGGAGTCCTGGAGTTTGGGGGTTAAATGTGTAACTATAGCTGGATCAGGCTTTCTGCTCAGTCTGTTCTTGGGCCCGCGGTCTCCTTTTGCTCATGGCAGTTGGTGGGTTTAGATGTGCGTTTGGTCAAGATTTCCCTCCCAGCCTGAAGGTGGATTTACTTCAGTTTTACAAACCACATACTTTGGGGCGTGAACTGTACTGATGAAAGTTGGATTTGAGAAACTAGCGGCTCCTTGGAAATGCTCGTTTCATACTTGGTAGCTGGACATTGAGGGGCAGTTTTGAATCTTGCGGTGCTGCCCCCTGCAAGCCGCCCCAAGTCCAGCAGGGCGGGGGGGGGGGCCCACGCCACGGCGTCAAGGCAGGTTCTGCAGCTTTAGGGCCAATCTCTTCCTAATGCTGCAGCTCCCTGTTCCTTGAAGGTGGAAACGGAGGGATTTGTTCAGAACTTTCGGTCCCAACCTGTGCATTGCACTGACTCAGGGGCCCACCTGATTGGAACCGCTCTGAGCCTGGGGACGAGGGGCCCAGTTCCAGCTTGTGGAGGGACCCCTTTGCCGAGGCGGAGCCCAGTGCACACCTGACCTGCTCCCCTCCAAACAGCCCCACATCCCCATTGGAGCGGGGGGGGGGCACCCCAGAGAGCCGGGCCCCACACTCATGCTACCTTCGGAGCCCCGGCTTCTGGTGTGGGGTGTGAACGGCGGCCCCCGGGGCAGGGTAAAGGGGCTTGGATTCTGGATTCTTCCAGGCCCCAGCAACCCTCTAGGATGCCTGAGTGTGTCTCTCCCCGCCCCAAGCCTGGCTCCCACCATGAGCGCCGAGCTCAACGTGCCCGCGGCCCCCGCCACGCCCGCCTGCTCTGAGCCCGGCCTCAAGGGCATGGATTATCGGGACTGGGTCCGCCGCAGCTACCTGGAGCTGGTCACCTCCAACCACCACTCGGTGCAGGCCCTGTCCTGGAGGAAGCTCTACCTGAGCAGGGCCAAGCTGAAGGCCTCCAGCCGCACCTCCGCCCTCCTCTCGGGCTTCGCCATGGTGAGTGCCATCGCGCTGGGAGACGCGGGCTGCAAAAGGCGCCTTTTGCCAAGCCAGGGTCTGCGCTGCCGGAGGACAGCGCTCTCTCGGGGCCCCCGTCGGCCTGCATGGGCCGATAGGAAGACCCGGTGCCCCAGAGGGCGAGGGGGGCTGCGGAACCCAGGGTCGACCCCGGGGCCCTCACCCAGCCTGCCACGCTCTTGTGTTCCCCAGAAGGTATTAGCTCGGCAGGGAAGTTGGCAGTGGGTAATGAAAACACAGGGCTTCCTAGAGAAGGAGACCCCGGGCCACCCCATCTTGGATGACACCCACGAGTTTGGACATCTGCGGGATTGACCGAGTTTGCTCCGTTCAGCCCCCAGGTTGGGGACGCAGATGCTCCCCGAGTGTGGCCTCGAGTGAAGAAGCAGAGCGTCTGGCCTGAGGCCCGGCCGGCCCGCCAGGCTTGCCCTGTGTGGCACCCCAAGGACAAGGGTCAGCCTGAGGCAGAGGGCGCGGGCCACACAGCGGGCCCTGTGAGGGGCCCCTCCCGTTGATTCCCGAACCCCCAGACCCACACCCCTCTAGGGAGCTGTCGGAGGGGAGGCTGCCGGGACTCCGCAGGGCAGAGCTGGCTCACGTCTGCGGCCACCCCTCCTGGGCTGTGGGCCGGAAGCGGTTTTTCCCCTTCTGTCTAAATAATTGTTTTTCCAGAGCCTAGAACCTCCGTTGTCAAGTCGGTAGTGCAGAAAAGCAGCAGCTGTCGGAGGGAGGCGTGGGGCCCACTCCCGTGACAAGGGTCTGCTCAGTGTCCTCTGGGCCACCCTTGGGAGAACGGGCCCTTCGCACGAGGGCGGGGCCGCCATCTGGGGTGAGGGCCACTACGCGGGAAGGGCCGGTGCCGGGGCGGCGTCTGTTTAAAGCAAAGGCTTATTTTTTTAGGTCCCGAGTTTAACTCCTCTAACATAGGAAAGCGTGTGGTCCCTTGCCACCCTAGCCTTGGGCTCAGAGGACTTTCTTACCATGACTTCCATCACACTAAAAAGACAAAATATTTTCTCAAGCGTGCTGCTGAGGAATATGTGTGAAAGTGTAGATGTCCCTATGAAAATTAAAGTTTGCTTTCCACACCTCAGAGTTAGAGTATTGCAGGCAATTTTTCTGGCTTATCCTTTTCTAATTTTGAGCAGTATTCAGGCTTAATGCAGGAAGACAACTTCCTTTCTGTACGGGCCCAGGTCTCGGAAATGGCTTCCTGTTTGCAGCTGCCTTTTGAAGACCCTGATCTTGCAAATGTTTAGATTTCCAAACTTGGGGAAGCTTCAGGGTGTTTACCAGCCAACAAAGTGCTCGCCGCGATTGAAGGCTTCAAAATCCTTGGTTAAAATTGGATTGGCATATGAAAGAGAGCGCAGGAAACCCGGAAAGAGGAGTGGTTGAGGCTCCCTGGCAGCCTTCGGGGGCATGACGTGGTCTTAGCACGAGGACAGTGACAGTGACACCGAGACGCTGGGACAGGAATACCGGGTCAGCCGGGTGGCGGCGGCGGCCGGGAGTGCTGTCCTTCATGTGGCAGTGGTAGCCACTCTCTGTCATCACCCATCCATTTCTTCAGCACTTAGGGAGACTCCCCTCTGTACCAGCTTCCCTGAGCACTTTGGGGGTGCATCTCAAAAGCCACGCTGGGTCCCTGCCTGCTGACAACATCGCCCCTCAGGAGAGCTGTAGACCCACCCATAACGGGGAAACAGGGATGCACGCAAGCCCCGGATGGCCAGGCTGGCGCGCAGGGTGCCGGCCAGCCTGGGGAGGGCTGCGTGGTTAGACAACGTGGCCCTCTCGCCTGCAGAGCCGCCTGGGGAAGCCAGGGCCAGGCGGGGCCACGGAGGGGAGTTCCTCAGTGTGTGACCTTCGCGGGATAGGGGCAGGGGCCGGGGGGACCGTGGACGGGGGACACGGGCGGTTTGCCAGGAGCAAGCCCCTCTTGCTGTTATGCATTCCCCAGTTAGAGCTGTCCAGCCGTTCGTCTGTCCAGCGACAAGCGCTTAAGCCAACCCGTAAGCTGCTCCTGCATGTTTGTCCTTCCCCAGCACAGACAGCCAGTACGCCCAGGCACCCTGGCAAAACCTCCACGTAAACACACGAAAAACGGCCTTTTAGCCTTTTCTCCTCAGGAGGCAGAACAAAACTGCTTTCCTTGTATGCCCCACCCCCACGCCTCCACACACAGTCTTCAGCTCTTATCTCAGTGCTCTGCGGTTTACGACATCCTTTTGTTGGCTCCATATCCTCCGTGGTAACAAGAATCTAAGAGTCTATCTTCGGTCACGTGGACACTGAAAAAAAGACCACCCCTCAGCCCAGTCTTGTGACTGCTGTCTTATTTAATGGCCCCAGCAATAACCACTGCCGAATTAGTTGCCATCCAGCTTGTGGTCTACTAGGGCTGTCATATCTTCCTTTTACCTACCATTTCCTGAAGACAGGGGGTGAGGTGGCTTGCTCTAAGAGGCGGTACTTGTTCGAGGGAGTTGTGAAATCTTTCTTGTAGATTTTTTACAACAGGGATGGCTCAGATCTAGAATATAAACCGTGGAAAAATGGGAAAGCCTCCCTCTGGCTTCTCTCTGCATTCCCACCCCACCCCCACGCCCCCACCCCTAGTCTGGTTTCTTAACCTCAGGTGTCAGGGAAGAGGTCCTTGTTGCTTCTTGGTGGAATGAGCCCTGGACTGGAGCCTCCCCTGGGAAGGCAGGGGCATGGGAAGCCATCTTGAAAGGACCGGGGGTGGCCGTGGGGGAGGCGTGGGAGGGCCCGTGCCTGTCTGCAGTGTGGCCGCACCTCAGGGTGCGGGGTAGGCAGGGCCCCAACTCACTGGCCATGGAGATAAGAGGGACTCCTGGTGCCCTCTGTAGGAGTTGGGTTTTTCCTTCCATTTTAAAATACTCTTTCCTCATCAAAGTGTAATACTGTGCACATAGTTTGCAAATTAAGGAGCCACTAGCTCGGCCAGCGGCTGCTTCCAGCATTCCGCCTCTATGCCATGCTCAGACTGCTTGTTTCGTTTTTTTTTCCCCCAAAGATTTATTTTATTTCCGCCCTCCCCCCCCGGCCCCCCGTTGTCTGCTGTCTGTGTCCATTCGCCGTGTGTTCTTTTGTGTCCGCTTGCATTATCCGGAGGCACTGGGAAACTGCGTCTCTTTTTTGTTGCGTCATCTTGCTGCGTCAGCTCTCCATGTGTGCAGCGCCACTCCTGGGCGGGCTGTGCTTTTTTCACGCGGGGCGGCTCTCCTTGCAGGGTGCACTCCTTGCACATGGGGCACCCCTACGTGGTGGCGCCCTGCGTGGCACGGCCCTCCTTGTGCTCATCAGCACTGTGCATGGGCCAGCTCACCACACGCGTCAGGAGGCCCTGGGGGTCAAACCCTGGACCCTCTATATGGTAGGCGGCCGCTCTATCAGTTGAACCACATCCGCTTCCCAGCTTGTTTCTTGATTGGTTAATTTTCGACATACTCTGTGGGCATCCTGCAGTGGTGGTTGATGATTCGGCTCACTTTTTCCTGCCCAGCCCCCTTCCCACAATTTCCCCTCCTCACCCCACCTTCATTTATCTACCCCTTCCTGTGCCTTCGGAGGTGGGCTTTGCTCTTTGGGCTCAGCCGGGTGGTGGGAGGCCACCAGCTGTGCAGCGTGGAGTCTGCGTCCCAGCAGAGCTCCACCCTTCACCCTTCTCACTTTTGGGAAGGCCTGTTTTTACTCTTTTGAAAAACCATAGTTGTTTTGCAGCTAAGTTCCATTTCAGCGTAGCTCTGACGCGAAACAGCAAATTCTCCCGCTGCCGGACACGTTCCCGGGGAAAGGGGGCTTCTGCCCTGCGTGGCAGTGAGGTCCCCCCGCAGGCACCCCGCCCGCCCCGCCCCGCGTGTCTTCACCCTCTCCTGCGCTTCTTAGCCTCGTCCGCAGCGAGCTCTTTAGGCAGGTAGAACAAAGGCAGGCGGGAAGGGCCGCAGCACGCTCTCTGCCTCGCAGGTGGCCATGGTGGAGGTGCAGCTGGAGACGCAGTACCAGTACCCGCGGCCGCTGCTCATCGCCTTCAGCGCCTGCACCACCGTGCTGGTGGCCGTGCACCTCTTCGCGCTGCTCATCAGCACCTGCATCCTGCCCAACGTGGAGGCCGTGAGCAACATCCACAACCTCAACTCCATCAGCGAGTCGCCGCACGAGCGCATGCACCCCTACATCGAGCTGGCGTGGGGCTTCTCCACGGTGCTGGGCATCCTGCTCTTCCTGGCCGAGGTGGTCCTGCTCTGCTGGATCAAGTTCCTCCCGGTGGACGCGCGGCCCCAGCCCGGCCCCCCGCCCGGGCCCGGCGGCCACACGGGCTGGCAGGCCGCCCTGGTGTCCACCATCATCATGGTGCCCGTGGGCCTCATCTTCGTGGTCTTCACCGTCCACTTCTACCGCTCGCTGGTGCGCCACAAGACGGAGCGCCACAACCGCGAGATCGAGGAGCTGCACAAGCTCAAGGTGCAGCTGGACGGCCACGAGCGCAGCCTGCAGGTCGTGTGAGGGCCGCCCCCGGGGACGGACGCGCGCCGGGCCCGGGAGCCGGACGGCCCGGCCGGGGGTCAGCAGGGCTGCCGCGGACACCGCCGAGTAGTGAAGGCCCAATGGCCTCTGGAAAATCCCCCTTCCGGAAGTGGCGGCCTTTGGTTAAACAAGAGACCCTGTTGCCGAGAGCTCGGGAGGGGAGCGGTGGACTCTGGCCCTGGAATTTCCTGAGTTGGAGATATGCCCCTTGTGTCGAGGAAAGAGAAGGGTGTCCGAGAGGGGGGTGCCCGCTGTGCGTTGCTGGGGAGCGTTGGGGCAGCTGAGGATGCTTAAGGGGACCTGCCCCTCAACCTGTGGTCAAGGGTGCTCTCAGAGACGTGGAGTGCGGCCAGCGGGTACAGGGACATCAGAGAAGGGACTGCCCTGAAGACCGGATGGGCACCTCCAGTGGTGCCACATCGCTGTGACAGGACAGGGGCTGCGACATCGGGCTGGAGCTGGGGGGACAAGGGATTACCCCTTGGCTTGGGGGACCTGGCCTGGGGCGGGGAGGCAGGAGCCCGGGGTCACGCTCCGCTCAGCAGCCTGTGGGGGGTGTGGCCCTGGGGAGGGCGGGGGAGGTAAAGCTGTGGGTGTCCCATGCGAGACGCCCCGGTCAGGAGGCTGAGCTCATCGAGGGGTGCCCTGAAGCCCAGGAGGTTCCGGTTCTTTTTATTCCCAGCCAGCCTGGGGTCCAGTGAGGCCACCAGGTTGGGGACAGGGCGTGGAGCGTAGAGGCCTCCCCTAGGCCACAGAATGGCCCCTGAGCCCGAGCTAGCTGCCCCTCACGCTGTGCCCGCAGAGGGCCAGCTCCCTGCCACCCGGGCCCCAGCCTCCGAGCAGGGTGGTCTGGCGGAGGCAGCCTGAAGGTCTTCCATCGAGACAGCGCCTCCGCCGGGCCGGCCTGCAGTGACAGGGTCGGGAGCCAAATGCAGACACCAGGTACCTCAGCAGCGACGGCAAGCCACCCACGGTGCTCCCCCGCCTCAGCTGGACACGGGGCCTGGCTCACCCCTTTACACGGCCGTGCGCAGCGTGGGTTCTGGGGTCTCAGTAAGGGCAGCTGGGAGGCTTAGAGCCAGGTCCTGGGGCGGTGTACATACTCGCGACAATGCCAGCCTCCCCGCACGCCTCCACGCCCTGCTGCTTCCACAAGCACGGGTACCTCTCCCACTGCGACCTGGAGAGGGAGCCTTTTGCTTTTATAGTCACTGGACTCCTTGTTGCTGATCTCATCTCTTGTGACAGCTTACTATTTCTGTAGGGTCTGGGTTGTCTGTGCTGTGAAATCTGGTGGGAGCTGATGGAAGATTCTGGTGGGAATGTGACAGCGGGTTGGGAATGCACCTCTGAGGTTGAGGCCTCTGGGGAGATGTGCCGCGAAGCATCGATGCAGGCCGTGACCCTTCTGGAGTACCCTGGACCTCTCACGCCGGGCTGGCCGAGAGCTCTGGCATCTTCCGAAGGACGCGTCCACCTCCCCTCCAGACACCCCTCCTGGGACCCGCCTGCCATCACCCATCACATCTGTACTTCCCTGAAGCCCTCCTGGAAAAGCTCTTCTGGTTTAATTTTTTTGCAAAGGCATTTCAGCGCCCCGCCAAGACGGCTGCTTTGTGTCCTGACAGGAAGAGAGGCCCCTGGCTCTTCTGAATGAGTGGCTCCCCACAGCCAGGAGGGGACAGCAGGCCCTTTCTCTGGCTTGAGCCTTTTGAGGGGGGCCATGCTGGGCCTCATCCTGCTCCCCAAAGCTGGGAGGCACACGCCCCAGCTCCAGGCCGGCCATTCCGCCTGCTCTGTGTGTGGGATGCCTGGCCTGGCGGCATCAGGGTAGAATGAGGCGGACCTACTGACGGAGCTTCCTGTAGGGAAGGTGGCACAGAGCGTATCGTGTGTGTGTGTGTGTGTGTGTGTGTGTGTGTGTGTGTGTGTGTGTGTGGTAACATCTATACAACGTGACAGTTCTGATTATAACCACATTCTGCTGTGCCATCACCACAATTTCTCCATCACCCCAAACCATGTTGGCACGCCATCTGGGAGAATAGTGTACTTGTTCTCTTTCACCCAGAGCACTCTCCCAGCTCTGGCGGGCCTAGTTCCCCGAGGTCAGGGGCAGCCAGGGTGCCTGTGGAGCAGTGGCCAGGAGGGGGCGCTCAGGGCAGCCCCAGCGCTTGTCGGGAGGCAGGCTCAGGTATTGGGAGCAGCTTGGGGAAGGGGGAAAGCAAACTGCAGCCTGGAAACGGGGTCTCTGGGGCTTTCGCCTCATTGTGCAGCCTTCGTGGGAGGGCTGCGGGCCTGCAGCAGCGGGGGCCTGCTTTCCCACGAGCGGGGCCTTCCGGTGCGCAGGAAACAGTCTCACAAGGAACGTCATCTCCATTTAGCACCTGAGAGAAGTTTCAAACTCAAGTTTGAACTTGAGTCTTAGGAACTGAGAAGGAAGAATGTAGGCCAGCGTCTTCTAGGAAGGTCTGCTGAGGACAAAGCCACCTAAGCCTGAGTGGGCCGCGGTTCACCTGCAGAGCCGTCGCCCGGCTTGCGCTGATTATTTATGCATGGGCACTGTGTAGCTCGGCGCTGTCCTGTGTATGCACTTTTCAAATGACTGCCCTGAACTGATCTGAATAAACAGCTGATGCTTTTGAAAGCTGTTGAGTGCTGTGGAGGGAGGTGCCAGGGGAAGCCCCGACCCTTCCCCATGTCAGTGGCACGGGCGACCCTGCATCCTGCATGACAGGTCCCTTCTCCCGAGGCCCCACCCACCACCTCCTCGCCGCTGGTCACTGGCTGCGCGGCCCTGACAGGCTTCCTGGGTGAGCGGAGGGCCATGGGCTCTGGAATGCAGCCGGGGCCCAGAGCAGAGGGTGCTGCTCAGCCGTAAGCACCTCTGCCAGCGGCTTCCCTTCCCAAGCTGGGCTGTTCCCGGAAACAGGAAGGGGCAGCCCCCAGTGTGTGGCTGAGCTCCAGCCCACCTGGATATGGACAGGTTGAAGGTCCCCCAACGGTCCAGGAGGAAGGGGCCACTGAGGCTGTGGTCCCCCGGGCCTCCAACGCCAGGTGCCTGTGCTCCAGGCCAGCACCCGCCATCCAGCCAGGCCGTGGGGTCACGCAGACCCTCCCACGGCGCTGTATGGAAAGGGAGGGGAAGCCTGTGTCCCCCCAACCCAGAGCCTTTCTCATCAGCCCACGCCCAGAGAAAGGACTGCCTGGGGCCATGGGGTGGCAGGAAGAAGGGCTGGGGTCTACAGAGACCCTGTGCCAGCAGGCCCGCTGTTTCCCAGCCCTCCACAAGAGAACATGTGAAGGGGAGGAGGGGGCTGAAGTTCCCTCAAAGGGAAAAACAGAGAAAAAACAAGAAACACCAGCACTGTTCCCCACTGCCAATCAGGCAGGGCAGGCACGTCCCCGTTGGCTCTGTGGACCACTTCTGAGCCCCCGCAGGACCCAGCTTCCACCTGGCAGGTGGGCTGAGAGAAGGCTCTCCTCGACTCAGACGCCCCTAGCAGGTGGAGTGGGGGACCCAGAGAGCTGGCACTGAGCTCAGAGGCTCCCTGCTGGCCGTTCAGAGCCCGTTAAACCCTCTTTCCCGCTGTCTGCCCACTGGGCCTCCACGATGGCTGTGGGGCACGGTACAGGCAGGGGCGGTCCCAGATGACGCGCCTTGGACTGTGCTCGGCCCCCGTCCCGGGTCAGACTGGCCCGGGCCTCTGCCCACCACTCAGAACAAACAAGCAGCACCCCGATGCCAAATGTCTTTCCACGTCGAGGCAGGGGTAGGACTGTCAGCTGGGTCACCCCTTAACTCACTCCGGACTCAGACACTGTGGGCAGCGGCCCTGAGGGCACGCTGCTGCATCTGGGGGTCACCGTGGGCGTGTGCCTTCTTAGTCTGTATCAGAGCATCAGAATGGACCAACCAGTCTGCACGAAATATGGTCACTGCTTACGGAAAGTGTCCTGAGTGGACGCGTGAATGGCCACCTAAAACACACCCCTCAGGTGTGGCCACAGGGACCCAGCCGTTCATCCGAGCAGGAGCGGAGCTGCGCTTGGCACTTCCCAGCCCCCAGCCTGCTGGTCTCCGCTGGGGGACAAACTCAGCTCTCGGTGTCACCAACCCAACCAGCAGGGAGTGGAACATTCCTGGTGAGCAGGAAGGGCCAGCTGCCAAATGTTCAGCAAGCACTGGGCCATACTGGGCCAAACAGGCTGCTTTGCAGAATGGCTGCCGTGCGCTCTGCTGTGCCCTCTCCCAGAGAGGACGTGGTGCGGAGCATTTCCCAGACGTGCAGTTCCCACGCAGTCCCTTGCTGGGAGCGCATCTTGCAGGCTCCACCCAGGAGCAGGGTGCTGGGTGGCCCCGCCTGTCGGGCAGCCTCCTCACGGTCCCCTGGAGCAGACCACTAGGGCTCTCTGTTGCTCAGGTATAGCAGGGATCAGCTGGACTTGCCCTTGAATGCCAGTGGGCCCAGAGACAGCGAGTCACGCTGGGAGGGACCTGCATGGAGGTCCCAACAACTGGCAAAGCCCCCCCCATCCTCATGCTCCGAGTGAGCTGAGCCAGGGAACGATGGGGCAGACGGGGAGCCCAGCCTCTCCACCCTCCATGCGGCAGCTGGGCCCCGTGCCCACCCGAAACCTCGGCGGCCTCCCCACTGGGTTCTCCAGCCTAGCCTGTGGCTCGGTAGCTGGGATGCTGCCAGCAGATGGTGCTAGCAGACAGAGCAGGGCGCCAGCAGCGCCGCCGGCGTCTAAGAGTCTGTGGAGACCAGCGGCTGCCGTGAACCTGACGCACACTGGGCGCGGCCTAGATCCCCGAGTCTGGCTCTCAGCACGTGGCGGGGTAGCCGAGTGTTTGGTCTGCAGCCCCGGCTGATCTGTATAAACAGCAGAGCGAGCTGGCCACAGAGGCCTCGGGCACACTGCCGTCTCCCCGTGCCTCACCTGGCCACAGGTGTACCGGGCAGCGCCCTGTCCAGGTAAGCACCCCGAAAAAGTGAAAACTCGCAGTGGTCCTGTCTGTTGTAAACCCATTTTCTTTATTTTTCCTTCCACTTTTTAGCAGCGTTTGGGGAGTGGTGTGGGGTACCAGATTCTCAGACGATTGTCTTCACTGCATCCCTACCCCATGGGGTCGAGCAGTGACAAAGGTTGCGCCTTCTCGAAAGCTCTCACCAGACTCTGAAGTCTGAAATAACAGTTAACTTCAAATCTTCCACCAATTCCATTTTCAAATCAACACGCTCCCCAAATGAAGGAGGGCAGGGGATGGAAAAGGGGGAACCCCACTAAGTGAGACGGACAAAGGAGAGGACCAGTTTTAAACGGTACGAAAATTTTTAAGCTCCAATTATTCCACTCTGCCAAAAGTGACAGACTAAATAAGCAAAACGGAAGTGACCGTGGTGCAAGTCAAAGCGGTCGGAGCGGAGGCGCGTTCCCATCACAGCCAGCGCGCTGGCAGGGCTCACGCTGCACGTGGCTTCAGGATGCCAAGCGGCTTTCTCACAAAACCCGTCAGCTGGGAGAACAGGCCCTTGCACTGGGCTCCCCGCTCCAGTCCTGGCAAATGGCCGAGCCGGGGAGGCCGCTCACACAGGTCTCCCTTGAAAGGAGAGGGCGATCTGCAGGAGCTGCTGCCCCAGTTCCTGCTGCCTCCCCCCAGAAGAGAACTCGGCCGACAGCTCTCTGAAGGTGGCGCAGACGCGGCGGGCCGCGATGTGCCTGCGGTGGATGGCGTGCTGCCACTCGTGCCGGGCGGCTCCGGTGAGCACGAGCAGGGAGCGGCGGGGCACGGGGATGGCCACCTCCACCTCCCGGCACAGGACGGACCTGCTGAATGCCATCACGCCCCCCACCAAGGCCTCCGCAGACCCCGAGGGGGCGGAGCAGAGCAGCAGGCAGCCGGACGCCTCCCGGGACATGGACAGCACGGTGGAGGAGAGGAGGTTGAGGCTCACCAGCCGCTCCCCCCACAGCCACGAGTCGTCCAGGTGGGGGTCGATGGCAGAGCCCCGCTCGGGGCAGTAGTCCAGGTTACACTGCTCGACAGGCCGGAAGTCCTCCAGGCCGGGGTAGAGGCCCATCCTCCGTACTGTCTCCTGGCTAAAGCTGGGGAGGCCTGTGAAGTCGGCAATCTTGAGCTTCTGTTTCCGAAAGTTGACTTTGGGGCCATAGTCCTGAAGGATGAGAAAAGGAGGTGGAGAGGTGTTTGAGTTTCCAGAAACGTCTATCCCCAACTAGGTCTGAAGAAATCCCTCACTGAGTCAGACAAGCAAAACTCCCTGACCACGGTCTGACCTTCCGCAGGAGAGGCAGGCGGCCAGCATCAGGTGGTGGTAGATGCAAAGGAGAAAAACAAGGCAGGACAAGGGATCTGAAGAATCAGCGGGGATGTCTTAGCTTAGGTACCCCAGAAAGCAGGGCTAGAGAAAATAGGCCTGTGTGCAGGTGGTTTATTCCAGGACACGAGCCCAAGGAGTGGGGATCTGGGAAGGGAGAACGGGGAGGGAGGGAAGGCCACCCCAAGCAGCTTTCCCAAGCTGGTCAACACAAGTCAGCTGAGATGCAAAGCCATTGGCTGGGGATTAGATGTAGCCCAGTGGCTGAGTGCCTGCTCTTCACATAGGAAATCCTGGGTTCAATCCCCAGCGCTGCCTTAAAAAATAAAATGAAAACATTAGCGGGGGGCGCCTAGATGACAGCAGAGTAAGGAGGCCCTGGCGTCCGCTCCTGCTACGGGGCACTCAGTAACCACCAGACCTAAAGCACCTGTCTAGGGGCCCCAGGAGACCAGAAGAGCGTCCTGCAGCATCCCTGAAGGAACGGAAGAAGACTGCCCACCTGCAGAGAGGATTTGTGAGTAGAGCCCTCCACGCCACAGAGGTCAGTGCCCATGGCACGAGCCGCCTCAGGAGCCGTTCCGTGGCTGGAGTTGGAAGCTCCATTTCCCCTAAACAGTGGAGGAAGAGAGAGTTGTCCACCGACCTTAGCTACTAACTAGTGGACTCAGCTGGCTAAAGTATAATCCTAGGAACAGCTAGGGTCTGAGCCTGTCGAAGTGGAAAAGAGTCCGGGAGCCACCATTTTGACTCTGCCCCTGGCATGAGGGGAAGCCTGGCTGACTGAAATCCAGTGAAGTTAGGGACGAGCTTCTTTCCACCAAAATCAGACTGCAGCCCCAGCCTAGGCCCCAGTCCCACCTCCAGCAGGGACCTGCACCAGGCAGGCACTCCAGGCAACAATTGCACTCTGCTGGTACAGAATGAATAGTTGGTCACCTGGGGCTGCATCCCTGCATCCCAATAGGATCGGATGGGTGCTGGGTATCCGCAGCCTCTCCAGGCAATGGCAGGAGTTTTCAGCCCACACCAACTGGCTTTGCCAAGTGCCTTCGAGTCCATCCCAACCTCTGTCCCCCCATAGGATAGCAGGGGGCTGGGGTTCCCCCAGTCTCTCAGGGCAACTGCAGGTGCTTTTGACCTGCACAAACCTGACCTTTGGGCCCCTGAGGCTCCACCCTCATCCCCAATAGGAAAAAAGAGGGACTGGGCTTGCCCAGCCTCTTGGAGTAACTGCGGTGCTTTTGGCCCACACAGCTTGACTATTTGGTACTTGTGAATCCACCCTCACCCCCCAAAAGCAAAGGAGGGGCTGGTGTTTCCATAGACTTTCCAGGCAACGGCAGACACCTTTGGCCTGCATGGACTGGACTGTTGATGCTTACGGATCCACCCCCACCCCAAAAGCATAGGAGAGGTCTCCTGTCTTCACAGCCTCTCTGGACAACAGTGGGTGCTTTTGGCCTACGGGGACTGAACTGTTGGGTGCCTGTGGCTCCAACCCCATACCCTAATAGGATAGGAGGGGGCTGATGTTTGTTTCCCCAGTGTCCATAGGCAACGAGAGGTGTTCTGGGCCTAAAGAACTGAACTTTTGGGCACCCATAGAACCTCTAGAACCTCCCCCACCACTCAATAGTATAGGACGGGGGTGTTTCCTCAGGCTCTCCAGGCAATGGCAAGCACTTTCAGCTGTTGAGTGTTGGTGGCTCCGTTCCCACCCCCTAAAGGACAGAAGAGACAGTACTCCCTCAGCCTCTCAGGGCAACTGAAGGTGTATTCGGCCCACATGGATTAGACCGTTGGGCACTCCAGAGGGTGCACTCCCACCCCCAGCAGGGAGGGAGGGTCTGGTGCTACGTCAGTTTACCCGGGCAACTGTGGTCATTTTGGAACCACATGGCATAAATGGCTGCCCACAACTATAGCTCCATCCCCACGCAAGGTAGGGGAGGAAAGGGTGTGAAGCTCCATCAGTGTCTCTGGGAAACTACAGATAAGTCTCGGCCTGCCCGACTTGGATTATGATACATGGCTACAGCTCTGTCCCTACCTGACAGAGGAGAAAGGTGGGAGAAGCTTCATCCATTCCTGGGGCAACATGGGCAGCTTCAGCCTGCATAGCTTACAGCACCAACTACATCCTTGGCTCCTATTACACAACCAGCAAGGGAGAAGAGACAAGAAAGTCCTAAACTAAAGGGAGAAACTGCACCCAGAATAAATACATCTAGCAAGCAAGATGCGAAAACACCAGCAAAAAAATTACAATCCACACCAAGAAACAGGAAGATATGGCCCAGTTTAAGGAACAGTATAAGCGTACAGATGACATAAAGGAGTTGAGACATCTAATCATGGATGTTCAAACAAATCTCAATAAAATCAATGAAATGACTAAAGATATAAAGGATATTAAGACGACACTGGAGGAACAAAGAAGAATTTGAAAGCATACATAGAAAAAGAGCGGACCTCATGGGAATGAAAGGTGTAATAAATGAATTTTAAAATACACTGGAAAACCCTTTATAAAAGTCAAAAGACAAAAACAACAACAACAACAAAACAAAATCCCTTATAAAAGCCAAAAAAATACACTGGAAGCATATAACAGCAGATTTGTGGAAGTAGAAGAAAGGATTGGTGAGCTCGAAGACATGGCCTCTGAAAGTGAACATACAAAGGAACAGATGAAGAAAAGAATGGAAAGAATTGAACAGGGTCTCAGGAAACTAAATGACAGCAACAGACAGGCAAACATATGTGTCATAGGTGTCCCAGAAGGAGAAGAGAAGGGAAAATGGGGCAGAAGGAATATTTGGATAAATATGGTGGAAAATTTCCCAACCCTACTGAAGGACACAGATATCTATATCCAAGAAGCACAATGTACTTCCATCCAAATAAATCCGAATAGAACAACTCCAAGACAAATACTAGTCAGAATGTGAAATACGAAAGACAAAGAGAGAATTCTGAGAGCAGCAAGAGAAAAGCAATGCATAACATATAAGGGATACCTAATAAGATTAGGTGCCGATTTCTCATCAGAAACCATGGAGGCAAGAAGGCAGTGGTATAATATATTTAAGATACTGCAAGAGAAAAACTGCCAGCCAAGAATTTTATATCTGGTAAGATTATCTTTCAAAAATGAGGGTGAGATTAGAATATTCACAGATAAACAGAAACTGAGAGAGTTTTTAACAAAAAGACCAGCTTTGCAGGAAATACTAAAGGAAGTGTCACAGCCTGAAAAGAAAAGACAGGAGAGAGATGCTTGGAAGAGAGTCTAAAAATGACAGTATCAGAAACAAAAAGTAAAAGTGTTAAAAGAGTGGAGAAAATAAAATGACAGATAAAATGCAAATATCAAAATGGATGAAATAAGAACTGCCTTACAGTAATAACATTGAATGTTAATGAATTAAACTCCCCAATCAAAAGACACAAACTGGTGGAATGGATAAGAAAATATGAGCCATCTATATGCTTTCTGCAAGAGACTCACCTTAGACCCAAGGTTACCAATAGATTGAAAGTGAAAGGTTGGAAAAAGATATTCCATGCATGTAGTAACCAAAAAAAGCTGGGGTAGCTATACTTATATCAGATGATATAGGCTTTAAAAGCAAAACTGCTATTAAAGACAAGGAAGGACAATACACATTAATAAAAGGGATGACTCACCAGGAAGAAATAACAATCATAAATGTATATGCACCTAACCAGGATGCCCCAAGATACATGAGGCAAATGCTGGCAAAACTGAACGGAGAGATAGACATCTCTACAAAAATAGTTGGAGACTTCAATACACCACTCTCAGCACTGGATAGAACATCTGGGCAGAGAATCAATAAAGAAACAGAGAGTTTGAATAATATGATAAATGGACTAAACCTAATAGACATATACATAACACTTCAAATCAGAACAGCAGGATATACATTCTCTTCAAGTGCTTATGGATATTTCTCCAGGATAGATCATATGTTGGGTCACAAAGTAGATCTCAATAAATTCAACAAGATAGATAGTTTTTTAAAAATTAGTATATATTCTATTTCTAAACTTTAAACCTGTCAATACTATTTCATTTTCCTATTAATTGAATTTGGCAACATATTAGGCTTCATTTTTGAAGAAGTTTTGGATCTCAGCAGGGTTCAACTATGGCAGGGAGGAGAACTGGTATGGGGTGTCATTGATGGGGGATGCATGGGTGGGAGGGAGTTCTCCAGGGCATGCATATATGGTATACAGATATGTTCTGATGTTCATTGGGTATTGTCATAGTGGATAGAGTTACACAGGACAACTGAGGGAGTGCTGAGTTCCCATCCTGAGGAGTTCTGTTGCATTCCCCAATGGAACAGCAACAATCCCCCAAGTGCAAGGGCAAAGACCAGTGAAGAAGGATGGTCCAATGATGGGCCCTTGATATTGATGACTATGCTTATAAGCCTGCTGTGCTTGAAATTTCAACTAGGCCTAGAGTTGCAGAGTGCCTAAGAGTTACCTCCTGAGAGCCTCCATGTTGCTCAAATGTGGCCACTCTCTATGCCAAAGTCAGCATGTAAATGCATTACCTTCTCCCCAGTGTGGGACGTGACTCCTGAGGATGAGCCTCCCTGGCACCGAGGAATTACTACCGTTACCAGCTGGTGATGCAACTAGAAAAAGACCTTGAATAAAAGTGGGTAATGGTAAAGACAAATGAGTTTACATGGCTAAGAGATTACAAAATGAGTCAGGAGGTCATCAGATGGGTTGCTCTTACATACATCTCAGCAGGATCCCAGAGACAGTCAAAGTAGATACAACCCCAGGTACTGGTGCTCCTGAGGGCTATGGAGAACATAGGTTCTATAGTTCTCTGTAGTTCATTGCCTTGCCAGTGGGCCCCACTTAGGAATTTGTGCTCCTGATTGTGATGGGGTTGGACTCAGATGTGACCTCTCTACACATGCCTCTTCTGTCACTTTTACTGAACCTGTGATTGGCGCTGGGATTTATATATGCTCAGGAGACTTGAATCTCTGGATTGTCCACATGCCAGCTGGGCCCTGAGCCTTAGCAGAGTTGCAACACCTACTCTCCGGTTTGTTCGATGTACCCAAGTCAGCTGATGGGAGGTGAGAATGATCAACCACCACACCAGGGAACCAAGAGTGTCTACAACTACAAGCAGGAGAACTGCATCCATCAGCCATATGGAATCTAAGCCCCCTCTCAATTTAGAAGTGGAGTAGACATTGCCATCCGAGGGTCCACAGGATGGAGGCATATAATATAGATTGGAGTGGATTTGCTGGTGTTCTACTATAGAACTGGTATGACTCTAGCAATGGAAGAAATTATGTCATTGATGTGGAGATGGAGGCCATGGGAGTTGCTGAGGGCAGGGAGAGGGAGGAAGAGGTATGATATGGAGCATTTTTGGGACTTGGAGTTATCCTGAATGATATTGCAGGGACAGATGCAGGACATTGTATATCCTGCCATAACCCACTGGATGGACTCGGGGAGAGTGTGAACTACAATGTACACTATGGTCCATGCAGTGTGACAGTGCTCCAGGGTGTATTCACCAAATGCAATGAATGTGCCTCACTGATGAAAGGGGATGTTGATGTGGGAGGAGTGGGGGTGGGTTGGGGAGTGGAGAGGGGTATAAAACCTCTTATGTTATTTAACATAGCGTTTTGTGTGGTCTTTAAAAAAACAAAAACAAAAAAGAAATTTAACATTGAAAAAAATTCAACAAGATAGAAATTATACAAAGCACTTTCTCTGATCATAATGGAATAAAGTTGGACATGAACAAGAGGCAGAAAAAGGGAAATTTTACATATATATGGAGATCAAACAACACACTCTTAAATAAGCAGCTGGTCAAAGAAGAAATTTCAAGAGAAATCAATAAATATCTCTAAATGAATGAAAATGAGAACACAACATATCAGAACCTATAGGATGCAGTGAAGGCAGGGTTGAGAGGAAAATTTATAGCCCTCAATGCTTACATTAAAAAAGAAGAGCTAAAAGCAATGACCTAACTACACAGCTGGAGGAACTAGAAAAAGAACAGCAAACTAATCCCAAAGCAAATAGGAGGAATGAAATAACAAAGATCAGAGCAGAAATAAATTTAATTGAGAACAAAAAAAGAATACAGAAAATCAACAAAACCAAAAGTTGGTTCTTTGAAAAGATTAATAAAATCAACAAACCCTTAGCTAGACTGAATAAGAACAAAAGAGAGAAGATGCAAATAAATGAAATAGAAAATGAAAATGGGAAAATTACTACTGACCCCAGAGAAATAAGAGAGATCATAAGGACACTATGAACAACTTTATGCCAAAAAACTAGACAATGCAGATGAAATGGAAAAATTCCTAGGAATGTACAAACAACCTATACTGACCCTAGAAGAAAGAGAAGACCTCAATAAACCAATCACAAGTAAAGAGATTGAAAAGCCATCAAACAGCTCCCCAAAATGAAAAGCCCAGGACCAGATGGTTTCAAAGGTGAGTAACACCAATCTTGTTCAAGCTCTTCCAAAAAACTGAACAAGAAGGAACACTACCAAACTCATTCTATGAAGCCATTATCATCCTAATATCAAAGCCAGATAAAGATATTATGAAAAAAGAAAATTACAGACCCATTTCTCTAATGAATACAGATGCAAAAATCCTCAATAAGATACTTGCTAATCGAATCCAACAACACATTAAAATAATTATTCATCATGATTAAGTGGGTTTCACACCAAGCATGCAAGGGTGGTTCAATGTAAGAAAATCAGCTTAATACACCACATTAATAAATTAAGAAGAAAAATCACAAGAGCTTATTGATGTATGCAGAAAAGGCATTGACAAAATACAGCATCCTTTCTTGATAAAAGTACTACAAAAGATAGGAATTGAAGGATACTTTCTCAATATGATAAAGGCCATATATGAAAAACCCATAGCTAATGTTATACTCAATGGTGAAAGACTGAAAGCTTTCTTGTTGAGATCAGGAACAAGACAAGGATGCCCACTGTCACCACTGTTGTTCAATATAGTGCTAGAGGTTCTAGCTAGAGCAATTAGGCAAGAAAAGGAAATAAAAGGCATCCAAATCAGAAAGGAAGAAGTAAAACATTCACTATTCACAGATGATATGATTCTATATCTAGAAAGTCCCCAAAAGCTTAAAACAAAGCTGCCAGAGCTAATAAATGAGTTCAGTACAGTGTCAGGATACAAGATTAGTACGTAAAATCAATGGTGTTTCTCTACACAAGTAACGAGCAATCTGAGGAGTATGTCAGGAAAAAAATTCTATTTATCATAGCAACTAAAAGAATCAAATATTTAGGAATAAACTTAACCAAGGATGTAAAGCACTTTTATTCAGAAAAGTATAACACATTGCTAAAAGAAACTAAAAAAGACCTAAATAATTGGAAGAACATTCCATGCTCATGGATTGGAAGATTAAATATCATTAAGATGTCAGTTCTACCCAAATTGATGTACAGATTCAGTGTAATCCCAACACAAATTCCACCAGCATTTTTTAAATAAATGGAAAACACAATATCAAGTTTATCTGCAAGGGCAAGAGGCCCAAATAGCCAGTAACATCTTAAAGAGGAAAAGTGAAGTTGGAGGATTCTCACTTCCAGACTTTAAATCACATTACTTAGCTACAGTGGTAAAGACAGCATGGTACTGGCATAAAGACAGACACATAGACCAATGGAACCGAACTGATGGTTCAGAAACTGACCCTCACATCTATGGCCAAGTGATTTTTGACAAGCCTGTCAAATCCACCCAGCTGGGACAGAACAGTCTATTCAACAAATGGTGCTGGGAGAACTGGAAATCCATAACCAAAAGAAAGAAAGAAGACCCTTATCTCACACCTTATATAAAAATTAACTCAAAATGGATCAAAGACCTAAATATAAAGCAAGTACCATAAAGTTCCTAGAAGAAAATGTAGGGTAACATCTTCAAGACCTGGCAGTAGAAGGTCGATTCTTAAACCTTACAACAAAAGCATGAGCCATGAAAGAAAACATGGATACATGGGACTCCTCAAACAAACACTTTGGTGATTCAAAGGACTTCATCAAGAAGGTGAAAAGGCAGCCCACTCAATGGGAGAAAATATTTGGAAACCACATATCCAATAAGGGTCTGATTTCCATTCTACACAACTCAACAATAAAAGAGCAAGCAATCCAATTTTAAAATGGGCAAAAGATTTAAATAGACTTTCTCCAAAGAGGAAATACAAATGGCCAAAAAGCACATGAAAAAATGTTCCCTTTCACTAGCTATTAGGGAAATGGAAATCAAAACAATTATGAGATATCATCTAACACCACATAGAATGGTCATTATTAAAAAACAAAAAAAACTACAAGTGCTGGAGAGGATGTGGAAAAACATGAACAATCCTTCACTGTTGGAGGGATTGTAAAATGGTACAACTTCAGTGGAAGACAGTTTGGCAGTTCTTCAGGAAGCTAAATACAAAACTGCCATATGATCCAGCAACTAGGAATATATCCAGAAGAACTAAAAACTATGACACGAAAAGACATCTACACATTGACGTTCATAGCAGCATTATTCACAATTGCCAAAAGATGGAAACAATCCAAGTGTCCATCAACCAATGAATGAATAAGCAAAATGTGGTATATACATATGATGGAATATTGTGCTGCAATAAGAAGAAATGAAATTGGGACACATATGATAACACAGATGAATCTTGAAGACATTATACTAAGAAGCCAGACCCCAAAAGGACAAATACTGCATGGTCACATTAATATGAACTAAATATGAAAAATATAACACATGGAGTTAAAACCTAGAGTATAGGTTATTAGGAGATAAGAGGAGGATTGAGAAGAACTACTGATGCTTAATGTATGTAGAAGTTTTAATTAACTTGACTGTTAAAGTGTAGAAATGGATAGAGCTGATGTAATAGCTGGTTTATAAATAGAATTGTGGGTGAAAAGAGTAGTCTGGGGAAGTAAATGTCAACTGAAAGAAAGCTAAAGAATAATCTAAGGGGAAGCGGACTTGGCCCAGGGGTTAGGGCGTCCGCCTACCACATGGGAGGCCTGCAGTTCAAACCCTGGGCCTCCTTGACCCGTGTGGAGCTGGCCCACACACAGTGCTGATGTGCACAAGGAGTGCCGTGCCACACAGGGGTATCCCCCGCGTGGGGGAGCCCCACGTGCAAGAAGTGCACCCCATGAGGGGAGCTGCCCCAGCACGAAAGAAAGTGCAGCCTGCCCAAGAATGGCACCGCACACACAGAGAGCTGACACAACAAAAAGAAACACAGATTCCTGGTACTGCTGATAAGGATAGAAGTGGTCACAGAAGAACACACAGCGAATGGACAGAGAGAGCAGACAACTAGGGCGGGGGTGGGGGGGAAGGGGAGAGAAACAAACAAACAAACAAAAGAATAATCTAGGGACTGAATAACACAGTGAACCCAGAGGTGGATAAGAATTGTGGTTAAGGGTACAAATGCAAGAGTGTCCTTCTGTGAGCTAGAGCAGATGTACATCACTATTGCAGGGTGGTGGGAATGTGGAGAAGCATGGGAAAACTACAATTGGTGTGACCTATAGACTATGGTTAACAGTAATACTATAATATTCTTGCATCAATGCCAAAGATGTACTGTGTTGATAATGGAGGTGTACAGAAAGTGTGCCAAAATGTACACTATGGACCATGGCTGGTGGTAATAGGATGATATTATCTCATAATCTATAACAAATATTCCACAAAGGTGTGGTGTTGGTGAAGGGATGTTGTATGGAAATTCTACACGTGTATGATTGTTTTGTAATTTCACAACCTCAGTAATAAAAGAATATTTTTTTAAAATTGGGTGGGTTGGGGGGAAAATACACCAAATGTAAGATAGGGACTATAGTTAGTAGTAATATTTTATTTTGACAATGCTCATGTATAGTTTGTAGAAATGTTTCACAACAATGTTAAGTGTTGGTGAGGGGTGATGTATGAGACTCCTGTACAATGTTATTTTTTAAGTTCGTAATCTTTACCATATTTATGCATGTTCATATATGAATGATATACTTCAATAAAACATATATTTAAGCCTTGTCTCTCTCTCTCTCTGCTCCTGGGTCGGGTGGGTGACACCGAGCAGGAGAGAAATGTCAGATTTCAACAGTAATCCATTTGTGGACCCAGATCGCAACAACCCCTTTATAGACCCATCAGTTACACAGGTAACCAGGACTTAATGAATTCAATCCATTCTCGGATTCTAGAACACCTCTACCAGGCAGTGTGAAAATGCCTAATGTACCTAATATACAACCAGTAATAATGAAACCGATATTGGAACCTCCAGCTTCTACACAGATTGCAAAGGAGCATGCCCTGGCCCAGGCTGAACTTCTTAAGCATCAGGAAGAACTAGAAAGAAAAGCAGTAGAATTAGACCATCAAGAATGAGAAATGTAAAACCTTGGTCAACATGGCAGAAAAAATAACTGGTCACCTCTTCCTGGCAATTCTCCTGTGGGACCTTGCTTCTATCAGGATTTTTCTGCCGCCATTCCTTTAGAATTCCGAAAAAACAGTAAAGATTATGTACTACTTGTGGATATTCCATGCTGTTACACTGTTTCTAAATATCTTCAAATGCTTGGCTTGGTTTTGTGTTGATCCTACAAGAGTGGCTGATGATTGAGTATTCTGTGGTTCTTCCTTTATACTCCTTGTTCATTTGTTTGTTGATACAGACCACTTTATGGCACTTTCAGGAGTGACAGTTCATTCAGATTATTCATATTCTTTTTTGTCTATATTTGTTAGTTTGCTGTACATGTATTTCAGGCTGTAGGATTTCATAATTGGGGCAACTGTGGTTGGATTTTATCCCTTACTTGTCTAAACAAAAATATTCCTGTTGGAATCATGAAGATAATCACAGCAGCACTTTTCACAGCATCGGCAGTCAACTCATTAGTTATGTTTAAAAAGGTACATGGACTATATCACACAACAAGTGTTAGCTTTGAGAAGGCCCATTCAAACAGTACACTGTTATCTTTTTCTCCAGATACTGTATTCTATAAATATTTCTATGTTCAAAACACACAGTATAAACAGCATGTATATTTCCCGTTCACTTACACTTGTGCATGGGCTAAAATCAGAAAAACTTCCTTGTCTTATTACTTTACCTAATAGTTTATTTAAGTGCTCATTGCAGAAAAAAGTATTACATGCTAAATACAAATTCTTCATATTTTGGGGAAGATGAATGTTCAGCAAATTATTTCAGTGGTGACACACTGAAATTAATATGGTACTTATTAAAAATGCTTTTAGTGTTAGCTGTAGTTCAAGAAGCTTTACTCCGAAGTGTGATGGAGTTGGACTGAGATGTGACTTCTCTACACATGCCTCTTTTGTCCCTTTTATTGAACCTGTAGTTGGTGCTGGGGTTGGTGTATGTCCAGGAGACTTGAATCTCTAGGCTGTCCATGTGCCAGCTGGGCCCTGAGCCTCAGCAGAGTTGCAACACCTACTCTCCAGTTCGTTGGACTTACCCAGGTCAGCTAACAAGGAGGTGAAGATGGACAACCACCACACCAAAGAACTGAGAGTGTCTACACCTGCAAGCAGGAAAGACCCATCCATCAGCCATGTGGGAGCAACGCCCCTCTCAATTAAGAGGTGCAGTGGGAATCACCATCCCAGAGTTCTCAAGATTGGGGAATAAAATATGGACTAGAGTGGACTTATTGGTATTCTACTATAGAATTATTGTGACTCTAGCAATGGAAGAAATTATAGCATTGATGTGGGCCCTGGAGTTGCTGAAGACAGGAAGAGGGAAGAAGAGGTGTAATATGGGGGCATTTTTGGGACTTGGAGTTGTCCTGAATGATACTGCAGGGACAGATACAGGACATTATATTATATAACCTGCCATAACCCACTGAATGGACTGGGAGAGTGTCAACTAAAATGTAAACTATAATCCATGCTGCATAGGAGTGCTCCAAAATGTATTCATCAAATGCAATGAATGTACCACACTAATGAAAGAAATTGTTGATGTGGGAAAACTAGGGGGTATGGGGAGTGGGGCATATGGAAATTCATATTTTTTTAATGTAACATTTGGTGTGATCTATATATCTTTTAAAAATAAATAAAAAATCTTTTAAAAAACAATCTTTAGATATAAGGAGTATATATTGGAGCAGTAAAGTTATGCTTCATTCCCATTTCCCTATTTATATTGAAAGAAATAGGGCATCAGAGGCTTAATAGATTTTTTAATTTACTTGCTTTTTAGCAATTTCAGTGACCAGTGAAGAGCCCATGTGTATTTCAGAACAGATAATGTAAATCTCACCCTTTTATTTTCTTTTTAGAGTGGTTGGTATTTTTATATCAACCTCTCATCTTGCACGGACATCAAGTTTCTTAAATGAGTTTAGTATTTTGGGTTCTGTACTGCTTACTGGTTGTAGGATTGGAGAGGGGGATTGCTTATGGAATCATAGAAATTATTTTCTGTAGTTTCTTTTAAATAAAAATTTACTGGGGTATAATATGAGAATCTAGTATAATACACAGTGCATTATCCAAAAGCAAAGTTAGTTAATTGCTTTGAGTAGTAGAATTTAGTGATGATAATCCTTTTTTTAAATTTTAATTTTCAATATTCATATCACAGAAAGATATTACTCTATGGAAACTTTGGTATTTCTTGTAGCTTATCTTTAAAACTGAACCAAGATTGTGTTTGGCAACTCTTTATTTTTGGGGTAATTTTAACAGAGGTATCAGTCTAACCTAACTCCTTGTTCACAAGGAGTATACAGTATTTAAGGGATTTTATTTTTAGCCTCACATGTCTAATGACACTAAAAAACAAAACAAAACAAATCCTGGCATCTCAAATATACTTGAATTCCTGAATACATTTTAAAAATTCAGCAATAAAAACATTTAGCTTGCACCAAGCAAGAAAATACAAGTAACAGTTGAGTGCATTAATTATGATAATAACAACATTAAAATTGTTACAATGCAGCACAGAAGTTATTCTTATAGTGTATTTGGGTTCAAACTTTGAATCTTTGTAATGCTGATAAAATGACTTAAAGACATTTGTAAAGTCACAGTACTGTGTTTTGGAAGTCTTTAAGATTGTGGAATGATAGGCAGTGATTTATTGAATTTGACTTTAAATGAGGGTAGTCTATTGGATTATATGATTTAAGACTAAATCCTTTTAAAAAAACCAGATGTGCATAAATGGTTAAATAATTTTATTTTCTTCCCCAAATATAGAGTTAAAATGAGTTTCATGCTGGAGGTGTGACGGTGAGGAGAGATGTATCTATCTCTTTATAAAGTTCTACATGACAGCAGGTAACATGAACCCACCCTGATGGTGTTTACATTTGACTTACTGGATCTTTATTGAATTAATATACTTGGAGATACTTCTTTTATTCTGAAGGAAATAGAATTCAGATTATAAATTTAAAGCTGTTTGCATAAATACTGCTGATCAGTGATAATCTCTATCCAAATTTTCAATGACCTAAGTGAATTCCAAGTTTTCCAAAGGATATCATTTTACTACTGAGAATCTGTTTTGTTTTGTTTTTTAAGATTTATTTATTTATTTAATCTCCCCCCCTCCCCTGGTTGTCTGTTCTCTGTGTCTATTTGCTGCGTCTTGTTTCTTTGTCCGCTTCTGTTGTCGTCAGCGGCACGGAAAGTGTGGGCGGCGCCATTCCTGGGCAGGCTGCTCTTTCTTTTCACGCTGGGCGGCTTTCCTCACGGGCGCACTCCTTGCGCGTGGGGCTCCCCCACGCGGGGGACACCCTTGCGTGGCACGGCACTCCTTGCGTGCATCAGCACTGCGCATGGCCAGCTCCACACGGGTCAAGGAGGCCCGGGGTTTGAACCGCGGACCTCCGATATGGTCGACGGACGCCCTAACCACTGGGCCAAAGTCCGTTTCCCGAGAATCTGTTTAATTAGTATGGTTTAGTGAGTGTGGATTTTACTAACATTCTAAAACATTAACTATAAAATCATAAGAGTACATATCTACCATTAATTTATATCACAAGTCCATTTTTGTTTCTCTTTAAACACAAATAACAGATCTATCACAGGCACTTGCAAAAAAACCCTAAGATGCACAAAGTACTTTCCTTCAGAATAGGAGTGCTTCTCTCTTGTGCAGAAATCCCTAAAGGTAGCATTGTTAGATAACAAAGAACAGTTAAACCCAACAAATATCATTTTTGTGTAAATAGGGGAAAATGGTGTTTTAAAATTCAGTTACTTGGGTTAATTTAATTCAAGTTTATGGGAGAAAATTATTTTTTTGAAAACATAGATGTGCATTAAAATGATGGCAATATCTACTGTTTGATCAGGTATGAAAGGGGCTTTAAATTGTTATTCCTCACTAGTCTCTGAAAATTAATCAGTAAATAGTCACATTTTCAGTCAGCAAAAGATTAGCATTTGTTAGTGTTTTTACACTTACTATTAAAATTAGCTGGTATCCCAGGCCATGAAATGGTCTTCACATAATAGGCATCCAAGTCATTTTTTCAGTTTGAAATATTAAGTTGTGGCTATTTTATTTCAAAGTCAAGTTTGAACACTGGAAAATCATTGCTCGGTGATTTGTAATCCAAGTTGGGACTTGGATTATTTATCTAGAGATGTTTGTGTATTTTGTAAGAATAGTATTGCGCTGCCATCATGGTGACTGTCACAATTCTATGAAAATGTCCTCTGTCTGACACCTTATGTTGAGTGTTTCCAATGGTTTGGAAGTTTCGTATATTTATTGTATTAACACAATGTCATAAAATAAAATGCTGTTTACTGGAAAAAAATATATTAAAAAACAAAAACACATTAGGGAAGCCTTCGCTGCTATCAAGTGAAGCCAAGCTTTTAAAAAAGAATGTCAAATCTTTTCAACTCTTCCAAAAAGCAGAGGAGAGAGCACTCCCTAACTTACTCTATAAAGCCAGCATTACCCTGATACCAAAGCCAGATAAAGACAGCACAAGTAAGAAAAGAATATTACAGACCAATATCCCGTGAATATACATTCAAAAATCCTCAACGAAATCCTGGCCAACTTAATCCAACAGTATTTTAAAAGCATTAAACACCAGGACTGAGAGGGATTTACTCCAGAATGCAAATGTGACATTTTGAGTATTTATGAATCCCCAAAAGAGAAAGATTATGTTTGTAAATCAATCTCTTCCTCTGAGTGCGATACCCTTTGATTGTATTAAATTCAAAGGATTCAAGATTACTTGATAACATCAGTTTAGGGCTTTTGCTTCAGTAAAGCATGACTCTGATTGAGTCCCTGCCCCCTTGGTGAGCTTATATAATCAGACACTCACTCAAGAAGACACACGAAAGAGGAGAGATCTGTCATGTCTGATCCTGGGATAAGGCCCTGGGGAGAGATGAGCCATTCACCCAATAATTTGCAGCTGAAGAGAACAGAGCAGCTGAGCAGCTGAGAAGGCCCAGAAAGAAAGGAGCCCTATTCCAGCCTACAGCTGAGATCAGAAGAAGCTGGGCTCACTGAGTCTTAAGAGGAAGAAGGAAAGACCAAACAGAGATCACCCATCATCTTGCTTCATCATGTGGTAGCTGACTTTGGTGAGAAAGGACCTCTTAAGGTACCTTGAGCTGGACTCTTTAGGGCCTTGTAACTGTAAGCTTTTAGCCCAAATAAATACCCTTTATAAAAGTCAATAGATTTCTGGTACTTTGCATCAGCACCCCTTTGGCTGACTAATATAGCAAGGGTAGTTCAACATAAGAAATGCAATGTAATACACCACATTAACAGAATGAAGGGGAAAAAACACATGATCATCTCAACTGATGCAGACAAAATCAATATCCTTTCATGATGAAAACACTCAGAAAACTAGGAATAAAAGGGAACTCTCTTAACATGATAAAGGTCCTGATAAAAAATCTATAGCAAACATCGATACCCAACAGTGAAAGACTGGAAGCTTTCACTGTAAGATCAGGAGCAAGACAAGGATGCCCACTGCTACCACTTCTAATCAACATTGTACTGAAAGTGCTAGCCAGAGCAATTAGGCAAGAAAGAGAAATAAAGGCATCAAAACTGAAAAGGAAGAAGAAAAAGAAAAACCATTATGTATTCACAAATGACATGATCCTATATATAGAAAATTCAGAAGTATTCACAAGAAAGTTACTTTAATAAGCGAATTCAGCAAAGATCAATGAGCAAACTATATGGTGTTTTAGTTTCCTAGCTGCTAAAACAAATACCATGCAAAGGGTTTGCTTAACAATAGGAATTTATGGGCTTGTGCCTTTGTGGCAAGAAGTCCAAAAGCGAGGCAGCACCAAGACAACGCTTTTTCCCCTGAAGACTGTGGTGTTCTGGGACCGGCCAGTTGATTTTCGGCAAAGGTGCCAAGCCCATCCAAAGGGAAACACTGGTCATCTTCAACTGGACAACAAATGGGACAACTGGAAATCCACACGCAAAGGAGTGTATACTTCTCACCGTATACAAAAATGAATTCAAAATGGATCAACAACCTAAATGTAGAAGACAAAACCATAAAACTCTTAAAAGAAAACACAGGGAAATATCTTCAGATTCTTGTATTAGGCAATGGACTCTTAGATTTTACACCAAAAGCATGAGCAACAAAAGAAATAATAGAGAGGAACAGATGTGGCTCAAGTTAGGTGCCTGCTTGGCAGTTTTGGTTCCCAGTGCCTCCTAAAAACTAAACAAACAACAAGCAAACAAACAAAAAAAAAACAACTCAGGGGAGCTGATGTGACTCAGTGGTTGAATGCTTCCCACATAAGAGGTCACAGCTTCAATTCCTGGCCCTGGTACCTCAAAAAAAAAAAAAAAGAAAAACTGGCCTTCATCAAAATTAAAAAAAACTTTCATGCATCGAAGGACATTATCAACAAAGGGAAAGAGCAACCTACAGAATGGAAGAAAACACTTAGAAACATTGCTGATAAGGGTTTAATATCCAGAATATACCAACAACTCCTGCAACTCAAGAGCAAAAAGATAATTAAAAAATGACCAAAGGACAAACAGACATTTCTTCAAAGAAGAGATACAAATGGCCAAGAAACACATCAAAAGATGCTCAAGAGAAGTGGACTTGGCCCAATGGATAGGGCGTCCGCCTACCACATGGGAGGTCTGCGGTTCAAGCCCCGGGCCTCCTTGACCCGTGTGGAGCTGGCCCATGTGCAGTGCTGATGCACGCATGAAGTGCCGTGACACTCAGGGGTTTCCCCCACTTAGGGAAGCCCCACGTGCAAAGAGTGTGCCCCGTAAGGAGAGCCGCCCAGCGCAAAAGAAAGTGCAGCCTGCCCAGGAATGGCGCTGCACACATGGAGAGCTGACACAACAAAAAGAAACACAGATTCTCGGTGCCACTGATAAGGATAGAAGTGGTCACAGAAGAACACACGGTGAATGGACACAGAGAGCAGACAACTGGGGCAGGGAGGAGAGAAATAAATAAAAAATAAATCTTTAAAAAAAAAAAAGATGCTCAACATTAGTCATTAGGGAAACACTAATAAAAAACACAAGATACCACCACAAGGATTGCTATTATTATTATTTAACAGTAAAGACTCAGAAATATTTGTATACCAGTTTTCATCGCACCATTACTTACAATAGCCAAAAGGTGGAAGCAAACCAAGTGTCCATCAACAGCTGCATGGATAAATAAAATGTGATATATATATATCAAAGGAATATTATTGAGCCATTTAAAAAATGAAGTTTTGATACATACAACATGAATAAATCTCATAAACATTACGGTAAATCAAAGAAACCACTCATGACAGGCCACATCTTGTATGATTCCATTTCTGTGAAATGTCCAGAACACGCAAATCCATAGAGAAACAAAGTAGCATAGTGGTTCCCTAGCGCTGCAGAGAAAGGGAGAGTCCCTGCTAACAGGTAGGGGTTTCTTTTGGGAGTGAAAGAAACACTGAACTGTGTACTTCACATGGGTGACTCTTATATGAGTTATGGTATGTGAGTTCTACCTCAAAACAAACACGCACACACACCACTAGGGAGGGTCCTTGCAGGAGGCCCTCAGAAATGTGGCTAGGGAGGAGGAAAGGGAGCCTGTACCCACAGACTCCTGCCTTGAGTGGCGGCGGCGGCATCTCCACCCTCCCAGGTTTCTCCTGCCTCAGCACACCTGAGCTTCCCACAGCCACCCCAGGCGGCAGCGGGCTGGAAGCCCAAGCAGGGAGTGCAGTGGAGCGCGGGGCCAGGCTACCTGGGAACAGCGGATGAAGTACGACTGGCCGAGGGGCTGAGGCAGGAGTGAGAGGTGGCCCTAAGGTGGGCACAGGAATTCTAGCTAAGGAAGGCCTCGCAGAGAAGGCACTCCCTGAAAAGGGGTGTTAAGGATTGAATTGTCCAAAAAAACAGGTTGGCGAGGAGCCAGTGTGGCTCAGGGGTTTAGCGCCAGCTTCCTACATACAAGGTCTAGAGTTCAATTCCCAGCCCCAGTACCTCAAAAAAAAAAAAAAAGGTCGGCATCCTCCTCCTCAGAATGTGACCTTAGGAAACAGGGTCATTTCAGGTAGAATTAAGACGGTTAAAGTGAGGTCATGAGCAGGGTGGGTCCTTAGCCCAAAATTCCTGGTGTCCTTATAAGAAATGTGAACACACAGAGGGGAGAAGGCCACAGGACGACAGGCAGAGAATGCCATCTGCCAGCAGGAACAGAGTCCTCCCCTCACACTCCAGAGGGGGCACGGCCCTGCCACCCCCTTCAGTTGGGACGTCAGGCCTCCAGTGCCATGAACCAAATGCACTTTTGCTGTTTTAAGTGACCTTGCCACAGCAGCCCTGGGGAACAGACGGGAAGGAGCATGCAGATGTGCAGGTGGTGCAAAGGAGAGCCAGGGTGTTTAAGGAACGGGGCGGGGGGGCAAGGAACAGAAAGGTGCCAGGCTGACGGGGTGGGCCACCCCATAGGGCCTTCTAGGTGGGTGTAAGAACTCTGGCATTTCACTGAAGGGTTTTAACGGAGAAGTGACAAGATCTGACTTAGTTTTTAAAGGGATCACTTCCCTGCTGTATCAAAAATTAACTGGAGCAAGGACCTAAGCAGGAAGTGCCTGTAGGACTCCCAGGCAGAGAAGCTGGAGAGGCTTAGATCAAGGCAGTGGCAGTGAAAGGGGTGAGATGTGCTCAGATTCGGGATGTGTTCTGAAGGAAGAGCGGACAGGAATTACCAGTGGCTTGGAAGCGCAGCAGGAGAGACAGAAAAATCTGGGAAGGCTGCGGGGTTTCCGGCCTGAGCAGACAGACGGCAGCTGGAATCTGTGGGGCGGGACCACCGCAGGTGCAGGGGGATGAGGTGCAGCTCAGACTGGGGTGTGGTCAGCTGCGCAGCCTGGGCGGAGGCACCGGGGGAGGCCTAAACACAGTGGGGTTCAGGGCCACGGCTGAGGCCACCGAGGGAGTGAGTCCAGGCGGGAGGAGAAGCAGCCAAGGCCTGAGCCTCGGGGCACTGCAACCTCCCCAGGTCAGGGGCGGAGGAGGTCGCAGCCTGCAAGGGGTCAGGCAGCAAGGTGGGAGAAAAGCCCCAAGACAGGGGAGTCCCGGAAGGTCAGTGAGGAAAAGTGTTTCAAAGAGGAAGGTGTGACAACTGCACCATGCGTTACTAGGAGGCCCGCAGGAGGAAGCCTGAGCGCTGGCCACTGGGTCTGGGTTGTGGGGGTCAGTGACAGGCAGTTTTTGAGTGCAGTAAGAAGGAACAGGAAGAGAGGACAATTGGGAAAACAGATGTGTTCAAGGAATTTTGCTGCAAAGATGACAGGGCTGGAGCCTGCTGCTACACCAACAATGAAGGTCCAGTGGGAGGCAGGACTGATCTTGCAGGAGAGAGAGGGGAGAGGTGCTGGAGGGTCATCTTTTGAGTAGGAGACAGGGTGGGATCGGGATCCCAAGTGCAGGGAGGGTGGCCTTGGAGAAAAGCCCTAGAAACAGGACAGGTGGCAACGTGCACAGAGGCGGGCGGGGGTGTGGTCGAACAGGCTTCCTCGGTGAAGCAAGGCTCCACGGAGGCTCAGTGGAGAGTGAGGAGAGCGGCAGGAGGAGAAGAGAGAAGGTTTGGAAGAGGAGGGTGGCGCGGTGAGTGTGCCTGGAATCCGGCCTGCTGCTGAGAGCAGGGAGGGCTCGGCTTAATTTGCAGGCCTCGGGGTCTGTAACTGAAGGGAGCCCCTCTGCAGGCTGCAGCGGCCTCTCAGGCCACGGGTGCTGTGCAGCTGCAGACCTGGCTGGGGGGAGGGCTGGGTTCACCAGGGTCACGTTCAGCAACAAGAGTACGAAGAAGTGAGGGGGCCAGGGCGAGGGAGCTCAGGAAGACGTGGCCGTGACGACTGCTGGTGCTGTGTGTTGGCTTGTTTACTGTTGTCTTTTTTCCCCTGGTGCTGTTTAGATCAGGTGAGGAGAGAAGGCAAGAGGGGCGAGGAGGGAAAGTGAAGGAGGGGGAGGACGCGTGGCGTCGGGGACTGTCCCCCATAAAGACAGGTTCGGGGCTTCATCCATGTCCCTGTGGGTGTGAACTCATTTGTAACGAGGAGCTCTGAAGATGTTTTAGTAGAGGTGGGACCCATTTGTGACTAGGATCTTTCAGAAAAGCAGGTAGAGGAGGCCGAGGTGAACCGGAGTGGGCCTCACTCTGTACGACTGCAGGCCTTGTAATCAGAAAAAACACACGCAGCGTGAGAAGAAGCGAGAAGGCAGTGGGAGTCAGAGCTGCGAATGGAAGCAGGGAGAGAGGCCGCCACAGGCCGAGGGGAGCCGGAACGCGGCCGACTCAGGGAGAAGCAGGCTCTGCCTAGACCTGGCTGGTGGCCTCCGAGCCTCCAGAACCGGCGGTTCAGCCAGCCCACTGTGTGGGATTTGTCGCGGCAGCCCCTGGCAAACTAAGGAAGATGGGGCACAGGTTCTGGGGGGATTGAAGGACCGTGAGGTACAGAAGGAATGAGCTAGAAAGAGTGGGACAGAGGGGGAGGACATGAGGGCCTCCAGGCCAGAGGACTAGCGGGAGCATGTGCGAGAACAGGTGAAGTGCACCGAGAGCGCTTCGTGTGAGAGGAAGCCAGTGTGGTGGAGGCGTGCGGCAGCCATGGAGGCATCCCCTGGGGTCTCCCTTCTAGAAATCCTAGGTGACCATCACCACGCGCGGGCCGGCCCTGGAGAGGTGCATAAGGGACGGAGCAGCCACGGCGGCCTTTGAGCATCTGGCCCTCCCCGCACACCCTCGCCCTGGCCGCCCCACAGCCCGAGGTCAGGGGCAGCCCCGTGAGGCTGCAGAGGAGGGCCCCGAGAGGCCCCGCTGGGGGCAGAGGAAAGGTGCGCCAGGGTTCTCTGACCTTCCGGGCTTCCATCCCACGCTCTGCCCAGCATACCTGCTTCCTCCGGCCAGACTGGGAGAGCTTCCAGGGGTCGCGGTCCATCAGGCGCACCATCTCGGCCTCTTCCTCCCGGCTCACGAAGTCCTCTATGAGCGTCACGCCTGGGAAGGGGAAGGCCCAGTCTTCAAAGTCAGACTGCTCGTCGCCCACTGCCCAGCCAGTGCTGGGCAAGTAGAGAAAGCGGTGTGCTTTCTGCAAAAGACAGACGGGGGGGCCTGAGCCGGGGAAGCCTGGTCAGTCTGCACGGGTGTGCCCACCCTGAGGCCCCCTCGAGCAGCCCTGCCCACGGCCAGCTGCCTCTGAGGGGGTCTCTGATGATTCCTTTCTCCTCGCCTTTATACCCGGCAAAGTCTAACCCCAACTAAACAAAAGCCATGAACCTCCCAACTCTGCCCTCCAGCCCTGGCTCTCTTGGGTACCGGATCAAGAGCTGTAGGGCAAACCAGCTCTCCTGCCCTTGCCATGCCCCTGAAGACACCCCCAAAAGCAGCTGAGGTCCAGAGGTGGGTGTCCTGGACTTGGAGGCAGACCCCCTGCCAGGGCTGCCTCCTGGGAAAGGCCATTAGCCCTCCTGAATGAGCACAGCACTGGACTCTCTTTCCCCATCTGCAGGAGAGAAGAGCATCCCCGTTCCCAAGGCCGTTTCCTCCCTGTTACAGACGGGGCAGCTGAGGCTCGGCCAAGGTTCGAGGCTGCACAGCCAGAGGCAGCCCGGGAGTCCACACTGCGGGAAGTACTGTGTCCACCCCCCACCCTGTGGGGATTAAAGGAGAGGACGAGTGTGAAAGCATCCAGTCCACACCGGGGTTCCAGAAATATGCTGAAGTGAAATCTGCGACGCTGGGGCTGTCCAGAGGGTGAGCAAGGCATGTTGGGAGGCCAGAGGGGACGCCCTCTGCTGCCGAGGGGGGCAGCCTGGAGGGTCCCGCCGCTCCGAGGCAGCCGTGGAGGCATGCTGCTGGAATTTCCCTTCAGATGAGAACTGAGAGGGCAGTGTGGGAAGACAGTGGAGCCAGAAGCCCCAGGAATCAGGCCCTCCACCAAAACAAGTCCTGAACTGGCAGAACTGTCTGAAACTCTGGAATCTGGGACACTGCGCAGCACCCAGGGAGGAGCTGGAGGAAGTAATACCAGTCTGTGTCACCCTTTGAGCAGCGCTCCCACCCCTCATCCCGCAGCCATGTGGCAAGCAGCAGTGACTGCAGCCTCGACTCCTGGTACAGGATCTAGTCCTCCAAAACTGACGTGTGTGTGTCAAATAGCTGACTGCCGCTTTTCATCAGTGTGGCAGGTTGAGATTATTTATAAATCAATCCCCAAAAGAAAAAGACTATGTTTGTAAACTAATCTCTTCCTCTGGGTGTGATACCCTTTGACTGCACTGAATTTCAGCTGAGATGTCTGTGATCAGATTACCTGTTAAAATTGGATTTTGTTTTGTTAAAGATTTATTTTTATTTATCTCTCTTTCCGTCATCCCCCTCCGTGTTGTCTGCTCTCTGTGTCCATTCGCTGTGTGTTCCTCTGAATCCGCTTGTATTGTCAGGTGGCACCAGGAAACTGTGTCTCTTTTTTGTTGCATCATCTTGCTGCATCAACTCTCCACGTGTGTGACGCCACTCCTGGGCAGGCTGCGCTTTTTTCACGTGGGGCAATTTTCCTTGCAGGGCTCAATCCTTGACCATGGGGTGCCCCTACACAGGGGCGTCCCTGCGTGGCATGGCACTCCTTGTGCGCAGTAGCACTGCACGTGGGCCAGCTCACCACACAAGTCAGGAGGCCCTGGGTATCGAACCCTGGACCCTTTGTATGGTAGGTGGACACTCTATCAGTTGAGCCACGTCTGCTTCCCTAAAATTGGGCTTTTCGATTTGACTACATCAGAGGGCATGACTTGGGCTGAGTCCCTGCCCCCTTGCTGGGTCACTCAAGAACACACAGAGAGAACTTTGTTATTTTTGATCCTGCCACGTGACAGAAAGGAGAAGGCTCAAACAGTTAAAGCCCTGGGGGGAGATGGGCCATTTGCCTGATGGCCTACAGCTGACCTTGGGAAGAGAGCCCAGACTGATACAGGAAGCCCTGAGACACAAGCCATCTGACAAGCCTGCAGCTGAGAGCAGGAAGAAGCTGGAACCATGGAGCCTCAAAAAGAGCAAGCCCAGAATGGAAGGCTGAAACCTGGCAGAGATCGCCTGCCCTCTTGCTTCAATATGTGAAAGCTGATTTTGGTGAGAAAGTACCTCTTATGGTACCTTGAGTTGGACTTTCCACAGCCTTGGGACTGTAACCTTTTACCCCAAATAAATACCTTTTATAAAAGCCAATGAATTTCTGGTACTTTGTATCGGCAGCCCTTTGGCAGACTACTACAATCAACACCTTCGGATCATTGTGGTGCCAGCTCTTAGGGCAGCCATTGTTTTAATCCCCCTCTCAGGCAGAAGCAGCAGAGGCACCTTGAAGAGGCAATACCCCTTTTCTCTCTCTCTCTCTCTTTATTCCCTCACTGGGAGCAAAACTAGTTTGGAAAAGTCACAAATTGACAGCTCCAACATACAACAATGAAAAAGAGAAGTAGAGGGAGAGAGGGAAGGAGAAATGCAAGAAGGAAGGGACGGAGGGAGGGAGGGAGGAAGAAAAGAAAGAAAAGAAAGCAAGAAAAGAATGAACCCTAGCAATCCAGAAGAATGGGAGAACTAGATTTCCAGAGTTACCACAACATAATACTCAGAATATCTTTTAAAAAACAAACAAACTGCAAAACACACAAAGAAGCAGGAAAGCATGGCCCAATCACAGGAAAAAGTTTTGTTTTATTTTTTGCCAGAAACCATCCCCAAGGAAGCTCATTAGTTAAAGACTATTAGAACTATTAGTCAAAGACTCTAAATCAACTGCCTTAAGTATGTTCCATGAGCTAAAGGAATCATAAAGAACTAAAGGAAATTAGGAAAAAGTTGTCTGAACAAAATAAAGAGATGAAAATTATAAAAAGGAACAAAGAAATTTTGGAGCTGCAAAGTATAATCATTGAAATGCCTAACTTGTTAGTCAAATTCAATAGAAGATTTAAATAGTCAGAAGAAAGGATCAGTGACTTTGAAGACAAGACCAATGAAATTAAAGTGAGGAGCAGAAAGAAAATGCTGTGAAGAAAACTGGACAGAGCCTGAGGGATCTCTGGGACACCATCAAGCATACAAGGTACGCATCCTTTGAGTCCCAGAAGGACAAGAGAGAGAGAAAAGCAGCAAAAAAGAACTGAAAGCAGGGACCTGACACTGGTTAAAAGGTGGAAGCAACCCAAGTGTCCACCAACATGAATGGATAAGCAAAATGTGGTCTATCCATCTGTATTAGTCAGCCAAAGCAGTGCTGATGCAAAATACCAGAAATCAGTTGGTTTTTATAAAGGGTATTGATTTGGGGCAGAAGCTTACAGATACCAGGCCATAAAGCATAAGTTACTTCCCTCACCAAAGTCTTTTGCCACGTGTTAGAGCAAGATGGCTGCCGACGTCTGTCAGCGTTCCTGGGGCTCATTTCTCTCTGGGCTCAGCTCCTTTGTTTTCTCCACAAGGTCAGCTGTAGACTATGAAGCTCTCTAGGCTTTGCCTCTCTCCCCGGGGCTTGATTCTCTCCAAGCTCAGCTGCTCTGCTCCTCTGTGTGCTTACTTCCCAGGCTCCAGTTTAAAACTCCCAACTCTGTCTTTTGCCATGTCTTTTATCTGTGAGTCCCTGTCCCCACCCACCAAGGAGTGGTGACTCACACCCGCCCTACTGACATGGCCCAATGAGAGGCCTAACCATAATTTAATTAAATAAAAGTGAAGCTTCAGACAGACCAGTTTACAAACATAATACAATACCTATTTTTGGAATTCATAAACAATGCCAAACTACTACACCATCTAATGGAGTATTATTCAGCCGTCAAATGAAGTTCCAATACATGCTACAATATGGATATACCCTAAAGACACTATGTTGAGTGAAATAAAGCAGACACGAAAGAACAAATGTTGTGTGATTTCTCTTGTACGAAATAGTTAGAATAAAGCATTGTTTGCTTGCTTCCATTTTTTGACTGCAGTGAATAAGCCTGCAATGAACATCGATGTACAATTATCTGTCTGAGTCCCTCTTCTCAATTCTTTTAGGAATATACCTATGAATGGGATTGCCACGTCATATGGTAATCCTAAATTTAACTTTGTGAGGAACCACCAAACAGTTTTCCACAGTGGCTGCACCATTTTACATTTCCACCAATGTACAAGGGCTCCTGTTTCTCTACATCCTTGTCAAGACTTGTCATTTTGTTTTGCTTTTTAATAACAGCCATCTTAGTGGGTGTAAGGTGGTTTCATAGTGTTTTTGATTTCACATTTCCTAATGACTCATGACATTATGCATCTTTTTATGTGTTTATTGGCCATTTGTATATCTTCTTTGGAGAAATGTCTATTCATATCCTTGGCCCATTTTCTAACTGGGTTATTTACCTTTTTGTTGTTCTATTGTAGGAAGTCTTTATATATTCTGAATATTAAGTATTTATCAGATGGCTTCCAATTTTTTTTTTTCCCATTTTGTAGGTTGTCTTTTCACATTCTTGTAATGTCCTTTTTTTTCTTGTAATGCCTTTAGATGCACAAAAGTTTTCAGCTTTTTTTTTTTTCAAATTTTTTTTTTAATATTTATTTATTTATTTTTTTTTAAATTACATTAAAAAAAAATATGAGGTCCCATTCAACCCCACCGCCACCGCCCCCCACTCCCCCCACAGCAACACTCTCTCCCATCATCGTGATACATCCATTGCACCTGGTAAGTTCATCTCTGAGCATCACTGCACCCCATAGTCAATGGTCCACATCATAGCCCAGACTCTCTCACGTTCCATCCAGTGGGCCCTGGGGGGATCTACAGTGTCCCGTAATTGTCCGTGAAGCACTATCCAGGACAACTCCACGTCCCGAAAACGCCTCCACATCTCATCTCTTCCTCCCGTTCCCCACACCCAGCAGCCCCCATGGCTACCGTTCCCACACCCATTCCACATTTTCTCTGTGGACATTGGATTGGTTGTGTCCATTGCACACCTATGTCAAGTGAGGGCTTAGATTGCACATGGGTACTGGATGCACTCTTCCCGCTTCTAGTTGTAGACACTCTAGGCTCCATGTTGTGGTGGTTGACCTTCTTCAACTCCATGTTAGCTGAGTGGAGTAAGTCCAATAAGTCAAAGTGTAGGAGCTGAAGTCTGTTGAGGCTCTGGGCCTGGGTGTCATATTATCAGTCCAGAGATTCAAATCCCCTACATATATCTTAAACCCAGCACCAACTACAATTCCAATAAAGTAGCATGCAAGTCTTGTGAAAAGAGATCCCCTCTGAGTCCATTTCCATCACGCAGAAACACCAGCTCCAAAGAAGGGCCATCTGTCATGGCAGTGAACCCCTTCTGCCATGACCATAGAACCCGTGGGTCTCTTTATCCCTCAAAAGAACCAATACCTGGGGTTGTATCTACCTTATCTGTCTCTTAGACTCTGTTCAGTTGCACATAGGGGTATTCCTTCTGACAACCTCCAGACTCTTTTTTAGAGACTCACAGCCTTATAATCTCATTTCTTCTTTCCATTTCCCCCTTACATTAGGTCAAACCGCTTCCCGAAGTCATGTTATTATATGTAGACAGGTATATTCTGCTGTTCCGCATTGAATCTTTGATTCAAGGTCATTTTCTAGTTGCTTCTTCAGCTGGTATGTGGTAGTGATCCCTCGGTGCCAGGGAGGCTCATCCCCGGGTGTCGTGTCCCACGCTGGGGGGAATGCATCACATCTACACACTGAGTTTGGCTGTGAGAGTGGCCACATTTGAGTAACATGAAGGCTGTCAGGAGGAAACCCCCAGGCACAATGCTACTCTAGGCCTTGTTCTTATTGCAGGTGCATAGGCTCAAAAGTGTAGCCATTAGTATCAAGAGCCCACTGTTGGGCCCTCCTTCCTTCCTGGTTCTTGCCGTTGCACCTGGAGGATTGCCGCTGCTCTCCCAGGGCCCACAACAGTGACCCCCCGGCCAGTAGCCCAGTACCCCCCCAGCTGTTGTTTTTAATTGTTTCCACTATGAGTATAAGTTTTCAGCTTTGATGAAGTCCAGTTTATACTTCTTCTTGTTGCTTGTGCTTTCAGTGTAAAGTTTGAGAATCCATTGCCTAATAATACAAGGCCCTGAAGCTATTTCCTAATATTTTCTTCTAAGAGTTTTATAATTTTAGCATTTATATTTAGGTCACTGATCCATTTTTTAAAAAATTTCATCCACTTTAATCTTTGCATTTTATGTGTCATTTTATTTTTGACGTTTTTAGTTACTGCTACTGATGCAGTCATCATTTCTACACTCTCTTCCAAGCCTCTCTCTCTTGCCTCTTTTTTCAAGCTGTGGCAGTCCCTTTAGTATTTCCTGCAGGGCAGGTGTTTTTGTTATAAACTCTCTCAGTTTCTGTTTATCTGTGAATATTCTAATCTCACCCTCATTTTTGAAAAATAACCTTGCTGGGTATACAATACTTGGCTAGAATTTTTTCTCCTGCAGTTTCTTTTTTTTACTTTTTTGATTTATTTATTTTTTAATTCATTTTTTTAATATTACATTAAAAAAATATGAGGTCCCCATGTACCCCCCACCCCCCTCACTGATCCATTTTGAGTTAATTCTTATATATTGTGGTGTACGTTCTTTCACATGTTATATTAGCCAGCCAACGGGGTGCTGATGCAAAATACCAGAAATCTGCTGGCCTTTATGAAGGGTATTTATCTGGGGTAAAAAGCTTACAGTTAAAAGGCTCTAAAGAGTCCTACTCGAGGTTGATTTCTCATCCAAAGTCATTTGCCATGTGTTGAAGCAAGATGGCGGGCAATGTCTGCGAGGGTTCAGCCTTCCTTCTTCCTCATAAGGCTCCCAGCTTCTTCCAGTCTCAGCTGCAGGCTGACATAAAGCTCATCTCTCAGGGCTTCTCAGCTGCTCTGGTCGCTTCACAAGGTCAGCTGTAAACTCTCAGGCAAAAGGCTCATCTCTCCCCAGGGCTCCAGCGTCAAAACCAAGTTCTCTCTGCTATGTCTTTTTCTGTGCATCTATTTCCCTGTGTGTCTCCTTACATTAAATGTCCATTTATATAGCCCACAGAGGGAGCAGGGACTCAAACTGAGTTACATTCTTCTGATATGGTCAAATCAAATCCCTAATCTTAACATAATTTAATCAAAGGCATTTCAGCTGAACATAATACAATCAAGGGGTATCACGCCCAGAGGAACAGACCAGTTTGCAAACATAATCTTTTTGGAATTCATAAATAATTTCAAACTGCAACACATGTGGATATCCAATTTTCTCAGCACCATTTGTTGAAGAGATTATTCTTATCCTGTTGAGTGGATTGACCCTCAACCTTTTGGTCTCTGCTAACTCTACCCCCAGTTTCCCATAGGCTGGATGGTACCTGTCACCTTTGGGAGACCAGGATGAGGATCTACTCTTCCAAGAAGCTTTTCCTGCCTGCCCTTCCCACCTGCTTTCCCTACCTATGGTGCAACTCTTCTGGGTCCTCTACCCAGATATGGGGTTTGCCTCCCTCCCCAGCAAAAGTGAACACTCCCGAAGTGGTTCTGGATCATGCCCCCCCATCCATGCCCCAGCCAGGGAGACTGCCAGCCTGAAGAGCAGGTGAACTTCCACACCCAGGGCCATGACTTTCCCCCATCCCAGGAGTTACAAGTCTTGCCCTCAAAGGGCCAGCCCTGCCCCCCACTCTCCACTGGGCATGGCACTCAATTTGAGTTCCTCAGCACCCCTTCCTTTCCTCTCCCAAATTCCTCTCCTCTCCTTCCCTCTTAGTGCAAGAAGGCCGTCCTTCAGTTCAAGGTAGATTCTTTCCCAAGTCCAGCTCTGAACTCTCAAGTCCTCACACCATGAGCTGACCCTAACCTAACCTTACCACTAACTCACTTCCCTTCTTCCATCTCCTTCTCTTCTTCTTCTGGAAATACTCTCAGGTCTCTCACATTCTAAGACAGTGAAGAAACCATCCCTGGCCTTCCAAGCTTCTGCCTACTCCCTCCCTTCCCTTCAACAACCTCGTGATTCCTGTATTTGCATCTGTCCCCCAACCCAACTCTCTCAGCGGTTCCCACACTCTGTCAACTGTCATATTCATTAGTCTCTTTTAGGTCTTCCATGCAGGCACACTCAACCTATGTCACATTGCTCATTACTACTCCTTAAAGCTCTCCCTTAGCTTCCAGTGCACTTTCTTCTTCTGGATCTCTTAATGAAATAGCTAATATTTGCTTCCACTTCACCAACTATTTCACATGGATTTTCCACTTTAATCATCAAGACAACCCTAGGAGGTAGCAGGTATCATAACAATCCCTACTTGTGAAACTGAGGCACAGATTTATTGAGGTTTCGGCTGGATCTCACTCAGCTCAGACTTTAAAGCCCATCAGGGCAAGCGGATGTGGCTCAACCGATAGAGCGTCCGTCTACCATATGGAGGGTCCAGGGTTTGCTCCCCAGGGCCTCCTGACTCGTGTGGTGAGCTGGCCCATGTGCAGTGCTGCCGTGCACAAGGAGTGCTGGGCCACGCAGGGGCACCCCCGTGTAGGGGCCCTATGCGCACGGATAGCCGCCCTGCATGAAAAAAAAAGCACAGCCTGCCCAAGAGTGGCGCCGCATACACAGAGAGCTGACGCAGCAAGCTGATGCAACAAAAAAAGAGATGCTGTTTCCCAGTGCCACTGGATAACACAAGCGGATGCAGAAGAACACACAGTGAATGGACACAGAGAGCTGACAACCAGCAGGGAGAAGGGGAGAGAAATAAATAAAATAAATCTAAAAAAAAAAAAAACACAGCCCATCAAAACGCAGTCCTGGCCCTCTGTAGCCTCTCTTCTCTCCCCACTCCCATCCCCAGGATCCCACCCTAGCCCTCCTGTTTATCTCACTGTTACTCTTCCCGGGGATCTCAGCCCCTTTTGCAGCTTCACTTCACTAGCCTCTGACACCAGCTGAGATACTTTCTGATCTCTGGATTACCATCTCTGCCTCCTGGCCCCATCCCCCACTGGACACATTAAAACTGAGGCGACGCTTCCTTAAGGGGACATCTCTATCTCTAGACGTCTGCTATTTCTCCCCTCAAGGGCTGGCTTGAGCACCCTGTTTGGTATGAAACAGAGCTGCCTGTACCAATGGAGTGGGAAACTCACTTTCAACGATGATGTATGACAGAAATAAATGCCTTTAGTTTTCAAAATACAAACAAAACCTACAAAAAACCCCAACTGGGGAGTCATCCTGGACATCTCCCTCCTCACACCACAGCCATTCAGACTGAGACGGTACTATCGCCACAGTGTCCCATGTCTGCATTCCCAAAGTCACATTTGACCTCATCATTTCCCTAAAACCCTCCAGCGGCTCTCCGTGGCCTTCAGGGTAAGTCTAACCTGCTCAGCTGCCACACACTAGGCACTCCGTGGGGGGGGGGGGGGCACCCCCCTCTCCAGCCTCCTCTCCCTCACCTGAAGCATTCCTCCACCTTCCCAGCCCATGCACTCACCCCAAGCCTTGACCCCAGCAGCTCCCGCAGCCTGGCGCTCCCTGGAAACCAACTAAAATACTTGCAGACCCAGTTCAAAGGTTCCGAATCCTTTTTCGATAATTGGAATTAATCTCTCGTCCATTTCAGCCAAAAGCCTTTCCGGCACCTCTGCCCTAGTTTTCACCACCCTCTTTCCCAGCCGTCTCCCACCTGCTCAGGAAGCTCCAGCACCAGACACGGCGGGGCTAAGTAGAAGTTTGCAGACCGGCTCCCCCAAGGTCCCAGAGGCGCGCTGTGGTCGGACTACATCCCACGTCCCAGCCCTTTCCCACTCCCAAGGCCACTCCTCCAAGCCCTCCTCTCACCCGGGAAAGCGGGTGACACGGCTTGGTCTGGGACCTGTCTACGGCCAGGCTGAGCCTCTGTTTCCCCGTATGAAGAACGTCGTTTGTGGAAGCGTGTCCTAATCAACATGGGCCTCAGTTTCCCCCTACGAAGAATGGACTTTGTGGACACGGTTCCCCTCCCAGCCCTTACCTGCGGGGGGAGCTCCCAGGGCGGGTCACCATCGCTATGCCGCTCGCAGATCAGACAGGTCCGGATGCCCTTGCAGCCGCATTCTCGAAGCACCTCTGGTGCCTCGGCCACCGCCGAAGCTGCCGCCGCCGCCGCCATCGCCCCGCCCGGGAGGCCGGGGCGCAGGCGCGGAGGCCGCTGGGAGTTGTAGTCCGCGCCGCGGGGCACGCATTCACCGCGCGCTTCCTTCCGGTCGTGGCTGCCGGTGGGCACGCGCGGAGCCACCTCCTGGGCTCCGGCACCCGCGAGCCCGCACCCGGCTCCGGGAAGCGCAGGCTCCGCCGACCTCTGGTGCCCCCGCTCTGTCCACAGCGGGCCGCGCCGCCTCGCCATGGGCCCCCTCTCGGCGCGGCTGCTGCTGCAGCGGGGCCGGCCCAAAAGTGACCGTCTTGGGAAGATCCGGAGCCTGGAGTAAGGGCCGCGCCGGGGCGAGGGTGTGTCCGAGGACCGGGGCCACGCCGCCACCTCCGGGGGCTGTTTGGGCGTCTGGGCCTGATTCCCCGGGCGGTGGGGAAGAAAAGCCGGGACCTTCCCCACTCCCTGTCGGTTCCCGTTATCGCCCTCCGGGCCCGGCGGAGTCTCTAATCACTCGGGCCGGGCGCCTTTTATCATAAGGAGGGCTGGGTTGCTGTCCCACCCTTGGCGGAGGGGTCCCTGAGCAGTCGTACCCCGGAAGAGCGCCTGGGTTCCTAAGGAGGCAGACTTGCAGGAAGAGGGGGTTGAACAACCTGTTGAGGTAATTATGAAGGACCCCCCGAGGGAGTCAGGAAAAGCCTCCCTGCGGCCCTGAGGACTCAAGTAATTACAAGATTTAAATGTTAAAAAATAAAGGAGAGGGAAAGGGATGTAGCTCGAGCGGTTGAGTGCCGGCCTCCCACATGGGAGGTCCGGGTTCAGTTAATGGTGCCTCCTGGGAAAAAGACAAAAATAAACAAGAAGCAAAACAAACGAAGAGACCAATCCTGGGAAGCAGATGTGGCTCAGTGGTTGAGCACAGGCAGGGTTCATTCCCTGGCCCAGTACCTAAAAAAATATAAATAAATAAATAATAATAAACGAGAGAGGGGAAGCTTTACATGTACCAGAAACGTGAGGCCAGAAAGCCTCTGAGACAGCCTAATGGGGGAAGGAGGCTTGCATGCCCCCTGAGCCTTTCCTGCCCCCCACCCCAGCCTGTCAGGGCTGAAGCTGCTCTCTGAGCACTTGGACCCCAAGCTCCTGGGCCGCCTGAAGCTGCTGCAAGAGCTGGACCTCTCCAACAACCAACTGGAGACACTGCCTGCCAACCTGGGTCTGTCCCACCTGCGCGTCCTCCGCTGTGCCAACAACCAGCTGGGGGACGTCACTGTCTTGTGCCAGTTTCCAGAGCTTGAGGAGCTCAGCCTGGAAGGCAACCCCTTCCTGACGGTGGGTGCCCCTTCCCGTCCACATGCCTGGGGCTTGGACTTGCATGGGCTCAGGGTCAGCAGCCCTCGAGCCCCAGCTGGGGGCAGCCCCTGAGCCACGCCTCCCTCCCCCTCCCCAGGTCAGTGAAAACCTGAAAGTCTCCTTTCTCCTGCCCAAGCTCCGGAAGGTCAATGGCAAGGATGCTTCCTTGACTTCCTCTCAGGTGGAGAACCTGAACCGGGAACTGACCAGCCGGGTAAGCAGGGGTGGATGGTTACAGGGGCTCATTCCTGTGTCATGAAGTGGCCTGTCACAGACCTTTGCCTGGCTCGTTCTGAGTGTGGCGCTGCCTCCCTCCTGAAGTGAGGAGTGTGGGCAGTTGTCCTCTGCCCTCCAGGTTTGCAAGTGGGGCACAGCGGGGGGGCCGTTGAGTGTTTTTACCTTTTCCTAGTATCTTACCAGGCTCTTTCTGACGTGTGTTTTGCTTAGGCTTGTGCCACCTACAACTCGGAGGCTGCCATTCAGGGGGGCTTCCAGGGGGTAATGGGGGTGAGATACTTGTGGTTACAGTGCGGGTGGCGACAGAGGTGCCGCACAGGGTCCAGGGGGCTGGGCCCAGCCTGGATCGGTGGTCCCTCTTGCACCAGGTCACGGCTCACTGGGAGAAGTTCATGGCTGCACTGGGCCCTGAGGAGGCGTCTGAGAAGGCCCAGGCGGACTTCGTGAGCTCTGCCGTCAGGGACATTCGTTACGGGCCCGAGTCGCTCAGCGAGTTCACCCAGTGGCGGGTATGTCCTCACCTGCTGTCCTGGGAGTCGGCTGTCCTGCCTTCTCGCTGGCTCCCACAGCCTCCACTGCCCTGGAGGTCTCTGGCCTGTGAGAGGCTAGTGGACTGTGGGGAGTGGGGTGGAGAGGGGAGCCCTCTTGCCTGGGAAGACCTGTTCCCAGCTCTGGAAGCAAAAGCTCCCACTGACGGGGCACCCGGGGAGGGGCTGGGGGCACCCAGAACTGTGCCCCGCCTCCTGACTGCCTGGCCCCGCCCAGGTGCGGATGATCTCTGAGGAGCTCGTGGCCTCCGGTGGGACCCAGGTAGCTGAGGCAGACCTCCCAGAGAGACCCTCAGAGGCCGCCCACGAGCCCAGGGTGAGTGTGGGTCCTTGTGGCTCTCCCCAGGGCTCTGAGAGCCTGCCAGCCATGGCCCTGCCTGCTGGGGAAGCTGCAGGGGACACAGGACCTGGAAATGAGCCCGGGAGCCTGCTGCCCAGGCCCAAGCTAGTTCCCTCTGATCCTGGGCAGCCAGCCCTTGCCCCCCATGCTCATGGGAGGACTCAGGCTATCACAGGGAGGGAAACCGGGGCAGGGGGCCCCCAGCCACAAGGCCCTCAGCCCCCAGCCCCGGCCCCTCCACAGGTGAGGCTGGTGGCCTTGAAACGGCCAGACGATGCCCCACTCAGCCTCTCTCCCAGCAAGCGGGTGTGCACCTCCCCGTTGGCCAAGGCAGAGGGCAGCCCCGTGGGCCCTGATGGCAGCCAGGTAAGTGAGCGAGTGGCAGGGAGCGTGGGGTGGGTGAGCAAGGGCCGGGGCACCCGTGACCGCCCTGTCCCCACAGCCTGGCCTGAAGCTGGAGCCCCTGTACTTCCTGCAGTGCCACAGCAAGAACAACAGCCCACAGGACCTGGAGACGCAGCTATGGGCCTGCGCCTTCGAGCCAGCCTGGGAGGAGGGTAGACATGGGTGGGCAGGTGGGGCAGGGGGCCGGGCCGGGGGCGACAGGAGCAGAACGAGGGGCTTGGGAGTGCAGCCTCAACGGGTGGGGGAACCTGGAGGCAGAGAGAGCCTGAAAAGGGCCATTGGGGCCGAGAGGAGGGAGCTGCACGGGCGAGCATTGCAGAAAACCTTTCACAAGGCTGACCCTCCAAAACAGGGCATTCGAGGGCCACTTCCCAGACTGTGGCCACGTGTGGCGGGGAGGCCGTGTGTGTGATAGACTGCCAGACGGGCATCGTACTCCACAAGTACAAGGTGCCCGGGGAGGTGAGTGCCAGGGCCCAGCCCTGGCTCCTGGGGACCAAAGCATTGGGATGGGGATGTGCCTTTCACGCATCACCATGTGCCTTTTTCCTTTGATGCTGAGCCTCAGTTACCCAGGGGCACGCTGCCTGCTCATTCATGCACACAGCTCTAGACCTCAATGACCCTTCCCCTGTCCCATCCCCAGGAGTTCTTCTCGGTGGCCTGGACAGCCCTATCGGTGGTCACACAAGCAGGCCACAAGAAGCGCTGGAGTGTGCTGGCGGCCGCAGGCCTGCGGGGCTTGGTCCGGCTACTACACGTGCGCGCCGGCTTCTGCTGCGGGGTCATCCGGGCCCACAAGAAAGCCATCGCCACCCTCTGCTTCAGCCCCACCCACGAGACCCACCTCTTCAGTAAGACCCTCTTCCCACATCCACTGCCCCAACAACCCTGCCCTGCGGCCCTGGCATCCTTGGTGCCCCCCGTACACCCCCACCCCGGGATGGCAAGGCCCTCACCAGGCTGAGCGCACTGAGCGGGCAGGCCGTGGGCAGCTCTGGTTCTGGTAGAAGCAGCATGGGCTTCGTGTCAGTGGACTTCAGATGCCAGCTTTACTCCCCATCTGCTCTGTGGCCTTGGAGTTTTCCACAGCTCGGGCCACTGTTTCCTGTGATGTGGGCTGATAACCTCCGACCCTCTGGTGTGGTAACCCAGTAAGGGGTGATGTGGGCTGAGGCCTGCCGTGGCACGGCTGCCCGGTGCCAGCACGTTAGGTTAGAGAAGACAAGGACTTGCAGGCCTTGGACCTTCCTGTGTCCCAGCCATGACCTTCCTCTCTTGGAGGGGCTCTGATGCTGGGACCACTGTCTCAGCCTGAGCTGCGACCTGCAGGAAGGGAGCAGGGCCACCCATGTCCTTCCCCTCCCTCTCCTCAGCTGCCTCCTATGACAAGCGGATCATCCTCTGGGACATCGGGGTACCCAACCACGATTATGAATTCCAGGCCAGGTAATGCCCTGGGGCAGGGCTCGGGGGCACGGGGGCACAGGGACCCGCTGCTCAGTGGAACAACAAATGACTCACGGCTCCGTCTCACCCTGGCCGCAGCCAGCTGCTAACACTCGATACTGCATCCATCCCCCTGCGCCTCTGCCCCGTCACCTCCTGCCCAGACGCCTACCTGCTGGCTGGCTGTGAAGGTGGCTGCTGCTGCTGGGATGTGCGGCTGGACCAGCCCCAAAAGAGGAGGTGAGGATGGGCCAGGGTCCCCTGAAAGGCAAGCCCTGGAGCCACGGGGGGCGTTGTCAAGATGGGCCCAGGTCCGCCTAAGCACACCTGCTGGGGTGGAGTCCTGCCCCAAGGGCTGCTGTCAGGGGCCTCTTCAGAGATGCTGTCCCCTCTCCTGTGGGGCTCGGCGGGGCCGGGTCCGTCTCCGGGTTGTGATCCCATCACCTGGCTCCTCGGTTCACCAGCAGTGTCACCTGTCTTTGCTTACATTTCTTCAATTGTAAAGTGGGGCAGTCACTTCTGTTCTTGGGCTAGAGAGGTGAGATGGTGTCTGGGTACAGATGAGACTCTGGAAACGCCACGTGGAGACTTCACGGCTTATCTGTATTTGCTGGAAGGTTCTTGAGAGCGTTTACCGTGGGATCTCTGCCCTCGAGCACATGGTCAAGAGACAGGCATTGAACAAAGGCAGCCAAATAAACCCCTCAAAGGACGATGTGAGCTTCAGAGGAAAGAGATGTCCCAAGAGAGGGTAACAGGGAGGCCTCTTCAAACTGGGGGTCCCGGGGGCCTCTGGTGAGGTGACCAGTGGATACATGGACAGCCTGTTTGGTTCAGGCTTGCTCCACAAGGCAGGCAAAGGAGCCAGCCAGAGGGAGGGAGGGGCACAGTGCCCAGAGGGAACGGCATGTGCAAAGGGCCAGTGGTGGGAGAGCTTGGCAAAGCCAGTGGAAGTGGCACAAATTGAAGTGGCGAGGTTGCCTGGAGCCAGGGTTGCTGGGCTTTGTTGGCCAGGGTAGGAATTTTGAGTTTTATCCTAAGTGCAGTGAGCAACCTGGAAAGAATTTTAGGGGTGGGTGGCGTTGAGTCACTTGTGTGGAGAGAGTAGTAGCCTCGGAAGAACTGTTGCAGTCGTCCAGCCCAGCGCTGGCGGCGGCCCCCTGCCCCACCTGGGAGTTAGCCTAGGCCTGTCTGCCCCACCCCAACCCGTGGCATGTGTCAGGGGCTTCTGCTTCTCCTCATCCCGTGCAGCCGCTGGGGGTCCTTTCCAGGCACAGGGGGATCTACAACACTCCTGCCTTTAAGCAGCCAATACCCAGTCAGCACCCACCGTGCTCAGGGTCAGAGCAAATGCCCCCGTTGCAGCACTCCCAGCCCTGCAGCGCCTCCCTCAGGCCCCCCGCGCTTGGCGTGGAGTCGCCTCCCCTCCCCCTCGGCTGGCTGGGGCACCCCTGCTCATCCTTCACACTCAGTCACAGAGGCCTCTCCTGGTCACCTTGCCCCCACCTGGGAAGACCCAGGCCTCCAGCTGCCTATTCCCACTATCTCGCAACTCCAGGTCTCCCAATTCTGGCCCCGCTTCCAGAGCAAAGCTGACCCCTCGAGTGCCAAGTGTGGATTTTTGTTGTATCTTTTGACCTTTGCTGGTGCATGGCCCAGAGCAGGCATCCAGCAGAGATTCGAAGACATGAGCAGGGTTTGGGGGGTGGGGGGGGTGTGTATGTGTAACGGCTGGCCCGGCTATCTTCCCTGCTCTGCAGGGTGTGTGAAGTGGAGTTCACCTTCTCCGAGGGCCCCGAGGCAGCTGGACGGAGAGTGGACGGGCTGGCATTTGTGAATGAGGATGTCGTGGGTGAGTGAGCCAGCCCAGGGCACAGTCTGCCTTCCTGGGAACCACATGGGCACAGTGAAGCCTTCGTGGGCTGGGGCTGAAGGTCAGGGGCCTCTGAGGGATCCCCAGTGTGGACTAGGAGCTGTCTGGTGAGGAGCTGTACAGTTCCAGGTACAGTTCTCTGTCCTCTCCCACAGCCTCTAAGGGGAACGGCCTGGGCACCATCTGCCTATGGAGCTGGAGCCAGACCTGGGCAGGCCGGGGCAGCAAGTCCACAGTGGCAGTGGTCGTCCTGGCCCGGCTGCAGTGGTCACCCACCGAGCTGGCCTATTTCTCGCTCAGCACCTGTCCTGGTGAGCTTGCCCTGCCTCAGCCCACCCTCCACCTCCTGGAGCCCTGCCCCACCCCCGCCCCTTAGGCACCTATCTGTGTCTTCGCAGATGAGGGCACTGTGCTCTGTGGAGATGAGGAGGGCAACGTGTGGATCTACGACATCAGGCAGGTCCTGGAGCAGCAGCGCCCACCGCAGGCAGCCCCGCAGCCCCCGACACAGGTACCCGTGCTGGGGACTGGCCGCACCAGAGGCTGCGTGTGGGGGACACCGGGAGCCCACCCTCTCTCTGGCTCTTCCCACCAGATCCTTAAGTGGCCCCAGCCTTGGGCCCTTGGCCAGATGGTGACCAAGACCATGGTGAACACAGTGGTGGCCAACCCCACCTTGACCTACCTCACCGCTCTGACGGACTCCAACATCGTCGCCATCTGGAAGAGGCAGTAGCCACGAGCAGCAGAGGGGCCTGCCTGCCTCTCCCGCACAGGACCAGGGACACAACTTAATTTATTCGGCTTTGGGGCAAATGCTGGGGGGCTTTCTATCAGTGAATATTTTTATTAAACTCTCTGCCAGCAAAGAAGAGCCTGTAGAGAGCTACTTAAAGTTAAGGTGGCCCCATCTTTAGTTTGTACCTTAGGACAGGCAGGCCTGCAGCTGAGATTTGCAGAGCAGATACACAACCCTGGGTTTTCAGGTCCCTTCTGCAAGACCCACTCCCCACCCCAGCAGCAGCCCCCCAGGTTCCCAGTTCTGGGCCCAGAAAGACTTTGTTCCTGCCAATCCCTCAGACAGAAATCAGGGTCTGTGGACTAAGGCACTCTTTGAAATGTGGTACGAGAGTGGCTCTGAAGCAGGTCACTACCTCCCATTGAGCCAGACGGTCCATTCGCTTCTGAAGACACCTCTGCTGGCAGTAGTGAGGCCCAGGCAACGCCAGCCCACAAGCCAGGTCTCTTTCTGCTGGACTTTATTAGAAAATAGAACATCTATGTACAGGACACAGCAGTGTCAGGCGTGGGGGTTTGTCAGGGCATCATTACATGGAGGACCACAACCAAGAAAAGCCGCCTTTCTCCACCGGGACCCAGAGAGAAGTGTCTGCTGCAGGGCGAGACCTGGGCTCATAAAGCTCACGGCTGAACAAGGCTCTTCCCAACCCGTTACTCAATTCCTTCTTGCTTGTCCTTGATGGCCACCTGGAGTAGAGGAAGAAAGTTCCACATACTTAGCTAGAATGGCTGGAGATGAGGACCTTGGAAATGAAGCCCCAGCATCCCCCGAGCAGGGTCCAGCAGGAAGGAGCATCTTCTCTGGAGTACAACCACTGGACTACCCACGGGAGAGCACAGTAACAGGTCTGCAGACCAGGGTCCCAGGCAGCACCAGGGCACCGGCAGCCAGTAGCCAAAGGGGCCCTGCGAGCTGGCCCAGCCCACCCCCACTGCTCTGCACGTGTCCTGCTGCCCGGCTTCGGGTCAGGGGAGTAGGGGCACTTGCTGGTGAGCCTGGTGAGCTTACAACTTGGACTTCAAGACAAACTATGGATCTTTCCTGTTCCAAATTGTGCCAGACTTGAGGTCCCCCTAACAGACAGGTGTGACCACTACCCACTTGGCCTCCTTAACTTTGGGAGCTTACCCTAGGATGAGCTGCCCCCTAAATAGACAGCTGCTCTGAAAGCAGCCAGACCTGACAGACTCCAGAGACAAGAAGAAAGGGCCAGCCCATAGGGCAGCAGGGCCACTGCTTCCGCAGAGGCCACAGAATGCATAAGGAAAGACCCTGGAGCACCAGGTGAGGCTCCCACCTGTGGCTGCAGGCCACAAGCCTCAAAGCCTCCTGGGAGCTGCTGTGGAGCCCCTGCTCTGTTACTGCCATCACACACACCCCGCAGTCATGCAGAGGAAACAACCCAGGGCTGTTGCAGGTATGAGCTGCAGTGTGGAGGGCAGAAGCACACTGCAGCTCTGGGTCTCCAGCCCCCTCCCCCACCGCTGCACCTCGTCCTCACCCGGAATCGCTCCTCCAGCAGGGAGAGCTCACTGATGAGGTCGGTGATGGCGTTGGTGAAGGCCTCCTGGGGGCTGTAGTCAGGTGTGGTCTGAACTCTGATGATGATCTTGTGCTCCAAGGGGTGGGGGACCTTGTAGCCAGCAAACAGCACCTGGGGGTCCTTCAGCAGCTGTCTGAGATACAGGGGTGGACGGTGTGAGGGAGGCCAAGCTGAGTACTCGGGGCCTCCGCGCAGGCTAGGCCTCCAGGCTGCCAGGCAGTCCCCAGCCTGTGGCGCTCCAGGCTTCCCAGCCAAGGCGTCCTCCAGTTGGGCTGAGACCCATAAGCAAGTACCCCTGGGGGCTGACCCAGGAAGCCCCCACTCTGAATGTTTACTTTCCCCTCCCCCTAAAATATTCAAGGCAGGCACTGTGGGGAGCCTCCCCTCACCCCACCACAAGCTCCATCCATGAGGATCAAGGACCCTAGCTGCAAAAACAGGACTTCTAGCAGCCTCTTCCCTCGGGAAGCCAGGGGCCCTGCAGTGCCCCAAAGGAGCCTCCCAAAGCAGTAAACACCCAGCCAGTGTTCATTAAACAGGGGCACAAACTCAGAAGAGCATCTGACACAGCAGACGCAGCAGCGATGAGAGAAGCCCAGGCCCTAAGCAGTTAGTGAAGAGAAGCTCTCTGGGCAACACAGGCTGGCAGCTGCTGCCCACACACACCGGGTCATGTTCTGGGTGGCTGCAAGGAAGATGCGACCTGTGCAGTGTGCTGTGCACCTGGGGGTTCTCTAGGACAGCTCAGAGATACTAACAGTGGGTACCAAGAGGGAGGGCTCCTGGGTCTAACTCCCCCCTGTGCAGACAGATACAGCTCATCCAACAGGAGAGCAGTAGCATCCCAGGAGAGCCTGGGTGCGCCAATGGCTCAGCTCAGAACACAGGTCATCTGGACGAAACCACGGCATCCTCACCTTCTGGCACCAGGAGGGACTGGGCAAGCTCCTGCCCACAGCCTCAAATACTGCAAGCTCAAGAGAGGCCACAGAAATAGAGGGAAGAGCCACGTCACAGCCGAGAAATGACAACTGCCTGGGTTGGAGTGACAATTACGTCCCTGAACCCCTGGCCAGGACCAACAACACCAGCTACCCAAAGGGGGACTGGATAACCAGAGAATGCTTCTCCCACTTCTTTCTCTCATTCAACTGAACTTATGATCTCTGCCACAGACATCTCAAACTGCCAGCTGCAGCAGGTCACAGGTCATTATCACAGATGCCGGCAGGGGGACCTAATCTTGACCACTTCTCAATGCTTATTAGCACAAAAACAGAATAGACACTTACTATTTTTCCAGGGTAGAATACCGGGAGTGGTTGCACATTCAACAACTTTAGTCAGATAAATTAACCCTGTGGCTTATGTGAACAGATATGGGTCAGCATCATTCTGCAAAAAAGGTGCTAGAAATGTGACATGTCAAAGAAGCACCCTGCAGGACTTCCTGTAGCTCAGAGAGACTTATCTTATGGGGAAGTGGACTTGGCCCAGTGGTTAGGGTGTCCGTCTACCACATGGGAGGTCCTTGACCCATGTGGAGCTGGCCCACGCACAGTGCTGAAGTGCGCAAGGAGTGCCATGCCACGCAGGGGTATCCCCGCGTAGGGGAGCCCCATGGCAAGGAGTGCGCCCCGTAAGAAGAGCCACCCAGCGCGAAAGAAAGTTCAGCTGCACACACAGAGAGCTGACACAGGTGACGCAACAAAAAGAAACACAGATTCCCGTGCCGCTAACAACAGATGCGGACAAAGAAGAACATGCAGCAAAAGTAGATACAGAGAACAGACAACTGGGGGGGGGGGATAAAATAAATAAATCTTTAAAAAAAAAAAAAGAAATCTTATGGAACTTGCCCAAAGAGCCTCACTGACCACAGCCACGAGAGTCTTTGCCCTGAGACTTACGATTTAATGATGTTTCCTAGCGTGTGGTCTTCTTTGTTGATGGTGAACAAACAGGCATTGGGTACCTTGGTGTCCTTGTTAATGGTGATCCTAGGAAGAGAGAGAAGTAACAATAGATTCTCCTCAAATCTAAATCCTGTCCATCAAGGCAGGCTCAAATCCTTCTTCCTCCTTGAAGCTTTCCTGGATTTGTGCACTCCATAAGTCCTCGCTGACCCTCGGCAGCACTGTGCCCCCAGCTATACCATGTGTGGGATCCTTGCCTAGTCTGGACTGCTCCTTTTCTCTACAGCAGGATTCCTCAACTCTGGCATCAATGACACTGGGAGCCCCATCATATTTGTTGCAGGGAGCTGCCATGTGCACTGTAAGTCGTTTAGCAGCATCTCTGGCCTCCACCCACTAGGTTCCAGTAGCAATTCCCCTGTGACAACCAAAAATGTTACCAAACATTGCCTCATATCTCCTGGGGTTTTTTTTAGGGTAAGAAGAGCCAATGTTTAATGAGAGTCTTCCATGTGCTGAGCCCTGTGCTAAGCGCTTTACCTGCAGCTCTCCCCTGGACAGGGCCATTGTGCTTAAACTCCAATGATCAATCACAATAACAAGTGTATTTTACAGATGCAGAAACTGGGCCTCAGATTAACTGTCCAAAGGTAGTCGGTGAAGGATCCAGGAAGCAAGTCCAGTCTGTGAAAGCACTGAACTGTATTTCCCTTCTACCTGCAGATAACGGATAACGAGGAGTCACTGATGGGTTTCACCCAGGCGAGCGTCAGTTCAGATATGAGTCTTAAACCCATCTCTCTAGCAAAAGCAGGAGACGATGGAGGTAGCGAGCTGAGAAACGACTGAGGAGGCTGCCAGATTCCAGAGGAAAAGGACTTCGGCGTCACACATTCTGGGTTCATATACAGACGCCGCCACTTGCTGTGTGCCCAGGGCGAGTAACTCAACTGCTCTGAGCCTAGTGAACTTACCTCCAAAATGGGGAGACTCCACTGCCTCCCCTGCCTCAAGCTTGGCGTACAAAGGCGCCAAGCGCTCGGCTTGGCAGACCATCAAGAAGCTAGCGTCGCGCAGAACCCCCAGCTGCTGCATGACCTGACAGCCGATGTGGGTCTGCGAACCTCCGCCCTTCTCTCCCCATCCCGCCCTCCCTGCACCCGGCCCGCTCCACTTACTTCTTCTCGCCCTCGAAGAGCAGGAACGACTCGAAGGCGGGAGGCGCGTTCATCCTAACGCCGCAGCCGCTTTCAGACTCGTAGCTGCCGCCAACGTCGCGTCCACAGCCCTACAACGCGACCCGTTCCGGTTCAGCGTCTGCTTCCGGGTTACGCCGGCGGGGCCGAACCCGCGTGCGACCTCGGGAGCGCCCCGCTGCCCCCTGCCGGCCTGGAGGACCGTGTGCACGCGCGAGGGAGGCTGGCGGGCGGCCGGTGGCTCTGCGCATGTGTGGAGTTGGAAAGCACGTTGGGGCTGCGCCCTACAGGCGCATTTGGTCACATACTTGGACGCGGAAGGCAGCGCTAAATCTACAGAGACAGCCTGATCCAGACCAAGCTGGGACCGAAGTGGGCCTCTCCCTGCTCCCCATGCCCCTTGGTCCCTCCTTGGAAACGCTCCCTTAGAGTACACAGCAAGAGGCCTCTCCGTGGAGAATTGAGCCGTGGCGTTTAGGCCCCTGGAGGAGCGGGCAGGTGCGGCAGCAGCAGCGGGGACGCTGAAGGAGCCTCCTGGGCGTGCTTCCCGGGCGCCCCGCCGTGGTGTGCGCGCCAGCCCGCTGCCAAGGCTGCCTGGGCAGACTGCTACTGACCCTTGGCTGTGTTATCACTGGCCGCCAAACTGTTTTTGTGGCCTGGTGAGCTTCTGGTTAGCAGTCCGTTGGGTGAGGGCTGGGGGAGGAGGCAGGTGGGGTAAGTGTATCATACCCTGTGGGATTGGCTGGTGTTTTTGCAGACTACAGTTTACTAGAAAGGTCTTGCCTGAGCTGTTTTAACAGCAGGTACTGGTGGTCTCAGAGCCCTGACATCTTTCCAGCTGTTTCTCTAGGGCACCGTGGAACCCCAAGGAAATCTGGAGCTTTCCCTGGGCAGGACCTTTTCCTGCTTGAATCCTTGAGCGGTTGGGGCCCTAGGCAGAGTCTTGATTCTCCCGGTCAGGTCGGCAGACCTCTAGGGAGGGACTGAGAGGAGTGAGAGGACTGATTCCCTGAGGCTTCCATCTCTCTGGTCATTCTGAGAAAGTCTGGGCCCGGTTGCTGGGGCTGGCGGTGATGACGCTGGCTGCCCTTAGCTGAGTTGGTGGGAACTTGCCCAGATTTTCTACAGGATCATTGGCCCAGGAAGGACAGGGAGAGGCCCCGCCCTGCAAAAAGGTTCAGGAGGCCCATAAGATGGTCCAGGACCAAAGAAGGCCAAGAGGTGACAAACATCCAGGTTGGTGGGTTGCTCGGTGGAAGAAAACTCCCCCTTCGAGGCTGTTGCCAGACAAAAAGGCCAACATGGCCCCAAAAGCCATGGGGTAGAGGGAAGAGTGCAGCTCCTTGTTCCTTTGTTTCCACTTTCTATGCCAGCCCTCAAAAAGCCCGGAATGAAACCCGCCCAGGTGGCCCTGCCCCACAGCCTGGCTGGCCAGCTGGGTCTGGGTCCTGCTTGTGACCTGAGCCCTTGGAGGCTCTTCTAGGCCTCAGATTCTTGGGCCAAGCTCTCAGATTGGTTGGATGAGGTTTAAGAATGTGCTGGAAGTTTGGAGTTTACTCTGTACCTAGAGGTGGGGATGAGGGCAGTGACACAATGGCCTCTGGGAGCTTGGCTTTGGCACTGGGGTCTGCAGAGGCCAGCAGGGCCTGAGCCCATCTGGCCTGGGCTGCCCAGGCTCAGAGTACAGAGGTGCCCAGGAGGTTTGTTAAAATGCTTCACTTGCTGAAGGTCTGCAGTAGGTCTGCGGTAGGACCAGGGCACGTGCGCTTTTTAAACTGTTTATTATGTAAAATTTCAAAGATACACAAAAGTAGATTGTAAAGTATAATGAACCCCCATGGACTCACCAACCCCCTTCAACAATTAATAATAAGCATTTCAGCACGTATCTCTAAAAGACAAGGACTCTTCAAAACCACACCATCCTCCACACCTGAACAATTTCACCAATAATTCCTTAATATTCTATCAGTCAGGATTCACATGTCTAATCGTGTTACTTTTTAAATGTCATTTCACAACATTTTCCTTTTATTGTAATTTGCCACCATATCTTAAGATCCTCTGACTCTACACAGTCCCCTTTCATCTCCTTATTCTCCTTCCAATTGGAATTGATTTTATTTTTCATTATTTGTTTTTATTTATTTATTTTGAATTGATTTTAAACAACCCATTTTAACTCTGAGCACAATGTGCAGTTCAAAATCCTATGTGTCCTAATTACGTGACCTTGGGCAAACTGCCACTCTTGCCTTAGGTTCCTGATAGCTGAAAAATGGAGATGGTAATATTTTTGTGGAGAGGAATAAATGAGTCAGTGGAGTGAATGTTGGCACCTGCCCAGCCTGGGAAGTGCCCAGTATCCATTAGCTGCTGCCAAGCATGAGCCTGGGCTGGGTAACTGTCCCTGCAGTAGCCCACTCCCCATTCTCGCTGAGGCTGCTGAGAGCTGGGGGTGGGGACTGGGGGAGGAAGTCTTTTCGGTGTGGGGGAGGCAAGGGGTTCCCTGCACCCCAGACCTCAGGCCAGCATGCCCTTGCAAGGTCCCTGCAGCAGCACATGGCACCTCCAAGCAAGTCAGCCACAGGTGTTGGTACCACTTGTGCCCTGGGCACCCTGGGGCAGGGCAAGAAGATGACAGGAGCCCTGAGCTCTGTTATCTGCTGCTCCAGCCACCCCTGGGTGGACCAGTTCATCTGTGTGACCCAGTGACCAGCCATCAGTGTCCCACGGGGATGGGTGCCCCTCTCGGGCAGGGTGCAGGGCTTGATGGGATGCCCCATGGACCTTAGTGGGGTGACGGAGGAGGGCAGACAGGCTCCCAGGAAGGTGGGACAGAGTCACACTTGGCCGACAGTAGAACCAGCCTGGGGCCTCCATCACTCGAACCCCAGAACAGGCTGGGGAAGAATGGACTTTGAGGTCTGGGGTCAGAGAGCCAAGGCGGCAGCTGCAAGGCCAAGGCAGGGGCTGGAGACTATCTAGGGGCTATGGTTCAGGGTCTTCTCTCTGCCCTGCCCCAGGAAGATCAAGAGCCTAGTCCCTGTAGGAGCAGCTGTCAGCCCGCTGGGACAGAGCTGTGGGAATGGGAGCCCCAGCACAGCCAGCATGTGCCCCCCGAAGAGGGGAGGGGGCTGGTTACGGTTTACGAGTGCAGGTTCTGAGCCCAGCCCTGCTGTTCAATCTTCAGGAAACCCCAGGGGCTTGTTTGGGGGCTGAGGACAGCATAGCTGGAGAGACAGGTCCTGCGGGGCATGGAAGGACCCAGTGGGACCCAGGAATGTGGCAGAGATGGCAGCCTGGAGGAGGAGGAGCCTCCTAGGATGAGAGGGGAAGCAAAGAAGGGGGGGGCTGCATGGGGGCCCCAGGCCTTGATTGGAAGCCCCCAGAAGCTGTTGGGGTACCCCTGGACCCACTCTCCCCTGACCTCCATCACGAGACCCCAGAGCTGTGGCAGTCCTAGCGGGTTTATTGTCAGCAACAGAGTGCCGCAACGGTCGCTCTTCTGAGGGCACAGGCAGTGGAGGGGGTGAGCTGGGAGCCGGGGGGGGGGGGGGGGTGGAGGGGAGGGGAAGTGGAGGCCCAGGGTCTCCTGGGGCACCAGGCACTGAATCCCATGACCCCTCTCTGACTCCAAGGACTGTCAGTCACCCGGTCCCTGGGGGGTGGGGGGCTGGCTGGGTCTCTCCTGGGCAGGAGCGGGTGTCCCTGGAGAGTCTGGGCTAGCGGCAGGGGTGAGGGGAACGGCTGAGCCTTGCAGAGGAGTCGGGCCTCCCTAAGTCCCCTAGAGACCTCAGGTCGGTGATGACTGGCTGGAACCTGGTCAGCTCTGGCCTTCTGGACCCCCAGGTCCCTGGCTCCCCCCACTCTCTCGGCCCAGGAGAGACCCCGGTCCCGCACGCCAAGCGAGTGAGAGCGGCTGGCGAGGGCAAGCGGGCAGGCCTCACGTCTGCAGCGCCAGGAGCCGCGTCTGCTCCAAGGGCGGTGAGGCGGCAGGGCTGGCGCCGTGGGCCCTCCTGAGGTCCTGCAGCACCTGCAGCAGCTGGGCGAGGGCGTCCTCGGGGGCTGGGGGGCAGACCCGGCGTGAGGCCCCCCGCTGTGTGCCCGGGAGCCCCAGGTCTACAAGTCCTGGCCCCACCCACCGTACCCGGAAGGGGACTCGAGTCACCATAAGTCCCAGGTGGGAGCCACCTACCTCCGCTGGGGCCCGTGAGCACTGGGCCTTCCTCAGGGCCCACCCTCAGCTCCCGGTGCTTCTCCCTGTGAGGGGGTGGGGGGAAGAGAGTGACCACATGGCCCGGCCGCGTGACCTGGTGTGGGCCTCCAGGGCTGCGGGCAGCTCCTGGGGGCAGGGGTGGATTCTTTCAGTCTAAGGGTCTCGGTCCCTAGTCCCTTCCCAACCCAGAAAGCCCTCTGGAAGCCAAGATCAAACCATGTCACTATTGTGGTGGCCCCTTGGGAAATAGCCAGTTAGCACTGAAGGGCAGTAAAGACACAGGAGACAGAGACCCTTTCCGCCTGGTCCCTAACCCTCTCAGGTGTGGCCCCTTTCAGGTTGGATTCCCTGTGTCTTTACAGGGAGGATGAGGAGCCATGTGGAGCTCATGCTCCAAGTGCCTTCTCTGGGGATCCCACAGGCTCAGCACTTGAGACTGTCTCCCTGATCTGCTTTTGGAGAGACATGTCCCTCTATTAAGGACTGACAAGCCCCTATGGGCCTTGTCAGGGTGGGCCCCAACCTGCTTTCCTGCCTTACCTTGACCTTTTCTCCATGTTGCACCCGCTGCCTGGAACACCCACCCATTTCACCTTCACCTTCCCTTCCACCCTCTGCTCAACTGTCTGTTCAATAACATGTACCGAAGGTCTAGAATATGCCAGGTACTGTTCTCAGCCCTGAGATCAGAGCCATGAATATCAGAGTCCCTCGTGAAGTCCCAGTCTAGTGTGAGAGACAGGCAATACATGAATAAACTGCCCATATTTATGATACAAGATATAACACAGCTTCAGAGAGGGAGGAACGCTGGGAGGGCCAAGGGTAATGAGAGGAGGGTGTATTTTATTTTTATTTTTTCAGAAAGCAGGTTTATTAATGCTGGAGGAAAGACAGAAGGGGGTGTCTCAAATCTGCTTTCAGGAGGGTGTGATTTACACAGGGCACTCTGACAAGGCCTCTCTAATAAGGTGGCATTTGAGCAGAGACCTGAATTAGATGAGGGACCGAGCCATGTGAACACCTGGGAAAGCACATCCAGGCAAAGGACACGGCAAGTGCAAAGGCAAATCTGAGAAACAGCAAGAAGGCAAGGGTGGTGGCGCTACTTAATGAGAGGAGAAGGCTACGGGAGGAAGAGATCTGGATGTAGGGGACACTGTGAGACCTGTTTTCTAGTGTGAAGTTTGAACTCACTTTTGGACACCCAAGTGGAGATGCTCCCAGAGCTAACATCATACTCAACAGTGAAAGACTGAAAGCTTTCCCTCCTAAGATCAGGAACAAGGCGAGGATGCCCACTTTCACCATTGCTGTCTGACTAGAAGCACTAGACAGAACAATCAAGCAAGACAAAGAAATAAAAGGCATCCAAATTGAAAAGGAAGAAGTAAAACTATCCCTATTTGTAGGTGACATGATCATATATATATATATGAAATCCCAAAGAATCCACAAAAAATCTACTAGAGCTAATAAATGAATTTAGCAAAGTTGCGGGGTACAAGATCTACATGCAAAAATCAGTTTAGTTTCTGTGCACTAGCTTGAACAATCTGGAAAGGAAATTAGGAAAACAATTACATTTATAATAACCTCTAAAAGAATAAAATACCTAAGAATAAATTTAACCAAAAAGAAAAAAAGACTTGTACACTGAAAACTATAAAACATTAGGGAAAGTAATTAATTTAAGAAGACCTAAATACATGAAAGACATCCCATGCTCATGGATTGGAAGACTGAAGAGGGCAAGACTCCACAAAGTGATCTACAGACTCAAGGAAATCCCTGTCAAAATTACAACAGCCTTTTTTTGCAGAAATGGAAAAGCCTATCTTCAAATTCATGTGGAACTGTAAGAGGCCCTGAATGGCTGAAACTGTCTTGAAAAAGAACACATTTGGAGGACTCACACTTCTACCTTCAAAACTCACTACAAACACAGTAAGCAAAATAGTGTTATACTGCATAAGGCAGACCAGTGGAAGAGAACAGAGTGTTCAGAAATAAACCCATATATCTACGACAAGTTGATTTTCCACAAGGGTGAAAAGGCCATTCAATGGAGAAAGAACAACCTCTCCAAGTGGAGATGCCAAGTAGGTGGCTGGACAAGCCTGGAGCTCAGGGAGGAGAGAGATGTGGCATCATCAGGACACAGGTGGAATTTAAGGCCCTCGGACAGAATGGAGAGCCCAGGTCTGAGGAAGAGGAGGAAGAATGGCCACTGAGAAAAGGAGAAGCCAGAGAAGAATCTGTTTAGAGAGGGAGTTGCTGACTACGCCAGTTACTGCTAATGGGTCAAGAGAGAAGAGGACAGAGAAGTGACTGCTGGACTTGGCAACAAAGAGGTCATCTGTATAAATAAGAGCAGTCTGGGCAGAATGGTGGGGGCAAAAGGCTGGCCAGATGGGGCTCAAGGGAATATGGGAGGAGAGCAAGAAGAGATGGAGAGTGGAGACGTCGCATTCAGGAGTTTTATGGTCAAGGCAGCAGATAAATGGAGCAGTGTGAAAGGAATGTGGGGTCAAGGGAGGGTTTTACTTTTTAAGATGGTCAATAGAGTCATTGCTTACTGATGAAATGATCCAAGAGGGAGAAAAAGTAGATGATGGAAAAGAAAGGCAACTACGTCAGAAGCAAAGTCCCTGCACAAAGGAAACAACTGGGCAAGGCGGGGATAGCCTGAGGAAGAGATGGGGAGAGGGGAGACGGCCTTGGGAGGAGTTGGCAGTACATCTATGGTAACAGGAGGAAAGGCAGAATATTCCAGACCCGGTGCAGGTGGGAGGTAGGCCTGACAGTGGAAGATGAGGTCCTTATCTTTTGGTTGGGCTTAGAGCCACCTGTCGGGCACAGGGAGAGCAAATTGAAGGGTGGAGAAGGTATGAAAGTCCTTACAGAACCCAACAGATGTCCTGACGAGGGACACATAAGGGGCACCAGTGGCACTGAGGGCCATCCTGAGATCTGGGGTAAAGTAACTCAAGAGGGACGAGCGAGCACAACTGAGATTCTCTCCAGACTCTCTGAGCCTCTCAGGTGCAGGGGAGTAGGTGGAGAAATGAGTTACCCAGGGGCAAGGCTTCCAACGAGAGGGGAGAGGGTAAGGGTGGAGAGGGGGCAGAGAGGGGAGGCCTCACAGAGGCAGGTCCTGGGGGAGTGGGGACAGTGGGTGGGTATGGTGGGCTGAATAGTGGCCCCCAAAAAACATCCACGTCCTAATCACAGGAACGTGGGACTGTTACCACAGCAAAAGGACCTTCATGGATGTTACAAAGGATCTTGAGATGGACAGAGGTTCCTGGGCTAACCGGGTGGGCCCTAAATGCAATTGCAAGGGTCCTTATATATAGGAGGGAGACGAGAAGGCCATGTGGCAGAGAATGGAGAGCTGCACCCTAAAGAAGGAAGAAGGGGCCCTGAGCCCAAGAATACAGGCAGCTTCTAGAAGTGGGGAAAGGCAAGGAAATGGATTCTCCCCTGAATCCTCCAGAAGGAACGAGCCCTGACGACACCCTAACTTTAGTGCAGGGAAACTGATGGGGCTTCTGGCTACCAAAGCCGTAAGAGAACAAATCTGCATTGCTCTAAGCTACCAAGTTTGTGGTGGTTTGTTCCCGGGCCACCTGAAACTAAGACAGCAGGGGACCATGCACACGAAGGAGGTGGGGTGAACAGAGCAGGGGTCCTGGGAGGGGAAGGTCATTGGCAATGCCAGGGGAAGTGCGCCGGGATGAGAGGAGCATCGCCGAGTGGTTTTGGAGGTGCACGGTTCTCAAGGCAGGGGGATGCAGTGTTTAGGGTTGCGGGCACTGGAGCCAGGAGGCCAGGGTTCAAATTTGAACCTGCCACTTAGTAGCCAAAATGGGGTAATTATAGCATCTGGTGGGTTTAGTGACTGCCAATATTTAATAAATTTATACACGAAAAGAAGCTAAAATGGAGCCCTGCAAACAACTAGGAAGAGGAGTGGCAAGTTCTGGGATGTGGGGAGTGAGGTAGATGTAAGAGGAAGTCTCTGGAAGGGTGGGGCTCAGGAACTGAGAAGACAGGGGATGGGTGCATCATCTAAGTGGGGCTGAGGTCACAGAGCCAGGGGGCAGGGATGAGGTGGAGGAAGCCAGGGGCCAAGGCCACGGTCAGAGGAAGTGGCTGGGCTGACAGCGTGAGTGCTAAAGGGCTTTGAGGGAGGCCATGAACCCTGGAAGTGCCTATGAAGAACAGGGAGGCCCCCATCACCCCCTCCAGGCCCAGGTGGAAGGGGTGCGAGAGAAAACAGGCCCCCTTTGAGCAGGCTCCGGGGAAGCAGTGTCCCTAAGGGAGCCGGCATCGCTTTAAAATACTCCGATGCTGGGGCCCTGCCCCCAGAGATTCTGAGTTAATGGGGGGGGGGGCAGCAGACACCCTGATCTCTAAAAGCTCCCAGGTGATTCTAAGGCACAGCCAGAACTGAGAACAGCGGAGCTAAGCAGGGTGGTCCTGGAAATGGAACCGGCCGAGGACCTCGCAGGAAGACTTGGGCAGATCGGAGGCTGGGCCAGCCCAAGGGGCCCACAGACCCCCCGGGGGGACTGAGTCCCAGGAAGCAGCCATGGCTCTGAACTGGGCCCCCAGCCTGCGGGTCCTCCATCCTCATCTGAGCCAGGTCCTGACCCAGAGACTTTGAGGCCCCTCCTCCCACGTGCAGCTACCAAGGGGGGAGGGGCCTGGGCCTGATTAGAAGGAGGGGTGACGGTCCCTGCCAGGTAGGTGTCCTTGGGCCACCCCACTCAGGTCTCCTCACCGCAGCGTGGCCTCTGCGCCCAGCAGGTGCCGGTAGATGAGCTGGGCCTCCAGGTCGTGGTCCAGAGGGTCACTCCACTCCTGCAGGGTCACCCGTGACCGCGTCTTATCACAGCCCAGATCTGGGGACAGAGAGGACAGAGTTCTGGTAGAGCTCCAGGGGACGGAGGACAGGGACAGGCTCTATGGGAGCTCACGCCCAACGTCCCGGTGGTAGAGAGGGGGAAAGCGAGGCCTACAGAGGACAGAGGTGGATGCGGGTCCCCCTGCGAGGTGGGGCTGGGCACAGCACAGTGGGCTGAGTCTGGCCTGGGCCCTGCCGTGGCTTCCCACCTTTCCAGGGCAGCGGCTTATCTTGGGTTCAGCTCCTGAACCAGGGGATACGGGCCACGTGACTGCAGAGAATTGTAGGGAGCTGGGTAACTGCCTGCAAGGAAGCAGGAAGCAGCCAGAAACCAGAAGGTCAAGAGGAAGTGGGCCGTTGAAGATGTGCCCTTGGAATGAGCTGGCCCTGCCCCTTAGGGGCTTTCGGGCCTGTGCCAAGACATCTGCCCTCACTAAGCCTTGGTTTCTTCCCCTGTAAAATGGGGATGAGGCCCCACTTCCTCAACAATGACAGTCACCTCTGCGATGGATACAGCCAGAGGCTGCAGGCCAGGTCTCCCCGCTGGCACCCACGGGGCCCTGGGGAAAGCGCCAAGAGCCGGGCTGACATTTCTACACACCAAACGGAACCCCCTCTCAAGAGGAGGTAGTGCCCCTACCCCCATCCACTGCTCAGCTCAAAGCCAGGGCTGGGCTAGGACAAGTAGGGCTGGGTCCAGTGGCCGCCCCTGGGCTCTGTGGCCTGAGACCTGACCAGTCCTGGGGGCCAGGGGACTACAAGTGCTGAGTCTACTCTGGCTGGGGAGCCAGTGTTTTGTAAAGCAGGTGGGCCTGAGGGGTGGGGGTGGGCACGCCTAGAAGGTTCTAGAACCATACTGTCCAATAGGGTGGCCACTAGCCACAGGAGGCTGTTGACGTTTTAATCAATTTGAATTAAATGAAATTTTTTAAAACTAACGACTCCATTCCTCAGTGGCACTACCCACATTTCAGGTGCTCAACAGCCACTTGCCAGTGGTTAGTGTACTGGGCAGCAGAGACACAGCCCATGTCCATCCTCACAGGAAGCCCCTCTCTGCTTCCCCCCAGGGCCCAAGGCCCCTCCTCCAGGATCAGCTGCCTCATCAGCAGAGCAGCCCTCCAGTGGGTTTTTTTTTTTTAGATTTATTTATTTAATTAATTCCCACCCCCTCCCCTGGTTGTCTGTTTTCTGTGTCTTTTTGCTGCGTCTTGTTTCTTTGTCCGCTTCTGTTGTGTCAGCGGCACGGGAAGTGTGGGCGGCGCCATTCCTGGGCAGGCTGCACTTTCTTTCGCGCTGGGCGGCTCTCCTTACGGGGCGCACTCCTTGCGCGTGGGGCTCCCCTACGCGGGGGACACCCCTGCGTGGCAGGGCACTCCTTGCACGCATCAGCACTGCGCATGGGCCAGCTCCACACGGGTCAAGGAGGCCCGGGGTTTGAACCGCGGACCTCCCATGTGGTAGACGGACGCCCTAACCACTGGGCCAAGTCCGTTTCCCTCCAGCGGGTTTTTCAGAACCCAGGTTCTGCAAGAAGCTCACTGGGCATGAAGAGGGTTCCCTGTTCCTAAGGGCTGAGTGATGTCCCCCAAAAAGACAGGTTGGTGACCTCCTCCCCAGTCCCTCAGAAAGTGACCTGATTTGGAAATGGGGTCGTTCCTGGTGGAATCAGGCCAGTTCAAGTGAGGTCATGAGCAGGGCCCTTCATCCAACACGCCTGGTGTCCTTGAGGAGGAGGAAATGTGAACATAGATAGAAGGGAGAAAGCCATGGATTGCCAGCAAGCCGCCACCAGGACGCAGGCGAGAGGCACGGGATAGATTCCTGCCAATGTGTTTGGGAAGTGCTGGGTTAAACCAAGCTAGAAACGGGATTCCAATGAGTTTGCAGGCCTTCTCAGAGCCCTCAATGGGCTGGACCGAGGTGCATCACCACGTTATGCGGCTTTTCCCAAACCATCGGGAAGGTGAAGGGTCGGGGAAGCCTCTCTCCCAGAGCATCTGGAGGGACTGCTTTCCTCACCTTAGTTTCCCACAGGCGGCTCCTGGCCAGACCAGCGAGACAGGGTTCAACGGCCCCATCTCCCAGCCAGGGGCCCCGAGCCACTGTGGACAGAGGCAGAGCAGCGAGCCCAGCTCCCCGCCCCACCTGTCTTGTCCTTCTGCTGGCAGCAGCTCCACTTGTCCCCACGGAAGACGCCAGGGTGGTAGGAGCTGAGCAGGCCCGTGTTGTTGATGCTCACTTTCCGCAGCGCAGACAGCCACTGGTTCAGCTCGTTCACGCACTGCAGGGGACACCGGGTTCGTGACCCAATCAGAGGCCACCCCTTCCGGGAAGCCCTCCCTCCCCAGGGCTCCTGTACCACGCAGGCTCACACACTCCCTGCTGCTCCCCTCAGCCGCTTTGGGGGAACCAGCAGGGGTGGCCCCGACTCCAGATGGAAGCAGCCCACACTAAGGAGAGAGCAAGGCTTGGAGGGCAGAGCATGGGCTGGAGTTCAGCCGCCACCGGCCCGTCAGCCGTGCCCTTGGGCAGTCCGCAACCTGCCCAACCATATGTGGCAGCCCTGCGCTCATCATTTTCCCTGTGGTTCTGGACCCCATTCCAACAGGGAACCCTCAAGGGGCAGCGCCCCCTGGTGTGGGTCTGCGACCACCTCCCACCAGCCCAGGGCAGTCACTCCCGGGAACCAGGCCGCCGGCTCCAGCCTCAGCCTTCGTACTCATGCTGTGTATGTCCCCCCTAGATACGTATATGGCTTGCTCCCTTGTCGTGTCCCTGCTCGGGTGCCACCCTTAATAAAGCTGGATCCTCCCCACAAGGCACTTATCATCTGACCTTTTAAATAGTTGTAAAAGTTTGATATGGTTATGAATTCTAAAAATAGATATTGGCTTATGCTTATAATTGGATCTGTACCTAGCCATGATTGAGTTATGATTAGGGCACTGAGTCCCCACCCACTAAGGGACAAAAGGCATGGCAAAGGACAGAGTCGAGGGTTTCTGAAGCTAGAGTTTTGATGCAGGAGTTTGATGCTGAAGTCTTAAGCTGGAACCCCAGGAAGTCAGCACGCGAGGAAAGAGAAGCCTGAGGAAGGAAGGAAGCTTGAACCCAGAGGAAAGCAAGCCCCAGGAACATAGGGACCCAGGAAGCCTGAGCCCTCGCAGACGTCGGCAGCCATCTTGCTCCAACACATGACAATAGACTTTGGTGAGGGAAGTAACTTATGCTTTATGGCCTGGTACCTGTAAGCTCCTACCCTAAACCCATACCCTTTATAAAACCAACCAATTTCTGGTATTTTGCATCAGCAACCCTTTGGCTGACAAATACAGGTGTTGTCATGGCCCGCCCTCTTTCTCGCCCTAGGACAGAAGTTCTGCGAGGGCAGGCACCCTGTCATCAGCCTCTGTACCTCCATCACCTATGACAGGGCCCGGAACCTGCCAGATGCACCCGAAGTATGTTTTGACTAACTAAATGGATGAGCTAATGAAAGAATGAATGAGAAGAAGATTTGAGAGCACGCACCCAGGGGCACAGAGTGCACACGTGTGATGATTATGTGTTGGTGCACACCCAGGAACACAGAGCACAGATACTTGGAGGCATAGTTTCCCACAAATGTGTACGATGTGCGAGCTCCAAAGCACAGGGGCACACCTGGTCATGCACTGGTCCACAGACCCACACGTGGGTGCCCAGGGCAATGCAGAGTGGGCCACAGCCTCCCAGACACTCAGCCCAGGACCATACGCACATGCACGCGCACACGGCCTGCACACTCAGGCAGCCAGGCACACCTTGCACTCACATCAGACTGAGACACACCCTGGTGTGGCCGACAGGGGTGGGAGGCTGGCTCATGCCTCCTTTCCTGCCACCCCCCCACCCGGGGTGGACCATCACAGCTGCCCGCCCCGACTCTCATCACGCCCCCAACACCCGCCACCTGCGCCCCTGCTGCGCGGCCCACACCTTGCACTGCAGGTAGACGGTCTGGGGCCTGCCCGCGTCGTCCGTGTAGATGACCTGCATGACGTGCGAGCTGCCGAAGCTCTTCTCCTCCACCTTCTCCGCTGCCCGGATGTTGGCTAGCTTGATGAGGGTGCTTTTCTAGGGTGGGCAGGGGGAGGTTCAGGGGCCTGCCTGGGGCAGAGCTACCCCCTTCCCCACTCCCCTTCCTAGCTCTGGGCCAGTCTCCCTCCCGCAGCACCGGGGTTCGCGTGGGGGATCCAGAGTCCCTGCCCCCCTCCCAGGAGCCCACTCCATGAGTGACCTCGGCCAGGGCAGAGGCAGGGGGTGGGTGAGCAGGTCCCAGGCAGCTGGGAGGGAGGGAGCTGGTCTCTGGGACTCCCAGCAGTCCTGAGCTTTGGAACAGTAACGCTCACCATGGGTCAGGCCCTGTCCTTTGCGTTTATTAATTTTCCAGCTGGCCTTTATTTTCCCAGACTCTAAAGGTCATATCCCAGGCTCCACCCGTCCCCGGGTGAAATACGGTGCCATCTCATCAAATCTGATGAGATACAAATGGGATGGAGAGAAGCTCTGGATCTAAAAATACCCAGGTCCCTGCGGAGCCCCGGACCATAGGAGGCTGAATCCACGCTACCAGTGGGCCCTGTTCTCCTTGCCTCCTATACCCTCTCCCACCAGACCTCGCCAGGGCCCCTCAACCAAATGACTGATCCCTTTGACCCTCAGGGTAACACTCCCTAGCCTGGCTGCCAAGGACGGCCATACCCATTGGCCTCATGACAAGCAGGGCCATCTCCTGGGAGGAAAGGAGTAGGGCGCCTGGCGGGGTGCCCTGGGGACCCAGGTCTGAGTTTGCTCAGGGTGGGTCTCCCAAGGTAGAGGGAATGGCAGGATCCTCGGCCGGCCCAGAAGGACTTGCTGTCCACGCTGGGGCATGCCCGCTGGAGAGGAGGAGGAGGGCACCTCTGGAGCGTTGCCCTCAGCTCCAACCTGGACACCAGACTGACTGGTGACTTGGGCAAGGATCCAGGGTCATGCTCAGAAACAGATTTGGGAAAGAGCTCAGACAAACTGGAGCCGTGGCCGGAAATAGACAAAAATTAAGAGTAAGAGGAATAAATACTGCCCTTCTTTTGAGTAAAGGTTTCTTTTTTTTTTCCCCTGAGAAGAAAAATATAAATTATTGGAGCTTCAGATAGTCAACAGGAGGTTCAGTGTGAATCCACCGTGGGAAACGATAACCACAAAATCCAGATGAGCCAAAGCAGTATTAATAGAGGTATAGCGAGCAGAATCAGGGAGGTGCCCATCCACTCTGCTCTGGTACTGGGCACTGGACTGCGTTGCTGTGCTCAGTCTAAGAGGAAACTTAGCAAATTAAAGCATATCAGGAAGACTGAGGAAGAGATTTGCCATCCCATCCCAGGGGAATTGCTAAAATGCTCAGGGCATTTGGGATTCCAGAAAAGAGCACACTTAGGGCCACGGCTGGTGCCATGCTATGGCAGAGAAGCAGAATGGCTCTGCTGCCCCAGGGCCAGAGCAAACACCAGAGGAGAAAGCCTCCAGAAGGCAGGCTCAGGGCAAGAACTTTCTAAGAGAGAGCCGCAAAGACAGAATGGGCTACCTTGTGCAGTAGTGAGCACATCATCACCAGCAGCATGCAAGCAGAGTCTTTTGGGGGCTCTTGGAGAGCCTGATGCATGACCCGGACAGTGCTGGACAAGACGATCTTTTTGATCCTTTCTGGTCCTGAGATTCAGTGATTCTATGTCCCCACCCCTTCCAGGAAGCTTCCCTGGTTGCTCTCGCCTTCTTCCTCACTCTAGCAGGCTTTACTAGCCCAGCTACTGTCTGATCTGGCTCACACCTGCCTCGTACACCCCTCAAAACCCCAGGGGGTCAGGCCACAGCAGCCCCTGGCTAGCACCCATCCTGGTAAGCAGGGACACGCCTAGCAGCCAGGCTGACAAGGGCACAGGTCAACTGCCCCCATCGTGTGCCTTTAGACAAGACCCTTTGTATGCTGGAGCCCCAGTTTCTGTGAAATGGAAATAACAGTGCCCCCAAATGGGTTTAACGAGAGACTTAAACGCTTTCCATGGCTGTACAGCTCCTCAGGAAAAAACATGGGGCTCCCCAGAGGAGGCAGAGGCCAACCAAGGGGAACCCCTGCTGAGTGGACATCAGAGCCGCGTCCTAGTGGTCTCAGCCGGAGAGGCCGTCTTACTGGCTATGGCTTATTGACCAGCCGGCCCCCTCTGGGCACACGGGCCCTCTAAAGGACCCCTTGAGGGCAGGGGTGTGAGGGAGCAGCCCCTTCATTCCCCCACCCCTGGCAGGCCCTCCCCACAGCCAGGCTGACTGGGGGTCGGGCAGCCCAGCAAGGGGTCAACAGGTCCACCCCGGAAGCCGCGGCCCCAGGGTCCGCTAAGCCCCGCACTCGCCCGCCTGCCTCCCGCCTCACCTTGGCGCTGGGCGTCTTGGCGCAGCTGAGGGCCTCGGTGGTGAGCGAGAAGTGGAGCTTCTTGAAGGAGGAGGACACGAGCGGGCCCTTGCCTTTAGTCCTGTGGATGAAGAGCGGCCCCTCCTTCACCGGCGGTGCCTGCAAGCTCAGCGCCCGCTGCAGGTCCAGCTCTGCCCGCGGGGGAGAAGGGGACAGGTGAGCCCTGGCCGGGCCGACCACGTGCGCAGGCGGGGCCACAAGAGAGAGGCGTCAGTGGGCGGGGCCACGGGCCGGGGCGGAGCTGTGGTGACCAGGAGGCTGTGGGCTGGGCCGCGAGAGGGGAGGTGGGCGGGGCCACGGGTCGGGGCGGAGCTGTGAACAGGAAGCTGTGGGCGGGGCCGCGAGAGGGATGGGGAGGTGGGCGGGGCCACGGGTCGGGGCGGAGCGGCCGTGAGGCTGGGGGCGGGGCCGCTAGAAGCGAGGCCCGGGTAAGCGGGGCCATGGGGCCGGGGCGGAGCCGCCCTGAGCAGGAGGCTGTGGGCGGGGCCGTGAGAGGCGAGGGCGGGGCCATGGGGCTGGGGGTGGAGCCGCGAGTGTCCAGGGAGGCGGTGGGCGGGCCGCGCGGGAAGGCGCTCACCCTCCTTCTCCTCGATGTCCACGAGTTTGGTGATGAAGTCCTTCAGCTGGGCCACGCCCTGGCGCACGGTGGGCTGCAGAGGCTCCATCCACGCCTCCTTGGCCCGGGAAGCCGGCGTGTCCATGTTGCCCACGTTCTGGACCGCCTGTGGGTGACAGCAGGAAGGGCCAGGCTCTGTTGGAGGAGGGGTGCGGCCACCACCCCATCCCTCTCCAAATCTGTGCCACTTCAGCTGTAGAGGTGGGGGCAGAAGGGGCACAGGCCTTGCCCAGGACCCGGCCCAGCCCCACTGTAGCTCAGTGTTGACCTTATCACTGCATTCAAGGCCTTTTGGAGCTTGATAGCGAGATCACTTGGGCCCAACCTCTGGATCTTCTGCAGGCTTAACATCAGACTCTGTTCCTGGATACCCCCGCCCCAGCCGGGGACGGGGAGGGTGGGTGCAGCCCACAGTATATGTAGATCTGGGATCGAAGCCACTGCTTCACTATTGCCAAGCGGGGCAGGCTCAGCTAGGAGATTGGGCTCCGAAGAGGTGACCATAAGAAAGCTTTGCAGACTATGAAGTGCGGTGCCCACGTGAGAGTATCAATGGCATGCCGGGAGCCAGTGGGAACACGCGGCAGTGCAGGCCTGGGCCCCTCTTCCCGCACAGCCAGGTGTGCGGCACCCGCCCGCAGGCCCACACCTTGGCCAACAGGAGCAGGGTGCGGCTGGTGCGGGCGTCCGCGTGCCGCTCCCGCAGGTGGAAGAGTTTGGGCGCCATGATGGCGGGAGACAGGAAGCGCAGGCACAGGAAGCTGGTGACGGCGATGAACGGAACATTCTGGAAGGGTAAGGGAGAGCCGGGGCTGGGCGGGCTGCCAGCGTCCCCTGCCCTTTGGCTGTCCCCCTCCTCTCCGCAGAGGAGGCTTCACACCCTTGACCCTCAGCCCGGCTCCCGCCGGCCCCACCGCGCCTCTTCCCGCACCACCAGCTTCCCGCCCTCCCAGCCCTGCGGGCAGAGGGCGCACCTCGTGCTGGGCGCCGGGGAAGCGCTCGCGCACGCGCAGGTAGAGCTGGCGGAAGGTGGCGCGGACCACCGCCGGGCAGGCGCGCACTGAGCGACTGAGCGCGCTCAGCAGCGCCGCCAGGTGGCAGCGCAGCGTCTGCGCACTCTGCTCCAGCACCTCGGCCTCCGTCTGTGGGCGATGCAGCCCGGAGCACCTGCGAGAGCCGTGGTCAGCGCCAGGGGCTCCCGCGGACACGGGCCCAGAAAGGCAGCAGACACAGGGACACAGAGACAAGGCACGAATGCAAACGTGGACAGAGTGACTACAGGTAAACCCAGGCAGAAAGAGCCATCAACAACTTGCAGGCAAGGCCTGACCACCTCCCCTTTGCCCTTCCCCCACCCCCAGGAACTATCTCTTCCTCACCCCACATCCTTGACCTCCACTTTGCTGGGGTCCAGCTCCACGTACTTCTTCTCCTCAAACACCCTGTCAACTATGGGGCCCAGGACTCCGTGCAGATACCGCATCCCAGCCACCTGGGGAGCCACGGCAGGCGGGTTGATCTCCCACCTCCAGCTGCCCGCCATTCCCCAGAATCTAGTCTCCCAGCCACCCGGCACACCCCCTGCCCACTGTATGGGCCCGGCTTGGGGCCAGGCACCCAAGGAGGGCAACTCAGTGTACTGCTGCCCCACGAATGAATGGGATTCTTAGCCTTAAAGGGCCCTGGACATGGAGACAGAGAACTTGAGTTCAAGACCCAGCTCTATCTTTTGGTCACTCTGAACCTCAGGCTCCTCATCTATAAAGTGAGGACAATATAGCACGCCGCCTCACCTTCAGAAAAGACTCCATGGACTTTGAGGCCAGAGAGTTGCTCCGGAAGAGAGTGTTAGCCTCATCTACAAGAAGCGGGTCGATTGTGGAGGGAATGAGAGAGGGGCAAGGCTTCAGAAAGGAGGACCGAGGGCCTTGGGGCTGGTAAAGAGCCTCACCACCTCCCAAGCCCCTGTCCCACCCCTGCCCTTGGCTCTCCCGTGCTTCCCTCCTAGCCGTCTTCTTCCAATCTGACCCACCAGCCTCCTATAGGAGGCTTTCCAGGATGTCTCCCCTCCTAGCCTCTCTGGAGTCCTCGGCTCCCGGCCACACCCTCAGACCAGCCACTCCTGCCCAGCCTCACTGGTTCGGCCCAGCTCCAGCTGGAAGAGCAGGTCCAGAAAGTCCTTGGCCAGCCCCTGGCCCAGGAAGAGCTTGAGCAGGTTGGTGGCTACCTCCTGGCGGCACTCGGTGCTCGTGGTCTCCTCGATGAGTGGGATCAGGTGCCCCGGGCCCTGCAGGAGGCAGCAGGGAGAGGCAGGGCTGGGGCCCCCACACAGGGGATCCCAGACCCTCCACCCTGAGGCCTCAGAGCTCGATGGGGATGGGGGCACTTTCCCATGGGCCGCGGAGCAGGCAGGACACAGCAGGATCCCGGCCATGGCCAGGCCCTGGCACCGTCCGGCTCCCTTCCAGCCCGCGCACGCCGTTTGCCGCTCCGCAGGTTGGGTGTGGGAGGCTGAAACTACTTTCCCTGGACCCTCCCGCCTTCCCCAGGGGACCCCTCACCTGGGCGCCCGGCTTCACTTGGCGGCACAGCAGCTGCACCAGGGGCTGGTAGCAGCCAGAGGGCAGCACCGTCTCGTCCCGCAGCCGCACCTCCAGCTGCAAGGAGCCCAGGTTGCCCCTGGGACGGGCAGCCCGTGACCTCTCCACCAGGGACCCAGGCCGCCCCGCGCCGTGGCCCCTGCCCCCCGCCTCTGGCTTTCCTCTCTGGGGGCCAGCCCCGCGGTCACCCGCTCCAGCTTGGTCCCCTGCCGTCCCGTCTCCCATGCGCTCTCTGGAAAGCCCTTCCTCCCTCCGTCCTCAGGGCCTGGTTTCCTGCCACCTCCAAGCTCGACCCACATGGACACGTTGGGACCCCCAACCTCGAGTCTGTAAACGCCCGGATAACACGTCCATCACGTGTACACGGTACACCTGAAGCCACTCCCCATCCGTTGCCCTTCCCACCTTGTAATCACCTGCCAGGGGAAACTGAGGCTCAGGCAGGTTAAGCGACCTGCTGCGTTAAACCTAACTTTCAAAGCCCCCGGCTTCGACCCCTCCTGGTGACCAAGGACCCTGTGCTCTGAGCACAGGACAGGGGCGCAGCCCTCTGCTGAGCTCTGTCAAGCTCTGGCAAGATGTGCACTTGCCTAGTTCCTTGGTGCTGGGCACACCCCTTCCACCCTTGACCCTGTCCTGTTAAGGTGGAAAAGGGGGGTTCTGGAGCCTTCCACGGGAAGTTAGCAGCAAAGCTGAATCATCAGTGGGGATGTGGGGCCACTTCAGAGTCAAGTGGTGGGCAGAGAAGCCAGGGGGCTTCCTGGATTTAGCAAAATCCAGGCTTAGCAAAAATACCAGATACATGAAATGTGATAGTTTTTAGTATATGGGTGTCTCAACTGCTACACAGACATAACATATACTAAAAACTATTCGCTATTTGTCTGAGGTTCGGTTTTAACTGGGCCTCCTGTATCTTGGTGGCAGGCCTGTTCCTAGAGAATCTCGGGGAGGGGGTCGGAGCCGTGCTCAGGGACACAGACAGAGCTCTGGGGACTTGAACTCAGGGAAAGGGCCTGAGCGCTCAATCCAGAACCTGCCAGAAGGTGGCAAGGTGGAGACCTGCGCTGCCCCAAGGTCAGGGGACAGGGCTAAGCTCCAAGTTGTGGGAAGGGCAAGGAGGCTGGAGAAGGAGCCTGGCCTGGCTGGCAAGGGCTGAAAGACACCTGGGGTGGCGTCACCCTGGGCCCTGGCCAGCCCACCCTCCCTGCCTGCCTGCGGCCATCCTGACCCAGAGCCCCCCGGCCATGCCACCAAGCCCCAAACACTCACTGGTCCAGGCGACTCTTGGACTGATCGGGCTGCAGCCGGAACCAGCCCTCCTCCTGCCGGGCGGCCCACAGCCCCTGGACGCTGTACACCACCTGGGGTCAGGGCAGAGCGGGGAGGCCGTGCTGGGGTCGGGACGCTCGCGTCTCTTCCGGCCAGCTCCTGGTCTCTGGGCGTGGGCGTTGCTTCCTGAGCACCCCCGAGTACCGGTGGTTGTGGTGGGAGGGGAAACAGCTGCCGGTCCTGGGGAGTCCCAGGCCTGCTGGGGAAGCTGGAGGGAGGTCCCTGAGGTGGGGGGTGGCTGGCACGGAGGCCAGGTGCAGGAGGCGGCAGGTGTAGCCTGGTGGGCAGGGGGTGCTCACTTTGCCCAGGAAGTCATTGCGGCTGACGAGGTCCCAGTCCCAGGCCTCCACACAGAGTGGCCCCGCGGCCCCCTCCTCCAGCTCAAACTCAAACGTCTCGTTCCAGCGCGGGTAGCACGATTTCTTCACAATCTGCCAGAAAGGGGGCAGGCGGGGTGGGTCTGACTCCACGGGGTCCCCCAGACCCAGCCAGGGGCACAGCCACCCCTCACACCTCCCCTGGGTGCCCTGCTGCAGCCGCCTCTCTGGGGTCCAGGCCCTGCCATGGCCGAGGCAACCACTTCCTGTCCAACATCCCTGAGAGGCCCAGAGAGGGGGAGGCACTTGCCCCAGGCCCCACAGCAATGGCACACTGCACTGAGGACCCGGGGCTCGAGTCCCACCCCATCCTCCAGGGCTGAGCACCTCCTGTATCCTGGCTGTTACCCGGCTGCGAGGAGGTCAGCGTGGGCCACTGTGGGGCTTTGTTGACCAGCCCCGGCCACCTCAGCCTCCCACCCCTCTGACCCCACCCCGGCCTACCTGGGAGTCAAAGGTGGCTGAGGCCACAGGAGTTAGAACCAGAAAGGCTGGAGGCCTGGGGCCCACGAGGCCCACGAGGAGGTCACCTGAGCTGCCGCCGTAAGGCTGCAGTCCCAGCCTGACCTGCGCGGTGGTGCTGAGCAGTGGTGAGGCAGGGAGGACCCGAGCAGGTCCCTCAGCCACCCTAATGCCCCCAGGGCCCCCGGCTCCTCACCGAGGTCTCTTGCGTCCGGCCATTGAACCGCACCCGGACAAAGGGGTCAGATGCACCATTCCGGTCCTTTGGGGCTAGGTCCCTGGAGGGGGGGCGGGCAGGGATCATTGACTTGCCACCTGAGTCCCCCAATCTGCTGCTGAGCACCCCACTACTGTGGAGGAAGTGCTCCCCGAAGCTGGAGGGCTGTGGACAGTGCCTCTCCCCTTTCTGGGCCCCGGTTCCCGTGGCAATCTCCCCATAGTCCTCCTCGTGGCACCCACCGGACCCAGGACCCCACAAGGTGGAGGCTTGCTCTGTTGGGGGTGGGCAGGGGACCACCCAGGCAGGGCCCCGCCACCCTCTGCCCAAGGCAGCCTTGAGTCCCCTTGGTAAAACAGAGAAGGTAATTCCCACCCCGCAGCGTGACTCGAGGTGAGAGGAAATCACCGGCTTCTAGAACTCCTGCCCTGGCCACAGCCCTCTAACTGCAGGGGGCGTGCTGTGCTCGTCCCTCGCTCTCCACAGACGGGACCTTGCCAAGTCTAGACCTCGTCAGGGCACCCCCATCTAAGAACCCTCTGTGGAACCACGAAGCCCACCCCTCTTCCATTTGTTCCAAGTACTAATCTCTGTCCTTTTCCTTTCCTACACGGCAAGATTCAAGCCTCTCGTGCCTGCCTTTCTTTCCCTCGCACCACTGTCCAATAGAATTCCAGGGCCTGGAGTTGAGGTTCTCCCAGGAAAGGCAAGGAGGGTGGGTGACGAGTCCCTCCACAGAGAGAAAGGCCTGAGAGCCCTCCAGGGCCTGGCCCAGCCCGTGCCCCCAGCAGAGGAGAGGGCTGAGAGAGGAGAGCCTTGGGGAGGGGGCCGGAGGGGGTGGGCGTCCTGGAGAAGCGACCCCGAGTCCCAGGAGCTTGGTGGCGTGCGTGACCCTGTGCGCACACGGGCATGCGCATGCCAGGGAGCGGGGGCCCGGGGAGGGGCCCGAGCAGGAGGACGTGGCTGGGCGCGTGGCCTGTGAGTGAGGGAGCCTCAGTGGGGAGTTGCTCGTGCCAGGGCCAGCCGCTTCCCACCCAGCTGGGTAGAAAAGCAAAGCCGGGGGCAGTCGTGCCACCCACACCCCTCATCCACAGGAGAGAAATCTTGAGCCCAGAGAGCCTAAGTCCCCCTCCCGGGGCACGCTGGCCCCCAGGGGCTGCGGGAGGGTGTCATTCGCAGGGTGCTGGGGGCAGGCGGGGAAGGCCCCTGTGGAGGTGGGTCTGGAGCCCGAGAGGAAGGCGCTTCCTCATGGAATCAGGGTGACTCACTCCCCAGACAGGAGGGGGGCCCCCGCAGCTAAAAATAGTCGGGGAGGGGGTGGAGGTGGCCCTTGTCACAGGTGACTCAGGCCCAGAGCCAGCACCCACCTTCCCATCCAAGCCACTGTCCCCTGCTGGGGAGGAAACCCCCCCCCCCCAGTCTGGAGATACTCAGCAAATCTCAGGCCCCACCCCCACCCACTGTACACTGGAGGCCAAGTTCCTGTTGGGATGAAACCCCAGGGCAGCCCGGCCGTGGCTGGCCAGGCACGCGGGGCTGTGTAAGCCTAAGGGGCCTATCCCCCCCCCCCGAGGGGCGGGGTCACCTGGAAACCTCCCAAGAGCAGGCTTTGCGGGGAAGCCCGCCCACAGTGGGTTTCCTTGGCTTTGTGGGTCCCTGTGCCCACTGCCCTCCAGCCCCCCCCACTTCTCACCTGGCCTCCAGCACAGAGCAGCGCAGCCGGCAGGTCGCTGTCCCCGGCACCACCTCCAGCCGCAGGTGGATCTCGCCCTGCACCTCTTCATCGGGATCCACCTCCATCAGGTGGGTCCACCCGCTGAATCCTGAGGGGCTGCGGCTCAGCCAGGGACCTGGCACCCTTCCCCCATGCCCCGGCCCCTGGCCCCCAGCCAGGCACCATGCAGCCCCCTCGCAAGCCCCTCGGCATCCTCCCGGGCACCCAGGAGGCGGGGGCTGTCGTCCCCAGTGACAGATGGGAAGACTGAGGCTCGGAGGCTGGTCAATGGCAGGATTAGAACCCAGATTCTGGTGACTCCAGGGCCCAAGTGGCCCTGGCTCCAGTCTGGCATGGGGCTGCCCTTTGTCCTCGGTTTCCCTCTAAAAACAGGGAGAGTGCCTCTCTCCTAGGGCTGCTGGGGATGGGTGGCTGAGTCCCAGACGGGGAAGCAACAAGGCACCCCGAGGACCGGGCACCTTTGAGCCACTGGGGGCTAAGGGCTGGCCGGGGCTGCGGGCAGGAGAGACCTCAGGCCTGGCAGGGGTCAAGAGGACCCATGAGTCAGCAAAGTCGTCTCCCCACCCCCAGGCTCACAGACAGGAGCAGGTGTGTGCCGGGGGAGGCCCGGGAAGGCTCGCAGAGGCTGGGGCAGCCGAGCCTGAGGCCCCGCGGAGCTCCTAGTCTGAGCCCTCAGCGGTAAATGGGGACCAGAGAAGGCAGCACCTGTCCAAGGTCACACAGCAAGGCTGGGGCAGGGCTGCCATCTTAAAACTATGTCAGCATCCCAGGAAAAATCTGAGGGGCCCTCCAGCCCAACCACTCGGGCAGGACCCCTCAGACTGAGGACAGTGGGATTGGGGTCCAGGCCAAAGGGACCCCACAGGCCACAGATGGAACCAGCCTGAATGGGAAGAGGGGTGAACTCAGGAGTGGAGCAGGAGGCCCTTCGCTGCCTGCAGCCCCCTCGGGTGCCACCACTAGCAGCACCTCTTTGCCCTTCAGAAGATGCAGGCAGGTGGGGGGTGGGGCTGGGGTCCCAGGGCCCAGAGGCAGGGGTGCAGGAGATGGTCCCAGGCCCAGGCTTATGGTGGGGTTAGAAATGGCTGTCTCTGGGCCTGGGACCTGAAGGAACCTGGAGAGAGAGGTGCTGGGTGCAAGGAAGACCAGGGAGTGGGCAGGCTAAGGGGGCAGGGAGGAGTGGGGAAGGGGACCCTTACCCTTAGGGTGGGCCGCCAGGGTGTCCCGAGTCAGGCAGACCTTCCCGATGACATCGTCCCGGCTGGAGGTTGGAGCCGGAGTCAGAGCCGGGCAGGGCTGCAGCACCTGCTGCCCGGGGGTCCAGAACCCTCTCCGCCCAGTTCAGGGCCCCAGTGGAGAGAAGGGAGTTGACACCCCCATCACCCTGGCCCCCTGTGGGGCACACTGGCCAGGACCCGTGCCAAGGCTGAGCTTCCGAGAGACCCTGCTCCTGCAGGCCCTGGCTTCGAGGCATTCCCCCGGGCACACGGGCTGACACAGGTGCCGCCATCCACACCAAGCTCGTGCTCTCTGGGTGCCCGTTTCAGACCTCGAGCCCTGTGCACCTGTGCCTGTACTCCCACACCTGCACTCGCAGCCTGTGGCGTGTGCATCGGAAGTCCACTCACACCAGCCCACCCGCTCAAACCCTGCACCCCCCCCCAGACCCCTCCCTCTGGGTGGCCAAGAGGCTGCAGCATGACCAGCAGGGAAAGCGACCGAGCCCGGGGCAGATGGCCAGGGCCACGCCCCCGCTGCAGAGTGGGGCCACCGCACCTGAGGGCATCCTCATCCATGACGTAGAAGGCCACGGCGTGGAAGGTGGGTGGCAGGTGCACTTGATACTCCTCACCCCAGAAAGGGCTCAGGGTCTTCCACACGGTGGCTGTCCTATAGGAGAGGGCCCTCAGCACCTGCCCAGGCCCCCCAGGCTGGGGCGGGGCAGGGTGGAGTGACCTGAGCTCACCTTTCTCCACGTCCCCTCTCTCCCCTGGTAACAGCCACAGGCTCTGCCTTTGGCATCTTGCTCTCGTCCCTGACCCGCCCTCTCCCACCAACCATGCCCTCCCTGTCTTCGTCCCTGCCCTGGGTGGGCACAGGACAGCATCCCTCAGACCGTTTTACATCTGGGGACACTGAGACCAGAGGAGGTCATAGCTGGCCTCAGGTCACATAGTAGGACAGTGGCAGTGCCAGGACCAAATGCCTGCCCCAGCTCCTGACACAGAACCGCCTTGCTGAGGTTGGAGGCAGGTGGCCAGGCTGACTTTGGAGCACAGGTTCAGGGTTCCACCCAAAGAGGTCTCTTCTGGTCAAGTCCTCACCTACCTCTAGCCAAATTCTCAAGCAATGGAGCCTTCAGTTCATGGGACTCAGCAGGATGTGTGTGTGGGGGGAGTCGAAGCCCCCGAGGACCATGATGAAGGCTCAGGGGACCACCCTCACCCCAGCCACCTCTTGGGCAGGCCACTTGGACTCAGTTTCCCCGTCTGTCATTGAGACATGAGACCCACCATGCCCCTCTTCCTTCCTGCTGGCCTGTGGCTTGGAGAGAATCTGAAGAAAGACTGGGGTGGGGTCTTGGTGAGAGGTCGGCAGGGAGCACTGGGGCAGGTGGAGCCTCTGAGGCCGTTCTGGCCATGAACTTGGACGGAGGAGCATGGATGAGGGAGGGGACAGGACACAAAGCTAGCTCTCTGCCCTGGCTCTGGCCCAGAGATGGTGGAGACCACAGAGGAAGGGACTCCATAGGAAGTGGCTTCCTGGGTGCAGGCTAGGGAACCCCAGCCTGCGGAGAAGTCCTTATGGGGGTAATCACTGTGGGGCCCTCTTGGGGAGAGGGGGCCTCTGCATTAGAGCAAGGACTAGAGAGGGGAAAGGAGCCCCATGGAAGGGGCTCAGGCTTCGGGGTCAGCCAGACTCGAGTCCCTGTCTGGCTTTGCCACTTACTAGGTATGAGACCTTGGGCAAGTTACCTCGTCTCTCCAAGCCTTGCTGTAAATGGGGTCTCTAGCTCATTGTAAGAATGAAATGGGCTGGAAAAGGTTTCAATAAAGGGTAGCTCGTTTTCGGGACTTGGAGTTGTCCTGGGTGGTGCTGCGGGGACAGTTACCGGACATTGCATGTCCTCCCATGGCCCACTGGGTGGACTGGGGGAGAGTGTGGGCTATGGCGTGGACCAATGACCATGAGGTGCAGCGGTGCTCAGAGATGTACTCACCAAATGCAATGAATGTGTCATGATGATGGAGGAGAATGTTGCTATGGGGGGCGTGGTGGGGTGAGGGGAGTGGGGACCTCATACTTTTTGAATGTAACATTAAAAAATAAAGAAAAAAAATTTAAAAAAATAAAATAAAGGGTAGCTGTGGTTGGCCATCTCCCTCCCAGGGCTTGTAAAGATTATAGAGATAATGGAGTCAAGGGGGAAAAAAGATGGAGAGAGCCACTGAGAAGCCCAGGCCCAGGTGCCCACAGGAATCACCGGACAGGCTCCGAGGTCAGTGACGGGCAGGACGAGTGCCAGGTCTTTCTCACCCCCCAGGAGGGGTGTCAGGGCACGGCGAGGGCCCCAGGGGCTTAGATGCTCCAAGCCCTCACTTGCAATGGGAGGGGCAGGGGAGACCAGGGGCGCTGGGAGAGGACGCCCACCCCTGCCCTCAGTCCCGGGGGGCGGCGGGCGGTACCTGATGATGGGCTCATTGTCCACTTTCACGATGCAGTAGGGGTCGCTGCTGCCGGTGCTGCAAGACGGGAGGCCAGATGGCGGCCAAAGGCGGGGTCTCCCAGACAGCTGCCCCCACCCCGCCAAGGCTTCTCAGCCCAAAACACGTTCCCACCCATCCTGGGTCTGGAGGCGATGGTGAGGGAGAGGCAGGGTCCCGTACCAAGGCAGAGCCTGGCCAGGGGGGGAGTGGGGATCCCTGCTCACTGCCCCTCCCTGCGAGGGAGAGCATGCTATCCCTGCCACCTCTCAGCCCACCCTAGCCATCCTGCCCCAGGAAGGAGGCAACAAGCCCGTGTCCAAGCCAGGCAGGCTCCCACGGTCAAAGGCTAGCCCCTTACGCTCTCCCTCCCAAACTGCTCCCAGCCTCAGCCCCCTCCTCCGAGACACACACACACACACACCCCGCCCCATCCCAGAGGCTAGGGGTGAGACTGCCCTGGGATGCGGCTCCCTGCCCTCTCCCCTCTCCCCACCGCTCCCCTCCATCCCAGCACCACTAACCATGCAGTCACCAAGAAGGGGCGCCCTTTGAGCGTTTGGTGAATGAATGAGCGAGCGAGTGACTGAATGAACAAAACCAACAGTCTGCCCTCGGGAGCACCCGGCCATCTGGGAAAGGCCAAATGGGGAAGGAATGCCAGAGACTGCTCTTTTCCCACCACCCCAACTCGGTGGGGCCCTTTGGGGTGAGGTGCAGACTCCAGCCCGGCCCAGGACTGGAAGGCGGGGAGCGGGGAGGGGCAACAGAGGTCTCTAGAATTGTCCCTCCAGCCTGGCGTCGGTAAGAAGGAAGTGTATTCGCGTGCTGGAGGCTGGGGAATTCCAAGGCCTGCTTCCCTTTTCAAAAGGGGCTCTTCCGGCCAAGGAAGCCACTCAGGACGAACATCGCCGAAAGTTTTCCTGAAGCCGACTGGAAACCTCCGCGTAGACTCAGCTTTCCCACTTAGGAAGTGGGAGCTGTGATCCCAGATCACAGGCTAGCAGCCTTGGGGCCCAGAAATGCTGAACGTGAGAGGACCAGCCCGCGGGAGGCTCTTGATCAATGTTAGCACAGCCTGAGCCTCCTTGCTCTTCTGCCTGGAACTTCCCCCTCTCCATTCAAAAGCCCCCTCCTCCAGGGAGCCCTCTGGGACCACCCCAGCTTGCACCCCACTACCCCAAAGCCAGGAGACTCCAAGCCTCAAGCAATCAGCCCCCCATGCACCCAGGTGCTGGGCTGGTCTGCAGGTCCAGGGACCACACGCACACTTGATCAGTTTGCTCAGGGAAGGAGGGAGAAGTCCGTGCAGGCTGAGGTGGGTGGGCTCACCCCATGGCATCAGGGACTTCTCTGAGTTGCCCCCCATCACCAGGCCATCCCTGCCCTGCTACTGCCTCCTGGCCTGAGGGCCCCTCGGGGCAGAGAACCTCTGGTTTACCCAGTGAGCCCAGCACTGCCCACGGCTCAGCTCTCATGCCACGAATGAGAGCGCGAATGAATGAGCGGTGAGGTCTGGGGCTGCTGTTTCAGGCAGAAACGCTGCGGTGGGCCAAGGCCTGGAGGCAGGGAGGGACCTGGGGGTGCAGGGGCCTGCAGCAGGAGTGTGAAAGGGTGTGATGGCGCCAAGAGTGGGCTGAGCCCAGTTTTCAGGACCTGGACCGGAGCAGGGCTCCCTGGGGAGCCCCTGGGCCCGTGCCCCTTCCACTGGCGCCCTGGTGAGGCCCCAGGACTGCTCCCCTCTCCCACTTCTCCTTCCTCAGCCAGTCGCCACGGGCCAGCCTGGCTACTTGTGGGGCCTCTATATTTAGTGCCTTGGCGGTTTATGGGCTGCCGAAGGGGGAGGGTCAGGGCAAACCCCAAAATAGCCTGGGGCCTGTCCCCAGGGCCACTGGTGGGGGAGCCAGTGGGTCACCAGCCCCTGTGCGACTCAGCTCCCGCCCGGCTGATCGAGGCATGGGAGAGCGCGGGAAGGAAGCATGGCAGGGGTGGGCGGGCTCTGAGAGCTCGTGGGGGGCGGAGCAGAGACCTCCTCTTCAGACCTTAAGAGGAACAAAAACCCATGAGTGGAAGTGGCAGGGAGGCAGGTGACAGCTCCCTTCTCAGAACTATCTCATCCAGGGAGGTGGTGAGCTCCCCATCCTCAGGAGTGTGCAAGCCCCAGCTAGAAGGGATGCTGCTCAGGAGAAAGGCTGCTGGCTGGTGAGGCACAGTGAGGCGAGCTCAGCACCAGCCCTGCCTCCAGCAGACAGCGAGGGCTGCCTGTGAGCTCCAAGCCCCTGCGTGCCCTCCCCAGGATTCCCCGCAGCAGATGCTTTGCATAGGATTTGGGAGGCTTCCCCACCAGGCCCCAGAGCAAGCTGGCAGCCTCAGTGAGGCGAGGAGAGCAGGTCTGAACCCTGTCTGCAGGGTGGCCTTGGCAAACTACTTAAACTCCTGAGCCTCAGTTTCCCCATCTGCCTTGTAGTGCTAATAAGAGTGTTGAACAGGAAGATCCTTAACACCCCTTATTCTCCGCTACTGGGGACCAGGTGTCCTTCAGGGCACCGGGAATGCCAGGACAAATGAGTCACCGTCCTGCCCTCCCAGGCGGGCAGGGCGGCAGCCCACGAAGGCACAATGGCCGCACCAAGGGCTCCTCTAGGCCAAGCGGATCGAAGGTGCTGGAGGCAAGTCCAAGGGCGAGGACCCTGCCCAAGCGTGCCAGAGAAAGCCCTGGAGGGGTGGAGACACTGAAGAGGGTCCTGCAGGACAGACAGGGCTGTGAGGGACCAGAGCCTGACGCGAGGAGGAAAGGGGGTGACGGGCCACCTCTGCTCTAGAGGAAGGGGGAAGGCAGGTCGAGGTGGTAAGGGGTGGTGAGGAGGGTGGGCAGGGGAGCAGTGTGAAGGAACCCACAGGGCTCCCTCGGTTGTGCAGAAGCAGGGCTGGGTGGGGACCCGCATCCCAGGTAGGCCCCGCCCACGAGCTTCCCGCAGGCTGCTGAGAGCCTGCAGCCCGGCACCAGGGCCAGCCGCTGCAGGGATGGGGGGGGGGAGGTGACAGACGGAGGGGCTGCTCCTCCCAGCTGCCACCAGCCAGAGGAGGCCAAGACGACCTAGTTACGGGTGACAGCGAGGGGGGCCGGGCCTGGGGGCTGACCGCCTTCCCAAAGCTCCTCTGCCCTCCCAGTCCCAGAGACCCCATTCCCAGCTCCCGCCCCACCTCCCCTGTTGCAAAGAAACCCACCTGGAGACCGCCCGCCCCCATCCCGCACCCATTGCCATGGCAACTGCTGAGCCAGGCCTCGTCAGGCCCAGGGGGCCTTGAACTGGAACTGCTCACAGCGCTGAGCCTGTCGTGTGGGAAACTCCCAGGGGCTCTGCGCGCAGGTGAGAGGGAGATGCCCGCCTCCATGGCCCCCACACCACCACCTCCCTGCATCCGGGCGCCCACTCAGGAGCCGGGGTGGGGAAGTTCCAGCCCAGCAGACTTTGGACCTTGGGAGCCTTCGCCCCCGCCTCCTCCAGGCAGCGAGGGCCCCTGGCTGGAGCTTTGCGCTTTCCCCTTCTCCCATCTGGGAGGGATTTCAACTCCCAGTTATAGAAGGGGAAACTGAGGCCTCGGGAGCAGGGACCTGCCTAAGGCTGCAGACAGGGTTGCTGGTGGCAGAGCCAGGATGGGGAACCAGGGGTCAGCAGCTCTGCCCGGGGACCCTCCGAGACAGGTGGAACCAGGGGTAGCGAAACCTCCCCACAGTGGCCCAGGACCAGCCCCAGGCGTCAGCACCTCTTAGGGGGCCTGGACCTTGCTCTGCCACTGGCTAGGCCGCGCCACCTGGAGCCAGCACTTTCTCGTCTCTGGGCCACCGTTTCCTCATCTGCATAATGGGAGGATGCAAATTGCCTTGCTGAGGGGATGTGAGAATCCAAAGGGATGGCTCAGGTAAACCTGGGGCTCCAGGAACCTTTCCTAGCCAGCCTCAGCCCCATTTTGAAGGAGTCCTGGTTCCTGACCTGTACCACCCCCCTTCAACCCTTCCCAGGTGGCGCCCTGTGACAGCCCCCCGGCCCCTGAGAAGTGGGGGCAGAAATGTTTCAGGGGAACACTCCGGGGTATTTAGGGGTCCCGAAATACTGAGGAAGACCACTCCTTCCAGGGGAGCACCCCATCCCTCTCAGACCACACCCCCGCGCCGTTCACGGAGTGGCCTCTCCGGCGACGTCTCCCCCGCGCCCTCTCCAGTCCTCTCAAAGCCCCTTCCCTCCCTAAGCCGCTGTTCGCTCCCTCCCCGCGCACTAAGCGCCCTCGCAGGCCCCAGCCCGCACGGACACCCCTTCCCCCGGCTGTCACCCCCTGTCCGGGGCTGGCAGCAAATCTCCCGTCCCCATTTTCCCTGCCAGTCCCCCACCGCGACGACACTCGCCACACCCTCGCCGCTGTCCTCCTTGCGGGCGGGGCCGCGGGGACCCCGGAAAGGTCAGGCGCAAGGGGCTAGGGGCGCCCCTCCCCAGGCAAGTTGGGGCGCCCACCCCCGGCCGCGCTCACATGTCCTTGGCAGGCAGGTTCTTCCCCTCCACGATGCGGATGGACAGCGAGCTGCGCTTGGCCATTGCGGGTCGGCGACGCGGGGTCCTGGCCCGGGGGAGCGGGAGCGGCGCGGCGAGCGGCCGGCGGGCGAGCGCCCAACTGAGCGCCGCGGGGGGCGGGCCGCGCCCGGCGAGGGGGGACGCGGGGGGGGGGGGAAATCGCTTCCACTTCATTCACCCCCGCCCCCGCCCCACGTGCGGGGGACACTGAGCCCGGGCGGGCCAATCAGCGGCCGGGCTTCCCCAGGGCGGGGCGGGGCCGGCCCGGGCCGCGGCGCTCATTGGCCGCCGCGGGGCGGGAGCTGCGCGGAGGGCGGGGGGGGGGGCGGTGCGCGGGGGGGCGGCGGGCCGCCCGGCGCGGGTGTAGACGCTCGGCCTCCGGCGGTCCGCGCCGGGTTGGTGTGTGCGGGCGCGCGTGGGCGGAGGGGCTGGGTGTGAGCTTGCGGGCGCGGGGCGGGGGCACCGGGCCGGCCTGGCCGCCGTGTCCGTGCGTGGGAGGCGCAGCGCAACTGTGTCTTGGCTGCGGGAGCCCGCGGACTGAGCAAACAACGGAGTGTTTGCGTTGGGGCCTCCTGGGCCGGGCTTTGAGAACCCGGGCAGCCGAGAGTTGTGAGCGGGGGCTTCCCCGCCGGAAAGACCTGGATTTGGTGGCTGACTCGCCCGGGAGGCAGGGGCCTTCTCAGTCGTCGCCTCCTTGACCCCTCCTACGTGCCCCGCGGTGGGCCCCCATCCCCGGTGGCGCTCAGGCTCACAGAGGGGGAAGCTACCCGCCCTGGTCAGGAGGTCCCACAGCTGGCCAGAGGCAGGGCCAGGCGAGGCCATCCACTGCTACCTGATCGCTCGTCTTTCCAGTGCCCTGGGGCCTTGGCTCAGTACCCAGAGCCGAGTTTCTAGAATTGTCCGCCTTTCTGGTTCCCTCCCAGATCTAGCAGCCCCAGTCTTGACACCGTAGCCCCTGGGCAGCCGGGTCCCTAGGAGGACATTGTCCAGCTTGACTGTAGGTGTGGGTTGCAGACCTGGTCCCCCACCGCCAGGGGCTGAGTGATCGTGGGCCCCTCCGTAACCTCTCTGAGTTGGTCTCTTTTCATCACCTGCAAAGAGGGAGCAGTAACCTCTGCCATAGAGACCCGGAGATGCTCTGTGTGAGTGCCTAGCGCAGGTTCTAGTTTCTGTCATGTTTTGTATTCCAATTTGTTATTTTTACTATATATCTGCACTTCACCAAATTCAAAAGGTGCTGAAGGGCTTGCAATGAAAAGTAAGCCTTCCTTGCTTCTGTCCCAGCCCCACACATTTCCTCCCCAGAAGCATCTGCTGTTCCCACTTCCTCGTGCACCCTTCCAGAGACAGACTGTCTATATAACACGTAAGCTGTCACATTTTTTTCCCCTTTTATGCAGATAGTAGCTTACCGTGCACGCTCACGGTTGCACTTAGTTGCATTGGAGAGTCGAGCATACCTAAACATTAAAAAGCGTCCTTATTCTCTTTGCCACTTGCCCGGTTATGCATTGTATGGATGGGTGTCTGACAGTGGACAAGCAGGCTCTCACCACTTGCTTTCTTCAGCAGTGCTGCAGCCAGTGCTCGCACACCATCTTCCACGTGAGCCACTGTAGCCAAGGATAAATTTCTAGAAGTGGAATCACCTGGCCAGCAGACAGGTGCATGTGGGAATCCCAGAGGATTTGCCAGATTTCCGGCTGCAGTGTTTGCTCCAGTTAATGTCACCAACATACAGCAAAGTGTCAGGTCCCCATCCTTACCAATGCACACACAATCTTTTGCTTTCTGTCAGTGTGATCGGTGGAAAAATAACGGTTTCTTGGGGCTACGTAGGCCTTTTCGTAGGTGGCTTATCAGGACCATTCCGGCCATTCTTGGTTACTGAGATTTGCCCCCTCTGCCTCCTCATGCCCCAAGCCTGCCCCCCACCTCCTTGGATTTGGGCCACTTGGAGGGTGGGAAGAAGCCTTGTTGTCTTCTTGATAGGGCAAGGCTTGCTCCCCCCATCTTGGGCTGCTCCTGAGACCTGGTGGTGGGTGGAGAGCAGAAAGGGACTCTCCAAGTTTGGCTTTGGGGTGCAATCAGTGTTGGGGTGTTGCTGTAGGCCAGTTCCTTCAATTAGCCTGGGAAGCCTGAGTTGAAGGGCCCACCCCCACCTGGCCTTCGGGCTGCTTCAGGTCCTGCCACTTGTTCACCGCCAGCCCTGGGAAGCTCGCCTCCTCCAAAGGTACCTCCGTTTGTCCTCACACTCTTCCGCCTTGAGCGAGGCCAGACCCCCCCACCCCACCAAGCCTCCAGTGTGGGCCTTGGGGCCTAATGGCCCATCTCCCTGGAACAGTCCAGCTGGCACGACCCTCCCTCGAGAGCCTCCCGCTTGCTCTGCTCCCAGCCGGGACCCCACACAGACCTGATCCCCATCCCCTTGACACTTTGCTCTTTGTCACCGGCTCTTCTAGAGCGGGGCTGCCTCCTGACACCCTCCACCCCCTTAGCTCTGTGGGACCACACTGCCCTGGGGTTGGGTTCCAAGTTCTGACTAATTTCAACAGAAAGGGGTTCTGGAAGGCTATTGAGTATGTCACCTACTCTCTAGGAGGGCTGGAGAACCAGGCCCAATTGCCACTCATGGCTGAGAAAATGCCCCAAGTCACATCCCAGAAGTGGCCTGTGCAGGGTCATGACGCTGGCCCCTGGGTGCTGCTGCCACCCCCGCCCTCGCCAGGCCCCTCAGCATCTGCACTGGGAGGGGCCCTTCCCCGCCAGCGGGGGGGTGGGAGATGGGGGGGCGCAGGGAGCATGGTGTTCCTTGGTTGACCCGCCCCTACTGCCTCCCCTCCCCTCATCCTCAGCTTTTTTTTTGGGTGGCTCCGGGGACCCAAGGGCAGAGTCCTGGATTTCTGCATGTCGCACCCCAGATGACATCCCGTTAGCACCCTTAGGTGCCAGCCTGGCCCCTGGGCACCCACAGAGTCTGCCCGCCTGACCCTCATGACTCCCCGCATGGCAGGCAGTGCTACCCACAATGCCCTGAGGCTCCCGAGACGGAGGCATCCCCTGCACAGTCCACTCCAGAAGGACGGCGTGGGACTCTGTGATGGGGGGGTGGCCTGGCCATCTTGGCTCTGCTCTGGGCAGAGGTGCTGGACCCGCAGCCCGCCGCCCCCTCAGCTGTCCCCAGAGGCCTCCCCTCGGCGCCTGAACCTGGGCACTGTCGGCAGAGGACTCAGCCAGGGAGGCTGGCCAAGCTCTCAGCTCGTTCCCAGAAACCGGTCTCTGGGGAGGGTGAGTCAGAGGGTGGGGCGGGGAGTGGGGCTCCACCCCAGCTCCACCCTCGAGGCTGCGACGGCAGCAGGGGACCCCTTTGCTGGGCAGACCACTGCCCTCAGTTCCTCCCTCCCTCATTCATTCACCCCTTTTTCCTCTTGGCCATCTGCTTTTTCCCCAGCATCCACTGAGTACCTGCTGTGTGCATACCCTGTGCTGGACACCAGGGATCCCAAGGGGAGCCAGCCGGGGTCCCCGCCCTTGGGGGTTCACAGCTGAAGGGAAGAGCTGGAGGTAGAAGGGTGGGTAAATGAGTAAGGAATAAGAGCGGGTGGCATTTGAGCTGCGTCAGGGGAGAAGGGGAATGCGGTGGAAGGAGGCTTGGTGAAAGCTAAGGTGTTCTGGAAACATCCAAGAGGGACGTGCAGGAGGCCTGAGGTGCGTGAGACTGGAGAAGCAGACGGGAACCGGCCAGCAAAGGGCCCCGTAGGCTGGGCTGGAGCTCGGGCTTTTTCCCGTGAAGGTTTTGGAGCAGAGTGATGTGGGCAGACTTGGGTTTGGGAAATGCAGTTGGTTGACATTTTGTTTCCCCCTCAGAAATAAAAACGTTTTTATATTGTTGTTTAATGAAAATAATAATGATCATTGTAAAAAATTCTGACCACATCCTCCCTTTTTAAAAAAAAAATGTATTGTGGTAACCCATACACAACATCAACTTACCCATTTTAACCACCTTTAGGTATACAATCTATGGGGTTGAACATTTTAAAGTCTTAGCATATATGTCTCCTCCCACCCCAATGCCTCTAACTCTCAGCTGTTTGGGGTAGCTGGATGGGGTATCCCTGCCCACAAAATAATGTTGGGGACCCACCCATGAAAATGTATTTATTTTAATTTCTTTTAGAATCAGAAGAGGGAAATGACTATATTATATATAGTAGTGAATATGTAATATCCTGTATATAGTTATATAAATAAAAAGCTGAATTGTAATGTGTGGCAATTTGATGTTATTTATGAATTCCGAAAAGGAATATTGATCGTGTTTGTAAACTCGCTGAGACGTCTGATTAAGTTATGTTATGATTAGGGCTTTGATTCAACAACATCATTAGAGTGCGACTCAGCCTTGAGTCCCAGCCTCCTTGGTGGGCTGATGAAACAAGACTCTGACATGGAGAAGAACAGAGAAGAAGAACACAGAGGAAGAGAGACCGCTCATTAGACACAGCAGAGGCCCCGGGAAGAGAGAGGAGCCTGATAGTCTACTGCTGACCTGGTGAAGAGAACAGAGCAGCTGAACCTGGAAAGAAGCAAGCTGGGAGAGGGATGAGAGATGAGCCTCATGCCAGCCTACAGCCGCGATCGGAAGCAGCTGGGGCCACGGAGCCCTAGGAGGAGGCAGGAAGGCTGAACCTTCGCCGACCTCGCCCACCATCTTGTTTCAACACGTGGCAGGCGACTTTGGGTGAGAAAGTACCTCTTATGATACCTTGAGTTGCACGCTTTCGGGCCTTGTGACTATAAGCTTCTACCCCCAATAAATATCCTTTATAAAAAGCCAACAGAGGGAAGTAGATGTGGCTCAAGTGATTGAGCTCCCGCCTGCCACATGGAAGGTCCTGGGTTCGGTTCTCCGTGCCTCCTGGAAAAAATGAGCAAGACAGTGACCTGGCATGATGGGCAGGTACAGCAAGCTGACACAAGATGACACAACAAAGAGGAAAGATAATGAGACCCACAACAAAGCAGGTTACTGAGGTGGCTCAACTGATTGAGCACTTCTCTCCCACATGGGACATCCCAGGTTCTGTTCCCTTCTAAAGAAAGAAGAGGAGTGGACACAGAGAGCACACAGCAAATGGACACAGAGAGCAGACAGCGAGCACAAACAGTGGGGATGGGGGGAATAAATAAATAATAAATCTCACCCCCCCAAAAAAAAACCAACCGAGTTCTGATACTTTGCATCGGCACCCCTTTGACTGACTAATATATAACGAATATATAATAATGAATTCAGCCTGGATTAAAAACCAAAACAGTTGTAAAAGTAATATTATATATATATATGTTGTTTTTGTTTTCCCCCTCAAGGAAAGGGCCCATGCAAGCCAAAGATACCTAGGGCTCACGAAGGTCATCGTGCCATCCTGGTCACAGAACAGATGGCACCTTTTGAGTTTCAATGCATGTTTTTGAAATTCTGGAAGAAAAAGTGTTTGAATTGCAAGGGGGTGGGTCTTTGAGCCCCAGAAGAGGACAGGAGGGGCTCAGCTCCCCCTTCCCAGCCTCCACAGGGAACAGGGAAAGAGGGTTAGACAAAGGTGAGCCCCACGGGTGCTCTAGGAAGGGGGTCAGATGCCAAATTGACTGAGATGAGATTTCAGTCACCTGCGGCATGAGGGTTCACCTGAGATTAAAGTCAGTGATAGAACAGGAGAGTTTCGCTTCTGGAACTCGCACCTCTGTGCCTGTGTCTTGTCTGTCCTGTGGGACTAGTTTTGGACTTGCACTAGCTAGGCTCCACCCCACAGCCCAAGCAACACTTTGAAATGCACGCGTACCCTAATGTTATATGGGCTTTTTTTCCTTTTTTGCATTTTTCTTTGTACCATACCCCAACTTTATGTATTTGGGGGAGGAGGCTATAAAATATTTGAAGAAGTTTATTGCTTAGCTTTTGAAGCTATTTGGGTAGAAATAACTCATGTGAGTGGCTGCTGGCTGTGACTTCTCTACAAACATCATGCATTCTTGGGAATCTCGGGAAGTCTCCCAAAGTGAGAGAAAATGTGACCTACAAATTGTTTTCATGTGCACTGACATGTTTTAAAATACTGAAGTTAACAATGCATGACGCTGACAGAAGTTACATTCGGAAGCGCTCAAGTAAACATTTACTCCTTTTTAATTTTGCAGTTTTCAAATTGGGGAGCCAATGCACTTCCGCCCCCCACCCTCCCACCCCTCAGACCTCCCACATCCTCATGGGCCTGAGTGCCCCGGGTCCTGGAGGAAACTGTCCCTGCCCGGGAGGAATGGCCTTCTCACCCTCCCTGCCCTCCACCCTTCCGCCAGGCTCGTGGGACCTGGCCTCCCAGAGCCAAGCCTTGGTCCAAGCTCAGGATTTGGGGGTGTACACAGAGGACTCCCTGCAGGAGGCAAGATGTACAGAGAGGACTCCCTGGGGGAGGCAGGGTGCAGGGCTGGGCCGTGAAGGCATTGCTGGAGAAGGGAACGCTGGAGCAAAGAGGAAGGTGCCAGAAATGCAGAGGAAGCCGGGCTGGCGGACGCTGAGGGCGGTGGAGCTCAGAGGGGCCCAGCTCTGACCCTCAAATGTGGGCGCAGGAGTCTGGATGGCACTCCCGGACCATGGGAGCCCTGGCAAGCTCCAGTCTGAGTGACAGCAGTGTGCCAACACGTCTGGACTCACCAGGTGTGAGAAGACTTGGAAGGAACCGGCCAGGACGCGTCCGAGGGCGAGACAGGGCACTGTTCTCAGCTTCCCCCTGCCCTGTCTATCTATTAAATAAAGCTTTTAAGAGTGTGGGCCCTGGAGCTAGTCTGCCAAGTTCAAATCCTGGCTCCACTCCTGGGTGAGGACATGCTGTGTGACTGTGGGCAAGTTACACGGTCTCTCTGGGTCTAACTTGCCTAATCTGTAAAGTGGGACAATGCTGGCTGCACCCCTCACAGTGGCCATGAATAGAGTATCAGGGTGAGCACTTAGCACACAGTAGGTCTCCTTGGTGTGCAGGCTCATCTCAGCTGACCACCCTGGCCAGCAGATCTCAGAAGGCACCTTCCACGGGGAGCCCTTTGGGGTGTCCTCTCAATCCCCACGTGAGCTGGGGGCTGTTGTCACCATCCCCGCGTTATGGATGGGGGCCCATGCTGTGAGCCCCAAACTGGGCAGGCCGAGCCTCAACTCCCTGGAGCCCCAGCAGCGACCCCGGGCCAAAAGGCGCGGGCTACGTCCACCTTATAGGCAAGAAGCGGCCAAGTCACTTTGACAAGGTGACCCTAGCCCGCCCCCCCCCCCGCCCCCCAGCCTCCCTGGGAAGCCAGAGAGAAAGAGACACACAGAGAGAAACAGCTGGAGAAAAGCAGAAGCAGGGGGACAGGGACAGGAAGTCAGAAGAGAGCCCCAGAGGTGGAGGACCGCCCCCCTCCCCTGGCCTGGGAGAGGGCAGAGGGCAGGGGAAGGCTCCCCGTGCCCTGACTTCTCCCCAGGGGTGCCCTGTGGGGGTGGGGTGGGAGCGGGTGGCAGGTCCCTCTGGGCATGGCTACCGAGGGCAGCTGAGAGTGGACTCGGGCAGGCCACGGTGACAAGTGCCTCCCAGGCACCCTGTGGCTGGAGGAGGCCGGGCCTTGCTGGAGAGACCGGCTGTGTGGTCTTGGACTCTGAGGCCCCCCTGCCCTTGCGTTTCTCTGAGGCCTCCCTTGAGCTGCATTCACCTAAGCCCTTCAGTCCCATCTCCCATGAGTAAAAACTGCTGCTGCTTCCCAAACTGGGAAACTGAGGCATGACAAGGCAAGTGAACATCTAGGTGTCCTGGGCATCGCCCGCAGCCAAAAGCTGGGAGGCAAGGATTGGGTCTGGCAGCCTCTGGCAGCAACCAAGCACACAGCCCACTCCTTGAGGGTGGAGCTGCTCTGAGAGGGCTTCCTGGAAGAGGAGGCATCAGGGCTGGACTTGGAGAAGGGCTGGGATGTGGGGGGGGGGGAGGGGCTGGGCATGGCTCTGCAGCAGCCCCCGAGCAGAGCTGGCCCAGGGCTGGGAAGACAGAGCATGGTTCGGGTGGACACTGGCCTCTGGGACCCCCCGCAGACGGGCACTTGCCGAGCCCTGGTCCAGCCCTTCCCGGCCCCCTGGGAGAAGGACGGGCACGTGAGAGAGGGGCCTTGGGTCGGGGCCAGCCGGCTGAGCTGGAACGTAAACCTGTCGTGGCTTCTGGCGCCGCTGCGGCCTCTCTGGCAGCCGGGGCAGGGCCCCCGCCCGGCTGACAGGAACCAGGAGCCTTGGGGTGGATAGAGGCCGGCGCGGAGGGGCCGGGGATGTGGAGGGGCCGGGGAGGTGGAGGAGCCGGGGAGATGGAGGCCGGGGAGGTGGAGGCCAGCGTGGAGGGGCCAGGGAGATGGAGGGGACGGGGAGGTGGAGGCCAGTGTGGAGGGACCAGGGAGGCGGAGGGGCCGGGAAGGTGGAGGGGCTGGGGAGGTGGAGGCCAGGGAGGTAGAGGCCAGCGCGGAGGGGCCAGGGAGATGGAGGCCGCAGCCCCTGGCTCTCGGCCTCCCCTGCCCACTGCGCACCACTCGGCTGCGGCCCCTCCTGGGTTCCACAGCCCCCGGCCCACCGTGGAGAGCCGGCCTCTGGCCTCTGGTGCCTCCTAAGCCCGTGCTGGGCTCACAGGGGACCCCCTGCCCAGCAGCCTCCTGCAGGACCCCCGCCGTCCCTGCTGGCGCCTCTGCCCGGGGCCTTCGGCGTGGTGCCCCCCACCCTAGCCTGCAGCACCCCACGGCCTCCTCCTGCCCCACAGCTGTCTGGCCTGCGCTGGGCAAGGGGCAGCCGGGCAGGCAGTGTGGGCCGTGGCGGGGACGCCGGGCCTCCCAGGGCGGCGGGCGGCTCCCCTGTGACGCCAGCTCCCTGGCGGTGGGTGCTCCGTGCAGGCGTGTTGAATAAACACGGAATGTTTTTCGCACAGTAAAATGCACAGACCTTAAGCGCTCCGTGAATTTTTAACACCTCCAGCCGGCTTCCTCACCGGCCGCCCCGTCTCCCCCACGCCCGAGGATGGCCTCGGCTCTGCCTCTGTGGCCGTCGATTGGTCGTGCCCGTGTCCGGTCTCGCTACGGGTGGACTCACAGTCGAGGCTCGTCGCGCCCGGCCTCCTTTCTCAGCCTAAAGTCTGAGTTGCGGAATGTCAATGGTCTGCTCTCTGCTGCTGCGCGGGTGGAGGTGCCGCCATCTGCGCCTCCACTCACCCGGGCAGGGCCGTTCGGGTTGTTTTCCAGTCTGCGGCTGTCACGAATGAGGCTGTCGGGAGCACTCTTTGTCCCCGCTTCGGGTGGACACCAGCAGGCACTTCCCTCGGGGAAATGCCTCGGAGCGGAATTGCTGCGTCTGGGGTGGGCCCGGGAGCGCTGACTCGGGAGCGGGCCCTTCTCACCCCTCTCCGGGGCCCCTCACACCTGTCTCCACCCTCTCTTGGGGGCACCCAGCGGGTCTCTCCTCTGTCCCCACGAGCTCCCTGTCCTTCGCCTTTGTCCCTCGTCCCGCGGGGCAGGGCAGCCTCTGACCCTCCTGCCGCCTCCCACGGCGGAAGTCAGCAAGGAGAGCCGCCCGCCTGAGGGGCTCTCCCGGTGTTTCGGGGCTCTCTGGGGGTCTGCCCACTCTAGGCTGCCCGCAACCCCGGACAGGGACGGCGGCCGAGCTGCTTCAGCACCCGGTGCCCAGTGCCCGGCACGCAGCCTGGGGAGGGGTGCAGAGAGCGGGCACCCACGGAGAGGGCGGGGGAGGGAACGGCTTAGAGACGGATGCCCCCACTTTCGGGGACTGAGTCTGGGGATGTGGGCTGGAGGCCCAGTGTTCCTGGGGGAAGCGTTTAACCTCTCGGGGTCTAGGGTGGTCCCGGTGTCCCTCACGGACCCCAGGTAGGGCCTGCAACCTGTTCTTCCTCCACCCCGGCCAGCTGAGCCTTAGGCTCCAGGCAGGCGGGTCGGGGACAGCCAAGGCCAATGCCACCTCCCCCCCAGGCCCCGAGAGCCACCTCCTCCTGAACAGGCCACAGCAGGAAGAGAAGGGGTCTCTGCCCGTCCAGGCGGGGGAGGCTCAGTGCTTCTGACATTCCCCGAGACCCCCCCTGGGGGGCCCAGGGGCTGGTCAGAGCACCCGAGCGCCAGGCCCTGGGCCAGCGGGTGGACAGCTCGGTGACCAGAGGTGTCGTGCCCACCCCGCCCTTGGCCCTCGGCCCAGACCCAGCCTCCTCTCTTCCCAGAAGTTCACCCCCCTCCATGCAGTTACGTGCTTGGCCCTCATTAACCTTTTGAATCTTCCAGAAAGAGAGAGGAAACGCCCTGCCTCGACTTCCCGCCGAGGAAGCTGGGGGTGGGAGTGGGGGAAGGTAAGGGGGCCTCCCGGGGCTGCTGCCCAGATCCGAGGCTGGGGGTGCGTTCCCAAGCAGTCTGCAGGCTGCCACGGAGGCTGGGGGTGCGTCCCCCGAGCTGCGCCACCAAGGGTCCCCTCCCCCAGCCCCCCAGCTCACCTCGGGCCCCACAAAGCCTTCCAATAGTTCTTCCACTGGCTTTGCCTAGGACCCCCTGCCTAACACCCTTCGAGGACTCCCCGTGGTCCTTGGGGCGCAGTGCACGCCCGGGCCCCTTCCCGACGGGCCCCAGGCGTCCCCGGCCATGTCTGTCCCCCACCCGGCTCCAGCCAGGCTGACGTCCCAGTTGTTGGCGCTCCGTGCGCGTTTCTGCGTCTTGGCAGGTGCCAAGTTCCCTTCCCGCCCCCTCGACTTGCTCAGCAGCGACACCTCCATGGAGACGGCCCTGACCAAGCACCTCATCGCCCCGCTGCAGCTGGGGCCCGGGCCCCCGGGTTTCCCACCCCGGGCACCGCCGCGCCGCGCCTCCGCTTCTGCCCCTGGAGAGCGAAGCCCATCGCTGCCTGCCCTCGGATGGGGTCACCTGTGGGGATCGTTGGGGCCACGTCCTGAGGCTCAGTCAGTGCTGTGCAGGGGTCAGCTTTCCCGGCCAGCACGTCTGACACCCCTCTGAGTCCCCGTCAGCCCTGGGTGCCCTGCACGCGGCACAGGGCAGGGGACTGTCGGCCTCAGCTGGGTGGCTGGTAGGGGTTCTTCTCTTTCCACCGCCCACCCCCTGTCCCTCCACGCCCTTCGCCACCTCTCAAGCCACAGCCCCTGCATCTTTGACCCTGGGGTATGAATGTCTCCGTGGGAGCTTAGGACCTGGAAGTACCCCCCATACGCGCGCACACGCACGCACACACCTGCTCCCGGCAGGCTCCTGGGCAGCTGACCCCCGCCTGCCTGGCTTCCAACACCCGCCCCCCCAGGACCTGAGACGCCCCTGTAGGAGCCGGGAGAGCCCCGGCGCTCATACCAAACGCGGGGTGCAAATACACACTTGTGGGGAGTCGGGGAGGTCAGTTGCCTAATTTCTCACCACAGCCCCTGTGGGCACCTGGGCTCCTGGGACAGGGGACAGGGGGGGGTGGCTGGAGGAGGGGCAGGCCAGCAGGGGAGGGGCTCGGGCTCTGGGGCGGGGCTGTGGAGGGCCCTGTCTGCACACGTCTTCTCTTGCCCCTTTTCCTTCCTGTCCCTCCTTTTGCCCCTTCACCCGAGTGGGCCTAAACCTGGAACACACACCAGTCTCTCTGATGTATCCTGTGTTTATTTGTTGGGAAACGGTTGTGCCCACCTCTGGGCCAGCTCACTTCCCTCCAGGAAGCGAGATGAGTTCCCACGTCCTGCTGGGGTTAAAAAATGAGACAAGGGACCAAGTGAGCGAGAAGCAGGCAGGGAACTGGACGACGGGGGACCCAGAGAGACAGAGGAAGAGGCAGACAGAGAAAGAGGGATGGAAGGCGGCGCCCAGAGGCCCCCGGCCCCCGCCCCCACCCACTTGGACATTTTTCGGACTTTCAGGCGACACGTGACTCATCTGATATCACGTGGTGGCTCAGCCTTCTTGTTCCCAAGCCTGTTTTCCCCAGTGTGTCCCTCTGGAGGGTTGGCGTGCTAAGTGGTCTGGGGCCGCCCCACCCTGGGGTCCGCGGGAGGAAGCCAGTGTCACCCCACCAGCTCCTGCTGCGGATATCCGCAAAGCCTCCAGGCTATGCCTGCCCCCAGAATGCCCCCCGACACCCCTCCACCCTCTGGCCTTCTGCCCTCCTCCTCCGGTCAGCCCTGGGTCCGCCTGCAGGTGCATGTCTCCTCGTTAGCTCTGCCCATGGCCAGTGCCCTTGGTCCTGGCAGTGGGCATTGCTGGCTAAGGAATGAATGAAAGGAAGGGGTGGGGAGGGGCCCTGTGACCGGAAGGCCAGAACTGGACGCTCTCCTCGTCCAGTCCATCCCTTCCATGGACGAGGAGGCTGAGGCCCAGACAGGGTCAGGAGGTGCCGGGGCAGAGGCAGGGCTGGACTGGGACACTGAGTCCCCTGCCACCCCCAGGGCTCCAGGGAGGTCCCATAAGCCCAGACCAGACCCAAAGCTCCCTCTTGCCTCCGCCAGGAAAGGGGTCAAAGGCTCCATGGGGCCAGGGGCCCTGGCGTGAGCCTTACCCTCCAGCCAGGCCTGGATTCCTGGGCCCCCGGAAGAGCCCCAAGAAGTAAGCCCGGGCATGGCTGGGCTTTTCCTGCAGGGACTAGGGCTGGGGGAGCATAGTGGGCTGATTGGTGTCCCCCCCAATTCACGTCCACTGGCAACCTCAGGACGTTACCTTAGTAGGAAATCGAGTTTGGCAGAGGTAATTGGTTAAGGCCTCCGGGATTTAGGATGGGGCCTAAGATAATGACTGCTGTCCTTGTGAGAAGAGGACTGGACACTGATAGCCACCGAGAGGAGACGGCCAGGGGAAGGGCCGAGAGCGGGGCGGTGCAGCCGCCAGCGCGGCAAGACCCGGGCGCGCTCTGGCCCCAGAGCTGCTGGAGGGCCCCTGCTCCTGCCGGGAGCTTGGTTTTGGATCCGGCCTCCAGAACTGGGGAGAATAAAATTTCTGTTGTTTGAAGCCGCCCACTTTGTGGTCATTTGTTCGGGCAGCTGCAGGAAACAAAGCCATGGAGAGGCCACCCACTCGGGCCAGGCACAGCCCACGTGGCCAGCTGAGGTGGCAGAGGGAACGAGTGCCCGGGGAGGGCGCGCTGCTGAGGAGGGGTCCAGAGGCCAGAACCGAGCCACCCGGGGTGAGACAGGTCTGGGAGGATGCGTAGGTGGCCAACACGGCCCAGGGACAGGGTAGAACACGAGCGACTGCCACGGACGGGGGCGGGGCGTTGAGGTGGAGGGGGGGCTTGTGAGCTTACCCACAGGGTATTTATTCCAAACGGGGATTGAGGAGCAAGGAGGAAACCCCACACTCATCATCACCTCCCAAGCCGTAACATGCGGATAGTGCAACCAGGAGGGCTTCAGGGAGGAGGTGTTCTCGAGGAAGAGGCGGGAAAGCTGCAGAGGGGCCATTCAGGGGCCCACCTCCTGCAGCTGGTAAGCCCCTGCAGAGACCCCTCGGTCCAGCCCCTCCAGATGCACCCATGGCCTTTCTCTGCCCTGCCCGGAGCCCAGGAGGCTGGCCACCATGGACCACTTGCCCCAGTGCTTCTGGTTCGGTGAGGCCAGCGGGGGCCCAGCAGGGGATCAGAGGGCAGGAGGACAGGGGCTGGGGTGTTCATTCCCCGCTCCCTCTTGGCCAGGCCGAGGGGTAGACGCCGCTGTGACCGTCTCCTGCTAAGGCAGCCTGGCCCACAGCTCTGCTCTCTCGTTCTGGAAACGCCGAGCCCTCCCGTCCATCCTTCAGGCCAGGAGTGCGCATGGCCCCGCACGAGCGCCGGACCCCGGGCCGCCTTTCCTGCCCCTGCCCAAGCCTTAGCAAACATTCCCAATTGCCCTGCTAGACAGGGTGCCATCTGTTTCCTGCCGGCGCCAAACCCAGGCGAGACGTTGGTGAAGGTGTGTGGGGTGCAGGGTCTTTGAGGTCAACCAGCTCCAACTTTACATTTTACACAAGGGGAAACTGAGGCCCAGAGAGGGCAAACGACCCATCTGGGGTCACCCAGGCCCAGAGTCGGAGCTCGTGGCAGCTCTGGAAGGGCGATGGGGCGGCCAAGGCTGATCTCGGCAGAGGGTGGAAGTCTGTCTGCCCCCCTCCCCCAGCCTGGCTCCCCCGGAGCCACGTGAGCATTTCCTCCTCTGCGGCAGGAGCTGGATGTGCCAGTTCCGGCTAATAAACCAATTAGGGTCATTTGTGCCACCTGGGGACCGGGCTGGCACCCTTTTTCCGGCCCCTCCTTGCGCCCTCCCTCCTCCCTTGGCCCCCGGCACTCCAACCCGCCCCCAGGTCCCTAAGGGTCCAGACCTTCGCACAGCTCCCTGCTCGAGCCCACCCGGCCCAGGCCTGCTCCTCCTCCCAGACCACCCCTCCCCAGAGCGCCTCCCCCGAAGCCCGGTCGGCCTCTGTTCCCACCATCCCTTGGGCGAAGCGGCATCGTGCCCCCCATGCGACCTGCCAAAGCCCTGAGCACCCTCAGGACAGAGCCTGGCCTTGGTCAGCCCTCAGCACCCGGCACGGTCACAAGGGGCTGGTGATAAAGGCTGGGGGCTCTGAATGAAGGTGGGGGGTCCAGAGTCTGCTCTGGGCAGAGCCTGGGCTTCTGGGGGGAGCAGCAACTTCACACGCTCACCCTGCCCCCATGCCCAGCTGCGCCCTGCCCAGGTGTGTGGACAGGTGTGGTGTGAAGGTTAGAAGCTGCACCCCTTGTGAAGCAGGCTAATAAGATAGAGAATCAATAGACGGATTTGGAACGTGACGAGGCCGCGTGGACATCAGAAACCCCCGAGATAGCTGCTGGAGGACCCCACCCCGGGATTTTGCTACCTGGACCAAAGACGTCTTCCTGGGAACAAGGAAAAGTCCTGATATTCTCTAGAACCTTTATCATTGTGTCCTCACTAAGGGATTGATGGGTGGGGTAATCGATCAAAACAGCAAACAGCTGAAACCTCCTCCCCTGCCATTAGCAAAGCGGTGGAATAATTAGTTTAAAAGCAAACTGCGAGGCTTGAGCTCAGTCGTGCCTTGCTCTTTTGGCCTATGGACCTGTCCTGCCCTCTTTGTGTCGTTTTTGCCATTTTTCCTTTGCCACGTCATCATACAAGTAAACCTGGGGACTTAGAACCTATAACGGGGAATTGTAGCTTGTAAATCAGCCGTCTTCATCCCTTTCACCCATTTTCTCTCTACCTGGGACCCCTGCTCTGTTATTTTGTTATTTTCTCCCATTTCTCTTCCTTCCCTACCTGAATAAATTACTGGCCTAACTCACCCGGCGTGCTCTTGAAATTCATTTCTGCAGCATAGCCAAGAACCTAGATAGAATCCGGTAACACTTGTGTGCTCCGGGGAGGAATCCGAGGAAGGGGAGGTGGGCAGCTCAGAGGCCTCCCAGCCAGGGTGAGAGGCAAGCTGGAGAGAGGGGCACAGGGAGGGGGCTGGGTGGGGGCAAAGGGGGGACAGCAAGTGGCCTCTTGGGCAGGGCAGGTGGGCATCTCTTGTGTATGCAGAGTCGTCACAGCTTATGGGACACAGTCACATCCTCATTTTACAGATGGGGACATTGAGGCTGAAGGAGGGGCTGGCCCTGTCCCGGAGGCTCCCTGGGCCTCACCCTGGGCCTCACCCTGGGCCCCGGACTCCCCTGAGAACCTCCCTCAGAGGAGCTGGGCAGGGGCGCAGAGAAGGTGGCCCGGGCACAGCAGGACACGGCAGGGAGGTGTGGGACACCTTCACTTCCCGCAGGGATCAGCCCAAGCTGCTCGCACCCAGGGCTCTGGAAGCTGCAGGGTGTACCCCCACCCCGGGCTCTGCAGTCTGGTCCAGGGACAAGGCTGAGGGTCAGATGGGGGTCCCCTCAGGAGCCCCCCATGGCTGGAGAGCTGACCCTGTGGTGTGGGTGTTGTAACGTCTCATGAATATACTTGCCCCCCGGGCCCAAAAAAGACATGCTCCCACAGCTGTTGAACCTTGGGGGTGGGGGGTGGGGGTGGGAATCATGAACTTGGGGCCTGATGGAAGTTGCCCGCTATTGCCTCCTGCTCCAGCCTTTTGTATGAAACCACTAAACACAAATCCAGCTCTGCCCTCCCAGCCCCAGCCCTCTCCACTTCTACTCCCCACACCCCCCAGGGGTCCCTCTAAAACAGGAGTTCTTAACCTTTTTTTTCCCACGGACCCCTCTGCCAGTCAGGTGAAAACCGCGGGCCCCTTCTCAGAATGTAGCGGCAGATAGTTTTATGGCACTCAACTAGCGTTGGGTCTAATTTTGAAGCGTGGGTGAATGTAAGTGATTTTTCGAGCTACGACACAACTGTAATTGATACGTATGCTGTAACCTATTGCATACATTCATAAGTGAAGGAAATGCTAGATTTCAGTAGAGGTCAGAGAAAATAAATATAATAAATTGATTTTTTTCCTCCTTTGGAGCATCTCCTGGCAGGCCCCGCTTGCAATTTCAGCCCTTGCCCCCAGGGGGCAGGCTTAAACCACACACGTCCCCTCTCTGCCCCTGTGCCGCTCAGCTGGAAGGACAGGCCGCCAGCTCAGAGCCCAGACGTTCTGGAAACTCAGGAACCCCTGCTCGGTTCAATGTTGCTCCTGTCCAGCCCTCAGGGGAACCCACTCCAGCCGGGGCAGCAAAGGGGAGTGAGGCTGAGGGGGCCGCCCCAGGGGCTGCTGCTGGGAGAAGGGGCCAGAGAGTGTTAGGTGGGCTCCCACCCCTGGTAGGGGACAAAGGCTGTCTCTTACCAGCTGGGGAGGAGCAGGGCGAGGAGGCGGCCTGGGATGCCTCTGCAAAGGGGCGCCACGGGGACCACGGGGACAGTGACGAAAAGACATTTCCTTTGACCTGAAAAGAAGGACCTCTGGCCAGCTGGACCTGCCACCCCCACCCTAGCCGGGCCCCCTGACTGGGGGAGGGGCGCCTGCAGACAGCAGGTGGCTGGTGGTGCTGACGGGGGCTGGCCGGGCTCCCCCTCGCCCGTCCCCTGTCATCAGCAGCTCCACCGCAGGTGGGTCTCGCTGGGCCACTCTGACTCGACCATGGGTGCCCTTGTCACTCATCACCAGGAACTTCACCCTGGACAGGAGACCCAGCCTTGGGGGGTGGGGTCCCCCAAATCCTGAAACGCTTGGGCCCTGGGCTCTGTCTATTTGTCCCCTTAACTCCCAGGGCCAGGGAGAGCAGCCGGAGGGCAAGGGTGTGGCGCAGGGGCTAAAGAGCCTCAGAGCTCAGCATAGGGAGTTCAAGTCCTGGGATGTGTCCCAGCTGTGCAACCCTGGTGCATCCCCCACCCTCTCTGGGCCTCGTTTCCTAGGTGTGTGGGAATGGACTCCACCTCCCAGGACTGAGATCCACTTAGTGAATTGAGCATTTAGATCCGGGGTGGGGAGGGACCTGACCGAGGCCAGTTACCCCAAGGATCACCCCGTCCCCCGCCTGACGGGGAGACACTCCCTGTGTGGTCGAGATGGTCCATGGAAGACGGGAGAAATCTCCAGGGCTTCCCGGGGCCCTTGCCTCCTGCCCTACCTTCCAGTCTGCAGAACTAGAGTGGCTCCCAGCCTGGGCGCCCGAGACAACCTGGAGACAGGTTTGGGTCCCTGCAGGGGTGCTCCCTGGTAGTGGCCCGGGCCTGGCAGGGGCGGGGACTGCAGCCCTTCGTGGTCGAGGAGCAGCGGGTGTCGCTGCCCACGAGGAGGACACAGAGCAGGTCACCAGACTAGCCGCGCAGGTACAGGGCCCAGGTGGCCTCGGCGGGAGGTAGTAGCCCTTCTGGGGGAAGGCAGCAGGGGCGGAGCTGCCCTCTGCCCTCTGTGGGGCAGTGAAAGTCCGGGTGTCTGAGGGTGGCGCTGCAGGTCAGATGGCGGGGACCACACGGGCAGGACTCCGCCCCACCCCCAGCAGGCCAGCAGCTGCCCCCAGCCCCCCGCCGCCTGCGGTGGCACTCAGATCCTCCTGCCCACTCACAGAAGGGAAACCAAGGCCTGCCCAGCTGTACCCGCCGTTGCTGCGTGCCACCACCGGCCAGAGGGCATCCACATCGGAGGTGTCCAGGGGCTGCTCCAGGGTGAAGGGGGACCGGGTGGGATCCCCCACCAGGGCTTCATTTGAGAGCTGGGGCTCGTAGCTGACATGCCCCAGGGCGGATGGAGAGGGAGGGCCGAGAAGACACTGAAGGGGGCAACCAAGTCCCCCACGGTGCTCCCCAAGCCGAGTCTGAGGGGGAGGCACCACCCTGCCCTGGGAGTACAGTCTGAAGGTGGAGACTGAGGGAGAGTTAGGGCTCTTGCCTGGGAGATCCATCCAGCCCGTAACCACTGCACCCCACGGATCGCCTGAGTCCCCCTCCCTGCCCTGCCCCACCTGTGCCACTGGGGTCTCCGAGTGATGGGCAGGGCCCAGGGAGGGCAGACGGGGGAGGCGGGAGCTGCATGCACAGTAGTCCTGGGGAAGGGTCTTTTTTTTTTAATTAAAATTTTTTTTAAAAATTTAATTTACTTTAATTTTTTTCGGGGAAAGGGTCTTTGACTTTGCTGAGCTGAGGCTCTGATCTGGGGGCAGCCCGAGCCCTGGGCCAGTGTCTGTGGGCCCTGACGTGCCGAGGCCTCTCTTTACCTGTCTCTGAAGTCCTTCCAGCTCCTCCCGCGGGGTCTAGGTTGGTTTGGCGATGGGAGTGGCTTGGGCAGGGGACAGGTAGTGGGGTGCCACAGGCCAGTCCCCACCGAGTCCCCACCGGGCTCCAGAGCCAAAGCCTGGCTCAGTCTCGAACGGCCTCTCCTCCCGCCCCCACCCATAGTTCTCTGCCCCCAACCTTGGGCTCCCACTCCCCTGCAAGATCCTGGCCCCTCTGGGCCCCTCAAGCCTCACTAGGGAAGCACAGGGTGGGGATCGGGGCAGAGCGGGCAGCCCGAGCCCGGACGCAGGAGGGGACTCGGCATTGCGGGGGGCGGTGTCCAGCCTCGCTGCTCCGGGAGCTCAGAACCCCCAATCACCCCTCCCTGCCACCCCTCCATGGTGCCCCTTCCCCTCCCTGGAGAGGAGCAAAAAGATGGGGTGTGCTTTCTACTCAGTCTCCAGAGTCTTCTTCCTCTTTTGGTTCAGTTCAGTCCAATCCAACTCCTTTATTTATTTATCTTTTTTAAAGATTTATTTTAGTTATTTACTTATTTCTCCCCACCCCCTTGTTTTTCACTTGCTATGTGTATCCGTCTTCTTGTTACTTTAGGAGGCACCAGAAGCCGAACCCAGGACCTCCGATGTGGGAAGGAGGTGCCTAATCACTTGAGCCACCTCTGCTCCCTGCTTTGTTGTGTCTCTCATTACGCTTTTTTTCCCTCCCCGCATCTTTTGTTGCATCATCTTGTCGGGTCAGCTCGCCGCGCCTGCCCGTCACGCCTGCCCGCTGTCTCCTCTGGGAGGCACCGGGATCTGAACCAGCGACCTCCCATGTGGTCGGCGGGAGCCCAGTCACCCGAACCACATCTGCTTCCCCCAATTCCTTTATTTTTAAATTTTTGAGGAGGTACTGGAGTTCGAACCCAGGACCTCATAACTGGGAAGCAGGAGCTCAACCACTTGAGCTACATCCGCTCCCCTCATTTCCTTTTAAGTCAACTCAGTTCCCAGCAGGTGCCCGGCTCCGCGCTGGACCCTCTCAGGGGAGACAGACTTGATTCCTTCTCCCTCAGGGCTTCCAGCCTTATCTCGGATGCCCAGTGCCCTCTGCATTCAGTAGGTACCTAGTGTGTGCTTATGAAGGAAAAGGAGGGGAGCAGCAGAGATGGGTGAGCTGGGGCTGGATCTCTAAGGGCCCTGTAGCTTGAGAGCGGGGTGGGTGGACGACATACAGCGCCACCCCCAGCGCCAGGCCCTTCTCGGCCGATGGAAAGCTCTTCTTTAGGGACAGCAGAGGGGAGGAGAGCACATTTGGTGAGAATCAGGGTGGGGGCTCGGGGTGGGTAAGAATGAGGGAGGGGAAGCGGACATGGCTCAACTGATAGCGCATCCATCTACCACAGGGAGAGTCCAGGGTTCAAACCCCGGGCCTCCTGACCTGTGTGGAGCTGGCCCACGCACAGCGCTGATGCGCGCAAGGAGTGCCGTGCCACGCAGGAGTGTCCCGCGTGGGGGAGCCCCACGCACAAAGAGTGTGCCCCATAAGGAGAGCTGCCCCGCATGAAAAAAGTGCAGCCTGCCCAGGAGTGGCGCCGCACACACGGAGAGCTGACGCAGCAAGATGATGCAACAAAAAAGAGACGCAGTTTCCCAGTGCCGCCTGATAATGTAAGTGGACACAGAACACACAGCAAATGGACACAGAGAGCAGACAACAGGGGGAAGGGGAGAGAAATAAATAAAATAAATCTTTAAAAAAATAATAATAATTATAAGTGGATGTGGCTCAAGGGATTGGGCTTTCGTCTATCATATGGGAGGACCCGGGTTCAATCCCCGGGGTGTGCCCGCGCCACAAACCACGCAGCAAGAGGATAATGCAACGAAAGAGAGATGTAGGGGAGAGTCAGGGCAAGACGTCACAGAAACCAGTCACTGAGGTGGCACAAGTGATAGGGAACCTTTCTCCACATCGGAGGTCCCAGTGTCAAATCCTGCTGAGTCCTAGAGGAGAAAACAAGAAGAGAAGGCAAAAAGAAACAAGACACAGAAGATGACACAGTGAATGGCAAACAGCGAGGGGGTGGGAGAAGGAAAAAAAAAGAATGAAGGAGGAAGAGTGACCTGCGCCTGGTTTTCAGGGCAGGGGGAAGGTCTGTGCCTGTCTGGTGACCTCGTTTGATGGTCTGTCTTCACTGGCTGTCGCCCAGGACCCAGACCCCAGACAGGTGGGGGGCTGGGGAGGCAGCTGGGGACGGTGAGGTGTGTCCTGAAGCTACAGATCCGAGGGGGCTTCCCTGCCCCTGCCCCCCTACTCACCCAGGCCCGTCCCAGGCCGGAGACGCGTCAGCAGCGGCAATGCCAGCACCCGCAGCAGCCGCGACTGCCCCGCACCGCGCCCCACGGCCAGGCCAAGCACCCACCTGTCTGTCCGTCTGAGGGGCGGCATGCGGTATAGACAGCCCCCAGAGGCGGCCCCGTCTGTGCTGGGCTGGGGGGAGCGGCTCGTGGCACCTCGCGCTGCCCCCTCCCGGGAGCTTCCGAACAATTGGAGGGACAGGTTTGGGGGCAGAATCTGTGGCCCCGTGGATTTGGCATCACCAGGGAGGGGCCCAAAGGGAACGATCAGTTGCTTTTGGCTTGTCTTGGTGACAGCCCACCCTGACCCCAGGAGGGCCAGGCCGGGGGGTGCCACGGAAGGAGGAAGGTGGCACTAGCGTTGAGGCTGCTCTAGTGACAGTTCTGCCTCGTCCAGTCCCCAGCCTGACAACTAGGGCTCCCCACAGCCACCCCTTGTGGAAGGAGCTGCCCTCACTTTCTAGCCTGGAGGGAGGGAAGGGGGCTTGTCCAAGGTCACCCAGCCAGCCAGGACAGAGCGGGGGGGGGGGGGGGCCAGGAGATCACCCCCTGCAGGCTTGGCTACGCCCCCTGCAAGGCCCGCTGCCCCAGCCCAGCCCAGTGGGGGGCTCCCAGATGCCATCCTCCCTCCCCCCTCCAACTGCAGCCACTGTCCAGGGCAGGGCAGGGCTTCCTCCTGCCAGAGGGCTCCCAGCAGCCCCCCGGACAGAGAGGGGGCCCTGGGCAGGTGGGCGGAGCAAGCCCTGAGCTCCCCTCCCCTGGACTGCAGCAGCCCCTCCCTCGGTCCCCTGCCTCGGGCACCAGCTCTCCTCGGTCCAGCCCCACCCCGGCCAGAACCCTCCTCCCAAGCTCCAGCCGTGCCAGGCGTGGCCTCTGCTGAGAGCCCCACAGGTTTTCAACACCCATGGCCCTGATTCCTGGTGAGGAGGGGATGTGAATCGGGTCCCTGGGGCGATTTGTATAGCCACCCCGATTCAGAAAAACAACTGTCAGACGGAACCTCTGTTAGGCAGCAGGAAGCCTCAAGCATGTTGAGGCAGGAAGAGGTTGACAACCATGGCCCGCCGGTGCTTAAAGTTCAAGGTCGTCCCAATCAGACTCTCTTCGCTGCTTCCATCTTGGAGCACCCAGTGCTCCCTCACACCCCTGAGCCTTTGCATGTGCCATTCCCCTGCCCGGAACCACCTCCTCCACAAGGAGAAAACTCCTACTGCTACTTCAAAACCCAGCTGTCAGCTCCTGGACCAAGTCTTTGCAGACACTCTTCCCAGCCTTTCTCTGACCCCCTGATTAGTCAGCCAAAGGGGTGCTGATGCAAAATACCAGCAATCTGCTGGGCGTTATAAAGGGTATTTATTTGGGGTAGGAGCTTACAGATACCAGGCCATAAAGCATAAGTTGCTTCCCTCAACAGTCTATTTGGAGCAAGATGGCTGCCGACATCTGCGAAGGTTCAGGCTTCCTGGGTCCCTACGTTCCTGGGGCTTGCTTTTCTCTGGGTTCAAGGTTCCTTCCTTCCTGCTGCTGGCTTCTCTTTCCTCTGCGTGCTGACTTCCAGGGGCTCCAGCTTAAGTCTCCAGCATCAAACTCCAACATCAAAACTCCAACATCAGAAACCCATAACTGTTCTTCTCCATGCCTTTTATCTCAACGCCCTAATCATAACTCAATCATGCCCAGGTACAGATCCGATTACAAACATAATCCAATATTTCTTTTCGGAATTCATCAATAACATCAAACTGCTACACCCCCCAACAAAATGAATCCCTTCTCTCGGTGTTTCCATGGCCCTCTGTCTGGACTGGTGTCCTCCCAGCTTCTCCCTCACCAGTCAGCTGTGCCCTCTCCGTCCCAATCCAGGCCCAGCCGGGGCTGGGGCGGGGGAGCAGCTGACCACCACCAGGAGACTTGTCCCTGCTCCAGGTTCCAGGAGCGTGTCCCTTCAAGGCCCTGGGTTGGCGTACCGAGGGCCAGGGTGGTTTCCAGACCCTGCGAGGAGCTCCGCTCACGTCAGAATGCCTGGCTTAAGTCACAAGACACATCAGGACCACGGCTGGTTATGGAGGCAAGAAAAGCCCTTCCCGGGACATTTTACAAGCCTCTTCGGACCTCCCAGCACCCGTCACTGTCCCATGGTAAGCAGCAGGGCATGACCTGGGGAGAGGAGACACCCCCTGTCAGGGGTTGAATTGTGTTCCCCTCAAAAGATATGTTAGGGGGAGCGGATATAGCTCAAGTGGTTGAGCGCCTGCTTCCCATGAACGAGGTCCTGGGTTCCATCCCCAGTACCTCCCAAAAACAAAACAAGCAAATGGAAAAAACCAGCTCTCACTGGGGAGCGGATGTAGCTCAGTGGTTGAGTGCCTGCTTCCCACGTACAAGGTCCTGGGTTTGAGTTCTGGTACCTCCTGAAAAAAAATTAAGGTGTGACACACTTTATTCAGGGTGGGTCTTAGTCCTCTTACTGGAGTCCTTTAGAAATGGGATGAATTCAGAAAAACAGAGAATAAGCCATGGAAGCAAGAAGCTGAAAGCAACAAAACCCAGAAGAGGAGGAGAGACCAGTGGACGCCACCATGTGCCTGGCCTCGTGACAGAGGAGTCCAGGATGGTCGGCACTCGGTCTTTGGGAAGAAAGCAGTGCCCTGATGATGTCTTGGTTTGGACATTTTCCATTGTTAAAAGCCAACCTATTTAAAAAAAGATACGTTAGGTCCTAACTCCAGGACCTCAGAACTTGACCTTGTGGGAAATAGGGTCATTGCAGATGGAATGAGTTAAATTAAGAAGAGGTCCTGCAGCAGTAAGGTGGGCCCCTAATCCCATAGGACTGGCGTCCTCATAGGAAAAAGAGAAGAGCGAGAAGAGACTTGGCAGACACGTGGCAGAAAATCCGGTGAAGCAGAGAGGCAGCACCCAGGCAAGGAGCACCAAGGCCGGTCAACTCAGGAGCTAGAAGAGGTCAGGAGGGGTCCTCGGTGGAAGCTGGCCCTGCCAAACCTTGATTTTGGACTTCTGGTGAGAATAAATTGCCACCTAGTTGTGGTACTTGGTTACGGCAGCCCTAGCAATGTGAGACCACATCTTTCTCATTTGCTCTTTTTTTAGGAAGTACCAGAGATTGAACCCAGGACCTCATACATGGGAAGCAGGCACTCAACCACTTGAGCTACATCCACTCCTAACATTTGTTTTTGTTGTTTTTTTTGGGGGGTATTTATTTGGGGTAGGAGCTTACAGAGACCAGGCCATAAAACATAGGTTACTTCCCTCACCAAAGTCTATTTCCATGTGTTGGAGCAAGATGGCTGCCGATGTCTGCGAGGGTTCAGGCTTCCTGGGTTCCTCTCTTCTGGGGTCTTGCTTCTCTCTGGGTTCAGGTTCCTCTCTTCCCAGGGCTCACTTCTTCCTGGGCTCAGGCTTCCTTCCTTCCTGGGGCTTGCTTCTCTATCCTCTGTGTGCTTACTTCCCGGGGCTCCAGCTTAAGGCTTCAGCATCAAACTCCAGTCATTTGGCTTTAAAGATCCCTTATGGCCAAAGCTTTGAGAAGGTTGTCCACACAAGGTGGCCTCCCTCCCTCACCACCTGTTCTCATCCTAGCCCAATCACAGCCTCATTTCCACCCTCCCCTGGCCCGGCTCTCACCAAGGTCACCAACGACTCTGTTACTACCAAGTCCAGCCGCCCCGCGTCGTCACCGGTCGCTGAGGCCTGGTCATGCCCACTGCACCCCTCCTCTTTCTGCACCCTGCTTCTCCCCTTGCTCGCTGGCCTCCTGTTTCTCTTCCCACCTCTCTGGCTGCCCCTCTCCCCCTCCTCTGAGGGTACCTCTTCCTGTCCCTAAAATGGATGAGGGCCTTCTCTGGCCTAGGTCCTGGACCTGCTTCTCCACCTGCTCGACTGTCCATCCTCCCGTGACCTCGTCCACTACCACAGCTGTCGCTCCACCTCTGGGCCGATGCGTCCCAGATCTGAGTCTCCCGCGCAGCCCTCTGTGTCCCCACCTGCCGAATGGACCTCTGCACCCGGCCATCCATCCTGCGCTCTTCCTTCTCAACAGGACCCAGACAGAGCTCCTCCTTCCCAGGGCCCCCCGTCTCAGTTAGTGGATCCCCCACTGGCCATGCGGGAACCTGGGGTCCCTTTGGCCCCTCTCCAGGGGGCTCTGCCTCAAGGTCTCTCCAGGTCTCCCAAGCCCTGTCCAACCTTCCTCACTGCCCTGGCCCAGGCCTCACAGCACCTCCTTGTTGGTCTCCCTGATTGATGCATTCACCTGCTCACCTCCTTGTTGGTCTTCCTGATTGATGCATTCACCTGCTCACCTCCTTGTTGGTCTCCCTGATTGATGCATTCACCTGCTCACCTCTTTGTTGGTCTCCCTGATTGATGCATTCACCTGCTCACAAGCACTGATGATGCACTCCCCAGCCAGGCCCCCGCTGGATTCTGGGGCCTCGGAAATGAACGTGACCGTCCCCATGTAAACCTGTGGAGGGCAGTCGGAGCTGGAGCCCGGAGGCAGGAATGAGTCCCTGAGAAGGGAGAGTCAGGGAAGACTTCAAGGAGGAGGGGGTGGCCAAGGGAAGAAGTCCCCTAGAGGGCTTTTTCTTTTTTTTGGAGGTACAGGCATTGCACCCAGGGCCTCGTACATGGTCAGCGGTTACAACTGTTCCTTCCTCCGTCCTGAGGCACTTGGGGTGGTGTCCACTCTGACCGACCTGCAGAATTTTAAGCAGGTATGTGGGCCCCTGCAAGTGAGCGGTCAGTGCTCTGCACCCAGGCACAGGCGCCGTCGCAGGAGGAGGAGGGTGGGCCCACGGGGTCCTGCGGGAGCCCGGGCACAAGTCTGGCTGAGACCCAGCCCTGGGAAGCCTTTCCTCACCGCCCCAGCTTTTACGGCCGACACGGTCGGACCTGTCGGAGAGGTGAAAGGCTAGTCCGCGAGCACCCTTACGGGGGCCTCCCACCTCGGCTCAACACCCGCTACCGGGTGGCGGTGTTTGCGCCACATCACGACCCCGGACGGGCCGGCCGCGTTCTCCTGACAACACGATCTTGCTCGTTGACTCCTCATCTCCTCAGACCCCCAGACGTGGGCCGGGCAGGGATAGTGAGAAAACCGGGTCCTCGGGGAGAGGCACTTTCTGCCATCCCGCGGTGGGTCAGTGGCAGAGCTGGAAACCGGCCAAGGTCGCCTCGTGTCCGGGAGGGAACGTGCTCTCTTCCCCATTTTTATCTGCCTGCACGGTACAGATGATTGAATTCATTTGACTTCTCACTTCATTACTGCTCTGCCCAGGACCTGTTTTCTCCTTGTTTCCTTCTTTCTCTTCAGCTCCATCTCTGGCCCATTTATTCCCCCTCTACCAGGAACCCACTCTAGCCAGTTTGTTGCAGTTACCCATGGCTGCGTAACAAATTACCCCAAAACTAGCTCCTTAAAGCAATAAACATTTCTTATCTCAAAGGTTCTGAGAGTCCGGATTCTGGCAACAACAGCTTAGCTGGTGGTTCTGGGCCAGGGTCTTTTGTGAAGTTGCAGTCAAACCGTTGGCCGGGGCAGCGGTCACACGAAGAGTCAGCTGCCCCTGGAAGACCCATTTCCAAGATGGCCTCAGTGCCTTGTCACTTGAGCCTCTCCACAGGGCATCTGAGCATCCCCACGGCGTGGCACCGGTCTTCCCTCAGAGCAAGTGAGGAAGGCAGCTGTAGGTCACTGCCCTTTATGACCTGCCCTCGGAAGTGACATCTACCACCTTTGCCATATCCTTGTAGCCACACAGGTCACACCATCCTGACACCGGGTGGGCGGGGGATTGTTCCAGGGAGCACAATTCCTACGGGGCCATCTGGGAGGCTGGCTACCACCGCCCTGGAACTTGTGTGTAGTCTTGCAAAATATGCAGGGCGGTTTCGGATGTCTTTAAACAATTTCCTGCTCTCGTCTTCGTTTGGTCTCTTACATTTTTCACTCAACACCATTTAAGCCAGTACCCACTATTCAGTGTGTTCGTTGAATCAGATGCTTCTCCCTCCTGCATAAAAGTCCCTCGTGGGCCTCCCCCACGTATGCCTTGTCCATCCCCCTGGTGATGGTCTCCAAGGCCCCAATACCAGACAGCCCTGCGGTAAGCATCCTCTGGAATGCTGGGAGGATTTCTTGGGGACTTTTACCCAGGAGTAAGGGAGCTAAGAGACAAGCCAATCATCTCACTAAATTCTGCCAGACTGGTTTCCAGAAGGACAGTAGAAACACAAGGGTTTCTATTTCCCCACATCCTCTCCCAATCCTTATTATTCAGCTTTCTATTTTTTGCCAATCTAATGAAAATAAAAGGGTGTCTCATTTTTAATTTGCATTTCTCGGCTGACTAGTGAACTTAAACATCTCATCACATACATGCCAGTCATTGGAATTTATGCTTCCAGGACTTGTCTGTTCATAACCATTTTTTTAAAAGATTTACTTTATGTATTTATTTTATTTCTTTCTCCCCCTCCCCCATTACTTGCGCGTCTTCTTTTTAGGAGGCACCAGAAACTGGACCCAGGACCTCCCATGTGGTAGGTGGACACCCAAGTGCTTGAGCCACATCTGCTTCCTGTTCATAACCTTTTTAAAATGGGATTTTAAAAAATATTTTTCTTGTTGATTTACGGGAGTTCCCAGAGGCAGACTTCCTGTGAAGTTAATGAAGCTGCAGCCTCAGGGCCTGCACGTTTATGGGGCAGGAACAAATCAATAGAACAGATGAAAGGCTGAAAACAGGCCCATTTACACACGAGGACTTGGTCTATGATAAACACAGTCCTGCAAAGCAATGAACTAGAACGTGATTGTTTAGTGCAAAATATAAAGGGAGGGGCCACTGCAATCATCCAGGTGAGACACAAGGTGGTCTCCACAAGGACCCTCTGGAAATCCATTTTCCACCCTGGTGTTCTGCAGAAGGCCTCACTTGAAAGAAGGGCTCTGGGGCAAAAAAAAGTTTCTAAGACTCGGAAGTCCCTTTGCTCTGAAGCCTACTTGCTGGGCCCCCCGGGGCTGGGCACTGGCTGCAGTGGACGGTCTGGGGGACAGGTGGTGGAGCCTGAATTGCACCGGGCACCCCCTGCATCCCCATTCCTGGCCCTGGGAGCAGCTGGGTGGGTTTCATGGGAGACACTGTCCCCAGAGGCCCAGCTCAGGCCCTTTCCTGTCATGCCAGGGGCTCTCCTCTCCCTTCTGCTCACCCAGTTTGGCCACTTAAAGCCCAAATCTGACTCCACTTCCTTGGAATTCCTCTGCAATGCCCAGTTCCTCAAGGCAGCATCCGGGGCCTTCCACGCCACGCCCCGCCCCAGGGCACGTTGCTGACCTTGCCTCCTTCCCCCCAACTCCATGCTCCCCTCATCCCAGCCAGCCAAGCCCCTCAGCAAACCCACTGCAGTGCCCGGTTCCCTGCCTTAGTCCTCTCCATCTTCAACCAAAGTCCCAGCGCAGATGCCACCTCCTTCAGGAAGTCTCCCCTGGTTTGCCCCAGCCAGGTCCAGGGCCCTCCCCTCCCCAGGCACAGCTGTGCCAGCTCCCACCCCTCTGCCCTGTTCCTGTTTGGGACCCCTGCTCTCCCAGGCAGAGGACGCCACAGGAGAGGCACCCATAGGTGCCTGCGGCCCCAGGGAGAGGGCTGGGGGACACAGCCGAGTCCAGAAGTTCCATGGAACACTCATGGGGGCCTTGGACCACCTCGGCTGGGGAAGGGAGGGCGAGGGCTGGATGATGAGTGGAACCTTCCTCTCTGCCCCTCAGGGGAGAAGTCAGGGAGAAGGGCTGCCCCCAGCGCTGGTGGGCAACTCCGGTCTGCGTCACCCCAGGGCCCAGGGAGCGGAGCTTCGGGGAGGCTGCAACTACAGCGTCCGAGCCCAAGGGAGCTTAGAGATCCTGGGGCTTGAAACTCAATTTACAGAGGGGAAACTGAGGCCAGGAGGGGACGGAAGGGCTGCCTGGAGGGGAGAGGAAGATGTGGCCAGGGGTCCTGCCTCCTCCCGGTTCCCTGTCCCCAGGAGACAAGGATGCCCGGGCAGGGACCAGAGCGGGGCTGAGAGGGAAGGCGCGTGGCCCGGGAGAGGGGCTGCCGAGCCGCCAGCTTCACGGGCTACAGGGGAGGGCGACAGGCGGCCCAGAGAGCAGGGCAGGGGCCGCGTGCGTGCGGGCAGCGCCGGGCGGGAGGGCGGGCGGCTCGGCCTGCGTCCAGGGGCTCCTCCGAAGGCCCCGGCCGGCTCCGCCAGGCCTTTCCCACCTCCAGCCTCGGCCCCCGCCGTCCCCCTGCCCCTCCTCCAGGCCCGCTGGCTCTCAGTCAAGCGTCTCCGTGGCTGCCAGTCCCGTGGACACCGCCTCCAGTGACGCACAGGCCGCGTCCGCCGCAGTGGCGGCCCCTCGGGTGCCTCCCCCACCAGCGGGGCCCTCTCTAAGGGCGGGGGCCAGACGGGAACCGTCTGCTTGTCCAGCGGGCCCGTGGGGCCTCCAGGCTGGGTCCCCGGGCCTGTCGTCCTCGGGACACGGCCACCTCGCCCCCCTGCAGGAGCCTCCATGGGGTGTGCAGGAGGCGCAGACGTGGCCCCTCTGCCCTGGGTCGTGCCCCACCCCTCCGGGGACAAGAGGGGTACCTGCCCCGCCCCCTACCTCAGGCAGAGCCTCTTCCCACGCTGCTGTGGTTGTGCCTGCGCCTGGGGCAGGGACAGGAGAGGGTCTTCAGGGAGCCCTGGGAGGCCGTGGGCTCGGGGCCAGGGGCTCTCTTCGGGTTTTTTTGTTTTTTTTTTAAGATTTATTTTCTATTTCTCTCCCCTTCACACCCCTCCCCGCCAGCTGCTGCTCTCTGTGTCCATTCACTGTATGTTCTTCTGTGACAGCTTCTATCCTTATCAGTGGCACCGGGAATCTGTGTTTCTTTTTGCTGCGTCATCTTGCTGTGTCAGCTCTCCGTGTGGGCGGCGCCATTCCTGGGCAGGCTGCACATTTTTTCGCGCTGGGCGGCTCTCCTTACAGGGCGCACTCCTTGCACGTGGGGCTCCCCTAAACGGGGGACACCCCTGTGTGGCAGGGCACTCCTTGCGTGCATCGGCACTGCACATGGGCCAGCTCCACACGGGTCAGGAGGCCCGGGGTTTGAACCCTGGTCCTCTCATGTGGTAGGCGGACGCCCTATCAGTTGAGCCACATCCACTTCCCCAGGGGCTCTCTCTGGACCATGGGAGGGGCCGAGGCTTCAGAGGAGCGTGGGGATCAGGGGGTGCAATGAACGTTCAAAGTGACAGTTTTGTCTGCCTCTGAAACAAGAAAAAATATCTCAAAGGAGAAAGCAAAGTCTCCATCCACGGAGCACCGACAGGTCACATCCTTTCCACCACGGCACCTCGTTGCCCCTCCCAGAGGCCGAGGGGGGCGGGAACTGCTGTCCCCTTCGCTCAGGAGCACCCAGCTTGCGGATGGCATGTGGCATGCCCAGTGACTGTTCCCCAGAGAAGCCCTTGCTCTGCCGCAGCACTGGCCCCAGAGCCTTTTCTAGAAATCAGACGGTCACACACTCAAGGATGCTCTAGGAGCTTCCAACACTGAACTCGGCGCTTAGGTTCATGTGAGCCAGGCACAGATCATCATGCCCCCCAGGGGTGGCATCTGCCTCCTTCCTAGGGCGCTGGGCGGTAACTCCTTCGACACCCTTCTCAAGCACGGGAAATTACGTTCCTGCCTTAAGCCTGCCCCGAGCCAGCGCCAGCCACACGGTGCCTTTGTGCGAATCACAGAAAAGCAGCCCTTCTCCGGGCACTCGGCCCCCGACCCACGGCCGGGCACTCCGACACACAGTCCACCACGACACGGGTCTGAGCCTCCGCCGCCCACTAGAGCAGCCAGGGGGCACGGGCTCCCATCATCCCTGGTAACCAGGGTGCCCTCTGTCAGTGCCAGACCAAAGAAGCAGGTGGCATGGCCAGACCATCCTGGACAGGGCAGTGGCCACCATGCCCAGCTGCTAGAGGTGACGAGGCCAGAAACTCCCAGGCCAGGACCCAGGGAATGTAGCACGGTCCCTGGCTGACTGTGTGGGCTCCGTCCCCGGGTCTCAGCCCTCCCAGAGCTTCCAGGAGCTCCCAGCACCCTTTAAAAGGCTCCTTTCCCACTTATTAAGTGAAGGTGATTTCTGCTGTTGGCAGCTAAGAACACGTGGAGATAGAGAGCTTTCTGGGCCTGCCTCATGGTCGTACTGGGCAGCTGAAAGAGACCCCACTTCTACAGAGTTCTACCTGGTTAAAAATGGTTAGGAGGGGGAATCGGATGTGGCTCAAGCAATTGAGCTCCCACCAACCACATGGGAGGTCCTGGGTTCGGTTTCCAGTGACTCCAAGGGAGACGATAAGCAAGACAGTGAGCTGGTGTGACAGGCAAGTATGGTGAGCTGATCCAACAAGATGACGCAACAAGGAGACACAAAGAAGAAAGACAATGAGAGACACAACAAAGAAGGGCGCTGAGGTGGCTCAAGCAATTGGGTCCCTCCCTTCCACATGGGAGGTCCCAGGTTTGGTTCCTGGTGCCTCCTAAAGAGAAGATGAGTAGACAGAGAGCACAGAGCAAGTGGACACAGAGAGCAGACAGCTAGCGCAAAACAATGGCGGGGGAATAAATAAAAAGAAATCTTAAAAAAAACTGGTTAGGAGGGGAGTGGATGTAGTCCAAGTGGTTGAGCTCCTGCTTCCCATGTACAAGGTCCTGGGTTCAATCTCTGGTATGCACCCCGCCCCCCCCAAAAAAAATGGTTAGGAATTGATCCAGCAAAGTGAGAGGAGAGGTGGTTAGAGATGAGTGGAGGACAGGCAGATGCCAGGCCTTCTGTTATTTTTTCCTCCAAAAATATAATTCCAGGACTATTTTGACTAAAGGAACAGATAATTGGATGCTTCATCCCAAATACCAGTAACATTAAAATTAACAGCATTAACTTAATACTTTGCTGAAACAAACATACCAATGTAGGGTTTAAGAGTATAAAGAGGTAGCGTTACTCATAATAGCCAGAAAGTGGAAATAACTAAATGCCCATCAACAGATGAGTGGGGGGAAGCGGACTTGGCCCAGTGGTTAGGGCGTCCGTCTACCACATGGGAGGTCCGCGGTTCAAACCCTGGGCCTCCTTGACCCGTGTGGAGCTGGCCCACGCACAGTGCTGATGCGCACAAGGAGTGCTGTGCCACACAAGGGTGTCCCCCGCGTAGGGGAGCCCCACGCGCAAAGGAGCGTGCCCGTAAGGAGAGCCGCTGAGCGCGAAAGGAAGTGCAACCTGCCCGAAATATGGTGCCGCACACCCGGAGAGCTGACACAGCAAGATGACGCAACAAAAAGAGACACAGATTCCCAGTGCTGCTGATAAGGATAGAAACGGTCACTGAAGAACACACAGCAAATGGACACAGAGAGCAGACAACTGGGGGGGAGGGGTGAAGGGGAGAGAAATAAATAAATAAATAAAAAACAAAGCGAGGCAAAAACAAAACAAAGCAGATGAGTGGGTAAATTAAAAATGGTCTATCCATACAGCAGAATAGTATTCGACAACTAAAAGGAATGAAGTGCTGATACATGGGATGGGCCTTGAAAACATTATGCAAGCCAAAGAAGCCAGCCATAAAAGGCCACGTACTACTTGATTCCTTTTATATGAAATGTCCAGAAGCGGCAAATTCACAGAGGCTGAAAGTAGGTTAGTGGTTGACAGTGGCCGGGGCGGGGTAGGGGAATGGGATGTGCCTGCTAATGGGTGTGGGGATTCTTTCTGAGCTGACGAAACTGTTCTAAAATTGATTGCAGTGATGGTTGCATAAGCTCGTGAATGTTCTAAAAACCACTGGATTGTACATTTTAAATGGGTATATTGTATGGTATGTGAATTATGTCTCAATAAAATTGGTATTTCTAAAAAGAGCGTGAAGATGTATTTGCATTTTATAAGATTCGTTCGGTCAATAAATATTTTTAAGCACCTTCTGGGGGCTGGGTACTGTGCTAGCTCTGGGGACACCCCTGGTGAACAAAACCAGACATGGTCCCTGGCCCCCTGGAGTTTACAGTCTAGTGGAGGGGAGGCCAAAATCAAAAGCTCATACTTTTAAATGTCTAACCACAAAATGGAAAGCGTGCAATGAAGGGAAAGAACATGGCTCTGGGAGAGCTGAGGGGTCTGGGAGAGCTGAGGGGTCCTTGAAGAAGTGACATTTGACATTTGAGCTGAGCTGTGAACTAGGGGAAGGGGAGAAAAGCAGAGGCATGTTCTACAGAGTGGGGACAGCAAGTGAAAAGGCCCTGTGGCAGGAGGGGCCAAACAAAGGCCTATTTGAGGCTGGAGTACAGAGAGCAAGGGATCATGGAGGTCTCATGGTCCACACAACATCAATCCTGAAGGCTGCGAGCAGGGGTGGGATCATCTGCCCTTCCAGATGGATGTGGGGTCAGGAATGGAAAAGGGGGGCCCAGCGAGGGTACAGCTGCTGACATCTCAGTGAAGGGCCATGGCGGCTGGCTTGGGGAGTTCAGGGTAAAGGGAGAGAAACGGAGGTAAAGAAAAAACGGGGTAGGGGGGGTGTTGGCCTGATTTCCTGGTTCCCACCTGCTGTCATCTTGATTCCTTTGATTTTGGGCTCTATGAATGAATCATCTCCGAGTCATCACCCCGACCGGTTGCTATTGTCCCTTCTTAACAAGAACTTGTTTTTAACACTGAACCCTTAAGTTGCGGGCAAGGGATTTCAAAGCGCTTCCCCAAATACAGCCCTGGAGAAAATACAAGATGCCATGTAATAAAAGACACATCACCATGTGCTTCCAACCATGCACTCAGGGCTCGGCCCATCCGGGTCTGTTCACAGGCCCTCGCCCGAGTGATGCCATGGCACATTTCCGTGGGGCCCGGCATGACGATGCCCGTGCTGGGCGATGACCCACTTCTGTGAGCCCCTGCTCCCCGTGGAGACTCGGAAACCTTGGAACCATAGCCCTGGGGCCAGGACACCCCGCAGTCGGGCGGGCTCAGAGGAGGGCCTGCAGCCAATCCAGGGCAGGTTCCGTCTTTGTAAAAGATTAACCATTTGTTAAAGCGCTGGTGGAATTCACCAGCTGTTCGGATGACGCCCCAGAGCCCCTCTTTCAGAAGATCTCTAAAGGAAGCTGGGATGGCATAAGCACTTTCGGAACATCATGCAGGGAAAGAGCCCTGGCTCTCCTCGCCACAGACCGGGGACCCCACCCTCAACAAGTATCTCCGTTTTACGTTCATGTCCATCCCCACAGTAGCAACCCGGACATGGCCTCCTCCCTCTGGCTCATCTCCCCATCTGCAAAGTCCCCAGTTCCTCCGGCCACCTCTTGAGTATTTCTAGAGTCTACCCCCTCCTCCCCAACGCCCCCATGTCTGCCCTGGCCCAGGCCTGGTTCCATCTATCTGGACGAGCAGGCCAGCCTCCCTCTCGCCAGCCTCCCAGCCACTGGTTCCCACCCCCAGCCTCTGTCCATGTCACCTGGGGACAGGATGGTTTACAGTCCTGAGCTGCCCTCCCTCTTCCTCCTTCCTTCTTTTCCCTCCACTTGACTAACTTCTATTTGCCCTTCAAGACTCAGCTCGGGAATCACCCTTAAGAGGCCCCTCGAGCCCCCAGGCAGGGTCAGTCGCCCCTCCTGGGCTCCCCAGGCCCCTGGGCTACACTTCACAGTCTTCGCCCCACCTGGCACCTCTGTCTGGAGCTGTCTCCCCAGCCGAGGCTGAGGGGCCAGGCCCGGGCAGCCCCCAGGGGGAGAGAACGGTCCCTCGAGTGGGCACGCCCGGGGCACCGTGGGACTGTGCCTGCCACCTGCAGATTCCAGCATTAAGAGCAAGCCCCAGGAGGACCCAGGACGCACGAGCCTGCGCACTTCCTGCTCCGAGCCGATCCTGGGAGGCCTGAGTGTTCCTTCACCTTTTCCCTTGGCAAACGCGGGCGCAGCCCTCTTCCTCCCTGCCAAGCCCCTCCTGGGCCGGGCCCCTTGCTGGGCCTCGGGGCCTCCCCACCTGGTGTTGCAGTCGGGCCTGGACAGGATGCTCTGAGACTGGCGCTGCCAAGGGGGCAGGGGAACTCTTTGGACCCCCTCTCCCCTCAAATTCCAGGAGGCCGAGAGTGTCATGGACTTCACAGTAGCCGAACTTCCAAAGCAGCTGCCCAAGGGGGCTGGCTGCCCCTCAGAGTTGCCCAGAGTAGCAGGGCCTGAGCCCCCGACCGCTGGGAACAGAGCCAGCCTGTCTACACCCGGAGAGGTGGCGCGGCTGCCACGTGTGCAGGCAGGAAGCTGCACTGCGGTGGGCCCACTCGCTCGCACCTGAATGCATCAGTGGCCTGAGGAGGGGACCCCAGAGCAGGGCAAGCAATCCAGGGAGAGGCTCAGGGCAGCAGGGGTCTGGTGGGGGAGACCAGCCCGGCTTCCCGCAGCCAACCTGTCTCTCAGCACCGGGACTCACACGGCTCAGGGCGTTTATTCACCTCCAAGGAAGCGGCCAGAGGGCCCAGGGCACACGGGGTGGTGGACAGAGGGTCCCCCGAGCCTCAATTTCTCTATCTGAACAAAGGCTGCGATTGTGCAGACTGAATGGGAGTGCAGCGCTCCCGGCACACAGGAGGTCCTCGAGAGGGAGCGGGAGTGCTCATCCCTCTGACTGGCTCAGGGGAAGCCTGGAGCGCTGACCTCCCCAGGTCCCGCTGCGGGGACTCAGCTCCCCAACTTCCCGGTGGCCAAGGGCGGCCACTGGGCGCGCTGCCTGTGGACGGAGTGCGCGTGCGCGCGCGGCAGACCACGGCCGAGCCGGCAGTGCCCTGGCGCCCCCGTGTGGCCATGACGGAAACCACCAGCCTTGCGGGCAGTCGACGCGGGAGGGATTGGAGTCCGAAGCGTGTCCTTCCTGGTGCTTGGCTCAGGGGGCTCTCCGGCCCCAAAGAACCCACTGGGGAGATGGTTGAGGAAATGTGAGGCTGAGGGTATGTGACAGTCTGAGTCCATGGTACCCCCAGCAGTCACGGGCTCCATCTGGACACGTGGTGTTACGAGCAGTGAGTGTCCCCAAGCGTCCCTCTGCCTGAGGCCCCACGTCTAACATGGTGTGCACACAGCAGGCACTCAATAAATGTTGGTGGAATAAGTAGACAAGGGTGTGAGCCATCTGTATGTGCATGGCAGGTGGAAGTGGTGGCTGGAATCCGAGGGACACAGCTCTCTGACCTCCGACAGCCTGTCCCGAGGAGCAGGGCCCGTGCCCAGGGCCGCTGGGGGTGCTGGTGGCTGGGACAGAGGGCAGAGGGAGGCTCAGGTCCAGCCAAGCCCCCGCACGGAGCAGGGTGGGGCCTTCTGCGGGCTTCTTCTGGGGCTCGGAAGCTTCCAGGCAGGGCCACTTCTCCACAAGTGACATCCTCAGCTTTGCTCGCAGGACAGAGGAAGGGACTGAGGGGCGCTGGGTGCCTGGCTACCATGCTCCCCAACTGTCCCAACTTCAACTTGCAGATGCCCAGAGAAGGGAAGAGATGGGGGAGCCAAAGACAGGCTGCTGGGGGGGGCATCTCAGGTGGGGTAAGAGAGTGTGGTGGGGCAAGAGGCCGAGGACCCTGGGAGGAGGGGGTGTGCAGGGCAGGGGCTGGAGAGGAGCCTGCACACGCTGCCCCTCCCATCCCTGCGCCCCCAGGCTCCCGCCACATTGACCAGCCTAGGGGCTGAGGCTGGGGAGGGGGTCCAGGCCGGGCTCGCAGCCCACCGGCAGCGTGGCGGCCTCACTGGGCGGGATGTGGTGGGTCGTGTAGCGCTTCCCCGCGAAGGAGCCGATCCTCCGCAGCTGCTCCGAGGACGGAGCCTCCTCTGGCCACCAGAGGCTGTAGCTGGACAGGGAGAGGAGGAAGCGGCACTAGGACCCCGCCAGGGCCGCTTCCCTGTCCATCTCCCTCCCCCCCCATCCCTCCTTCTGCAGCCCTGAGCTCACCTGTCCTCCCTTCTAGAACCAGCTGGAGGGCCGCCTCCTCGGGGAGCCACCCTGACTAACCTGGCATGGGTTCACTGAAAGCTCAGAGGACGCACAGAGAGACTGCGCCCAGGAGACAAGGGCCCCCACGCAGAACGGCAGGGGCCGAGGGAGGGGGCGGTGGTGGCTTGACGTTATATGGACCCCGGGAAAGTGTGCTCTTAGATCCAGTCCACTCCCGTGGCTGGAAACCCGTTACAGGGGGGACCTTTTGATGAGGTGTGACCCAGCTCGTTCAGGACGGGTGGTAATCCTATTACCGGAGTCCCTTGCAAGAAAATGAAATGCAGACAAGAGGGAGAAAGCCATGGAAGTAAAAAGCTGAAAGCAACAAAACCCAGAGGAGAAGGGAGAGCCCAGCAGAAGCCACCAGGTGCTCTGCCAGGTGGCCGAGGAGCTCAGAAGCTCCGGCAGCTTTTCTTGGCCTCCGCCGTAGGCTAATAAATCCCCATTGTTGAAGCTGGACCCTTTCGTGGTATCTGCCTGGGGAATGAAAGCAGGGGCCCTTCCCAGGACCTGCTGTGAGTGGAAGTTCCCCAGCTTAAGTCAAGACAGCAGCTCGAGCGGCGGGCTCCCAGGGGCAGTGCCTGCGGGCCGGGGGCCGCCCGGGGTGTCGCCACTCACAAGCGCACGGTGGAGGCTGCCAGGAAGCCCAGCAGCAGGAGGCCGGCCAGGGAAGACAGGACGGCGGTGATGACGATCATGCCGCCGCTTCGCCGCCCTGGCCACGTGTCGATGGAGCTGGGGTCCTGCCCTGTGTGTACAGAGGCCACTCGGAGGCTGCCCCGTGGCCCCAGAGCCGTCACCTCCCACCCCGCTCCGCCATGCTCGCACCCCAAGGCCTGGCTGCCTCGCCCCCCCTCGATAGCCTCTCGAGCCCACGCATCTGTCCGTCTCAGCCGGGCATTGATCGTGGGTGCTTTGCCAGCCTGGACCCCCCCCCACCCTGGCCTCTCAGCCTAGACTGTGCCCACCAGGGCTGTCCCCTCCTCCACCACCCCGCCAGTGGGGGGCAATGCAGCTGCAGATGGCATTCAAGACCCTCAGCCACCCGCCACACCCCTGCCCTCTGCTGCCCACCTCCCAGGCAGCCCCACACCTGCCACTGGGGCAGAGGGCTGGGTCCCCGTGGAGGAGAGGTTGTCAGTGGCCACTGAGCTGGGGGGTGGGCTGACTCAGCACCCCACCCACCACCAGGTTCTGTTGGGGGGCGCTGCTTCCAGGCTGAGCCCCACGGGAGTGCGGGGAGGGCCAGCTGAGCACCCTCATTTCCTAGAGGGTCATGGGGGGCCCGCAGGGCGGGCGGTGAGCCTTCAGGGGCAGGCAGCTGCCAGAAGCCCCCCAGTTACCCAGGTGGAGCGTGATGGGCTCTGACCACCTGGTCTCGGCCTTGGGCGAGCCCCCGGCGTCCATCAGGAGAAACTTCACGCTGGAGGGAGGAGGGGAGGGCGAGCAGGGGTGAACCAGAGGCCGCGGCTGCCCCAGGCAGGGTGCTGCGCCAGCCACGGAACCTCTGCCGGGTGGGGTCTGGCGTCTCCCCACGTGTCAGCCCCCCTGTAGCCCGGCCTCCTCCCACGGGAACCGGGAACCGCCACGGGGACCGCTGCCCTCTGCCCCAGGCCATCTGAGCTGCTGCTCTCCAGCCAGGGCTGCGACACGTGAATTTGGGTCCCACTGTGCCTAAACGTCACCAGCAGCCACCAAAGAGCAGGCGAGGGCTGACTCGGAGTGCGCAGGGCTGGGGTCCCCAGGCCTCCGGGAGGGGGTCCGCGGCTGTGTGGAGTCTAGGAGGACAACGGGAGGGGCGGTGAAGGGCATCGAAGAGGGCAGGCACCTGAGCAAAGGCCCAGAGGCAGGCGGAAGGGCGTGGTCAGGGCATGGGGCGCCCAGAGTCCAGGGAGGGGTTGGGCCCAGCGCCAAGGGGCTCAGATTTGATCTCCACACAGGCTGCGGTGCTTCAGAAAGATCCTGGGCATTGAGGGACCCAGGCAGGCTAGCATCGAGGGGCGCTGGCAGGGGGCAGGTTGAGGCAAGTATGGCCAGCGGGGAAGTGGGGGGATGAGCTGGCAGGGTGGGGAGAGAGCAGCAGGGGAGCCGCCACCCAGGGCTGAGCACACTCACACCCGTGCCCGGCATTTCCTCCTCCCCCGGTGCCCGGCGCTCCTGGCTGGACTTGGTCTGGCCAGGATGCCCTGGCCTCCTTCCTGCATCCCATCCCAGCTCCACCCCTGCCTGAACAGGTCACTTGGCCCTCTGTGCCTCAGTTTCTTCACCTGTAAAAGAGGCTGGTAGCCACCTTTCCTACTCCCTCTTAACAGACAGGTTTGGTTTCCTGCCAGATCTGACAGTGACAGGAACCAGTGGGGCTGCAACTCTGCAGGCCCTGCCTCTGACCTTGACCACGACCCCAGCTTTCCTGGTACCGCCCTCTCCTCTCTTTCTGTGTTCCACCCACACCCAGTACTGCTGCCGGACTCGATGGGGGCAGAAACTGAGTTCTGCAAAGGGGAGGGGCCAGGATATGGGGCTGCCCACCAGCCCTGGTCCCAGAGGTCCCTTTCCCTCAAGTTCAACTGCAGCGCAGTAGGGCCCACCTGTAAGGCCCAGGGCCGGGGAGGGGGGCGTTGCAGTAGGGCGACTGGTGGAGGTCAGCAAGGCAGCCGGCGTCACTGCCCACCCGCAGCACGGGGATACCCCCCCCACCACCCATGGGGTCCCTGCAGGGCAGGCGGTCCAGGGACAGGGGCAGTGTCATATAGCGGCCGGCAGTCAGCAGCTGGGGGAAGGCCGGGATCTCAGCCAGTGTCTGCGGGTTCCGGAAGCCCCTGGAGGCTGCAGAATAGACGGACAGACAGATGGCGGTGTGGGTGGGGGAGGGGCAACCGGGAGTCCTGTCTTCAGCCATCCTCCAGCCCACCCCGCCATAACCCCTCGCTGGGTCAAAGGCCTCCGGCCATGGCCCCCCACGCTGCCCCCTCCCTCGGGGCCCAGGGGGACCGTCCAGACACAAATCAGCCCCTGCCACCCTGAAAGCACCCCCCAGGATAAAGCCCCGCGGGGCAGTCCCAGGGCCACGCCTGCCCCTCCCTACCTTTGCTCACTCTCTTCCTTCTGCCTAGAAAACTCCTCATCCTTCAACACCCAGTTCAAAAGTCTTCTCCCTTAGGCAAGTTCCCCTCCCCTGTCCCCACCTAAAGGCAACCAGTGCGTCCCCCTCTGGGCTGTCACTCAGCCCTCCCTCGCGCTGCCCACTGCACAGCAGCCCTTTCAGGAGAGGGGCTGTTGCTGTCAGCTGAGGCCCACAGTCCCTGGCAGGCATACAAGTGGTGAGGTCGGTAGTGAGAGGCTGCCAGGCCTGGGCGCCCCGGGCCCCGCCCTCCCCGGTCCCTGGCCCTGTATCACGCACCGTTGCTGAAGGCCACCACCAGCCAGATGGTGTCCGCAGCCCCGGCCTGACCATCCAGGACACAGCGCGGCTGCTCCAGGGAGAACGTGGTGGCCGTGACTTTCCCCTCCAGGTCCCAGGCCGTTATCTGTGGCGTGTAGGGGACCAGCCCTGTGGCGGGGTGGGGGGGGCACAGGGTGAGGCAAGGCAGCAATGGGGATGGGAGTGGGGGTCCCGGGGAGCCCACCACCCCTGGAGGCTGCCTCTCCCAGTTGCAGAGGGGTGGGCTCCTGGGCTCCAATCTCTCCAACCGAAGCCCCAGCCCCTTGGGTCCGCCGTCCCGGGACGCCCCACTCACGCAGGCTCCTGCTGGGCCGGATGCAGGTCATTGCCACCAGGAGCAGCAGCTGGGGGCGAGGCCGCCTCTGCGGGATCCTCATGGTGCCAACCGAGCCCTGGCCTTCTCGGACAGCTGCAGCCGGGAAGGGGCCGCCCAGCATTTCTCCGGGGCTGGTCTGGATTCCTCCTGCTGCACCCACCCCACCCACCACCTTGGGCCCAGAGGAGCTGGTTAGTCAGGCTGCCCAGGGGCCGGAAAGACCTGAAACAGCCAAGGTGCCCTCCCCCCCCCCCCCCCCCCCCCCCCCCGGCCAGCCCACCACAGGGGGTGCAAGCACGGCCCAGCAGGCACGGGCCAGGGCCGGGACCCACCGTGGGGTGAGGGAGAGGGGCCACTGGACCCTCGTGGCGGATCAGGCTGCCCCGGCACCTGGAGTCTGAGGTTTGAACCCCGTCCCACCCCGCCTCCCCAGGAATTGGCCACATGCCAGAGATTCCTGCATGCCGGGAGCCTCCCTCTGGCCTTCCACCCCCACTTGGGGAGCACGGAAGCAGAGAATGGGGAGCCGGGCCACCCCGCCTGGCCCTGCTGCCCTGCACACGGCCACATCGCAGTTCCTCACTTCCCTCTTCCCAAGCAGGTGGGCTCAGAGAAACTTCTGCAGAGCCCCTGAGAGCTGAGTCCGCCACTTGCACAGCTCCTTTCAGTTCACTGTACCCGAGGCGGTTTCACATACTACAAAACCCAGCTGGTTCAATTTGGTGGGTTTCAGTACATTTAGGAGATTGTGCAAGCATTACCACTATCTAATTCCAGAACATTTTTCATCACCCTCAAAAGAAACTATACCCATTTGCAGTCACTCCCCATCCCCCCAGCCCCTGCTAACTGCTGACTTGTCTCTGTGGATTGGCCTATTCCGGACATTTTGTAGCAACCGCTGTGTGTCTGGCAAACACGTAGCCTACTGTTTTCAAGGCTCGCCATGTTGTAGTGTGGATCAGAACTTCTTTCCTAGTTATGGCTGAACAAGACACCACATTTATCTACTCATTACTTGACAGACATTTGAGCTGTTTCCACTTTTCGACTATAATGACTAAAGCTGCAATGAACATTTACACACAAGCTTTTGCATGTTTTCGGTTCTCTTAGGTGTAGCTATTCCTAGGAGTGGAATGGCTGACTCAGACGGTAACTGCTTTTTAAGGAACTGCCAAACTGTTCTCCAAAGCAGCTGCATTTTACATTCCCGCCAGCAGTGCACAAGGGTTCCTCTTTCTCCACATCCTCATTAACACTTACTTTCCGTGTTTTTTATTTATTTATTTTTATTTATTTCTCTCCCCTTCCCCACCCCGGCCCCGGTTGTCTGTTCTCTCTGTCCATTTGCTGCGTCTTCTTGTCCACTTCTGTTGTTGTCAGCGGCAGTGGGAATCTGTGTTTCTTTTTGTTGTGTCATCTTGCGTCAGCTCTCCGTGTGTGCGGCGCCATTCCTGGGCAGGCTGCACTCTCTTTCGCGCTGGGCGGCTCTCCTTACAGGGCGCACTCCTTATGCATGGGGCTCCCCTACGCGGGGGACACTCCTGCGTGGCAGGGCACTCCTTGTGCGCATCAGCGCTGTGCGTGGGCCAGCTGCACACGGGTCAAGGAGGCCCGGGGTTTGAACCGCGGACCTCCCATGTGGTAGACGGACGCCCTAACCACTGGGCCAAGTCCGCTTCCCCATGTTTTGTTTTTATAGTCATGCTAGTGGGTGTGAGGTGGTATCTCACCGGTGTTCTGATTTGCATTTCCCTATGACCAATAATTCTGAGTATCTTATCATTCGTTTCTTGGCTGTTTGTAGATCTTCCCTGGAGAAATGACTTTTCAAGCCCTTTGTTTTTTTAATTTGCAAGAGTTCTTCGTACATTCTGGATACGAGACCGTGATCAGACATGTGACCTGCACATGTTTTCTCTCCTTCTGAATGTCGCTCTTAATGGTGAGGACCCCGAGGCTCCTGGGGGAGCCAAGCAGATGGCAAGCGTCCAGGTGCCGCCGGGAGGCAGTCATGAGAGAAGCCAAGAGCAGGTCTGGGATCCAGCCAAGTCAGGGTGCCAGGTTCTCTGCCAAGGTCTCCCCACCCTTTCCCCAGGACCCACTTACCCACTGGGCACAGGAGGCACAAAGCCTGAAGTCCACAAAACTTTTAGGGACCCATGAAATGCTTTAATATCTTTTAATATCAGAAGGAAAAACAATGAACTTTTAAATGGAAGAAAATGTTCAAATATATAACATTCCCCTTTATACCAATGTGCTATAAATAGAAAATTCTTTTTTTTTTTTTAACAGAGACAAGAATTCGTAGAGGTAAGAAGACCTCAGGCCCATGACAGTTGTCATGGGCACTGTTCGTGTCCCCAGCCCCAGGTCAGACTGGGGTGCTGGTGGAAGGGCCCTCCTCCTGAGAGGCTCAGCAGGACTCTGAGGATGCTGGCAAACCAGCCCTGGCCTGGATTCCAGCCCCGGCTGCACTGCTTAACTAGCCCGGGACCTCAGGCCAGCCCTGCACCCCGGACTTGAGTCTCCCCATCTCTAAAACGAGGGCAGCTGCACTACCCTATGCCAACATCGTTGTGTAAACCAGACCCCTGCGGGGACCTGGCACAGAGCTGCTGGAGTGAACACTGGAAGGATCAGATGGCGTGGGGTGCGGGGAAGAGGACAGGTCAGTGCCCCGGGCTCTGTGGCCCTCACCACCGCCTCAGCACCTCCATTTACCAAATGCGGGCGGGTGTGCAGCCTGCAAGATCCCTTCCTGCCGAGGCTCTGCCTGCAGGGAGGGGCGAGGGCTGGCCTCCACGCACATATGCACATGCACGCACACACCCAGCCCTCCCACTGACAACACACCAGGGCCTGCTGACTTCAGCTACAGTGCGTTTATTGCAAACAGAGAATGTGAGGTATGAAAAAGCTGACCTGGAACCCGTGCCCGCCCCGGGCTGGGGACGGGGCCCAGTCTCTTCACCCCATTGCAGGCCCTGGCACTGCGGGCCCAGCGCAGCCCACCAGAGGACGGAGGGGCCCCCTGCACTGAGGTAGTTGCATCTTTCAGCCCCCACAAGTACAACTCCCCAGGGCTGCCAGATCCCCCCACAGACCCAGGCCTGGAGGGAGAGGGAGAGAGAGGCGGCAGCCACGGCATGAGGCGGAACAGGCCTGGTGCCCCCGAACGAACAGCCTGGCCTCTCAGGAGGGGAACTCCCTGCCTGCCCACCTGAGGGGCAGCCCCGCCAGCCACAGGGAGAGCAGGACGCTCACCGCAGCGGCAAGGGCAGGCATGGCAGCGGGGCTGGGGCCAGCCAGGCAGGTGGGTCACTGCTGCTCCAGGCAGTCCTCGGTGACGCCCTGGGCGGCCAGCTCGGCCAGCACGTTCTGCAGGTAGTTGGGGTCGGGGTAGCCGTGGCCTGTCACGTTGCGATCCATCTCTGTCTTGTGGTGGATCTCGTTCCACACCACCGTGTCCGCCTCGCCCGTGGTGCTGGACGTGCCCACGGTGAAGATGAGCCGCCTCTTCCAGGCCACCTTGAGGAGCTCCAGGACCTGCCGGTGGAGAAGGGGCGGGTGGGTGAACTGAGAGGCCAGCCTTCCCTGGTGCACCCTCGGGCCAGGGAGGGCGCACCCCTGCGCCCCAGCCCGTGCCTGCTGCTCCCTCCTCCTGAATGCTGGTGGACCTGCCCCAGTGTCAGCTGGGAGTGAGGGAAGAACCAGGCGCTGGGCCTTTCTCCTTTCCATGATTCCCGCCCCTCAGGTGACTTCATCCAGTCCTTGGCCATCAAATGCCACCTGCAGGGGCCCCATCTCTAGCTCCATCCCTGAACCCCCTGGAACTCGACTGCTGGGACACCCCAACAGGATCCCACACTCACAGTGAGGTCAAGACACACCTGGGGTCAGCCCCAGGCCCGCCCCTCCCCACCCCCGCCCGACTAAAGCCAGTTCCACCCACTCAGCCCTGGCCACACACCAGGAGCCATGCTGATTCTTCCCTACCTCCAAGACACACAAGACAGCTCCCCTCTGCCCGCCCTGGCCAGGCCCCCTGCTCCTGCTGCCCTCCTGCCTGTGCTCTTGGTCACCTCCATCTAGTCCTTCCCCTCCATGGCGGCCACCGAAAATCAGATGGTCTTATTCCACCGCCAATGACGCTTCAGAAAGCACGCAGAGTGAACCCCAACCTAGCCTGGCCTGAAGGCTGCTGCGCCCTCCCTCACCCCAGCTTTGGTCCCGCCTTCTACTGGCTCTGCACCCAGTCCTGTCTCAGAGCCTCCAGCTGCCCCCTCCACCTTCCCCACCCGCTCAGAGCTGGCAGTACCCCGTGCCGGTGCTGGGGCACACACAGCTCCTCGGGCTATCTCCCATCACCTGGTGCTCAGGGGCCCCAGTCCCCCCTACCACGGCAGAGCCTGTAACCTCCCTAAAGCCCCTGCCCAGGTCCCAGAGCCCCAAGGACACCCACACACACCAGCCACTAGAGGAGCCACCAGCCCCGCGGGTCCCATCCTCCTGGCATTTAAGTGCGTTGGGGGTCAGGGTGGGACTGGATGTGGCCACCAGTCCAGGCACCCCCCGCAGCCTTGCTTCGCCCTCTACACATGCACGAGGCACAGGGAGCTTGCCAGGGGACAGGCTTTACCTTGCGGCCCTCGGCGTTGTCCGGAAGGTAGCAGTGGCGGGGAAACCCCCTGGCGGTGAACGGCTTTCCAGGATTGGGGTGCTCAGGGCCCTGTGGAGGAACGTAAGGCCCAGGAGTGGTGTGCGCCTTCCTGCCCCGGCTAGTCCTCACACCGAAGGGGCCGACTACATCCCTGCCTTGAACCCCAGCCCTGCGAACACCCAACAGCACCCCTCATCACGACCGTCCCCGCTGTGAGCCGGGCCCGACTCCTTGGCACTGGGCCTCCTCCTGCTCTCTCCCCGCAGGTGAGACCAGGAACGCCTCAGGGCTGGGAAGGACCCTCGCCTACTTCTCAGAGTGCCTCTGCGCCCTGGGCTCCCCAGCCTGAGTGGACAGGTCTCCCCGCAGGATGCCCACGCACCAGCCCACAGGGCCACCTGCCGCCAGGCTGCACCCTGCACTGTGATGAGAGAGGACTCTGAGGCAACAGCCCCCAACTGGACAGCAAGGGGCAGAGAGCTCTTGCCACGTAAGTGACACCCCATGTAGCGCTCGAATTCCCTCCCACTCTGTGGCCCTGACCCTGCCTGGAACATTCTTAAGTTTCACTTTGAGCCATGGAGAAGTGATGAAGGGAAAAAGGAGGGAGAGCAGGTAGTTAAACCGAACGGCTCCACGACACCCTGTCTGGCCCTGGTCCACCCTCCCTGGTATCTATCGTCCCATCCTGGCCCAGGTCTGACATGAGCCCTCAAGGCTTAGGAGGCCCATCTGGCTCTCCACGGGGCCCAGTGCTCATCTCGTCCTGTTCCTGAAACCCAGAAGTCGCCCAGCACTCCCAGCTAGAGTGTTGCTCTGCTCCTGGCGGCCCCCGGGGCTCGCTCCTGCTGCCCCACGTCTGCCCCCCTGGTGCTGGAGATTTGGACCCAAAGGGTATCGGTAATGAAAGAAAGAGAAAAAGGAGAAACAAAAAGAACAAGAGAGCTGGGATCAGGGGGTCTGTGAGTAGAGTCTCCTCAGACAACTTTATTGGTTACAAGGGGCTCTCTATATACCCCAGTCTACCTGACAACAAGCAGCAACCTGAACCTGTAGTCTAGGTGACTGCAAGCAGCAACTATTAGCATTACTAAGGAACTCAAAAAATCTTATCTCAAGGTACAAAGTCTAAGTGCTCCATTTACTACAAAAGGTCTGCGCTCATCTTTCCTTTCAGCCTTTAACAGCTTCATCCTGTTTGCTGGGAACTCTTAATTACTGCATTCCTTAGGGTGCAAGCATAGCCCTGGGAACAGCACGTCTCTCCTAGTGAGACCACTGTGCCTCAGTTTCCAAAAACCCTGGAAGGCTTCCTTGGTGCCTATCATGCTCCTGGCGCCCCAAGGAGCCTCTGGAAACAGTGCCTGCCTGCCTGTGTGCTTGCTCTTCTGCCCACCAAAGTCCAGCTAAGACGTCCCCTCCTCCAGGAAGCCTCCCCAGGCTCGGGAAAGGGCTGCATGCCACCACTTTGCCTCCACAGTCCTAAAAGCTTGCCCAGTCTCTCACCTCCCGTGCCCAGCCCAGGCCTTATGGGGACCGAGGAACCTGAGCTCAGGATCCAGGGACAGACTGCTGGGAGAGGGGCAGGGAGGAAGAGGCGCACCCGGGGCCGTCTGACTGGGGGCTCCCTCGGAGGCTCCTGGGAGCAGGCCGGCCTTACCTGGATGCCGTGAGGAATGGTGTAAACTATGAGTATTGTCCCGCAGTCCTCGTGGCCAGGGAGGGACACCTGGAACTTGAACACCTCCATCTTCCCGCGGGGCTGGGTCCCTGTTTTCTCTCCGTAGATGGTTTTGCAGGAAGGACACTGCAAACTTCCATCCTGAGACAAGGCAGAAAGCAACAGCTTGAGCTGGCCGGCCCTGAGAAGCTGTAGACAGTCACGCCCAGTCTCTAGCTGGGGAAAAGAGGTCCCAGGAGAAGGGCCTGGCCTGGGTCACAGAGCCAGCTCCTAGCAGATCTCCCAACTCCTGGCAACTTCCCCCCACAGAAACTCAATTCCCAAGAGTTTCCTTGTGAAGAGAAATTTTGCACGAAAACCTCATTATGCAATTTTCTTGAAAGGGGTGTGATATTAGGAGACTAGAATCAGATAGAAAAATCAGGTTTATGAGCAAAAGTCTCACAATCTAATCCTGTTCAAAATCAAAGACGTTGGCAAATTTTATGTTCTATATATTTTTACACAATAAAAATTAAATCAAGCCTGGCCACCTCACGTGACTGCTTCTCTCCATCCTCCCAACCTGTTCGTGTGGTTGAATTCCACTCAAGGAAAAGCAGCGCGGCCCAAGGGGCTATGGGCTCAAGCTGGGACTCCCCTCCATAGGGCAGCTGCAGGGCAGCATGGGCCCGCTATCCTTGCTGCAGCCTGGCTCTGCCTCTCTCCTGCTGGTGGCCCCGGCAAGGCTCCCTTTCTGATCCCGTTCGTCGGCTCAGGGTGACCTCAGGCAGTGGCGGCAGGGACGCAGTGAGAAGGTGCACATCAGGCAGCTAAGCGCTCACGGCAGGTGACAGGCGAATGTCAAGGCGGAGGTGGTGCTATGCCACTTGGAAGGGCTGGAGCCCCAGGGCCTGGCTAGGGGGGCAGGGCGGCAGCCCAGTGGGTCCCCCAGCTGAGGAGGGGGTAGGCCGCAGAGAGCCAGCCGGGCCTTCGGAAGGGGGCTCCCCGCCTGTCTGTGCCCGTGAAGGTCTGCTGCTTGGCCTGTTCCTGTTGAGGTCTCTCTTGTTTAATTACTTCTGCTCACGTGAGTAAGTTTAGTTGGCTTTTTTTTTTTCAACATGGGTGATATGCTGGCAACTGCCTGGAAGATGATGCAACTATCGGGGACAGAAGCCTTTCCATCTCTTCCACTCTGCGAAATTCAGTGGGCAGACTGATGGGGTGACCCCACACCTGCCCACCCCAGCCCTCCCTGCAGCCGACACCCATCCTCTGGCAGGGTGAGGCCTCGCAGGGAGGCCAAGACTGAGGAGCCAGTCCAGCTGGGGGCAACGAATGCCCAGGGGCCTCCAGGAGGCCCCCAGACCTGGGTGTGCCTGTGGGCAGCCCCCTGACCCCCCGGGCCAGCCCGGCAGGCACCTTGTTCCCGTTGCAGTACATGGCCAGGAGGCAGAGCAGGTGGAAGGCGTGGCTGCACTTGGAGAGGCGGCCCACGGCCACAGGCCCGATGCTCCTGCTGTTGGTCACGTCGCTGTAACCCGACACCGCAGCCAGCTTCTCCATGCAGATGATGCAGTCCTGCAGGGAGGCCAAGCACAAGGCAAGCTCGCCAACGGCCGGTGGGCGGCGGGCCAGGCTGCTGCAAGGACCTTCCCCGTTGAAAGGCCGAAGGACGGTAAGAAACAACTCCACAGTCCTTAGTTTCAGAGGCTGGGAATACTGAAGAGTGCCCCAGGAACGTACCCTCAAAGGACTCGCCGTGAAAGGGTGGGTGACAGGTGACCCCGACCCCAGAGGACAGGGCAATGACACAGGCATGGCCAGAGACCAGAGGAACAGCTGTGTATGGAGGGAAGAGGAGGGCGGTCTCTGCAGGGGAGAGGCCCTGGGAGCGGCTTTACAAGGGAAAAGGGAATTCCAGAGGGACAAGGACCATCATTTCAGGTAGAGGGAACAGAAATAGCATGTAGGCTGGGGTCAGGGTGGGGGCAAGGGGTGAGCGAGGTGGGAGAGATGAGACAAGAACAGGCCAGCACCAGTCCCTGGGAGGTCTGGCCACCTTGCTCAGACGCTGGGACCTGCGCTCTTACGTCCTGGGCCAAGGGGGTGAGGCTAGAAGGGTGACCAGGCCGGTGTGCACAGGCTGGCTGGGCAGGTGGGTGGAGGGGCGGCGGCCGGCGGCAAACAGCCCATTTGTGCCCGACGAGCACGAGGGCCACGCAGGGAGGGTAGAGAACGGCCGAGGGCTGCCAAGGGCAGCACCCAGAGGGCCTGCAGAGCAGGAGGTGCGAGGAGACAGCCAGGTGTCTGCCCGACCTTCACTAACCAGACTGTTCTCAAGACCTCAGCTGGCAGGAGAAAGGCAAGTGCAGAGGCTCCTAGGCTCTGTCCTGGCATGGCTGGCCTTTAACCCACCCCAAAGACGTGGCTCAGCAGCAAGACGTTCAGGTTTGCCTGAAGCCCTAATAGGGTTTGGCAGGCACCACTAATGACAGAATCTGGCCAGCTCTCCCCACAACTGGGGGGTGAGGGAGGTAGGATGCCATCTGGCCAAGGTCATTGTACTTCCCCAAGTGCCAGTCCTTGGGGAGTGGGGCAGGCACTCCCATGCCTCATCTCTAAGACCTCTGGTCCCTCAGATGGCATAGGGAGGGGCCTGGGAAGAACGGGCTGGTGTGACCCCCATCTGTGGCATTACCCCCTTGTTTGCAAAGAGAAAACAAAAGCGGCGTGGCTTCCACCCCACACACCTCATCTGGGGGTGTTCTCAGCTCCTCGCTGTAGCTTCTTATCACCTGCTCCGGCTCTGGCTTTGGAGACCCTCCTAGGAGAGAGAGGATGGTGAGCAATGTTTCACTGAGGACAAACCAGAGATGCCGATGCCACAGAGGAGGCAGACAGGCAGAAGTCCAAGCTGCCCGGAGAAATGTTAGAAGGGCTGGAGATGGGAAAGGTCAACGTGTAAGAGCAGACAGACTGTGCCAAGGGCAGAAGGAACACGCCAGGGCGGGGCCCGGCCGGGCACCAGGAGCCCAGGAGGAGGGAAGGGAGGGGCAGAGACAGCAGCCGTCCTGACCCTCCCTCAGGAGCCCCGTAACCTGCTCAGCTGCTCACCTACGCAAGTGCAGCCAGGAGGGCAGGCCCAGAGAAACAGAACAGCAGCTTCCCAGACAACGAAGCTGGCGCCCGCTTGGGCAGCACTGTGTTGTTTATTTGACTTTCCTCGTTTCCGTACGCAGATCTCAGCCAGTGAGGGGGGTTAGCGTCTGGCATGCACCCGGGCCTCCCCAGGGCGGGGCCCTCCTGTGCATGTTGACACCGAAGCAGTCCTAAGCCAAGAGCCTCCACACGTCTACGCCCCACAGAGGTCTCAGCCACGTGCCCCTCGGGCCCCCCGCTGAGCAGCACCAGGAAGTGCACCCCGACTCTGCCCGCCCTCTGGCTGGCAGCCGGGAGGTCCTCCACACACATGAACACCAGAGGGTAGTCCCAGCCCAAGGACAAGAAACTGCCCGCACTGAGTGAGAGAAAGCGGCTGAGCCTGGGGGCTCTCCAGGCAGCAGCGGGAGAATCACCGAAGACTTTGCAAAGCCCTTCAAGGGCGAAAGGAGGGCCGAAAAGACTGGCCTGGCCCTGGGTAAGTGACCCCCGGCAGTGGCTACCCGTTCCACCTCAAGGTCATGGTGGAGCTGCACATCCACATCTCCAACCAGAGGGGCTGTGGTTTGAAACCAAGTTCACGGCCACCAGCCCAAGGGGGACAGCTGACCTCTGGGTGACGGTTAAGAAGGGAGGTGGCTGGGGGTGGCAGAGGCCTAGACTGGAATCAGGGGACCTGAGGTCCGACTCCGGCTCTCATGCTGGGGCCTCGGCTCCCTCATCCGAGAGGCAGGAGCACAGTCCCCAGCAACGCTGCAGCCGCCACGAGGGCACTGGCTGCTCTGGTCAGGAAGGCGTTAGAGGCCAAGGAACACCAGGCACGCGCGTGGCTCCAGGACCGACTCTCGTCACTGTGGTATGAGAGCCAAGGCACAGTGCCCACTGGCGCAGGTGGCCGTCCTGGGAGTCACAACTCAATGCAGATTGGGAAAAAGGCCTTTTAGAAAAGGTCTGGTGGCTGCAGGCCAGTCACCAGAAGAACCCAAGACCTCCCTGGAGCCAGGACCAGCTCCTGGCCCCACTATGATGCCAACCAGTGTCCCAGTCCCCACCCACCCTCCCTCCCCTGAGCAGGATTTGAGAACGGAATGTCACTGTCCATTAGCTCTCTTTCTCACAAGGAGCTGGCCAGGTCACTGTCAGCTCCGTGAAAGGGATGGCTTGCTCAAGGAGGGCAGCAGGGCTACCGAGAGCTGGTACTCTTCCCGGGCAAACCTGAGGGCACTCGGAGCTGCCAGCCTGCATGGCCCACAGATCCATCTCCACCTCCAGAGGAGAGTGAGAAAGGAGCGTAAGAGGCGTGGCCTGGGGCTCGGGTGCCCATGTCTGCTCTGATGGCTGGAGGGGTCTTGGTAGTGCCCCAGCCCCCCGAGCCTACCTCCTCCACTGGACCAGTCGATATACAGGATTAGAACAGGCCGAATTGCTGAGGGCCAGCTGCCTCATGGGGTACTGCCCATTCCCCACACAACCAAGCGGCTAAGTAGGTGGCACCCATCTCATGAAGAGAGGAGCTTGTGTTTAGATCACAGAGCCAGGGAGCGCGGGAGCCAAGACTGAGAGCCAGGCCCGGCTTCCCGGAGTCCCGCTCTGCCCACTCCACCACACCACCTCTAGGGTCGGGCTGGTTTTAAGCCATCCGTGACTCGGGCCAGATGCTGGAGACAGAGCCACAAGCAGCTTCAGAGAGGTCAGGACTTCCTGCCCCAGGGCCCTCCACGCACACCGTGTTAAAAGGCAGCAGCACCTTCCTTGGTTCGGAAGCCCCTTCTTCCCCAGCCGGGCAACGGGGCCCTTCTGCAGTAGCCTCGCCCAGGTGGCTGAAAGGGCTTGGGCAGGAGCAGCTGGACGAGGGTGCCCATCCTAGGGCACATGCTGGTCCCACTGGAAGGGGCCAGTCGCCCTCCTCCCGAGCCAGCGGCTTGAGCCCCGCCTCACCCCCACCTTCGTGTGGGCAAAGCCAGGATGAGCCCCTCATTCAATCCGAGTCAGGAAGAGAGGACCTGCGCTCTGGGTCCGACATGGGAAACAAAGATTCCCCAGGGGGCAGAGGGCAGGGAGAAGGGGCCAATAGCCCATCACCCCCCAAGGCAGAGGGAACAGAGCAGGCCACAGAGAGGAGAGAGGAGCAATTGCCGGGACAGCCGGAAGGCAGTGAGACCAGAGGAGGCGGAGCACGGCCAGAGAGCATTCGGGAGCAGGAACTACCTTTCACGGACATTTTCCTCAATCTCTTAACTGAACTGTGACTTTTAGAGGCCAGACAGGAGGCGGGAGGGCTGGCGGGCTGGGGTGCGCGGCTAAGACACACGGGGAGTCCAATGGCTGACATCAGAACACTCGTCATGCCTACACGGGTGCGAGATCAGACATGCAGGAGGGAGAGACGTTAAAAGGAGTCATTCAGCACGCGACCTCACCAACCCCAGCTCAGCGCAAAGAGGGAGCTCAGTGGAAGGCCAGCAGGGCCAGCAGGGCCCGCAGAGCCCCCCAAGCCCACCCAGCTGGCTGTGCAGAGGTCCAGGCTGGGAGTCAGAGAGCAGGTAAAATTGCCAAAGGTCCCCGGCTTCTGCACAAGCGACCCATCAGCCAGTGCAGAGCACGCAGGCGGCAAGGCATCTGCTCCACAAGGCACAAGTGGACGCCCCCAGGAAGCACCGTAGACAGTGCTAGGTGGCGACTTCCTGTGCCAGGCACAGAGAAGGAGCACAGAATGTCAACACCGACGGGAAGAGCCAAGCTAGAGGATCTGGGCGGGGTCTCCTGGGCAGTTACTTGGAGAGTTCACGCAGCCTCCCGGCACCTCCTGGAGCCCCCAGGCCTGGCCACGCCCTCTCGGGTCCTGGTCCCCCTGCCTCCAGCACGGCACAGTCTGCTCGGGCCACAGACACACGGCACACGGCACAAGCCCTCTGGCCTCCGCAGGTGAGGTGCCACACTGCCCCTGGGGACTGGACACCGAGTCACCCCCGGGCCCTGGGACCCCCCTTCGGGAGCAGCAAAGGCCCAGGCTGTGACTTCCTTCCCTGGTGATATCAGTCACGGCTCGAATGGCCCCCTGCCCCCACACCGAGGTCTCACTCCTCAGCCTGGCTGGACCCTCAGCCTGCACTGCCCCTCCACACGCCGATCACCCAACACCTCCTAGAACCAGTGTCCTCCCTGCTGGGATCCCTGTCCCTGCCACACCCCCTGCCCACCCTGTTGTCTGCAGTACCAGCAACCCAAATCCCCCTGGCATCATCTGCTCACAGGGGCCTCCTCCCCCGGGGAAAGGGCCTTCCAGAGCCCCAGGATCTGGCTCAGGGTCTGGACACGCAGGAAGTCTGGGGAGGCCCTGGCGGTGCCAGCACTTGCTGGGCCCCAGCCTCCTCCTAGGAACAGGCCAGGCTGGGCTGTGCTGCCCCCACCAAAATGGTCAGGGGAGGGGGAGCTCTGGACCCCGGGCCCCTCCGGCCTCCTCGACAAGGGCCCTGCACACGGCTCATGTGCCCAGCTCGGGGGAAGGAGCAGAGGCGGCCAGCAGCCTGGCTGGAGGCAGGCGGCGTGTCCCACGGCGCTGTGCCGGCCTTGGCAGCAGAGGTGGGCTGGCCACCGGGAGGCTCCTGCTGGCACCCCGGCTGCGTGCCCGTGCTTGCCCTCACAAGGTCGTTCCTGGGCTCAAAGGGGCTTCCCCTGGGAACCAAACTGCAGGTGGAGGGAAGGAGCAGCAGCACAGGCAGAGAGGGGTGAGCCTGGGGCCAGGTGCACTTCTCCCTAAGTTCCCTCTGCCTGGGACTCTTCGCCCCAATGTCTCCCAGTGCCCTCTCCCTAAGCATCACCTCAGCAGGCGGCCTCCCTGGCCCCCCACCCAGGACGGCCACTGCCCCTGCGCACCCTGTCCCCTCTGGCCTGCTTTGTTTTTCTCCTCAGCACTCCTTACCACCTGAAATTACTCAAGATGTGTTGATGACTGACTGACCCTCCCCCACCAGTTCCTCGAGGGCCAGGACATCCTCCGCTCCCAGCTCTGTCCCCAACATCTGGCAGGAACACAGGGACACATCCTGACCGCGGCTGGGCCGTCTCTGTCCAGGCCACCATCATCAGCGCCGAGGGGCTGGCCTGAACAACACTTGCACCCCTTGCACAGCAGGACCCATTCCTCCAAACGCAAGCCACAGACCAGCAGGGCAGCCACGTTTCAGCCCAGAAGCCTGCAGGGAACGCAGCCCCTGCTCCGGGGTCCACCTTCCATGGAAGACTTTGAAAATCCCCCCAGGCCCAACACATCACAGGAGCAGCACCCAGCAGGCAGGATGGAGGGGAAACACACCTACCAAGAGCAGACTGCCACATCCTCCTCCACAGCAAGGGCTCAGGGTCAGCCCCCCAGAGTTCTAACAGCCCAGAGCGCCACGGCTTTTCCATACCTGCCTAGGATGACGCCCCCGACGTGAAGAGCCCCTGGTGTGTGAAGGCACTGTCAGACTCTCATTTCCCAATTTTCAAACAGCCCCTTTCTGCCAGGCTTTCTTTCATCCAGTGACCAGGGCTTAGAGCCCCAGCCGGCTCCCCTTTCTTGCTGCCCCTGGTGCTGTGCCCTACTGGCTGGGCCGTCTCGGGCCGTGTAATGGGCAGACATGGCTTCCCCCTCCCATGGCAGGGTGGAGGCAGGCGGGCTGGGGCGTCTGGCCGCCTCCACAAGGCTCAGCCAGTCACGCCCAAGGGCTCATCTCACTGTGTTCCTGAATACACAATCCTGGCCCGGCTTGAGAAAGGTGCCCTTCCGGCCTGGCTCCCCACGGCTGTGCTGAGGTCCTCTCATTGCCTGGCACCCTGGACGAGGGTCCCCCCAAAAAGCACAGCCCACAGAACTGGGCTTCAGGGGAGGCGGCAGCCTGACCACGGCTCCAGTCTTGACTTCTCTATTTCCCAGAGGGAGGCCACGTTCCCAAACTCGCGGGGTCTGTTTCCCTCACCAGAAAAACGGAGGCTAAAGAACCCAGTGCCTCCAGGACTGCTCTGAGAGCAGAGGCGATGGCACCTTGAGAACAATCTGAGGGTCCTGCCTGGAGAGGGCCTGATCCTCGAGAGCAGAGAAGAGGGAGCGGGGCGGGGGGCACGCCCCTCAGAGCACTTCTGAGATCCGGCTAGCCCTGTCGAAGGCTTAGAGCTTGAATGCTATCGGACCCCGCCACAAAGGCTCACTGAAGCTGAGCAGGAGACCTGGGAGAACCGCCAGGCCTGTTCCACACGTGCGCACGCGGTCCACTCTGACCCACCTATAGCGTCTGATGCCACGAGAAGGCCCACGCTGGGCGGCGAGCGACTGACTCGTCCCCACACCTCTTGGCCCAGCTCCTGAAGCAGGTATGAGAGTCCTGGGGCAGGACGCCCCGCCAGGGGCTTTCCCGGCCCCTCTCCCTGGCCTTCTACCGCCTCTGGTTCCTTTGTGGACTCTCCTGCCGCCTCCTTAGTTGGGGCTGTCCCCCAGCATCCCACCCTGCTCCTCTTCCCACCCCACAGTCTTAGGCACTCCTGTGGCTTTCATTGCCATGGAACGCAAGGTCACCCAATGCCAGCCCAGGCAGCTCTTCTGAGCCCACAGCCAAATGGCCCTGCCTCCTGGACCGCTCCCTGCAGCGCCCCGTCGGCAGCCGGGGGCACGGCCCTGCCCCTGCTGATGCTCCTGCCACGCAGTCCGGAAGCAACAAAGGACATTCCCTGGTCACACGCCCGGCTCAGCCAAGTGCAACAGCAGTCTGGCTTTGAGGAAGGTATTTAAATTCTCCTCAAAGGTAAAATGGGAATAGTGATTCCTACACCTCACAGAGCTGTAAGGATGAAACGGTTTCACACAGAGACCAAGGCCTGCCTTCTCCCACCACCGGCGCAGCCTGCCAGGCACAGCTGTCCCAGCAAGCCTCCTTTGCTTCACTGTTCTCTCTACACCTTTGTGTAGATTTAAAATTTTCCATAAGTTAAAAAATAACCTTATGATCTTACTGATATGAGATAATTAGAATATACAAACTCAAGAGTCATAAACTGAAACACAATTTACCAGGAGCTGAGCAAAGGTAAGGAATGGGAGAGTAATGCTTCATCTGTTTGGGATGATGGAAAAGTTGCGGTAACAGGTGGTGGCAAAGGTAGCACAACATTGTGAGTGTGACAAATAGCTCTGAATGGTATAGTTTTAAGTGGTTAAAATGAGAAATTTTAGGTTGTATACATGTTACCAGAATAAACATTTTTTTAAAACCACAGTACTGTACAACACATAGGAACCCTAATGTAAACTATGGACTACTATTATTGTATAATTTTAATATGGATTCATCGATTGTAACTAAAGTACCATACTAAAAAGACGAGACAAAAAATAAAATTTTACACGCAAGGAGTGCGCCCCGTAAGGAGAGCCGCCCAGCACGAAAGAAAGTGCAGCCTGCCCAGGAACGGCGCCGCCCACACGGAGAGCTGACACAAGATGATGCAACAAAAAGAAGCACAGATTCCCGTGCTGCTGACAACAGAAGCAGACAAAGAAGAAGACACAGAGAAATAGAAATAAAAAAATAATAATAAATCCTAAAAAATAAAATAAAATTTTAAAAAGACAAAAAAACTCACAAAAATAAAAAGTATTATACCAATGCAAAATAACAAGGAAAACTGGGGGTGGGGGTGGGGGGGTGTACTTTCCGCATGATTTTTCTGCAAACTCCTCCAAAAAAAAAAAGCAGCCCTATAAAAGGGATTTTAAAATCAGCTCTAAGATGTCTGGTGTGTATGGTTCAAAAAAGGCCTAGGTGGACACGAAGCTACTCACTCAAGACATAACCACAGCCAATGTGGCTCTAGGAACCCCCAGAGGACACCTTTAAGTAAATGGCCAAAGCATTTCAGGATTGAAAAGTGACTTTTCAACAATAACAATATGGCACCAAACTTAAAAAGGAGAAGATAGGTCCACAGCAAGACACCCACCATCACCAGGCCCGACCCTGGCTAGTCACAGGAGGGGAGGCCCAGATGCACTGACCAGGGCTGACTTGTCACCAGAAAGGGGCACTGCTGCTCCAGTTTCCATTAGAACCAGCGGGTGACGAGGCCCCTGCCCCCACCCCACCCCACCCCACTCTCCCCTGCCCCCAAATCAAGCCCCGCTGGGCGCAGTTTGCTCCTGAACCCGGGGCAGGGCGCCTACCTGCGAGGGCTTGCTGGACCCTGCTGGGCTTTGGCATCTGCACGGGCACACTGGCGGGGACGCTCCCGGGGCTGCCGGAGGGACCGCTGGGGAGGGAGGCACTTGGGGAGAAAAGAGAGCACAGCTCAGTGTGAGGCGCTGACTTGGCAGACACAAGAGCTAGAGCAAGAAATACACTAAGCTGCGAGGAGGCTGGGGCTGCTGCGCCACGGCTGCTGCTTTGAGCCCGAGGTCTGGGGTTTTCTTCTCATTTAGAATGAGAGGTCCTAATGAAGAGGACCCAGAGAGAGCAGCAAGTCCAGACTGCACCACTCTCACACCCAAACTAACCCAGAGAACGGGAACACGGAAGCGACGAAGCCTGCCTCTGAGGAGCCTGGCCCACCTTCCCTTCCTCGGCAAAACTCGAGTGGCCTGGGAGGGGCCGGGAGACGCGGCCCTACAAGTTTCACTCAGTGAGAGGAAGGAACACTCAGCCTGCTGTAGGAGAGCAAGAATCAAACCTGACGCTGTCAGAAATGTTTCCTGAGCAATTTAAGGAGACTCTGAAGATAATTCAAAAGGAAGAGCTCAAAATACCTGGGGCTCCCTAACTTCATCCAAATGAGGGCTTGGCATAGCATCTGCGCAACGGAGAAATCCAGCAGGAGCTACTTGAACTAGTACTCAAAATCAGCATCACCCACCACGTGACAAATCACTACCACGACACCAATGTCTTGGGAACCTCTGGCAGCCCCGTGCACGACGAGCCCAAGTTCTGGAGTCTGAAGCCCGGCTTCTAGCGCCAGCTCCCCACTTAACACCGTGCGGCCCAGGGCACGCTGAGTCCCCTTTCTGCGCTTCAGTTCTGTCATCTGTAAGATGAAGATAACCCCAAAAGGCTCCCAGGGCTCAAGCTCGTGTCCAGCACACGTATCTGCTGTTACCCAGGACTCCATCGAGCAGCCTCCTGCAGGCCCTGCCCAAAGCTGGAGACCCACAGCAGTATCAGAGGAAAGGGAACTTCAGAAACTGACCAGGCCACCTCCTGAATCTTAGGAGACAGAGATGTGAAAGGGAACAAGGCCGACCCAAGGGCCTGCAGGGAGGCAGGAGCAAGGGGCTGCCTGGAACCCAGGACTCGAGCCATGCCAGCCCCAAGGCTACCCGGGGCCAGAAGGGACTGGCCGATGGCAGGGCAGGGTGCAGTGCCTTCAGAGGCAGGGGAGCGGAGCAGCAAGAGCACAGCAGACAAGAGCAGGCCAGGGGGGCCGTTCAGTGCCAGGGTGGAGCGCCCCTAGGCTGAACCACCTCACTGAGCCGCCACCCGAACCTGGTCATAATTGCCACCCCGAGTCTCCAAAACACTAAGCAAGGAGTTGCACCCTCTATTAAAGAAGTATGTGCAGGACATCTTGGAAGGTTTCCACCCAACGTGACTAAACTACAAGTTTTGTGCTTAAAGGGATACATTTCAGCTACCAGGAAATGTACTTACACCCGAGAGCTCAGTCACCAATGACGCACCTTCTCAACTTATTTCTGCCTCTTCAGAAAGCCTCCAGGGGGCACGAAGAAATTCCATCAGCCAATGTTTTACCCAGACTGAGTGAGAGGCGATTTAAAACCCCACAGGCAAAGAGATCGATAATAGGGTCTAAGGGGTATACGATTTCTCTTTTAGGAGTAGTGAAAATGTTCAAAAATTGATTGTGGGGATGAATGCGCAGCTCTGATTATACTGAGAGCCACTGATTGTACACTTTGGATAGACTGTACGATATGTGAATAAAACCATTTTTTTTCCCCAATTCCATGGGTTGCCCAAATTTTGATTTCACTCGCTCAAGGGGCATTTCCTGTGGTTACCAGTCCGGTCCACACAGTTGGCTTCCGGGTTGCCCCAGCCCCTGCCCTGCTGCCCTTCCCTGCCACGTCCACGGTAACTTCCACCTCACCCCACTGACACCCAAGTGGCTTTGAGAACTCTACTGTAGCCCCTGCGGAGAGTAAGGCGCCAAGTTTTCTCAATTCTCGGCAGCACCAGCCGGCTAAGAGGAGGGTTAACCAAGGAGGCCACGCTACAAATTGGGCACGGGCAAACTATTCAAACCCAGATGGGCTCGTGCCATTGGCACGCTGCCCTCCCGGCTCCTGAAAAGCTGGAGGACATGAAGATCTCCTGCTCCAGGAGGAGGCTCCTTTGAGGACTTTTCCACTAACAGAGCCAGCCGGCCCGGCACCTCCCAGCTCACAACGCCCGGCAGGCGGCAGCACATGTCCCAGCACGGGCGCCAAGCGGGCCTGGTCTGGCCACCTCCCTTGCTGGGGCCTGCCTGGCCTGCACCAGTCGGGTGGGCGCGGATCAGCAGTCTCTGCTGGCCCTCGGGCTAGGGGAAGGGAGATGCCAGAGAAATACAGGACAAAGGGGAGGAGAGGGGGAAGGGAGGGGAGGGGAGGAGGAGAGCCTGGTGGTCACCTGCCTCGCCCCTAGAACCCCAGCACGAGAGCTACTTAGAAGTTTGCCTGAAAATCCTTTCTGAGTGCCTAAGAAGCTCCAGTCCATGGGCAGCCATCCTGGGCCAGAGCCACAGCACACTTTGCTCTGAGAGAGAGTGACCCACACACTGAGGGCAGGTGAACCTCGCTGAGCCCCAGTCGGGACTGGGATGTCACAGAGCAACACCCCTGCTTAATTTCCATCGGCGTCTCCAGAGAGCACCCAGCTGGAAAAAGCTAGTTCCACGTGCCCCAGGAAGATCCTGACCGTGCCCCCTCCCGCGTCCTCGCCACGCCTCCAGCCTTCCTCGCTGCTCCACCTGTAAGAGGGGTCGAGAAGCCCCGTGCGTACAGCCCAGCCCTCCCCTGGGCTGCACCACGTGCTGGTTGTGCTGCCAACCCAATGGCCTCAATAGGCCAACTCTCCGTGGAACCCAGAGGCCAGCAGGAGGATCCCTGAAGTCACCCACGCAGGATCCGCAGCAGGGCCCGTGAGCCTGATGAATGGTGGCAATACGAAGGCTACTCAGAGACCCAGCTCAAAAAAGCACCTGAGGCCTAAGAAGCTGCCGGGGTGGACCCGGCCACGTTGTGAAGCTTCAGCCCTCAATATGGGGACAAGGAAGGGGCAGGGGGGACGGGGAGGGGGCAAGGGAGGATAGGGAGGACGGGGACAGGGCAGGGGAGCAAGGGGGCACCAAGGTGTTGACTGGCCACCACCAGCCTGAACCACCAAGATGCTCTCCTGCCTGCAAACAGGGCAGCCACAGGCCGCCCCCCCCCAGGCCCCACCCTCTCGGAAAGCAGCCTCTCCACACTGGCCAACACCCAACTCTCCAAGTGGTCTCCAAGCCCAGTGGTCTCAGCAACGACGACCAAGCAGCCCCCAGCCTCAGCCAGCTCGGTCACAGGCCCACAGCCAACCTGGGAGCGTTCACTCACGTGCTCGCTTTCAAACGTCACCTGGTCTGGACAGGGCCTACTTTCTCCTCATCTTTCTCCAAGCACAGAGAGCTCTACGAGGTGCCCCATGCTGTCCCCCCGGGCTCTGTCACCTGCTGCCAGCTCCTCGACACCCCGGGCTCCCAGCCCTCCCCTGCACTAGAGCGTGGACTGAGTGGTGAGGACTCCCTCCCGTCCTCAGTGCCTGGCCATGGGAGGAGCCAACAGGCAGGCAGTACTGACCCGTCTCCACATACACCGGCGCTGGCCACCAGGCACACAGCACGCTAAGCGGGTCTTAGACTCTGCTCTCTGGAGAGGGCCCTATGCTCATGAGTGAGTGAAAGCCTTACTGCTTTCAACCCCAGCGTGGCAACCAACAGGACTCAAGTGACCAGAGGTCGAGCAGGCGCCACATGACGAGACTGTAGTCAGCCATGAAACCGCAGCACCCCCGGGCCAAGTGCAAACGAGATGGCAAAATGAGGACACCCCGAGACAGGTGCCACATCCACAAAGATTTGGACAAGTCTTCCCAGGTAAGTGAAAGTAGGGCCAAAACCTGCGGCCGGGGTGAGCGGGGTAGACAGACCACTGGCAGTAGCAGATTAGCAGATACCTGGCTCCACCGGAAGTGGAGGGTCCTGGGGGTGGGTGCTGCAGGCCCACGTAGGAGAGGCTGGAGTGATAGAGGGGCTGGTTGCCCAGGGTGGGAGGCGCCCCGCCCCAGGGGCTGGTGGTGTTCAGCCTCGGTGCAGACCGAGCCCCCGAGAGTGAGGGCTTGTTGTACGGGGCAAAGGACTGGTGGCCCCCAAAGACGACAGTGGTCCTGTGGGGGGCCTGGGGGGCAGGGTACGCAGGAAGGTTGGTCATGGAGTGGCGGTAGCGGCCTGACACGGGGCCAGTTCCGCCGCCACTGAGGCACTGGTGGCAAGAGCAGGCGACTCCCGAGTGACCCGGCGGGGCAATGACGGTGGTCACCGGGTAGGCAGGTCCCACTTGGCGCCGCACGCTCCGGCAGAAGCTTGAAGTCTTGTTGGTCTGCGTGTGGGTGGCGTAGTTGACAGTGTAGTTGTACCCCAGGGAAGCCAAGTCCACGAGCTGGTTGCCCCTGGCCACCTGCTGCTCCAGGTAATCGCAGATGCTGGCTTCGTAGGCTGTCCAGGAGCCGTCGTCACTCAGCCACTCCCAGACGATGCCCCGACCCGGGGCCGAGTGCTGAGGGAACAGGTGCCTCCGCACGGCCCGCATGGTGCCTGAGTGGGAAGGAGGGGCACACACGACAGTTGGCCTGTTAGCCCCCCAAGAGCAAGGGCGAGAGCGGAATCCCTTATTCTACCGCCAGAATAAACAAAAGCAGCACGCTGCTATCCCATCTAGCGACTGGCACTGACTGTTCTTTCCAAATCTGGGGGTGAAGGGGAGGGCTCTCCAGAGGTGAAGAGACCAGGGCCCAAAGGCACCAAGTGGCTAACAAGGCTTTGTTAGAAGCTTTGCTCTAAGAACAGCAATGGGTCAGCCTCAATGAGGCTTTTTAAAATAATATTTAAAAAGGTGAAACTCAGGTATCCACATTTTAAAAATTAAAAACAAAAGAGTATAAAGAAAATCAAATCACCCATAATCCAACCACCAAGAGCAAAAGCACACAATATGTATTATAACACATTTCTCCCCAATGAATCTTCTAGGCACATCTATTTAGGTGGTTGAAAGTCATACTGAAAACATTTCCTGCTATTTTCATTTATTATGCTGTTTAAGTGTTTACTGTGTCTCGAAAATTTCGTAAAACTCATTATGAATTGTTACTTAATTCTCTCTCATATAGATGTCCCATTTGCTCTGGCTTCCCTATGATTGCTTATACTCTAATAAGCCAAACCTAAAGATCAAGGAGAAAAAAACAAACAACACTCAGGGCCACGCTTCTAATAGCACCTACCAACTACCTTCTAGCACAGGGGTTCTTAACCTTTTTTGTTCCACCGACCCCTTTGCCAATTAGGGGAAAACCACAAACCCCTTACTCAGTCCACACTCTATATTATTTAATAAATATATCACACACACCAACACATCCCCACAAGAATGCTTTTTTGAATTTCAATTCAAGCTCACGGACCCCTGGTTAAAAAATCCTGTTCTAACTGCTCTCCTACTTCAGCCCTTGCTGCCTCTCACCCCTTCCACCCTATAGCAGTTTGATATGGTTATGAATTCCAAAAACAGATACTGGATTATGTTTGTAATCTGGTCTGTACCTGGGCATGATGAGATTATGATTAGTCCCCACCCCTCACAAATAAAAGGCATGGCAAAGAACAGAGTTGGGGGTTTCTGAAGTTGGAGTTTTGATGTTGGAGTCTGATGCTGAAGACTTAAGCTGGAGCCCCGGGAAGTCAGCACACAGGGGAAAAAGAAGCCTGAGGAAGGAAGGAACCTTGAACCCAGAGAAAAGCAAGCCCTAGGTACATAAGAACCCAGGAAGCCTGAACCCTTGCAGACGTCGGCAGCCATCTTGCTCCAAATAGACTCTGGTGAGGGAAGTAACTTACGCTTTATGGTCTGGTGTCTATAAGCTCCTACCCCAAATAAATACTCTTTATGAAAACCAACCAATTTCTGGTATTTTGCATCAGCACCCTTTTGGCTAACTAACACAGAATTTGGTACCGAGGAGTAGGGAAGTGCTTTTGCAATTACTGAAATGCTGCAACAGTTGTATAAATGGGTAAGGGGTATTTTTTGGAGGAATGTGAGGTGCTTGATGGAAAAGGCCTAGATTGCTTTGAAGAGACTGTTGATAGCAATATGGGTGCTAAAAAGACTTTTTATGATGCCCTTAAAGTTAATGGTGAAACTATTATTGGAAACTGGAGGGAAGGTGATCTGTGTTTTAAAGTTGCAAAGACCTTAGCAAGGGTAACTCCTGGTGTTTTATGGAAGGCAGAATTTGAAAATGGCAAGCCATTTAGCTGAAGAAATTTCCAAAGTAAATCCAGAGAATGTGGTTTGGCTTCTGTTTGCAGCTGATATCAAAATGCTAAATGAACGAGATAAGCTGAGGACTGAACTGTTGGGCACAAAGAAACCAGAAACTGATTCTGGAAATTCCAAGCCTCTGGAAATCGAGCTTCCAGATGAAAAGTACCCCATGGGGGCACTTAACCAAACTAGGAACTTGTAAATTAGGATGGAAGATGCACTTATGTTGGAAAGACTTGTGGAAAGTCTTACAGTCTGATGGTTTGGACCCCTGCTTCCTGCATGCTAAACCAACAAGGTTTTTGGGAGAGCTGTATGAACAAAACTACTGTCAGCTTGGAATAAAAAGGACACGGACAGGAGAGACTGAAGGAGAAACAGCTTTAAGAGGAAAACCATGGAAGTTGAGATCTGGAATTAGGACATCACCTTGGGCCAAGAGAAGAATCCCACCCATGTGTACAGAGAGGGTAAGTTTGCCCCAGCAGTTGAAGAGGGTGGATGTTCCTGTCCGATATTCTGGGAGAGTTTTGCTGTCCCAGGGTACAGAGAGGGTGGTGCACATTCCCCAAAGATTAGGGTGGTTAAGGTCAGCACCCCACAGGTCTGAGAGGGGTGGACCTATCCCCCAAGAGTTAAGGAAGGCCAGGTGGTCAACTCGTTGCTCTGAGAGGGTTGAGCCTATATGCCAAAGCTTAAGGGGAATGTTGCCTTCATGTCACTCTACTAGGGGGGTTAAGACTCTAACTCAAAGATTGGGTAAGGTGTGGCAATCACCCCAACACTCTTGGAGGGTGAAGTCTGGAGCTTAGTCAACACCCAGATGCTTGATGAGGGTGGAACCAAGAAAATGGCCATTGGGCAAGCCTGTGGAAAGGGTGGGTCCCTATATAGCCCCAAGGAGAAGAAAACATCTTCTTAAGAATGACTCTCAGACTTTGAAATCAAATGGAGGATGCCCTGCAGGTTTACTGACTGTAGAGGACCTGTGACTCCTGTTTCCCTCCCAATTTCTCCTTATTGCAATAAAAATGTTTATCCTATTTGTGTATTTAAAACAAATTGTTTTGTAAGTTTCAGAGGTCTATAGCAGACAGGACTTTGCACCAAGACAAACTGTATTTCTTTAAATTAATTGTGATAAAATTTACTACCTGCATTTTACTAAAGATTTTTTTGAATATTGTAATATCTTTTTGGAATTCAGAGGGTGGAGTACAGCAGTTTGATATGGTTATGAATTCCAAAAACAGATACTGGATTATGTTTGTAATCTGGACTATCCTGGGCATGATTAAATTATGATTAGGGTGTTGAGTCCCCACCCCTTGGTGGGGATAAAAGGCATCACAAAGAACAGAGTTGGGGGTTTCTGAAGTTGGAGTTTTGATGTCGGAGTTTGATGCTGGAGCCCCGGAAGTCAGCACACAGGGGAAAAAGAAGCCTGAGGAAGAACCCAGAGAAAAGCAAGCCCTAAGTACATAAGAACCCAGGAAGCCTGAACCCTCGCAGACATCAGCAGCCATCTTGCTCCCAATAGACTTGGTAAGGGAAGTAACTGAAGCTTTATGGCCTAGTATCTATAAGCTCCTACCCCAAATAAATACCCTTTATAAAAACCAACCAATTTCTACTATTTTGCATCAGCACCCCTTTGACTAATACACACCCCAACAGCCTAAAGCCCTCTGCCCCAAGCTGAAGGCCCTTCCCGGGTCTGGGAGCCCTGCGCCCCCTGCCCCTCCCCCGCCTTCCTTCGGGTCTGTCTTCTGTCCCTCCTCAGTCACCTGGCCACCCCAGCTCACCTTCAGATCCACCCCGCTCAAGAACAAAGAATAAACAGACTTGCTCCTCCCACTCCCTGATTTATTTTTCCTCCTTACACTTACTGCTATCTAACACATTACACAATTTCTGTATTTCTCTTGTTTGCTTTATTTCTCAGTTGCCTGCAGATACCACGAAGGCAGGGACTTTTATGCATACCTGGGAGCAGTGAGGAACCGCCAAACTAGAGAGGGTGCAACTCTGGGAAGAAGGTGGTAGCCCTACGCAAGTGATACTCACCAAAACACATTAGAGATTTAAGAAAACAAAAACGAGCCTACACAAATGCAGGGGGGCTGAAGGAACCTGCCCTGGGTCCCACAGCTCGGGGTGGTGCGGCCAGAACTCAGCACCAGGCCCTCTTAAGCAGGGAGCACAGTCTTCACGACAGACTGCCTGCCCACAGAGCCCAAGTCTCTGCAGGTCGAGGGGTGAGGGGCTGGGAAGGCTTCCGAGCTGCGCTCTCAGAGCACCCTCTACCTGAAGGGGTACAGTCTGCACTGGGGGCTACCTGCTCTCATTCGCAGCAACTGCCTCACGACTGAAGCTCTGTGGCTCACTTCTGTAACCCCGACACCTAGCACAGCACCTGGCCCAAAGCAGGCACTCAGGGAGGTGCTAAAGGAAGGAAGTGTCTCACCGGTGTCCTGGCGGAACTGGGTCCAGCTGGGGAGGTCAATGATGTAAGGGGCCAGTGAGGGGTCCGCCTGGCCTAAGGGGATGCTGTGGCTCAGACTCCCCAGCCCGTAGCGCTGGCCCTTCTGCTGGACAAACTGCTGCTCGATGTAGCTGCAGACGGTGGCGCTGTAAGGGTGCCAGGTGCCCAGCTCGTCCTGCCACTCCCACACAGCCACGGCCACAGGCCCGGTGTACACCTGAGCCGGGGAAGGGCTTGGGGCCATGGCCATCTTCCCCAGACTCCCTCCGCTTTCCCAGTCGGCGTCAGACCACTGTGGGCTGGAGTCTCGGGGTCATGGCCCAGTGCCTCCCGCAGGCCTGTAAACGCAGACACAAGGCAGTTACCCATGACATCAGGGAAAAAAAGAAAGCCACGTTTCTCCACAGTCGCTTTTTTTCACAATGGCTTAATGACCTCATGAAGCAAGTGACTGGTGCTGGTTTCCCTGCTCTGACAGCCAGGAAGAATCCAGAGTCATCACACAGTCTACCCACTCTCAAATGTTTAGGAAGATGCAGGGGGGTAAATCTGAGGGTGCTAATCAGTAGTCCAGCTTCCACCTTTTTACCAGTAATTTCCCTCTGAACCAACTATTTAAGCTGATCCCTTTATACTGATGTATTTTCATGAGTCACCCCAAGTCCTTTGTGGGATGAGGCCATGATGACCCCTTCTACCTGGGTAAGGACATGACAGTTTTCAAAGCAGGTTTGTAAGATATGCATTTTCACTCCCATGCTAAGGATGAGAAGAAAACCGTGTCTCAGAAAGGTCCAGGGGGCTTCAGGCCCACCCACTGAACCAGAGGCAGAGGGGGACTCTCAGCACAGGTGCTGGCTCCTTCCACGTCCCCGGGCTGCCCCCAGCAGTACCACTGGCCGTGAAAGAAGCTCTACATCCACATTAAAAAGCCCCTGGATGCTGAGGCTCACCCTCTGCAGCCCTGTCACCTGTGCCCGGGGCGGCTGTCACTCTGGCCCCACCCCTCCTCCCTTGGTGAAGCCTATTCCTCCCTCAGGCTTGGCCTGGGGCACAGGGGGAAGCTTTCCCCGGCCACCACCGTCACACGTCAGAACTGCAGGGACCACACGTGTGGGCCCGGAGAGGCTCTGCGTCTCTGCCCCCACCAGACTGGAAGCGTTAGGAGGGCACAGCTGGGCAAGTCTGCCTCGTTCACAGCTGCTTCTCCAGCACCAGCACAGGACCGATGTGCAGTAAGTGCCGTGTAAGTATCAGCTCAAAGCATGGCTGAAGGAACGAGGAAGATGATTCCCCAACGTGCCCGCCGTTGCTTGGATGAGAAAAGCGGGCTGCAGGTGCGCCACCTCAGGGCCCCCCAGATCTCCGGCTCACAGAGAACAGGGACGGGGATTTTGGCGGCAAACCCCAACTGGGCTCATCTCCCTCCCGCGGAAAGCTTGACTGAGTGGTATGACTCCCACTTTGCCGACAAAGAAACCAAGTTTAAGGAGGTCAAGTGACTTACTCAGGGTCGCACACAGAGGAAGTGCAGGGTGGAGAGCAAACCCAGATCAATCTGGCTCCAACGCCCACTTTCCTAGAGAGGAAGGCGCAGCGTGAACCTCCCTTTTCCACCACAGGCCCCTCGCAGAGAGGAGGGGGAAGGAGAGGAGCCGCGCCTCCGCACGAGCGCCCTCGGCGGCCGCAACGTGCCCAAGCGGGACCCTGCCGCTCACATGGTCTGCTCCAATTCCCATGACCACCCCCCCAGGGACACATGATGCGTTTTATCTTCATTTTACAAATGAGGAAACTGAGACCCAGGCAGCTGCGGCCACCTACATATGACCACGAGACGAAAAACAAGGCTGGGCTTCCAGGCTTCCGCCACCCCTTCCACCAGGGGCTCTTGACCTTCTTTGTTCCACGGACCCCTGACCCAGTCAGGTGAGAACCGTGGACCTCTTCTCAGAATGTACAGAGATAGTTTTATGACACACAGCATCAGAGGTCAAAGAAAATAAAGATAAGCTGATTTTTCAATTGAAGCTCACGGACCCCCTTAAATCTTTCCATGAACCCCTGGCTAGGCATCCCTGCCTCGTACCACACTGTACCACACCATCAAGTTTCAATAAGAAAGCCAAGGCCACCTGCACGAGGAAGGTAGCCCTGGAGCAGCACGTGAAAACAAACAGGCACAGGCTCTGGCACCAATGCTACTGCCAGCTCGTTGTATCATCCTGATGAAGCTACTTGAGCTCTCCGAGCTTTCTTTGTTCCATTTTAAAAATCGACATCTGTCCTAAATGCTTTTCATGGAGATGAAGACAGAGAGGAGTGTAGAAAGCACCCGGCAGGCAGCAGATATTCAGCCAAGCTTGGCCCCCTTCCTTGTCGTCTACCTACCCACTCCACAAGTCTGAGCGAGGAGTGGTGGCAGAGGGCGATACCGAACCCCACAGCCTGAGAGCAGACGAGATAAGTCAGCTTACAATAAGCCTGAGCATACCTGTGGGTGCCAGGCCTGCCACCAAGCTGCCAAGTTTCTCCACCAAAAAAAAAGCATCCATCCCGACCTGGGGTGCCCTTGGGAAGGACGGACAGCTTAGCTCAGTGCCTGCAATTAGAAGTGAAGTCTCTGTAATCATATCCAGGCACAAATCACAGGGCTGCTTGTAAAGCCAATTCCTGCCAAGCCCTCACCTGAAGCCCCTGCCAGGTGTCACTCCTCTCTCGGGCAGGCAGGGCCTCCCCTACCATCGGCACACATGGTATATTTCAGCACGTCTACATGTCCCTAGATGAACCAACTCACAGAACTTGGCCAAACAGCCTTGAGAAACGCAGCCGAAACCTCAGTTACAGCTTGAGGGCCTTCGCGCTCCACGGGCTGAGGGCCCACCACGGCTAAGGAAAACACCACCCACAGGCCCCTCCAGGAAGGGCCACAGTCCCCACTCACACCCAGCTCTCCTCCCTTGGTACCTCATGTCCGGTCACATCAAATTCTAGCCTTTTCCCGCCTCGCAGCTGTGGATCCTCTTGGCCTCCCATCCTGCTCTCCCTACTCGTGACCCCGAGCAAACCTGCCTGCCTTTCCGGGCACAACCATGGCATCCCCTCTCCCCAGCCCTCGGACCCACACCAAGAGAAAGGGCGGCCTGCATCTCCTGCTGGACAGGAACTCCCTGCAGGCAGGGCTGTGGCTGCAGCTCCTCAAATGCCCCCTATCCCAGAGGGCCCGACACACCAGAGGACAAAGGGGAGGAGAACCTTCCACTCCAGGGGCACGGGGGCAAGTTGGGTCAATGCCCAGAAACACCCACTGGCGAGCCACGTGAACACAGCGATCACGCACACTCCAGCAGCCGGGCCAGTGCTTCCACCCGCCACGACACGCTCGGCCATCATTAGGCAGCAGTCCAAACACCTCTTTTCTTTCAACTCTTAATGAAGGGGGCTATTTGGGGAGTTTTTTGATGATAAAAATTATCATCATCACAATTGCCTAGGGGAAGCAAGCTTCAATCTGGAGGCATCAAAACACCTTACGAAAAGAAAATACACAAAAAAAGTGATAGTGTAGTCAGTCTGGAGACGGTCACAAGTCAGTCTTGAAAAGTGTTTATAGAAGGTGCTGGGACCTGAATGATGCTCATGACAGGTTAAAAGTCCGGGGGATGTAACCACGTGCCATCTTCTGAGCCCCTCTGAAGTGGCACACACCCTGCCTGGTGACTCTGCCATCCACCTCCACGGCCCTGAAAGAAAGGCCTGTCCCTGTTTACAGATGAGAAAATTAGGGCCCCCAGAATGAAGAATTCACCCCAGGTTAGACAATCTGTCAAACCATAGAGCCCGTGTTCTGTCTTACATAAACTCATTTTAAAAAGGCAGGAAGGAAACAAACTGTGTAAGTGTTAACAGGGGTGATGGAAATGCGGGTTATCTTTACCTCTTCCTGTACTTTCAAAAGTTCTACAATGGTCATATTACTTTTTATGATCAGAACCAAGTCTCTTTTTTTTTAAATATCAAGAACTTGGGGGGGGGGGACATCCTGCTTCCCTTTGCGCTCTAGCCACGTTTAGTTGCAAAAGCCTGTCCCAGCACCACAGCGCTGAGGCACGAGAGGAGTGCAGCTGTTGGCTCGAGGAGGCATTTCCACACAAAAGGAACAAAGCACATGTATCCAAGAATCCTTCTATCCCCAGAGGAGCTGGAAAAGCCTTAGACATGATGTGAACTGGCAAAAGAATCTGAGCAAAAATCACCCTGCCTAATTGTGAGCCTCCGGGGGATTCCACCAGAGCTGGCAGCCTCTGGGAAGAAGGTTGAGCATGGATTTTAAACAGGTAAGGCAGGATCATGGCAAACTACATGCAGCTGCCAACTCGTGCAAAGTCCATGGCACCCCCCGAAGCCTACTGAATGAAGTAGGTGACATGGGCTAGGGCACAGCTCAAGCTGCAATCTCACTGCCTCAATGATGGCCTCCCTCCGCACCGTCCCCAGGGGAGACGAAGACCGCCAGAATCCTGCCCTCACTTACGCCTGCGAGCTGCAGGGAAGAGGGTATGGGGCACTCTTCATGGGGCGTCTCCACTCAGTCCCCCATGGGCTCTGTGGTTTGGGACAGTCACTGCCTCCCCCTGAGCTCTAAGAATCAGGTAGGTGGAGAAGCCTTTGCCAAATGTGATCATATGTTGCCCCTCAACATGTACGATACAGACTCGCAGGTACTCTTTTTTCGGGGGGGGGGGGGGGGGGGAGGGAGCATACTGGGGCCAGAAATTGAACCAGGGACCTCGTATGTGGGAAGCTGGCGCTCAAGCACTGAGCCACATCCTTGGGTTGGGTTTTTTCCATTTGTTTTGCTTGTTGTTTTTGTTTTTAGGATGCACCAGGAACTGAACCTGGGACCATGCATGTGAAAGGCAGGTGCTCAACCACTTGAGCCACATCTGCTCCTTATAGGTGCTCTTCCCTACACAGAGGAGGGCCGCCATTCCTTCTTCTCCTCCATGAAGCTCCTTTGCAGAACAGGAGAGCTGAGGCCTGCGGACTGGAAACCAGTGAGATTGGGGGATTCCTACTGCCCCTTCCTGGTTCTGGTTCCGCAAATATGTTTGGCACCTCTGGATTTCTCTACAGGCTCAATCTTCCAAACTCAGCCCACCTCACTCTTCGAGTCCTATATTCTAAGCTGCCTCTCTTTCGGACCTTTTCCAAAATGCATAGGCCTTAAACTCCACACCCTACATACACACCACTGACACTGTGAGCCTGACCTGTAAATACAGCAGATCTTCAAAGATCTCTTTCAGTGCAGTCGCCCAGGGCACTCCCGAAAGACCTGGGAAAGTCAAGTCCTGCGTATGAACACGTTAAAAAAAAAATCTATTCCACTAGAAATTTTTTAAGCAACAATGGAATACTATTTTTTGCCTATCATATTATTAAAAATAACTTATTACAATACTCAATGCTAGCCAGTATACCGAGACTTCATACTGCCAGGAAGAGTAAAAGCCTTCTAGAAAACAATTTGGTAATATATATCAAGAAGTTTAAAAATGTTCACCTCCTTTGACCCAATAATTAAGAATCTATCTTAAGAAAATTAGAGGGAAGCGGACTTGGCCCAGTGGTTAGAGCGTCTGTCTACCACACGGGAGATCTGAGGTTCAAACTCCGGGCCTCCTTGAGTTTGGAGCTGGCCCACGTGCAGGGCTGATGTGCGCAAGGAGTGCTGTGCCACGCAGGGGTGTCCCCGCGTAGGGGAGCCCCACACGCAAGGAGTGTGCCCCAAAGGAGAGCCACCCAGCACGAAAAAAAGTTCAGCCTGCCCAGGAATGGTGCCACACACACAGAGAGCTGACGCAGCAAGATGATGCAACAAAAAAGAAACACAGATTCCCAAGCCACTGACAACAACAGAAGCCGACAAAGAAGGACATGCAGCAAATAGACTCAGAGAACAGACAACTGGGGCAGGGGGGCAGGGAGGGGAGAGAAATAAATAAATCTAAAAAAATAAAGTGCCTAGTCTATTAAAAAAAAAGAAAGAAAATTAGAGAAAACTTCTACATAAAGATATTCACCATGGAAACAGGTGTGACTTAACGGTTGAGCGCCTGCTTCCTATGTACAAAGTCCTGGGTTCAATCCCCAGTACTTCCTAAAAAAAAAAGTTATTCACCATTGCACTATGTCAACTATGTAAAAGAAAGGCACAGAGAAACAACAGAAATGTACCAAAATGTTAACAATGGCTGCCTCTGAGTGGAGAAGCTATAGGAGACCTTTTGTTCTACTTCTTGAAGTATCTGAACTTTCCACATTTTCTCAAGTATTACTTCTGTTACCAAGAAAAGAAAAAACTCTTTAAAATGCAATGTCTAATAGAACGTGAATATCAACCAAACCGGCACATCATTACCTGGCCTCGTTACATGAGAGAGCTGCGAGAGGGAGCTCACTCATCGCCATGGCACCTCCCTGCCAACAGACACGTAACTCCCCTTACCCAGGTCCCAAGAAAATGCCCAGAACAGACCATCCAGGTGCCTGAGCTATTAACACTATCCCGTGAGAGCAACCAGACAGAGCTTTTGTCTTGAAAAAGAGACTACTAGAGGCACCTGGCCTTACTAGGCTTCTGAGAGATGGAGGGAAACCCAAGCCATTGGTCCCCTGCACACCAGGCAGCTGGAAGGGAACTGGCAGCTCCTCTCCTGGCTGGAGTCCAACTTGAGCCCTCCAGGGGCAGATCAGAACAGAACCTTCCAAAGGGGGCTGAGAAAGCCAAGGGCAGGCAGGGCACCAGCTGCCTGCGAGGGACTTGTGGGTGATCTCCGCTGCCAGCACCAGGAACTGCGGCTCTTTTGTCACCAAGAGCAGCCTGACCACCCAAAGCTAGCCGGGGCTAGGCCCCGGCCTGGGGCCACCGGGGCAGAGTGGGGAGCAGCGGAAGCAGTGCTGCTAGGGAGAGGACTAGTAACAATGGCAATGGCCTCCATCAGCGTGCAAACTGCGCCAGGCACGGTGCCCAGGATTGCAGAAAGTATTCTGCTCAGTCCTCGCCATCCTGGTATTATCCCCAGGATTATCCCCACTTTACAAATGAGAAAAGCAAAGCAAAGGGAGATAAGCAACTTGCCAAGAATACACCGATACTAATGAGCCAAAATCTGTTCCCAACGTCCTTGTCCGTAGCCACCAGTGCAAAAGGGATAACCTGATGCTGGACAAATTGGCCTGCAGACGTGTTTGCCTGGCCTACACTGTTTTTATTTTTGTAAGAGCCAGTGTTTTAAAGTTGGAATATTTGCCATGGAAAAAAGTCTAGATTTCCAGCTTCTCTTGAAAACCTAAAAGCTATGGCTACACTTATGGGCCTGCCCTAGATTCATGAGTCCCCCAGCACAACTGGCTGAGCCAGAGTGGTGGCTGGTCACCCTCTCCAAGGTGCCAGGCACTGCCACTCCCTACTGCAGGGCTTGCCAACTTCTCCTGTGAAGGGCCAGAAAGCAAATGGTTTAGGCTTTGTGGACCACGTGCAGTCACTGTCACCAGCACTTGACTCTACTGTAGAAAGAAAGTAGCCACAGCCAAGATGTAAACTAGTGAGCATGGCTGGGTCGAGAAACAACCTTTTGAACAAAAATCTGGCAATGGGCTGGACTTGGCCCAGGGGTCATAGTTTACCAACCCCTCCCCTACTGCCTCTCCAACATTCACCACTCCCACAGTCCTACGGTTGAGAAATACTTCTCTAAACCCAAAGAGCAGGAGTGAGCTGATGCCTCTGGTGAGCTGATGCCTCTGGCAAGCCTGACACGCCCTGCCCTCTGCAGACATGTCAGCCTTTGCCCAACACCTGAAGATGAAACACAGCGCCCCAGAGCACAGCAGGTGGCATGTCAGGGCCCACTCTCAGGTACCCCGACAGCTTCCCAGAGCCACACCAGGAGCTGAGCGGATACTTTCTCTGCAGCAGAAAAAAGGGCTCAGCCTATGTCTCTTCCCTTTCTACACACATCCCAGATCCACTCACCTGTTCCCACAGCTTTAACAGCCTCCTGCCCACAGATCACCCAACTCTGCCTTTGCTATATGCCCTGCCCCAGCCCCTCGAACCTTCTGCTCCAGCCACATGGACCGCCTTGCAGTGCCCAGAGTTGACTGGGCTGTTTCTTGCCCCTCACCCCTCACTGAGAAGGTCCGTGCCTACCTGTCCACTTACTCATGTAGTTAAGTGCAGCTCGAGACAATTTGTTTCGTGAAGTCTTTCCTATACTCACTCTTTCCCCTCAGGGGAGAAATGGTGGCATCTAACCCTCAAGGGCCATGTGACACGCGAGTACGATTATCCGTCTGTCCCCTCTACTACAGCATAAGCTCCTTAAAGGCAAAGCTTATGTTCAGGAAAAGCTGTTTTAAACAAGACATGAAACAATGACTAGAAATGAAAAAATAAATTTTACTATGTTAAAATTAAGAATGGTTAATCATCAAAAGGCACCTTAAAGAAAGCTGAAAGACAAGTTAACTAGCTGGGAGAAGATACTTGCCATACACAGAAAGGATTCTAACCAAAGAATATAAAGAGCTCCTACAAACTAATAAAAACGTATTTTTAAAGTTGGACAGAAAAACTGGCAAAAGACATGACCAAATATTTCACAGAAAACACATACGGACAATGTCAAGGTTCAGGGACGTGGAAATCAAGATCCCAAAGATCCCATTTTATACCCATTTGATGGGCAAACATTTTTTAAATGTCCATCAATAGCAAACATTGGTGAAAATGTGGAGCAATTTGAAGTCCCGTACACGGCTGTTAACAGGGGCGTAAACTGGTACAACTCCTTCAGGAAACAGCTGGGCAACGTCTAAAGGTGAGCATTTATTTACCCTACAATCCACCAATGCCACCCCTAAGATTATACCCAAAAAGAATTCTTGCACATGTACATGGAGAGATATATGAAAATATTCAGGGCGGGAGGCTCACAATAGCAAAAACAAAACAAAACAACAACAACAACAACCAAAATCAATGGAAGATCAGGTGTATAAACTGATGTATCCGCAGCATGGAATATTATTCAGCAGACAAAACGAATGAGCCATATGATGTGCAATAACATGGATAAATCTTAGCAATGTAATATTTTTTACTTTCTTTAGAAATACACACAGATATGATAAAACTATATAGGAAGTGGAGGGATGATGGTTACCCCAGATGGGAAGGAGAAGAAAGATCAACGATTAGTTTTCTCCTCTAGTTTCAAGATCCTGGTTTTTGTTTTGGGTAGGTGGATCACAGAAGCTTACCACATTATTAAAAGTGACCTACCAAAAAAAAGAAAAATAACTTACTAAATAAGTAAAAGGAGGTCCCCACACTGAAGAGTGCGTATTAACCTAGTTCTCTGTACCAGAGGCAAAAATGAACACAAACACAAAAAAAAGACTGTTTAACTCCAAGCAAGAGCCCTGGCAGTAAGCATTTGTGGAATGAATGAATGACTCTTCTCCCCAGTGCACAGCCCCATTTCCTATTGGACTTTCATGTACCTTGGCCATATCTGAAGCCAAACTCATCTTCCTTCCTAATTCTTCTTATCCTTCTGGATTCCCTGGCTCTCCATCCTGCCCCCCACTCCCAAGCAGTCGGAAGTAGGGGGGACAGAGAAAAACCTGGGATTCTTGCTCCTCCTCCACCTTCTCCCCACAGCCCAGCAGCTGCCCCAGCCTGTGCCCTCCTCCCCTCAGACTACCCCCCATCCACATGCCCTCACCTCCTCAGCCCACACCGCCAGCATCGGGCTGGGACCTTCACACCCCTCACCTTGGTAAGTCCTCCTGCCCAAATGGCTTCTCCAACTCCTCTCTCTCCTCCTGGTCCACTCACGTACAGGCAAGATCAAGGTTCCAACCCTGTCTACTCCACACCTCCCCGGGACCTCCAGAATAAACTTCAAAGTCCTCTGGTGGATATTCAGAGCCCTTCACAATCTGGTCCCTCCCTCCCTGCCAACAGTACTTTCAGTTCCCTTGTTCAACACCTCCCTTCTCCCCAATCCCTGCAAGAGAGTTTAAGCTACAACTTGCTTAAACTCCGGGGTAGACACATCATATTCATCCAGGGTTTCCCCACGCCCATGACTCTGTTCTACCCAGAGCTCCATTCACCTGACCACCCGTCCTCACCTCACCCATACTTTCAAGGCTGAATTTAAACAGCGCCTCTATGATGCCCTGATGGGTGCAAGAGAAAAGTAAACACAATTCTTTATTTCATTTTCTCTCTTCAACAGGACCTTGAGCAACTTGACAGCAAATCTCACGTCTGTGTCCCCTCTACCAGAGGCTGGCATGGTGTGAGGCGATAGTCAGTGAGACAGGTGAAAGAAGCAGAGAGATGAAGCACACAGTTTAAAAGCTAAGAGAATAATCTAGTCTAGTCCAGTCCCGCTTCTCAGTGGGTATGCTTTCAGAATACACCATGGGGAATTCTCTTCAAAACCCTTCCGTGTCCCACTCCCTAGAGCCTTGGCATTGCCACAGTCTGCATTAGCTCTCTGCCCACCTTTCCAGCTTCCTCTACCCAACACCCACCTCTTGTCATTTCTGCCACACTGAACTGCTTTCAGCACCCCAGAAGCACCATGTCGCTTCCTGACTTTGCACTTGCAGAATCCTCTACCAAGCCACTTTCCCACACTTTTCTAAGTCGTCCTCTCCCTTCAACACCAACACTCCCCGGGCTTTCACCTCGTACAAGAAGATTTCCTAGGGAGCAGATGTGGTTCAAGCAGTTGAGCACCTGCTTCCCACACAGGAGGTCCCAGTGCCTCCTAAAAACCAGAACAAACAACAAGCAAACAAACAAAACAACTTAGAAGAGCCAATATGGCTCAGCGGTTGAGTGCCGCCTTCCCATATACAAGGTCCCAGGTTCAATCCCCAATCCTGGTACCTCAAAAAAAAACAGCCTTCCTGACCCTCCCTCCTCTACCCTGTGCTTCCCCCACCTCCAGGTGTACCACACTGACAACACTTGCCACTGACTGTTGGCTCTCTGTCTTTTCCAAACCATGAGCTCCCAGAGAGCGGAGATCTTGTCTCTCACCACTGTCCCGCCAGGACTGAGAACATGCCAGACACAAAGGAGGCACCCAGTAAAGGTTAATGTGACAAAAGAAAATTTTCCAGGTCAAATGCAGAAATCATGACATATGTCTTTCATCCCATAAGGCATGTCTTAAAGTGGAAAGCATCCTCTAAGACTGGTTAAACAGGAGAAGCAGTTGGCAAGAAACCACTTTAATTTGAGACCGTGGTAATCAACTATCAACTCCCAGAGCCCCCTCTCATCCTGGAGACCTCAAATTCCACCTTCCCCAGTCCCCCACCTTCTCTATTGAAAACCAGATTGGGAAGGCAACAAAACAAAGTCCCCGTGGCTCTCACCTTTTTTCTCTGGAGAGCTGGTAAAAACTGTCTCTTTTTGATAGTGTCACCAGATTGTTAAGCGGAATGACTTGTTTGAGTTCCCATCTTGATAGCAAATGTAAACAACAAAAACTGGGCAAATCTGAAAGGCTTGCTGATTCAGCAACACAATTTCCAAGGCACCTTTGCCAACAAGGAAGATGATGATCAGGTTTTAAAATTGAGAAACAGCAGTTAGTGAAATCAAATGCACAGATGTTGGAGCCACGTGCTGCAGCTGGGGACTGGAAACCACCAGATTTATTTCCCAATACAGCCTGGGAAGCAGAAGGTACAACAGTCTCCCTCCTCCCTCTCAACAGTTAAGGAGATAGTTAAAACACACACACACACACAATTTTATACCCGAGCCACCTCAGAGAGAGGCCTAAGAGGACTTCATAAGCCAGGCTGCAAGGCAGGCATCCAGAAAACCAACATACCAGAGAGGAGAAAAGTTTGGCCAAGGTCACACAGCAAATTGAACAAGAGGCCTAATTACTTGATTTAGCCTACCAGGAATTCAACCTCTTAGAGAGGCTAGCGGGGAGCAGGTGTAGCTCACTGGTTGATTGACTGCTTCCCATGTATGAGGTCCCAGGTTCAACCCCCAGTACCTCCTTCAAAATAAAAAATAAAAATAGAGCCTAGGATGGCAGGCAGAAATGTTTTGAGTTTCTTAAGGGTCCAAGTGTCTGTATGCGCCCTATTTCCTGTTGGCACTGAGGAAAGTGGAACCAGTGTGGAGGACAGCAGCTGACTGAGAAAGGCAGATTAAAGGGGAGTTCCAGAAAAAGGAAGAGTCTTTTAAATCCTCTTCAGCATACATTATGCACCTCCCAAAAGTAACTCAAGGCCCCAGAAAACAGGAGCTTCCAGAAAAGCGCACCGCACTTGAAAGGAGGGAAAGTGTGGACAAACTCCTCCGAAGCACAGCCCCAGTCCCCAGTTTGTCCTTCACCTGGAGAAAGAACTCAAACCCTACCCAGGCTGCCTGGTGGCGACATCACCGCAGCCTCCTCCAAGGTCCTGTGGGAAAAGGGGAACACTCCTCCCGACGGACCCAAACTTCCAAGGTCTGCGCCCTTCCCCCTGCTAGCCCTTCAACTTCCACCCAGGCGTCCACCCTACCACACCCAGCTCTGTCCTAAGCTCCCAGCGCCTCCCAACTCCCTCAACTTCACCTCCCGGACCCCGGCCCAGAGAACAGTCCCCCAATCGTCCCAGACCTCACCCCAGGGCTCTCCTCCGGCCCCGGCCCAGCCCTCCTCACTCCCACGCCCGCCCCCTTCCGGTCCCAGCTCGGCTCCGTCCCCCGGTCCCCGGGACCCCAGCCCTGGCGACGAGCAAGTGGTCGGCCCGGCCCTCTCACCGAGGCTGAAGCGGGCGGGGGGCAGGCTGAGCTCGCCGCAGCACTCGGGCTGCGGATCCGGCTCTAAGGAGGAGGCAGCCAGAGTGAAACGGCGTCGCAGCTTCCGAGCGTCCCAGTACGCATGCCCGCCACCGCGGCCTTCTGGGAAATGTAGTTCCTGCGGGGCAGGTGGGCGGGACGGGGCTTCCGAGGGCGGGGCTGAACCCAAGCTTCACCTGCTCAGGTGTTATGTGTTCTTCCTTTGTTTATTCGCTCATTGACTCACTCCTTCATTAATTCACCGACTCATTTTAAAGAATTGTTACCGGCTCTACATGGTTCCACGCCCTGTACTGGGTATAGGTTCTTAAAAGTTAAACCAGAAACTTCATTTCTTTCCTAGGAAAGCCTCATATCTACTTGGGGAGAAGGACACTTAAACACTGGGGCAGAATGTTTGGTATGGAGAGGAGGCTGAATGACATCATGATGGACTTGAAATGCCAGGCGAGGAATTTGGGTACCTGTAGCCAATGGAAGGATTGAAGCAGGGAAATGCCAGGATCAGCACTACATTTAGAAAGAAAGGCTGTGTGATGGGTGGAGGAAGATTAGAGGGAAGGAGAAAGGAGGTAGCTCTTCAGAGGCTGTTGCCGTAGACCAGGTAGAAGATGATGGCAGTCTGAAGCAGGGTGGTGACTCTGGGGATCTCAGACCTCCTTTGAAAAGGTAAAGAAGGCTACTCCCAGGAAAATGCTCGGCTGTGAATGTTCCCACACTAGGACACACTTTGCATATCATTTCAGGGGGGTTAGGGTCCTCTGAATTCCGGCCTCACAGTTAGGCATCCTTATCTAACCTAATGATGTTCATGTCAGGGATTTAAGGTGACCACAGGAGATGGAGGATGTCTCTTCAGTTCAAAAATTTCATTTTATAGAAGAGGAAACTGAGGCCCAGAGAGAAGTTGTCACTTGCTCAAATGAGTGAAGAAAGAGAGGGAGAGCCTTGGCAGCCCAGCTTCCAGTACCCTAGGCCAAGACTCTTTGCAACATGGCAACTAACGTAGGGAGGCATAGGCCTTATGTCCAGGGAGGGGGGCACCAAAGTCAGATATGCCCAATTCAACCCAGAGCCAGCCCTCCCTTGGAGAACGAGGTGTACCATTCTACCTGCAATTTATTCTAGGAAACTCCAGGGCCGACACATAAGGGCAAGAACAGTTCACTTCCCCTCTGAGAGCTTCAGTTTTCTCAGCCATACCCATCTATAACATTTCTAAAGAACTTGGTGTGTGCCAAGCACTGGACCAGGGGAGCCCAGTGTGGATGATGTCCAGGAAGCCACAGGGAACGTCTCAGGAAAGAGGGGCTCTGTGTGTCAGACACGCCTGAGAGGGCCAACAAGCTGGGCCAGGGAGGGAAGCCTCCACTAGAACCCAGGGTTCCTACCTCCCAGCTCTAATCTGCCAGCTGACTTCAGGAAAGGTCCCAAACTTCAGACTTAGCTACAGGGAAGTCATTGGTGGTCAGAGAGCCATTTCCATGCAGCAGGAGGAGCTCAAGCAGATGTCTATGGGTTTGTGGGGTTGCGAAGGTTAGGAATGGAGTCAAAGGACCAAAGAAGGCTCTTCCAAGAAAAGTCCTGGTATTCCCAGCATGTGGTGGTGGTGGGGGGTGGCTCACAGATGACAGGCACACTGGTGGAATGCCACTCACATAAGGTTGCCCATGACTGTGGGTGCCTGGAAGGACATTAGCCAATCTGGTCACATCCCAGAGGCAGATGGCAGGTGATTTTTACTTTCTTTGTGTTTTTTCTGTGTCATGTAAGTGTGTCATAATGAATGGGCTCCATTTTTATAACCTGAAAATAAAGGCTATCTTTATTTAGGAAAAAGAGAGAATTCTGGTTGTGAAAAGAAGCAAAATAGGGCAGCGGCAAAAGGGGAGAACAGGAGATGTGGACTTTTATTTTGGGGGAGGGAGAATGCTGAGTGTGTTATGTGCTGAGGCTACAGCGGGCAGTCTGTCGGGAACCTGGGAACTTGAGAACTGACCTTTACGCCAGTATACATAGCAAAGGACAAAAATGACTTGCATGCCCAGCTGGGTAAATAACCCTGTCACACCAGGTAGCTCTTGAAAGAATGAGGAAGACTCACCAGTGCCCCCGTTTGGGGAACAAAGATTTATTGCTAAATAAAAAAGGAACTTTCAGAAGTGAGGGTCGAGTAGAATGGACACCTACTTGTGTTAAAAAATAAAAAGTACACAGGCTTGTAGGCCTAGGAAGCTTCTGGAAGGAGACCTAAAAAGCTCCTAGGAGAAGTTAGGGTATGGCCTAAGGACTTATGTGTGTGTGTGTGTGTGTTTGTGTGTTTTCATACACAGTAGGACAGGTTGAGCCGCTCAGAGGTGAGCGGCTGAGGACCAAGTGGGAGCAGAAATGTCCCCACTGGGCTTTTTTTCCTAAATTGTCTGCCCAGAGACTGTTCCAAAGGCTCAGGTGTGAGCCACCTGCAGGCCTGCAAGTGTCAAACACCTGAGAATAAACGATGTGGTCCCAGAAAGAATATGGCTGGTGACCACGGCCTGGGGAGTGGTGGTGGCTAAGGGCTGAGATTTAAACAAACGAATGAATCCTTAAATGTCACTCCACGTGGCAGAGGTCACGGCCTCGCAGGGTTTGGTTCCTGAAAGCAGTCCCCAGCTCACCCGGGAGCAGGAAAAGTTCAAAGCAAACCTGAGAAAAGGCACAGCATCACTGATAAGGGCCTTGAGTGGTTTTTTTTTTTCCTGATGTTTTGCTTAGAAAAGCAGGATTCTGTTGCTTAGTGCCTCAGCTCATTGGCCTCCGTCTGACACTCTGGAGGGCTTGTGTCTGATTAGAAGCCTCGGTGACCTGGCTCGTTTCTGATTAATGGAGAGCACCTGGCATCGCTGAGCCTTGGGCCCAGGTGTGACCCAAATGGCCAACAGGCGCGGCGGTTTTATAGCCCCGAGGAGTGACGCAGTCGTAGGCCAGGCCCAGCCCCTCCGAGCACGTTCCAAGCACGTTGTTGCTCGTCCCCTAGCTGGCAGCCTGGGGTCACCAACCAAGATGCCCTCACGGGCAGGTCCTCTGGGAAGCTGGCTTAGCACTAGGCAGTCACACTCTACCTGGTTATTGTTCTCATGGTAAATTCATACCCCAGCTTCCTGGCTTGGGATCCAGGAGTTGCCCAAGAGCTGGGGTCAGCTGTGGCGTGTGGACAGGCCGGGCTTCCAAGCCTAAAGGCTGAGGGCAAGAGGCGCCTTGGGAGACCCAGGGCTGGCTTTCTGCTGGTACCCGAACTCGCCCTGAAAACTTCCACTCACGCTTAGGAGAAGTTACTTAGAAGCCACAGGGAAATGGACCTGATCAATCTAGCACCTGCCAGGGACAATGGTGAAAGACTCTGAAATGGGCAAAAAGATTACTGGGTGTCGATTTCATTGTCTTCTCCAAAGATATTTTACAACTCTGCAAGTTGTCGAAAACTTGCAGTAATTGCAAATGACTCTTGCCTGTAGAGAGGCAACTGATTTCTGCACAGAGGAAGAGGCCGTGGTTGTACGGGTCAGCACATTTATTTCAGCATTCAGCATCCCTGGTGGCCTATATACATATACATGCCTCTTCTTTGGAGTCCCTTTTTAAGATTTATTTCTCCCCCCTCCCTCCATTGTCTGCTCTCTGTGTCCATTCCTGTGTGTTCTTCTGTGTCTGCTTGTATTCTCATTAGGCGACTCCTTTAACCAATCCTGGGACCTTCCAGAGTGGGAGAGAGGCGATCATTCTCTTGTGCCACCTCCGTTCCCTGGTCTGCTACATCTCTTATTACCTCTCCTGTGCCTTTTTTTTTTTTTTAATTTACCCCCCTTGAGGCTTCCTTGCTGTCTGCTCTGTGTCCATCCACTGCATGTTCTTCTGCCTGCTTGTCTCCCTTTGTTGTATCATCTTGCTGCGCCAGTTCTCTGTGGGCGCAGGCCAGCTTGCCTTCACGAGGAGGCCCCAGGACGCGAACCCAGGGCCTCCCGTATGGTAGACGGGAGCCCAACTGATTGAGCCACAGCCACTTCCAGTGTCTCTTTGTTGCGTCATCTTGCTGTGCTAGTCTCCGCATGGGCCAGCACTCCTATGCCGGGCAGCACCTCACATGGGCCAGCCTGCTTCACCAGGAGGTCCTGGGCATCAACCCTGGACCTCCTATATTGTGAGGGGAGCCCAATTGCTGGAGCCACATCCATTTCCCTGGAGTCCCCTGTAAACCAGTTTTTATATCCCTAAGTTTAACAACAACTTGCATATTGTTTTATATTTATGAGTCATCATCTTACTTTTGTTTTTTAATTGTCCTTTAACACATTTCATCTTTTCCTGGCTACTGGAAGCCAGGAATTTTTTTTCTTCCCCGCCCCCACCCCATCTCCTGCCCTGCTGTTTTTGCTATCTGTGTCCATTCACTGTGTGAGCTTCTGTATCTATTTCTTTTTGTCTTCTCATCTTTCCCCTCTAGGATTTGCTGGGATTCGATCCTGGGAACCTCTGATGTGGAGAAGTTCCCGGTCAATCGCCCCACCTCAGTTCCTGGTCTCTGCTGCACTTCACCTTGACTCTCCCCTCCATCTCTCCTTTGTTACATCATCATCTTGGTGCGTTACTCACTTGCCCAGGCACCCACATGGGCACTGGGCTCACCGCACAGGCACGCTTTCTCTTCTTTTCCACCAGGGGGCCTCGGGGATCGAACCCAGGTCCTCCTAGATGGTAGGCGGAAACCTTATCACTTGAGCCACATCTGCTTCCCCCGACTCAATTTTTAGAAGTATTGATTCACCAAGAGTTGCACAGGATCTACTAGGAAGCAGCTCCAAACGCTATGGGAAGAGGCTGTCAGCAGCCAGGAGTGAAGACAGCCCTCAGCCGCCAGGCCCCGCCGCGAGGCAGGAAGGCAGGACACGGTCACTGCGCAGCTGCCTCTCCCGCGGCAGGCCCAGCTGGAGCTGACAGTCAGGGTCGTAGTCTCACTTCCTCCCCGTACCAGGCACAGCCTCTTCCTCTTTCTGCCAAGATCGGCAGAAGCTGAACGAAGGCCGAGTTCCCAGGATGTCGCAACGCACTGGAACTTAAAGGCAAGGAACAGATGGGATGGGTGTTGGCTGCAGGGACAGACTCCAGGGTGTCCTGGGGTAGCATTAGTTTCTAGAACAGCTCCGGCTGAACACAGGTCTCCTACCAAATAGCATGTTTCTCATTTAATCCTCCAGCCCTGAAATGGATGACTCCCACAGCTGAAGAGGGGACAGGGAGAGGCATTTCCTCCAGGAAACAGGCTCAGCTGGGTGGGGTTTGAAGGCTGCCTGGCACTCTTTGCCAGCGTCCTGCTGCAAGAACCATCATTCAACCAAGTGCTTCACTCCTTTACCCCTTCGACGGTCTTATAGTCCCCACCGCGCAGGTGGGACCTGCCGAGTTTGCACCACTAGAAGTGGCAGGAGCACGGTCTGGGTCCGGGCCTGGTTCCTCCCAGCCTCCGGGCCTCCTCTGCTCACAGCCTTTGGTGACCCCACTTACCCTCCAGCAGCCCAAACCCCACCCTTTACGCAGATCGAGGCCGCTTCCCTCAGGGCTCCCCACCTGGCACCTCCTGCTAGTCCTTTGAGACTTCACTCCAGCATCGCCCCGTGGTGGGGGGCTGGGACCCACAGGTGCTCAGGACCTGGCAGGTAAAGCCCAGTCCCCTCATAGATTGGGAACTGCCAGTCCACTCCTTCCCCCACCGTCCCGAGCACACGTGAAGGTTCACCAGAGACCAACTGACACTGGTGGACATGTCTTAGGACAGCTCACAACCCAATAGTATACCTGTCCCTCACAGGGAGGGAGCAGGGTTCCACTAAGGCCCACAAACACGAGAGGGCTGCTGCAGGTGGAACATCTCCCCGCTTCAGCCACAGAGCCCCACTGGCTGTGGGGAACCGGCCCCCGTTTGTGAAGCTGAACTTGCTGTCTTGTCCGTCTTGCTGACATCTTTCCATTGGGGGTCGTGGGAGTCTTGCTTTGGCTGGCGACCCTGACACCTGTATAGCCGCAGGTTGCCACCTCTTTAGGTGTCTCTCCTCATGAAGACACACCACCTCCAGGAAGCACCTCCCCAGCCAAGGTACACCCTCACCTTAGGTGGGCAAGATGCCTTCTCCATGCAGCTCCCCTGGCCCAGGGCACGTTAACACATCTGAGTCACCTGGGGAATTTTGTTAAGCTGCAGATTCTCAGGTCTGCCTTTCTAAGTTCCTGGATGCTGCTAATGGTTTTCTTTACAGACCACACTTGAAAGGGCAAGAACCTAAACCAAAGACCTTCCCGTTCTTCCCAGGAGCCCCAGAACCACACAGACACTTGATCAGAAAGTATCTTAGCTGCCTCTGTACCCAACGCCCAGACATGGGGGGCCTTCCAAAGGCTGCTTTTAAACACCCCCATTTATGCCTAACAACCCCGAAACCAAGAACGTCTGTTTACTAACCATATGTATAAACTACTGAACTGTCACCCAGGTGTCTTCCCTTGTGATGGTCAATAGGTGATCTTGTGATGTTGCACCTACTCTTATCCTGTTGTTTTTGTAGCTTAGTGGTCTGATGACCCTGCTACCAACCCCTCATGTTTAATGAGAACTTGAACCATGCCACCCCAGTTCCAGTTCCAATAGAACTGGTTTCAGTCAGAACTGGCCCTCTAGACCTGTGCAGTAATATAGAACCTTCACCAGTAGTAACCTATATCATAATACGAAAAATCACACCCATATTCACGTCAAGGCCACCATTTTCATACCTGCATCCTATGACTCAGCACAAACCTCAGCACACGCTCAACCAGAACTCCACCCCAGGTGCTGTCACCTCAGCCCACTCTACTCATATCATGCCTTTACTAGAATTCTATAAGACCCCCACTCCCTCCAGCTCGGGGAGACACGCCTGAGGCCTGGCTTTGCCTGTTTCCTTACAGGACACTGATGAAATTCTTTCTCTGAAATCTGTGTCACAGATTGGCTTTTGTGCACAAGCCCTGCCTACTGCCAGCCCCATTCTACCCCCGAGGAGTCCTGGCAGGTCTGGGATTCTATAGAGCAAGGGCAGCCTTCAACAGACCGCTCGGGTGAGGCTGGCAACAGCTGAGGGCCAGCCCACTGGGAGGGGCTTTCTAGGCTCTTCTAGCTCCCTGGAGCACCACTCCCTTGCTAGGCTTTTCCAGGGACTGTGGGTGGGACCCACGGGGAACGAGGCCAAGCAGCAGCTCCCTTCAGTGAGGGCCATCCCCAAACAGGCCCCAACCCTCCTGAGATCCGCCACCCCGCTAAGCAGAGGCTCCCATCGCAGAGCTGGTAACTTGGCTGCGGCAGGCTCACGTCCCCAGACACGCTCAGCAGCTGCTTCAGGCTCACTCCACTGCTCCAAACCTGCACACTGCCCTCTCTTGGTGACCCAACCACACTTGCCTTCCCACCTGTAGCATCTGGACACTGGCTTTCTGCATGAAATCAGATCAGCAGCGCAGTGCCCAGAGACAAGAGACCCTGCTAGCCTAGAAGCTTCAGATTAGCAGGACCTGCCCCAAGTTTGCCCTCAAGAGCTTGTCTTCATCTCTTCAGGGCAGAGGCCCTCGGTTACAAGTGTCCTGGGAAAACGAGCCCTGCCCCCAGGAAAGCTATGGCGCCCAGAGCCAGGAGCAGCTCAGGCTGGCTTTTGACAAACCAGCCTGGCCTCGGCCTTCTACAGCCAGGGAGACTGACACTAGAGGCGCAGCAGTGCCACAAGCCAGTTGTTCCGTTTCTGGTCTGCCCTACCTTGGGGCAGCCGTTCCCACCCCACCCTTTCCCACCCCCACCCCTGCCTAGTCATTGCATTAGGTACCAGGTCACTTTCTTCTTTTATTGGGAAGCAGACACAGGGTACACCACAGGGTGGGAAGCAGCCTGGCGCCCTTTGGCCAGACCCAGGACAACAGCAGCCAGGGTCAAGGCTGCCAGCATGGCCAGGCCTAAAGCCAAGGCCACGGAGGTATGAACAGAAGGGGTCCACCCCTGCGTGCTGTGGTCAGCAGCCTTGCCCAGGAAGACCAGTGGCCCCACGGTGACGTCTACTTCTTCTGTCACTGTGAAAGGAAGACATCCAGGGGTCACTTTCACGCCTCACCCCTGCTCCAGCAATCGACCCCAGTGGGCTGAGCCAGGCTGTCCTATCGCAGCCTTGTCCTCCCCTGTGCCTGTCGTCTCAGGGGAGCCCCAGGAAAATTCACAGCAGAGCTGGCCCGACAGCCCAGGGTGGGGGGGGGGGTACAGCCCCTACTTAGCCCCAAGTTTTCTGCTTCCAGAGGCAGAAACCACACCTCCCTCGGGGCAAGCAGCCTGAATGGGGAGCAAGGGAGAGGAGGCAGCAGCACTCGTTTGCCCCCGAAGTGAACCCGGTACCCTGTATCCACGGGAAGATCCTTGTCCTGGGGCCGCCCTAAGACATACCGTGCCTGGGGCTCCGGGCAGATTTCTGCCTCTGGCTTACAGGAACGGAGGGCAGCCTCCTGGGGGAGCCTGGACTACCACAGTCACCCCTATTACAGCAGGCACAGATGTCAACAGGACCTTCTACTGGGGACCAGCTGGAAGGCAAGGGGAAAAGGCTGCTTAGGCCAGATTCGTTGCCTGCAGGAAGCAGTCTAATCAAATGTCTATAGGAAGAAACAGGTATCCTGATTTGGGGTGGCCAGTTAGGGTTCTGCCCCCCATCTCCTCACCTGTTGGAGGACTTGCTGAAGGAACAGGCTTTATTTTGTTCATCCGGGGCTTGGTCAGCAGGACTGACCTTCAGGTGGCAGGTGATATATACCTTAAAGTAATAGCAGCTATTACTAGGCCATGCTGATGAGGTGAACAAGCCAGTTATGTCCCCCTTAACCCTTTTGAAGGGAGGGGGAAAGCATTTTAGAGAAAGGGCAATAGAAGTTCAGAAGTTAATATCTCAAAATGGCAGAGCAAATGGTAAATATGATCCTAGATTGGAACTCATGGTCTTTATTCCCCCAGTCTTCCCCAAACTTGTCCTTTCACTCAGCATGCCCTACCCCAGGCCCACTGAGTCAACCTCAGGGAGACCTGGAGACTCGGCATTGTTAGGTCCCCTAGGGCTCCAAGCCTGCAGCCTATCACCACAAGCCCCTTTCCTCCTCTCAGGAGTTGTCACTGGGTATTGCCCCATCTTTCAGTTGGGGAAAGAAAACAAGTTTTTGTAACCCGAGGTCCTTTGACACCCTAGGTCTCTTCTAGCATCTTCGGGGTTCTCATTTCAGATTTAGAGTCAGCTCTCTGGCTATTCCTGGACCAGCTGCCCTGAGCTTTTCTTCCTCAGAAGTTATTTCCTATATCAATCATGACATGAGGACCAGAAATTGACACCTGACTGGTAACCGGCCCTAACCTGGCACAGCCCCGACCTCTGGGAACTACTATTTGAGGTCCTTGTTCAGCAAGTAAAAAAATAAAACAAAATAAAAAGCACGAACATCTGTTGGGAGCCAAAGTCTCTTCGCTTAGCTGAGTTGTCAATTGCCCTTCAAGTTCATTACCTCCTTATCCCCAAGGGGCTGACATCATATCCTACTACCTAGAGCAGGAGTCACTGACCAATCCAGGGCTCAGGTCCACCCTGGTGAAAAGGCATCTCTAGGTCAGAGCCCCCTTCAGACAGGTAGGGTGTCAATACCTCCCTGCCCCACTCTTCCAGGGCTTCTAGCTGAAGCTTTCTGCAGAGCCACAAGCCTTGGCCACCACCTAGTGGCCGAGTGCATCAGCAAAGAGCCATTTCAGAACTTTGAAGTTACTCAAGTTCTCCAGGCTTTTTACCCAGCCCAGGGCACCTGTCTTCTCTATAGCTCTTGCTCCATCCTTCTATCCACCCAACACTAGGTCTTCCAGGTCCTTCAGAGTCCCTATTCCAGGAAGGGGAGCTGCTTTTATCCTTAGAACCAGAAGAATGTACTAGGAAGAAGCTAACTGGAACCTAAAATTCCAGAGTGGTTTCCTTCTAGCCCTTGGATAAGGTTGTTCCTTCTCCCATGTACCATGGGCCATAGTCTGCCAAATAATCCTTTAAGGAGAAGCTGTCCAAAGCTCAGGCTACTTTCTATTGGTCAGCATTGCCCTATAGTCTCTTGGTTATCCCCTTCCCTAGAGATGTACATACCAGCTGAGTTGTCACCCATACTGATGGCCACCATCTGCATTTGACCTTATTCTCATCCACCATCCTGCTAGGCTACCCCTGGAGTCAACCTTGACTCCTTACCCCAAAGGAGGTCTTTTACCCTAAGATCCCTAAGAAACTTTCCTGGAGACCAGGGCTTCTTCAAGTTCATTCTCCTTTACTACCCACCCCCATCCACACCAGGATCTGCTCTTGGAAGCTTCAGGCCATATCAGTGCTTTCTATTCTTGCCCCTTCTTTTCCCCTCATGCTATCTACCAATCTGCGAATTACTTCAATATTCATAGCAAGGCTGCTGGGCTAGGTAAGATAATGTAGTCTTCTAGAGATTTGCACTGCTCACCCTTGATGGTTTGCAAACCTGGTTCTGTCCTGTCATTTGGGAGCTTAAGATGGCTTTTGATGCCTTTCAGGAAGACAAGATGGACTGATGATAGCAGTAAGATGTTGGAACCCAAGTGGTAGGCTGATAGATGTGAAGTTGGAAGAATTATTACCATAGACATGCTTGAAACTTTTCATAATAAAATGTTAGTAGGTAATGCCAAGTCAAATTAAGTAAGAATATCTGGGTATTTTTATGTTCTTTCCAGGTGACTAATAGAGTGAAAATTGGAAACCCCTGCTTTAGTCACTTCTTTTCAGCCAGCTATTCTAAACCTCACATCCCTGTTCCCATCTCAGGGAGCCCATCCAACCCATCTTGGTGTTTACTCATAAGATTCTACCAGCACTTTCTGGCTAGAGGCCAGTCCTCCATACCTGTGCTTCCCAACTCATCCCTCCCTGCCTCTGCCACCAGGAGAAGTCCATGTCTTCAGCTTGGACTTCAGTGGTTCTCAAGGTCTTCCCAGACCAGGAGTATCAGCTGCTTCTGGATACTTATTAGTAATGCAACCCTCAGCCCTTCCAGGCCTACTGAGTCAAACCCTAGGACTGGTGCTCAACGAGCCCTCCAGGTGATGCTATTACACCCATTCAGGTTGCAGACTCACTGGTTTATCCCAGAGTCAAGTTCAAGAGGCTGCCCTATTATATTCTTCATACCCACTCTTCTTGCCCTTCAAGAAAGCTGATACCTGTTTGTTGACCGCTTCACTCACCCATTATTTCTGGGTCCTGGCCCAGATGACCTTGGCAAGAACAAGGTCAGTGATGTTCTCCCCAAATCCAGTCGCTTTGATCCTCACATAGAGCTGTTAGCTAAACCTCCTGGGTTCTTACTCTAGTCCCTCCCTCCCCCAAACCCCTCCCTCCCCCCAGCCCCTAACTTCCTGTCATCTTTCTTGGGTTTTCTACCCATCTCAAGCATCTGGGTTGACCCATGCCATCTCCTGACCTCACTCAAGCCCTTGGCTTTATTTGCTTGGTTTATTATTGAGTTACTAGGACAGGGACAGAGAAACTAAGTCACTTGTTTGAGGGGAAAGCTAGAGAGCGCTATAAGTAGGATCTTAAGCCTGATCAGGCTGACCCAAGATTTCAGTCTTATCACAGGTTACTGAGAGCCATTACCGTATTTCTGGAGTCGTTAGCGAAGTGGAACACATCCACTGTGAACTGGAGGGTATCTGGCCTGGGTCTGGGGGCTTTGAATGCAGAAGAGGCATCAGAGAGACCATCCACGAGACAACTGTGAGGAGAACAAGTGATCAGGCTGTTAGAGGCTGCACGAGGTGGCCATGGGGCTACCAGGAGCCCCTTGTTCTCCGAGCTCTCTAAGAGGGCAGCCCAGCCCTCACCCGTGGAAGTCCACGATGTTGTGATGAGGGGAGGCAGTCCAGTCTGGGGTCGCCGTGGCCACACAGTGGTCCACGAACAGTCGCAGTGGCCTGTGGCTGCCAGTGCGGACTTCCGCCTGGAGGTGGGCCGTCTCCCCTAGCTGGAAGAGGGGGCCCTTCTTCCTGGTGCTCCAGTCCTCTGAAAGGCAGAGTCGGGGTTAGAGACCTCCCAGGGGGCTTCCCAGGCCAGCCCCAGCCCCAGCCCTCCTGACTTACCCTCCATCAGGTGCAGGGAGAAAACCAGCTTCTCCTCTGAAGACATCGTGGTCCTGAAGGGCACCCAGGTGGGCAGGATGGCCTGGCTGCTCACATTGCCCTGCCTGGGAGAGGAGCCACAGCAGCTGCCCACCCCTGCCCTAGGGCCCGCCCCCTCTGGCGGCGTGGTGGGGATCTTGTTTCCACCCCCTTGCAGAGCCCTCAGCTCTGGCCCAGCCCAAGGCAGCTAGACAGTGACTGAAAGGCTGGTCCTGCCCCTTCACCCTCCTGAACCTCTATTCCATCTGCAGGTGGGCCATCGTCCCACCTGTGCTGACAGCTGGGCTGGAGTGGGAAGACTGTTCTAGCTGAAGTTTAAGTTTGGTTTCCAGGCCCAGTTCTGCTGCTTGTTGATCTCAACCGAGAGGCTCAGGTGGGGGTTTGAGGCGGCCAACCCTGCTCTGAACCCCTCAGGAAACTTGAGGTGAGTTAATGATAGGTAAGGAAGTCCTGCAGGTGAGTGCTGATCGGCCTTTGATTCTTGAGAACCCAGCTGGAGCCTGGGCCTGTACCAGTGACCAGGTCCCTGTCCTGCCGGCCCCAGAAGGTCTCACGGAAGGGTCTATGCAGTTTCTACCGATCACAGGACCTTGGGTACCTGGAGCCAGGTTAAAGTACCTGTCCCAGGGCAGGCCTCCCCAGCACTGGCCCCAGCCAGAAGCCGACAGCATCCTCAGAGGTCACTCCCAGGCACGGCCGCTCCGAGGTCGGAGACCATCGTCCCAGGAGGCCCAGGCCCCACGAGGGCAGCCAGGCACCTGGCCTTGGCAGGGGAGCAGCTGGACAGCCACGCCCCAGGTGCACTCTTCAGAGGGTCAGGCCAGACTCATCAGGCCCCACCTGCTCCCAGGGCCAGGGGCGGTAACTGCAGCCTCGAGCACCTCCACCTGCTGGCACCCTCGCTGCAGGGTGCTGAAGCAGGCTGACCCCCTCACCTGCTGCCGGGGCCAGCCCCACCCGCACTGACCTGGGGTAGTGGCACTCGATGGGAACCTCGGCGTAGTTGGTCCTCAGGATGGACAGGTTTCCCACGGGCCGGGGGTTGTGGACCAGGAAGGTGCTGTACACCAGGGCGTCGTCAGTCACCTGGAGGGAAGACTGGGTCACCCTCGCCGGCCTCGAGTGCCCAAGGGGCACCTGATGGGGGCCAGGAAGAGCCAGGCTCTGGAATCACACCCAGCTTGGCCAGTGACCCCCGTGAGAGCCTGGACGGGTTCCCTCTTGACACCCCAGTTTCCTGGGCTCTGAAATGAGGTGCCTAGGCCGACCACCAAGCAGTCCCCCATAACGAGACACATTGAGACCCACCCTTCCCTCCTCATGCTACCTGCTTCTCACCTGGGGGTGGGACAGGAGGTGGGCCTCCCTCCACCCCCAATAGACACAGCTTTCTTTTTCTAGGGGAGGCTGGGGGCCAAGGAAGCCTCTGCAGAAGCTGGACTGTTCCAGGAACAGGAACTCATGGTAAGTTACTGTTTATGTCCCCCTCTTTCCGGCTTATTCTCAAGCCCGTTTCCGGAAGGGAAGCTGGTGTCCTGGTCGCCGAGGCAGGAAAAGCACAGGCACCTGCTCCCGGGGCAGCTGGCACCTCCCAAAGGGCCGCAGAGCAGAACACCTGGGGCCCAGGTGCTGCCTGGTTCGGCCCCAGTTGACTGCCTGCAGGAGAGAGACCAGTGCCCCAAACAGGCCCGAGGCACCGTTTTTGGGGGGTGCGGTACAGAGCAAACACGTGGAGCCCCTTCTCCAAAAGTCCAGACCTCCAGACGGTGACAGCAGAGCTTTAAAGGGAGCTGGGGCCCTGGGTGGCGGCACAGGTGACGGGCCCTGAAGCCAGCCCAGGTGCTTCTTGCCAGGCAGGACTCTGCACACTGGGGTGTGCCTGGGACCAGTGCTGCCATCTGGCTCCCACCCCATGCTGACGTAACTGATCTGGGTGCAGCCTGGACGTCAGGAGCTTTAAAATCTCCCCAGGTAACCCTAGAGCACAGCCAAGCATACGCGTGACTAAGCTCGAATAATTCCTCAAACGATTCCTGCAGCCCTCTGGCCTCTCTCCCTGCCCAGGAAAGCCAGAGCCGTGAGTCTTCAGGGCCACGGGAAGTCTTGCTGGAAGGCCCAGCCCTGGGATCTGAGCATCAGTTTCCCCACTGATTGGGGCAGGGTCTGCCCAGTAAGCCCCTCTCACCCAGAGCTCCATCCAGGGCCCTGAACTAAGATCCGTAAGCTTAGCATGACACCCCACCACCCCACATTTTTTCTTCTTTTGGAGGCACCACCGATTGAACCGGGGATTGCCGGCGCTCAGTACTGAGCTACACCCGCTCTGCTCCCAGCACGACTTTCAGTTGAGGCTTCCGTTTGCTCAACCTGAGCGAGGCAGGCCAAGCTGGTGTGAGTTCTGGGCTTTCTGAAGTGTCAGTCTCTCTCAAGTTCCTAGAGCCCCAAGCAAGCGCCTGGGCTAGCCAATCACACATGCACCCACAGCCCTCCGTGTAGACCCGTCTCTCCCGGATCCCCTCCAGGGGTCTCCCAAATCCTTCCAAGGAATCGGGGTGGGGTACCTCCTCTGACCCAAAGCGCTGTCCCCTCTGGGCCCCACCCACCTGATTTTCGGTAGTGAAAGCAGGTGCCTCCTCCGTCCCGTGCCGCCAGCTTCAGGACCCAGTTCTACATCCTTGCCCCACCCACCCACCGTGCACCTGCCCCCGCTGCCGTTCCCCCCAGCTCTGCAGCTGCCCCCCCCGCACAGCCGCGCCCAGGGAGGGGGCTCCGCGCCCCAGCCTCACCTGCACCCTGTTGCCGCACTCGTGCAGCCCGACCGCAAACCTGATCGCGTCCCCCGTGTCCCCCGAGCCCTGGGGGCGGCACGACTCGCTGCCCAGAGTGAGGTCGGCAGGCCTGATGAGCTTCCCGGTGCCAAAAAGGTCTTTGCTGACAGTGACCAGCAGCTGGGACTCCAGACACTGCACCTGCACGGGAGGCGCCGGGGAGCGGTGGGCTCCGTCCTGAGAGAGCCAGAGGGGCAGGGGAGAGCCCAGCTCCGTGCCTCCCCAGAGCAGGAAGCAGACGAAAAGCCCGTGGCTCAGCTCCATGGCCACCTCCAAAGTCACCCCAGTGGAGTGCCGGGCAGCCCCCAGCCACCCATCTTATACCCCTGGGGTGATGGCCCAGTCCCACCTGGGCGCCCACCTGACGGCCTTCCCCGGCCAATCGGCTGCCAGGCCCTCACTGCTCGGAGTGGCCCCTGGTCCGGCAGAAGCAGCCTCACCTGAGAGCTTGTTAGACCTGCACCCTCGCAGCCCCCTTCAGACCAAATGAATGGGCATGTGGTTTCCAGCACTCTCCCCAAGTGATCTGTATTACTTGCAAGTTGGAGGTCATCATTGCTGACCCCTTCCCGACCCCCACGCAGCATGTCCAGCCCTTCACTGGCCCTGCTCTCGGGAACCTTGCTTGGCCAGAGACCAGGACAAAGACCTGGACTGAAGGTGGGGAGAATCTCATCCGAGACGGGGCGCTCCTTCAAAGCGAGAGATCCGGGAGGGGATGGCAATTAAGAGAAGAGGAATTTACAGGGACAGGGGAGGGGCGGCCCCTCCAGGCGGCCGGGGAGCAGGGCCATAGGAAGGGGGAGGCACTGGGTGGGCTTGGGGGCGGTACCCAAGGGCTCAGAGTTGCTGAAGCATCAGGTCTGGGTGGAGAAGGAGGAAAAGTGGTAGTTTAGGAGGCTGGGCAGGGCGGGGTAGAGAGTGGGGAGGAGAGGCAGGGCAGGACCATTAGGTGCTGTGCCGAGACGGTGAGGGTGCTGTGACTACATGATGAGGCCGCTGTGCCTAGATGGTGAAGGTGCTATGCCGAGGTGTCGGACATGGCCCTCTGTGAGGGAGGACATGGAGGGGTGCTGAAGTGGGTGAGTGATCTGGTCAGCCCAGGCTGCTGCTGACAACAGTCAGGAGGCTGCTGCACCAGTCCTGGCAGGAGAGGGACTGACAGACTGAGCTTTTCCCCATGGTCTTCTCTTTGACAGGCATGGGTGAAACTTTTTTAGGAAGAGGGGAAGAATACAAAATTCACTCAATCAATTCCTAGGGAAAGAAATGTGTATTTGTCAGCAAATGCTTGCTCATAAACTAATTTGAGCCCCAGATTGAAGTAGCCTAAACATTCTTGGGATTTCTTGGTTTGTTTTTTTTTTTTTTTAAAGATTCATTATTTTTATTTATCCCCCCCCCCTTGCGGCTTGTTTTTTGCTGTCTGTTCTCTGTGTCCATTCGCTGCGTGTTTTTTCTGTGTCTGCTTTTCTCCCTTTGTTGCGTCAGCTCTCCGCAAGTGCAGGCCAGCTTGCCTTCACAAGGAGGCCCTGGGACCTCCCAAATGGTAGACAGGAGCCCAACTGATTGAGCCACAGCCGCTTCCCTCTTGGTTTGTTTTTAATACTCTGGTTTATTTCAAGGAAATGAAATAAATCACGGCAGGAGATTGCCCTCACCACTTCCTTTGATGACCTACAAGGTGGGCTGGGGGCAGCCAGCAGAGAGAGCCAGTTGAGCGGCAGAGCTCAGGCACCGAGCCCAGCTGGGGGGCCCACCCCTTGGGGAAACCCTGCCCGCTGGGACTGCTTGGCAGCCAGGCCTGGAGGGAGGGGGCCAGCTGTGGCCTGAGGTCCCTGAGGGACCCCTAGCTGGGAAGACCAAGTCCTAGAGTGGGGAAGGTGCTTCTCCACGCTTGTTACTCACACCTGTACCTGCTGCCCTAGAATAGGGTGGGGCAGGTGGGAACCGGAGAACAGGGCCTCCCTGCAGCTTCCAGCCTAACCTCTCTCCCTCGTACGGGTCTGACAGTGGTTGACAGGGAAAGTCTAAGGTCGTGAATATTACTAGAAGAAAACCAAAAAATGTAACGAGGAACTGTATCACATAGTAAAACCTGGTGTGAAATGTGAGTATGGGTAGTATTGCACATATAAGACTGTTTTTCTTTGAAACCGAACAAATGTATATTAACATTGCAAGACGTTGATATCGGGCAAAAATATAATCAAAGCAAACTAGGGGCAGTAGTGTAGAGAAATATATTAATAATCTACCATTAAGGGTAAAAAAAGGAAATCTAAGTGAAAGAAATTAGAAAAAAGGTACTACAGATTGTTTGGCTCCATCTATACAAAATATAAATATAATAATTAAACGGAAACAGAATAGCAGCTATGTACTGCAGGAGAGGCATAGAGAGATTGAGAGGTGATTATTAAGAGGTAGAGTTTTGTTCTTCTATTTCTTGTTTTTTATTATTATTAGTGGAGTAATGAAAATGCCCTAAGAATGATTGACGTGATGAATACGCAAGTAGGGGATTATACCAAATACCATTGATTGTACACTTTGGATGGACTTATGCTTTATTAATATGTATCAATAAAATTGATATATTAAAAAATAGACCCACGTGGGGTCTGTCAGGGTGGGTGGCAAGTCCTGGCCCACACGTCCCCAGCCCAGAGTCTAAGGCGTTTTGCCGTTTTCTGGGAAGTGCTGCCCCCTGGTGGCCATATTGCACCAAACTCGCAGCCACTAGACCAGAACATTGCCCTTCAAATTCCTTAGAGCTGGGATACTGGTTTTTAAAAGACCACTGCCTTTTAAAAGCAGGACCCAGGGCTCCTTAGAGAAGTGGCTGGTTCCAAGGTGAGGGCTATGTAAGAGACGGGGATCAGTTTAGTTTTCACATGAAAATATAACGCAGGGAAGAAGAAAATATTAATGTAACCTGGCAGCCTACTGCCTCAGTTTCCCACTCCTGGGTTAAGCAGGAACAAAGGAAACCAGTTTAAGCCAGTCCTACAGCTGGTGAAAAGGATGCACAAGAAAGAGCTAAGCCAATACCATCAGCACTAAATTCCATACCTTATTTGGCAAAAGAATCAGGTAAAAGCCAGAACTGTTGGAATGTGATGGGGGTAAACTGTTAATCAAAAACTGGGAAACTTGTGTGTGAAAGTTAGACTTCCAGATAGGCTGTAACCTCTGAAGTATCTAATCTGTGGAGAAACAGAGGAAGGGCTTGCGTGTGAGGCTTATGGGTATAAATTGTGTCGTTTTCCTTTGTCATGCCGGCCACATTTTCTGGTTATGCACCCCTTCTTGCAAGATTGAAAATAAATTCTTTTCTTCTCCACAACCGGGTGATCCTTATTTTCTTCCAGAAGGAGATTTCTTTCTTATAGGCTAGAGAAGTACGAGGCAAACCTGGCACATTTTGTTAAGCCAAAAAATGCCCCAAAAGCGATGGAGGTTCACCTCATACGTGACAATGCCGCTAAGGAAAATGGATATTTTGTACACTATTTTGGTTTTTCTTTATGAAGGATTTAAAATTATCTTAAAAAAATACAGAAATGTCAAATAAAAATAAATTCTACTCTCCTCTACTCCCAGCCATCGGTAACCATTGTCACAGTTAACAGTCAGAGGTGAATCCTTCTAGACTTCTTTTCTATGCATATACTGTCATGTAAAAATATGCTTACTAAATGCAGTGTGGCATCCTGAATTGGATCTTGGTTCAAAAAAGGACATTAGTGGGAACTTGATATTACTCACAGTCTGTAGTTTGGTTAGTATTAATGAACCAATGTTAATTCCTCAGTTTTTAACAAATATACCGTGGTTATATAAAATGTTAACATCAAAGGAAACTGGGTAGAGGGTATCCAGGAACTCTCTCAACTATTCCCCCGCCCCCGCCCCCGCCGTTTTTGCTGTCTGTGTCCATTCGCCCTGTGATCTGTATCTATTTATCTTTTTGCCTTTTTCTTCTCCTTTAGGATTCACTGGGATTTGATCCTGGGGACCTCTGACATGAAGAGAGTTTCCCTGTCACCTGCGGCCCTGACTCACCATGCGGGCACTCAGCTCACTACATGGGCACTGGCTCGGCACACTGACACCCGCACGGGCCCTCAACTCACCGTGAGGGCACTTGCACGGGCACTCAACTATTCTTGCAACTAACTTTTCTATAAGTCTAAAATTATTCCAAAAGAAAAAAATATATATTTTATACCAAATACCATTGATTGTACACTTTGGTTGGATTTTTTTTTTTTAAGATTTATTTTATTTATTTCTCTCCCCTTCCCGCCCCCGTTGTCTGTTCTCTGGTCCATTTGTCCACTTCTGTTGTTGTCAGCGGCACTGGAATCTGTGTCTCTTTTTTGTTGCGTCATCTTGCTGCGTCAGCTCTCCGTGTGGGTGGCGCCATTCCTGGGCAGGCTGCACTTTCTTTCGCGCTGGGCGGCTCTCCTTACGGGGCACACTCCTTGCGCGTGGGGCTCCCCTCCATGGGGGACACCCCTGCGTGGCACGGCACTCCTTGCGCTCATCAGCACTGCGCATGGGCCAGCTCCGCATGGGCCAGCTCCACACGGGTCAAGGAGGCCCGGGGTTTGGACCGCGGACCTCCCATGTGGTAGGCGGACACCCTATCCACTGGACCAAGTCTGCTTCCCCTTTGGTTGGATTTTATGCTTTATTAATATGTACCAATAAAATTGATTTGTTTTTTAAAAATATTTTAAAAATACACTTAAAATGGGAATCACATCCTATAGTTATACAACTTGCTTTTTCACAAAAATGTAGGGAACATCTTTCATGCTAAAAATCACTTATCTTTTTAAAATGTTTTATGGTAGCAACATATATACACTGTAAAATCTCCCATTTTAGCCAATTTCGGGCATACAGTTTGGTGGTATTACATCCACAATGTTGCGCTGCCATCACCACCATCCATTACCAAAAGCTTCATTCTTTTTCACAGCTCAGTAAAACACAGTTGTAGAGGACTGTAATTTGGGTGGGTTGCAATTTTTCACCGCTGCTCACTAGAACCTCCTTGTACCAATGTTTTTGCATGTCTGCATGGATATTTCTGCAGGGTCAATTCTTTGAAGTGGATTTTGCGGATCAAAAGCTACGTGTGTTTAAAATTTTCATAGATAACTGCCACATTTATCCTCCCAAATGGTTGGACCAACTTCGTTCCCAGCAACCTTAGATGGGCATGCCTGCCTTGCCCGCACCTGGCCGATGTACTCCTTATCCCCAGTGTTCACACTCATCCAGCAGAGGGCACTCTTATCCATATTCTGTTCCATGCCAGGCAGATTGGTATGGGAATTAAATAAGATCGTGTGTGGGAAACACTAGACACATGGGCACACGAAGTAAATGTTAGTTTTCATTCTTTATCACGTCAAGTCTTGGTCCTTCTGAAAATCTAATGTTACAATCTTACCAGAGATACAATCTTAAAATGCACTTTCTTAAATCCACCATTTTTTCCAGGTTCCTACATAATCTCTAGAACAATTATTTTTATTAACCATATTTATTGTAATATATGCAAAAGACTGTGGTGTAGCCATGCAATGGAGTGCTAGCCATAAAAGGAAGGAACTATTGAGATACTGAAGAACATGGGTGGATCTCAGAATAATTAAGCTGAGTGGAAGAAGCCAGACCAAAAAAGAATATATATGGTACAGGGCCACTTACTTAAAATTTTAGAGAGTACAAATTAATCTATAGTAACCACAAGTCAGTGGTAGCCTAGGGTGAGAAGAGGTGTGAGAAGGGGGGAGAGAGGATGTAGGAGGATATAAGAAAATCTTTGCGGGTGATGGATATGTCATTAATTTGATTGGGGGTGCATACATATGTCAACATTTATCAAATAGTACACTTTAAGTACATGCAGCTTCTAATATGTCAAGTTTACCTCAATAGGGAAGCAGATTTGGCTCTACTGATACAGTATCTGCCTAACACATAGGAGATCCAGGGTTCAAACTGCGGGCCTCCTTGACCCGTGTGGAGCTGGCCCATGTGCAGCGCTGATGCATGCAAGGAGTGCTGTGCCACGCAGGGGTGTCCCCCACGTAGGGGAGCCCCACGCGCAAGGAGTGCACCCCGTAAGGAGAGCCACCCAGTGCGAAAAAAGCGCAGCCTGCCCAGGAATGGTGCCTCACACACAGAGAGCTGACACAGCAAGATGACGCAACAAAAAGAAACACAGATTTCTGGTGCCGCTGACAAGAATACAAGTGGACACAGAAGAACACACAGTGAATGGACACAGAGAACAGACAACGGCAGGGGGAAGGGAGAGGAAAAAAAAGTTTACCTCAATGAAGTTGTTTAAATAGATAATAAGTGAATATGTGCAGGTGGCAAAATTTTAAATGGTAAAAAGAGTTTAAAATATCAGGGGGAGGGGAAACGGACTTTGGCCCAGTGGTTAGGGTGTCCGTCTACCACATGGGAGGTCCGTGGTTCAAGCCCCGGGCCTCCTTGACCCGTGTGGAGCTGGCCATGCGCAGTGCTGATGCGCGCAAGGGGTGCCCTGCCACACAGGGGTGTCCCCCGCGTAGGGGAGCCCCACGCGCAAGGAGTGCGCCCATAAGGAGAGCCGCCCAGCGTGAAAGAAAGTGCAGCCTGCCCAGGAGTGGCGCCGCCCACACTTCCCGTGCCACTGACAACAACAGAAGCGGACAAAGAAACAAGACGCAGCAAAAAGACACAGAAAACAGACAACCGGGGGAGGGGAGGGGAATTAAATAAATAAAAATAAATCTTTAAAAAAAAGATATCAGGGGAAATGGATATGGCTCAAGTGGTTGAGGTCCTGCCTACCACATGGGAGTCCCACGGTCAGTCCCTGGTGCCGCCTAGAAAGGACAAGCAAGGTAGCGAGCTGGTGCAACTAGATGATGCAACAAGAGACACACAGAGGAAAACATGACCAGAGACACAACAAAGCAGGGAGTGGAGGCGGCTCCAGTACTGGGCATCTTCCTCCCACACGGGAGGTCCCGTGTTCAGTTCCCGGTGCCTCCTAAAAAAAAAAAAAAGACCAGCACACAACAAACAGGCACAGCAAACGCAAACAACAAGGGGGTGGGAAGAGAAAAATAAATCTTTTTAAAAATGATTAAAATATCAGGAGCAGATGTGGCTCAAGTGGTTGAGCTCCTGCTTCCCATATGGGAGGTACCTGGTTCTGTTTCTGCTGCCTCCTTAAAAACAAATAACAGGGAAACGGACTTTGGCCCAGTGGTTAGGGCGTCCGTCTACCATATGGGAGGTCCGCGGTTCAAACCCCGGGCCTCCTTGACCCGTGTGGAGCTGGCCATGCGCAGTGCTGATGCGCGCAAGGAGTGCCGTGCCACGCAAGGGTGTCCCCCACGTGGGGGAGCCCCACGCGCAAGGAGTGCGCCCGTGAGGAAAGCCGCCCAGCGTGAAAAGAAAGAGCAGCCTGCCCAGGAATGGCACCGCCCACACTTCCCCTGCCGCTGAGGACAACAGAAGCGGACAAAGAAACAAAAGCAGACAAAGAAACAAGACGCAGCAAATAGACACCAAGAACAGACAACCAGGGGAGGGGGGGAAATTAAATAAATAAATAAATCTTTAAAAAAAAAAAAAAACAAATAACAGGCAGACAAATGAAGAAACCAACTCAGGGGAGCCAATGTGGCTCCGCGGTTGAGCACCAGCTTCCTGGGTTCAATCCCCAGCCCTGGTACCTGAAAAAAAAAAAAAGATTAAAAAATATCGATCTCCTCTGAAGTGGAGAGTTCCCCAAATATTCCTGTCCCTAAATATTCCTGATGTTCCCCCCACTATTTATTTCCCCTGTAGCGTAGGGTAGGGCCATGTGACTAGTTTGAGCCAATGAACTGCAAGCATAGTGAAGCACGTTCGTTCTGGAGAGGAAGGCAGTTAAAATCCAGGGCGCCCCAGCCATCTTTCTCTTGCCCCTGGAGATTGGTCTCTTGCAGCGGGTAGCACTCAGCACCCTGACGAACACACCCTCCCACCCACTCTGCCATTTGCTCGCACCCCCAGAGCTCTCAGCAGCTGCAGGCTGGACTTTGCATTGCTTCAGGGCCCCTTCCTCATCCGCTTGTACAGTTAGACCCCCGCCTTCTTTTCCAACGGTGCCCTCGCTGCACGCTGCCAGGCATCAAGGACGCATTGGGGCATCGTGGCCCCGAGCTCGTGCACGGCGGCGGTGATGGGATCCCAGCTTTGTCATTGCTGAGCCTCATGACGAGCCGGACGTGGCTGTGGCTCTGCTTTGCACGGGAAGCCCCGGGAGCTCTGAGAAAGTGAGTGGGAGCGGGACACCTCCCACGCCACGGAACAGAAGAGGTGCGCAGTCAGGCCTGGGGTGGGGCCGAGTCACCAGCCAGCACCCGACCGAGGCGGAGCTCCCAGCCAGCCCCGCCGGGGCCTGCTCCAGCGGGAAGCCACGCTCAGAGGTGTCTCAGCGGAGGTGGGTCTGCGCCAGGAGCAGGTGGCGCCTGGAGGAAGGCGTGTGACAGTCTTAGCATTTCCTACCTGACCGAGGATGGACCTCGAGCCTGCCCGCCTCCTCCTCAGTGTCCCTCCCCGGGACACAGAGATTTGGTCATTACAACCTTTTTATTTATGTATGTATTTAATTTATTTCTCTCCTCTTCCCCCCCCTCCAGTTGTCTGCTCTCTGTGTCCATTCGCTGTGTGTTCTTCTGTGACCACTTGCGTTCTTGTCAGCAGCACCGGGAATCTGTGTCTCTTTTTGCTGTGTCATCTTGCTGTGACAGCTCTCTGTGTGTGTGGTGCCACTCCTGAATGGGCTGCACTTTTTTCGCACAGGGTGGCTCTCCTTACGGGGCGCACTCCTTGCGCGTGGGGCTCCCCTATGTGGGGACACCCCTGCGTGGCACGGCACTCCTTGCGCGCATCAGCACTGCACATGGGCCAGCTGCACACGGGTCAGGAGGCCCTGGGCTTGAACCCTGGACCTCCCACGTGGTAGGCGGACACTCTATCCGTTGCGCCAAAGCCGCTTCCCTGCCCGTTACAATCTTGAAAGCTGTCCACCCTGAGTGCCTCTTGTGCCGAGAAAAGAACGCACCTAAGGTTTTCCCACGCTTTGTACGCAAGCCCCGTGCCTTTCGCCGCGTTGGTTTCCTCCGCCGTGTGTAATCTGTAGAGCAGTTGCTGCAGGTGTGGTCACACTCGAGTGACGTCCTGCGGACTTGCTCTGTGTCCTGCGGCAGCCGAAGCTCCCTGGAAGGAAGCTCCCTTAATAAACGCTTTTGGACAGATCACGCTGACGCCTGATGCCTCTTTCTTTAGAATCGCAACTGGCCCCATGGTAGGGCGGCTTGGGGCAGCCCCGGCTGGGTCTCCCCGTTTCTCCTTGCAGGGCGCGTCCCGCCGCTGGTTCAGCAGGGTGCAGTGAAGGAGCCCCTGGGGCTGCTCGAGGGAGCCAGGAGAGCCTCCCCAGAGGAAGCAGCTGCGGCCGAGGCCCGGAGCGGGCCGCAAGCGGGCCTTGTGGAAGGCTGGCTGGCCAACCCTTCCAAGCAGAGGGGTGAGCATGGGTAGGAGCACATGGAGGGGAGAGGCGGCTGCACGGAGGAAGCTGCAAGCAGGGGCTCTAGTACGGCTGGAACACAAAGCAGGAAAGGGTCGGGGACTGGCCAAGCCAGGGAGGGACTGAAACGTCGGGCCAGAGGATTGCGTGCTATCCTGAGGGCCGCAGCTGAGGACCCTGAAGGACTGAGCTTCATCTGCCACGGGCAATGGCAGCGTGGTGGGAGGGGGCTTTCCCTCCCTGGCGTGGGAGGGGACCTTTGGTCATGGAACTCAAGGCCAGGAAGGTAAGGCTACCTTTTAGGCATGGAAGGTTTATCTTTGCCCTGGGGAGGATGTGATTGCCTTTATTTTTATTTTTAAAGATTTATTTTATTGGGAAGTGGATGTGGCTCAACTGATAGAGTGTCTGCCTACCATATAGGAGGTCCAGGGTTCAAACCCAGGGCCTCCTGGCCCGTGTGATGAGCTGGCCCACGCGCAGTGCTGCTGGGCGCAATGAGGGCTATGCCATGCAGGGGTGTCCCCCGCGTAGGAGTGTGCCCACAAGGAGAGCCTACCCGCACGAGAAAAGCACAGCCCACCCAGGAGTGGTGCCACACACATGGAGAGCTGACACAGCAAGATGGTGCAACATAAAGAGACAAAGATTCCCAGTGCCACTGAGAATGCAAGTGGACGTGGAAGAACACACAGCGAACGGACACAAGAGAGCAGACAACCGGGGTGAGGGGGATGGGGAAGAGAAATAAAATAAAATAAATCTTTAAAATACATACATATATTTATTTATTTATTCCCCCCCCCCCACCCTTGTTTTCACTTACTGTCTGCTTTCCATGTCCATTTGCCGTGTGCTCATCTTCTCTTTAGGAGGCACCGGTAACTGAACCTGGGACCTCCTATGTGGGAGAGAGGAGCTCCATCGCTTGAGCAACCTCAGCTCCCTGCTTTGTTATATCTCTCATTGTCTTTCCTCTTTGTGTCTCCTTATTGCGTCATCTTATTGCATCAGCTCGCCATGCCTGCCCATTGCACCAGCTCGCTGTCTTGCTCATCTTCTCCGAACCCGAAGCAAAGAGTTGTTTGAACATCTTCCAGGAGGCTGCATGTGTGCTTCCCGATTATGATTAGACTACCTGCTCCCCTTCTAAGGTATGGGACTGGGGTTATAGGAGCACCTTTTGGAACAGGACTGTAGGGGTAGAGAGTGACTGGGACTACTAGTTTGGAGACAGTGATCAGGGAAGGACATTCTAAGGAGGTGACATTGAGCAGAAACTTGAATGAGTGAATCATGCAAGTATCTGGGGAAAGAGAGTTCCAGGCTGAGAAAACTGCAAGGGCAAAGGCCCTGCGGCAGGAGTGGGCTTGGCATGTTCAAGGAACTCAAGGAGACTGCAAGGAGGTCGGTGGGGCTGAAGCAGAATGAATGAGAGGGGAAGTGGTAGGAGGTGAGCTCAGAGAGGTAGCCAGGGGCCAATTCGTGAAGGCCTTTGTGGGTTTTTAGATTTTATTCTAATGGGAAATTACCTGAGGATGAGAGCAGGAGAATAACAGGATGTGATTTACTTTTCAAAATGATACACTTGACACTGTGCAGAAATTCTAGAGGGGCAAGCATGGAAGCAAGGGACCAGTAAGGAGGCTACTGCAGCGGTCCAGGTGAGAGATGATGCTGGCTTGTATTAGGGATGGTTCTTTCTTGTGGGACCCTGTCCTGCGCATGTCGGATGTGTAGCAGCATCCTTGCACCCTCCCCATGGGGCAAAATCAGTGTATTACTGTATTCCTGATAACATTGAAGAAAAGAAGAAGTCAGGCTCTGGGTATATTTGGAAGTCAGGCCTGAGATCTACTGATGGAATGGATGCTGATGGTGAGATGTCAGGGAAAAAAACCAAGAATGTTGGCTAATAGGATCTGCCTCATACAGAATGTGGTGGCTGCTGCCAGAAGGTTCTTCTGGGCCATTGGTTGCCCAATAAATGAATGCTTTCCCTTGGGATGATTCTGTCTCAGCAGCCCTTAGATCTGCTGATTCCAAAAGAAAGTTCTGGACAAACTTAATGTCTGCTTGGTTCTAGTCCCATAAAACTAGGAGTTTCCCTGAGCATGCTCACTGCTTTCAGGTCTGCAGACATGTCAAAGAACGAGGCTTTGATGACTCTGAGGGGAAAGAGTTGGCACTTTTCTTCTATTCTCTGGGTTTCGCTTTTGCATGTCCCGTGGAAATTGCATTTAGTGACAGTGCAAATGCATTTCGCAATGTGGATGTGACGTTGTTAAGGGTGTCAGTGGATTTCTACTTCAGCCACCTTGCTTGCGCAAGCACACCAAGAGAGAATGGAGGTTTGGGTGCTGTTGTCATAAAGCAACGAATTTCCCTGAGACTATGGAGGGCTGTCAGAAGTGCCTCATCTTGCATTAGGAGGTCTCTTCCTAATTTACCCAAATGAAGTTGCCAAGCATTTGCATATCACTGACCTCCCCGGGAGCTGAAGTGTGGAAGAGGCCTCTGTTTGGAAAAGGCCGTCTAGAATGTGGAGGTGCAGGGAAAACCTACCTGCAAACCATACCCCAGATTGTCCTACCACCCACGCAAGCCCGGCTGCTCCCAAAGACTCTTTGGGAAGATACATCAGTGTACCTTCCCTGGTACACTGCAGCCCCTGGGCACCTGCAGCTCCTAATACCAGGATAAACCACTTGTGGGAATCCAGTTTTCACATTTCAAAGTGATGATTTAGGGAGGTGCTAAAAATGTTTGCTTGTATTAATAAATATTAGCCTGTTTTGTTCTTATAACATTGGCTAGAACTTTTTAGAATAATTTTTTTTAATCTCGAAATAACTATAGATTCACAGGAAGTTGCAAAGATAGCACAGAGATGTGCCCTGTACCCTTCACCCAGTTCTCCACAATGGCTACTTCTTACTTAATTGTGGTACAATGCCAAAACTAGGACTCTGGCATTGGTACAACGTGTGTGTGGTTCTGTCATTTTATCACATGTGTGGATTCATGTAAGCGCCACTGTAATCAGGTTACAGATTCTTCCACTGGCACAAAGACCTCCTGCCTACTACCCTTTTAGAGTCACACCACCCACTTTAAGATGAGGGTGAGGATGTGGAGCAATTGGAACCCTCCTAGGTTGCTGGTGGGAATGTAAGGTGGTACAGCTGCTTAGGCAAACAGCTGGCGGGTCCTCAGTAAGTTAAACAAAGCGACCACATGACCTACCATTCCCACCCCCTGGTCTCTACCCAAGAGAAGTGAAAACATATGTCTATACAAAAACTTGTACACAACCGTTCATGGTAGCATTGTTCACAATCGTCCAAAAGTAGAAACAACCCAAATGCCCATCAACTGATGAGTGGATAAACAAACCGTGCATAGCCATGCAATGGAATATTGTTCAGCCATCAAAAGGACAATGCTCTGATCCATGCTACAACTGGCTGAACCTTGAAAACGCTATGCTCAGTGAAAGAAGCCCCGGCCATACAAGGCCACATATTGCCTGACTCCACTTCTATGAAATGGCCACCATAGTCAAATCCCTAGGGAGAGAAAGTAAATTAGAGGTTGCCAGGGGCTGGGGGAGGTGGGACTGGGGAGTCATGGCTAACAGGTACAGGGTTTCTTTCCGGGATGATGAAGATGTTCTAAAACTGATTGCGGTGATGGTTGCTCAACTCTGCGAATATGAAAAACCAACAAACTGTACACTTTAACATGGTGAATTTTATGGTATGTTACTTATGTGTCTCAGGAAAAAAAATAGATGTGTGTGTACATATATGTGTGTGTATACAACATTCAGAGGAGAGGTTGGGACTGAAAATAGCAATGTGAGAGTCATTTGGTCATAATGGTATTTAAAACCTTGAGGTTGTAACATTTATGGAATCTAAGTATCTTTTTCAAAAATCAAAAATACATTTTAAAAAACGAAACAAAGCAAAACAAAAGCTGTGAGGTTGTTGGAGTTCTCCTAGAGGGAGGGTGTGGGTGGGAAGAAGGTCCAGGGCTAAGTCTAGGGCTCCCTGCTCCGTGCACCTGACTCAATTCTGGCCAAGGAAGTCTGTTGGAGGTTTTCTGGGAAAGTCTTCCTAGCTTTTAAAAAGGGACACAAGATGGGGATACTTGCCCTTTTCTGGTTCTGAATAGTGCCATATGCATGAAATAGGATTGAGGCAGTCACCTCATAGGGACTCGAGGAGGAGCCAGCTCACGAGGATGTCAGAGGGGAGCCCTGAGAAAGACCTGGGCCCTTGGTGATGACGTCACACCCCTGAATCAACCTTACCTCTGGACTCCTTGTGGAATGAAATAAAAATCCCCTTGTTTAAGTCACTTTGATTTGTGTTTTCTCTTTCTTGCAGCCAAAAGCATCACAGCTGATAGAGTATCAAATTCTTCTGAGATATTTACCAAGTAATAGGAGGCCCATGGCAGACCCTGTAATCATCCCCTAGAATCTGCTCTCCCTTCTTATACAGTAATAGAATTTTTAGCTGGGTTATGGCCAAAAGAATAAGTTCCAGCCCTGAGGTATAAGGAGAAGAGATGAGGTCATGCCCTTTAAGAGAAGGACATGACCTTCCCTTCTCCCTTCTCTCCCTTTTATTGGCTGAAATAAAAACATGATGGTGGAAGCCGGGGCAGCCATCTTGGACCATGAGAAGGAAGACTTGTGTTGAAGATGGAAGACTTGTGTTGAAGAAGAGAGAAGGAATCTGGATCAGTCATGGTTGTGATCTGTCACCCCAGTTCTAGACCTCCTACTGGGAATTACAGGTGAAAGAGAAAAAGAAATTTAAAAACCTCTGTTATTGGGAAGCGGATGTGGCAACAGTGCTTCTGTCTACCACATGGGAGGTTTCTGGTTCAGATCCCCATGCCTCCTAAAGAAGACAGCGAGCTGGCGCAATGGGTGGGCACAGCAAGGTGACACAACAAGAGACACAAGAAGTAAAAACATCATAAGAAACACGAGGCAGGAAGCAGAGGTTCCCAGTGCCTCCTAAAGAAGACAGCGAGCTGACACAACAGGCAGGTACGACAAGCTGATGCAACAAGATGATGCAACAGGAGACGTATGGAGGAAAAACAGAATCAGAGACACAACAAAAGCAGAGAGTGGAGGTGGCTCAAGCGATTAGGTACCTCCCTCCCACATCAGAGATCCAGGATTTGGCTCCTGGTGCCTCCTAAAGGAAGAAGGAAGATGAACAAACACAGCAAGAGAAAAACAACAAAGGAATGGGGAGAAATAAATAAAATAAATCTTAAAAAAAAAACTCTGTTATTTTCTGGTAGATTATACTATTGTTCAACAAATATTCCCTCTTTCTCTTCCTCCGCTACATGGGCGGGTGAGTTATACTTCCCCTCCCCCATTAACAACAGGCTTGGCAATGTGATTTTCTTTAAGATAATGGAACCTGAGCAGATGGGTTGTTTGTCATACATAAACAAAGGCTTTACAAATGTTTTCATGTTTTGTCTTGGTCTTTTGGGTTCCCACCTTCCACTATGCGAGTAATTGGCCCCAGGTAACTACTTCTCCTTCAGCCTTGGTCCTGGAATGAGAAGCACATGGAACAGACCAGATCCTGACCCACAGCCTGAAGTAGAGCCATCACAGCCAATATGCAGATCCATGGGAATAAAGATCTGGGAGCTGTTTGTTATGCACATTATCCCAAGAAAAGCTGACTAATATAGGTCCCCCTTGTTATAGTATCAGAACCCATTTCCTCCCTAAAACAAGAAATTAAAAATGGCCTTTGAATCTCATGACATGGAGGTTATTGGTGACCTTAGCAAAAGCGGCCTCAGTGAAGTGGCAAGGACTGAAAACTCACGGGAATGGGCTGAGTAGTGCGGACAAAGTGAGGAAATGGAGATGCACATGCAGACAGCTCTGTGAAGTGCCCCTGTGATGGGGAGGAGGAAGGTGGGACAATAGCTAGAGGGGGAAGTCGATTCTTGTGGCAACCACGGAGAAGCACTGCTCAGATCTCCCTTCCAGAAGGAGCCGGTTGATCAGCTGTGAGGAACGCAGCTGGCTGACCTTGGGGAACTCCTGTGGCATTTGAGCCAAGACCACTCTCTTCCTGGGCATCCCCCAGCCCGGGACTGAGCACAGTGGGCAGCCTCGGGCCTGGCCATTCCCCGCCCCCAAAGACCCAACCAACAGAGGCCACAGGTTGAGAGGGTTATTTTGTTTGCTTTCAATGAGAGAGGCAAGAACATGCTTAGAAGCCGGGTGTAAAGGCTCCAGTTCGGAAAGAGCAGCAGAATAAGAGAGAGAGAAGATGTGCCTCTGGGAGGCGGAGGTCCCTGAGAAAGCAGAAGGAGATGGAGTCTGGCCCGCAGGAGAGGGGTTCCCTCAGGCCAGGAGGCAGGGGAAGCATGGGTGCAGGTACGTGTGGGTGTGTAGGTTGGTGATGGCAGAGCTTCCATTAGAGGGTTTTCTTTTTCTGGCCCCACAGTCAGGAAACCAGGCCTGGGAGGCACAAGCTTGTTCTGCCCTTGGCCTCTGTCCTGCACGTGCATGATTAAAAAAAACCTTGGACTGGACCGTTGACACCAAACTTGTCTGATCCTCAGGAGCTTTTCAAAAAGGGGGCATTTTCAGGGCTTGGAGTTGTCCTGTGTGGTACTGCAGGGACAGATGCAGGGATATATCCTGCCACAACCCACTGAATGTACTGGGGGAGAACGCACACTACACCGTAAACTATAATCCATGGGGTGCGGCAATGCTCCAAAATGTATTCACCAAATGCAATGACTGTGCCACAATGATGAAAGAGGTTGTTGATGAGGGAGGAGTGGCGCGGGGTGGGGTGGGGGGTATATGGGAACCTCATATTTTTTAATGTAACCTTTTTGTGATGTATGTATCTTTAAAAAAAAAAAAAGACAATTCAAAAAATAAAGTGTATAAAAAAAAAGAACTAAATTTTTTTTGAAAAGGAGGGTCCCAAGCCCTGACCCATCTGGATCAGAATCTCCAGGGCAGACTGGTGGACTAGGAATCTATCCTTTTCAGAAGTGCCCCCGAGCGTGAGGCAGACAGGCAGCCAAGATTGGGTACTGCCCTATGAGGGCTCCAAGGGCGCCTCCAGCTCGGAGAGTTTGTGGTTCCAGCAGGAAGGTGCAGGATCCCAGCACTTCGTGGCAGCGACAAACTGCAGGATCAGCCACATGTCACTTCTTGTCACCGAAACGACAGAGGCCCCAAAGCCCCTAGAACTCAAGAGGAACCAAATAGTAAGGCAAAATCAGCAGCACTTGAGAAACCTCCTTTCTCAGCCCCCTCGGCCCTTGGATCCTGAGACCATGTCCCCAGACCCCCGTGGGACGTGGGTCAGGTCTCGGTCAGGGGGACCCCCCACGGCAACAGGACTGAGAGTGGGGTCGGGTCTCGTCGAGGATGCTCGGCCGCCCTGCCAAGGGGCGGAGACCTCGCCGGCCTTTCTGAAACCCAAGCCCCGGGTGGGGGGAGGAGGGGCTGCCCACCCTGAGAGTCCACGCCCACCCCCAGCTCCTCCTCTGCCTGGGTGCCCCCTCTCTGGGGCTACTCCAGGCCGTGCAGGCCACCTCTCGGCTCTCCCTTTGCCTCCCTCTGCCCCCGAGGTCGGGTGGGGACAGCCTGGGGCCACCAGTCAGCTCCATGGCCGGGGACTTCACCTGTGCTCACCTCCCAGCTTTGAAAAGCCGAGAAGAAAGGTCTGTGCTGATTTGCATTTGGGGAATTCTTCCCCCTCCCCAACTTCCGGGAGCAGAGAAAGTGATCCAACCTTGGCTTGACAGTGAAAGAAGGGACAGGAAGAGCCCGGGACATCCCCCCAGGTAGGACTCCCTCACTTTTGCTGGGGAGGTGGAGGGCTGGGCTGGGGTGAGAGCGTGGAAGTTGTAACAACAGTTTCCCTCTGGTCCGGTGGTCCTTGATGATCTTCTGACGTCTTCATTCTATCATTCGGCAGCCCTAAACTTCATCCAGTCATTCAACAAACATCTCCTGAGAATTTACCCTGCGCTAGGAGCTTTACCATTGAATGGGATCAGGTCCCTGGTGCCCTGGAAGTTTTCACAGTCTAGATGGGGAGACAGGAATAACCAGAGCTACCACGATTTCGGTGGGCCAGCCCTGGGCTCAATGCTTGATAAACATTAGCTCATTTAAACCGGCAACAGCTGTCAGAGGCAAGTGTATTACTCACCCCACTTTACCAGGAGGACGGGGAGGCTTAGCGACCTGAGGTCACGCAGCTGGCGGGCGGTGGAGCTGATGGTGCTTACCTTCGGGTAACGCTGAGAACTAGTGAGGGCAGGCAGGGGGCCTTATGGAGGGGAGAGAAGCGTTAAGCTGCATCCTGACCAAGCTTCCCAGGCATGAGGCTGGAGCAGGTGGAGGGGCCCAAGCTGGGAGTTGGCAGGCGAGGTAGGCTTTGTGAGGCTCAGGAGTGAGGCTCCTGGGTCAGCCCGGGTCAGGGGCTGCTTCTCTTCTCCCTCCTGGGCCCGAGCAGCAGGGGGTAGGTTGTCCCCACACTCATAGGGTGGGGGCTGATCTGGCCTGAGGGGTCAGTGTCCCGGCAGCCTGAGAGGTGGGTGACCTGAAAGGAGGGGAAGGCCCAGACACTTATGGGGTCTCCCCCACACACACACTGAGGATTGGGCGGTGGCTCCCCCCTTTCCCCACAGGTCTCAGCTCCCATCACCCAGCTGTCCCCAGGCCAGGCCAAGGGAGGACAAAAGCTGATTATTCCGCTGGGGGCTGCCCTGGGCTCCATGAATGGGGTATTGAGAAATCTGTGTCCACATCCAGATAGGTTTTCATCCTCTTCCCAGCCAGACTGTTTGAATGCCAGGGCGGAGGCAGAGCCAGGCAGAGATGGGGGGCGGGGTCCTGCTAGGAGGTACATCCCCAGGTCCCCAGGCTCCTTAACCCTCAAACTATCCCAGACAGAACCATCTTCTCCGCCACCTGCTGTAGACCCCCTCGAGGTGGCTGCGTCCCAAGGCTGGGAGTCAACCGTCTCCCCCACAGCCAACGGAAGCCCAGTCCTGCCAACCCAGTCTCCCAGTAACCTTTTGCATCTGTCCTTCCACTTTGCTTCTCAGTTATCTGGGGCCTGGACGGTTGCATCTGTCTACAAACCAGCCTCCTATCTCTCCCTTGTCCAAACCATCCCCACACACCTGAAGTCCTACTGTTGCTAAAAGGCTACAAGCAAATGGAACATGGAGGGGCTTGTGGGATGCTGGACATTCCCAGAGTAAATGTGCACTGAGTTCGGCGCACTTCTCTCATGTATACCTCCATGCAAAGCCAAAACAAAATCTTCATAAGGGCAGAGTGGCCCAGGGGCCTTTACTCACCCAGCCCGTCACCGTTTTTTGCAAATGCATGAGCCATGAAAACTATGATTTATTCAATAGTTTTTCTTTAAGTTGACTCATTTCTTTTGGCTTATGTTATTTTTTTTTTAAATTATTGCGGTAGTACATATATAACATAAAATTTGCCATTTTAACCATTTTTTAAAGGTTAATTTTTCTTCCTGAAAGTGCATTTGCTGTCGATGTTTCTTACTCTCCAATGTAATTTTTTTAGGAGGTACCAGGGATTGAATCCAGGGCCTAGGTGCTCCACCACTGAGCTACACTTGTCCTCCTTAACCATTTCCCTGCCCCTGGGATGGCTCCCTCATGTTTGTTCATTGTTGTTTTGTTGTCGTTTTTACTCGTCTGTTTGTTCATTGCCTGCTTGCTGGTTTTGTTTTTGTTTTGTTTTTGCTTATTGTCTGCTTTTTTTTTTTCTTTAGGAGGCACCAGAAACTGAACCCAGGACCTCCCATGTGGGAGGCAGGTGCTCAGTTCCTTCAGCCAAATCTGCTCCCCCTTTAACCATCTTTAAATATACAAATCAGTGGCATTCATTATATTCACATTGTTGGGTTATCATCACCACCATCAATTATCAACATTTTTTTCAACACCTCAAACAGAAACTCTGTCCCCATTAAGGAGTAACTCCCCATCTCTTCCCCCTCCAGCCCCTGGTAACCTCTAATCTACTTTCTGCCTCTACGAATTTGCCTGTTCTTGATATTTCATGTTACTGAAATCATACAATATCCATCCTTTTCTGTCTGGCTTATTTCACTTACCGTACTGTTTTTAAGGTTCATTCATATCGTAACATATACCAGTACTTCTTACCTTTTTATGAATGAATAATATTCCATTGCATGGATATACCACGATTTATTTATCCATTCATCGGACACTTGGGTTCTATCCACCTTTTTGGCTACTGTGAATTATGCTGCTATGAATGTTGGCACACAAGTATCTGCTTAAGTCCCTGCTTTCAGTTATGTGGCGTATAAACCTACTAGTGGAATGTCTGAGTCACATGGTAATTCTATTTTTAACTTTCAAGGACCCACCAAACTGCTTTACCACAGTGGGAATTCAATTTAATTCAAAGAGAAACAAGTATCCTTTGCCATAAATTACAGACACTGTAAAAAAAAAAATCAGTGAAAATAGAAGAATAAATGTCCATCCACATCCCCCTGATAAATTATTTGGGTTGCCACTGGTGCCACAAACATCACACTTTGGACTGTGCCAAACTCTGAGCCTTTGGCACAGCCACAAAGGCCTGTTGGGATGGGGACCCTGCCCACCCTCCCGACCTCATCTCCCACCCCTTGACGTCACATCCCCTTTGCTTCAGCCAACCCCAGCTCTTCCTTCATTTCCATACACGCTCCAGTCATTCATCTCCAAGCTGTCGCCCATACTCTTGCCACCACTCAGGGTGCCAACCCCAAGTGGAAATGTTACTTTCCCTGAAGCTCCCACTGGGCCACTCCGGCTGGAAGTTACATCTCAGGAATCTTTGTTTCCAGATGTTCCAGCTGTGACTTCACAGCCCCTTGATGGGACCATCTAAAAGGCCACCCACTGGCTGGATGTGCAAGGAAGCAGAGATGAGAGCAGGTCCTCAGCCGGATGAGAAGAGCAGGGGGTGGAGGCCAGGAGAGAAGAGCACCACCCTGTCACCCCCACCCCCAGCCCTGTCCTTCCTCCTTCTCCTGCCACTGGGTGAGTGCTCCCCATCGGCCCCCGGCTCTTCCCTGTTCTGGATCTCAGTTTTCCCAGCTGGTGGGAGGTAGGCCGGAGACAAGCTGGTTTCTGATGTTCTTTCGCACTCTGACATTTGCCCTGGGTTGATGAAAGCAAAGGGTCTGTGTTTGGGGAATGCAGGACTCAGTGCTGGAGGTGAGGGCTAAAGGTACAGGAGTGTGGGCAGTTAGGGAGCATGGGACAGGAAAGAAGGAAAAGGGATGGGCCTGCCAGTGGCTGCTTGAGGGACAGCTGGTAGAATAGGTGGAATCAGCTGACTTAGGGAGTTTCCTAACTTAAAGCAGCAGCAGAGTCTCAGCTTCTTCATCTGTGATAGGTACACTAGTGTATGCCTCTGAGGTTATTTTAAGGAGGAAATGCATGCAAACATGTCTGAGAACTATAATACCCCGTGGTCAAATGAGGGCCTGTCAACTGGTTTACAAGTTTTGCATGCGGGGCCAGTTTCCCTCCGTTTCCTCCCAATCTCTCCTCTCAGGCCACTTGCTCAGAACTGCGTGGTGGCTAAGAGAGTGGCCGCCTGGGTTGGAATCCCAGCTCTACCTTTTATTTGCCGCGGGGCCTTGAGCACATTGCAGAGGGAGCAGAACCTCCACAAACCTGGTTTTCCCCCATTGGTAAAATTCTTCCTCCTCACCAGCTGTCCTAAAGATCGAGGGAGTCAACCCACATAAAGCAATGAGCATAGCGCTTGGCGTAGACCATATGTGACAGCTGATGCGTTTACTCCTATAGGTAAATTGCGGGGGGCAGAGGTGTGTCATAATGAACCCCAAAGCTGATTTACACGTTTAAGGTGGAGCTACAGAGCATCTGAGTACAGGCTCTGAGCGGGGGCAGCAGAGACACAGAGATGAGACAAATATGCCCACGTTACCCCAGAAGGGGCCTGTACCTGGTGCCCAGCTGGCTGAGGGCTCAAGGAAGGCTGCCTAGAGCTGGTGGCTCAAGCAGGGCCTTGTAGGATGGGCAGGACTGTGATGGGCAGGGTTAGCCAGAATGGGGGTTCAGGCAGAGCAGCCTGGAGACAGACAGGGTAAACCGACGGGGTAGACCGATGGGAGATCAAGCAAGCGGAAGCTGCTCGGGGCTACTGGAAGGCTTTGTGGAGAAGGCTCCCTCCCGGGCTGGGACTTTATCCTGCAGGTACCAGGCTGCTGTGATGGGATCTGGCATTGGAGCAGACCTCTCTGGGGCAGTGATGAACCTATGGCAGGGGGAGGGGGAGGGAAGGAGGCCAATCGGGACAGCCAAGGGAAGGGACGACGGAGCTTCTGGAATGCAGGGTTAGTGGAATGGAAGAAGAGGGGGCTGGTGGTGAGGACTGCAGGGGGCAGGGGTCCCTGCATTCCCCTCCTCAGAGTGGGCAGAGGACCCAAATGCTCCTCCTTGCTCTTTCAGCTGGTGCCCTACAGCCGTCTCCACTGCCCTTTCCAGGTAGGTGCCCCTGGCCCCCTGTCCTCAACCCACCTTGGCCCCCAGGTACTGAGTCTCAGACAGAAGCCCTCCTGCCATCACTCCTCATCCCCCACCTCAATTTTTTGCTACCACCTCCCATTTTACGGGGGTAGGGGGCTGGAGAACTGAGGCTCAGAAAGGACTGAGCCCAGGCTTCTTGGCAAGGTGGGCAGCCCGCAGGTTGGGCCCAGTGATGCCCCGGGTGCCAGCTCCACCCTGTCTGCAGAGCTGAGGCTGGTGGGGGGCCCAAGCCGCTGCCGGGGGCGCCTGGAGGTCCTGCATGGCGGCTCCTGGGGCAGCGTCTGCGACGACGACTGGGACGTGGTGGATGCCAATGTGGTGTGTCGCCAGCTGGGCTGTGGCCTGGCACTGCCTGTGCCCCGGCCCCTTGCCTTTGGCCAGGGCCGGGGCCCCATCCTGCTAGACAACGTGGAATGCCGCGGGCAGGAAGCTACGCTGAGCGAGTGTGGCAGCCGGGGCTGGGGCGTCCACAATTGCTTTCACTACGAGGATGTGGCTGTCCTGTGCAATGGTGAGCAGAGGCCTGTGACCTAGGAGGGCAGACAGACTGCGGGGAGGCAACAGGGCTACAGGCTAGATGGGTGTTTTGTGCAGAAGGCCTGGTCAGAGGCTGCATGGTAATGGGACGAGCCCCAGCCTGGGTGTCGGGGCCCTGGGTCCCAGAGGTGCTTCTGGGTCATTGTATGACCTTGCCCCCCCCCAAAAAAAACCCCACAAAACCTAGCACCATTGCTTCCATGGATGGCCTCGATGGTCCCAGCAGAGTTCCCTTCCCACTGGGAACCACATTGGCATGGAGCTTCAGTGGAAACGCCGAGAAACTCTGACCTTGGGGACAGTAGTTGTAACTTTCAAGACAATCACCTAGAGTGCTTGCTAAAACACAGATTGGGGCCCTGCAGTCTCTGATCTGTATGTCTGAGAATTTGCATTTCTAAGACGTTCCCAAGGAACGCTGATGTTCCTTTAAGAACTTTTACTTCTGGGAGCAGATGTGGCTCAAGTAGTTGAGTGCCTGCTTTCCACATGGGAGGTCCCAGGTTCGGTTCCCGGTGCCTCCTGAAAAAAAAAAAAGAAACAAGCAAAACAAACAAAAAAACCAACTCAGAGAAGCTGATGTGGCTCAGTGATTGAGTGCCGGCTTCCCATATACGAGGTCCCAGGTTCATTCCTGGCCCCTGGTACCTCAAAACAACAACAACAACAAAATTACTACTTTAGAGGAGTTCAGAGTTCAAGTGGACCCTTCTCCTCTCATACCCCAGGGGTCATGGCTTTGTGTGGCCAGAGCCCCTCGCACGCCCTGTGGGTATGAGGATGGAAAACAGAAAGACCTGTGTTATCTTCCTCTCGTCCACCCTGCTTCCCTCCCTCTGCTTCCCTCCAGAGTTTTTGCCCACGGAGCCCCCAACAAGGAAGGTGTTAACCAGTAGGATGCCCCCCACAGCCCTCCAGAATGGGAAAGGTAAGGGTAATGTGGGAGACCGCCCGGGATCCAACGAGGGGTTTCCCACACCCTTCCCTAGGCAGTGGAAAAAGGGGGGTTATGGGTGGGTGAGCTGGTCATCCCCCCACCCCACCCTGCAACCCCTCGGGCAGCTCAGACTAGATGGAGAAAGAGGATTCTCTCCTGTGGGATGATCAAAAAACAAAATCAGCACAAGATCAGAGAAAGTGAGAGAGGTGGGTGGGGGCTGAAGCTCAGTCTAATGGAGTGTCAGATACGCACAAAAACCATGATGATGTAGAACCTGAAAATGAAAAGTGCTTTAAAAGAAACAGATCAAGAGGCAAGGGTGGCCAGAGGAGGAAGAGGGTCCCGTCTCACAGGAGATCAGGGAGGACTTCACGGAGGAAGAGCTGGACCTGGAAGGGCGAGGAGAAAACCGATCCTAGGTGGCTGGGCCAGCAGGGTTGGTTTTAGGCAGAGTGACTCGTTCAAAGCTGGGCTTTAGGACAGTTGACCTGTCCTGTGATCCCACAACTCACCCCCAATCTGGACTGTGAGGCAGCAGAGCACTGGAGGTAAGCGGGTGAGCAGCTCCTCCCCGGTTTTAGGTCTTGGTGCACCCAGGTGGGTGAGCGACTGGGTCAGGGGCACTTGTGGCAGGGAGGGGAGCCAGAGCCCAGTGGGAGATGCTTCCCACCCCCACCAGGTGAGGGCAGCGTGCGACTGGTAGGGGGCGCGGGCCGGTGTCAGGGCCGAGTGGAGATTCTGCACGGCGGCCTGTGGGGCACCGTGTGCGACGACGACTGGGGGCTGCCGGACGCCGCCGTGGTCTGCCGCCAGCTCGGCTGCGGGGCGGCCCTGGCCGCCACCACCAACGCCTTCTTCGGCTACGGCACGGGGCACATCCTGCTGGACAACGTGCACTGCGAGGGCGGCGAGCCCCGCCTGGCGGCCTGCCTGAGCCTGGGCTGGGGCGTGCACAACTGCGGCCACCACGAGGACGCCGGCGCTTTTTGCGCAGGTGCGGAGCGGGGCGGGGTCGGCGCGCTGACCCCAGGGGGGCGGAGGCTGGCTACTTCCGTGCAAAGGGGAGCTTCGGCTTCCCTGCTGCTTCCCAGAGTTCCCAGGGAGGCCCCAACACTACTCTTAGTGTCTCAGTACAGCTCTAGAAGGGCCTGTGAACACCCCAGTACTCCACAGCTGTCGTATTGCCCCACCAGTACTCCAAAATTATCTAGCTCTACCCCGAGAATGCCCAGAACTTGCTAGCAATTTCCCTGTACTCTGGCATGGAATACTTAAGAGTAAAGTAACAGCGCTCTACTAATGCTCCAGGAATACTCCAGAATTCTCTAAGTGAAGCCCAAGTATGCTGCCACAATGGTCTAGTGCAACCCTCTGTAAACCTGATGCTCTAATATTTCCTCCCCACTTGGCCGCTCTCCCATTATGGAGGTTTACTCAGCAAATAGGAATACTAGGGCAAAAATGCCACTTCACAGGACTCCACTCTGCAAGATGGAAAGTGCTTGCCCATAACTCCTGCCTCAGGGCAAATTAGGAACCATCATTCCCAGTTTTCAGGTGAGGAATCTGGGGCCCAGAGAGGCAGAGCCTCACCCCTGGTCACACAGCGAGCCCTGGCAGAGGCCCAGCTACCCTTACTGCCTGTCTTGCTTTTTCTAGCCCTGTTTTACCTGTTAGGTAGGGATAAGGAGACTTGTTTTGCAAGCCCTTCAAGACTGGATGGCCCTCCCTGGTGGGCAAGGCCTTCTGTATCTCCATGTCTTGGGTTCCAGGAAGGGACATGCTAGGCTTCCAAGAACACTGAAGAGAAATGAAAGCATGTCCGTGAAAGCCCACTATGTACTGTTGAAGTGTACTGCGCAGCATAAGGAAATTACAATGAGTGTTAAAATGGGGTAGACCTCCTTGGACCCCAGGTGGGGCCAAGCCCCCAGCCCTGGCAGCGAAATCTGTTGTCTTCTCTGGGGTGATTCTCCCATACTCCCCTGACAGCCCAAAGCTGACCAGGAACCAAGAACCTCAGCCTCTGACCCTTCTTCCTTCTCTTCCACTCTAGTCCTGAGCTCCCCCACTCTCACAGCACTGCTGCCCTCAGCCACCAGAGAAGAGTGGGCCCAGAACACAGAGCCAGCAGGTGGGCAGGCCCCAGCCTCCCGGCGGGGATAGTGGGAGCATGGTGGGTGGGGCTGGGGATTGGCAAGGCTGTTCTGGAGCACCAAAATCCAGATCTACAGAAAGGCAGCCCCAATGTACCAGGCCAGGGCTCTGGGCCAGATGGTAAAGAGGTGGGTGAGAGAACAGTTGAACAGATGGAGGAGAATAAAATCCACAGAGCTCTGAAAAGTTCAGGGGGTGGAGGTGGAAGGTAGCCAGCGATTTCTTGGAAGCTCTGAAATAAAATTTGGTTTGGTGCTGAGGTTGGGAATTGAGAGGCCTTGTAATCAGGTTGAGATAAAGGGTGAAAGAAGGCTAGATCTGCCTTAGGTTTTAGGGGATTCAGTTCATTCCAATTACGTTTCCTACACGGTGGTGACTGGGAGTTAGGCTGAGTGCGGGGTGCGGGTGTGGCACAGATGGGGGGTTCTCAGGAGGCGGCCCCGTGCCCTGCTGCAGGCCAGAAGGCCTCCTTGTCCTTTTAAAGGCTCTAGATGTCTTGTCTCCGCAGCTACTGGCGTCGGTGCCTGGCCTTCCAAGGAGATGGCACTGCTCACCACAGCTGCCTGGGCCGCAGGGAAGAAAAGTAAGTGGTGGAGCCGGGGTTCCGCTGTGGGTGGGAGACGGTGGGGCCGGGGCTCTACCTCTGGCCCTGGGTCTGTGCACCCCACAGGCGGGCGGCTGCGACTGGTGGGCGGCCCGGGCCCGTGCCGCGGCCGTGTGGAGGTGCTGCACGCCGGCGGCTGGGGCACCGTATGCGACGATGACTGGGACTTCGCAGATGCGCGCGTGGCCTGCCGCGAGGCGGGCTGCGGGCCCGCGCTCGGCGCCACGGGCCTCGGCCACTTCGGCTACGGCCGCGGCCCCGTGCTACTGGACAACGTGGGCTGCGCCGGCACGGAAGCCCGCCTGAGCGACTGCTTCCACCTGGGCTGGGGCCAGCACAACTGCGGCCACCACGAGGACGCGGGCGCGCTCTGCGCAGGTGAGGCCTCGCGGGAAGGCTAGGAGGCGCGCACTGCGGCGCGGGCCCGGCAGGGTAGGCGCCGAGGAGGGCGTGGGGCCGCGCAGGCGCGCTGGCGGCATGGGCGGGCCCCGCGGGAGGCCGCTCTGCGGCACTGCGGCGTGTGCGCGGCCAGTGGAGGGCGCGCTTCGCGGAGAGGGGCGGAGCCTGGCCGCTGGTGCGCTCTGCGGCTGCGCGGCAGGGGCGGGGCTGGGGAAGGTGCGCCTTCCTCAGGGGGGAGGGGGTGGGGCCAAGAAAGATGCTCCCGCCTCAGGGGGGAAGGGGGCGAAGCCCGGGAAGAGGGCGAAGCAGATGAAGGTGCACCCTCTTCAGGGTGGAAGGGGGCGAGGCCGAGGAAGGTGCACCCTCGGCTGGGAGGAAGGGGGTGGGCCCGGAGAGGGTTCGCGCTCCGCAGTGAGGCGCGGGGTGGGTGGAGTCCTTGGCCCTGCCAGCTTGCGGGGAGTCGAGTCTAAAAAGAATCTGTAAGGGGCGGAGCTGGGGCGCTTTGGGGCTTCTCAGAGTCGAACCCCCGAAAAACTAGTAGGCGAGAAAGTTGGTCGGATTGCGGGGGGCAAACGTCTGACCTTTGGGAGGAGTCTCCTGAGAGGGGGTGTTTGCAGAGTCTGACACATTGATTGGTGTTGGAATTGAGATCTTCATCCACATTCGGGGTCCCAGGTGTAGTAGGCCCTCTTTCCCCTCCCCATATCCTTAACCACAAAGGGATGGGGTACAAAGGCTCTGCTTTGGGTCAAAGAAGCACAACCTCCATTTCTGATTCTAGGGCCCAGGGAGTGGGAGGGACAGTGGGGTGAGGGTGGTGGGGCAGGGAGGGTGGAAGGGGTGGAGCGGTTCTGCTGAATCCTGCAAAGTCTGTGCTGTCCCCAGAACAGAAGCCTTGGGAGGGTAGGAGGGGGCCTGGATCCCAGGAACGCGTTCTTCAGTGTGACTGACCCCCTTTCTCTCTGTCCTTGCTGAGCCAGGCCCAGAGGAGTTGGGACTGCAAGTCCAGCAGGATGGTTCTGAGACCACCCGGGTGCCCACTCCTCGGCCCAGGGACGGTAGGTGCCTATGGTCCCCAAGAGAGAGGTGAGGCACCAGGATAGGAAGAGCCTGGATTGGGGAGGTCACAGCCCCGGCTCACACAGCTCAATGGATTTGCCCACGTCCTGAACCCTTGTCCTTCTGTGCTGGTCTCAAGACTCATTAATGGAGTGGGAGGGTCTTCAGGGGACCCAATCACAGTCTCTGAAGATTTTGAACAGAAGAAGGAGAGAGCAGATTCGAAGGCCCCTGCATGCCGGGAGCAATCAACAAAAGCCTGGACCCTAGTTCTTCCAGTCCTGGTCTGAGTCTGGGCAGCAGGTTCCTAGCCTATTTCCATCTCATTTTTTCCTCATCCAGCAGCTCCCAGGGCAGTCCTATGTCATGCATTGCCACCCTTTGCCTCCTCTATTTATCCCTTTCCTGGTCTGCTTTGGGAGTGGCCTGGCCAGCCCCTTCCAGCCCCGGGCCTTGTCCCCCCACAGGACACCTACGTCTGGCCAATGGAGCCCACCGCTGCGAGGGACGTGTTGAACTCTTCCTAGGACAGCAGTGGGGCACGGTTTGTGATGATGCCTGGGACCTGCGGGCAGCCAGTGTCCTGTGCCACCAGCTGGGCTGTGGTCAGGCCCTGGCAGCCCCTGGCGAGGCCCACTTTGGCCCAGGCCGAGGCCCCATCCTCCTGGACAATGTCAAGTGCCGTGGAGATGAGAGCACCCTGCTGCTGTGCTCTCACATCCGCTGGGACGCCCACAACTGCGACCACAGCGAGGATGCCAGTGTCCTGTGCCGGCTGTCGTGACCTAGCCCACTCTGCAGACCACCTTTTCTGGGAGCTTCTGTGGCTCACCCCTCCTCCTCCAGGAAGCCCTTTTTCCATGATACCTGCACTTCCCTCTGGCCCTCCCTCCCCTTGCCTGGGAGACAGCCTTCACAGGCAGTGTGGCCTGAGGTGGGGAGCCTGGCTGTACCCCATCCACCTGTTGTGACCTCAACCTGTCATCAACTGTTATGGACCCAACTCAGTGAAAGCTCCCAAGTTCTGCTCCAAACAGAAAATGGAGAAAAGAAAAATGACTCCCAACTATATTCTTTGATGGAGCTCCTGCTACAGCACCCTGACCCCACCTTCCTGGACCCAGGAGGCCCAGGAACTTCCTGTAAATGGGGTATCTCCCCCTGCCCGCACATTCTTGGGACTTCCAAGAAGAGGGAAGGTGGGAGAAGTCTACAGCTCTTCCCCTGGACTGTCAGGGGTTGCAGAGGAGCCTGGCTCATTGCCCTGCCCTGCTCCGTAAGGGCTTGGGCTCAGATGGTGCTCGGCTGGACAAGGGGACTGGAGGGGCCAAAGCAGGGACAGTGGCCCCTCCCTGCAGCTGGAATCAGCTCTGATTCATGCTGGCCCTCCCACAGAGCCTTCACTTTGCAGTAGCAAAGAATCCTGGGGGCCTGTACCCCCTGTTCATAGGTGCCAAGTCAATAAAACATTGTCCCTCCTGAATTTTAACTGAAGTCAGTGTCTGGGCATAAGTGCATTATTTATGGCAGCAAAAAAGATTCTGGTGAGGACTCTGGAGGGCGGTAGCTTATGGATGCAGGGGTTCAAGAGTGCCTTGTTGGAGAGTTCTCGGCAGGCCTATCACATCCTGGAAATGCTGCCTCAGGGTCAGGCCTGCAAGTCCCCTAGACCATCCACTAGTGCACCTTCTTTTTTATTTCACACATAGAGAACTTGAGGCCCAACAAGAGAAAGGGCCTGCTCAAGGTCACACAGCAAGGTGGTGGAGTCACTTGAGAAGAAAAGTGTTGGAGCAGTAAGGTAGAGGAGGAAGAAGAAAGCAGCATGGGGCTGACCCAAGATCTGCCTCTGCTTGGGGCCTGGTCTGGAGCTCTAGCGGCAGGGAGAAGTGGGGAAACCTTCAAGAACCCTCTCTCTCTCTCAGCCCCAGGGTGGGTGACTTGTCAGGATCAAGCCTCCGCCCCACAGGTTCTGGATGAGTTTCCTGTTGCTGCTGTAACCACAAACTTAGTGGCTTAAAACCACACAAATGCCTTATGTTTCTCAAGGTCAGGAGTTGGAAATGGGTCTCAGTGGGCTACATTCAAGGCATTGGTAGGGCTGATTCCTTCTGGAAGCTCTAGAGGAGAATCTGTTCCAGCCCACACTCCTTTTCATGGCCTCCTTCCAGCTGTCAATTACATCACTCTGGCCTCTTCTTCCATCATCACATCATCACCGCTGCTTCTCTGACTCTTCTGCCTGCCTCCTCCATCATTTAAGGACCCTCATGATTACATTGGGCCCAACCAAATAATCCAGGAAAATCTCCCTACCACAAAATCCCTAACTTAATCACATCTGCAAAATCCCTTTTGCTGTGTAAGGCAATGTAATCACAGGTTCCAGGGATTACGATGCATACATCTTTATTTTTTATTTTTTAATTTTTTTTTTTTGATGTATACATCTTTAGAGACAATTATTCTGCCTTCCACAGGCTCCAAACCTGAGGCCTGGCTCTGAGCCAGGGAATGAGGTGGACAGTTTAGCTCCAAGCTCTGTCAGCTCCTGGCTTTATCTCCATTTATCAGGGAGCAGTCTGTCGTTGGAAGGAGGAGGGCTGGAAGAATAAAAGGTGTGAAAATACTTAGCACAGCGAGTCAGGACAGAGGGCCAGGGGTGTTCCAGCCACTCTTCACCCCTCTGCGCTTAGTCTGAACTCTGCTCATGGAGTCTGCTTGGCCTGTGGTCACAGGCACCCAGTCACACACTCATTTCAGTCTGTCTTTCCCTTGTTCTGAGCAATACCACAGCTTTCCTACTCTGGCTCCTCTTTTCCTATCTAGACAAAACACTATCATCAATATCCTCACAGTGACCCTCACAGCAGGCCCTCAGGTGAAGTATTCCTGTCCCTTTTTACAGACAAGGGAAACTGAGGCTCAGAGAGGGGAAATGACTTGTCCAAGTGTGCACAACAGAGCCAGATTAGAACCTAAGATTCTTGATGCTGAGTATAATAGTCATGAATACAATTCATCGACATTTCTAGTTCCCCTCCTTCCTGCACACAATAGATTTGCATTTCCCTGACATGCTTTGGCCAGTGAAATGTGAGTGGGAGCGTCCTCCCAGGCAAAAAGCCTTCAAGACCAAATTCCCTTTCCCTGTCAAGGTGATCAGTGACATTCCAGATAATAGAGACTCCATCTACCTGTGTCCCTGAGAGACCACCTGGAGCAGAGCCTCTGCTGACTCAAGGTGGATATTGAGAGTGAGTGAGAAATAAATCTGTGATGATGTCACCTGCTGAGATTTGGGGTTGTTTATTAGAGCAGCGTAACCTAGCCTATCCTGACTAAGACACCCAGACTCCCAAGATTTTCTTTGTCCTGTGGGGTTTACTTGAAACCTCTTTTCCAGCTGGTTATAAAGACTTTGGTTGTGTTCACTGTTTATTCACCAAACTTTGGTTACCCTTCCGTGTGCCAGGCCTCACTGGGATTGGGAACACACAGAGAAGACAAGGCTTTTGCTCATGAAAACCTCACAGCCCAATCCAATGCTGACTTGAGTGTCCTGCTCTCTCTTGAAATTCATCCACCCTATCCCACTTAAAATGTTGCCACCTACACCTCAACCTGAGTGCCTCTGTTTGGTAAGTAGCACTACCAGTCACTGGCTTAAGCCAGAAATTTGGGTGTTATCTCAACAACCTCCAACCCAAACAACTAATAAATCACTAAATCCTATTTATTCTGTCTCCCAAACCTTTTTTGAACCTGTCCACCTCTCTCCATCTTCACATTTCTAACCATGGCCTCTTCACTATCTCCCCATCTTTACCCATCCCCCATACTACAGGAATAGCATGCTTTCTAATGTTTACAAATCTGGTGATGCCACACACACCCCTTGCTTAGCCCCTTACATGGCTCCCTAGTGCTCTTCCTCAACTCCTGAGCTCATATTACAAGATCCTGCACAGTCTGGCTCTGCCTATATTTTCAGCATCATCCCTCGCCACTTGCCAAAATCTAGCCAGGCTGAACTACTTTCAATTCCTCTAATGTCTGGGCTCTCTTCCCACGGGGCCTCTGCACACGCTGTTCTCTCGGCCTGGAATACTCGTCACCCTCTCCCCTCCTTCCCCTTGCCCAACTCTTATTTAACCTCAAGTCTCAGCTTTCATTTTCTCCAGAAGGCCTTCACCAACACCCTCCTCCGGGTCAGGAGCCCCCATCGCACCCTGTGTCTCCCCAGTGGCAGCTCTCACCCCTGCATCCCATCAGACTACTGAGTTGGCTATATCCTCCACAAGCCCCGGGGAACTCTGAGGGCCAGGCCTGTGTCTGTTGTGCCCAGCTTTGTGTGCAGGACCTCACATATAGCAGGTGCCTAAATATTTGGGGAATGAATAGAGGACATGAGCAGGTACTATTTCTTGTACACCTGCATACTAGACAAGCATTATGCTGGACTCTGGGGCTGCAGAGCAAGAAGATATCTAGACCAGGTGCCTGTCTGCACAGCATGGAGATGACCCTCAAGAGGAGAAGACCCAGGATAAGCCAGAGAACAAATAAAGAGACCAGCTAAATTGAGCTTAGTGATTAATTCTATAAAGGAGACAAAGCAGGGTGATCTGGTAGGGCTTGTGTGGTCAGGGGAGGACTTGGAAGAAGTGGGGATTGAGCTGAGCCTGAGCAGGTGAGAGGGAGCTGGCCATGAAAAGGCTTGGGGAGGATCATTCCTTCAGTGGGGACTGAGTCGGGATTGCAGAAGACCAGGGAGAAAGACATTGTAAGTAGAGCAAAAAGGAGCAAAATAGGAGAGCAAAAAGTCTAGGCCACAGGGAGGAATTTTATCTTGAGGGTGACGGGAATCCTTTGGAGAGTGAGTGGTGGAAGCATCCCTGATGTCCGCAGTTTGATTATCTCCTGCATCATCCAACTTGCTGAGTGCACCTTGCCCTTTAGGATTAATTAAAAGGACCCTTTCACGTATCTCTCATTAAAATAGTATACCCCAGCATTCTTACCAAAATTCCCAGGAATCCGTAGGAAGCCTAGATTCCCCTAAGCACCCTGATTTTGCTAATTTCTAAATCTCCCATCTGCTCTTGCTTCCACCATGACTCCCATTTTCCTGTTCACCGACTAAGCCCTTCACTCCCAAAGTGTCACCAATTCCAGGCTGTGTGATTTGGATTTGGAGCAAGTGCCCAACAAACAACTGAAAGTTGAAAATTAGTTCATCCTGTTTTTAAAAGGCCCTTTGATATTCACACACACACATATACACGCCACACCATCACTACACACACATGATCCTAGAGAATTTTCACTGATTTTCTCTAGCTCTAAAAACAGCTCCAGTGTTGGAACCTTTCCTCTCTCCTACAGCCTCTTACCTACTTCTCCCTAGTAAGCTTCTGTGACCCCCCCCATTCTTGCTCATTTCTTTTTTTTTAACAACAGTTTTATTGAGATATAATTCACATATCATAAAGTTCACCCTTGAACGTGTACATACACTTTAGACTTGTGCAACCATCACCACTACCTAATTCTAGAACATTTTAATCACCTTAGAAAGAATCCCCACACCTATTAAGGTAATTCCCTTGTTCTCCTCCCCTCCCCTCCCCCCAGCTCCTGGCAACCACTAATTTACTTTCTGTCTCTATGGATTTGCCTCATGTGGACATTTCATAGAAGTGGAATCATACAATAATGAAGCCTTTATGTCTGGCTTCGTTCACTTAGAATGTTTTCAAGGTTTATCCATGGTCTCTCATGTATCAATATTTCAGTCCTTTTTATTTCCAAATAATATTCCATTGTATGGATAATACCACTGTTGTTTATCCATTCACCATTTGATGGAAACCTACTGTTACTTTTGCACAAGTTTTTGTGTGGATATATTAATATGTTTTCAGTTCTCTTGGGAATATACCTAGGAGCAGAATTGCACAGTCATATGGTAAATCTATGTTTAATTTATTGGGGAACTGCCAGACTTTTCCAAAGGGGCTGCACCATTTTACATTCTCACTAGCAGTATATGAGGATTCCAGAACATTTCCCCACATCCTCACCAACACTTATCTCTTTTATTCTAGACATCCTGGTGGGCGTGAAGTGGTATCTTCTCAGTTGTTTTGATTTGCATTTCCCTAATGGCCAATGAAGTTAAGCATCCTTTCATGTATTTATTGGCCATTTGTCTATCTTCTTTGGAGAAACTTCCATTCACTTCATTTGCGTTTTTTTTCCTTTCACTTTATTTTTTAAAAGACACTTTGATTACATAAATGTTGCAGAGACTATATAGGGGATTCCCATATGCCCTGCTCCCCACACCTCCCACATTTTCCCACATTAGCAACATCTTTCATTGGTGTGGTACATTCATTGCAATTGATAAACACATTTTGGAGCATTGCCACTCAGCATGGACTATAGTTTACATTGTAGTTTATACTCTCTCCCATTTGACTCTGTAGGTTATGGCTGTATACATAATGGCCTGTATCTGTTGTTGTAATGCCATTCAGGTTGGTTCCCAAGTCCCGAAAATGCCCCCCTATTACACCTGTTTTTCCCGCTCCCTAACCCCAGACCATCCGTGGGTCACTGCCTCCACAACAATGGAATTTCTTCCATTGCTAGAATCACAATAAGTCTATAGTAGAATACTAGGTAGTTTATTTTAGTCCATAGTTTGTTTCCCAATCCTGAGAACTCTGCAATGGTGTTGCGCACTCCACCATTAATTGAGGGGGGCTTCAATCCCATACACCCGATGGATGGGACTCTGTTGCTTGCAGTTGTTGGCACTCTCGCTTCCTTGGTATGTTGTTTGTCCATCATCTCCTCGCCGTTAGCTGTCCTGGGTGAACTGGAGAGTAGGTGTTGCAACTCCGTTGAAATCCAAAGATTTAAGTCTCTTGGATGTACACCTACCAACTTTAGTACTATTTATAGGTTCAAATAGAAGGACAGAAGAGTGAGGAATAGAGAAATCACTGCTGAGTCTAACTGAGTCACACTGGGGAGCATAAATACCAGACTGGGGACCACTGGCAAGGGGCCAAATTCCTGAGCTATCTGCCCTGTCTAATGTCTGGATGTTTCCATATCCATGAGGAGCTTCACTATTTAGGGTAGTACCTAATATTTGGCTGTCAAAGAGATTCTGTTGAGATGTGCATAAGCGCTATCTCTGGGATGGTCTCACGACTCACTTTGAAGTTCCTTAGCCATACAAACTCATTTGTCTTTAAGTTTTCCCCCTTTTAGTCAAAGCTGAGTTTTTTGTTTGTTTGTTTTTGTTAGTTTTCCCAGATACATTGCTTGTTGGTACTTGGTAGCAATGCCTTGGTGCCAGGGAAGTTCATCCCCAGGAGTCATGTCCTACCGTGGGGGAAAATTATTGCTTTTATATGCTGTGTTCAGCTTAGAGAGAGCATTTGCCCATTTTAAAATTGAATTCTTGCTCATTTGGGTGCAGAACTGTCTGGCTGCCTTGTCTAGCTCCCAGCCTTGAGGAAAAGCTTTCCAAGGCTGCCCTTTTGTTTTGATAATCAAAGCTCTCTCCTACCTGGAATTCTGCAGTCACCTATGAAAACTAAGTCTTTTTGTTTCCACTCTCCTTTTGTGTACCCGATCTCAACAAATCTGAGAGAGGGGATTTTGTCTGAGGCAGCTGAGAGGTTGAGGGACTAGCCAGGGTCACAATAAGTACAGGCTTGGGATTCTTACCTGGGACGGTCAGTACCAGCTCTAATGTCTTGCTTTGCTCTCATTCAGGAAAGTGTTTATCCTCATCTTCACCGTACAAAGAGAAACCAAGGGCAAGAGAAGGGAGTTTTTTAAGTAACACAGAAAGACTAGGATAAGCAATCAGGTCTCAGGACTGCCACCTCGGCGCACAAATCCTCCCCGATCCCACCTTCCCCAAATCAGTAGTAGGGGTAGGTGAAGGGTGGCCCTTCCTGCCCAGTCCCGTCGCGCTTTCCTGCTGAGTCACCACCTGCACGACCGGCAGGGCGGGGCCAGGGAAAGCCCACCGGAATAGGAGCCGGTCGCATGGGAACTGTAGCCACGCCCCCTGGCTCCGCGGCAGCCTCCTGATTGGAGAAGCTGGAATAGGCACTGCCAATCACTGGCAAGCTGCAGAGCGCAGGCGGGGCCAAGGGAAAAGAAGGCGCCCCAGTTCACCTCAGACCTCACTCTCTCCCGGCCGCGCCCCGCAGGGCTTTGGGAGCTCTGGGCGCGGCCCCCGCGGGGACAGGAAGGAAGGGTCGGGAAGTCCCCCGAGAGCCTGGGACGAAGACTCATTTTAGTCCGAGGGGCCGATTACTGTTTACAAAGAGCGTTTGACCCCCCTGCCTCCTGAGGGCTGGGCCGGGCTGGGATTTTTACTTTTGTTTTCGGAGGGGAAAATCAACCCTGAGAGGCCTGCAAAAATCGTAAAGCGGGTTTTCCCTAAAACGGGGATTAGGAAGGGCGGGCCCGTATGCTTGCGGACATGCGCAGTAGATTGAGCGCCTACTGCTGATGCCAACGGCATTGGGGGTGCGGGGTCACCTTGAGGATGTGGCTAGGGTGGTCTCAGGAGTTTGCCCACAAGGCTTTTGAGGTGTGAGCCCGGCGGGGAGGCTGGTCTCTTGATCTCAGCCTCTCAGAGAGGTTTCCTCAGGCCCTTCCGGGGTTCTCTTGGCCGTTGCCTCTCAAACACAGACAAGGTCTGAAGCCTTGTCTTCCACCCTGGCCTGCCCCTCTGTTTCCCCAAACCCCTGGCCCCGCGCTGATGTTTCTTGGTGTGCTTCAGCTTATCTTACTCGCAAAGACTTTGCAGTGCCAGGCAGGTGTTAAAAGGCCATTGCCGGGCGAGCCAGGTCTCTGCTGTTCTAGAGTTTTCAGTGTAGTGGAGAGACAGCCAAAGTGGCTTTATCAAATCATGGTGAGGGTTACTATGGAGAACTGAGTGCTAAATCAGGGGCAGATGGCAAGCCCTTAACTTAGTCTTGGGAGGTGGTCCCTGGAAGGCTTTTGGAAGAAACTTTTTTGTTTTTTTGAATGTTACATTCAAAAAATATGAGGTCCCCGTATAGCCCCCACCCCCCTCACCCCACTCCTCCCACATCAACAAGCTCTTTCATCATCATGGCACATTCATTGCACTTGGTGAATACATTTTGGAGCACTGCTGCTCCACATGGATAGTGGTTTACATTGTAGTTTATACTCTCACCCAGTCCACCCAGCGGACCATGGCAGGACCTACAATGTCCAGCAACTGTCCCTGCAGTTGCTGCACACACACAGGACAACTCCAAGTCCTGAAAATGCCCCACATCATATCTCTTCTTTCCTCTCTCTACCCTCAGCATCTACCATGGCCACTTTCTCCACATTAATGCTACATTTTCTTCCATTACTAATGACAATAGTTCCAGAATAGAATATCAGTAAGTCCACTCTAATCCATACTCTATTCCTCCATCCTGTGGACCCTGGGATGGTTATGTCCACTCCACCCCTATATCGAGAGGGGACTTAGATTCTATATGGATTATGGATGCAATTCTCCTGCTTGCAGTTATAGGCAATCTTGACTCCCTGGTGTGGTGGTTGACCTTCTTCACCTTACTGTTAGCTGAGTGGAGTAAGTTCATTAAACCAGAGGGTAGGAGTTGAAGGTCTGTTGAGGCTCAGGGCCTGACTATCACATGGACAGTCCAGAGATTCAGGTCCCCTGAGCATACACCAAACCCCAGCACCAACCACAGGTCTGATAAAAGTAACAGGAAAGGCTTGTGAAGAAAGATCATATTTGAGTTCAACTCCATCACACTCAGGACCACAAACTCCAAAGTAGGGCCAACTCACATGGCAATGAACTCCATCTGCCATGACCTATGGGTAAGAAACTAACTTTAGGGAAACGGACTTGGCCCAGTGGTTAGGGCGTCCGTCTACCACATGGGAGGTCCGCGGTTCAAACCCCGGGCCTCCTTGACCCATGTGGAGCTGGCCCATACGCAGTGCTGATGCGCGCCAGGAGTGCCCTGCCACGCAGGGGTGTCCCCCGCGTAGGGGAGCCCCACGGGCAAGTAGTGCCCCCCGTAAGGAGAGCTGCCCAGCGTGAAAGAAAATGCAGCCTGCCCAGGAATGGCGCCGCACACACTTCCCATGCCGCTGACGGTAACAGAAGCGGACAAAGAAACAAAACGCTGCAAATAGACACAGAGAACAGACAACCGGGGGGGGGGGGGGCAATTAAATAAATAAATAAATCTTTAAAAAAAAAAAAAGAAACTAACTTTAAGGAGGTGAAAGGAAGTCTGGTCTTTTTGGTGGGATGGAGTAAGACCTCCATGACTGGGACAGAGGATCAAGGGAGATTGGGGATGGAGATGGCAGGAGAGCTTTGTAGGTTTTCTTTAAGATAACAGACATTATCCTGAGTACTAGGAAGCTAACCAGGGGGGATTTCTGGGGAGACACTGGGACCTTATACATGTGAGGCAGGCACTCAAATCACTGAGCTACACCTGCTCCCCTAACCAGGGGAGTTTTAAGCAGAGAAGAGACTTAAGAAGATCAGAATTTTTAAAAGATCACTCATTGATGCCTCAGAAAGTTAAGTATAGAATTTCCTTATGACCTGGCAATCCCACCTCTAGCTATATACCCAAAAGAATTGAAAGCAGGGACTTGATATATGCACATCAATGTTCATAGCAGCATTATTCGTAACTACCAAAAGGTGGAAGCAACCCAAATGTCTGTTAACAGATGAATGGAGAAGCAAAATGTTATATATACATGCAATTGACTTTTTTCCCTCTTCCCTTCTCCCCCCCAATTGTCTGCTCTCTGTGTCCATTTGCTGTGTGTTCTTCTTTGGCAGCTTGCATTGTTGTCAGTGGCACCGGGAATCTGTGTCTCTCTTTGTTGCGTCATCTTGCTGTGCCAGCTCTCCATGTGTGCGGTGCCACTTCTGGGCAGGCTGTACTTTTTTTGCACAGGGTGGCTCTCTTTGAGGGGCACACTCCTTGCATATGGGGCTCCCCTATGTGGGGGACACCACACTCCTTGTGCACATCAGCACTGCACATGGGCCAGCTCATCACATGGGTCAGGAGACCCTGGGTTTGAACCTTGGACCTCCTATGTGTTAGGTGGACGCTCTATCTGTTGAGCCAAATCTGCTTTCCCAGGATGAGTCTTAATCCCATTAGTGAAGGCCTTATAGGGATGGTCATAGAGAGAGAGGAAAAGTCACAGGGAGCAGCCAGAAACTGAAAGCCAAAGGAACTGGAAGAGAAAGAAGCCAGGGGAGGCCACCAGGTGCATTGCCATGTGACGGAAAAGCCAAGGACCAAGGATTGCTTCAGCCATCCCCAGAATGCCACAGTCTTTGAGAAGAAAGCATCACCTTGATTTGGACTTCTCCTAGCCTCAAAACTGTGAGCCAATAAATTCCCATTGCTTAAGTCAACCTATTGCCTGGTATTTGTTTTGGAAACAAGGAAACTAAAACAGCCTCCAAAGGGGAATCAGTCTATAGGATATAATGTGTGCACATTTAGAGTCCTTGTATGAGACACTGGAGTGGGGGGCTTGTAGAAGAAGTCTTGTGGACTCAGAGGCAGAAGAGCTCACTCCTAGCAGATGTTCTGGGAAGCCTTCGGAGGAGGGAACAATTAAGCTGGGATTAAAAACCTTGAATTTGGGGAAGCGGATTTGGCTCAACAGATAGAGCGTCCGCCTACCATATGGGAGGCCCAGGGTTCAAACCCAGGGCTCCTGACCTATGTGGTGAGCTGGCCCACATGCAGTACTGATGTGCACAAGGAGTCCTGTGTCACACAGGGGTGTCCCCGGCGTAGTGGAGCCCCACACGCAAGGAGTGCACCCTGTAAGGAGAGCCATCCTGCGTGAAGAAAGCACAGCCTGCCCAGGAGTGGTGCTGCACACATAGAGAGCTGACATAGCAAGACGATGCAACAAAAAGTGACAGCAGATTCCCAGTGCCACTGACAAGAATCCAAGTGGACACAGAACACACAGCAAATGGACACAGAGAGCAGACAATGGGGTGGGGGGAGAGAAATAAAATAACAGCAACAAAGCCCTTGAATTTGGGTAGGTGGGTGGATGGGGAGATGGGCCCACTCTATATCCTCTCCCAAAATCCCAGACTCATGTGTAATCACATGTCAGAATTTCTCTTACCACAAGACTTTATACATCAAATAGGCACTCAACATTTGAATGAATGAATGAATGGATGGATGAATGAATGGGCAAAGGAACAAGGGAGAGGGAGGATATGGATGGCCTTAGTGATCAGGAGAGTCTCTTCCAGCCTGGTTGTAGAGAGCCTTACCACCATCTGAGAGAGCCTCTTGGATGGTTAGGATACATCAGTGAAGTCCTTTCATCCTGTGGTGGGGCCTGCTCCCCAATCCAAGGCAGGGGGAGACAGGAGCTCTCATTTGCTGGATCTCTATCAATTGTGCAGCCCTGGGAACAGGGCTGGCAATCTGCTCTCCTAAATCTCCACCCTTAGCCCAAATTGCTTGACCAGAGTTTTGAAACTATCTCCTAGGGGTTCTGGGTACAGGAGGCATTTGGTAGCTCCGAATTGTTGTGGGACCTGAGAATCCCCTTACCCACCCACCCCTAGTCTTACCTAGTCCATATCTATGGGGAGGGGGCAGGTGAAAGTGCGTCAGAATCCCTGGGGATTGGGGTGGTTTTTCCCCTTTTACAGATGGGAATGAAGGCTGCGAGGAGCTCGGTGACTGCCCAAGTCCCATTAGTGAGAGGCAGACCTGGGGTCCATGCCTCCAAAGCAGCCCCCTTCTCTCACCTCCTGCCCTTGAGGAAGCCCTCGGTGGACACTCCTCAGCCTGGCTCTGGGGAAACAGGGTCACTGGGCTGCGCTTTCTGCAGCAGGTGGTGCGAATGGCTGAGACGGCCCAGTGGCCTGGCCAGGCGGCCTCTGCCTCCCCAGCCATCTGTGCTGCACCGACGGGCCCAGCCCAGCAGTTTCTGGAATGAGTCACGGGCGCCTGGCCAGCCTGCTCAGCATCTTCTCTCCGCGTCTCTGTCTCAGGCAATCTGTCTTCCTGTCTGTCCCTTGTCAGATCTTTGTCTCTCTTTCTCTCTCTCTCTGGGTCTGTCTCCACTGCTGCGTATCTTTCTCTCTATCATGATCTTTGGCTCATCTTTTTTTTTTGTCTGCCTCGGGGCCTCCTCTCTGGCTTTTCCCCTGCCCCAGGAGTAACCAGGATTTCCAGCTTGCCCCCACTCTCTTTAGCCACCTCCAGGACTCAGTGGATGAAAAGATTACTAAGGAAGGGAATACCGTAGTCATGCTCCAACTCAGGCCCTTGGCTTCCTGTTCACTCAGTATGAAGCTCAAGAGGCCCAAATATCCCCATTTTACTGAGGTGGAGGTGCTGGCCCACAGGTTTCAGAGTTATAAGATGCTGCTAGAATGGCAAGGCCGGGGGCAGGGCAGAACCCAGAGGTACCAGGTCCAGGTTGTTGACTGCCCCTGCCTGCTCCGCTGCTCCTTCCAAATGCTCCTTTGACCTGAACAGCTGGTCCTGGAGGGGCCTTCCCGAACAGGCCTGTGCCCCGATCGCAGTCGTCCTCTTTCCCCAGGCCCTGCCCTCCCCTGGAAGATTTCAGCCTCCTGTACCAGGGCCTCTTGGGGCAGCTGCCTTAAACCTGGGCCTCAGTCCATGCTGCCCCCTCCCCCCGCCCCAGGGCCTTCCACAGACACCGCACTCTCCTGGCCCTCTGGCACCCCCACGCCATTGTGCACCCCGCCACACCCATTCTTCAGAGCCCCAGAGGCCTCCAGGCCCTGAGCCCCTCCTGGCCTCTCCTCCTTCCCATCTGGCCTGGTCCCTTGGCCACAGCAGACCACTACCTGCTCTGGCTGGCCTGACCTCGACATTTTCTGCTCCCAGCCTTCGCTGCTGAAAACTGCGGGAGAAAACTGCAGTGCCAGGCAGATGGGGCCCCTCAGTGCGCGGCAATCAGGCCCAGCACGCTCGGCCCTTCCCCAGCTCACTCCCCCACTTTCTCCTCCAAACCTTCAGGCCTGTTCTCCAGCCTCCACCCCTCCTCCTCCCGGTGACTCAGCAGAAGACTTCAGCTTCTGCTTTTCCGAGAAAGAGATTCCCAGGAACCTCCCAGTTCTGCTCTCAAAAGTCCCTCCCATCCACCTTCCAACTGGGCTGACCTCTCCTCCCTAGCTGCTAAGCGCCCCTACCTCAGCGCAGCCCCCCCGCAGCCCCTGTCCACCTCCCTCCAGCCGTCTCTCGGAGCTCCTCCCCCTTGGCATTTAAACAGCCCCAGGCCTCTTCCCGCCTAATGAAGCCCACCTCCTGCCCTGACTGTGAAAATTACTGATGAAACCAGTTGCCTCCAGTCTTAATTCCTCACTTCTCTGTCCCTCTGCCACCCTGAACCTAACCACTGGGCGCCACTGAAATTGCACTTGCCAAGGTCAAAAAGATGCCCTAACTCATGAAGAGGCCTTCTTGTCTGTCCTTCCATGACTTTGCGGGGGGCATTTGGCACCGTGGAGCTGCAAGGGCCACATCCTCCTCTGACTCCCGTGACACAGGGTCTCCTGCTGCTCCCTGCTTCACCCAGGTCTCCTGGTGAGCCCCTTGCCCCTGACCTGCTCCCAGACCTCCCCCCCTTCTCATCCACTCTTCTGGGGCTCACAGCTCCACCTCTCACTGAGAACCCAAGTTTCCATTTCCAGCCCCACCCAGCCTGGGCCTCCCACCAGGCTGTCCTGTCGGTCACATTCAGCACTTGCCATACTGAAGGGACCTGCCCTTTCTCTGTGAATGGGCCCTTCCTAGGAGTCAGGCTGGGCAGTTCCCTCCTCCCACAGCCACCTCCAGCGCCCTCACCCCAGCCCCACCTGTCACCGGGGCTGTTACCAGAGCCTCCCAAAGGTCTCCCTCCGTCTGGCCCTCATCCAATCCACCCGCCCCCCCAGCTGCCAGAGTGGCTGGGCTAAAATGCCACTGACCCCAGCTCTCCCCTGCTAACCTCCCTCCTGGCTGAAGAAACTGAAGGGCCCTCAGAGAGCATCTGATTAGTCCTGAGGCTCCTACCCCTAGTGCCTCTCAGGCCCCTTTTTGTTTATCTTCCCCTTGTCCCAAGAACTCAGGAAATCCCCTGATGTCACTGAGAGCTTCTGATCTGCATAGGTGCTGGAATTCAGATAAATTCAGTGAAGGCAAGAGGGTGTGAAGGTCAGGGTTTCTTTGGTGCTAATGGATCATCAGTTCTTCATTTTGCTAAGGGGGGACAGAGATCCAGAGAAGGGAAGAAACCTGTTTCAGGTTATTGAGCAAGCCTCTGGAAGCAGGTCTCCAGTGTTCAGTTTGCTGCACCAGCTCCCCACTCTGGCAGGGCAGGGCTAGCTACCGCCTTGGAAGCACTCCTGGAAACTACTCTGCCTTCCACCTTACCCAGGGAGGGCCTTGGCTCTGACTTCTTTTCCTGCCCTAGGCCTCCCTCCTTCCCATGCACAGCAAGCCACTCACTTCCTCTCTCTGTCCCTTCCCCTCCCTCCATCTCCAGTGTTTGTCCTTGCCTGCATCCTCCAATAGGTGAGATCAGAAAAAGCCCAACCTGTGCAGGGAGGGAGTCAGACCTGTCTTCACTGGCTCTGAAAAGAGCCCAACATGGGAAGCGGATTTAGCTCAATGGATACAGCGTCCGCCTACCACATGGGAGGTCCAGAGTTCAAATCCAGGGCCTCCTTGACCCAAGTGGAGCTGGCCCACGTGCAGTGCTGATGCACTCAAGGGGTGCCGTGCCATGCAGGGGTGTCCCCCACGTAGGGGAGCCCCATGCGCAAGGAGTGCACTCCTTAAGGAGAACTGCCCACCGTGAAAGAAAGTCCAACCTGCCCAGGAGTGGAGCCGGACACATGGAGAGCTGATGCAGCAAGATGACACAACAAAAAGAAACACAGATTCCTGGTGCCACTGACAAGAATAGAAGTGGACACAGAAGAACACACAGTGAATGGACACAGAGAACAGACAACTGGGGTCGGGGTGGGGGGGAAGAAATCTTCAAAAAAAAAAAGAGGCCAACAAAGTAGAAGATCCACTGAGGTTGTGCTTCTGGAAAGTGGGATGGAGAACAGGGGACAAGAGGACCTGACTTATATGATCCAGCCCCTCTACTTGCTAGCTGTGTGACCTGCACAGGTTACTTAACCTTTCTGTGCTTTGGGTTCTTCGTCTGTATTGTGGAATTTGCTTTGGATCTTCTGCCTTGTTTCTTTTTTAAAAAATATTTATTTATTTTTATGTATTTCTCTCCCCTTCCCCTCTAACCCCCCACCCCCACCTCGTTGTCTGCTCTGTGTGTCTATTTGCTGTGTGTTCTTCTTTGTCTGCTTCTGTTGTTGTCAGTGGCATGGGAATCTGTGTTTCTTTTTGTTGCATCATCTTGTTGTGTCAGCTCTCCATGTGGGCGGTGCCATTCCTGGGCAGGCTGAACTTTCTTTTGCGCTGGGTGGCTCTCCTTACAGGGCACACTCCTTGCGTGTGGGGCTCCCCTATGCCGGGACATCCCTGCGTGGCACGGCACTCCTTGTGCGCATCAGCACTGCGCATGGGCCAGCTGCACACGGGTCAAGGAGGCCTAGGGTCCGGGGAGGCTCTGTTGTGGTCCCTAGGGGAGCAGTGGCAGTCCCCCAGGTGCAACAGTAAGAACCAGGAAGGAATGAGGGTCCAACAGTGGGCTCCTGATACTAATGACTATGCTTGTGAGCCTATACGCCTGAAATAAGAACAAGGCCTAGAGCAGCACTGTGCCTGGGAGTTTCCTCCTGACAGCCTTCATGCTACTCAAATGTGGCCAGTCTCGAAGCCAAACTCAGCATGTAGATGCAGTGCATTCCCCCCAGCGTGGGATATGACACCCGGGGATGAGCCTCCCTGGCACCAAGGGATCACTACCAAGTACCAGCTGAAGATGCAACTAGAAAATGACCTTGAATTAAAGGTTCACTGCGGATCAACAGAATATCCCTGTCTACATATAATAACATGACTTTAAAATGCTGTTTGACCTAATGTAAGGGGGAAATGGAAAGGAGAAATGAGTTTATATGGCTATGAGTCTCTAAAAAAGAGTCTGGAGGTTGTCAGAAGGATTGCCGTTATGCACACCTGAGCAGAGTCTCAGAGACAGATAAAGTAGATACAACCCCAGGTATTGGTTCTTTTGAGGGCTAAAGAGACCCATGGGTTCTATGGTCATGGCAGATGGGGTTCACTGCCATGTCAGTTGGCCCTTCTTTGGAGCTGGTGTTTCTGCGTGATGGAACTGGATTCAGATGGGATCTCTTTTCACAAGACTTTCATGCTACTTTATTGGAATTGTAGTTGGTGTTGGGGTTTAAGATATATTTAGGGGATTTGAATCTCTGGACTGACAATATGATAGCCACGCTCTGAACCTCAACAGACTTCAACTCCTACACTCTGATTTATTGGACTTACCCCACTCAGCTAACATGGAGTTGAAGAATGTCAACCACCACACCATGGAGCCTAGAGTGCCTACAACTGAAAGCAGGAGAATTGCATCCAGTATCCATGTGGAATCTAAGCCCCCTCTTGACATAGATGTGCAATGGACACAACCAATCCAATGTCCACAGAGAAAATGTGGCATTGGTGTGGGAAGGGTGGCCATGGTGGCTGCTGGATGCGGGGAATGGGAGGCAGAGATGAGACCTGGAGGCGTTTTCGGGACTTGGAGTTGTCCTGGGTGGTGCTTCACGGACAATTACGAGACATTGTAGATCCCCCCAGGGCCCACTGGATGGAACGTGGGAGAGTGTGGGCTATGATGTGGACCATTGACCATGAGGTGCAGCGATGCCCAGAGATGTACTTACCAAATGCAATGGATGTGTCATGATGATGGGAGAGAGTGTTGCTGTGGAGGGAGTGGTGGGGCGGTGGGGTTGAATGGGACTTCATATTTTTTGAATGTAATATTTTTTAAAAAATGAATTAAAAAAAAAAAAAGGAGGCCCAGGGTTTGAACCGCGGACCTCCCATGTGGTAGACAGACACACTATCCACTGGGCCAACGCTTCCCTGACTTATTTCTTGACACTTATTGGCCTTATTGATTAGAGACTGAGGTGAGGACATAGGGGGAGGAGGACTGAGTATTAATAATACATGGACCCCAAGGCAGACTTTTAAGTAGATACCTGGCCCAGCCTGAGGTGGGGCAGACTGAACTGGAGTTGGGCCAAACCTCCACCTGTCATAGAGTGTTCTTAGGCCTAACATAACCCTTTGGACACATAATTCTCAAGGGGAGTCACAAGTTCAGTGCCCATGTCCCAGCCACCCATCTCTTTAGCCACCACTCCATTCCCACCATGCACTAGGCATTGTGGATGGAGAAAAGCACATGCTAAAAGCCTACTCTCTGCTAGTTATGGGCTGATTTGTGTTTCCCCCAAAAGATATGTTTTTTTTTTTAAGATTTATTTTTTATTTATTTCTCTCCCCTTCCCCCCAGTTGTTTGCTGTGTCCATTCGCTGTGTGTCCTTCTGTGTCCTCTTGTATTCTTGTCAGCGGCACCAGGAATCTGTGTCTCTTTTGTTGTGTCATCTTGCTGTGTCAGCTCTCCATGTGTGCAGCACCATTCTTGGGCAGGCTGCACTTTCTTTCACGCTGGGTGGCTCTACTTACGGGGCACACTCCTTGTGCGTGGGGCTCCCCTACGCGGGGGACACCCCTGCGTGGCACGGCACTCCTTGCGCGCATCAGCATTGTGTGTGGGCCAGCGCCACACGGGTCAGGGGGCCTGGGTTTGAACCCTGGACCTCCCATGTGGTAGGTGGATGCTCTATCCATTGAGTCAAATCCACTTCCCCCCAAAAGATAAGTTGAAGTCTTAACCCCCAATCCCTAGTTGTTGCAGATGGAATTAGTTAAGATGAGGTCATACTGGAGTAGGGTGGGCCTCAACCCACTAGGACTTGTGTCCTTATAAGCTGAGAAGAGACAAGAGCCACAGGCAGGAGTGGAGGCAGAGAGTGGAGTGCTGCAGCTGCAAGCCAAGGCTCACCAAGGATTGCTGGCAAAGCACCAGGTGCTAGGGGAGGCGAGGAAGGATTCTTCCCTGCTGGTTTCAGAGGGAGCACGGCCGTCACCTTGATTTTGGACTTTTGGCCTCCAGACCTGGAAGACAGTGTATTTCTATTGTTTCCTGCTGTCCAGTTTGTGGTTAGCTGTTACAGCAGCCACAGGAAACGTCCAGTGCAGAGGCAAGACGGCTCCCCACGTTCCCGCCTCAAACCTAAAGGGGTGTGGAGGAGTGGGTTGGGGGAAGGACGTTATCCTTGTTTCTTTTTTTTTTAAGATTTATTTATTTCTCCCCACCCCCCTGTTGTTTTGTGCCCGCTGTCTGTTCATTGTGTGCTTGTCTTCCTTTTTAGGAAGGGAACTGAACCCAGGAAAGAAGCACCTAATTGCTTGAGCCATCTCCACTCCCTGCTTTTTTTTTTTAAGATTTATTTTATTTATTTCTCTCCCCTTCCCTCACCCCCAGTTGTCTGTTCTCTGTGTCCATTTGCTGTGTGTTCTTGTCCGCTTCTGTTGTTGTCAGCGGCAAGGGAATCTGTGTCTCTTTGTTGTTGCGTCATCTTGTTGTGTCAGCTCTCCTTGTGGGCAGCGCCATTCCTGGGCAGGCTGCACTCTCCTTTGCGCTGGGCGGCTCTCCTCACAGGGCGCACTCCTTGCGCGTGGGGCTCCCCTACGTGAGGGGCATCCCTGCATTGCCAGGGCACTCCTTGCGTGTGTCAGCACTGCACGTGGGCCAGCTCCACATGAGTCAAGGAGGCCCGGGGTTTGAACCACGGACCTCCCATGTGGTAGACGGACACCCTAACCACTGGGCCAAGTCCACTTCCCTCCACTCCTTGCTTTGTTGTGTCTTTCATTATGTTCTCTCCTTGTGTCTCTTGTTGTGTCATCTTGTTGTGTCAGCTTGCAGTCTTGCTCATCTTTTTTAGGAGGCACTGGGAACTGAACCCGGGACCACCTACGTGGTAGGCAGGAGCTCAACCACTTGACCACATCTGCTTCCCATCCTTGTTTCTTGCAACCCCAGAAGGGAGAATGAGGACTATGCAGAGCAGGGACTGGGAGCATGAGAGCTGACCCCCCGTGGAAGGGGGACCTCAGGCAGTGGGAAACTGCACATAGATGGAGGTGGGTGCTAGCAAGGGCTGACAGCCAGGGAATTGGGAAGCCACAGAGGAAATTTCTAGACTTGAGGAACAAGAGTCCCTCTGTGGCGCCTTCCAGATTACCAACCCCAAACTCCAGGAAGGCAGGGGAGAGCCCTGGCTGGCTCTGAAACCTAGAAGTCTGCGCAGGCCCAGGCCCCTGGGTCATGTCTTCCCGCTCAAGGCCCAGCATGGAGAGGGTGCCTTTTTGCCTCTGCCTGTCCTTAGACTCAGAGCAAGGAGTTGGTGCTGAGTATCTACACCTACCTCCTGCTCCTTGGTGCAGCCCGGGCTCCCGCCTGCCTGCTGTGTCAGCACCCGTGTTCCTATTACATGTCCAAGTGGGATTTGTACTCTCGAAGCATTAGTGCTGGGCTGACTCAGCAGATCAGCCAACACGAGGAAGTGCCAGCTCCCCCACCCCTTCCAGTTGGCTCCTGGAAGGCCCTGTGGCCACTCCACTTCCCCTTCAGGCAAACCAGCCTGGTCTCCTTTGGAGTTAGTTGGCAGGGCCTTTCACGGTCATCCCAGTGAGACCCCTGGTGGTGGAAAACCCCCCAGGAGAACTTTGAAAACATACAGATTCCCAGGCAGGCCCCACACCTGGAGATTCTGACCTAGGTGTGGGTCCTGGGACTGAGTCTCTATATTCTAGACAAGCCTCCCCTAGGTTTTAGGGCACTGGGATGCCTGGCTAGGTAGGGAACTACACTGAACATCATCCTTCAAGTTTCAGTGGAGAATCTGAGCCCAGAGTGGTGAAGCACGTGGCCCAAGTTCATGTTCAGGCAGCCGGGTTAAGGCAGAAGATGCTAGCTCAGGTTCTCTATCCTGGAACTCCTGTCTCTTGAGAAGGGATAGTTTGTCTCTTTGAGACAAGGGCCCACTTTTGATGGTGATGCATTCCCTTGGTGGGGTGAATTTTGAAATTGGCTTTTTTTAGTGTTATGGAAAACTTCTATGTAAAGATGTATTAGAATGGTTCATCTCTCCCTCTCTCCAGCCCAGTCAGTTTTAAAGGTCTTAAGAGTTAGATTGGGGAGTGGAAGTGGCTCAAACAGTTGAGCACCAACTTCCCACATATGAGGTCCCAGGCTTATTCCCTGGCCCCAGTACCATAAAAAATAAAAAATAAAACATTTCTCATGTTAGAAAAAAAAGAAAAAAGAGTTAGGCCCTGGACTTAGGGAGGTCAGTTCAGTGACAAGCAGTCAGCCCCAGGTGACATGGAGTGGAGAATTTCCGTAGGCTGTCAGCTCCATGTCAACAGAACCTTCTCCAAAATCCTTTGTTTGGATCTTCCAGGCCATATTTTGTGGCCTTTTTTGCTCCTGGGATTGTCCACAGTTCTGCCTTCCTGTGTTTTCATCTTGGTTGTTCGTTTTGGGGTAAAATCTTTCAGGTTCTCCTCATGAGGGAGGGCTGTCAGCAGGTCCAATGCCTTCTTGAGGCAGAGTCTCTTTCATTGAATAAAACTTCCCTGGTCACCTGATCCATGCTAGGCTTGGAGTCTCTGCTTTTGAGGAATCTATTCGTGTGACCCCAGATATAGACAGACTTGTACACCTATAAGTGCAGCAAAGTGGTCTAGCCGCTGTGCCTGAAATTCATAGCCTAGGAGCCTGGGAGAGGGGTGGGGGTGTGCTGAGGAGGGGGGGAGCAGTTCAGTTCACAATGTCTGAGTCTAAAAGATGAGGAGGTAGGTGTTGGACAGGGGTGGGGGTAGATGGAGCTTCAAGCAGAAGAAACAACTTTCGAAAAGGCCCGGAGTGAGAAGAAGGTGTTGCATGGTTAGGAAATGCAAGTTGAACACCATGTATGAGATGCAGCTGGAGAGGCTTTGAATTCATGCTAAGGAGCAGGGACTTTGGCCCATATGCAATGAGAGCAGCATCTGGAGTGCAGCCAAGGCAAGGGAAGGAGATGGGATGCATGTTTAGAAAGATCTTTCAGGGACCACTGGGGAGATGGGAAGACACTGAGGCAGGGCAGTTGTAAAGTTGTTGCGCTAGCCTGGAAGATCTTAAGAAGCATTCACCCAATTCTCTCTCTCTCTCTGTTTTTAAAATAGATTCACAATTTAAGACCCAGAGAGGTCAAGTGACTTGCCCAATATCACCCAGCAAGATCAATAGTAAAGTCAGAGCCTCCGCCTGTGGGTCCTGCCTCCGGCACAGGACCCCTCCACTGCCCCAGGATCTTCAGGAGGAGGCGCAGCCCACTGACATTTCCCTGTTGTCCTTTGCCTCTGAATTTGTCCTGTGCTCTGCCCCCTACTGCAGGCCAGCCTGTGAGGGCATTGATGGGAAAGTGTTCCCAGAGGACAGGGCCGAGCACTGCCGGTCTGCTTTGGAAGATGCTACTGCTGCTGCTGTTTCTGGACCAATCAGGGAGCTTTCCAGCCGCATTAGGAAGCCAGGAGCCAGGGGACAGGGCTGCGGTGATTTATGAGTGCACAGAAACAGCAGGACACTAATGTACCTGGCTGGCCTCCTTGTCTGCCAACTCAGCCAGAGACGAAGCATTTAAAGGTCATACCCTCCATCACTGGAGATAGGAAAGGAGGGCTAACCACACAAGGTGCCTGCCCGGTGTCCTTGTGTCAGGATGGTCACCAGAAAGCAAGGTCTGTCCTTTCCTGAGCCGATGCCAAGGGATAGGTCCTCATGGCATGGGCAGGGAAGGGCAGCCTTGCTACTGGGAGTCAGGAAGACCTGCCTGGGATTGAGTTAAGACTCTGTCAGTCACTGGCTGTATGACCTGGGGCTGGTCACACAGCCTCTCTGAGTCTCAGTTTCCTTCTCTGAAAAAAAAAAACCAAGGCTGATTCTGAGTCTCTCTATTCTTGGGACTTGACCATCTCTCTGGTCTGCAGGCACAGACTCCTGTTTTCATTGTGAAAGAATTCCAAGAGGCTTCCATTTTAGAAGAGGCACATACTGAATCTAGAACTCTGACTCATGACAGCCTGGTGGGACCCTTAGCGCTCGTTCAGTTTAATTTCTCACGTTAAAGGTGGGAAAATTGAGACATGGAGAGGGAACAGGCCTTGCACATATTCATGGGGACCTGGCCCAAGCCAGAATACTAGCTCTCCACCTGTCTGCTCCAGGTTTCTTCCAGCAGGACCAGGGAGTGGAGGAGGAGGCCCATTTGCAGCTGCTGGGTAACTTCGCTGTGCCTCTGAGGCCATCCTCTAAAGAGCCAGGGGCTGCTGGGCGGCTGTAGCTTTAAACCAAAAGTCTTAAAAAATCAAACAGGAAAGGAGGGCAGGGCCAGTCTTCCCCTGCACCGTTCAAGGGAAGCCTCGATGTGGAGTCTGCATTTGTCATTCCTGTTTGGCTTTGGAACATCCTTTTCTTTGCATCTGCTTTATTTTTCCCAATTAGATTGGCCCTGGGCTGTTTTTTGTTTTTTGTTTTCCCCTTCTTTTTAAAGCACATTGGTCTGGTGGAGGAAGGAACTGAAGTGGAGAGGTCAGAGAGGCAAGCAGGAATGTGCCAGGAAGTTCCCATGATTTAGCATCTGGGCTGGGATCAGTGACACACTTAATCCACATGTACACAACCAGGGTTGGAGGTAGGGGATCATTCCCATGGGCCTGTGGCACCCAGGCCAGAGTGGTTCAGGCCTGGCCTGCAGGGAGGAAGAGAAAGGAAGAGGGATGACTTGGTGAACAGAAGGAGGTGGGAGGGTTTATTCACCAGCTGGATTGTTTTTTGCTGGCTGGTGTGGTGAGGGAAGAGGGGCCAAGCCAGATTCCATGTTGGAGGAGGGGGAGAAGGCAGCTATTTCCTGACTCTCCCCACTCAGTCCATTTCTTTCTCTCCTGCTAGAGCAGTCTCCCTAAAGTGAATTCATTCATTCATTTCTTCACTTCATATGTTCCATGTGGTGATGAAGCTGGCAAAATGCAAATCTGGGGGAGCAGACTTGGCCCAATGTATAGGGCATCCACCTACCACATGGGAGGTCTGTGGTTCAAACCCCGGGCCTCCTTGACCCGTGCGTGCGCAGTGCTGATGCGCGCAAGGAGTGCCCTGCCATGCAGAGGTGTCCCCCGCGTAGGGGAGCCCCATATGCAAAGGAGTGCGCCTGTAAGGAGAGCCGCCCAGTGTGAAAGAAAGTGCAGCCTGCCCAAGAATGTCGCCGCACACACAGAGATCTGACACAGCAAGATGATGCAACAAAAAGAAACACAGATTCCCAGTTGTTAAGAACACACAGAGCGAATGGACACAGAGAGCAGACAACTGGGGCGGGGGGGGGGGGGGGGGGGGAGAAGGGGAGAGAAATAAATAAAAAATAAATCTTAAAAAAAAAAAATCTGATCATCTTCTGCCCTTGCTCAAATCCATCAAAGGCTTCCTACTTATTTCAGAATAAGGATTTAACTCCTTAGCCTGGTATTCAGGGTCCCTCCTGCTCTGACCCCTGAATCTATCCCCAGCTCCAGTGCTTGTCACCTGAGACACCAGCCACTTCAGATTCTTTGCCTGTCAATAAACATGCCTGGAAGAACTTGCCTGAGTCTTGCTGCCTGTGCCCTCTGCATGCTCTCAAATCCTACACATCCTTTAAGAGCTGGGTCAGAAATGCCGCTTTTCAGAGCCCTTTTCTCTTCCTATCCAGCCTGAAAGAATTTTTAAAGAATACTTAACAACACATAAGACATTCTGAATTCCTTGAGGCAGCGTTCCACGCTGGCTTTCTCCAGCATCTAGAACAGGGCCTTGAATATTCCTTCACGGAATCTCTTTCATTCTAGGTTCTCTTAACACAACACTTCATCTCCCTACTTGATTTTTCACTCCTTATCACTTTCTAACATAGTCTACGTAGTCATTGTTTATCTTGTTTTCTGCTTCCCCTCCAGAAAGTTAAGTTCCATGTGGACCAAGATTTTTGTCTGTTTAGTTCACTGCTGTACCCCATTACTTAGAAAAGTGCCTGGCACATAATAGGTGATCAGTAGATATTTGTTGAATACATGAAATAAATGAAATGTGCAGACAAAACTATGGGATTTGAGAGCCACACGGAGTCTCAAAAAGGGAAGCAAATGAGCAAGAATTTCTCAGCCTGACCTCAGGGCATTTTGTCCTAGGTGGGGGGAGAAAGGTTGGACAACCTCCAGATACCAACGTCCAAACCCGTGTTAGGTATAGCGTAGGCTCTTGGTAACTGTGAGCTGAATCTGTAACACTCCATCCTGGAGAGGAAGAAGGGGCTCTCCAGGGGTTCAGCCTGCAGACAGCTGCATCCTTTCTGTAATTTAACCGGTATGCCCGGCCAGTATTTATCCGTCATGTCTTCACCAAGAACCTCAAAATGGGGATGGGGAGCTGGCACCTTGGAGGAGGGGCTGACAGTCCTCCAGGGTTTGGCCCCTTAATTCAAGCATCCTGCGGAAGGTCCTCCATCCTACTCCCTGCTCCTTCGCCTCGGAAACAGGATCCGGGCTGAAGCCCTTGCTCCCTCGTAATTTCCCGGAGAATATGGGGCGGGGCCGTGAATCAGCACTCGCCCTGACAGAAGCAGCTCTCATCCCCGCCAGAGGTCCCCAGCGGTCGCCAGATTAAAATCCCCTCCCATCCTCCTCCGCCCGCGCGCTCCGGCCGCTGGGAGATGTAGTCTTGACCGTCCCTTTGTCCTTGGCCAGCCCAACACAGCATCCCACCGGAGGATGAACTACAACTCCCAGGGGACCACGCGCCACAGGGCCGACGGGGCGGGGGTCTGAAGGGGAAGGGGTAAGGGACGTCTAGAGAAGTCGGGGCGAAGGAGCGGGGGTGAGGTGAAGAAGATAGGGTGTTGCGGGGCGTCGAGGAAGGAGGGGACCGCTAGAAGAAAGGGGGGACGAGCTGAGTAGGAGAAGGCGGCGGGAGCCGCGGCAGGGGCCGGGGCGGGGCCAGGGCGGGGGCGCGCGGCGGGCGGGCCCTGCGCGTCACGCGGCGTGGGCGGGGCCGCAGGAGGTTGTCCGCCCGCGGCACGCACAGCCGCCGCAGCCGCTTCGCGCCCGGTCCCGCGGTCGCAGCTCGAGCCGCAGCCTCCGCGCCACCGCCGCCAGAGCCGGTCGCTTCGTGGGTCGGTCCCTCCGGCACACGGGCTCCCGCCGCAGCCGCCCTCCGCGCCGTTCAGGCCGCCCTGGTCTCCTCGTCCGGCCCGACCCAGCCCGCGAAGATGGTGGACCGCGAGCAACTGGTGCAGAAAGCCCGGCTGGCCGAGCAGGCGGAGCGCTACGACGACATGGCCGCGGCCATGAAGAACGTGAGTCTCTCCTCCCCTCCCCCCGCCTCGCCCCAATCCCGCGCAGTCGTGGTCCTTGGCTTTCAGGGCTCTGGGGCCAGTGGCCTGTCGCGATTGCATGCTCGGTCCCCTCTCCTTCCTTGGTGAGGGGGGCTGTGGAGGGTCCTGAGGGCGGTCAGGAGCCGGCTGGTGACGCGGCCTCTTCTCTGCGCGGCCCCGAGGGCCGGCGGCGCTGCCTCCTCGGCCTTCCACGGGCTCAGGCTGGGGCGGGGTCTTGCAGGGCTGGTCACGGGAGCGGGGTCCCTGGTCCCCGTGTGCCCCGGCGTCTGCTGGGGACCTGAGCGGGGCCGTGCGCATCCTTTGTGCCCCACTTCCCCTCCTCCCCCCTAAGGCGTGGGGGCGGGGGACCGCATGGATGCGGTTCCTCTTTCTCTCCCTGGTGTCTGGGCGGCGCCTTTCCCGTTCACTCAGCAGGTCTCTTTTTCTTCTAGCCCCCCACTCCCTCAAGAGTCTTCCCCTTGCGTTCCCGACAGATCCTCTAGAGCCTTTCCGAGAAAATTTAGGCTCATTTGAAATCTGGGGTCAGTGGTGCTAAATCGACACCTTTTTTGCTCACGTTTGACTTAACAAAAGCCTCCTCTTTCTCCATTTCCTAAAGCAAGTCATCTTGCATTTAGGAAAGGGGAACGTCTGTCTCGTTAGCGTGTTCTTATTAATTGCTGTGAACATGTCATTTCCATTTTTTCCTAACGCTTTGTATTGATAAGGGCAGATAATGTCTTTTGAAATAAAGGTTGTCAGTTTGTGACATGGTGTTTCTTTTTTAAATACAGGCACGCGTCTATTGAAATTCCTATAAATTGAAAAAAATTCTTTCTGATCTGATATTGCAAACAAAGCGGTGGTGGGAGGCAGTATCAAGTCATTCCAGAAGATTCTGCATTTGTCATATTGCAGAGAGCCTAGACTGGGTGGAGGCTGGGAGGAGTTGTTTTAAAGGGGAAAATATCTTTAAATTTTTTTTTTGTTAGAGCTGAAGGTGTTTAAAATTTTTTAAAATCTAGTTTATCCTCATACTAGTGAAACTAAAATGCCGATCTCCAGTTGTCGCATTTTGTCTAGGATGCAGGTTCCTGCCTGTATTGCACCATTTTGTCAGTAATACTACATTTGTCAACTAGTTTGAGATTAGAGGAAGGCAGAAGCTTTGAACAAAAATTAAATAAAACGTGGAAAAAAATAACGGTTTAGGGTCTCCCATTATCTTAATATTTAACTTCCTGTCTTATGTAACAAAGGTATTAAAATGCATCTCAGGTTTCAAATGGATGTAGAAGTGTATCTTGCATGTTAAATCTTTTTAATGAAACAGTATAGATACCGATTGATTCTCAAGTAACTACATTAGTTCCCAAAAAGATGACAGTGCTGATTCCTTTATATTTAAACAAGGTACATTAACAAAATGAGATTTTTTTCGTTATTGAGGAAGGAATTTGATTCTGTGAATTGGGAGTACTGCTGTATTAACTTAATAAGGTATATTGACACAGTTGCTGTCTTACAACATTTTATAGCTCAGATGACATAAATTGCACTTTAAATATCTACCAATATTGAGAATATCTGTAGTTCATGTTATTTAAACTCTTCTAATTTTTCCATATTTCTAGTTTTACAGGAAAATGAGTGACCCCTCACCTATTCCATAGCAACCCAGTGATGTCACACACAATGACACAGAGGCTGCAATGCACCTAAGGGCTGGTAGGGAGTGTGCAAATGGCATTTGTCCAAGGATGCAGAAATTAGCTGATAAACCTGATGGAATTGAGCACTTCCGTCTTCCCCCAGATAAGAACGATCTGCAATGGAATGGTCCTATGTGACCAAAAACCCAGTTACCCATATACATGCAAATCAGTGACCTCTAGATATGCTTTATTCACCTTCCTATTTCTGTTTCGCTCACAAAAGTTTGTAAGATACACTCACATTAAACTCTCATCCCACCTATTTAAATCTTTGCATGAAGATGGAATAAAAATAGAAATTTAAAAGAATATATTTTATAATTGTAGTGGAGGGGGCTACATACTTGGGTTTATTACAAATAATAAACTTGACTGGTTTTGAAAAAAAACCCTTAAACTGTAGCCATTCTCCAGGGTCATTTTCAGTGACAAATAATGAGAACCCATTGCAAACATGTTATTAAATTCATTTTAAGTAGAGCTTTGGGAAAGTTGTTTATTGCAGATTTCTGCTTCTTTGGCAGAGAATGGAGAAGATACACCCTATAAAATAAAATAGAGCTTTTTGACACCCAGTTATGGTGACTTGGCCCTCATTTTCCTCATCTGTAAAATGGGGCAATACCTGTTTCTAAAAGTTGTGGGGATTAAATAAGAAAATGTAGTAGCTGCTCAAAAATGGTAATTAATAAAACTTTGTTTCCTCCTATTTTATAAAAGTAATCTCTTGGAGAATTTGGAAAAATACTGGAAAGTGCCAAGTAGATCCTTAGGGCTACCACTCAAGTGAGCTCTCTTTAATGGCTGAAGTCATCCTGATGATAGAAGGATTAACATTTCTTTGAACTTAATGAAATTGTCCTGTTAATAACACAGGATCTATTCAGAGTGGCCAGAACAAATAGTATGCAAAATTTGGAAAGGAGGAAAGCGAAATTTGGAAAGGCGGAAAGAGGGAAGTCTATAAGACATATGTAGTTTTATGTCTAAGGAGAGAGTGAACACCTAGGTGTTTCTACTTATTAGACAATATTATCTTGTACTTTCGCTTCTAATAGCCACTCGAGAAGTTAATATTTTCTGTTAGGTGTTGGAGGGAAAAAAGGTTCTGGGTTCTTAATTTTCTTGAAGTTACTGGGTTAAGAAATTTAGGTATTTGGGGATACATGGGTGGCAAAAAGGCTATCTTAATTAAAAAAAAAAAATCTAATGCAGTCCATTGGTTTAAAAATTCCCCTTGTCGTAAATATTCCTATTAGCTCTACCACGAGGTTAGTTCGATAGCCATAATCACTAATGGAATATTGATACCTCGGAAGAGTCTTCAGTGGTGGAGTTCTGCCAAGCATTATTCTAAGTCATGTGGCTTGAATTTGTTCTCTTTGAGTGGAAAGAATAGAGATAAAAGCTTGCTTTTGATGTGTTATCCTTTGCAATAACCGAAATGAATATTGAGTGCTTTTTCTAAAGATTTAAAAAATCTCATGTGTCTTTTGAATTATAGAGAGATGAAAGATATTGCTAAATGTAGGAAGTAACCTCACTACGGTCCTCTGGATTAACTGCAGACCTTGGGTAGGATTTCACCCCTAGTATTTGGAAGGTTTATTTATTTATTAAGCCAAACTAAACTATTGAAAGAGTGAAGAAAATTATGTAAATGTATTTTAATTTAGGTGAAATTGCATAACAGCCATTTTAAAGTGTACAGTTCGGCAGTATCTAGTACATTTATAATGTTGTGTGACCATCACCTCTATCTAGCTAGTTGTAAAATATAAGAGAATGATATATATATTTATTTAAACTTAGTATTTTGGAATAATTTCAAACTTAACAGGAAAATTACAAAAATAATAACAGCAAAATACATGGACCAGTAAAAGGAATAATATTTTCTAAAAGTGGTTTTGGTCTGGGCTATAGCAGACTGGGTTTCTAGCCATGATTATGGATTCAGGAATGTGCCAATAATGACGTGCCCACAGCCAGCTCACAGCTACTAGTAATGGATTCTCCCTTTGTCTTTGTTTTATAGCATTTGAACATTCTCAATCCAAATAGAAAAAAGGAACCTTAACTAGGTTTTATTTCCATTGGAAAAGTTGTAGAGCTTATAAACCATTTGGGGCTCACCCAGATAAATAAGAATCAATTTACTTGAAATTGGAGCAAACCATTAAGTATTTAGATTTTGTGGAAATTGACTCGTTCTGATCATTTTGAACCCCAAGGCTGACTTGATGTTATAAAGTATTTCCCTGCTGTGTGGTGGTAGTCTCCAGGTGAACAATGGGCAGTACTGAGAGCTGTGAGCTGTTCAAGCATGGTGTTCTAAATTGATCAGAGGTCTGTATAAGATGACAAGTGCATTATTTTGGTTACCAGAGTGTTGCTGAGGCTGTCAGAACTGATAAGAATGAGTAAGAGTTAATCTTTCCCCCTTCACACCCACATTATCACCAATCCTAATATCTTATTATTTCTCTATTTCTACCAGATTCTATGGACATGGAAGAAAAGAAGCAAGGGCCACTTTACATATTTAAAGGGAAAAAAAATCCTTCTAAATTTATACAATTCACTGCCTTTTGCCTTCTTTTTTTCTGGGCTCTTTTCCATAGTGCTTTACCAGATATTCCAGTTTATAGTTATTGGGGTGTGTGGGGGCACACTGTATTTGTTGCCTCTGTAAGTTAGCAAGCCTCTGGAGTTATAAAGCCTACTGAAACCCATTGCCTTTTGGCCTTTACTCTCATAATCATTTTTCTGTTAACCTTCCCCAAATTGCATTTTAGGTATCAGCTGTCATTTTGATTAACAACGAAACCATGTCATCTTACTTTAATTTAGCATTTGTCTTTGAAATTTTGATTTTACTAAACTAATATATAAATTTGAGTAGAAGAATTGATTTAAAAATTTCTTAAAGAAAACCTTATTTTAAAGTTTTATATATATATATCAATTTTGGTTGTAAATAATAGAAGAGTTGTTAAATACATAGATTTTTGACATGACAGTAAAAATACAAACTTCTAGATAAAATCATTGGCTTTATCCTCCAGAGATCCAAATCCAAACTTGGATCCAGGTGTGTAGCATCAGGTTTCCTGTCTTAATAATTCTTTTACTAGAACAGGAGTGTCAGGACTGGGAGTGTGACAGTGACAGCAGTGGGCAGCTGACCGTGCAGTGACAGCTCAAGAGGAATCCCTTCACCACCACCTCCCAAGCTGAGCATGAAGAGCAGCTGCAATGAGAGAGAGAAGTGAGGAATGGCTAAGAGGCAGTAGGAGGGAAGCTTTAAAAATGCAGGTTTGTTTTGAAGAATAGAGATCATATAAACTACTTTAGCTTTCTAAAAGACATTTATAAATATGACATTTAAGTTACCGTATTGAAATACCTAAGATCTAGGAAGCAGAGTTGCCTATGGATGCTAGTACTTTAGGGATATAGACATAAGCTTACAATTTATTTGACTGAGTTACTCTTATACATGCCTCTTCTATAGCAGTCTAGCCTGAACTAGTGGATGAGTGAGAATGTTCTGCAGTGGAAGCCAGTATGGATAGTAGCCATGCAGATACCCCATACTGCCTGCTGGTATACCTTTTTTTTTTTTCCCCTTCAATATACTTTTATAGAAGGGCCTGGTCTACCAGCTGTGTGTAGACTGTGGGGTCTACCATAGAAAATAGTTATGGCTATGTATTATTTTCAAATCATACTCTGTTCTTCATTACAACTGACATTCTGGTTTTTCTAACTGTATCTTTGTAATAGAAATAGGGACTTGTTTATAGACACTGAAAGATTTTTTTCCCTATTAAGTTGAAAATGACTGGAAGGGCAGTGAGATTCTCCCCTACCCCCACCCCGCCCCAGTTTTCTGTTCTCTGTGAAGGGCAGTGAGAATTAACAGTAGAAAGGTAAGGGCTATGGAAAAGGGCATCCTGATGCAAGGAAAGCTAGTTCAGACAATTGAGGTTGGAAAGGCATACTCTAGATTAGGGATTCTTAACCAGGGGGCCATGAGCTTAAATTGAAATCCAAAAATATTAATCTTGTGGGGATGTGTTGGTGTGGGTGTGGTAAGTTCATTAAATAAATCACAGTATAGTGTGAACTTAGTAAGGGGTCAGTGGTTTTCTCCTGACTGGCAAAGGGGTCCGTGGAAGGTTAAGGTTAAGAACTCCTGTTCTAGATTATCTTCAATTAGGGGATGTGCTTTTCTAAGGGGTCCCATAGCTTTTGGAAGGCTCTACTCAGTGTTGACTGTTGCTGACAAAAATGTCTTTGGTCTTTAGGATGCTAGAAAACTTGGGGGAAATGACCAGAATCATCACCATATATTTTTTTCATCCAGGGTGTTTCCAGTGTCTTTCTATAAGGGTCAGATTTACTTTGGCACCTTGCCTTTTTCTTTGACATTATGTCAAGGCTAATTTTTTATGTCATTATTTTATTTTGAAATACTGAATGAAGTTCCTGTGAATGTGTTACAACTTAATTTTCCTGTCTAGCATTTAGGCTCTTTCCAACATTACATTTATAAATACATCTTTGTGAAAATCTTTGTGGCTAAAGCTTCTTGCAAGTTAGTATTGCCAGTTTAGGGCATAGACCCCAAAGTGGAATTGCTGTAAAAATGGGTCAGAACATTTTTTAAGTCTCTTGAAACTACCACTAGTACTGGGTATTATCTCTTAAAATATTGAAGAAATTCAACTGATTGAGTAGGTGTTACATACATACAGTTTAAAATTTAATAGGTAACTATTGTCCTTTCTATTCCAAATAAAATGAGGATGAAGCAGGGGGAAAAGCTCCTCTGCTAGTTTGAGGCACATTTTCCATTATCTCTCCTTTGCTGCTTCGAGTGAATTTAAAATTAATTAATTAATTCATGGGACCTTGTGGGAAAGCCAGTGCTCAACCACTGAGCCACTTCTGCTCCCCTTTTTATTTTTTAAAAACTTATGGAAACTTCCAGACATACAAAATAAGGATGAATAGTATTATAACCTCCCACATACCTAACTTTCCTAATTGCCAACATATTGGTCAATATTGCTTTATCAGTATCCTTCTTTTCTGTTCTTCCTGGAGATTGTTTATCATTTGGGAAAATGGCTTTATATCTGACTAAAAAGGATAATTTCCTTTGCTGTGAGGGCTTAAATTACCAGAAGAGTTGTTATATTTAAATTTGGCAACCTTAAAGTATAATTTTTTTCTCTAGCTTTATTTTTCAGTTGGCTATTTTTTAAAGCAATTGTAGGTTTATAGAAAAATTACTTAGAAAGTAGAATTCCATATACCCACACCCAGTTTTTCTCCTTTTACTGATGTTGTGGACTAATGTGGTATATTTCTATAATTGTTAAAGAACTATTAGAATTTCTATTAACTGAAGTGTTGTATGGTTCTGTGGTGGGGTGTTTTTTTTTTCCTTTAAGATTTATTTATTTTTCCCCACCCCCTTGCTGTTTGCACTTACTGTGTTTCCTTGGGAAGAACAGGGAACTGAACGGAACCTGGACCTCTGATGGGGGAGGGAGGTGCACTAATTGCTTAAGCCACCTCCGTTCCCTGCTTTATTGTGTCTCCCATTATGTTCTTCCTCCTGGGTCTGTTGTGTCAGCTTGCTGTGCCTGCCCATTGCATCAGCTCACTGTCTTCTTTAGGAAGCAATGGGAACTGAACCATGGGCTTTCCATTTGGTAGGTGGGAGCTCAATTGCTTGAGCCACATCTGCTCTCCCCTATGATGTTTTTTTGTTTTAAATTTTATTTTAATAGACAACATACAATTTCCCATTTTAACCACTTTCAAATACACAATTCAGCGGTATTTATTAATTCATAGTGTGCTATCATTACCGTTACCACACTTTTCTATCACCCCAAAAAAGTATTGTTTTTTGAAGGATTCAATCCAGGTAGCAAATTCTTTTCTTGATTTGAAAACTAGAAGTACTTTTCAGTTGAGGCTCAGATGCTACCTCCTATCAGCCAGGGGCTGCCTGAATGAGTGGGTAGAGAAGAGTGTAGGTTAAGAGAAGAATTCTGCCATCTTTACAGGGCTGTTCTTGTCCCCCTTCTTATTTCTTTTATACTCCTTTTAAGTTTTTTTGTTTTTTTGTTTGTTTTTTTAGAGCAGTGAAGGTAGATTTTTTTTCAGTTCTCTGGCTTTTTTCACTTATTTAATAGAAGAGTCAAAACCCAGTTGATTTGTTGGGGCTATGTGAATAAAAACAGTTTGCTGCTGTTTGGCCTTGTTGCCTTCCCTGCTTTTTAAAAGTTTTTTTAATAATCATATTTGCCTTTAAACAGTCCACCAGTTCAGTGTGGACTCTGGACTCAGACAGCCTAGGTCTGAAACCCTGTTTCTCTACTCAGCTGTCTGAAGGTGGTGTGGGCAAGTCTCTAACTCTCTTTGCCTCACTTTCCTCACTATACAGTCAGTCTTAACAACAGGACTGACCTCAAGATTATTGTAGCGCAAGTATGTTAATATTAAGATGTATAGTGCTTAGAACAGTGGTTGGCCAAGATTAAGTTCAAATGAGTGTTCATTGGTATTAGTATTATGACCAGGCTTTGACTTTTTAAAAGCCATGCTGTGCTATGGCTAGTTTTTTTTTTTTTTTTTTTTTTCTTCTTTTAACTTTAAAGGATTTGAAACTGCTAACGTTATTTTTTGGAAACTTCTCTAAAACACCCATGAAATAAATTTGGCAACTTGACAGTTGTCATTTTAAAGCCACGGTGTTAATAGAGAAGAGGGTTTAGACAAAGAAGTAATTCTTAGAAAAAGCTTAAAACTACTGTAAGATTAACATGAAGTGGTTATTACAGTGTATGTCTAGATAATTTTAGCTCCTGTAATGGTTTATAGGATGGTAAGAAGGCATTTGATACTAGTATGTCTGCTGATTTGAATTGAGTACCTCCAATTTTTAGAAGCATGTAAATATCATTTAAGAGAAGCTAAGTAGTGGGGAGCAGTAATTACTGATGAATATAATGCTATCAGTGCTTTGGAGGGATGTGCTGCCTTTCTGTTTTTACCATTTGAAGGTCCTGCAGAAAAAGTCTTTGGATTTTGAGCACCAGATCTATTTATTGGGGAAGGAAAAACAATGTGGTAAACTTCAAACAGCCATAGTAACAGTTTTTAAAACTTACACAAAATAAATTTCTTTTGATGTTGGTAGAGCTATGCCAGGCATATGTAGATTCTGAAACACTTGCTGAATGAATTATAACTAGTTCTTTTTTGGGTATATGGTAGTCTTGCATTTTTAAAAATTTTATTGTGGTAATACAACATCAAATTTCCCATTTTAACTGCTTTCAAGTGTGCAGTACAGTGGTATTAAGTAAATTCACCGCATTGTGCTATCATCACCATCATCAAAGCTTACCAGAGAAACAGAAATTGCACTCATGTATTAAATCCTCATTGTCCTCACTCCTGTAACCTCTTAAAATACTTCCTGTTTCTGTGAGTCTGCGTAGTTATTTGATATAGGTGAAATCCTACAATATCTGTCCCTTTGTGTCTGGCTTATTTCACTTAGCATGATGTCTTCAAGATTCATCCATGTTGTAGCCTGTATCAGAACTTGATTCCTTTTTACGGCTGATTAATATTTTGTTGTATGCATAGACCACATTTTGTTTATCCCTTTATCTGTTGATGGACAGCTATTAAATTTTGATCTTGTCTGTTTTTATAATCTGGCTGGCTATGTTTGCTACTTAACAAAAAAAAAAAAAATAACTTAAGAATAGCTTCTCTTTTCCGCAAGTATTTTGATTTTATACTTAACCTTAAGAACAAATTAGGGGGAGCCAGTGTAGCTCATTTGGGTACAATCCCTAGCCCTGGTACCGTGAAAAAAAAAAAAGAAAGAAAGAAAGAAATTGGGCATTTAGAGTTAGTGCAGTATATACTTTAGCTCTGTTGTAAAATTTTTTAGCTTTGTTGTAAAATTTTACTGTTATTTACTCTAGCACAACATCATTTTGATTTTAAACATCTGTTCTACAGATTTTTGCATTGACTATATAAAATCTTTTTGGGAAAGCAGAAGATTTTAAGTAATACACTCTTCTTAGATAAAACATTGTAATACATTTTAACAATAGGAAACATTTTTATGTACTTTCCCCATTTAATATACAACAGTTTTTTTAGTGATATTCTTCCCATTTTACAGTTGAAAATGTTTTTGAGTAATGTGCTGACAGTAAGGCTTGAGTTGAAAGTATTTTAATTCCAAATCTCAGGCTCCTTGTAAAAGGGTTTTTGGTTTTCCAAATGTAAAGTGCATACATAGACACTGGTGAACCTTTTGCAGTTGTGTTGTCAATTAATTGGCCTGTTTTCATTAGTTTTAGTATACATTCCATTGTTTGCAGAAGCGTATAAAATCCTTCAAGTACTGCATATTTAATACTTTTTCCATTTAACCCTGATAGGGTGATATTTAGTTTAGGCTAAAATACTGGACAAATTTCCTTAAGGAGAGTCCTGTAGAAAACATTTGACTCCATGAATGTGGTATGTTTTAAATGTCATTTAACAAAGGAGAACTTGAGATTTTTTAACAGGAGGTGAGTACTGTGGTTTTGCCATTATAGTCTTCTAGGTGTTGCCAGGAGGTGAAAGGATGTCACAAAGAATGATATGAAAGACTGTACCTCACTTGAAAGAACCAGGCCTGGGGGAGTTTAACCTTTTGTATATCAATAATAATATGGTCTTGGGAAACGGACTTTGGCCCAGTGGTTAGGGCGTCCGACTACCATATGGGAGGTCCGCGGTTCAAACCCCGGGCCTCCTTGACCCGTGTGGAGCTGGCCATGCCCAGTGCTGATGCGCGCAAGGAGTGCCGTGCCACGCAAGGGTGTCCCCCGCGTGGGGGAGCCCCACGCGCAAGGAGTGCGCCCGTGAGGAAAGCCGCCCAGCGTGTAAAGAAAGAGCAGCCTGCCCAGGAATGGCGCCGCCCACACTTCCCATGCCGCTGACGACAACAGAAGCGGACAAAGAAACAAGACACAAGACGCAGCAAATAGACACCAAGAACAGACAACAGGGGAGGGGGGGAAATTAAATAAATAAATAAATCTTTAAATAATAATAATAATAATAATAATAATAATATGGTCTTGTGAAATTCACACAATGGAGTGTAGAAACATGTTTTGGTAGAATTTGAGTATGCAGCAAAGGAAGGACAAAAAGGTACTATTTGAGTACTTTGCAGACATTCTAGACAGGTGGAAGAAGTGATTGCTGTATTCTTGATACTGATTGGAAACTCAGAGTAGCTAAAGTAGTAATAGTGATGGGAGTCTTAATTATTGACCGTTTGTGGGAATTTTCTTTCCACAAAAGAAGTTGGGTTTTTCTTGTATGCCAGGCACTATGTTAGGCATCTGGCCATAAAAAATTAAAGTAGCTGCTGGAAGAACTCAGGTCTTTGGACAGGAAGGTGTCACAGATAAGCAACTGTGAACATTGCGAGAAGTGACAGATTGAGGTAAGCTGAGTGCTGTGCAATCAGAGGAAGAGGAGATTGGATTAACACTGGAACATCGGGGAAGATTTCCTCAAATCTTTTTTTTTTTTTTTTTAAGATATATTTATTTATTTCTCTCCTCTCCCCTCCCCCCCCAGATGTCTGTTCTCTGTGTCTGTTTTGCTGTATGTTCTTCTTCGTCCACTTCTGTTATTGTCAGTGGCACGGGAATCTGTGTTTCTTTTTGTTGCGTCATCTTGTTGTGTCAGCTCTCTGTGTGTGCGTCGCCATTCCTGGGCAGGCTGAGCTTTCTTTCACGCTGGGCGTCTCTCCTTATGGGGTACACTCCTTGCGTGTGGGGCTCCCCAAAGACACTCCTTGTGCACATCAGCACTGCGCCTGGGCCAGCTCCACATGGGTCAGTGAGGCCCGGGGTTTGAACCGAGGACCTCCCATGTGGTAGGCGGACGCCCTAACCACTGGGCCAAGTCTGCTTCCCTTCCTCAAATCTTGAGCAGTGGCTCCTGGCAGGGATTGTGGGGAGGAGGAAAGATTAGAGGAAGGAATATCCAGGCAGAGGGATTTTAAGCAGACGAGGGTCACAGTCTGATTTATGGTCTGGAAAGATCACTGACAGAAGAAAGGAGATTGAATAGGAGGAGAGGGAGGGAGGCTGATTAGTATTCTGGGGACTAGTTCAAAGGGCTGAGCACCCAGAGACTGAGGGTCAAGAAGGTAGGGTAGATTTGAGAGAGAAGAATGAGAAAGAGGAGGAGAGAAAAGTGATGGAAAGAATGAATTCAGTTATATTGTATTTAAAGAAACATTTACGTAGACTTGAATAGAGAAGCAGTAGCTGTAAGATAATGCATGAAAAGTGCCTTGAACAATCCTTGGCGAGTGTTACTGATTCATTAAGTGATTCAACAAATACTTATTTAGAACCCACTAAAGACTAAACTATGGCCTAGGACCTAGAGATGAAAAAAAAAAAAAGTCCCCTGCCCTTGTAGAGTGACAGTTTTTGGCACACAGGGAGGAGGCAGAGATAGGTGCAGGGTTTTGTTAAGTGAAGTCCTTGGAATTTCCTTAACCAGTGGCCACTGTTTCCTATGGGAAGAGGGAGGCAGTGTTAGGCAGTGAGGGTGTAGTGAGGGTCAATGTGGGGGGGGGTGAGGGCACACTAATAGAGGTGGGGTGGCAAGTAGCTTGGGGCAAGACAAGAGGTTAAGGATATCCTTGGAAGGGTTTGGGACACAGTGAGTGCTTAGGCCTCAGCTGAGATTAGAAAAACCTTAATTTGTATTGACTCTGGTCTGTAGTTGGTTTTCTTTGTTTTCCTGCCTGAATCATTGGTTTAAGAGTAGAAAGACCAAGTGGTTGGGTTGATTTGGTATGATTTGGCCAAAATATTTTGGTGTTTTATAGATGGTGTGGCAAAAAAACAAGGCATAAGAACAGTAATGTCTATGCAAAAATCATTGAATAGGTTGATCTTGATGGACCTTAGAAAGAATAATGCCTAGAGCCTAAAAATCTGAGAGAAAAGGATAGTGTTCAAGAGCAAGTCTAATAGGTGGGAGGAAGTGAGGACTGAAATTACTGGAGGATCTAATTTTTTTTTAGCTCATAAAATTCCATACTAAATTTTAATAGTTTTATTGTTTTTTAAAGATTTATTTATTTAATTTATTTATTTCTCTCCGCTTCCCCCCACCCCAGTTGTCTGTTCTCTCTATTTGCTGCGTCGTCTTTGTCTGCTTCTGTTGTTGTCAGTGGCATGGGAATCTGTTTCTTGTTGCATCATCTTGTTGTGTCAGCTCTCCGTGTGTGCGGCACCATTCCTGGTCAGGTTGCACTTTTTTTTGCGCTGGGCAGCTCTCCCTATGCGGGGTACACCCCTGCGTGGCACGGCACTCCTTGTGCGCATCAGCACTGCACATGGACCAGCTCCACATGGGTCAGGAGGCCCTGGGTTTGAACCCTAGACCTCCCATGTGGTAGACGGACGCCCTATCCATTGAGCCAAGTCCGCTTCCCAGTAGTGAGTCTTAAAGAAGCATGGTGATTCATTGATTAGTGAAATGTGGTACCAACCCCTAAGAACTTTTGTCTTTTTTTTTAATCATTTAAATTTTTTAAAAAAGATTTATTTATATATTTCTCTCCCCTCCACCCCCATCTGCCCCGTTGTCTGTTCTCTGTTTCTATTTGCTGCGTCATCGTCTTTGCCCACTTCTGTTGTTGTCGGTGGCACAGGAATCTGTATTTCTTTTTGTTCCGTCACCTTGTGTCAGCTCTCTGTGTGGGCAGCACCATTCTTAGGCAGGCTGCACTTTCTTTTGCACTGGGCGGCTCTCCTTACGGGGTGCACCCCTTGCTTGTGGGACTCCCCTACGTGGGGACAACCCTGCGTAGCACAGCACTCCTTGTGCACATCAGCACCGCGCGTGGGCCAGCTCCATACATGTCAAGGAGGCCTGGGGTTTGAACCTGTCCATTGGGCCAAGTCCGCTTCCCTATCATTTAATTTTTTAGTTTTTAAAATTTTGTTAAAAAGATACATAAAAGGTACACAGTTAGAATACAAGGCACCAGAAATAAAGCAATTTAAAGGCAGGTTAAAAATTATTAATACATGGGGACTTCTGGGGAAGATGGCAGAATAGGGAGCTCCAGGTCTAGACTGTTTACCAAAGCAACTATTACAAACAGACAGAACTGCCTGAAACAGCTATTTTGAAACTCCACAGACCAGAAGAACACTATACAGCATCCAGGGAAGAGTGGCAGGAAGAGGCTGATAAATTACAGAGCTAAAATGCAAATGCATAAAAAGTAATGATAAGTCTGTGTTGTGGGGCATATAATGTACAAAGATAAAGTGCTAACAAGTACAAAGAAAATGGTGGGGAGATAGAGGGATACAGAAGACGTATATGTGCATGCTATTAAAGTGTTTTTTTTTTTTAATGTTGGTATCAAACCAAACATAATTGTTATATATTTAGGATGTTAAATGTTAACCTTATGATAACCATAAGGAAAATAGAGAAAAATATATCCAGATACATAAATGAAAAGGTACTGAATATGGTACAACACTAGAAAGCAAATAGATACAAAAGTAGGCTTTAATGGAAATCAGGGACAAAAAGGCATAAGACTTAGAAAGGCTAAATAGCAGAATGGCAGAAGAAAGACCTGGTATTATTAGTAGAAGCTTTCCAGCAAAAGGCAGAGATTGGTAGAATGAATTAAAAAAAAAAAAAGCGTGACCCAACTATATGCTGTCTGCAAGAAAAGTAGGTTGACACTCTTATGATGGAAAAAAATATTGATCCTATGCAACCATAATAAATATTCTTCTCTAGTGCATATGGGTAATTCTCCAGGGTGGACCATATGTTGGGTCACAACACAAGTCTCAATAAGTAAAAAAAAAAAAAAAAAAGAAATCATGCAGTGTATATTCTCCGACCACAACAGAATGAAGCTAGAAATCAGTAACAGGGAGAACAGGATAATCCACAAATACATGGGAATTAAACAACATAGTCATTAAACAACCAATGGATTAAAGAGGAAATCGGAAACGAAATTAGGAAATATCTTGAGGTGAATGAAAATGAAAAAACAACATGCCAAAATTTTATGGGATGCAGTGAAGGCAGTGCCGAAAGGGTATTTATAGCTCTGAATGCTTATATTTAAAAAGAAGAAAGAATTCAAATCAGAGACATAACCTCAAAACTGGAAGAACTAGAAAAAGAAGAGCAAGCTAAACCCAGTGTGAGCAGAAGGAAGGAAATAAGAGATTCAAATGGAGATAGAGAACTCCAAAAACAACAGAATCAACAAAACCAAAAGCTGGTTGTTGGAAAAAATCAACAAACCTTTAGCTAGAGTGACAGAGAGGATGCAAATAATGAAAATCAAATGGTAAGGGGGAAATGACTACTAACCTTGCTGAAATAAAAAGAATTATAAGTGGATATGAAGAACAACTGTACGTTGAATAAATTAGATAACCTAAATGAAATGGGTGAATTATTAGGAACACCTGAACTAAAAAAGAAATAAAAGATCTTGACCAACCAGTTACTGATAAAGAGATTTAGTAATATAAAACTTCCCAACAAGGAAATCTCAGGGGAGCTGATGTGGCTCAAGTGGTTGAATGTCTACCTCTCACATGGGAGGTCCCAGGTTTGGTTCCTGGTTCCTCCTGAAAAAGCAAAACGAGCAAAACAAAAAAAATAAGCCAGGAAGCCAGTGTGGCACAATGGTTGAGTACAGGCTTCCCACATATGAAATGTCCCAGGTTCAATCTCTGGTGCCTGGTACCTAAAAAAAAAAAAGAGACAAGGACAATTAAATACAGTACATGGTGGGGGGGTGGGGAGTAAATAATCTTTTTAAAAAAAGGCAATACATGATTGTGGGTTGGAGCTAATAATAGTGGAGGAAAGGCCCAAAAGGACATTATTAGGATATGAAAAAATTAGAATATAGACTAAATTTTATATCATATACAATATTAAATTTCTTGACCTTGATAACTATACTTAAGGTGGTTATATAAGTGAATATTCTTGTTCTTAGGAAATGTACTTGGCAGTATTATGTATTCAAGGAGCAAAGAAAAAGAAGCAGCCTGGGACAAGATGGCTACACAGGGGAATTCTACCAAATATTGCAAGAAGACTTAACTCCAGTTCTGCTCAAACTCGTCTGAAAAACTGAAGAGGAGGGAACACTCCTCTTCCTCTGGCCTTATTCTACAAGGCCAATATCAACCTCATACCAAACCTGGATAAAGATGCCATGTTAAAAAAAACTACAGACCTATATCTCCCATGAACGTAGATGGCAGAAATTCTTAACAAAATGCCAGCAAACCACATCCAACAGCATATTAAAAGAATTAATGCACCATGATCAAGTGGGGTTTATCTATGGTATGCAGGATATTTTCAACATAAGAAAATCAATGTGTAATACACCACACGGAATGAAAGGAGAAAAAATCCCACATGATCATCTCAGCAGGTGCAGAAAGGACACTTAACAAAATACCATACTGTTTCTTTATAAAAACACTTGGAACACTAGAAATAGAAGGAAGTTTCATCATAAAGGACAAGTATGAAAAGCCCATAGCTAACATCCTACTTAATGGTGAAGGGATTGAAAGCTTTTCCTCTTAAGATCAGGATCAAGACAAGGAATGCCCACTGTCAGCCACTGTTATTCAACATTGTACCAGAAGTTCTTGCCACAGCAATTAGGCAAGAAAAGAAATGAAAGGCAACCAGACTGGAAAGGAAGAAGTAAAACTTTCTCGATTTGCAGAGATGATAAGATGCTCTATAGGGAAGTGGCTGTGGCTCAAGCAGTTGAGCTCATGTTTACCATATGGAGGACCCAGATTCAAGCCCTGGGACCTAGTAAAAAGAAAAAAGGCACCCAAGACCTGCATATACAGTATGGAGAGGCACAGGTTCCCCGTGCGGCGAAGCTATGCACCAAAAAAAGACAACGCAACCAGGTAGAAAAAAAAAAAGAAAGATCTATATACAGAAAATCTTTAAAAACCCAGAAAACCCCTAGAGCTAATAAATGAGCATAGAGGCAGGGTACAAAATAAACATTGCCAAATCAGTAGTGTTTCTGTAAACAAACAACACAATTGGGACAAGAAGTCAGGAAAAAAATTCCATTCACAATAGCAACAGAAAGAATCAAATATTTAGGAATGTATCTAACCAAGGATGCATAAAGGACTTATACACAGAAGACGGAAACATTGCAAAAAGAAATTAAAGAAAACCTTAAATAAATGGAAGGGTCTTTGAGGTATATGGATTGTAATAGTAAATATTGTTAAGATGTCAATATTATCCAAAGCAATTTTTCAGTGCAATTCCAATAAAAATTCCAACAACCTTTGCAGAAATGGAAAAGTAAATTGTCAAATTTATATGGAAGGGTAAGGTGTCCCAAATAGGTAAAGTCTCTTGCAGAAGAAGAATGAAGTTGGAGGGCTCATATGTCCCACTCTTAAAACTGGGAGTGGATGTGACTCAAGCAGTTGAACACCCACCTGCCAGATGGGAGGCCCTAGGATTAATTCCAGTGCCTCCTGAAAAAACAAAAACAAGCATAGGAGGGAAGCAAATGTGACTTGAGTGTTTGGGCCTCTCTCTGCCATGTGGGAGGACATGGGTTTGATCCCTGGGGCCTCCTGGTAAAAAAAAAAACAACCCAAAACATTGTGCCTGCACAGTGAGGCGAGTGCCCTCACGAATGCCTGCGCAGCGAGCCAGTGCCCATGAAAGTGAGTCAGGCTAAAAGAAAAAGAAAAAAAAAAGAAACTTATTTCAGGGGAGTGATGTAACTCAAGTGGTTGAGTGCCTGCTTCCCTCGTATGAGGTCCCGGGTTCAATCGCCTGTACTCTTAAAATTAAATACAAGGGAAGCAGATTTGGCTCAACTGATAGAGCGTCCGCATACCACATGGGAGACCCAGGGTTCAAACCCAGGGCCTTCTCACCCATGTGGTGAGCTGGCCCACACGCAGTCTTGATGGGCACAAGGAGTGCCATGCCATGCAGGGGTGTCCCCCACGTAGGAGAGTCCCACATGCAAGGAGTGCACCCTGTAAGGAGAGCCGCCCCACGCGATAAAAGTGCAGCCTGCCCAGGAGTGGCACTGCACACACGGACAATTGCGCAACAAAAGAGACCCAGATTCCCGGTGCCACTGACAAGAATGCAAGCGGGAGAAGCGGATTTGGCCCTACGGATAGGGCGTCCGCCTACCACATGGGAGTCCAAGGTTCAAACCCAGGGCCTCCTACCTGTGTGATGAGCTGGCCCACGCCCAGTGCTGATGCACACAAGGAGTGCCGTGCCACGCAGGGGTGTCCCCCCTGTAGGGGAGCCCCACGTGCAAGGAATGCACCCCGTAAGGAGAGCCGCTCAGCGTGAAAAATGCATGGCCTGCCCATGAGTGGCGCTGCACACACCGAGAACTGACAAAGCAAGATGACACAACAAAAACGAGACACAGATTCCGGGTGCCGCTGACAAGAATACAAGCGAACACAAGAATACACAACAAATGGACACAAAGCAGACAGCTGGGGGTGGGAGGGGGGGAGAGAAATAAATAAATCTTTAAAAAAAAGAAAAGAATGCAAACAGACAACATACAGCAAATGGATACAGAGAGCAGACAACTGGGGCAGGCAGGGGGAAGGGGAGAGAAAGAAATCTCAAAACAAATACGAGAGGGGAAAAAAACCATATATAAACATGAAAAAACCATTGGGGAACAGTTGTAGCTCAGTGGTTGAGTACCTGTTTCCCTGTATGAGGTCCTGGGTTCAGTCATTGCTACCACCGAAAACAACAAAACAAAGCCACAGTAACCAAAACAGCATTGTACTGGCACAAGGACAGATGTAAAGAACAATGGAATAGAATTGAGAGCTCAGAAATAAATCCTCTGGTTTATGGCCAAATGATTTTTTATTTTTTAAGATTTATTTTTCATTTATTTCTCTCTCCTTCCCCCCACCCCATTGTCTGCTCTCTCTGTTCATTCACTGTGTGTTCTTTGTCTGCTTGCATTCTTGTCAGCGGCACTGGGAATCTCTGTCTCTTTTCGTTGCGTCATCGTGCTGCATCAGCTCTCGATGTGTGCGGCGCCTCTCCTGGGCAGGCTGTGCTTTTCTCGAATGGGGTGTCTCTTCTTATGGGGCACACTCTTGGCACAAGAGGTTCCCCTATGCGGGAGATACCCTGTGGGTACTGCACTCCTTGTGCATATCAGCACTGCGCGGGGGCCAGCTTACTACACAGATCAGGAGGCCCTGGGTTTGAACCCTGGGTCTCCTATGTGGTATGTGGATGCTCTATCAGTTGAACCAAATCTTCCCACCAGCTGATTTTTGATAGGGGGGCAAAGACCACTCAATTAGGAAACAATAGTCTTTTCAACGTATATCCCCTGAAAACAGAAATGATTAGGTCTAGATCATTGCATAGTACCAAGACAAGATGAAGAATCCCTGGTCAGGGAAGTGGACTTGGCCCAGTGATAGGGCGTCCGTCTACCACATGCGAGGTCCGCGGTTCAAACCCCGGGCCTCCTTGACCCATGTGCAGCTGGCCCATGTGCAGTGCTGATGTGCACAAGGAGTGCCATGCCGTGCCATGCCGTGCCATGCAGGGGTGCCCCCTGCGTAGGGGAGCCCCACATGCAAGGCATTCCTTCTGTAAGGAGAGCTGCCCAGCGCGAAAGAAAGTGCAGCCTGCTTAAGAATGGCGCCATGCACACGGAGAGCTGGCACAAGATGACGCAACCAAAAGAAACACAGATTCCCGTGCCGCTGACAACAACAGAAGGGAACAAAGAAGACGATGCAGCAAATAGACACAGAGAACAGACAACTGGGGTGGGGGTGGGGGTGGGGTGGGGAAATAAATAAATAAATCTTTAAAAGAAAAGAATCCCTGGTCATAATGCTCATTCTTTATCACACACCTTTCCACTTTCACTGATGTTATTCCTTTCGCCCAAATGCACCCCCAGAACCCATAAAGAAAAATCCTATATATTTCTTTCAAGGCCCAATTCTACAATTACATTTATTTCCTGAAGTCTTCTGAAAATTTCTCAGGCAAAATTAATGACTACTTATTTTGTGTATGAATAACTTTTTTTTGCTGGGGAGGGGAATAAACAATGGGAATTTATTAGCTCTCAGCTTTGGGGCTAGAAGTCTAAAATCAGGTGCCAGCAAGGAAATGCTTTCTCCCAAAGAGGCATTCTGGGGCTGGCTCCCAGAGATCCTTGGTCCTGTGCTTTTCTGTCCAAAGTAATGCACATGGCATTGTCTTCTCGTTTCTCCTTGTTTCTCTTTCAGGTTCTGTTGATTGCCAGCTTCTTGCTTTATGCTCAGTTTCCTTTGCTTATAAGGACGTCAGCTAACACCCACTGCATTGCAGTCTGGCACACCTTAATAATTCCTCCATAGGTCTTATTTACAATTGGGTTCACACCCACAGGACCAAGGGTTGGGATCTGAACATGCCTCTTGTGGGGGCATGACACAATGACAACAAAGATGTAATTAGCTAAGATGAGATCCCACTGGGTTAGGGTAGTCCCCAATCCAATGACAGGTGGACTTTTTTTTCCCAACAAATCAATTTTATTGATACATATTAATAAAGCATACAGTTCATCCAAAGTGTACAATCAGGGAAGCGGACTTGGTTCAACGGATACAGCGTCCACCTACAACGTGGGATGTCCAGGGTTCAAACCCAGGGCCTCCTGACCCATGTGGTGAGCTGATCCATGTGCAGTGCTGATGCGCGCAAGGAGTCCCGTGCCAGGCGGGTGTCCCCTGCATAGGGGAGCCCCATGCACAAGGAGTGTGCCCCATAAAGAGCTGCCCCGTGTGAAAGAAAGTCCAGCCTGCCCAGGAGTGACACCGCACTCACAGGGAGCTGACACAGCAAGATAATGCAACAAAAAGAGACACAGGTTCCTGGTGCTGCTGACAAGAATACCCACAGACACAGAAGAAGATACAGCGAATGGACACAGAGCAGACAATGGGGGGGAGGGGGGCGGAAGGGGAGAGAAAGGAATAAAAACAAAAAATCTTAAAAAAAAAAAAACAAAAACCCAAAAAGTGTACAATCAGTGGTATGTGGTATAATCCCATCATTGTGCATTCATCACTCAGTATTTTCATTATTTTAATATTAATAAAAAACAGCAGACGAGACAGTTCCTCACCTCTTAATGTCTCTATGGTATTTTTTTCTGTTATTAGAGAAGTTGTATGTTTACAGGGCAGTCATGTGTAAATACAGGACGCCACTACCAACACCTTGCCTTGCTGTGGAACCTTGGTTACAACTGATGATAGCACATTTTTGTAACTGTACTATTAAAGTACATGATTTAACTTAGCATTCACAGTTTGTGTAGTACAGTTCCATGGGTTTATTTTTTTAAGATTTATTTATTTCTCCCCACGCCCTCATTGTTTACACTTGCTATGTGCTGTGTTTTTAAGAGGCACTGGAAACTGAACCTGGGACCTCTGATATAGGAGGTGGCACCTAATCACTTAAGTCACCTCCATTCCCTGCTTTTTTGTGTCTCATGTTTTTTCTTCTTGGGCCTCCTGTTGCATCATCTTGTGCTAGCTTGCGGCACCTGCAGATCCTACCATCTCGCTGTTGTCTTTAGGAAACACTGGGAAACTGAACCATGGACCTCCTATGTGGCAGGCAGGAGCTCACTCGTCTGAGCCACATCCACTTCTCTATGGATTTTTAAATTTTCATTTATTTATCCCCCCCCAGTTGTCTGCGCTCTGTGTCCATTCACTGTGTGTTCTTCTGTGTCCACTTGTATTCTTGTCAGCAGCACTGGGAATCTGTGTTTCTTTTTGTTGTGTCATCTTGCTGCATCAGCGTATGTGCGGTGCCACTCCTGGGCAGCCTGCACTTTTTTCGCATGGGGCAGCTCTCCTTACGGAGTACACTGCGTGGACACCCCAGTACAGCACAGCACTCCTTGCGTGTGTCAGCACTGCATGTGGGCCAGTTCACCACATGGGTCAGGAGGCCCTGGGGTTTGAACCCTGGACCTCCCATTTGGTAGGCAGATGCACTATCCATTGAGCCAAATCTGCTTCCCATTATGGATTTTTAAAATACTTGTTACCTTATATACAATCTAGCATTTCCTCTTTTAATCACACCCATACATTCAGATACATATTTCAGTGCTGTTAATGGAGTTTACAATGTTGTGCTGCAACCACCACCACCTATTAGCAAAACATCTCCATCATTCCAAATAGGAATCCTGTACATTTTAAGCCCTAACTTCCGGTTCCCTATCCCCACCCTGTCCTCTGGTAACATGTTTTAGATTCTGGCTCTGAGTTTGCTTATTTGTTTCAAAGCTGGAGATCATACCTTGTTTGACCTTTTGTGTCTGGGTTATTTCACTCAGCATGATGTCTTAAAGGTTCATCCATGTTGTCGCATGTATCAGGACTTGATTTTTTTTTTTTTTTTTTTTTAAGATTTATTATTTTTTTCTCTCCCTTCCCCCCTCCCCCCGTTGTCTGCTGTCTGTGTCCATTTGCTTTGTGTTCCTCTGTGTCTGCTTGCACTATCTGGTGGCACTGGAAAACTGTCTCTTTTTTTTGTTGTGTCATCTTGCTCTGTCAGCTCTCCGTGTGTGTGGCACTACTCCTGGGTAGGCAGCACTTTTTTCACACAGGGCGGCTCTCCTTGAGGGGCGCACTCCTTGCATATGGGGCACCCTGTGTGTGGCAGCACTGTGCATGGGGCAGCTCACCACATGGGTCAGGAGACCCTGGGGATCGAACCCTGGACCCTCCATATTGTAGGTGGACGCTCTATCAGTTGAGACACATCCGCTTCCCAGGACTTGATTAATTTTTTACAACTGAATCTTCTGTTGTGTGTATACACCACAATTTATTTATACATCAGTTGATTGAAACTTTTGTTGATTCCGTGTTTTAGCAGTCATGAATAATGCTGCTATGAACATTGGTGTGCAGATATCTGCTTGAGTCCCTGCTTTTACTTCTGGAACCTAGTAGTGGGATTGCCAGGTCATACGGTAGCACTGTTCTTAACTTTTTCAGGAACCGTACCATATTATATTGCCTCCAACAGGATGCGCTTTTTCCATATCCTCTCCAACTCTTCCCCCTTTTTTTTTTTTTAATAGCCATTCTAATGGGTGTGAAATGGTGTCACAATGAGAGAAAAAACATAGCTATAAAAAATTATAAATGAGAATTTAGATGGAAAGACATCTGGGTTTGTGGATTGGAAGATTGGTTAAGATGTTGATACTACTTAAAGCAATCTACAAATTCATTACAATCCCTATCAAAATACCAGCAGTCTTTTTTGCAGAAGTGAAAAAGCTGATTCTCAAATTCATATAAAATGGTAAAGAGCCCTGAACACCCTAAACAATCTTGAAAAAGAACAAAGTTGGAAAACTCAAACTGCCTGATTTTTACTACAAAGCTACAGTAATCAAAATAGTGTTGTAGTGACATAAAAGGATAGACATAAGGACCAGTGGAATAGATTGAAAGTCCAGAAAGAGATCCATATATCTGTGCCAGTTAATTTTTGACAGGGTGCCAGGTCCATTCAGTGGGGGAAAGAAGTCTCTTCATCAAATGGTGCTGGGACATGCAAAAGAATGAATGTGAGTTCCTCTCAGCATAATCAAAATTTCAGTGGATCAAAGACCTCAATTTAAGAGCTGAAACTAAAACATAGGGGAAAATCTTGAGCTTAGTATGTGGTAATGGGTTTTAAGATATGACACCAGAAGCACAAGCAACAAAAAGTTGGATAAATTACACTTGATCAAAATTTAAAACTTTTGTACATCAAAGGATATTAACAAGAAAGTACAAAGACAACCAATGAAATCAGACAAATACTGTAAACCATATATTTGATAAGGGTTTAGTATCATATATTACTATATATTTGTATATAGAATGTATAAAAACTGCTTCATTCAATTCAAAACCCAATTTAAAAATAGGAAAGGACTTGATATTTTCCAAAGTAGATACACAATGGTCAATGAACACATGAAAAAATGCTCAAGGTCATTAGCCATAAGGGAAATGCAGTTCAAAACCACAATGAGATACCACTTCACACCTACTAGAAAGGCTATTACCAACAAAAAGAAAATTACAAGTTATGGTGGGGCTGTGGAGAAATTGCAACTCTCATGTATTGCTGGAAAATGTAAAATGGTGCAGCCCCTGTGGAAAACTGGTGGTTCCTCAAAAAGTTAAACATAGAACATAAAACTCCTATATTATCCATTCCTAGGTCTATACCCAAAAGAATTGAAATCAGGAACACAAACATACTTACATACCAGTGTTCACAGTAGCAATACTCACGGTAGCCTAAAGTTGGGAACTTCCAAGCCAAGTGTCCATCAACAGATGAGTCCATAAACAAGTGAAATGTGATACTTACATGTGGTATAGACATACCTACAGTTGAGTTCGTAAAAAGCAATGAGGTACTGATATGCTGCAACATGGATGAACCTAGACAATATTTTGAGTGAAATAAGCCAGACACAAAAGGACAAGTACTGTGTGATTCTAGTTAATGTGAGGTATCTAGAATAAACAACTGAGACAGCAGAATAGTGGTTACCAGCAGCTGAGGTATGGGGGAAATGGAGAGAGATTGCTTTAATGGATACAGAGTTTCTGTCTGGGCTGATGAAAATGTCCTGGAGATATAGTGGAGAAGGTTATATAATGTCAGTGTGCTGTATGTCACTGAATTACACACTTCAAAATGGATAAAATAGTTCCATGTATATTTTACAACAGTAAGAAAATGAGAAAAATAAAGTATTCTTGATGGTTGAGGGGTCATGAGCACAAAGTTATATGTGTATCAATAGACTTGTTTATATATAACTACCAGTTTTAGGGAACCGGACTTGGCCCTGTGGTTAGGGCGTCCGTCTACCACATGGGAGGTCCACGGTTCAAACCCCGGGCCTCCCTGACCCGTGTGGAGCTGGCCCATGCGCAGTGCTGATGTGCGCATGGAGTGCTGTGCCATGCAGGGGTGTCCCCATGTAGGGGAGCTCCACGCACAAGGCGTGCGCCCCGTAAGGAGAGCCACCCAGCGTGAAAGAAAGTGCAGCCTGCCCAGGAATGGCACCGCACACATGGAGAGCTGACACAAGATGACACAACAAAAAGAAACTCAGATTCCCATGCCGCTGACAACAACCGAAGTGGACAAAGATGAACATGCAGCAAATAAACACAGAGAACAAACAGCTGGGGCGGGGGTGGGGGGAGAGAAAGAAAGAAAGAAATCTTCAAAAAAACTACCGGTTTAGGGCTCATAAGAAGAAACCTGGTTTTCAAAGTTTGCTTTAAACTCTAAATTGTAGGCTTAAATAGGGTAAATTGTGGAGAGGGTTTATTTGACTAGGTATTAGTTGGCAATAGGTAAAAAATTCAACAGTCTCAATTTGACTGTCTTCCAACACTGTTCTCACACCCTTCTAGAAATACACTGTGAATATATAAATTTTTAAGGGCTATCCACAATTCCATGGTATAGATGTAGCTTAACCAGTCATCTATGTAAGATCACTTAGGTTGTTTCAGACTTAGCTGTTACATATAATGCAGTGAATTAATTCCCACAAATGGAATTGGATGGTCTGTAGGTTCTTGAGCATTTGCATTTTGATAGACACTTCAAAAGTCCCTCCACAAAGGTGCCACCTTACTTTTTCCAGCAATGTCAGATTATGATAATGCTTTATTGGGCATTTTAAAAATATTTATTTTCTTTTTCTCTGAACTATCCATTCCTTTTGCCCATTTTTCTATTGATCAAACTGACAGATTCCTTTTTATCAATTTTTTTCTTTTGTAGTTTCTGGGTTTTAGAGTTTAGGATTTCTTTGAATTGATGTAGGTCTTCAGTGATTAGGCTTTCAATGATAAAAACTTGATAAATCACGTTCTATTTGAACTTGCTTTGGTCACACTGGAGAATGTTTGTTTTTACTAAAAGGTTTCTGGTATTCTGGTCTGTCTTTTTGGGAGGTAGGTAACAGATTGAATCCAAGACTTTGGGTGTGGGAGGCAGGTGCTCAACCACTTGAGCTACATCTGCTCCCCTCCATTGTCTCTTGACTGCATTGAAGAAGTACAATATAATGTCATAATTTTAAGTGTTTTTTTTTTTTTTTTTTTAAGATTTATTTTTATTTATTTAATTCCCCTCCCCTCCCCCGGTTGTCTGTTCTCTGTGTCTGTTTGCTGCGTCATCGTCTTTGTCCACTTCTGTTGTTGTCAGTGGCACGGGAATCTGTGTTTCTTTTTGTTGAGTCTTATTGTGTCACTCTCCATGTGTGCGGCACCATTCCTGGGCAGGCTGCACTTTCGCACTGGGCGGCTCTCCTTACGGGGCACGCTCCTTGCACATGGGCCTCCCCTGCGTGGCAGGGCACTCCTTGTGCGCATCAGCACTGCGCATGGGCCAGCTGCACACAGGTCAAGGAGGCCTGGGGTTTGAACTGCGGACCTCCCATGTGGTAGGCGGATGCCCTATCCACTAGGCCAAGTCCGTTGCCAATTTTAAGTTTTTACTGAAATAACTACATCACTTATAAAAAAATAATTCCTTGGGTTTTGCCTTAATTAAATAGCATGGTTTTTGTAGGAAATAAGGAGGGGGAAGAAGTATAAAGAAAAATCTTGTTATTTCAAAATGAGAGTTTTAAAAATTCCTCAAGTTGATTTAAGAAAATAAAGCTAGGTGCATTAAATGCTCATGAAGTTTTCAAAACAATGTTATTGCTAATAAAAACTAGGAAATTTGTAAATGACCAATAATAGGGAATTTTTTATAATACATTTGTGTAATGAGATATTGCACAGTTATTAAAAATCATGCTTTTCAAGTATAAAGGGAAAATGGAAATTATTTATTCCTAAATGTTAAGTTTTTAACTGGTTGATGGGATTTAAGGGTATCTATAAAATATATAATATGAATAAAATATGCATGTTTCTGTAGATACATACCTTCTTATAAATACATTAATGTGCCCAGGATGGTGGGATTTAATTGGTTTAATTAATTCTTATATGCTTATATTTTAGTAAATACATTCACTTTGTTAAAACCATATAAAGGTTTTCATATATCCTTCCATGGTTAAAAAATGGAAATGATGAGTTTATATTCTTATTTCCCCGCGATTCTTACACAATTCTTGTTTCTATAGCAGCTGAACAGTGATTGAACTCAGTTCTTTTTTCAACTCAACAGTGTTTTGTTATATGGAAGTACTGTAATTTTTCTTGTTCTGTAGTAATTTACCCTTGGGCTTACTTTTATGATCAGAAAAATTTATAATTTTACTTTCCAAAAATACATGGTTTTTAATACTTTTTTTTCCCAGTGTTTTTTCTTCTTACAAGTTATATGTACCTTTAAAAAAATTGTGGTAACTTAGATACATGAATTTTCCCATTTTAACCATTTTAAATGTACAGTTCAGTGGTATTAATTACATTAACAATGTTATGGGAAACGGACTTTGGCCCAGTGGTTAGGGCGTCCGTCTACCACATGGGAGGTCCGCGGTTCAAGCCCCGGGCCTCCTTGACCCGTGTGGAGCTGGCCATGCGCAGTGCTGATGCGCGCAAGGAGTGCCCTGCCACGCAAGGGTGTCCCCCGCGTGGGGGAGCCCCACGCGCAAGGAGTGCGCCCGTGAGGAAAGCCGCCCAGCGTGAAAAGAAAGTGCAGCCTGCCCAGGAATGGCGCCGCCCACACTTCCTGTGCCGCTGACGACAACAGAAGCGGACAAAGAAACAAAAGCAGACAAAGAAACAAGATGCAGCAAATAGACACCAAGAACAGACAACAGGGGAGGGGGGGAAATTAAATAAATAAATAAATCTTTAAAAAAAAAAACAATGTTATGCTGCCAGCACCACTATCCATTATCAAAACTTTTCCATCACCCCAAATGGAATTCTGTATGTACCCATTAAGCATTAACTAATTTCTTCTTCCCCAGTCCCCTGGTAACATATAATCTGCTTTCTGTCTGTATGAATTGGCATAATCTAGTTATTAAGTGGAATCATATATTTGTCCTTTTATATATGGCTTATTTCACTTAAACCATACTTTTTTCAAGATTTATCCATGTTGTAGCTTGTATCAGAACTTCATTTCTTATGGCTGAATAATTCCATTGCGTGTTTATACCACATTTTGTTTATCCATTATAAATTTTTAACATAGCTAAGCAAATTATTTAAATTTACAACCCCTACCTGTACCAAGTTCCAAAACATTTTCATTACCCCAAAAGGAAACTGCACTCATTAAGCATTTCCTCCTCAGCCCTTGGCAACCATCAGTCTGTGTTCTTTCTCTGTGGAGTTTACCTTTTCTGGATAGTCAAAAATTGAGTCATATAGTATACAACCTTTTGTTCCTGGCTCATTAAGTTTTCTCTCTTCAGCACAGTGTGATATCTATGCTAGATGCTCAGTGAATGCTTGTTGAATTACTGATGAATAGTGACCTTTACATTTATTTTTTTGTCACTAAATCTTATGGAACATTTTATATCAAGATTTCTAGACAGAATGTATTGGGGGTCCTCAATACTATTCCCAGGTTCAATGATTTTCTTAGGACTTAGTGTGGCTTAGTATAGATATGACGTATTACAGTGAAACTATACAGCTAAATCAGTAAGAGGAAAAGGTGTGTGGGGCAAAGTCCAGAGGACACCAGGCACAAGCATCCAGGAGTCCACTCCCAGTGGAGTCACAAGATGCCCTTTAATCCTCCAGCAACAGGTTATGACAACACATGTGACGTTGCCTACCTGGAAAGCAACTCTACTTGGTGCCTGAAGATTCTGTTGGGAGCTGTTTGTACAGCTCTGCCTACCTCAGGTCAAAATTTCAAAACTCTTAGAAGAAATTATGGTATTTAGCATAAACCACATTGTTGCACAGTTTAGGCACAGTGAGCCACTCCCTGATGGGAATGGTGGGAACCATCTTGAAATTCAAGCCCCAGACTCCAGCCAAGGGCAGGCCTTTTTTGTTGTTGTTGTTTAAATCTGGTAACAGTTTAAGACAGAAATCCTTCAGCTCAACAATAAATTTTAAAATGGGCCATATTTGGAAGTAAGCAAAGGTTCTAGAAGATATAACAATGGTCAAAAAGCACATGAAAAGAAAACATCATTAGCCATTAGGGAATCGCAATTCAAAACCACTCCAAGACACCATTTCACACCCACTGGAATGTCCACCATTAACAAAAGTAAAAGTGTTGGAGATGTGGAGAAATAGGAACACTCATTCACTGCTGGTGGGAATGTAAAATGGTGCAGCCACTGTGGAAGACAGTCTAAGTTCCTCAGAAAGTTAAGTATGAAATTACTGTATGACCTGGTAATTTCACTTCTAGGTACATACCCAAAAGAACTAAAAGCAGGGACTGAGACAGGCATCTGCACACTGGTATTCATAGTGGCTTTATTCACAATTGTGTGCTTGCATCCAACAAAAAGTACCAAAATACATGAAGCAAAACTAAAGAACCAAAATAAGAAATAGACAAATCCACTATTATAGTTGGAGACTTGAATATCCCTCTGCCAGTAAATGATTAAGCAGACAGGAAATCAGAAATAATGTTGTCTCTTCTGATGCATGATATAAATCTTGAGAGCTTGGCAGTCAGGCTTTCTGCCAGTTGGTACAATGTGCATAGAATTTTTCCTCTGATTTTCCACCTTGGCCTCATTCACAGGCTCCTTCAAATAAGTATCCCTGGGAGACATCCCCTCAGAACCTTACCATGATACCAGGAGTGGAGATGCTCCTTCAAAAGTTTATTCTATTGGTTTTCTTCTTGTTGTCTGTTCTGTTCTTTTTCTCTTTTTTCTTTATTTCCCCCCATCCCAGTTGTCTATGTCCATTTGCTGTGTGTTCTTCTGTGTCTGCTTGTATTTTTGTCGGCGGCACTTAGCACCTGTGTCTCTTGTTGCGTCATCTTGCTGCGTCAGCTCTTTGTATGTGCGGCGCCACTCCTGGGCAGGCTGTGCTTTCTTTGTACAGAGCGGCTCTCCTTATGGGGCACATTCCTTGCACATGGGGCACCCCTACACCGGGGACACTGCTGCGTGGCAGGGCATTTCATTGCGCGCATCAGCACTGTGCGCGTGGGCCAGCCCACCACACAGGTCAGGAGGCCCTGGGTTTGAACCCTGGACCTCCCATGTGGTATGCAGAGATGCTCTATCAATTGGGCCAAATCCGCTTCACTATTATGTTCTTAATCTCTCACCGGGCCCAGCTCTGGCCAGCCCTCCAGCTACTGTGGTGACCCAGGCTGGCTTCCCTGATTTGCTCCCGACCTCTGTTGGAATCGTGGCTGGACCATGACTCCCACAATCAGGGCAAGTCTTTCTAAGAATAGCAGTCTCAGGCTTGCTGTGGTTACTCTTTTTTTCACGTATGGGGACGGGGATTGAATCTCCAATCTCTTAAGTGGGAGGCTGGCACTCAGTCACTGGGCATGTTGGCTTCCCTTGTGTTTATTACTCTTTTATGCACAGAGTAAATTAGACTTCAGGTTACTTTCAAAATTTCATTTTATTACTTGGTAGAACCCAGGTCATCAGAAAATACCATTAGGTACAATCAAGCAGAATTGTGTCAAGTTCATTTGCAGCGATTTATTCCACTGCCTGCACAGCACGTAGGTGCTGTATACATTGCAGGGATATGTGCACCTCTTGCATGTTGTCATCTTTATCTTTAGGGTGTTCATATTGAGGAATCAGTGCATGCACCTTTTTGTGGCCTCTTGGTCCATCCAGACAGTTGTATTCCCATATTCTAGGAGGACAAATAAATACATGGTGTGGCCAAATATAGAGTCACTAGCTTATTTTTCAGATGTGAATGTCATTCGTTCTTTGTGAAGATTTTCAGCATTTCATCAGTGTGTCTTAATGTGTGTTTATAACCAGCCTATTACTATTACCTTGTACCTTCTATGCAAGATCCAGCAAAATAGAAATTTTTAAAGACTAATTTGTTTTACCTCATTTAAGAAATTAAAAATATCAAGTTATGTTCACTATAATTGAAGGTTTTTGAAGATACTGTGAATGGCCTGATGCTCCAGGACTTAAGGTCAGAAAATTTGCTGAGTAGCTTTCCAAGAATCTCAAGGGTTGCTAATCTTAGGTAGAAAATATTTTGTTCCTCATCAACTCTTAGGGGCAATCATTTGACACTAGTGGGGTTTGGGAAATTTTAGTTCTTTAACTCTTGGTAAGGATAACTTAGAAATTCGAACCTCTCTTACTCATGCTTTTCCATTTTTAAGAGCTCTAACTCACTGACAAATTTGAATACCATAGGAGTTTAGAGGTAGAGAAATCTTAATTTTTGTTTTTAAGCAGAACATGATAGGAATAAAAACTTGTGCTTTTATTTTGGGGCCATGTTATTAAATATTGTGTTCTTAGAAACGATTCTTAAGAAATATTTCAACAACTGTTTTGAAAATGTTATCTTCCCTTCCCAAATGATATATATATATATCTATCCCCTTTGAATATTTGAGTAGTCATTCTATCTTGTTTAAACCTTTGTGGAACAGTATTGGAATAAATGTTTCATCCCTTTTAAAAATTATCTTTTAACGCTGGAGACTAGTATGATTAGGATCTCTATTTCCATGTAACCATCACACATGAATTATTATACAAGTCATTTTGATCTAAAGGATCTTTTAAAATTTGGATTCAGGGTTTTTAGAGAAAATTTCCTTGGAGCAGATTCTTTTCAGCTAAAGGTTTTCCCCTTTAACTTAGTTTTTCATTGGCAGAAAACATTGGGGTATGCTCCAAATGTGGTTGAGTTACTGTATCTAAAGGTGATAGTGGCATTTCACAATCTCCATGTTCCAGTTTGCTTAAGGCAACTAGACAAACTTTACATAAGAACAAATTGGTACCTTTGGGCTGCCCAGAAGAATTACATTTGCCTTAGGAGAAGACCTAAAAGTACAGTGTACTGCTGAGGTAATTTAAGCTTTTAATTATCTCTGGCTCTTGAAATAAGGACATGATGATTTAGGGGAAAGGCCAGAACTTGATGTCATTTGCCTGAGGCACTCTAGATTCTCCTTGCAAAAACAGTTCTCAGGTTGCTTTAAGGACTGTGGCTAGTCTTTAGCATCTGTACATTGAGTGAATATAGGCTGTGGTTATTTGGTAGCAGTGTCACAGCCTACAAAGACCTAAAGGCCTTAGTTTTCTTTGAAAGCCAGTCTGGGGAGTTTTTGGGGGGCTGTATAATCAACACTAAAGTTTATGGAAAGGAAATGATGTAATTAAGGAAGTTTGAGCTTAAAACATAGAACAGGATGAAATGGAGAGGGGATACTCATTATATGAAGATAAACTAGGAGGTGGAACTCCAGTGGTGAGACTTAAAATTATTCAAATTTAAAAAAATAGAAATAAATAAAAATGAAGGGAAAAAAAGAATTCAGTCTTCTCGAACGTGATTGCTTACATTCCTGTAGCACTTTACCGTGTCAAGAGCACTTTGACATTTGTCTGATAAACTCTTATAATAGCATAATGAAAGAGTCACAAATCCGTTTTACAGGTACGAAAACTGAGGCCCAGAGAATGGCACGCCTTGCCCATGTTCACTTAGCAAATGGTGGAACTCAGGCTTACCTCGGGTCTTCTTGGTCTCTGTGTCACGACTTAACTAGAAGGACTGTACTCTTGAGGGAGGGGTAAAAAAAATAGTACATCCACGGCCTGGAATAGAGAAAAAATTGGTTAAGGTGATGGGCTTCCTTACTCAGGGAAAGGGGGAAGAAGGGCTGTGGAGCAAAGAATACCTCTGCCTTGGTTTCTCAATTTCAGTAAACCAAACTCTTCCCCATTCTGCAGTTTGTTTCATTAGGTCATGTCTGGTAAAAGTACCATTGTTCTGTAGCATGATGGACAATCAATAATGTATAGTAAAATATTAACATTAAAAACAAAAAATCAGTTTATGGACTCTTTTTTTAGTATATACCCCTTGCTGGCTCTTTTGAAAGTAATAAGTAGAGGCATGATTCTTTGAAAGAATAACTGCTTGCAATAAACTCAAACAAGTTCTCAATTTATTTAGTTTGCTTTGATTTAATTACCTCTGACTAGATTAATTAAATCAGTTCACTGAGCATATTTCCTTATTTATAAAAGTGGAATACATCCTAATTTTTTTTCATTTTCATTGTTTTATCTTTTTTTAAAGATGAATAAATCACACAAAAACATCCTGAATTTGAATAATTGAAACAAAGGGGAAAAAAGTTTCTTGGAATCTCAACTGTCCCAAGTAGTTTTGTGCGTGTGTGTGCCTGTTATCAGATGTGCTATGGTTAGTCTACAGAAGGACCTTCCTCTAAGGAGAAAGGAGTCAGTTTAACTGTGTGCAGAGGGGAGCATAGAGGAAGAGAAGGCTTTATAGAGAGGGCTTGTGTAAATTTTTGCCAGGCAAGCACAGTGTGGGGGTATTTTAGGCAGAAGCAGAAATACAAAGGGACAGAAGCAGAAAAGAGCCTAGTTTTGTGCTGTTAACTTGTTAGGACTGGAGCCACAGACAGATGAGAGAATGAGGCCGATGAAGTAGGTTCAGTGTTCTTTAAAACTTAAAAAAGAGCAGAAGTTTTAGGGTTCCTGATCCTGTGATTTTTACCTACCAACTTATTAGTATTATATACCAGCTTAGATATAATAGAAGCTGCAGTTGACCAGATAAATAATAGGTCACACTTTGCTTTTAAGGGTAATATGGAGTAGTAGTATGTTTATTGTGAAGAAGAAATGAGTTTTGTAATTGAGAGCCATGAAGTCGGATGGAAATACTTGCTGTTAAAATCAGACTCAGGGGAAGCGGATTTGGCCCAATGGATAGGGCATCCGCCTACCACATGGGAGGTCCGCGGTTCAAATCCCGGGCCTCCTTGACCCATGTGGAGCTGGCCCATCCGCAGTGCTGATGCATGCAAGGAGTGCCCTGCCACGCAGGGGTGTCCCCCGCTGGGGGAGCCCCACGCGCAAGGAGCGCGGCCTGTAAGGAGAGCCGACCAGAGCAAAAGAAAGTGCAGCCTGCCCAAGAATGGCGCTGCATACATGGAGAACTGACACAAGATGATGCAACAAAAACAAGACACAGATTCCCGGGTGCCATTGATAAGAATAGAAGCAGATACAGAAGAACATACAGTGAATGGACACTGAGAACAGACAACTCGGGGGCGGAGGGTGGGAAAGGGGAGAGAAATAAAAAATCTTTAAAAAAAAAAAAAAAACAGACTCGGGAATATTTTTAATTGCATTATGTAAGGTGGATAGGGATGTAAAGAGGTAACATTTTGGCTCTGTATGTGACTTCAGAATAGAAACAAAATGTAAGAGCTCTCTGCCCTTCACTTAAAATACCTATTTCATATTCTTTTTTTTTTTTTTTAAGATTTATTTATTTATTTATTTCTCTCTCCTTCCCCCACCCGGGTTGTCTGTTCTCTGTGTCTTTTTGCTGCGTCGTCTTTTTGCTGCGTCTTTTGCTGTCAGCAGCACAGGAATCTGTGTCTCTTGTTGCGTCATCTTGCTGTGTCAGCTCTCCGTGTGGGCGGCGCCATTCCTGGGCAGGCTGAACTTTCTTTTCGCTCTGGGCGGCTCTCCTTACAGGGCACACTCCTTGCGCGTGGGGCTCCCCTACATGGGGGACACCCCTGTGTGGCATGGCACTCCTTACACGCATCAGCACTGCGTGTGGGCCAGCTCCACACGGGTCAAGGAGGCCGGGGGTTTGAACCGCGGACCTCCCATGTGGTAGATGGATGCCCTAACCACTGGGCCAAGTCCACCGCCTCATATTCTTAATGGTATATGACTCTGATGTCACAGAAATCAGGTGGTATTAATTCAAATAAATGTAAATATAGTACCTAGGAATGATTTTGCTCTAGTTTCCTGAAGGTGATTAGTCTTTGGACTGAGGAAGACAGAAACCTTTTAGACATGCCCATTGAAAGAAGCACTAATTCCTTTTGGTCACCTCAGCTCAGAAGTACTTTGCTCACCTCTCCATTCTTTTGTATTGCTAATTTGTGTCAATCAGACACTACAGCAAATAGCTCTTCCCCACTTGATAAATAATCTCAATGATCAGACTCCAGCCCTGGGTTTTTTACTTGTTTTCTGAGATTCGTAATTCATATGGCTTTATCACAAGAGCAGAAAAGCCTCCTTGTTTCTCAGAGGAGAGGTCCCCTTAAAGGTTGAGTAATATTCTCACCCAGAAGGGATGGGACTGAAATTTAATAAGACAGGGCAGGGCTCGGAGGAATTCATCAGGCATTCTGTCTTCCTAATAAATTACTGTGGTATACAACCCATATGTACTTAAAATTCTTAGGATTGGTATGGTATGTAACCTTAAAGGAGAGATTCTGTAGACTTTTTGCAGTTCAGATGCAAATTTGGTGTGTCATCAAAGACCTGGACTTGATAGTTCTTCCATGGAACAGCTATGCAGTAAGCACGAGTCCTGTTCCAGGGAGGAAACGGGTTCAGGCATCAGTGATCAAGCAGCTTTTATTTCCTCCTGTGTTGATCCCTTCCACCTCCCTTCCCATATACCCACACAGCATAACTTCTTTTTCTGGCAGTCACTTTAATTGACTGAACGATCTCTCTGTGTTTTTGGTGGCATGGAGATATTCTTAACTCAATTGACAGCATCTGTGCCATAACTTCTCTCTCTTTTGTACTCTCAACAGGTGACAGAGCTGAATGAGCCCCTGTCCAATGAAGAAAGAAACCTTCTCTCTGTGGCTTACAAGAATGTTGTCGGGGCACGCCGTTCTTCCTGGAGGGTCATCAGTAGCATTGAGCAGAAGACCTCTGCAGATGGTAATGAGAAGAAGATAGAGATGGTTCGTGCTTACCGTGAGAAAATAGAGAAGGAGTTGGAAGCAGTATGTCAGGATGTGCTGAGCCTGCTGGATAACTACCTGATCAAGAATTGCAGCGAGACCCAGTATGAGAGTAAAGTGTTTTACCTGAAGATGAAAGGGGACTATTACCGCTACCTGGCCGAAGTAGCCACAGGAGAGAAAAGGGCGACGGTTGTGGAGTCCTCTGAAAAGGCCTATAGTGAGGCCCATGAGATCAGCAAGGAGCACATGCAGCCTACTCACCCCATTAGATTAGGCCTTGCTCTCAACTATTCCGTTTTCTACTATGAGATCCAGAATGCCCCAGAGCAAGCGTGCCACTTGGCCAAGACCGCTTTTGATGACGCCATCGCCGAGCTCGACACTCTCAACGAGGACTCCTACAAGGACTCCACTCTCATCATGCAGCTTCTCCGTGACAACCTCACGCTCTGGACAAGCGATCAGCAAGACGACGATGGTGGAGAAGGCAACAATTAAGGCCCCCCAGGTGGACTGGCTGCGCACGCTGATGCTACTACTGCAGTCTTTATTTTTTTCCCATGAGTTGGGGGTCGGGTGGGGGAGGGAAAGGGAGGGGTGACCTTCCTAGGGAGAAACCCACGACCTGTCCTGTCTTTGATTGCCTCTTTGACATTTTTGCCAAAATACCACTAGTGGAAAGTCAGGCTAGCTGTGCTGGTATTGGAATAGCAGCCTCACACTGGCATATGGACTGTTCTGTAGATGAATGCAAGTGGAGCTGTCTTTAATTTAACTTATTGCTAGATGATAGGGTTTTAAGATGAAAAGAAAACTTAAATGGAATGGCCCTCATTCAGTAAGTTCTGTGGTTCCAGTAAGAATTTTTTGTACATATGCTCTTGTCTTAAGTTTTGGGTACTTTCTATCTCATCTGTTTTAGCTGTGCATTTTTTTCAGGGTGTACTCTACCAGACATGGAATAGTTTAGATCCCAAACTGACAGACTTAGAACATAAGGTATATTTATCCTATGGTTTAGGCCTTGCCGGTTTCCTGAAGTCTCTGATTAGTTGACAGTATTAACACTAAATTGCAGTTTACAGTATATCTACATTACAGCCATATGTAACATCAAGCCGTTGACTATATATTTTTCTTTACTAGTGTTTTTTGGCTTTACACTCTTAACTCAGCTTTATCCAGGTTGGTTTTGGTGTTATCTGTCTCCTGGGCCAAAAAAAACTTGCCTGAGGAGAATTAAAGCTACTTTACGTTTTAGTTAACAGGTGCTTGGCAGGTTGGCTGTGGGATTTTTGTCCTTTTTTCCTCTTAACTTAAATCCACCACAAAAATTTTAACCACTTTAATAGAAATGTTAAACACCACAAAAACAGAAAATTCAGGTCTGTATGTCATTTATTGTGTTGGTATTTTCAAAGAACATTCTGATTTTTTTAAATGCCACAGCTTCTTCCTCAGGGATTATACTGCCATTTCACTTTTTCACTTGATTTTTCCCACTGTACCTGATGCTGATGGCACCCAGTTGGGTTGTAGGTGCTGTTGGGTTGTAGAAGTTGCGTGGTCATTCTGAGAGTTTGTGGTGCAGTGTGAAAATTCAGGTGCTAGAAGCTTTAGTGGTAGGAAAATCCAAAAGGAAGAGTTGTATTCATAAACATTGTCAAATTTAGGGATCCTTGTATGTGTGTCAGTCTTTCTTCCTGGGAAAACACTCCTTCCCCAAGTAACTTGTAGGAAGATAAACTAAAATCATTATCAGGTAATAAATACTCCTGTTTGACCATAACTTTTTCTATATATTTTTTTCTTTTAGTGAAAGCATAGATGTTGGAGAGTCACTTCTCTTGTGCAATCAGTGCACAATTTGGAATTGAAGGAAACTACATTGCTATTGCCACAAATTTGTTTTCAGTTAGCCCTAAGTCCCTCATTCTCATTTTTGAATCAATCTTTGTGTAAACATGACTTGTATACATGTGCTGAGATATAAAAAATCAGTAACAGTGTGAACTCTCAAGAATTAAGTAATGACATCGGACTTGCTTTATTTATTTATTTGTTTTACGTAGGCAAGGGGAGGTGTGAGTAATTACTGAGGAAAAACTTGACCCATGTTTTTGCTAATACCAAATTTGAGCATGTACTTAGGAGATGAATATGCCTAACAGGGTCCAGATACAGTGACGGTAGAAGAATGCGATGACGTAGAAGAATGCGATGACGTGGGATCAGTGTACTCTCTGACGTTGCAGTTTACCCAGCATGACTTTCCTTAGAAGGCCCCTCCATGTGCTGGAGCGGGAGTCCCAATTAACTCCACCCGAAGAATCAACAAAAGAAAGCTTTGCAGCTTTTGTGCCATTGCAGGAGTCTAGAGTAAATGCCGTGGATGGGGAAAGATTGGGGGGTGGGGCAGGGCTTTCTTTCATTTATCTTCATGTCAAGTGAGCAGTGTTGTGTCTTTCCTTATAACATTTGGAAATGATTTACTGGAATTACAAAACCTATTTTTCTTTTAAATTTCAGCTTTGGCTCTGGCTGCTTTTTAGAATAATGCAAGATAAAATACTTGAGGGCTAAAAATGAAGAGGGGAAAGGGAGATTTGATATTTAAGCAGCTTGAATGGTTTCTTTTCTTTATTTTTAAAGAAATGCACTTGCCTATGATACTATCTCTCCAGTGAAATGATTACCCCTCCATTACTCTATTGATAAAATATTGTGCATGCTAGTGTTGTATTTCTATACAGTAGCTTGAAATTTATTAACTTATACTGTAGGTGTTATGTATTCCTATGACAAAAATTTAAGTCTTCAAATTTTTTAAAGTTTTTTTTTTTTTTTTTTAATTTAATTTTTCCTTTTTTGGGGGTAAAGTTTGCTCTACCAAATAGTGATCGTAACAAATTGATCTGTTTTGGATGTTGCTATAGTGACATGCAGTTATATATTTTGTTTTTAAAGGGGGGGGGAGTAAAAGAAACACCAGTGTTAGCTTAATCTTAATGTCTGGTGTTTGTCATGGTGAAATTATAACCATTACAGTGTAGGAGAACAATGCCTATGTTCTCTGAATGAGCCTTTGTGCTTTTTGTCATGTTATGCAGTGAACTATTTTTAAGGTCTAATCAGTGATTATTTTTCCAACTCCGTGTTTCTCTAAGGAATTATTTCACACACGGACCATTCTTAGCAGTTTTCCTCAGTGATGGAATATCATGAATGTGAGTCATTATGTAGCTGTCATACATTGAGCAAATAAACTTACAGATCTGATGTCAGTACTGCTAAGTTTTATTCAATGAGTTGAATTTTCTCTCTGTTTTTGAAGGTTTGATTAGATGTGGGTGTTCTCTTCCTCCCCCGCCCAGGGAATGAGGTTGAATTGGGGGGGGGTGGGGGCAAGACAGGTAACTATTGGAATGCACCTGTAACTGAGAATCATACTTGGGTTTGCTGGACTTGGAAAATCATTGTACTTTTTGCGCCTCTACTTTCCTCTTTTAAAATGAGCATGGGAAGCAGTGGTTGAGCACCTGCTTTCCATGTACTAGGTCCCAGATTCAATCTCCAGTACTTCCTAAAAACAAACGAGGGCTGGTTCTCATTGGGGAGTGGATGTGGCTCAGTGGTTGAGCACCTGCTTCCCATGTATGAGGTCTTGGGTTCAATCCCCCATACCTTCTTGGGGGAAAAAAAAGAAAAAGCACTATTCAGCTTGATATCTGAGAGCCTTCCTGGGGCTTTCAATTTGTGAGATGCACAGACCTGAGTTTGCATCATGGCTCCTTTTGACCCTTAGACAAATTACTACTGAGATAGGGGGTAGCAGGGGATCTGTAGGTTTGAGTACTGGGTCATGTGCCTACTGGTTCATTATGTTATCATTTAGGTGTCCATTATTGTTTGATCCAATATTGTCTTGGATAGGGTCGTTCTTTGCATTTAAAAGTAATCATAAATAAATTGTGTTGTGTTTTTTAGTTCTTCTGAAGTGGTCTCCAGGCCTTGCTTGGTGTGGGTTGAGCTCTCAACAGACCACTGTTGCTGAAGGCAGTTGTATGAGAGTGTGAACCACAAACGAATGACATCCCTGGGTGGGGGTGGGGGTGTTCTACCTTGACTGGCCATTGAGAGGTTTGTCTGCAGAAGGAGTGCTGGAGCTTTACTCTTCCATCAACTTGTGTTTGCTTCTGTAGAAGGGGGGAGCACACAGTGGAAGTAGTTGACTTTTTAATTTCTTACGAAGCTTCAATTTGTTTCAGAAATAATAACCTTTTGCTGTGAGTAAGCTTTTACCATGTACTGAACAAATGAACCAAAGGTAGCTCCTTTGTCAGTCAACATCCTAAGAGTGCCACTGGCAAGTACAGATGTGAAGATAGTGGTCTCAGGTCAACACAACTCACTTAGCGCACTTGGAGCCCGCATCTTCTGACCCCCTGAGCTTTATCTCCTAGCACCAGGCAGCCTCTGTGCAGGTAGGTGACTGAGAAATGGAATGGCAACCCTTCGGTGCATTCTTAGTGTGTGAAGGTAGAGAGATGAGTAAAACTTTGTCTTGCCAACAGGAAAGTTATAGGTAGGGACAAGATCAGAACAGCTGAACTCCCTGAAACAGGGTTAGGTCACCAAGGCCTATGAGAATGAAGGGATAGCTCCTGTTAATTCTTGGATTAATGTTATTAATCCTTGGCTGTAACTTCTCACAAGTGCCTGGCATTTGAGATCAGCAAGGTGGGGATATTTCAAAGGATTTCCACAAACGCATTTCTCATAAAATAAAATGCTGCCTGCTTGAATTGTATCCAGTTTTGGTTGCTTTTTAGGAGGTATAAGCGATTGAACCCAGTACTTCCCTCATATATGGGAAGCAGGTGACCCTCTCACTTGTATCCAGTTTTAAGATTTACTTAGTGCAATGTTTTCAAGTTTTTTTGGTCTCAGGACCCCTTAGATAACTTGTAAGAGCTTTTGTTAATGTGGGGTGTGTCTGTCAAAGACGGGAAATTAAAATATCCATTTCTTTAAAAGTAACAAAACCCAGTGTGTTAATATCAATAATATTTTAATGAAAATGATGTTTTCCAAAACAAAAAATAGAAGAGTTGGCATTGTTTTGCAATTTTGCCGATCTCTTTAATGTTGGTATAATAGAAGTCAGCTGAATTCTCAAAGCTGCTTCTCCATTCAGTCTGTTGTAACATAAGTTTGAGTTGAAATATTTGGACATAATGGCATCACATAAATTGTTGCAAAAGATTGGCCCTAAAGATTAGGGGTTGCATGCAGAAACAGACTAAAATGAGGTGATTTGGTGGCAAGGGACATTTTAGCATAACAAGTAAGCTGGTGTTCAGTGTGAAGTCTCCTGCCCTCTATTTATGTGTGATTACCACATGAATTGGCCTCTGCACTGGTCAGCTGAAATGACATGTTGACTCAACACTGGGTGATCTGAGTGGCTAAAATGGCAGCGTCCTCCTAGGTGCACACTTCTCAAAGCTAGTTTGGAACAACCACCAACCTTCTGAAAACTTGCTGAGTATAACTGGTCTCTATTTCTAGGAGTTGACATTAAGTGGTCACCATCCTATTAAGAACATTGAAATGTGGTATAACCAGCTTGCTAATTTGCCAGTTCTGGTGTGGATAAATGTGGTTAAATCTGAATGGCCGCAGACCTGACTTCTGATTAGCCACAGATAGCTGTGGTCAGGGAGGAGTAAGGGCCGAGGGACTGGATCACGCTGGCAAGAATCCTCAGTTCCAGGTAAATAGGTTCATTGGTATGTCTCATCTTCCTACTTCAAATGAGTCAAGATTCCCCAACTTAACTAATATACTGACAAGACATTCAGTTACCACACACAGCGCTGGTGACAGGAGAATCAATAGGAACTACTGTGGGAAACATTAGAATTTTTTTTTTCAACGTTGAAATTTTATTTGTTTTGATGGCAGTAAGATGACAAATTTTGGGGCCTCCCAGATTATGGTAAAAAATAGAGTTCCAGGCTAAATTAAGCTATTATTGAGAACTGGTTGTGGTGAGGATTTTTTATTTTGATTTTTTGAAGATGTAATGCATGATGTACAAAATTCAAAATGGTACAGTATAGTCTAAAACAGGTTTTTCTACTGCTTTAGGGCTAAGAATAGTCTTTACATGTTTAAAGGGTTGTAAAGAAAAAAAAATGTAACAGTGTATGGCCTGCGAAGTATAAAATAATTTCCTGTCTGGCCAGTAGATTGCTGACCCTTGATTTGCCGGCTTCCTTCACTTACCTCTTGCCCAGCCATGGATCCACCTTCCTAGAGATAACTATTATCTCTTCTTCCTTCTCTGATGAGTTTGAGACAGGCTTTTTGACTCTGGCTCTGAAGCAGAATTTTTGCTGCTTTTGAGCACTGACTCCTAGATCATGAAAGGTTTTTGCCTTGTGGTTTTAAATATAAGTAATTGAAATTTGGTGGTTCCTGTAAGTATCCCTTGAATTAGATTTAAGCCCATCTAAGGCAGGGGTTCTCAACGGGTCAGTGAGCTTGAATTGAGATTCTTATGGAGACATGGTGGGGTGGGTGTGATATATTTATTAAATAATACACTGCATAGGGTGGACTTAGTAAGGAGTTCCTGGTTTTCACCTGACTGGCAAAGGGGTCCATGGGACAAAAAAATGGTTATTCTGAAGGATAGGTAAGTGGTATTGCAGCAGTTTGCCACCAACTTTTATTTTGAAACATTTCAGAAAACAAAAGTTGAAAAGAATGGTAGTGATAACCCAAATACCCACCACTTTGATAGAGCATATTTCTGGTATGCCCTGTGGAACCTTGAGTAATTTATGGTTGAGAATTCACTCCTATATTCATATTTTACCTAAAAATGGCATTCTCTTATATAACCACAATGTTATCACAGGGAAATCAACAGTTCCCTAATAACCAACCAGTATTCAGTTTTCCCCAAATCAAATTCTCAGAATGCCTTTGCTAGCTCGTTTTAAATATATACCTCCTCCATTCCCTGCTAAATAGATAAAAGCTAGTTAAAATTAGTAATAAATAGAATTCATTAATTGCATCTCATTATTAGGTTTCTTAAGCCTCTCTTTATCTAGGATGTTCCTTCCTCTTTGGCACTGACCTTTTCAAGAGACCAGACTACTTTTGGTCCTAAAGGATGCCCTACCTTCTGGGTTTGTCCAGGTATTTAAATTGTTCTCCTTCCCTGCTGGGGCACTTTTCAGTGGTTGCTTTGGTGATCTTCAGCTTCCAGCACCAGGGCTTGTAACCTAAATCGACCAGGGCAGAATTACAGTTCTGAACAGCAGGTTAGAGGGAGTGACTGCCACCAGTAGGAACCAACCTGTGCCTAACCAGAGTTCGTGGAGGGGAGAAGTATGAGGTAGGTGCTAGGAGTCTTGATGTTGAGCTGGCTTTTTCCACCCTGATGGATAAATCACCCTACTACTTAATGGCTTTCTAAGCACAAGCCAAGAAGGCATAGCAAGCCCATCTACCTCTCTTCACTCATTCCCCCTGATCCCTCCCCTGCCGATTGTCTGACTTGCTGTTAGTCCAAAGTCAGTTGTAGGGATGGAGGTAATGATGGTTGGTCAGTTCTTAAAGGCCAGTCGGAAAAACTCATTGTGGATTCCATTAGGTTTATCAAAGCCAGTTGCCTTCCAAAATAGGATATTTGGTATTATAGCTTCCAGGTGTTTTTGCCAGCAAAGTTGGAAAACTACTGTTTAAAAATATTCCTTGTTGGGAACGTTGAGATCCCTTGGTGGTGAGTTTCAGGTTGGCAAGGGGTTGGGTAGTGGGTGGCAGGCTGAGTGAAAAGTATTCTCTTGCCCTAAAGGAGATGATCTTCAGAATAAAGACAAGCTAGAAGTAGGAAATAGAAGCGAGCGAGGTACATAGTATGCGATGAGCAGCTTGTGGCTGGCCGCAGAGTGGACCCTGTCCCTGTCGCTCCCTAAATGACTCCAGATCTCAAGGGTAAACACTGTATATCCCACTACTGAGGCAAAAGCAAAAGGTACCCTCCAGGTGACACGCACATAGGCCAAAATGAACCTGGGTAGGAAAAGGAAAAACAGCCCTGGACCAACATGGAGCTTCAGGATACCAGAATGCTCCAGCGATAACTGGTTTGGCCGCCCCTGGTGCCATTACCCAGACTACAGAAGACTGCAACGATGCTGTTTTGCAGGGCCCTAAAGTTGGGAGGGGAAATTGGGCGTCCACTCTAGCCCTGGCCGCCTCCTGCCTAGGGGCTGCGGCGGTGCGGTCCTCTGCTGCCTCCCCGTGGGCGCCACCAGGCTCTGCAGCTGACCCCCAGCGATGGAATCCCGGAGGCCCGCGTCCCAGCTGAGTTTGGCTTCCTTCAAGCTTTCCAAGTTCCCAGGGCGTGATACGTTGCGCTTTTACCCTGGTTGGCAGGAGCGTCGTCGTGCCCAGCCCGCTCGGCTCTGGAACTCCATCCCCTGGCTTCTTTCTGGTCGCCTCCCATCCCCAACGACCTAGGCCCACAAGACCTTTCCTGTCCCCGCGTGGGTTGCGGGGACGCCTTAGTTTTGCACGGGAAAGCGACCACGCACGTGTGTGCGCTTCTGCAGGGCGAGCGCACGTAAGTGAACGGCCCGGACCACACGCGGGCGACTCGTGCGTCTCGGGCTCTGGCGTGCGTGTGCGCGTCCTGCGAGAGCTCGGCCCACGCTGCCGAGCGCCAGGACTTCGCATGAACCTCGCCGCCCGCGCTGCAAAAAGGGGCTCTGACAGCGGAGGCTCGCCAGGGCTGCCCGGAGACCCGGATGTGGGCAGGCGGGGCCGCGGCTCCTCCGCCGGTCTGAGGGCGGGGCCCTGGCGGGAGCCAATCACAAATCAGACAGCCCCCGACCCTCCAATGGCCCGCCTGTCTCTAGGGCTTGGGTCCGGCTCCAGGATCTATCTGACTGCTCTGCTGCCCCAGGGCTCGATTCGTTCCCGGCCGGGCCTCCCCGCTTCCGGTGGAGGAGCTTTGTCTTCTCCCTCCGCGTGGGCCTTTGTTTCCCGGAGTAACTTGCTTTGGGCCTCGGACGGCATTTGTAGGGTGGTGGTAACACCCATCCCACAACAGTTCCTAAGGAGCAGCGGACTTGAATCTGTCGGCCCCCTTAGACCGTCTGCTCCACGGTGAGGCAGCCAGGCAGGAGGACAGCCCTGGCCCGCCTCCCCAGTCTCAGCTGCCCCCTGGATTACGGCCCCGTTTTCTGGGCATAGTCTGTAGGCCTCGGCCTGAATGCCCTTCCTTCCCCCATCCCATCGATGGACAGACTGAATTGAGAACTTAATCAGCCTGGAAAGGTGGCATAAATGGAAGGGAGCACTTGCACCCCACTCTCCGCTTCCCAACTCCAGCCACGTAGCAGGAGGCGCAGGGGGGCCCGGGGAGGAGAGCTAGAGGAGTTGCCCAAGTCACAATCAAATGCGGACTTAGGGACTGAAGGTCAGCTTCAACGTGGCTACTGTTTAGAAAGGTGAGGTTTCTGTCAACAACGTCTCATTTTCTAAATAAGCAACTGTGGGTGGAGGGGTGTGTGTGACAAGAAAGCCTAAGAGCTCAGGATTTGCATTTCCGTTCCACCATGTGCTAGTTATATGGCAGAACATCAAGCATTTAACCTTCAGAATATCGATTTCCCTGCTGTAAAACGGGGATAATCCATGGGGCACCGTCTAGAAACGTCACAGACATGAATTCATAGAACCAGCCCCATCGTGCAGATGAAAAAACCTGCCCAGCTGGCAAGTGGCCGAGGCGGTTGCAGTTTGACAGCAGCGCCTCCAAGCACAGCCACCAGCCCCTGCTGCCTCGCAGCGGCCTGGGGTTGCTCTGAGGCTAGAGGACCTGAGGAGCCGGGCAAACCCACCCAGGGGCCGGCAACCCGCAGGTGCTCGCGACACAGCAGTCGCGGTAAAGGGAGCAGCGCACACGCCCGACTGCGCAGGCGCAGCAGGGCGGGGCCCGCCTCCCGGCTGGGGCTGCCAAATCCTACGGCGGCCCTGGCAGGGGCAGAACAAGCTGCTGGGAGGCTGGCGGGGGCATCAGAGACTGAAGAAGCCCGGAGCAGAAGTTGTCCAGAGACCCAGTGGTTCCAGGGTTGGGGGAGAGAGTTGGACTTTTCCAAGACCAACCCTCTTGCCCGGTCTCCGTTCTGGGCTTGGCAGAACGGAAAAACGCTGGTCAGAGATTCCCAAAGGTTCTAGGGTGGGTGCGCGTCAGGTGCCTGCGGGTTCCCAGGGAGGGCGCCAGGGGGCAGTCACTGCCCAGTCTGGGCCTGGCGGGGTGCGGTCCCTTCCCAGCTCTGCTATCTCCCACCTCTGGGGGGCCAAGGCCTCTGCCTGGAGTTACAGCCTGAGACGGAACTGGCTACCCCAGCCGCCGGAGCCTCCCAGTCCAGGGCCTTCAGGCTGGTCGGGCCCTGAAAAGAGAACCCTCAGGGTTCTCAGTAGGGCCACGGAGGGACTCAAAGAAGGGAGGGGGCTTGGTGAAGTGAGGAAGCGCACTGAGGGGCGTGAGGGTTCAGAACAGACGGGCGAAACCAGGAGGGGGCTTTCAGTGTGGGGTAGGAGTGCGGTGAGGGGTGGGGGCTAAGTAATGGAGAGGGAGGAGTGGGAGTTCAGAAGGGGCTCAGCAAGGGACTGAGGGCCAGAGACAGGAGGAGGCTTGGTGGAGCGACGAAGCTATCCCACTGGCCCCCAGCGCACGTGCAGACTGCCCGCGCCATCCCTAAGAGGACCTTCATGAACCGCCTTGTGTTGAGGGGGCAGGGATGTGGCAGCAAAGGGTTCCCCAGAAAGGTCCTGAAATGGGCTGAAGACCCTCCTCTTGCCACACTCCCTTGTCGGTCCTGCATAGGCCTGTCCTCATGTCCTTGTGCACTCTGGAACCCTGGCCTTCCTGCCATTGCTAGGGGGCCCTGGGGTAGCCCCCAGTCTTCCTGATTCCCCCCTTGATTCCCATCCGCACAGGACTGACAACCCCAGCCTTCAGACAATCAGGGCAGGAAGGGCTCAGAGGCCACCCAGCAATCGCCCAGTGCTGTGATCTGCCAGGCAGCCCCAGGGCAGATCCGGTCACTTCCACCCTGGGCTGGGCGGGGTCCTGCCCCAGGCAGAAGGAAGTGCAGGAGGAACCATTATTCTGCAGCGCCCCTGCTAGGAGCTGCTAAGTTCTCAGGGTCTCCAGACGTGACTTTTACTCTGTAGGCTGGGAGTTGGGAGCCCTGGCTTTGCCTTGACCCCTATCTGCCCCTTGGTAGAGAGGAGAGGTAGGCCGGCTGCCCGTGAGGCTCCAACACCCTCCATGTCCCTTCCTGAGACCACTCAGAGATGCTGCTTTTGACCCTGAGCTGCCCCTTCTTGGCCAAAGAGGCAGCGTTTTTCAGGCAGCCAACTCTCCAGTACCAACTAAAGTTTCTCAAAAGAAGCCCATGAGATGTGGGCTCACCGTGGGCGACAGTGAGGTTCACACAATGAGGTGGAAGGAGGAGAAGGGGGCCCACAACCCTTGGCTAAGGGCCATGCCAGGCACAGACTGATTTCCAGCTCACATGCACCTGTTCCTGGGGCTGCACATGGGGGCATCAGTTGATGGGCTGAACAGTATACACATTGGGGTGGGGGTCCCCACACTGGGCCTCTTCCACTGAGACTCCCAAGGAGCACATCCCATCCTGCTCTGCCCTTGACCCGCTGGGTGACCCTGGGCAAGTGCAGCTGCTACGGGGGCTTTGAGTTCCCTCTGTATGGTGAGGGGTTGGGAAAGGAGCCCACCCAAGCCCAGGGCCCTAGCAGGAGGAGGCACCTTTTTCTAATTTGCACTAGACATTCACAGGTAAGGGGCTCTCATTGCTGATAAGTGACACCCTTCCCTCCCCCCATATCCTGGTATGTCCTGGGGCCCCAGGGGAGCTCCCCAGAAGGGCCCCCACATTTTCCAGGGCCACTCGCATTTCATCACATTTCCTAGCCGCGGGGCCCTCAGTGGACAGCTGCCTTCTCCCCGTCCTGGTTGAGGTCATGAGCTCCGAAGCGGTTCCCATCGCACTGTGTATGTGTGCCCCGTAGGGTTGGGGTAGGAATGGAGAGGTGGGGGTCCCGGGTAACGCCGGCAGACAGGACCCTCGCCAGCCTGACCGCTGTCCTGACCTGGCTCTCTGCCTAGATGAGGAGGGGCCTGCATGGCTGCCAACAGACCAGGGCGCCTGGCCTCTCCTTTGGCCAACCCCGTGCCCATGTGACCCTCCTCCTTGGTCTGCCCAGTTGCTCCTCCCCACAGGCGGGAGCTCTGGCCTCGCCCCTCAGGCCTGGCACAGGGGCCTCCTCTGAAGTCATTTTCTGGACAGTCTTTGCCCTCTCCCCTTGCTCTCAGCCTTGCTTCCCCTCTCCCCTCAATGGAGCAGCCAAAATCTGTGCCTGGCTGTCCCTCAATTCCGCAGCAGCTAAGATGATGGTACCTGGAGATGATTCACTGCCCCGCACAGCTTAGGGTCCACCCGACCTTCCAGGCACTGAGCTGAGTTCAGCAAGCCCCAAGCTGGAAACCGGGGCCTTAGTAGTTTCCCTTCTGCACCCCAAGCCAGTCTGTCACTCCATGCCGCAGGGCCTACCGCAGGGCCTACCGTTGCTACATCCTGGCCCCTGGTCCCCCTCCCCTCCCACTGGCTGACTCGTGCTCACCCCTCCCCTCCCCTCTCCTCTAAGGGCCAGCCCAGGTTCCTAAAGGAGGGTTCTGACCTGTCCCCCTGCCCCCCACTTAAACCCTTTGGTAACATCGCAGCTGGCACGTAGCGGGACCCCCGTGCCCTCCAAGGCTCTTGTTCTCCTTCACATGCAGCTCCAGCCTCCAGGTCTGCTCATGCCCATCCCCCTCCTGCCCACCTCTGCCAAGACTCTGCTCCAGTCCTGGGCCCCCTCTGAGTGCACAGTGCATGCCAATTGTCACTTAACTGTCACCCCACCCCATGAGAGCAAGGACCTAGACTGACGGCCTGGGTGCTGGGCCCAGGTTCCAGTGGGAGCAGCGGGAGAGAGAAAAGGAGAGCCAGGGGAAACCCCTGGTGGGGTAGCGGCTCCCTGGGGGACCTGAGCCTGCCAGCCTTTGCCAGCCGTCTGCGGCACAGGGGACAGCTGCCCAGGCACCCCGGGCCTGAGCACAGAGGGCCCAGATGGTAATATTCACTACATCAGAGCCAATGGCTGAGCCCTCCAGACAGTCATCAGAGGCCTTTAGAGATGCACCCATCGAAAAGATGGAAAGACCTGGAAAGATCTGGAACTGCCCCTGTGGCACAGCAGCAGAGACACACCACTTGGCAGCTGTTCCAGGGCCAGCCCCTTCCAGCAGAGAACTATCAGCCTCCGCCCACTCTGCCCCAGATGCCACCCCAGAGCTCTGGACACAGGGCCAGCCTCACCTCAGGCTTCCCTGTGCCTTCACCCCCAGGGTGGCCCTGGCAGTACTGAGGGCACCTGCCTCAGTTTCCCTAACTTCTACTTTAGTGTCCTGTGGAAACTAGGGCCTGTTTCCTCTGCATGGAGTGAATTCCTCCCCACCCATCTCAGCAGGTGGCCTGAGCAGGATGCCAGACTGCTGCTCTGGGGTTTCCCCTCCCAGCGTGGACCCCAGGACTCTGGGCCTGAGATTCCTGGCAGCTCATTCCCGGCCCTTTTGCAGTCTGATCACCCAGACCAGCCCTGGCCCCCAGGGTCGGCTGTAAGTCCGTCTTCCTGAGACCCTCAACAAGCCTGGGCAGTTCTTCAAGCTTTAGAGACCGCCCCGCCCTGCCCCCAGGCTTCACGTCTGAGCTCTTCTGCTCACCCGTCCCCCCACCCAGCCCCCCAGGACTTGCTATGTGGACTTGGGCCAGCCCTTCCCTCGGAGACTCACTGTTCCCAGTTAAGCAGGAGTTATTACCACTCTTCCCAGGGCTGACATGAGGATTAACTTGTCAAAAGCTTGGCACCAGCCTTAGCCTGCCGCAAGGGCACGGGCAGTGAAACTGGCACCCTGGCTGTCTGACAGGTCTGTGCGGACGCAGCCACGCCCCTGGAGGTCAAGGGCTGCCCCGTTACCAGCCACACGGGAAATTCTTGAGCTTGAAAACTGGCAAGCGAAGCCAGGGTGAGAACCGGACGCCCTGCTGGGTCCTGGCCCCAGGACCCCTCGAGGAGGAGGGCTGGCAGATCAAGGGGGTTGGAGCTCAGGAAATGGACCTGAACAGAGGCTTGGGTGCTGGTGGGCAGAAGGGTGGGTAGCCTGGCACAGGCTCAAACTGGTGCTGCCAGCCGGACCAGCTCGATGCCCGTCCTGGGTGTTTATTCCGTTGGCCTTCCTCCAGCGGCTGGAGCTATTCCACAGGTGGGTGTCCCGACACGGAGAGCTCACACCAGGGAGAGGAATGAAGGGGAGACCCTGGCACAAGTGTGTGTATGTGCGTGTGTGTGTGAGGGGAGGGGGCGAACAGACATGTTCCAGGTCCTTCCTTGCCGCTCCTCTCAGGGACCCTGTGAAAGTGGGACTTTGGGATTTGAAGAGAACATGGGATTCTTGCCACAGCCACATGCCCTGGGACCTCAAGGGCGGGGACGGTGTTGGGTCTCTCCAATTCTGGTAACAGGTTGCCAAAGCTCCCGCCTGCTTTCTCCTTTCCTTGGGCCCCTCAGAACCTTGCTTGGGCCACGTTTGGGGGTGGCAAGTGGGGAGACAAGAGATGGGACCAAGGCTGGCATCACTGTTCCTGCCAGGGCAGCCACCCCTCTGGGAGGCTCTCACCACCTGGTCTCTGCAGGGCACCTTCGGACACTGAGAACCAAGCCCCCTACTGGATAGGTGGGCGTGGGGGGCAGGGACAGGGGCTTTGACCAAGCTAAGCCTCCTCAGAAAGCCACCCTGGAGTTGCCAGCCCTCTCTGGGAGGACAGTGAACTCAGGAAGGGACTTGGAGGGCCCACGACTTTCCCCCCTCCCCAGCCCCCTGCTCTGTCCCCTTTCAGCTGAGTGGGCAAGGCTGAGTCAGGTGCCCTTAGTCCTGCACCTGCCCTCAAGGCATTAACTGCCTGATGACAGTCCTTTTCTCTGCGTGAACACGAGACGTGAGGACACTGAGTGAGCGAATGGCCCTCACCCCTAGCCGCCCCAACACCAGGGTCTGAGGCAGTGGTGGGCAGTTCTTTCAACTTTATTTGAGAAAAACAGAAGGAAAACGTATCAAAAGAGATTCCAGGGGGGCGGGCAGGGATGGCTGGGAACGGCGGTGGGGGGGTGGCCGAGGCTGGGCAGCGGGGCCAAGGCCTCTACTTGGCTCCAGGCTACTCGGTCTTCCCGGCTTCTGGGCACCCGAGCTGGGCGCGGGCCTCGAAGGTGACCGGGATGGTGATCTCGGCAGACTGGGTGGCCGGCTTGGGCACCGGGGCCTCCACGGTGAGCGTGCCCTCAGGGGACAGGGAGGAGGAGACGAGGGTCGGGTCCACACCGGGGGGCAGCCTGGGCAAGCAGAAGAAGAGAGTTACCTTCCCCCACCCCGCGCTGGCCCCTCCTCCCGACCCCCGCCCCCAGCAGCCGGGCCCGGGACTCACGTGTATTTTCGGGTGAAGCACCGCGAGATGTAGCCGTGCTCGTCCTGTCTCTCTTCATGCTTGCCTGCGGGGAGCGGAGGGGTCAGAGGCTGCGGGGCCTGGGCCGCCGCCTTCCCAGCCCACCCGGGACCCCCACCCAGCAGCCACCTGCTCCCCGGAAGGGGGCTGGCGCGAGGCCAGAACTGATCGGCTGAGGGGTTTGGAGGGCGCAACTCTCCCGGGCCCTAGGAAACTTTTGGAAAATCCTTTTCAGGCCTTTTGGAAGGGGTGGGGGTCGCGGCGCCGCGCACACGCCCCCTGCGCAGGCCCGGCCAGGGGCAGGGGCGGCGCCCTCTCACAGCGGGTGGATGCAGGAAGATCTGATTATTTGCGGGAGGAGGCTGAGGGTCTTCCCTTCACAGAGCCTCCCCCCACCCCCAGAACCCTACGTTAGGGGAAGCAGGCGAGCCCCCACTTTTCCAACGCCACCCCCAGTTCTCCTGCCTTCCCCGGGACCGGCCCACGGGCTTCAGCCGCTCGCCAGGGGCAGAGGGGGCTCACCGGTGATCTCCACCACGCCGTCCTTGGTCTTGACCGTCAGCTCCTCGGGGGCGAAGTGGTTGACGTCCAGGGCCACCCGCCAGCGGTCGGCCGTGTGCTGGATCTCCGAGACGCCGCTGCTGAGCTGCCGGCTGAGCGCGCGGCTGTAGGCGGGCGCGGCCGCCGCGGGGCCCTCGATCGCCGCTGCGGGCAGCGGCCGCACGTAGCCCGGCCAGCCGCTGTGGCCGAACCACTGCGACCAGTCCTCGGGTAGCCGCGGCAGCCCGAAGGCCTGGTCGAAGAGGCGGCTGTGGGGCGGGTACCAGTCGCGGAAGGGGTCCCAGTTGTGGCTGCGCAGGAACGAGAAGGGCACGCGGCGCTCGGTCATCCTGGCGTGTTGTGCGCGGGCTGCGAGAAGTACTGGGCGTCCGGACGCGCAGCGCTTTTATAAAGCCCTCCTGCGTGCATTTTTAGCAGGCGGTGTTTCAGGTTTCTATTAAAGGCAATGACTGGCTGGGGGCGGCCCCGCCCCCCGCATTCCTCTCTCTGGGGCAGTGGGGGCGGGGCGAGGAAGGTCCTGCCCACATCTGGAACCTTCTCTAATTGAAGAAAACAAATGACTGGAGCATGGGATGCTGGCCTCCCTGCCCACCACTGGCCCCTCGTGCCCTGGGAGCCAAAACCCTGACCTGCAGCCCGTGGACCGTCCCATCCTTTGTGTGAAGGAGGACAAAGCCATGTGAAATTGGGTTACTTGTCCCAGGCCAGACTAGTAAGTGGCAGAGCCAGCCCTGGGCCCACAGGCTGTGTGTAGTGCAGGAGACCGCCTGAGTTCCCACCGTGGTTGAGCCACTCATTGATTTGACTTGTGCAAATTCGATTCTCTGTGCCTTCTTTTCTCCATCTGGAAAATAGAGATTGATGATAAAAAGAATACTTACATCACTGGGCTGGTGTGAGGAGTCAGTGGCTTAATGCATGGAAAGACTTCAGCCCAGGGCCTGGAAGGTAATAATTGTGCGATATTTTTATCTACCTGGAATGGAAGGGAAGGGGATGGTAGGAGAATGTGTGGGAATCTGTCTTTCCTCCGGCCCCAGGCCTGTTGTGTGACTTTGGCTGTCTTCCCCCTGCTCCCAGCACTGGGGCTGTCCCAGAGCAGAAACCAGAATCCAGGTGATGAGAGGGGACAGAGGGGAAGGTTATTGCCAGGACTTCTCCGTGAGGAGCATTGGACAGGGAACCTGAAAGGCGGGAGCTTTGACCCTAGTCTGAGGTTTGCTGTTGACTTACTGTGTGTTTTGGGGCAAGGCCCTGCCTTTCTCTGGCCTCAGTGTCCCCTTTTGCCCTTTCATTTCTGATGCCCAGTGCAAAGGGAGAGGGGGACCCTAGGCATTACAGGTGCTCAGCACCTGAGGCCCAGCCCATGACTGACTCATCCCTCCTGTCTGACCACCTATGGGATCCAGATACCCCCAAACCCCCAAAACCCTCTGGGGGAGGGTACTCCCTGTAGGCTCCTGCCATAATCCTGACATTCCCTGTCTCCTGCCTTCTCCGGTATGGCCCGGTTGCAGCCTTCTTTCTCCCTGACTTAAGTCCTAGTATCCCAACATTTTAGATGAGTGAGGCTCACAGAGAGGACGCGATTGTCCACTGTCCCCAGAAAACACTAGTGAAGCTAAGCCTCCTATCTCCCTAGTGCCCAGAGCTCTTAGCTCTGTGGGGCTCCCAGCTTGGGGTCCCCCAGTTCCTGTCACTCCCACACCTGCTGTTTGCTACCCCTATCCTGGGGTTGATCATCCTGCCAGCTCAACAGGGGGCCTAACCATGCCACTAATGCCTTGCCCTGCACAGGCACAGACTCTGGGGACACCTGTGGGGTTGGAAACCAGACTCCCAGCCACTCTCCTTGATGGGCTAGGGGTGGCAGCACATCTCATGACCTCTCTGAGCCTCAGTTTCCTTTTTGAGAGAGAGGACATAGGCACCTCTCTTTCTTACCCACCTGCTCCCCAAAAGGGAGGGGCTGAGGCTGAGTCACAAAGCTGAGGTCACCTCTGGAAAGGCTCTGGCCGTCAAGGATGGGAAGCAGGCAGGACCCTGGTCCTCTGCCCCACCTCCTTTTTTTGATTTTTGTCATGAGCGCAGTGGGGCTCAGTGGGGGAGCATCTGGCCACCCCCCATCAAGGGTCTGAGCTTGAGGGAGCCCCAGGCCTCGGCTCCTCTGCATTCCCAGCCCCACCCAGCCCCAGCTCTGTAAAGTCGGGGTGAGATCAGGAGCCAGGGAGGGCCCTCACCTGCCCCTGCCTGCCCAGCTGAGCTCAGACTGGAGGCCAGGGCGCCCCACCCTAGCGGAACCTGTAAGGTATAATCACAGGTGCTTTCAAGTGCGGCCCTGCCAGGCCTGACCGCGCTCTGGGTGGGGGCCGCCTGCCTGGCCGCCAGCGCTTTGGAGACACAAGCCCTTTTCATAGCTCCCTTCATCTCAGCTGAAACCAGGGCAGCTGGGAGGAGTGACTCTGCTCCCCCAGCCAGGAGAAGCTGTGCAAACCCAGGGACCGTGGCACGCGGCCTGCTGGGGGTGGGAGGCGGTGCCTGAAAATTCGCATCCATCTTCACTGGGCCAGTGCTTGAGGGACGACTCTTAGATTGTGGTGCCAGTCACCAGGGAGGGGACATGGATGGCTCTGGGCAGCGCGGGGGTGGGGAGAAGGGGCGTGGGGGGAAGTAATGGGTTTTGGGGTTGGACAGGGCTGGGCTTGAATGTGGGCATTGCCGTGCACTGGCTTGGCGACCTCGATGAGCCCACATATCCCCATCTGCAAAACGTGCCCATTTTTCAGGGTTGTGGTGGATCTTGAAAGTATTAATGTGTGTAAAGGGCCCCGAGCTCACTGTTACTCTGGAAAGAGGGTCTCTAACGTTGCATATTGACGCTTCGAATAAGTGGCATGTGCTTTATAGCTTCTAAGTATCTTAGTAGTTCCATTTTTTCAGATGAGAAGACTGAGGGTCAGAATTGTCCCCTGGGTCAATTGGTAAGGGGCGGGAAGGAATTGAAACTCAGGCCTCTTGATTCCCCATCCAGTAGGGGAGAGACTTCCCAGGCAGCCCAGGGAGGGCTGTGGGTTTCCAGGGTGCAGAGGAGGTGGGCAGCCCCAGTTCCCTGTTGGGTCAGGCTCTCTGGGGTCCTGTCTAGCTCTGATAGGTGCCCATCCTCCAGGAGGCTGCCCTCCACACCCAGCAGTGGGGCCTGGATGTCAGTCCCCACTTGGACACCTGCTTGACTGTTCTTTGACTATCTCCAGCATCTGCCGCACTGAGCAGCCAGGGGGAGTGTTTCCATGATAAAGAGGGTTTCCCAGAAACCACCGGAAAATGTTACAGGTGCCCCACCCCCACTACCCCCTGTAGGGTCTGAGGATTCCTGCATTGGAGGTGGCCCCTCCCCTCTTTCCTAGCCCCAAGTCTAGAACACTCCAAAGCAGGCCCCACCCCCACGTCACGTCCATCCTCCCCCCCCTCTTCCCCGTGCACTCCACGCTGGCCACACCCTTGGCAGTCCTTTGGGACCGCAGCTGAGCCAGCCCCTCCCTTGTTGGCCCAACCTCAGAGAATGCGCTAGAGTATTCAGGCAGCTGCCAGATCTCCCTGGAGAGGCCTGACAGCTGATGGATGACACCAGTCCCTGGGCCTGCTGGGAACTGAAAAATGTGAGCACCAGTAATTATAGCACGGTGTGAGTGTGTGTGTGTCTTTCTAGAAGCGTCTAGACAGTGACCCTGTGGGAGTCTACCTATCTCTGGCCTGCCCCACCCCATAGGCTCCGGGCTTCTGGCTTGCCCAGGGCTCAGCCCTTCCCCATCGCTGCTGAAGGAGCTGAAGAAGGGCCAGGTGGGAATGCTGGGGAGCCATCCACCTGCCCTCCCCCTGCTGTTAAGCAGAAAGAATCTCTGGCCCAGGAGTCTGGGGACCTGGGGTGTCCGACTGAGTGCTTGGCCAGGGCCTGGCCCCCATGACTCATTTTCTTCATCCGTACAATGAGACCATTGGACTGTATGTTCTCTGAGACTCCTTCCAGAACCATGAATCAACGGTTTCTCCTCTGCTCCCCTCCCCCCTCGTCCCTCGAATGACCTGCTCCGCAGTCCTGCGGCAGGAGGGGGTGTGGCTGGTGAGCCTGGGCCCCACCCAGGGCTGCTTTCCCTTGAAATCAGGGTAGGATGAGAAAAAGGGCTGTGGGGCAGGAGTCCTCCCTACGCCTGTGGGAAATGGGGGGCAGGGGGTGAGGAGGAGAGGTGAATTTGGGTTTCCACTGAAAGGGAGAGAAGCCCTAGAAATGGAGGTGGGAAGCCCCGAGGCTGGGGTACCCTAATGCAGAGGGTCTCTGGGGTGGAGGGGAGACGTGGCAGGGGGCTGGTGGTGGGGCCAGTTTGCCGAGGACTCCCCCAGCTCCAGGAGAGGCGGCGGCAGGAGGCCGGGAGCACCCCCGAGAAGGAGGGGACGGGGGACACCGGGTCAGAACTGGGACACCTGAACTGGGCATGTGCACATGTGCCCCACTGCCCTGGGCCTGGGGCCGCTGGAAACCGGAAGAATGCTGCCAGGAAAACAGGAAGCAGGAAAGCCTTGTCCAGCCTCTCAGCTGCTGCGTGTGCTGGGAGGGGAAGGAGGGGGTGCGGGAGGGTCCCCGCAGGCCCCAATCTGAGGAGAGAGAGGCCGGGGGTCTCTATCTCACCCCCAAACCCGGGTTCGGGATCCCTAGGCCAGGAAGGCCCACACCCCAGGGGAGGGTGCCTCCCTCCCTGCGCCCTTCCTCCTGCCGCGGGAGGCGAGATCGGAGCTTCCTCTTTGCCTGCCTTCTTGGCAGAATTGTCCCCGTTCCACAGGGCACCGAGCGGAGGAGTTAAGGCTGAGCCCGGTCGTGCAAGGGACGGGGGACCTTGCACCCTTCCAGCCCTCCCCAGGGATTGGGTGCCTCTTCCCCAAGTAGCCAGGAGGGCGCTGAGGTCAAGGGCGCCCAGGCTGGCGGGGGCCCTCCCCCAGGGTTGTCGCCTCAGTGCAGGCCTGTGTCTGCCTCTCTTGCTCCTGGCAGGCGAACCAGGGACACCTTTTTTCCTTTCTCTCTGCCTCCCTCTAGTGTCTGCCTGCCGCTACCACGCCTCCCTTCTCAGCCTGGTCGCTGCTCGCACCCTGGCTTCGTGGTTCGCTGCGTTGGTTACTTATTCACTGAACATTTCACCGGATGCCTCTATTGGGAATGCAGAGACCAAAAAGATACGGCCTGGTCACAGCGCACAGCTCTGGGTGGGGGTGACGGCGTGTAGACACACCAACACATAAATGACTGGAACAGGAGCTGGAGGTCCTAAAAGCAGGACACAGACCCAGAGCACGAGAGAAGGGAGAGCGGCCACTGCAGCCGGAGATGAGGAAGGCTAAGCTTGCCTGAATGTGTGGCGGTATGAGTGGGCTCAGGGTGAAGGTCAGCTGGGCTGGGATGGATTGGGGTCAAGGGCAGTGGTGGAAGATGAGGTTGGAAGGCCAGCGGGCATAGGAGAGAAGGGTGACCAACTCCAGGCAGAGTCTTCTAGAAGACCTTTGGAGGCCCATGAGCTGGTGGACATGGTTATAGGACGCAGGCCCCACGGGGCGGGGAGTTCTGTTTCAACAATTCAAAACTCTGTCCCCAGGGCCAGGGACGGTGCTTGACACCTGGTAGGTGCTCAGTAAATATTTGTGGAAGGAGTGAAGGGTCCGATTTGGCGTTTTAGGAATAATGGAGGGGCTGGAGGGGCCAGGCCAGGGAGGAGGCAGGGGTTGCAGGGATCCTGGTGAGAGGCAGGAGGTTTGTCAGGCCAGAAGCTGAGGTGGGCTTTTGGGAAGGACAGAAGTGCCTTTGTCTGGGGGATCCCGGCTGTGGGCTGTGGGCGTGGAATGGGGAAGGAGCAGGTACGGCACCAGGGTCACCGGGCTGGGGTCCGTATGGGACAAGTGGCTTTTTATGACAACCTTTGGGTGTGTTTCATTCTGAGGAGGGCACGTCTCCTGAGCAGGACCAGGCCAAGGTTTTCCTTGTAGCCCCCCCTGTAGCCCCAAGACCGATGCCTGGTTTTGCCAAATTTAAGTAAAGGGTTGAAATGCTCACCAGGATGGGCCTGCTTAGATCAGAAACAGAGCCAGTAGCCAGAGGCCACCTTGGGGGTCCCTTCCAGGAGGGGGTGGGGGAGGTGATAGCTGAAGAAACTGGAAAGGGCTTCAGAACACAGTTTCCCTGCTCTCCACCGGAGCAGGGCAGGACGACCCCTGGGTCAGTGCTCAGCAGAGGCGGCCCCTAAGGGGCTTCGGAGCACCTGTGAGCTCTGAAATGACACACGCAGTTGTGGGCATGCGGACACTCTTTCGGAGAAGGGCTTTCAGCCTTTGTCATATTCTCAAAGGGCCCTTGATCAAGCAAGTTAAAACCTGCCCCACTAAACCATCCCTGCCCAGGCCCCAAACCAGTGCCTAGCCAGGGCCAGGCCATGGTGTGCTGCTGCACGGCCTCTCGTGGACCACTCGCTGTCCAGGTAAAATTTCCTGTCCACTTCCGCTCAGCCTCTTGTGTCACCCAGCTGGGAAGTGGAGCAGCAGCCACCCACAACAAGGGCTGACTTCTGAACTATGTTCCAGCCACTCTGAAACACTCCGCCACCTGGCCAGGGGTCTCTGTCGGGCCCTCTGCCTTCTCCCTGCTGCTGAAGCTCGGCTGGGTGTGGGGGTGCTCGAAGCGTCCGGGGCCCCCGGGCTGGGTCCCTGATTTCCCCCCACCCGAGTCACAGGAGGCCCTGCGGACTCATGCTTGGAGGCAGGGGGTGGACCTGCTGGGCCCTGGTTCCTTGGAGCCAGCCTGTCTCACTGGGGTCCCGAGGAGGGGAGGACCCCAGGTGCCCGCCCCCCACTCCCAAATCCAGACACCTAGTCACCACCTGCCATCCGGGCACCAAGTGTTTTATTAGAGTCCAATTTTTATCCGCACCGCGGAGAAAGGGGGAAGGGGAAATGGAGGGAGGGGGAACCCGGACCAGACCCCAGACCCCTCCCCCACAAGAGCCCCGGGCATTTGCCCTGTTGGGCCAGGAAGACTTTGTGAGATCCCTGAGGGCCCCAGGAGGAGGGGGCAGGGAGCAGCAGCAGAGGCCTGGGGGCACTGCTTCCCCCCGACAGCACCCCAGGCAGAGGCCCTCAGTCCACATCCGACCCTGCCTTCCACGGCGGGCTGGACCACCCCCTCCCTGGGAGCCTTGGCTGGCCCTCTCCCCACGAGACCTGGAAGAGGAGGTGCTCCTTGGGCAGGCCCCCGGCGTGCCCCTCTTCCTGGCCTGTGACTCAGGGGCCCATGTCCCAGACACCAGGTGCACGCCGCCCCCTTCTCCTGCGGGGCGCTGGCACCCACCCTCCCTCCCACCTCCTGCTCCATGGGAGGAGCCAGAGGGCCGGCTAGGTCTCCAGAGGGCAGGGCTTCCCCCCCATCTTGCTCACAGGCTCCTCCTCCACCTCCTGACCTGGACCCCTTTGACCTCAGAGTCAGGTACACTTGTGATCTGAATCCCTGGCCCCTTGTCACACAGAAGGCCCGACTGGAGTGGCCTTGGCCCAGGTTGGGGGGGCGAGGGCCTGGCCTGGGGAGGTGGGACCAAGGCTGAGCTCGCCGGCCCCTTGGGCACCCCTTGGCCAGGGGAGGGCTTTGGGGAGGCTGTGGGGGCCAGCCTCCAGCCCTGGCAGGGTCCTCCTGCAGCCAGCTCAGAAGGAAACAGCTCCCCCACCTGCATGGTGGCCCTTGAACTTAGATCCTGCTTGCCGTGCCAGTGAAGGAGAGGAGCGGAGGGGCCTGTGAAGTGGGGAGGGGAGGCGCGTGGGTCTGGCACCTTCAGAGGTGTCCCTGGGTACGCGGAGCTGAGGTGAAGGGACTCAGCAGACCTGGGACTCTATGCCATTGACGGGCAGCGGTCCCCAGCCTGGTGAGCAGCGTCAGGCGGGAAGGGGGGTGGTCCCTGTGTTTGCAACGGCTCTTTGTTCCCTGGTCGCAGTGGATACACAGGACGCGGGGGTGGGCCCCCTCTCCAAGCAGCAGCGTCTTGACTCCTCCATGCCTGTGGGGCGCCCACCTTCAGGTCTTCCCTGCTGCCCACTGCCCGTGTGCTGGTCCAGGACGCTCTTTGTAGCAGTGGGGGTGAAGGCCCCCCCCCCCAGGGTCCAGGGGCCTGGCCTCTTGCCTCTCCCTGGGCCAGGGGCACCAAGCTGGGTCTGTCTGGGCTCAGAAGCCCCCGCTCTCGGAGCTGCTCCGGCTGTGGTAGCTGGGACTGGGGGTCCGGGAGGGACTGCGTGTACGGCTGCGGGTCCCACGACTACGGCTGCTGTAGCTTCCGTGGCTGGGGCTGGGGCTGGGGCTGCGGCTGGGGCTCCGGCTTGAGTAGTCGCTGCTTAAGCAGCTGGAGGAAGAGGAGGGGCTGGGCCGGTAGTAGGGGATAGGGCGCTTGCGGGCGCTGTTGGGAAGAAAAAGTGGATTACAGGCCGTTCGGGGCCCGACGTGCTGACTGCCTGGCCCTCATACAGGCCCTGAGCCCCGTCCCAGCAGTGGCCAGGGCTTCCCTGCCTCAGTTTCCCCTGCACCCTGGACTGAGAGAGCCCCCCGAAGAGAACTTGACAGTAGTCACTTGATTATTTTAAGTCTCTCCTCACTGTCAACCAGGAAAGGGGGCCAAGTCTATGCCTGACCCGAGTGGGTGCTCAATAAATATTTGTTGAATGAATGAAACCATTAAAGATGGACAAGACAGATCAACCAAGGAAAGCAGTGGCTTCTCTGCATGCAGGCGTTTGTGAATCTGGCCCAGCTCTGCTTGCGACCAAGGGTAGAGCTTCTATGTTCCCCACGAAATCAAGGGTTTTGGATTTTCAGGCACCTGCTGGGGACAAGGAGGAGACCCCTGGCCTCTGCTGCCCCTGCCAAGCCCGTGCCCAAGCCCCGGGCCAGTCCCACTGGCCCCACTCCTCACTCAGCTACCTCCCGCCGCCCGGAGTTAGTTTGAAGCCTGGAGGCTGTGACCCAAGGAAAGAAAAGAGAGTGGTTAAGGGGCAGCAGCGCCCCCATCGCATGGGGTTAATTCTGAGGAAGAAAAGAGGTGTTAGTGGGAGGAGGCGGCGGCCTGGCAGGGGGGCTGAGGTGGGTGCCAGGTGGAAGGTGCGGAGGTCTGGCCATCTCAGGACCCCCAGCCTATGGGTGGGGTGTGTGACCTGTCTGGATCACACACCCCAAGTCTGGTGGTCTGGCCTCTAGCGCTGGGGTGGGGTTGGGGAGAGGAGGCAGTGTCATCTCCTCCTTGGCAATCTGTGTCACCTCGGACTAAGAAGGACCAGTGGAGGAGTCATAGAGCATTACAGCTGAGAGGACGTGATTGCAGAGGTGGCAGCCGAGCCCTGGAGAGGTGACAAGTTTCCCCAGGCTGCCCGGTAAGGCTATGGCAGAGCTGGGCTCAGAACCATGGCTCATGGCCCCCCACCCCAGCCAGGGGACTAGGGCTTCAGGTGATTATCTCACCTGGAGACCCAGGCCCAGACCCTGGCAGAGAAGCTCTGATCAGGGCCTCTGCCACACCAGGCCCCCCCCCGGGGCACCACCCCTTTCTACTGTGCTGGGGGTGGGGGCAGTGGACGGGCTGGTTCCTCTGACAGCTGCCCAGAGACCAGAGGCTGCTGCCTCCTCCTCCAGAACCCCCCAGGGGGCTGGGAGGTAAGCACTGAGGTTAGTGAGAAAAGGAGAGGCAGACAGACAGACAGCTGGACAGGGCCAGACCAGCTCACATGGGCATCTCCCTGGCAACCTGGGGGAAGGGGGTCCACCTGGCCCCCAGGCCGGCCCCAGGCCACGCAGCAGACTGGACTCTGAGCTGAAGGAGAAAAGGAGACATCATTGCTGAGAGCTGGATGTGGTGGGAGCGGCTCCAGAAGGGATGGCTGGAATCTTCCAGAGCTGAACTCCAGGCTGGCCGGTGCCCTCCCCGCCGTGGGCCTGCAGGCTTCCAGTGGGGACCGTGCCCTGCATGAGGCCTCCCCGCTCCGTGAGCCCCCTCTTTGCTGAGTGCCCTCCCACTTAGTCCCCTTCCCCTCCCTGAAACCCCCAGCTCTGAGCCCCTCCCCTCAGTGAGCCCCCAGACCCTCGCTAGGCTTTCTTCCTTTCGCTGAACTCCCATCTGCTCTCCTTTGGCGCCCTCCCCACTCCCTTCACCGAGGACCCCCCGCCCCCTGCGCCAGGTTCAGTCGGTTCTCCGAGTGGAGCTCTGGGACCCGGGCAATCCTCACCCCGAAGTGCCTGGCCCCTAGCCCCGCTGACCTGTCGGGCCGCTGCGTACCTGGTGATGCGCCGCGGCTCCATGAAGCTGGGGGAGTCCCGGCGCCGCTTGCGGATGGGCGAGTAGCTGCGGGAGCGGCGCCGGACGCGGGCGGCCTCGGCCTCGGCGTGCCTCGCGCGGCCCTCGCTGTCCTTGTCCCTGCAGGGCCGGGCCCGAGGTGAGCGCTACCACCCGGCCGCAGCCGCCCACGGTTCTGCTGAGCCCGCGGGCCAGTGCTCTAGGACCGGAGCCCCGCCCGCTGGGCCCACAGCCCCTCCTCCTACACTCGGAGCTCCGCCCACGCCGCCCGAGGCCCCGCCCTCTGGGCCCGGGCCCAGGTCCATTCAATCCGCTGCCCCGCCCGCCCGGCCCGGTGGGCCCCCCGTGGTGGTGCTGGCCCGGGGCGCGCATTTACCGGCCGAGGGGTTTCTTGGGCGACGGCGAGCGGCTGGGGCTGCGGGCCCTCTTCTCCGGGGAGCGCGAGCGGGATTTGGAGGGCGAGCGGCTGGAGCTCCACGACCGCGGGCGGGCGCCCGGGCTGCGCGACGAGCTCTTGCCGTCGGGGCCGCCGTGCCGGCCGTGCGGCCCCGGGGACGGGGAGGTGCTGGCGGGCCGGGCGCGCGGGGGCCGCTCCTTCGCCCTGGAGGAAGGGCAGAGTGGAGGGGGCGCGCTGAGGGAGAGGAAGAAGGGCACGCAGGGGAAGTGGGCTCAGGGGACGAGAGCGGGCGACAGTGGCTTAGTAAACGCGAGGGGACAGCGGTGGCTGAGCGAGGGGAGCGTTAAAAGGGCTCAGTGAGTTCTATGCGGGGAGCTCAGCGAGGGAGAGGAGGCTCTGGGAGGAGAGGTCAAAGGAGGGGCCTGGGGCGTGGCCAGTGGGGGACAGTCTGGGCGTGGTCAGTGGTGGGGCGGAGTCCAGGGGAGTGGCCAGTGGTGGGGCGGGGTCTCGGGGGAGAGGTGAGTGGAGGGGTCTAGGGGAGTGGTCACTGAGAGGGCGGGGCCTGGGGGCATGGCCGGTGGTAGGGCGGGGTCCGGGGAGTGGTTAGTGATGGGGCGGGGTCCGGGGGAGTGGTCAGTGGTGGGGCGGGGTCTGGCAGTGGGGCGGGGTCTGGGGGAGTGGTCAGTGGTGGGGCGGTGTCCGAGGAGGGGTCAGTGGTGGGGCGTGGCTATGGGGCGTGGTAGGGGGGGTGGGGGCGCCTGGGGCGTGGTCAGTGGTGGGCGGGGTCTGGGGGAGGTCGGCGAGGGGCTCCGAGAGAAGGGGCCTGCTTGGGGCGGGGGAGGGCTCTGTGGGGGGAGGTCAGCGAGGGGCGCAGTGAATGGGGAGGGGATCCGCGCGGGGGCCGGACCCCGGCTTCCCGGGGCCGAGTCCGCTCACCGTTTCCCGTGGCCGCCGTGGCCTCGCTCGGAGCCGGGTTCGGGCCCGGGGCCCGGCGCGCCGCCGCCCGAGTCGCTACTGGAGTGGGCCCTGCTGAGCGAGCGCGACGAGCCCCGGGGCGGCGCGGGCCGGGCGCGCCGGCGGCCCCTGCGGCGGGGCGCGGACGCCGAGGACCGGGAGCGCCGCCGCCGCCTCCGCCGCCGCCGCCGCCGCTTGGCCGGCCCGCCCGCCGCGCGGCCTCCTCGGCCCTGGGACGACGGCGCGGAGCGCGGGCTGGGGCTCTCCTTGCCCCGCGGGGGCGGCGTGGATGCAGCGGCCTCCGCCTTATCGCGGGCCCTGGGCGAGGGCGAGCTGGGCTTCTGACGGGGAGAGAGACAGAGAGGGCACGGAGGGGCGGAGAGGGAGACGGAGAGAGGCGGGGAGAGGAGGGACAGGAGACAGGGAGAGGGGACAGAGGGAACAGAGAGACAGAGACAGAGAAGACAGGGAGAGGAGAGAGGGGAGAGAGAAAGGAGAGAAAATCAGAGAAGACGGACAGAAACAGAGACAGAGAAGACAGGGAGAGAGGAGAGAGAGACAGGTCAGAGAAGACAAACAGGGAGGAGTGGAAATAGAGGAGAGAGAGAATAGAAGAGATTGAGAAGCAAGGGAAGAGAAAGAGAGATAGAGGCAGAATCAAAGGCAGGAAACGGAGATGACAGTGAGAGGCAGGAAAGAGCCAGAGCCAGGGAGAAGTGAGAGGCAGAGAGAAGAAACGGAGGCAGGGAGGGGACAGGGAGACCGGCAGCAGAGAGGCAGAGAGAGGACAGGCGAGAGATTGAGGGCGAGAGAGTGGGCGGGTGGGGGCGGGGGGAGAGAAAGAGAGGGGGCTTTCACCAGGCCCAGCCCAGGGGCTGCCAGTCCCGGAGCATCGCACACACGGTTCCCGCGCCTGCCCTGCCTCTGCCTCTCCTGAGTGTCCACCTTCTGGCCTCAACAGTGCAGCTCATGCAAGGTTTTCGGCATGCAAAACACAAGAGGGACGGCAGTGGGTGGGGGGCTGGAAAGGAGGGGGCACCAGGACGGGCACCGGGGCTGGCATCGCCCCCGGAGGGGACAGACGATTCCCGGCAGAGAGAAGAGAGAGGGCAGGCGCCGGGAGGCCAGGCCAGGGCCAGCCCAGCAGGCCGGACCCCCCAGCGCAGGGGTGGGCGAAGGGATGGAGGGGGCACACGGCACACAGATGGGGGTGGGGGCGGGGACAACTGAACTCAAAACTGAACCGAAGAAAGGAAGGAAAAACAGAAATAAAAAACAAAATCCACAAATGTCATTTAGATACCAAAATCAAAAACAATGTCTGAACTCCTGGGGAACTGACATTTTTTTCTGTTAATATTTTTCTTTCTTTGTTTTCCGGCCCTGCAGAGAGCTGTGGAGCTGTCAGTAGCACCCGACTGTCTTTCTGTTTCTCTCTTTTCTTTTTCTTTTTTTTTTTTTTAAGTTCTGATTTTTAAGTCCCTCTTGGTTAACGTCCACTTACCAATAAAGTGGCACTTCCTCCTTTAGTAGGTAAGGTGTGTAAGAGAAGGGAAAAGTGTGGTAGCATAAGTTCATCATTAGATTCACAAAAATGCAAGAGAGATAGAGAGAGAGAGAGAAAAACGCAACCACCCCATTCTAGGCCTCAGAGGAGGCCGTGCCACCTCTGGAGGAAGGACTGGCAGCATCCGGCTCCTTGGGCCTGAGTGGCCACCACGTGGTGACCGCTGGGTAGAGACGTCAAATGTTTTTCCAAAAGTGGAGTTAGGACACAAGGATTGGGGTACAGAAAACCAGAAAGGTACCGTTCAAGGGCCCTGGCTGGGAGCCAGGGGTCTGAGCCTGCCACTACCTCCCTAAGTGACCCTGACCAAGTCACTTCCCCATTCCGAATTCTGAGCCTCAGTTTCCCCATTTACAAATAAGGGTGTTGGGTTTTGCTCCCTGAGGTCAAATATTCCGGGAATCTCAGCATGCCCCTGAGCGCCCTCTCCCCCCTTCCTCCCTCCACAGACCTGGCGCCTCCTCCACTCCTCTCCTTGGGCCAGCCCCTCACCCCCAACTTGACTTTTGGCATCTCTAGGGCAAACTTGGTGTCAGATTCAGCTCTGTAACCTCAGTTTCCACAGTTTCTCTCACAGAACTTGGCACCTAGCAGGGCCTCGATACCACTTGCTGAGGAAGAAAAAACTGCCCTTAGGAGAACCAGAGCCAAAGCAGGGAGTCCTAAAAGAGGGGCTGGGTCTGACCAAGGTCTTTCGGAAAGCTCTTTGGATGAGGGGACAAAACGAGCTGCCACCCCTCAGAACACCTGGCCACCGGATACGGGGAGGCTTTGCCTGGGTGCTTCCTGCAGGGGGTAGGAGTGTGCCCAGACCTCTCCCCCAAACCTGCATCAAGCCTGGGCGTGAAGGCAGAGCCAGGAGGTCAGCCCCATTGGTGGAAAGACACAACCAGCTGGTGACTGGCAGCTGAAACAGCCAGTGAACAGCAGCCACAGAGGTGCCCGCAGCTTCCCAAAGCCAATGGGGCCAAGAACACCTCTCCCAGGAGAGGCTGGTTCTTCATTTGGGGCAGAAGCAGGCACAGGGGGCTGGGTGGGTATGACCTGGGATTGAGGTACCCCTTAATCCTCTCCCCCTGATGCTTCTCATCCCTCACCCTGGGCTTGGAGAGATGGAGGGTGGGTTGTTCAGCTGTGGCCTCTCAGAGGTGGCAGTTCCATTCTCAGGAGGCATCACCAGGAGACCCTCAGTCCCCCAAAGCATGGTCCCTCCTTCCTAGGAGGTGGGTGGGTGCTCACAGCTCCCAACCCCCCAACTCTAGGTACTGTCACTCAGCATCCTCGCCCCTTAAAGGAAGGCGAATGAGAAAGAGGTCTCCAGGATCCTTGAATTTCCAGTTTCTGCCTTAGCCCCTGGGTTTTACTAGGTAGGGCAGGGGGCACCTCAGGACATAACTCATAACATCCCTTCCCCCAGCAGTACCTGCACCCTGCCCCCAAGCCTTGGCTTGCGACTTTTGGTTGCAAGGCAAGTGGGCTGAGTGCTGGACTTGGGACTCAGGACCCGCATGTGAATCCTGACTCCAGCCTGGAATCTGGATCTGAGTCAGCAATTTTTTGACTCAGGAAAGCAGTCAGCAGTGGGGGAGGAAGACCAAGCAAGGGCCACGGTGGGGTTCCTTCCCAAGGGCACCGCAGAGCTCTCTCTTCTTCCCACGCCCTTTGGCTGGGAGTGGGATGGGAGGGTCAGGAACAAAAAGGGTCTGGAAGACAGAGCCCCCCCCCATCATGTTGCTGCCCCCAGCCATTCAGGTCCAAGGCCCTGGGCCCAGGTTCCCTGTACTGACCAGGACACCACCTGCCTGGCATGTCTTGAAGTCCAGGCTCTTCCCCACCCCCCCAACTTCCTAGCCAAGTCGACTGGCCCACCACAGCTCAAGATAATAGTAAGTGGCAAAATGGGCCACCCTGGGCTCAGCCCTGTTGCTGGTTGTCTGTGGGACCTTAAAGGGGTGACTAACTCTGGGGCCTCAGTTTCCCCATAGGTAAAATGCAAATAACTAGGTCCTTGCTGCGTGGGCCTGTATAGGAGTTCGGAGATTTTCATAGTACCCCTAACTCACGGTCCCCTCAGACCAAGAGGGCCAGAATAGGGTCAGGGCAGTGCAGAAAATTCTGGGGGTTCCATGGAGCATCCTTCAAGTACCAGGATGGCAGAGGATGGGAGGAAGGTGCTGCTGGGTAGGGTGGCAGGTAGAGCTTTCCTTTGGTGGGGATGGGAACTCTTAGGGCCAATCCCTCATCCTTTTCTTGCCATCCCTCCAGAAGCCTCGGAGAAAGGGTCACTATGACCCTGCCATCAGGAGCAAGCCTTGTCCTCAGCTTGGCTGGGTCTCATTCTTCCCCCGAATTGAGGGAAGGTCCAAGCCCAGAAACCACGGCATTTCATAGCCGGAACAAGACCCTGGTGGCCAGAGAGTTCCAAACTTCCCCTTCAAGAAGCCTTCTCTTTGTGATTCCAGCTCCTCTTGCCTGGAACATCCCCCTACCACGCTCAACTCACAGCCTGGCTAATGCCTATTACGCCTCTAGCCCTGCTAACCTCAGCTCAGTGCCCTCCTCCTTTAGGAAGCCTCTCCTGGCTGCCAGGCCAAGTCAGATGCACCCCCTAGGATCCCACAGAACCTTGTGCTCCTTCATTCAATATGGACTTGGTGCCAGGCCCTATACCAAGGCTGGGACCACTGTGACAAGCAGGGCTCCCAAATTCTACATCTGATATTTTCCGCTCTCATCTTTGAAGTGATCCTTGTCCGACCCCCAGCCTGGGAGGTGGGGCTGCCTCTCTCCTGGCCTGGATGCCCAGACAGGGCCCAGCACATAGGAGGGGCACTGCAAATGCTCGCTTAGCGAGTGCGTGCGTGAATGAATGAGTGAACAAGGGAGCTCGCCTGGCTCTGAGTCCCGCTCCCAGGAGCCCCTTTGCAATTTGACATTTTTTTCCTTTGTTCATGTATGAACATTTTGAGGGTTAAGGGGAAAAGACAATAGAAGAAAGTGGCAAGGGACGTTGCGTTCACCAGATCCCAGTACTCTCAAAGACAAGGACGAGTAAGCATTTTGGGGGGATCCTTTACCCTTCCTTCCACCCCCTCTAGCTCAGCACTGGAGGATCTGACTTTTGGTTTCTTGGTCGAATCAGATTCTCCTTAAGGGTGGGGGCCTCCACACCTCCCATCAGGCTAGGACAGCCTCCCTCATCAGACCAGCGATGCTTCCTCCTTGCCTGAAGCATGACTTCCTTGTCTTCCCTGCCAGCGCCTCCCAGGGTTAAGGAGAATGTTCTGGGTGATGGTGAGCACCCCAGGACCTGCCCCTGGGGTCATCACTGGGGAGGGAGGGGCGGGCCAATAGCTGGGCTTTCCCTTTTCAAAGCTGAGAACCGAGGCCCACGGAGGCCTCACGAGGGCTTGGGTGCTAAACTTCCACAGCTGCTCCCAGGCAGGACAGGAAACAGCTTAAAGGGTTGGGGATGCTGAGGTGGGGTCCCTGAGGGCCCTGCCCCTGACTCTGGAATGCTTGGTGTAGCTGGGTGAGCACTGGACTGGGAGTCTCAGCTGCAAGGACCTGGGGCCTGGTTCTGCCCCAACACGTAGTGGGCCCTGGCCCCTAATGACTGTCCCTTCTGGACCATTCTGCCGCAAGGGACCACCCTAAGCTGCTCAAATTCAGAAGGTAGGAAGGACGCTGGGGGATTGAGGGAGCCCCTGTCAGGGCTGGGCAGTGGGGGAGAGCTCAGAGCCCTAAGCCCCAGGCAGGGGTTGGGTAAGCCGAGAGTCCACTGCAGCCCTCAGATCGCCCCACAGAGAGTTGGCGAAGTAGGCTGTCCCAGTGCCGCATCTGACCCTGGCCAGCTCACGCCCACAGTGAAGCTACCATCACACCCAAGGGATGGAGCAGTTGGTACCCGCTGCACCCCAGGGCCCTGCCACTGGCTCCCTGCAGCTCCATCCTCTTGCCAGGGAAGGACCCATGAAAGCCCAGAGCTCAGCTTGTCCCAGAGGCCCCCTGGGGGTGAGGTGGGCTGTTTCCTTGTGCCTGACTTCAGCCAGAACTTCCTCCAGGCTCTTGGGCCCAGCACAGGCCCTCTCCACCACTGCCTACTGCCCGAAGGGGCCCTCCGAGGGCCAGTGGGGTGACCAAAGCTGGCAGGGGTGGGGGGTGAGGGGCTTAGCAGCTACTCCAGACAACAGAAATCAAACTGGCTCAACCGTGGCACACAGTTCAGGGAGGGCCCATGAAGCTGGAACGCTAAACCACACAGAAATGCATTCGGACAACAAAATGAGAAAGAGAGGGAGGGAGGGGGAGGGGTGGAGAGGAGGAAAGAAAGGCAGGGCAGTGGAAAGGAGAGAAGAATGAACCAGAAAAGTTGTTGGGAAAGGCAAGAAAACCAAAGGACAAACTAGGAAACACAGCTTTGTAGCTCATTGGAGAAAATGCCAGTGACAAATGAGTCGTCACTAAAATAAAGAGAAAAAAGGGAGGGGGATAAAACCAACCAGAGAGAGACTGAGAGAGAGAGAGAGAAAGAAAACCACATTCAAACCAAGCAGAGTGGCAGGGCTTATCTGGAGATGGGAGCGAGCGCGCGCGCAGCTGAGCCGGCGATACCTACCTTCTCAGCGGTCAGGGACAGGAATGCAATAATAAAAAAGAAAAGAAGGTCTCCGCATTGGGAATGCAGAATGGGGAAAAGACAGTGACTCTAAACCGTGCTCCCCCTCTGAGCTGGCACATGGGCAGCCAGTGCGGCTTTCCGTCTCGTCCCAGGGATGGGAGGGGGCTCTCGCCCAGCCATTTCACTTTGCTATTTTTTTATTTTAAAAAAAATCTTTTTTTTTTTAACCACGGACTTCAAGAGCCAACTTTCCTTAATTCTTTAAACAACAGAAAACCTTCCGAGGGCATGCAGGAAGCAGCTGATGGAGGCAGAACACAGGGTGGGCTAACGAGGGGCTGGCAGCGTGGGGAGAGGCCCGTGTCAAGGGAGAGAGATGGAGAAGAGAGGCAGAGAGACAGGGAGACAGGGAGAGGGGGAGAAGGAGAAGCAGAAAGACAGAGGGAAACAGATGGAGAGGCAGAGAGACAGGAAAGAGAAAGGTGGACCCAGGCAGAAAGAAGAGAGAAAAGCTGTTTAGACCAGGCCAGTCAGAGGGGACAGATGGGGTGAGAGGGGCACTACGTATTTAAAAGGGAAGGCAACCACAGATTCAATTTGGAGGATTGACCTGGCCTCGACTCAACCCCATTCCCACACCCGTGGACTCAATATCATTCTTAGCAAAATCCAGCCCTCTTGTCTGCTGGCTTAGCTCTGGGACACGACAGTGCCGCCCCCACTCCAGCAGGGTCACTGACCTTCCTGGGGACGGGCGGTGGGGAGGCCTGGCATGAGGCGGGCCGGGGGGAGAGCCGTGGGCATCTCTTCTTGGGCTTGCCCTCAGCCGCCCATTACGTGATGAAATCTGGGTCGGGAGCCTCGCTCTTGCCTGGGCCTTCCCTGTCGCCCTCACCAAATGGTGCCACTGCCAGGCTTCCCCCACCACTTCTAATCCTAGGGCCCGGCAGGGCCGGGACAGGTGGCCTGGTGTCTCAGACTGCGACCTCTGCACATCCTTTCTGGCCAGGGTGCTCAGCCGTCGGTGGGGGGACAAGGCCACCACGAGTCTGTGCTCCTGGGGGCTGGAGGGAGGCCAATCAGGGACCAGAGGAGACTGGACAGAAGGACGTGGCCCACGAGCCCTCCTGCTCAGCCTCCTGTTCTCCCTCCCAAACTCGTCTTGATCCACTGCCGTCCCTCTCTGTCCTCGTTTCCCCGCTAGGTACATGAACCGTCAGGGCTTAGGGCTCCCTGGTTTGCTGAATCGGCCACCACACGGGGTGGGCTTGATAATACGGGGCCCACCGGCGCCTCCATCTCAGCGTGGGCAGTCCCCAGCTCCTGGAGTTGAGAGAGCTGGGAGCATGGCATAGGCATCTGGAGGGGCACCCTGGGAGAGTTGAGACAACAAACCCCCATCTCCCAAAGCTTCCCCCTCCCACCGCTGGGGGCTGCTGGAGGGTGCCTGCCATTCACCACCCTCTCCACATCGTGGGTGTGGCCAGGGGCCTTGAGGTCAGAGGGTCAGGGTCTGCTTTTGGATCTACCTTTAAATAGCTTGGTGACCTTGAGCCATTCACTTGACCTCTCTGTGCTGCGGTATGCAGCAGAACCCAGAAAGTCCCCTGGGGTTCAGTCTGGTTTTGGGATGGGACAACAAGCAGATGTGCTGGGAACCATTCTCCTGTCTGAAGTGTCTGGCTTCAAGGCCCTCACCTGAGCTGAACTCTTGCAGTTGCCTTCAACCACCTCCTAGGGCCTCCTGGGACGTGACGTGCTGCCTCCTCCCTGGCTCTGCCCTCTGCCCCCAGCCCACCCGGATTCCCGGGCTCTTCTTAGCTTTGTCAAACTAGGCTGAACAGGATGTTCACTGCCCCAAGAAGCTCCTGGGTGAGCCAGGACAAGTCTCTTCCTCTCCCTGGGTTTCCCAGCTTCTCCCCAAGGTTCATTTTAGACAGGGATAGGGACGGGGACCTGGAAGCACAAATCTGCCACTTTGGTTAGTTTAAGAGCTGAGGCAGTCCCCGGTTACAGGGGCTGGCTGCTGCTGCTGATCTGGCAGGAGCCCTTGAAGTGGGAGACATTTCTTTTTAGAGTTATCTTCCCTTTTAAATTCTGATTACAAAGGGGAAAAAAAAAGGAATATTGAGATGTGTATATGATTAATGGCCACTTGAAATTCAAAAACCATCTTTGCATTTACAAGGAAAGGTTCCCGCAGTAACACACAAAAGCAAAATTCTAGAATAACACAGAAGATAGGAAAAAAACAACAGAGAAATAGTGTGCATTTCTGTACATCACAAAAGGAAGAAAAAATAAAGGAAAAGGAAATACAAACAAAATAACAGGAAAAGTTATATAAATTTCCCCACCCTCTTCCCTTGCCGGCTAAACAAGAAATGGAATCACAATATTACCACGTTTCAAATGGGAGGCTAAAAAACAAACAAAAACATAGACGGGGTTAAAATGTTGAGCTTTCCTTTGTGCGTTTGTTTCTCTCTCTCTTTTTTTTTTTTTTCCAAAGGTAGCGTCCAAGGATACCACCCCCAGGACTCTTCCCAGAGACATTACTTGTTATTAGGCCAAGTCTACGACACCCCCCACCGCCCATCTCGCCTCCCTGGAGCTGAGCCAGAGTGAGCCTCATTTGACAACAAGGAACGTCTTTGCAGGGGCCTGGTGGAGGCAAGGAGGGGAGACTGGGCACAGGTGAAACACTGGGCTGCTCTCGGGTCCCAGGTCTCCCAGGGCCCAAAGCATGGGGTCAGGATTTGGGGACCCTGCTTTGTGAAAGGAGTTAGCAAGCTACTATCTCCCGGAAATCTCCCCAGGGAAAATACCAAAATGGAGTCCCACTTTGGGAGGGAGGCAAGATTTGGGTGCTGCAGAGGCTTTCCTCTCTGAGGCCAGAGGCTAAGTTCCCCTTCCTTGCCTGCTGTCACCTGTGGGTGTCGCCAGGTGCGGCAGGACATTTTGTCTAAGCGCGCCCTGGGTTCTGGAGGAGGGGGCTCACGGCTCAGCCCTCCAGGGCTGGGCAGGGGAGCAGAGCCCTGCTGGAACCTGGGGGTCCGTGCCCTTAGGATGTGAAGCAGGAAGTTGTGAGGAGGGGTTTGGGGTGTGGTGCTCCAAGGCTCTGCGCTCACGCTCGCAGAGGGGGCAGGGCGACCTCTCCTGGGTTTGCCGTGGGGGGGCCCATCATCTCTGGGGCCTGAGGCTCGGCCCTTCTCCAGTCCCTGCGGTGGCCGCCCTCAGTGCCTGCTCCCACCCCCAAGGCCAAGTTCAGGGCTCCGGGATGGTCCACTCCCGGGAGCCTGGCGCCCTGTCCAGGTGGGACCGTCTAGAGACAAGTGAGGTCCTTACAGAGAAATGAACCTGGAGACCAAGAGCCCTTTGCCAGCTGCCCTTGGCTTTCCCCTCTGAGGCCGTGAGGAAGGGTGTTAGAGAAAAGAAAGGGAGGGAAAGGAGACAGCAAAAATCAAAATGAAACTGACCAACACGTACATGTTTGCTGCTGAGACCTCCCTGCTGAGGCTGCTGGGGCAGTCTGTGGGTCTGGGGAGGAACCTGCAAACCTCCACACCCCCACGTCCCTGTACCCCCCCCAAGAGCCCCTCTCAGCACAGCAGGAGCGCCCCCCCCACCCCCAAGAGCCTCAACTGTGCATTCTAGGATCAACAGACACAAGGCGTCGTGGGCCTCCCCTGCAGCCTGGGGAGCCCAGCCCCCCGACGAGCCCGTGGGCCCGGGGAGAGGCCGAGAAGCTGTCTTCTCTGCCTTGCCTACCATGGCCTGGTGGCCCGTGGGGCTCCTGGAGGATGGGCTGGGAGAGTTTCAGCGGCAGTTTTGGGGTGAAGTCTCTGAAGGAGCAATGGGCTCAGCCGGGAGCAGGAGCCTAGGGGAGTGCCTTTTAGGGGCTGTGGGAAGTGGGCCGTGGGTTTGAGAGCTCTGTCCAGGGTGGCAGCAGGAGACTGGGGGGGGAGGGGGAAAAGTGGGGGAGGAGGCTAGTAAGGGGGTTGGGGGAGGGAGGAAGTTCAGGGTGGGGAGGGGGCTCAGAAGGAGGAAGGGGCTTGGTGAGGAGAGGGAGGCTCAGGGCCCAAGGGACCCCCAGGGGAGAGCCCAGCTCTCGCATCCTGTTCCTGGCTGCACCCCTGCCCAGTGTCCCGTGGAAGTCCCCTCCCACCCAATAAGCCTGGGAGGAAGGAGACGTTGCCCCTCCCCCTCCCCCCGGCCCCCAGCTCTCTTCCCAGCTGGCTGAGGGCCCAGGTGGTCAACCCCCTCTCAGCCTTCATTTGCCCAAGGGCGGCCCAAGCCTGCAGGCCCCCTGGCCCTGGCACTGGTGACAGCGCGGGGCGAAGCAGGGCAGGGGGAGTGGCGGGCCCCGCCCCCCTTACGCCCTCCCAGCCCCCTGCCCTCCCCGCGTCCCGACCCAGCACGGCGCAGCCGCCCGCGGTGCGGGAACCGTACGCAGAGCGAGGCGTACGTACATCGGGCGGGGTGCGCGCCGAGCCGGGGCGGCCCCCGTGCGCTCCGCTCCGCTGCCGGCTGCCGCCGTTCTGCTGGGGGCGACCCCCCATCCGCTGCCGCCCGACGGGGAAGGCGACCGGCTCCCGCTGGACCGCTGACTGCCCGTCTTCCGCCCGTCCTCTCGGTGCCTGGGGCTCAGCCTAGAGGGGGGCGGGCACAGGGGACATAGGGGGAGCCAGCGTGGGCCGCCTCTTCTAACAGCGGCTGCTCCCGGCTCGAGGGGACCGTCGCCACCTGCCTTTCACAGGGGCGGGGAAGCCCTTCCCTTTAGAGAGAGCCGCGCCCTGCGCACCAGGGGGCACTGGTGCCAGAGGGAAGCAGCCCTGCTTTCCAGCTCAAGGTCTGGGGTACCAGAGGGCCCCTCCCCATGGCCCAGGTCCAGGGGGCCCAGCACACCTGTGGTGCATGTGCACCCACTGATGGATGTCCTGTCCACCAGCACCCCCAGCCCCGGCGGGTGTTTGATCTGTAAGCTTGCATTCCCCCTCCCCCCCACACACACAAATGCAAAGGCCTTAGCAGAATTGAAGGGCTGCTGGAGCCCTCCTCCCCAGGCCTACCTGCTGGGTGGTCTGGAATCACTGTAGTGGGAGCAGAGGGAAGGGCTGTGGGAACTGCCACTGCTGTGGCGATGGGACCTCCGGCTTGGGGACTCATTGTGCAGCCTGGCACAGGGGGAGAGAAATCAGCCTGTCCCCACGTTCTGCCCAGCGTGGGTCCCACATTGCCTGACCTCCCCGTGGAGGGGGCTGGGTGGTCCGGGTGGGTCCTTCCCTCTACACAGCCCCAGCCCCACGTGGGGACTCTCAGACCCCACTTGCCTTCAACTTGTGCTGCTGTGGAGTGAGCCACTCATGGTGGCCCTGCCTGGGGGGGGAGTCATCTGTTACTCAAAGGATGAGGCTGCATTTTGCAGCCAAACGATCTTGAAAGAACCCAGGACTGGGAGGCAAGAGACCTGCGTAGCAGTTCTGGCCCTGCCCCTGATGCACTTGGGGGCTGCTGGCCTCCCCACTGGGTGGAGCTCTAACTATCTGATTCTAGGATTCTAAAAGGTCAGGTCCTGGCGCTGGTGGGGGTGGGCTTCGGGGAGCTGGAGAGCGGGGAAGGTGCTCACCTCTTCCTCTCCTTGTTCTTCTCTTTTCTTTTGCTCTTGGGGCTTCGAGATCTGCGGATAGCAGAGAGCACACAGTGGGTGACGCTGTAGTCGGCGCAGGTTGGGGGCGGGGCATGGCCTTGGAGTCCTGGGGCCAGGCTGTGCCCAGGCTTCGGACCTGAGATTTGTCCCTCTGTGGCTCCCAACTGGCATGGACGAGCCCATCCCTGCCCCAGCGCTCTGGTGCCCTTCACTCTGCCAAGCCTCACCCCTTGCTTCTCCTCTAAGTCCTTCTCCCGTGGTCACATCCTGCCCAGGCCCCTCCTGCTGTCCTCTCTGGGAGTACCATAGGTCTGAGCCAGATGTCAAGGGTGACTCTCTTATTCTCTGGTCCCCATCTTGGGGCAGGCCTCTCTGATGGCAATGGTGGGGGTGGTGGGGGTGGCTTCCTGTGCCCCAGGCCCCTCCAGGGGAGCTCCCCAGGCAGAGCCCAGGCCTCCTGCTTCTCTGACCTCTGCAGCCCAGTCCAGGGACACCTTGCCAGCTGCTTGGGAAAGAAATGCTTTCCCTTGGGCACAGTTCCTTGCTTTGGCATAACTCCTCTGGACCCATACCCCGGGCTGCCCACAAAGTGTCCCACCCCATTCCACATGGGCCAGGCCTTCTGCCTTTGATGGAGGCTGGAGAAGGGTCTGGCTAGGCTGCTAAGGTCTTGCCCTCACCCCAGGCCCCAGAGCCTCCAGGCTCCAGTTCATTCCCTCCAGTGCTGACTCCAAGATGTGATATGAAGAAACTCCAAAATGTGTTGCCCAGAGGAGCGGAGTGGGTGGAGGGCAGGTCCAGGAGGCCAGCAGTTTGGGTTCTGGAACCCTTTTTGCCTGCTTTGGGCCTCAGTCTCCTCATCCAAAGGGATCTAGCCCTAGTTCACCTTGAGGTCCTTTCCAGGACTGGTGGGAGCCAGCCAGAGGGTCGCTGGAAGCCAATGGTGACCACTAGGGGGCAGTAGGGACCCACACTGGTCCACTGGAGTTGGGGGTAGAATAGAAAAATTGGGGGGATCAGGAGGGGCAGGATTCGGTGTTTGTTTTGACTCCACCTGGCAAGTGGCCCAATATTACAAAGGCCCCCTGCAGGGATGGGACTAAGCACCCTGCCCCCTCCTCAGTGCGACGGGGAGGAGCCTGGCTGGGATGCCAACCTTGGCCTGAGGCTGCCCTGCAACTTCCTCCCCTCCGTGCCCTGAGTCTGCTACTTTATTGGCATCCTCCTCTCTGTCCCTTGGCTGCCCCTGCCCCTGCCCCTGCCCGGCTCCTCCCTCCCACCCCCTCCTCTTCCCTTCCCCCGGTCCATCCTGAACAAGTCCCTCGCCTGCTCAGAGCCCCACGCTGACTCCCGGCCCCGCAGCCTGGCAGTCGGGCCCGTCGGAGGAAGCGAGCACCGGTACCCCCAGAAACCCCACCTCTAGCCACAGCCCACCCACCCAGCCTCCTACCTACCAAGCCTTCCTAGCTCACAGGGGCCCTTCCTCTACAAATCTGGGGTCTTGATGCTACTGGCTTCCTAACTGGCACCTCCAGGGACACACCCCCTCAGACACTGGACCTGCCGTGCTGTCTGGAAAGTCTTGGGGTCCCCATGTCAACCCCACAGACAGGGGTGTGCAGATGATTAGTCCTCCCTTCCCCCAACTCCCAGTCCCCGTGCCTGGCTCTGGGGCGGAGTCCTTATCTGGGGTGGGAGGATGGAGCAGGGGCAGGGTCCCCGTCTCCCCCGACCTCTCATGCCATGCTCCCCAGCACTGCTTCCTTCCGGCTTTGGCCCCTGAAGGGCAACCCTAGCACCTGTCCACATCCTCCTTAGTCACACCTCCACAGGGCACTGCTCACCTGTGCCGTCTCTTCCTCCGGGACCCAGAATCTGACCTGTAGATCAATAAAGGGGTGCTCCTGAGCCCACCTGGGATGGCGTGGGGAACACCAATCTTGCGTCGTTGCCGTGGTCCAGGGGGGCCACCTACGTCAGGGAAGCTCCTGGGGAGGGCGGGTGGAGGAGGGAGGCTACCTGTCTCGGCGGTGCTTCTTCACACTCTTCTTCTTCTTGCGCAGCGGCGAGGAGCTCCCACAGCTGGGGACAGAGGGGGTGGGCTCTGGTGAGGCAGGGGCCCAGGATGGGGAGGGGAGGCTGGGACTGTGTACAGAGCCCCTGAGGGTCGGGAGGGTCCCGGCCCCGGGTGGGAGGGGGAGGTTGATGGAGCCTGCCTGTGTTGTACCCCAGTCACCCTTCCACCCCCTATTTCAAACCCAGAGGCCAGAGGCTCCAGGGGTGGGGCGCCTGTCGCCTGTGGGGCAGTGTCCGGGGCCCAGGCTCTGGGGGATGGGCTTGGGGTCCCCTCCCCCCCATAGCACAGCCCTGAGCCCACTTTCCCCGCTGACCTGCACTCAGAGTCCAGTCTCCTCTTTTTGCTGAGGTGAATGCCAGGGGAGAAAGAAGGACAGACAGATAGATGGAGGGGTCAGTGTGGGTGGCAGAGTGTTGCCAGGTGTTTGGCTTGGGTGGGGGAGGAGGGGCTTATAGAGAGGGCTGAGTCACCAAACCCCAGGCTAGGCACGGCTGTGGGGGGTTCTAGACCCCTGGGAGGGGAGGAGGGGAGTGAGAGCAGGAGGGAAGAACCCAGGGGTAGGGTCAGTGTGTCCAATCCCGGGGGAGCGGGCAGGTGAGTGTGACAGGGACACTCAGGGAGGGGAGGGAACTTGGGGGAGAGGAGGGGCTCAGCGAGGCAGTGGGGTTCCAGCCGAGGGAGGAGGCTTTGGACACCGTGGGGGGCGGCTGAGAGGAGGGGAGAGGGGCTCGGCGAGGGGCTGTCCCGCCAATGCAGAGGGAAGGCGGTGGGGGAGGCCCAGCGCCCCCGCTCCCCTGGGCGCGCCCCTCACCGGCTCCTCCGGTGGCCGCCTTTCTTTTTCTTCTTCTTCTTGGGAGGCGGCGACGCCGAGCTGCTGGACCAGTGCTTGGTCCTGGGCGAGAAAGGGCCAGCGCGGCGGTGAGGGGCGCCCGGCGCCCGCGGCCCCCCCAGCCCTCGCCGCGGCGGCGCTGACCTGTACCCCCGGTGCCCGCGGTAGCAGGCGGCCGGGCAGTCGCAGTCCACCGGGCCGTCGTCGTCGTCGTCGAAGGGCGCGTACTCGAGGCCGCGCTCGGCGCCCCTCGCTCAGCCGCGGGGTCTCCGCCACGCTGCCGGCGACAGGGACGCTCACCACCCCGCTCCCCGCGGCGCCCTGGGGCGCCGGGGTCGGCGGGGTGGGGAGACTTGGGTCACCCACCTGGGCGCTTCCCCTCCAGGAGCCCCCCCCCCCCCCCCCCCGTGGCGCCCTATGTTGCAACAGAGAAAGGAAGCACGCTCTCCCTCTCCCTCTGCCCCCCCCCCAAGCCCCCTCCTCCTTCAGGAGGCCCCTCCCCTCCTGAGCCCCCCACTCCCTGGCAGAGCGCCTTAACCCCCTCTTAGCTCCCCCCTTCCGGAGCCACCCTCACAGATGTCCATCCTTCCTTCCTCGCCGGCCTGGTCCCTGAGCCTCTGCCCCTGGCTGAGTGCCTCCCCCCCTTCCTCCAGCCCTGGCGGGGGTGCTCTGAAATATTCCAGCCTCTTCCCGCCCTCCCCTCCGCGGCACCCGAGGCCTCGCTGCTCGTCTCGCGGCGGCCGAATGTCCCCATCAATCACTGCCTGCGGCGGCGCGGCCGCGGGCCTCCCCGCCTGGCCTCGCGGCCTCCCCATCCATCTTGCCGGCTCCCCTCTGCTCAGCGGGGCGGCCGGCCTCCTGCTTCTGGCTCAGAGCCCCCAGCCATCCTCTGCCACAGATGTTTGCTCCCTGCCTGTGCTTCCCCGAGTAATTCTTTCTTCCTAAAGGCAGCTGGGCCCAGACCAGAGTTTTGAAGCCAGGCGGACCTGCCTTCATCACATCCTGTCCCCAGTGAGACCCAGGCTGTGAGACCTGGGGCAGGTCTTGTCCCCTCTCTGATCCTCTTCCCCAAGGTAAGGATGGAGATTCTCTCACAGGGCTGCTGGGAAATTCACCAGGGGAGTGGGGCTGTGCTCCCTCCCTCCCTCCCTCCTTCCTCCCTCCCTCCCTTCCTCCCTTCGTTCCTCCCTTCCTCCCTCCTCCTCCCTTCCTCCCTTCCTCTCCTTCCTTCTCCTTCCTCCCTCCCTCCCTTCCTTCCTCCCTCCCTTCCTTCCTCCCTCCCTACCTCCTTCCTTACTCCCTCCCTTCCTCCCTTCCTCCCTCTCTTCCTTTTTTTCCTTTTTTACTTTTTACCTTGAAATACTTTAAAAAAACACAGGACAACTACAAAAATAATATAAACCCCATACAGAGAACTCCAACACACCCCCCCACCCTTCCCAGACACCCAGATCCACCACCCTCAACATTGTGTCACATTTACTCATCACTCCAACCATCCATCCACCCACCCAACCACCCACCCACCCTCCACCCACTCATCCATCCACCCACCCACCCATCCATCTATCCATCAGTCCATTTTCTGAATACTTGAGTCAGAGGTTTGTATATATCCTGCTCCTCAAACACATAATACTTCCATGTAAAGTTCCCAAGAGCAAGGATATTCAGTTATGTAACACACCTTAAGTGCAGTTAGCAATTCAAGAAATTTAACATAAATCTAAAGCTCGCAGTCTGTATTCCAATTTTTTCCATATGTCCCAGTAATGCCCCTTTGAGCCTTTTCTCCTCTCTTGCTAGACCTGTATTGCATTTGTCAGTGCCTCTTCAGTTGCTTATTCTTTTCTTTAATTGTGGGAACCTACACCTTCCATCTCAACCACTCCCAAGCCGTCCCCTCACCACCTGTCATTACTAAAACTTTCCCATCTCCCCAAACGAAAAAACCTATACCGGTGCTGCAATGACTCCCCATCCCCACTTCCTCCTGTCTCCAGGAGCTGGCATACTCTCCGATATTTTCTTTGTAGTTACCATGGGGTTTAAATGTAACATCCCACATCTGTAACAGTCTCATTGGCTTTGACCTCCTGGGGCCCAGCTCGAGCGTGAGCCCCTCCGCAGCCGCCTGTTTCATTCCTGCTGCTTCACACATCCTGCTTCCAGATGAAATGGCTCCCAGATGAAAGCCTGGCCTGGCTGCAGCAGAACCCCCGGGGCGCCCTGAGCCGTTCACCTGGCTCACCCCTTCCCCGCCCCCAGGGCTTGTCCCTTCCCTGCCCAGAGCCGGTGGCCAGCGCTTGGAGGGTGGCGCTCGGGAATCACCCCGATGGTTCTGGCCACGCTCCCTGAGCCTGAAGGTCCCCATCTATGCAACACGGCCAAGGGTCTCCTGGCTTTGAGGAGAGGATGCCGTCAGATCCTGCTGGGGAAGCCCCCCGAGCGGGTGCCATTCCAGGGAGAGGAGGGGCCGTGACACACAAGAAGAGACACACCGCCACAGGGGCGGGGTTTCAGGGAAGAACCTCCCTGGGGAAGCTGCGCCTTGAATCTTTGAAAATCTGATCTTGTTTAAAAAGGGGGAAAAAAAAGAGAAAAGAATGTAACTCACATATGACAAGGTTAGCTAGCCTTGAGGCCAGTCTCCAAAAGGCCATTTAATTCCCAAAGGCCACCTGGGTCCTGACAGCCTTGAAGTCGCACAGGTGGCCCCGGAGGCTTTCCGGGGGTGATGGAGGCTAGGGCGTGCCATGCCCCTGCCTCTGCAGAGCCAATTCCGCCACCCCCCTTCGTGGGACTTCTCTGCTCGTCCCCCACCCTCCTCTTCCTGAAGCTCTTGGCCTCCTACACCCTGTCCCTGTCCCAGAAATCCCCAACTCCCTCCACCTGCCAGGGCCCATCACCCTCTCCAGGGCCCTTCAGCCACACAAAGGCCTGACGCATCCAACCCAGACTTCAGCAAAACACAAAATTGTGTGGGTGAGCCGGTGGGAGGAGGAGGGAGCTTCAGTTTATCCTGCACAAAATTGATGAAGTTTATTTACCAAATACAAGATCTCAGTTTGGGCATTGCCTTCTGCAGGAATCCTTTTTTTTTTTTTTTTTTAATTTAAATTGTATTATAATAACCTATCTACAACATAACGGTTCCCGGCTTGGCCACGTCCAAGTGCACAATTCAATGGTGTTAATTGAATTGTCACCACCACGCAGGAATCCTTCCTGGCCCTCTAACTTTCCAGGTGGGTGAGCCCCGAGCTCGCTGCTCTCTGAGTTTCCTCCTTCACTTGCTCCTTCCCTTACTGTCCTCTTTACTCCGCTGAGCACACCTCTCAGGATACCCTTCCCTTCCCCCTGGAATGGAACTCCCCACCCCACCCCTATTTGATTCTTTCTTCCGGGGGCCTTATCATTTGGCCTCGCTGACTTTCCAGGAGGTTTACCTGGGATCTTTCTGCTGGGAGCTTTGAAAGACAGGTATGGGGGGAAGAGCTGCAGGCTCAGGCAGGGGTACATGGTCTCAGAACCTTCTCATAAGACGTGTCCTGGGAGTTCCAGGGGGTACGGAAAGGCCTGGGGCGGGAGGGCTCTTTTGCTGGCTTCGGGCTGCTGCAGCACTCCTTGTGCTTCCTGGGTTCTCCTCTCCTCCCTTCCTCCATGGTACTAAGACTGACAGCAAGGCTCTTGAGTGTTTTAAATAGCTCCGCACAGTTCACAGAGCCCATTCAGAGCCATTTCCTGGTTTGGAGAAATTACGAGCCCCCTCCATTTTACAGAGAAACCCGAGGCCCAGAGAGGGAAAGGGTCTATGGTCCTGGGACTTTTCAGCAAAGCATGTTAGGTTCAACTACCCAGCGGGCTTTAAGAATTAAAGTGTGAACAGGCCCGCCCTTGACCTTGCTGGCTGACCTTCCCAGCTGTAGAGACGAGCCAAAGCTAGGTGTTTGAGCTCAGCCATCCCCTCCCTACTTTCTGGATCCGGTTGTTGGGGAGTGTGCTGAGTTCTAGACTGCACATTTTATGCTCTGAAGTTCATGCTCGTTAGTTAATTGACAGCTTACCACGTGCCTGTGAAGTAATGGATGGCAAACGGAGCCCCACGGAGCTGACGAGAGCGAGTCTGCTCCAGGGGGGCCAACAATGCATCAAGGTTGAGCGCAAAGTGCTGCATGGGATGCAAGGGTGGGACGGACAGCCATAGGCAGTGCTGGACCGGGGAACACTGCCCATCACAGGCTCTTTCTCATGCCAGCAGTTCAGCTAATTAACTGGTTCTGTTTTCCATTAGCCAAGAGCATAAGGGCCAACTGACAGATGAATGAGCCCAGAGGAGGCAGAGGGTTCCAGGCACAGGGACTGCCCTCGGCTCAGTCACTCAGGCAGGGAGTGGTGCCTGCTGGACGCAGACAGCAGGAAGAGGAGGCCTGCAGCCTCTCCTCTAGCACCCCAGGAAGCAGGGTGCAGCTGGCAGCCACCAACCTGGAGCCAGGGGACGGGGTCCATGCACTGTACGTATTACTGCTCACAGGAATCCTGGACGTGGGAACCTTGTCAACATCCCACGTGGAGGGTAAGGGGATGAGGCATAGAGAGGTCAAGTGATGTGCCGAGGGTCACCGCATATAAAATCAGATGCAGGGAAACGGATTTGGCTCAACAGATAGAGCGTCCGCCTACCACATGGGAGGTCCAGGGTTCAAACCCCGGGCCTCCTGACCCGTGTGATGAGCCGGCCCACGTGCAGTGCTGATGCGTGCAGGGAGTGCCACAAGGGGTGTCCCCCATGTAGAGAAGCCCCACGTGCAAGGAGTGCGCCCCGTAAGGAGAGCCGCCCAGCACGAAAGAAAGTGCAGCCTGCCCAGGAGTGATGCCACACGTTGATGCAAGATGATGCAACAAAAAGAGACACTGATTCCCAGTGCCACTGACAAGAATACAAGTGGACACAGAACACACAGCGAAAGGACACAGAGCATGGACAACGGGCGGGGTGGGGGAAGAGGAGAGAAATTAAAAAAAAATTTTTTTTAAATAAATAAAACTAGTTAAAAAAAACCCATAAGTTAGAAAAAAAATGAAAAAAAAATCAGATGCAGAGAAAACCCAAAAGACAGGAGGAGATGCAGCACGTTGTTCACTGCGTCTGTGGCAGGAACTTGTTCATGAACAGCCTTTTCCATACACCCTTTCTTCTTTTGTTTTATTGCATATAAAAACAATTATCCCTTAAAGGACTGGAAAAAAAGAACTGATATGATCCAACTATGAGATGAAGAGAAAACACTGTGTTCCAAAGAAGAGAAGAGTCTGCTTTTATCCCCGGGAAGCTGAGTGAAGCACCTTTAGGAGGCAGCATTAAATGACGTGTTGCGGGGGTTAGAGCAAAGGCCCGGCCTGAGCAGAGGCGTGGAAGTGGGCACTGCGGGCGGGGCAGGCTGGCAGGGGTGGGCACTGCGGGCGGGGCAGGCTGGCAGAGGTGGGCACTGCGAGCAGGGCAGGCTGGCAGGGGTTGGCACTGTGGGTGGGGCAGGCTGGCAGAGGTGGGCACTGCAAGCAGGGCAGGGCTGGCAGAGGTGGGCACTGCAGGCGGGGCAGGCTGGCAGAGGTGGGCACTGCAGGCGGGGCAGGCTGGCAGGGGTGGGCACTGCGAGCGGGGCAGGGCTGGCAGGGGTTGGCACTGTGGGCGGGGCAGGCTGGCAGAGGTGGGCACTGCAAGTGGGGCAGGCTGGCAGGAGTTGGCACTGCAGGCGGGGCAGGCTGGCAGAGGTGGGCACTGCGGATGGGGCAGGCTGGCCAGAGGTGGGTACTGTGGGTGGGGCGGGCTGGGCAGGGGTTGGCACTGCGGGGTGGGGCAGGCTGGCAGGAGTTGGCACTGCGGGTGGGGCAGGCTGGCAGAGGTGGGCACTGTGAGTGGGGCAGGCTGGCAGGGGTGGGCACTGCGGGGTGGGGCGGGTTGGCAGGGGTTGGCACTGTGGGCGGGGTGGGCTGGCAGGGGTGGGCACTGTGGGCGGGGCAGGCTGGCAGAGGTGGGCACTGCGGATGGGGCGGGCTGGCAGAGGTGGGCACTGCGAGCGGGGCGGGCTGGCAGGGGTGGGCACTGCGGGCGGGGCAGTATGGCCATGGCACGGCACATGCTGAGATGGGAGCACCCGCTGAGTCTGGAGTGGGGAGAGCCTTGAAGGCCAGGCACGGGAGTCCGGCTTTCTCTCGGGGGATGGGGAGCCACATCAGGTTTCTGTGGCAAAATAGGACTCTCCACATTCCATCAATTTCCAAAGATCAAAGCTTGCCCTTTCTCAGGGTCTAGGGAACCTGCCTCCTCCTCTTCCTCACGTCTCTCCCAGATTAGAGCACCTGCCGCCCCCTCATGTTCCCTGCAGCTTTGCCCCGTCGGAGCCCCCTTCCAACGGGGGTGTCCCCAGATGCCTGCTCTTCACATCACACCTCCTCTCAGAAACCGTCACTGGGTACGGAAGCTCTATTTTACGCAAGATTTTTCTGTGAAACCTATTTTTGCTTTTTGAATAAACAAACAAAAACAAAACTTCTCTGGCTCCCACCCCCCGGCGATCAAGTGCAGACACTCCAGCAGGACGAGGCCACTTCCAATGTGGAGAGTAGACCAGCTCAAGAGGCTGTCACTCAGGCCAGGTACGCAACCAGGAAGAAGGACGGTCCCCTGCTCTTGTTGTGACCCTTCCCAGGGGAGAAGCCACAGGCCAGTAGGCTCTGGTGGCAGGGATGCCGAGGCTTCAGAAGTGGGGGACACGGCTCGCTCTCTCCAGAAATGTTGTGAAAGGCAGACAAATGTGGCTGGTAGCTGGAGGAGAAGCAGCGTGGAGGGAGGGATTTCTTTTTTAGGTCAGGAATTAGGTTAAGAGGGAGGAGCCCGGGAGAAGGAAGCGCTGCCGGCTGGAGCGGGAGGCGGGAGCGGGGCAGCTCCACGCAAGAGCCCTGAGGGGACGGCACGACCGAGCCCTGACGCTGGACGGAGGAGGGAGAGGCTGGGTCCCAGGAAGCCCTCCTGGGTTTGGTGGGTGGCGGGGGCAGACGCAGAGAGAACCCGGTTGTTAGGAGGTTTGAGAAGGGAGCGGAAGGGCGGCCTGCTCCCCTGGGGGCTGCTGAGGGAGAGAGGGGGCGCGGAGCAGAAGTTGTTGAGGGGTCCTGTGAGCCAGGGAGGTTCAAGAGGAGGTGGTGGTGGAGCCAGCTCGGAGCCAGCTCGGGGCCAGACGGGGCGAGCACGCAGGCAGGCTGAGCCTGGCTCCCCCACAAGCCTGAGGCTGCCTCCCACCCCGGCCAGAGAGATGCGGGTTAGGTGGGGTGGGGTGGGCAGTCCTCGGTATCCTGACAACACGGAAGATCTGCAGAGAAGGGCTTCCCCACCCAGGGGCGGTCTCTTCTCGAGGTGCCGTGGCCCCTTCAGATGGCGGCCACAGGAAAACCCCCTCTGGAGGCACTGCCATCGGTTTATTTTCATGGAAGGAGAGGTGAACAGGACCTTAAGGCCCTCAGCCAGACAGCCGGCGCCAAATCCTCCCCCTAAACGGCCAGCAGCGTCCATCCTAGCCTGTCACCCACCCTTCCGCCGGAGAAGCACGTGACGGCGGCGCCGGGTGGAGAAACCTGGGTTTGGCAAGGAGATGGCCCATCAGGGTGGCCGTCCTGCGAGTCCCCTGGGTGCTCACCACCTGCCCGGCTGGATGGCCGTGGGCGCAGGCCGCTCCCGCCTCCCTCCCCCAGCAGCCTGCTTCACTTAGTGCATGGTTTTGAGTGGCTCACACTTCTCCAATCGGAGACAAAATCGACCTCCCTGTCTTCCCCATGAACCCAGAGCCCACCAGGGCTCCCCGTGTCTGTCTGCCCAGGGCAATGGCATGCGTGTGGCAGCTCCTACTTCCAGAGCACGTGCTGACCCTGGAGCCCTTTTCCCAGGTGGTAATAACTGGGGCGTAGGGGCCTGGCTGGGATCACCGTCAGTCAGTGAAACGTGGGGGGGTGGGCTTTTCTAGGGTCTCCTGATTTGCAGCACAGGGGTCCCTGAGCCGAGCTCTGGACTACCTCCCCCATCCCTCCCATGGCTGAGCCACACATGGGACCAGGGGAGGGCAGGGGAGGCTCCGGTGATGCCCAGGTGCCCAGATGCCCCTGCTCTGTGGTCTGGGCCAGGCCAGCACCCTCTCCCCTCCTCTTCCTCACCATCCAGCCACACGAGGGAGCCCTTGGAAAGTCCCCTCTGGCCCCCAGCTGCTGCCCAAGCCGGCACACCCTCCCCCACGCAGGTGAGCACTCACATGTGGCCAGGTCGGTGCTCCCTGGTGATCACTCCCTCCTTCTCCATCAGCATCTGCCGGAAAGTCCCCACCTTCTGCCGGATCTCCTCCTCCGAGTACCTGCCGTGGCACAGAACTGGCTCTTACATGCCCACCTGCCTAGCCCCCATCCAGTCCATCCCCAGCCCTCGGTCACAGGGTGCATTCCGCTTCCAATAACTTGGTTCACAGAACCAAGCAAGCCCAAGACTTACCAATTTGCGCCAAAACAACCAACCAACCAACAAATCAACTAACCGAACCGAACCCGGCCAACCGGCCAACCAAACAACTGACCAACCAAACTTACAAACAAACCAACAGAAGGAGGAGTTGTTCCAGAGGTGGGGTGTCCGCCCAGGTGAGGCTGAGCCTTTCCTCCTTGCTCTCTCCCACGCCCAGGTAAGGCCTCCCTTCCACATCCATTTTAGTGTAAAGCAGGGAATCCTGGCCTGGCCTTGACACAGACATGGCTTTCTCTGCTTTCCTTATCATTGACACCTGACCTTCAGCCTTGGAAGGCACACAAAGCATCCTTACCTCTGCAAGGTCAAGGCTTGCCCAGGGTCTAAGAGGCAGACCCATTGCTCCCCTCTGCCCCTGGCCGTGGGGGTGCAGATGAAGCTTGGGCCTGAAATGGAGGCTCCTGACCTCCCAACTCCCCTCTCTCTCCCTCCCTGAGCCCGGTCTCTCCCTCCCTGAGCCCCGGTCTCTGGGAGCAAAGTTCCTGCTCCTCACCCCTCTCCCTGCACGGGGGATCAGGCTCTGTCCTCTGTCACTGTGACAGCCTGCCCCGGTCTCGCAGCCCACCCTGCATCTCCCCTTCCAGCTGTCTCCCTCCTGCCCCTCAAGGGTCTTTGCTCAACCAGCCCCTGGCTCTGTGCTCAGCACAGAGAAAATACTCAGCGTCTGTTACTGAATGAATTTTGGGGGTCTCAGACCCCACCATCTTCCTGGGCTTAAGGTCATTGTCCTTGTCAGAGATACGGTGGCAAAATAGGGAAGGGAGGCTTGTCTTGTCTCTGTCACCCGCTCGCTCTCCGCTCTCTGTCCCCACATCGCACCCCACCCTCAGCCTGCCCCTGGAAACTGCCTTGCTTCCTTGCTGGGATCCACCTCTTTTCTCCCTCTCACTTTCTCCTCCTCTTCCTCCCCACTTTTCAACAAGCAGTCACAGATGGACCCAGGCTTTTGGGAAGGCAAACTGGCCATTCCTCTGAAAAGTCTTTTGAAAAACGAGCACATCCTTTGACTCATCAATTAGCTTCTACATTGACTCTATGGAAATAATCACGGTGGAGCACAAAGATTCGACTCATTGGATGTTTACAGCAGATTGAATACCCCCGACCAGGTTAGGTGCCAGCGTTTGTGTTTCCATGGCAACTGGTACGTGCTGGATGCTGGCAGGTAGTTCACGCTCTAGTGATTCTGTGCTGACCTGTCTGCACCCTGCGCCGGCCCCAGGGGCCCCTGGGAGCAGAGGCCTTGCCTGCCTGGCTCACGGTTGCCTCCCCAGCGCCAGCACCATGCCTGCCTCATTGTGGCGTCCAGAAATATTTGAAAAATGAGTGAACGGTGACAGAGCGGTGCTGAGGAGTTGAATTCTCATTTTGGAATGATGGCCCTGGTGGCCGCGTGGCTGGAGGTGGGGGCCTGCTTTAGGCTGCTGCAAAGACCCAGGAAGATGGTGAAGGCAGAACTAGGCAGCAGCCCCTGAGAACGGAGGGAAAAAGCGACGTAAGAACATGTAGGAGGGACTTAAGAACAACAAGTCCCGCCTGGGACTTGAGGACCCAGGGAACATGCGCACGGGGCAGGGGGTGGCAATGGGGAGTACCGCTCACAGGATTAACCCAGTGTCCCCATGGCTGCCCCTGACCCCACTTAGGGGTCTGGCCAGCTGAAGATTCGGGCTGCCGTGTAGCCCACCGTGGGAGCGCTGGGTCCTGCCCAGCAGGGGGGAGGAGCGCCCCTCCTCCAGCCCCCCACCTCCACCCCAGGGGGCGCTGGCCCAGGCTGCCCCGTGTTCCTGCACTTGTAACCCAGCTTCGCCACGCTCTGAGTCCTGGCTCATCAGTGTCTCCCTTGGTCCCAGGCTTGGGTGCTTGACCTGGGGACACAGAGAAATTACTCCCCCGTCTCACCTTCTTTGCAGGGACAGGCTTGTCATTGTCACCAGGACAGAGGCAAACGCAGCCCAGGTCCTTTAGCGCTGCCCAGCCCTCCCACTCCTAGAGCTCCGGGAGGGAGGCAGAGCTGGCCGGGCCATCGGCCCGGGTCCGGACTAGGCAGGACCAGGAGAAGGTATCCCCAGGGTGAGGCTGGGCCAGATCCCCAGGTTCTTGAGGGGGGGCTTCTGGCAGGGTCTAAGCCCCAGGCTTGGGGGTCTGTAGGAGTGTGTGAAGGCTGGGAGGCAGGAATAAAAGCCCAGCGTTTGATTAAGACCTGGAGCAGCACATATGGTGGGGTGGGGGGCACGGGGTGGGGGTGGGGTAGGGCTCATCCCAGGCCAGTAGCACCAAGGCAAACTAACCAACTCCAGCACCTGCCTGCTGGAGGGGCTGGGGGGCCGGCTGACTAGACCAGCACAGATGCCTGGGGAGGGGTCCTCTCCACCCCAGGGTCTTTTGCTGGGAGAAGCTGGGGACCCAGGGTGTCACCTGCCTATTGGGTAAGAGGACTCAAGTGCAACGACCATATTTCTCAGGGTCATCCCTCTCGGGGAGGTCGGTGGTGCAGTGAGTACAGAGAGAGGCAGTAGAACCAGGCAGGGCTGGTTTGGAATCCTGGGATGCGCCCGCTTTCTAGCTCTGTGGACCTGGGCACCCTGATAAACTTCCCCTGGCCTTAGCGTCTGTGCCTGTGAAATGGGATAGCAATCCATCTTTCAAGGCTTACCAGAGACGAGTACAAAGCGCTTTGCACTGTGCCGGCATGTAGTAGATGCACAATAAATGGCAGCAACAGGGGATTATTTGTCCGGCAGCAGTAGGGACAGGTCCAGTCACCCCAGTTTCCCTGCTTTTTCCCACCCCAGATGCCTGCCAGGTCAGTGCAGGGCCAGGAGTTTGGGAATCACCTGGCCTCTTCTCTCTCTGCTTCCCGGGGAGGCAGAGGCTGGGATGGAGTGGGATGCCAGACCCCCCACTCCCTGGGAGGGGGCATTGCCTGCCAACTTAAGGCCATGCAGGGGGCCTGGCTGGCATGGCCAAAGCCTCAGACTCAAGGTCAAGGGCTCGAGGGGTAGGTGGGGGTGGGACACCAAGAAGGCAATGGTGTCTGTCTCAGTGCCCCCAGCCTCCTGGCTCAGATGCCCCACCCCCAGCCCCAGTTAGCACTGTGGTCCTCACCTCTCTCTACAGGCCAGGAGAGAAGGACATGCCCAATTCATTGTGGCTTTGGGGGCTACCTGGATCACCCTCTGGGGCAGTGGGGGAGGGGAATGGAGGGAGAGGCTTTTTTGTTGCTGTTGAGGTACTTGGGCTGGAGGTTGAACCCGGGACCTCATATGGGGGAGGTGGGTGCTACCACGGCTCCCCCGAGTTGGTTTTTTGTTTGTTTTGTTTTTGTTTTTAGGGCATACCAGGGATCGAACCCAGGACCTCGTATGTGGGAAGCAGGTGCTCAACCACTTAACATGCTCTCCAGGACTGCCTTTTAAAAGAAGTCTCTGGAGCGGACCATGTTTAATTCTGCCTTTCCTTGCTGGGGTCCAGTGCTTCCTGGAGCATCACTTCCTTGATCACAAATTTGATCTTCACCCCAGCTCGGTGGGGGGTGGGGTGGGAGGCTTTATTATTCCCATTTTACACATGAGAAACAGAACAGAAAGAGAAGAGGGCTCAAAGCCCCAAGCTTAGCCAGGACCAGCGCCTGGCTCTGTCCACCTTGCCGTGTCCTCACAAAAAGGGAGCGACAAGAAGTCGGGTAGGGTGGGGGGGGATGCTTGGGGCTGGGGTGGCAGCACCACATCGCACAGGTGGGAGGGCCCTTCCTCTGGGCCCCGCAGTGATTGCGGGGTGCCCGCAGAGGCTCCCGGGGGAGGTGACTCCAAGTGCAGCATCTGTCACCAGCAAATTAGCCGGCCATCCATCAATATTAAGGAGAGGGATTGCCTTTTAATGCGGCCGAAAGAATGCGTGTTCCTGTGACTGGCGCGAGTATTTGTCAAATGCTTAAGAACCTGGTAAATAAATGCGAATGACCCAGCGTTTCTAGAAAATGGATATTAATGGCTGCATGTTACGAGAGGGCACTACTGTTTATTGAGCACTTCCTGGGGCCCCGCGGGGGGCTGGGCAGCCCTGTTTGTGCCTTAATTCTCTGGACCCTCAGAGCAACGCCTTAAGGCAGGGACTGCTGTCCCTATTTTACAGTAAACCGCGGCAAGCCCAAGGTCACGGGCTGGACTCTTGGCCTTCACGGTGGTTGTGCCCGGCGCTCCAGGACCAGGCTGCCTTAAGGAACGGGGAGGGGGAGGGGGATGGGAAATCAGGAGCTGGCTTTGGGGGAGGCTCCTGTCTAAGGACCACCTCAAGGGCTCGGCTGGGGGAAGGGGCCCTTGCTGATCACTTAGAGACCAAGCGGCTGTCCCCAGAGAGACAGTGCGCTTGGTGCTGAGGGTCAAATGCCATCACCCTCAGCCTGAGGCTGCTCTCATCTGCTAATGACCCCACGTGTGCAGGCGGGGGCGGGGGCTTAGGGGAGAGCGCCTTGGTGAGAGGAAGGGCTCGGTCAGGGAGAGGTGATCGGGGTTCGGTGAAAGGATGGGGGAGGTTCAGTGAAGAGAAGGAGGCTCAGGGAGGGAAGAGGGGCTCAGGAAGGGGATGAGTTCATTGAGGGGACAGAGCTCTGTGTGGGGGGACAGTTTCCAAGAATAATGCACAGGAGGTGGCCCTTGTCTGCCCTGCTATCTCTGGGTCCCTAACCACAGCCACCTGCCCGCTCTCCTCCCTCCTTGAGTCTGCCAGCTCGGCAGGATTTGCAGGTTTAATTAAGGTCCATATCCACGCCCCACCTCCTCCTCAACCCCCGCCCCTTGGGATCTCATTTCCGTTTCCCACATCCACAGTTCATCAAACGTGATTTCATTGCCAGCTGGAGGCCTCCTGTCTTTCTCTCTTCAGCATCTTTCCATCCATCCACCCCTCTCTCCGGGGACCCTTCCCACCCCCACCTGGCCCTCCGTGGGAGCTGAGCACCAAGCTTCTGTTCCCTCCCTCCTCTCCTGCCCGTGGCCCTGCCTGGCAGCCAGCACTGGGCACGGGGGCCAGGCTCAGCCTTGCCCCAGCCTTCCGGATGGCCTTCAGCAAGTGGCTGTCTCTGCCGGGGCCTGTGTCTTTCGGCGCACCGCAGGGAGGGTGGCCCATTTCTTGGCTGCCTCCTGCGTATCCTGGATGGACAGGCAAGGGTGTGGTTTGGAGGGACTGCTCTGCACAGGACGGAGACCTCCAGGCCTGGGCCATAGGTGGCCAAGATGGAGCTCCAGGCCTCACTCCCTCCAGCACCACCCTCCTCCCTCAGCAGCCAGCCCACTAATTTCATAGCACTCAGGGCAGATGCAAAAGGGAACTCCTGGGACCTCGGCTGTCCTCAGAGCTGCACCAAGGGGGAATTCTTTGCTCTAGTTTCTTTGCCTCCAGCCCCAGGTGTGAGGTCTGTCCTGTCTCCACTAGACTTGAGTGGGGGGCTCCCTAAACCCTTACTGACTGATGGATGGAGTGATTGGCAGTGTCCTCCCGCACTCTGTCCTTCCCAGCCTGACAAACTCCTATTCATCTGTAAAAGCCCAATCGAATGTCCTCTCTGGGAACCGTCCCTGGCCCCCAGGATCTCTCCTTCACTGATCTCCTGAAGCCCTTGGCCCTCTCCTGTGCTAGGACTGATTTTAATCCACCTCCTGGTGGGGTTGATCAAGAACACGCCTATTTCCCTTCTTAGACTGTAGAACGGGGGTGGGGGTGGGGGGTGGGGGTGTGTCTTTGAGAACAGTCAATGGCTCCACACTGGCTCTGGGGCCCCAGCAATTGTCCAGCACAGCCCCTTGCACACTTGTGTGCCCCTGAGACCAGTTCCGAACTAGACAGGGCGAAACCTGCGCTAGCTTCTCAGGGCTGGCCGGGATCCTTTTGCTGAAACCATGGCAGGCCTGGCATAGGATAAGGGCCCACTGGCGTGGGGTGGCCAGAGCAGGGCAGCTCCATCCACCCATTTCACAGAAGAGGAAACCGAGGCCTCGAGTTGTCACTGATGTTCACATTCCATTCTGTCTGGCTAGACTAGATGCTTCTGGAAGGCAGGGACTCTGTAAATCCGAGCCCAGTTCGGAGCTTGACATCGAGCAGGGGTTCCAGGTCAGCTTATGGAATGAGTCAACTAACAAATGAATGAAAAGTGAGCTGGGAGAGCACGGGTTCCACTCCAACTGGTTCATCCTCTGGCCCCTTGCCCGGCACTCTGCTCCCAGGTCCCAACCCTTGCCCGGACTCAGCCCGTCGCCCCAACTCCGCGCGCACCCCACCAGAAGCCCTTGGGCTCCGCCCCAGCCCAGCCCGCCCCTCCCTCAGGACTCGCCCGTCGATCTTGACCTCGGCCTTCCCGTCCCGGCTCCGCCCTCGGCCGCGGCCCCGCCCCGCGCCCCAGGCTCTGGCGCGCGCCCCGCGGCCCCGCCGCCGGCTCACCCCTGCTCCTCCATCATCTCCTGCAGCTCCATGCACTTGAGCTCCACGCGCCGCTTGCGCTCGTGGTCCAGGATCTCGCGGTGCGCGCGCTTCACCAGGCCCGGCTCCGCGGCGCGCATCTCCTCCTCCGCCCGCGGCCAGGCCCCCGAGGAGGCGCCGGGCTGCGGGAAGCCGTTGGCGGCGTCGGGCGGGGACGGCAGGCTGGTCGCCCCGTTGTTCACCGTGGCGGACATGGCGGCTGGGTCCGGAGCCGCTGGCCGCGGCCGCCGGTCCTGCGGGACAGACACGGGGCGGGCTGGTCACTTCTCGGCCACCTGCTAAGCTCCTTCCTGCGCCCCGTTAATCCCGGCGGTTTAAGGGTCCGCTCACGGTGCTAATCTGCTTCGCTTCATGCTGGAGAGGGGGACAGGCGGCAGGTCTGCACGTTGGGGTCACTCCTCAGGGCATGAGAAGGGACTGGACGCTGGGCGGACCAGGGTAGATGGCCTCTGAGGGCCCTTGGCTGGGAAAGGTGGCATCTCAGGAGACTGTGGTGCCCCCACCCAGCCCCTGCCCACACACCTTGCCAACTCCCTGCTCAACCAAGTCGATCTCTGGGAGTCTGATTGTTTTATTTTTGTTTTTCCTTCAGGCTCACCCTAAACCTTGCCCCCCACCCCCCATTGTCCTGGCTCTGGCCTGTGGGGTGGCAGACCACCTGTGCTCCCTCCTGGGCCATCTGCTGCTCTTCTCCGGGGTCAGCTCCACTCCCACCCCTATGCCGTTTTCAATTCCCACTTGGATCTGGCCTTCTCCTCCAGGACCAACATTCCAGGGGGGTCCGGCCCAGATGGAGGCCCACTGGCCCGTCCCCTCCTTTGTTCTCCTTTGTTCTCCAAACGCTGCTTCTCGTGATGTGGCCCTGGCATTAGCTTTCCAGGCAGCCACTCCCTCCCGCAGACTGGGGGTGGGGTGGGGTCAGCGTGGCCCGCGAGGCGAGAAGCCCTGGCTGCGCGAGGAGCAGGCTCAGGCCCCCCCTCACCCTAAGGATCTCCATCTTATCAGGGGGGAGGCACCTCCTGAGCTATTTCTATTCCTTTCTCCCAGTCTCTGCTAGTTGCTAAGCAACAGGGAGGCCTCATTCCCAGGGAGTGGGATGGGAGGGAGGGAAGGGGTGGAGAGAGGCGGGACGAGAAGGAATGGGGCATATCTGGGCAGCCCGGATGAGGCCTTCCCTGCCACTACCCCGTCCCCCCAATATACACTCCCCCATAGGCCCCAGAGGTGGGGTGGGCATTCAGAGCCAGGATGACGGGAAGGCAAAGAGAGAAGGGCTCTGAAGGGGACAGAGTGACAGGGGGTAAAGTGTGATAGAGCATAAGCTCCTCCTACATGTCCATTCCCCAGAGCCCCAAGTCCCTGGGTTCGAGGCCGGGTTCCTCCACGCCTCGCGCTATGACCCCGAGGAAGTCACTGTCCCTCTCTCAACCTCTGATCCCCACTGCTGAGTGGAAGCACCATTCTAGACCCTCTTCGAAGAGGGGGTGGCAGCTCTTGGGGGTCTGCAGACAAAACCTGCCACTTCTCACTCCTATCTCTCAGAATTCTCTCCATCCCCAAATCCTGCCGACTTGCCACCTCTGTCCCTAGCCCACCCCCAGCTCCACCTGGGCTTGTCCTTTGATGCTGTCTAGCAGGGGTCCTTAACATTTTCTTCTTCCCTGGACCCCTTTGCCAGTCAGGTGAAATGAATACTACTGTAATTTATTTATTGCCTACATTCATAAGTGAAGGAAATGCTGCTAGATTTCAGTTAGAAGCCTGAGAAAAAGATAATTCAAGCTCACGGAGCCCCTGGTTAAAAGAACCCCTGCTCTACAGCGTCATTCACTCACCTTGCCCCAGGCAGAGCTCGGGGGCCCTGCTCCTCACCTGCCTTGGCCACTGTTCCTGGCTCATGGGTGAGCCCTCTTCTATTGGTTACCTGAGCCAGAGGCACAGGCGGAGCTTGGAGACCCCCCTTGACCTGGTCACTTGCATCTCACCTGTCATCAAGTTTGGCCCTTTATCCCCTCTTTTCAACATCACATAGCCAATTCCTCCCTTCCCCTGCTACTACCTTAACCCAAGGAATGCTACTTCTTTCCTTCCTCATGCTCCTACAGCTTTTACCTGGATCTCTTTAATATGCCATTTAGATGTTTGGGTTCAGTTTGTTATTTGCATGTCTGTCTCCCTCTCTAGGCTGTGAGCCCTTTGAGGGGAGGGGACCATTCCTTCCTCTCCTCAGAGCATCTGGCAATTTGGGGAGAAAATGCTAAGGCCCCAGCGCAAAAGTCCATGGAGCTGTGTCTCAAGCAATACTGCTTTGCATGCCTTCCCTCTGGCCTGGGCAAGACTCCCCATCCTAGAACTTGGCTGAGCTCCTTGAAAGCAGGGAAGGGGAAGCTGGCAGGAGCAGCTCTGAATGCACTCAGATCTCCAGACCCTGAGTAATCTCCCCAGCACTGGGAGCATGCCTGGGGAGGAGAGCTGGGCTGCTGAAGATGCTCTTTGCAGAAACGACTAGAGGAAAGGAGAGGGGTGTGAAGACAGGAGGGGGTAGATGCAGCCGAGTTTTCACTAGAACAGATGGCAGAGCCTACCAACTTCACCTGGTGAGTTGGAGAGAAGCCAGGCAGGACTCTGAGTCAGGTTATTTAAAGGATGACCTCTGAGCTCCTAATATGAGTCACTGTGCACTACCTGCTTCCCTTCCAAGTCCGGATTGCTGGGCCAGCAGACCTGGGGGTTGCCACAGGCACAGGGTCTCTGAGTGAGGCATCTATTATCTTTTATGAAATCTTTATGAGATTTCATACGAAGGAGCCATTGGGCTGGTGGATACTCATCTTCTGTTCTGGTGCAATTGGTTGATTGACCTATGCTCAAAGGAAACTGGTATCGGGTCAATGTCATAGTAGATGTATATTTAGTGGAAGACCACTATACTCTGTCCTCAGCCGTGCCTAGTCCAGTATGTTTACCTTTGGCTGAATGGGAACATTGACAGCTTGAAGATCAACTTCACCTAGGACACAACCTGGAAGGGCTCATCAGTGCGAAGACCCAAAAGGATTCAACAGATTGAAAAGACAGAAGGGATTTAAGGAGGCAAAACAGGATATTGAGAAATGCCATATTCTGATGCTGGGTCCTGAGCTAACTTTCTAAAATTGGAATGGGGGTAGACAGAGTTTATTTAGCAGGAGCATATTTAGAAAGGATTTAGGAGTTTTAAATGATCACAGACTCAATTTGAGTCAATATCATAATGTGGTTGCCCCCAAAGTGCATCAGTTGCATCAATAAAAATACAATACCTAGAATGGGGAGGTGAAAAGAATATACAGGTGGCTAGAATCCCTATCTTCAAATACATGAAGGGCTGTAGAGATGGAAGCCAAACTTGGTTAAATCTGCTGGAAAGCATTCTAAAAGTAGAGGGCTGCCACTAGGGTTGCCAGATTTAGCAAATAAAAATACAGGACACCCAGTTAAATTTGAATTTCAGGCAATATTTGGGATATACTTATAGTAAAATTTTATTTCTTGTTTTCCTGAAATTCGAATTAAACTGGGCATCTGTAGGTTCTGATCCAGCCTACCTGTGGATCAGCAGTTGGGAGCAAGTGCTTTAGAGCAATGGTTCTCTAATTTTATTGGGAATCAGAATCACCTGGAGGGCTTGTTCACCACAGCTGGACCCTCCCCCCAGAGTTCCTGATCCAGTAGGTTCGGGGTGGGGCCTGAGAGTTTTCATTCTAACAAATTCCCAAGTGATGCTGATGCTGCTGGTCTGTGGACCTCAGTTGAGGAGCAAGGACTTAGCCAATCTGGGTGGTTGCAGAAGACTCTTGCAGGGAAGTCAGGGTTGACTTCAGTCTAAGAAAGAAATTTTTTAAAACAATTAGCTTTTAAAAAGCCAAGCAGTTCATCCCAATATGAGTGAGTTCCTCATTCCAGGCACTGTTCAAATAGGAGGTAGACCCTGTTCACTCAGTCAACCAACAGTCACTCAGCATCTACTTTTGGCTCCGTCCTATGAAAGGAGATGAACAAGACCCCATCCTGGTCCTCTGGGAGCTTATAGCTGGTTTGGGAGACCAACACATACCAAGCAGTGCAGTTTCGTGAAAAAGAACTTGCGAAACTGAAGTTCAACCCTGCCTGGTTGGTCCAGGCAGGCTTCCTAGTAGAGGTGAGGGGGTGTGGGTGGAATAGGAGGCAGGGAAACCAGAGCAGGTGAATTCTTAAGAGATAAATGGGCAGATTTGGCAGGATTTGTGACTTAATGGATACAGGGCTGGAGACGGTGTCTTGGATGGCATAGGGTTTCTGGTTTGGGTGACCAGGTGGGTGGACATTTACTGTGATAGGGAACATGGAGGGTGAATTGGGGGAGTGTTGAGGGTGAGGAGCTGTGGGGGTCAACCCCCACCCTAACTGTCTTTGGTCCTTGGGATATTGACATGCATCTCTTTGGTGGCAGAGTGGCAATGGGAAGTCTTTTCCTTACCCCTGATTGTCTGGGAGACCCTGAGCTGTTCTCTCCCTTCCTCTGGACCCTGGTTTCCCTGCTGGACAATGAGGGGACCAGATTCAAAGAATCCACAGGTCCTTTCCTGCTCTGGAAGTCTGGTGTTATGGATTGAATCACGTCCCCCACAAAGACATGTTCAAGTCCCAACCTCTGGTTCTGTGGATGTGAACTCATTGGTAAATAGGATCTTTGAAGATCCTATTAATTAAGGGAAGGCCAAACTGACCAGGGTAGGCTCAATCCAACATGTCTGGAGTCCTTATAAGTGGAGGATATTTGGACACAGTAGTAGGAGACAGAAGAAGAGAAAATGGCCATGTGACAGAGGTAGAGATTGAGTTACGGATTACCAGCAAGCCACCACTAGAATGCTACAGACTTCGTAGAAAGCATGATCCTGCTGTCTCCTTGATTTTTGACTGTTAGCCTTCAAAAGTGAGATAATAAATTCCTATTGTTTAAGCCACCTAGTCTGTGGTACTTTGTTACCTCAGTCCTGGCAAACTAAGATGACTGGCCAACCTGACTCTGTATGTACACCACCAAACCCGCAAGGTACCTTCTTCCTGCTGATGTGGCTGGTGGCCAGAGCCACACCAGGGCAGGTCCCAAGGGCAAGCGCAGATGCTGGAGCCAAGCAAACCCAAGTGCAGATTAAGTCACAAAACTCTAATTTAATGCCTGCTGATGGGAGCACCCCTTCTTCTGCTAATTAAGAAGTGGTCAGAGGGCCAGAGCCCTGATTTCCAAACTGCGTTGTTGGGTCCTGGGCTAGTCCCACTTCCCCAGACGTAAGTATGAGTCCCCTGAGCAGGCCTGGCTGTGGACTGGATGTTCCACAGACTGGCTGCAGTGCCTGCAGGTCCAGCCCTGCTGGTGGAGATTAATTGAAGGTGAAACAGTCCATCTGTACTGTGGGGTCCAGAAACTCAGCTGCTGACAGGCATGGAGGCTTCTCAGCTAATGAGATCATCACTCACCCAGGGTGCAGAGGGGTAGGACTCTCAGGCCAGTGGTGGCCTGGCTGGGTCCGCAGGGGGGAGCAGGCAGTAGTGAGCAGGGGGCCATGTATGGATCCAAGGGGGCGTGCCCTGGAAGGCCCTGGCTGTGCCCTTTGGGAACTCATGAGCTGAATGTCCTTGGGCATTTGATTTAAACTCTCTGCACCTTCCTCATAGGTTCATCATAAAGAATGAACTGATGTGAAATGCTAGGACAGTGCCTGGTATGCAATGAGCGTCTAATAAATGGCACTGGTGAACGTTATTATTTGTCAGTAGCAACCCATCCTGTTTTGGACATGGTGAGTGTGAGAAATCCCTAGACATACAAGTGGAGCTGTCCAGGAAGTCCCAGGTCCTGGGGCTGGGGCTCAGGAGGGTCACATCTGAGCCCTGATTTGGGAGTCATTATGATGTAGCTAGAGGCTGAAACCAGAGAGTGAGCGAGATGGTTGATTGTCGGGAGAAGACGCACGGAGAGAGGAGACGCCAGAGGCCAGAGGTGGGGTGGGTGGGGAGGGTGGGTCAGGGAATGAACAGCCTTCCCCTCTGGGCTCCTGGCCTCAGCATGTTCCCCAACCTCCCCTCAAGTCGCGCCTGCAGAGTATCGGGCCTCCAGCACCACGGACAGCGCCCAGGTCCCCAGCCCTGGGCTTGGAAACCTCTCTTGCCCAAGGGCAACACCATTCCCTGCCCCTGTCTGCCAGAGACCCACCTTCCCAGAGAGAAGGCCAGGACTCAAGTGCTCCATCCTCCTCCACGCTACAGGTTCCCACGGCTTCAACTAAGCTCACCATCCGTGGTCACACTTCAGCCACCTCCTGGCATGAAGCTCTTTCTGCTGCCTTCCACGAGGCCCAGCAAAGGACAAGGAGCCCTGGATTTGGAGTCAGAAGACTTGGGCTTGAATTCCAGCTCTCCCACCTCTGGCTGGGTGACCAGGGGAAGTCATTAAACCTCCCCGAGACCCAGTTTTCTCATCTGCAAAATGGAGACAAGTTCCATTGTCTCAGGGGCGACCATTCAGTGTGTTCATTCTTTCAGTGACAAGCTTGTCATGAAGACATTCCCCGGTGTTGGGGGAGCAAACAAGAGTGCAGGGAGGGTCTCCCTTTGCCTGGGAGGGGTCTGGGAAGCTTCACGAAGGGAGCAATGTTTGAAATGGCCTTTTGAAAGATGAGTCTTCTCTAGGTGAGGGAGAGGGGATTCTGACAGGGGACAGCCCTGGCTCCAGGCCAAGGCATGTCAGGGTCCAGGGACCTCGACTAAGAAGGCCAGGAGAGCGCGGGAAGCATGAGGTCAGAAGCTGCATTCCCGTGAAGGTGCGGGCCAGAACATAAGGCCAGATCATCCCAAGAAAAGCCCAGTGAGGGGGAGGGGGTTGGGAGAGACATGCCTCCTCTCCAATTTCCTGGAGGAAAAAATACTTTGCAACTATGGGAAAGGTGACAGAACTGACAAACAGACAGGCAACCGGGTCCTTAGGTTGTGAAACTAAGCCCAGGTGTGAGACAACAATGGAGGATCAAGATGATTTTTATCAAGCTGGAAGAGAAGAGCCCTCTCCATCATGTCCACTGAATCTAGCCGTGCCCCCACAGTGCCGTGGCATCGAAGCCAGGCCACCCCCATGACGCTGGCATGTTTCCTGGAGCATTAGCGGGTGGGGTGCTCTCCTCCTGTCAACCTCTCCCTTCCCCACACCTCAGCCAGTGAGCACCAGCGTGAAGGCGGAACACCTAAAGGTGATCAAGCAGTGGCTACAGCAAACGGGAAACCCTCCCTTGTGCGTCCCGCCCCAGGGGCAGGGGCTGGGGAGTGAGGGCCACAGGACGGGGGCTCCCCTCTGAGCTGTCAGCAGGAGCGAGCCACTCATTCACGGTACAGCTTTTAGTGAGGGGCTGCTCCGGACCCCACCAGAGGACAAGAGAGAAAGGAAGCACAGGCAGGTGGTTATAAGAAGCGCAACAGAAGCCTGGTGGTTCCAGAAGCACAGACGGTTGCTTTAATGCAGCGGGACAGGTGCTGTGATAGGGCACGAGTGGCAGAGGCATCTAACTAAGCTGGGATGTGTGGGGAGAGGCAGGGCTGGAGGCCTTCCTGGAGGAGAGGTCTGGAAACATCGGTAGAGTTGGTGGCTGGAAGAAGGAGAGGAAGGACGACTTGGGGAGAGAGAGGGGGGCGTGTGGAAAGAGGAGAGGGAAGGAGGAGCATGGGCACCGTGGACCATGGGGTGGTGGGAGCAAGGACTAGGCCCCAGAGGGCCCCACAGCCAGAAGGAGGGGCTGGGAAGGGGGTGAGCTGGAGAGGTCATGTCGGGTCTCCATTTTGGAAAGATCCCCCTTGCTGCCGGCTGCCCTGACCTTCGGTGGCCCCCGCTCTTTGAAGAGAGGTCTGACCCCCAAGTACGATCAGTCCCCATTAATCAAGAAGGACGAGTGCAGATCTGCAAGGGGCACAGAACCAAGTGGTAGACAGCCCGCCCCTCTGGGTTCAGATCTCTTACTCAGCGACTAAACCTCTGGGCTCAGTTTCCTCCTCTGTAAGATGGGGTTAAGACTTGTAGCCCCCTCGGGGTGGCTGTGAGGAGTAAGCAAAGCAGCATGGACACAGTGCATTGCCTGGCTGCTTAGTAAGTTCAAGGTCTGAGCGTTAGCGGTTATCATCCATGACCAAGGCCGGCCAGTCTAAGCCACAGCAGGCACCGAGCAAGACCAGGAAGAAATACAGACCAGGAAGAAATAGAGACCAGTGTAAACCAGAACAGGTCCGGTGGATAGAGGGCCATTCTAAATCAGTAAGAACCTGTAAGATTAGCGGGCCAATAAGATTGCTTTCCACAAACGCCTCCCCACACAGACCGCGCAGACCTGCAGACACTGGCAAGCAGACGCTGCAGGAAGCGTCCTGGCAGAAGGCGGCTCGGGCCCAGCGGCAGGGAGAGGGTTAGCAGAGTGAGCTTCCTCCCTGCCTCCTTGGACTCTCTCTCTAGGGAGGTGCTGGCGCTGCTGTTTGTTACCCAACCCTGGAGAAGACGCTGCGGGGGGCAGGGAGGACCGCTGAAAGCCTTCCTTTCAATTATTCAGCAGCTGGAGCTTCCTGCCGCCCCTGCTGGAGCCTGGGGAAGGCCTTAGCCAGAGCCGCCAGGCTGGGTCTGGCTGGGGTGGGCGTGGGAGGGCCAGTTCCAGAAGGGGCGGGCAGCCTGGGCTGTGTGCGGGAGCAGGGATGGGGGTAGGGGGCGTGGCTGAGCCCTTGTGGCCCCGCCCCTGCCTCCCCATCCAGCCCAGCGCTGGGCCCAGCCGAGCCTGGCCAGGCCTGGAAGCTAGCCACCTTCCCGCAGTCTTGGTCCGGGCTGTGGAATGGGCTGTCCAGGGCAGGCAAGGCTGCTGCCCACAGGAGGAAGCCCGGGCAGCTTGGCCTGGCACATGGGTTCTGGGCAGCCTGTCCAGCCGCAGCCTGGAGCCTGTGCCCCAGATACACCCAAGAACACACTGGCCCATGCTGCTCCCTGTGCCCGGAATGGCCTTCCCCTTCCATTCACCCAACCAGACTCAGCTCAAGCATCGCCTCCTCCGTGAAGCCTTCCCAGACCTCCACTGGGCGACGCCTTCACCCTCTGATTACTGTCTTAGCTCTTACTTCATTTGATTGCGACTGAGGTCTCTGTAAGGGCAGCGATTGTGCTGCATCCATCTTTATGCCCCTCGTGCCCAGGACAGGGCTTGGCACCGAGCAGCCCTCTATGATGCTTGTTGAAAGCCAGCCAGTGTTTGTACTGACGGGGAGCTCAGTACTTATTTTATACAACTACCATCTTTGGGGACCTCGGTGGAAAAGGTCCTTGGCTCCCTCTCTCAATATGCCCGGCTTATTTTGTGTGTTGACATTTGCACGGGCCATGCTGTCAAAGTGGCCACACTTTGTGAGCCCTGGAGTCTAGCTCTGTCTTGAACACATAAAGGACTCGCCTGGCACCCAGCACCCACCCATTAGCCCAGGGTCCCTGTCCCAGTTCCTGCTGCCTCTGATTTGGGTTCCCAGAGTAGAGGGTCTGGGTGGCAGCTCCCAGGGACAATGAGGCCCCGGCTACCTACTCCCCCTAGAAGTGTGCATGGCACAGGCAACGCAGCTCAGGTGAGAGCAGTGCAGACAAAGGTAGCCCAGGACAGGCCACACACAAGAGTGGAAATGTACAGAGCCACCCAAACAAGGAGCTGAGACCCTGCTGACCCATGCAGGCCAGCGTGATGGACCGGTGGCATCGATCAGAACAGGCAGCCGCGGCCATTGAAAAGAACCCAGTTCGTCTGGGGAGGCAGACGGGCACAGACATCGAATAAAGCAAGTGGGGTTTTCACCTCCCCGGCCTGGAGCTCCAGGGGAACAAAGGAGTCCTTGCTCTGCCAGGCCCACTCTGCTCCCCTTCAGTGGCCTCGGTGGCCTTCAGGGAGGCTGTGGCCTTCCAGCCAGGGAGCAGGCAGCTTCTCCGGGGCTGCAGGGGCTGGAATGGAGATGGGAGGAGGGAGTGCCAAAGGAGCAGTTTCGGCTTAGCCTGAGAAAGGACCTTCAGTGCAGAGCCGTCGCTGATGGGACAGGCTGCCAGGGAGGTGGGGTCCTGCCTGGGGAAGGCTGCAAACGCGGTGGCCTTTGGGGGTGTCCTGGGGAGTGCTGCCTGCCTGTCAGGACTCCAGGGTCTCGGAGGACCTCCCAGGCTGGCCTCTGGGGCTGACCCGGGGTGAACTCGGTGGAGCCTGCGCACTCCCGCCAGCTGCATCACCTGGTTCCTCCCCAGGATCAGACCCGCCCAGGCACACCTGGGAGCAGGGCTGGGGAAGGGCAGGATGGGCTAGCTGTGACCAGGTCCCTGGTCCTCCGTGGGTCTCAGTTTCTGCGCCTGGGAGTCAGGGCCTGCCCATTGGTGGGGTCAGGGAGAGGCTGGGTGCTGATCCCCCGAAAGTCCAAGACTGGGGAGAATCAAGGCACCTCCAGGAGCTGTCGGCAGGAAGGGTGCGTTCTGGACAGACAGATGGCCCCTTCCTCCCAATGGGGAGGGTGACGGGAGAAAGCCGGGGCAGCTGTCTCCATTGCCCACACAATCTCAGAATGGAAAATTCCCTTTATTGACTCAGCTCTAATCCGGCAGGCTGCCCTGGGCATCCCCCCCAGGGTTCTGCTGGGCTGGGTGAGATCAAAGAGAGAGCCGGGGCTGGGGGCTGGAGCTGCGCCCGCCATTCCCATCGATCCAGATGCGCCTCTGGTTGCTAGGCAACCGTTTCTAGTCTCTCCCGGTCCTTCCTCCCCCCAGGGGCTGCAGCACTGGGTAGTAAAGGCGAAGCGAGAGACCCCTTGTTCCTTCTCTGTGTCTTCCTTTAGCAAGCTGGGGGATCTATCACCAAGCCGTGAGTCTCTCCTTCCCGAGACGTGCCCCCCATGCTGGGACATCACCCCTCCCTCCAAAATGGACCCCCTTTCCCCCTCTCACATTTGTATTCGCCCTCAGGATACTCTAAATCCACACCCCCTCTGCCCCATGCGAAGCCCTGTCTCAGGAAGACAGGCCCAGAATTCACCACTGAGGAAACTGAGGTCCAAGAGGGCAACGGACCCTCAGGGAGTCCATGGAAAAGTGAAGATAAGGCTGCAGCCTCCCCGCCCAGCCCGGAACTAAATGCAAGAGCCATTTAATCTTCAGAGAATGGCACTGAAGACAAATTCACACTCCTGGTTTTGAGTGGGTTGGCTTTTTTTTTTTTTCCCTCTCCCAACACGTAGGATGCATTTCATAGTAGTTTTTTTTTTCCCCAAGTGCTATAATTTAAAACTGTAAGTTGTGTTTTAAAACAGCCATAAAAATGTACTGTGGATTTTGGGGGCTGTAATTGACTAAATAATGCAAATCGGATCGTGTTATCACAGTTTAATATTTTGCACGTTGGCTCTCCCCTGCGTGCTCCTCTTCCCTTTGGCTTCCGCCCTGCCGTTGCTGTGCTGACCTGCCTCCAGCACGCTGGTTTGGGCTGTTAAGGCCTCTCCCCCGCGAAGCCTTTCCAGCCCTTGGTGATGGAGGGAGGCAAGCGTCTCGTCTTTTCCCTGGTCTTGCATTCGTTTCTTTACTTTTGAGGCAACTAAGGGAGAGGAGGAGGAGGTGCCTTCCCTTGAGTGGCGGGAGCCGGCACTCAGGAGTCCCAGGGCTCTGCAGCCCCCACGCTCCTCCCCGACCCCCTGCCCACCCCCACCCACTTCAGCTGGGAGAGGCACTGCTTTTCAGGGTCCTTGACGAATGGCAACCCCTTAATGTCAATTAATCTGATTAGCCTAAATCGTTAATTAAGCACTTAATTAACAACATCATTGACAATAACCCAAGCCTCCTGAGGGATTGTGGGTGGGAGGTGGGAATGGTGGGCGGGGGAGAGTCCCCTTCACTTAGAGAAGGGGCGAGCCCCTTAAGGTGAGACTGGGTGTGAGGCTGCTCCTAGAGCAGTAGCGTTGGATGAGAAAATGAGCGAGTGGACGAATGAACACCGGCTACGTTCTGAGGTCAGAGGAGCAGAGGACAGTGGAAGAGAGAGTGCGAGAGGCAGGGAGGAGAGAGGGATGTTCCGAGGAAAAAGCCAATGGACCCAGAAGCTTGGGCCAGACAGGGTGGAGGGAGGGACAGCCAGAGGCGCCCCACTCTAGGAGCAGCCCCTGTCCTTCCCCCCCACAACCCCACCGGCCCTAGAAGCTTCATCAGAGCATCAGAGCATCTGCCCCCACCCCAGCTACAATCCCACCCTGTTGTCCAGGTTTGAGAGGATCTGAATTCCGTGGGAGAGGCTGAAGCCCGGCACAGCAGGAGACCTGTCTGGGAAGGTACTCCACCCTAAAAATCTGAAGAGGAGTCCCTGCCTCTGCTGCACCCTCCTCGAGCCCTCGGCGGCCTCCAGACCAAGCAGCCAGCAGCGTCCAACCCCATCGGGGCTGCCGAGCTGCCCGGGGCGGGACTTCGCATCCTTAAGCGCTTTCCTTATCCTACAGACGAGGAAACGGAGCGCCTCCTCCCCGCCAGGCCCCGAGATGGCGCTGGGCGTCTAAGACAAGGAATAATGCAGAGGCCTGCCCTCAGAGGGCGCCTGGTCAGGCAGCACTGAGCACAGCCGGCTCTGAACCTCCACTCTTGTTAGCTGGATGACCTTGGCAAAGGCATTATTAACCTCTGTGCCTCGGCTGTAACCTGGCTGCTTCATAGCATTGCTGGGAGGACTAAATGAGTTAACACCTTAGAGCCAGGCCCGGGGACCTAAATGCTAAACAAGGAATAAAAGAGATCAAGAAAGAAGCAGCCGCGGCTGCTTGTGGGACACCGGGAGACCTCGCAGAGACATCTGAGCCGAGCCTTGAAGGTCAAGGAGGCGGGGAGGAGGGAAGAGGGGTCCCCAGGCCAAGGGAGCTGCACAGGCAGCGCCAACGAGGCACGGGTCCCAACAGTCATCCGGGAGCTTTTAAAAATGCAGACTCCCAGGCCCACACTCAGATTCCAAAGCAGTCATTTGGGGTGGGTGCCAGGGACCTGCTTCTCGTGGACTGTTCTGGAAGTACTGAGGCAGGGGCTCTGCATCTCGAGACCACGGCTGCGGTGGTTCTGGGTGGCGCACGTTGGGAGGAGCCAAGCGGCAGCAGGACACGTGACCCGCAGGTGCCCCTGTTCTCTCCATCTGTCTATGTTGAGCTCGCCCTTCCAGGTGACCTTGGCTCTGGCACTGCCCTTCCCTGAAGGGGACTTTTCTTGGCTTCTCCGTTGCCCGCGGGAGAAAGCCACCCCCTTTGCCTGGCCCTCAAGGCCCCCTGGTGAGGCCGGGCTCTGCGCCACGGCTCTTCAGCCACACAGCTCCCCCAGTGCCTGGTGCTCTCCTCCTCCGCGTGTCTGCTCATGCTGTTCCCTCTGCCAGAAATGCCCTTCCCCTCTCCTCCCCTGGAAGCTTGTACCCATCCTTTCCATCCATCTGCAAAGCCCGCCCCCTGCCACGAGGGCCCTGGCATCTTCGGGGTGCTCCCCCCATAACCCACATTCCATCAGCTTGCCGGCCTCTCCCCGCCACCGAACCAAAGGCTGCTCGTGTGCAAGCCCTGCCTTGGCCCCCGCCGCTCCTCGGGGCCTAGACAACGATAACTGAGCTTTCACAGCTCAGACCTTACAGGAGCCGCGGAGCCGGTGTTGGATGAGAAAATGAGCGAGTGGACGAATGACCACCGGCTACGTCCTGAGGTCCGAGGAGCAGAGGACAGGGCAAGAGAGAGTGCGAGAGGCAGGGAGGAGAGAGGGATGTTCCGAGGAAAAAGCCGGAGCTTGGGCTAGACGGGGTGGAGGGAGGGACAGCCAGAGGCGGTCCCGCCCAGCTTCCCACTGTCCCCTCCCCCGATCTGGCGCCCCATTGGGGGAAGGGGCTGGTTGGCTTTTCAGCCAGCCCTGAAGCCCCCACCCCCACGCTGGGGGTCAGCCTCTGACAACGGGGGTTGGGCCGTCAGCGGCGGAAGGGCCTGGGGGCGGAAGGGGGACAGACCGACACTTCCCCACCTCTCACCCTGCCTCTGCCCCAAGGGTCTCCCTTTTCTCCCGGGTGAGCCGAGATGGGAGCACACGCCCGTCAAATCCCCCCGCGGTGTGGCTCGGGTGCCTGAGCCGTCCTCAGGGACGCCGTCACCTCCTGCCTCTCCTCTCTGCCCTTGGTCTCTTTCCGTCCTGCCCCGCCCACCCCTCCATGGCAGCCCCAGTGGGCTTCCTAAGGTGCCAATCAGACGATTTCACTACCTTGCTTTAAAACCAGGCTTCTTAGTCTTTTTTGTTCCATGGACCCCTTTGCCAGTCAGGTGAAAACCACGGACCGCTTACTAAGTCCACACTACACTGTGTATTATTTAATAAATTTATCACACCCACACCAACATGTCTCCACAAGAATGGTTTTTTTTTGTTGTTGTTTTTTTGAATTGCAATTCCCTGCTTAAGAATCCCTGCTCTACTGGTGTTTCTGCGTGATGGAATTGGACTCAGAGGGGATCTCTTTTCACAAGACTTGCATGCTACTTTATTGGAATTGTATTTGGTGCTGAGTTTAAGATATATGTAGGGGATTTGAATCTCTGGACTGATAATATGACACCCAGGCCCAGAGCCTCAACAGACTTCAGCTCCTACACTTTGACTTATTGGACTTACTCCACTCAGCTAACATGGAGTTGAAGAAGGTCAACCACCACAGCATGGAGCCTAGAGTGTCTACAACTAGAAGCGGGAAGAGTGCATCCAGTACCCATGTGGAATCTAAGCCCTCACTTGACATAGATGTGCAATGGACACAACCAATCCAATGTCCACAGAGAAAATGTGGAATGGGTGTGGGAACGGTAGCCATGGGGGCTGCTGGGTGTGGGGAATGGGAGGAAGAGATGAGATGTGGAGGCGTTTTCGGGACGTGGAGTTGTCCTGGATAGTGCTTCATGGACAATTATGGGACACTGTAGATCCCCCCAGGGCCCACTGGATGGAACGTGAGAGAGTCTGGGCTATGATGTGGACCATTGACTATGGGGTGCAGTGATGCTCAGAGATGAACTTACCAGGTGCAATGGATGTATCACGATGATGGGAGAGAGTGTTGCTGTGGGGGGAGTGGGGGGCGGGGGCGGTGGGGTTGAATGGGACCTCATATATATATTTTTTATTGTAATTAAAAATAATAATAATAAATAAATATTAAAAAAAAAAAAAAAAAAGAATCCCTGCTCTAAAGACTTCCCTGGCTCCCCATCACTTTCCAAAGAAATCACCCCGCTCTTCCGATGGTTTTCAAAGTTCTTGCCGACCCGGCCCCGTGGGCTGCCTTCTCTGCCCCACACATGCCCTCTGTGCCATGGCTACCCCAGCTAACGCCATGCCCTCGGGCTGGCCAGGACGCATCCTACCTTGTGCTTTGCCCCTGCTGTTCTCTGGAATGCCATTCCTCTGCCTTCTCTGGCTCCTTCCCTGTCATTCTTCAAGGCCCAAAAGTGAGTGTCACCTCTCCAAGAAGCCTCCTCTGGCTGCCCACATCGCGGTGGGCATCTCTGGGTGATGACCTCAGGGGTCACCACCATTACTTCCCCCAATCGCCTTCCTTTCCCACCAGCCTGGTTGCTCCTCAAGGTCAGGGACAGTATCTGGCTCACCTTTGTGTCCCCAGGGCTCATACTATGCCCAGATAATAGTAGGCACTCGATAAATGCTGGCTGTATAATCTCACACACTCAAATGGTGCTTGCCACTTCTCAGGAGGGCACAAGATTTCACCCACCTGAAGGCACTTTCACACCTATCATCTGAGTCACTTCATTGATCACACCTGGAGGCAGGTATTATTGTGCCCATTTCACAAGAGAGGAAACAGACCTGGGAGTGGGGGCTGGAATATCAGGGCCCAGGTTTCCTGATTCCCAGGACTGAGCTCTTTCTTCTGAGGATCCAGGTCCCCATCCTCCCCGGGAAGGTGCGGCCCTCTCCTGCCCGCTCTCAGCAACGGTGGTCCCTGGGGGAAGGTGTCCTGGGGGAGCAGGCAGACCCCACTCTGGGGGCTGGCCCTGTCGCTGGCCCCATATCAGCCTTTCCGTGGGAAACCCACAGCCAGAAGGTGTTCCACGGGAGAGGAGGGACGGAGGGAGGCTTTTGTCAAGGCTCTCATTGGCTCCCTGGGGACGGCTTCACCCATGCCTTATATGGCCATTAAAAGTACATGTTTTGAAGAATATTTCAAGACACCAGAGAGTGCTAATGGGAGAGGTTGAAAAATAGAATACCAACCTCCAGTCCCCGGTCATTCAACTCTATGTATCTATGAATGCTTGGCATAAAGCTTGGAAGGAAATACCCCATTAGGTCAACAGCGGTTGTTTCTGGTTGGTGGGATTATAGCTGATTTTGATTTCTGTGTTTCCAAGTCTTGTACAATGAAGATGCACCATTCTCAAAATCAAAATAATTGGGTAAAACTGACTTTTACCTGCCTCCATCCTGGGGAGTTCTGGGGAATGAGACCAGGTTGATGGCGGCGGGGGGCTCAGTCCTGGGAGGGGTCTCATTGCCACAGGTCATAGGCAAGGTCAGAAATAGGCCAAGAACCACCCTGGTCAGTGAGCCGCCTGGACCCCAGGGTCTGCTTTCCCGGGGCCCAGGCCTCCTCAGAGCCCTCAAAGTCCCCAGCAGGATGCCAAGGGAGCTGTGGCACTGCCCGCCAGCTCCAGCTGGCACAGCAGCCTCTGCAGTGGGCAGGAGGCCAGGATGGGGGCGGCAGGCGCTGAGGCTGAGGCCAGACCGACTGCCGAGGAAGCAGCGCCGCAGACGGCTGGGCTGGTGGCTTTTGGCTCCTGGGGCTTCCCTGAGGGTTGGGGGCTGTTGGAGCCAAAGAGCACATGGCACTGGGGCCTGTTGCCCGGGCCAGTGGTCAGCCCGGGCGGCCTGGACCTGGCTCACCTGCCACGCTCCCTGGAGCCCCACTCTGGGTGGCACGGCCTCCACGGCAGGGGAGTAACAGGGCTTGGCCTCTGGGGATGGAGCCGACTTCCTCCTGTGCTCACGAGCCAGAAGAGGGCGAAGGCCTCTGAGGACCTAGGCTGCGCCCAGCGCATCCTTGGCAGTGAGCCCCTCCCCGTCGCAGAGCCCCTCTTCGATCTCACTCACCTCTCTAGCCCCTCACTGAGCACCCTGTCTCTCTGACCCCCTCCTCTTCATTGAACCCCCTTCCCCTTTCTCACCCCCTCTCCCTTGCTAACACCCCCCCACCAACCTCTTCTCCCACTCATCGAATGTCTCTCCCTTTCTCTGAACCCCACCACCTGAGCCCTTCCCCCGCTGAGCCTTCATTGCCCCCCCAACGAGTCCCTCTCACGGATCCCTTCTCCCCTCCTTAGCTCCACCCCAGCCCTCACTGAGTCAAGTTGTTGGAATTGAGAAGGAACCTCTCCTCCACTTCCTGCCTGGCCACTCCTCCCCACACGGCCTGGACTGGCAGCCCCTGACCCATCCCTCTGTAGACCCTGCTTCCTCTCTTCAGAACATCATTTATAAAATCCTTTCCCCTTCCCAAGACTCCATGAATAAGCTTCAACTACCTTCTTCTACAAGCTTCCCTGACCCGTGCATGTGGGTCCAGGGGCCTCCCCGGCTCAGAAGGACTCTGGGAGGTGGTGGATGGCATCTTTAGGGTCCCTGCAGCCCACCTCACATCCTGGGCCAGGAGGACCTAATCCTGGCTTAGCCCCGAAGTCCTGGGATCCCCAAGTGAGCCTCTGGGCGTCTCCAAGCCATATTTCACCTCTTTAGCTAAGACCCCAAGTCTGTAAGTGGGAAGGAGGGAGGAGGGAATTTTTAATCTCAGCTCCAGCGAATAAATCAAACCTTGAAACACTGGAGGTGACTTCTACCTCCGCCCTGGAACCACAAGGCTTTCCCACATACCACTTTTTAGAGCACAGAGATGTTAAAATCCTGGTGCTGGCAAGGCCCTCGGAGGTCATCCAATCACATCCCATCATTTTATGGTTGAGGACACTGAGGTCCAGAGATGGGAAGTAAACTGACCAAGGTCACACATGAGCCAGGGTCAGAGGTGGCCCTGGAAAGAAGGTCATTGGACTCCTGTCTCAGAACCTTCAGTTACCTCCTACATAAGTCTCCCCCCTCCATCCGACCTCCCCCCAAGCCCACAGTGCCCTGGTTGGCCCGTCACCCAGGAGAGCCTGGGGAGCTGAGGACAGAGTGGTGCTGTGGAGGCCAGGCTGGGCCCTTGAGGCAGCTGGCTTGGGTTACACTCTGTGACCTTGGGAAAGTCACGTCACACTTCCAAGCCTCATTTTGCTCCTCTGTGAAAGGGTGACAGGGGTACCTTTGGCACCAGGTGATGTGAGGATGCAATGAGATCAGGGTGTGTGTGTTGGGGGGGGTGGGTTAAGGAAGAGGCTCCTCTCCCATCTCCTCGTCATCATCCCTGTCCAGCTGCTGGGACAGGAGGAGCAATGCTTTAGTTCCTGGGGACAGTAAGATGCGGGTGAGGGGAGAAAAGTCAGTCCTGGCAGCCGCTTGTGACTGTGGCCCCGTCTCAGGGATGGGGACTAACCACGCAGGAAGGCACAGACAGACACTGCCTTGCCGAGGTCAGCAAGAGTCTGGCAGGCAGAGGAGGTGAGAAGTGGGTGCGGCAGTGAGCAGATGCGCCTGCCAGACCGACCCCCCTCACTGGCAGGTGTGATAGTGGCAGGCCCTCCTACCTGGGCAGTTCGGTGCGCATTCCACCTGCAAATATCCCAGTGACCTTGGAGGAGTCACCCCTTCCTGCACTGCTCATCCCCACCCATTGGCCTCAGGCTCCCTACCTGTAAAACTGGCATCACAAACCAAGAAACTGGCATTTAACTGGGCCTTGGCATCAAGAGGTTGGAAAAAGTCAGCAGTGCCAGGGAAGACAGTTTGGGTGGCTTCGTGACCTTGGGAAAGTCACTCAAGCCTCATTTTTCGGCCATGAAACAGGGGCAGTGCTGCCTCCCTCGTGCTCCTGTGAGGATTAACTAAATTGACTGTGGCCTTGTGCCTAGCATGGAGCCAGGTGCTAGGCCCTTGGCCAACTGTCCACCTCCTCAGAGAAGAGAAAAATGAACTTCAGACAATGCTGGGAACTTCCCTGCCTTTGGCCAGCTCCTCCTCAAGAAATTCTTGCTTGTATACACTTTACTAACAGTCACCCAGCATTTTACAACTTATATGTAGTTTGCCATGCATTACCGTAAGGATTTCTTTTGACAGCCTCCCAAAGTCGATATTGCGAACACTCTACCTATTTTACGGATTGGGAAATAGGCTCAGAAAGGGTAAGTGGTTTACCCAAGGTCTCACAGGCTAGATTTGAACCCATGTCTCTCTGACTTCAGAGTCCATGACTCCTCACCCATCTGCCCCAGCCTCTTAAAAATCCAATCGACTCTTTATTCACTCTTCAAGAATAATTCCGCCACCCCTCACAGGTGAGTGGGATGGGCATAAAGTTAAGGAACCAAAAAACTGGTGTTGTGTGGGAGCAATTTCTTAGCCACCCTGACCCTTTTTCTGACTGGGGAAGAATCTGGCACTGCTGGGGCCATGACCTGAAGATGTGACTCCCCCACCCCTGTTCCATTCTCTGTCAAAGTCCCTGCCTTTTATCATAACACAGGACAAAAGGCCCAGCCCATTCCCCTGATGCCAGAACGGGAGGTCGGACTTAAAGGAGTTAGAAGCTAAGGCTGGAAGAGAGCACAGGCACTGGAGTCCCAGCTCAGACCCAGGTGCCCTTCTCTTGCCCCCCTCCCAAATCCATCCCTACAACAGACCTGCTGCCAGGAGCAGGAACTGCAGGAGGCTTCAACACTGGCCAGGCAGGAGCCCCGAGAAGGAGGGGGAGGAGGCTGCCAGGCAGAGGCTGCGTCTCTTCTCTCATCTCTCCCCTCCACCGGGCATTTGCTCTGGGGCTGGACCCATTCTGAGCTCCAGAAACTCTCCTGGGGTGTCCAGAGAGGGTACCTAGGACCCCTCCCAAACTCCTGGGGGCGTTTTCTCTTCTGTATGTTCTGTCCTCCTCCCAGTGAGAGTAAATGCCAGTTCTCTTTGCCGGCTCCTGCCCCTCAGGGCCATTTGGGCAGCTGGGAAAGGGGCCAAATGGACCCCTCTGCTGGCACCCCGTACTGGACAGAGGCCCAGCTCCAGGTGGGGAGTGCCTCCTCTTCTCCTAGTGACCTGCCCTTCCACAGCCCGCATTGCCTCTCCCTTCCCTGGGGAGTGGGTCTTTCTCAGTTGGGGGAGGGCAGTTGTACTGCAGTCGTGGGCCTGCCCGGCCTCCTCTTGGGCCTGGCCATGGTCATTTATGACCCATGGAATCTTGCCTCTGCCCCCGCAGGGTTCTCACTTTCTCCATCTCCCTCAGTGAAAGGAACAACGTTCCTCACTTCTGATCGCCGGTGTTTCACATCCTCGGACAGACCCTCCAGCTCCCCCAACGCCCTCCCTCTGCTCGGAGGCCTATGGACCCGGGGCCCGGCCCGGCCGGGGAGACCCGGGGTTCAAAACCCAGCCCCAGCCCCAGCCCCTCTGGGAAATGCCCACGCCCCAGCAGGGGCTCTCACCTTCCCGCTGGCCGCCGCGATCCGCCGGGCGCTGGAGCCAGGCCCTTCGGCCCCGACCGTCCGGGCAGCCTCCGGGCCGCCTCCTCGGCTCGGCTCGGCAGGGCAGCTCCGCGGCCCCCGCGGCCCGGCACCCTGCGTCTCCCCGCGGGCGCCGCCGCCGATTGCTGAAATGCTGGACAGCGCACCACCACGGAGGCGGCCTCCCAGTCCGCCCGCCGGCCAGAGCGGCCCGGCGCCCACAGCGCCCTCCGCAGGCCTGGAGGCCAGAGACCGCGGGGCGGGAGGGACCTTTCTCCGCGGAGAGTCGGGTTTCGCCCCGGAGGTGGGAACTCGCCAGCCCCGGCAGGCGCTCCGGGCCCGGGGGGCTGCTGACTAGGAACTGGGGGTGGAACTCGGGAACTGGGGTCCTCTCCAGCACGCTGTCCACGCAGCCTGCGTCCGGCTGGAGGACGCCACCAGGACTCCCCTTTCATCGTGATGTCTGATGACTGGACTGAGGCCACTGGGGTGGGGGACATCCCAGGGCGGAGAGGGTTTTGAGGATGGAATCGCCCGGCCTGCGGTGATGCTGGGTTGGGGCCCAGGAGTCCTGAGGTCAAGTCACTCTTTGGGTACGCTTTCGATGAACTTGGGCGGCCTCTCTCACTGCCCTGCCTCTCCCGCCCCCCTTACCTTGACCACACAGTGAAGGACCCGGTGCAGAAAAATCAGGGAAGCCCGATGGGATCTGGAAGGGGCCTTGGGAGTCCAGAGACCTCTCCCTGGTGGAAGTCAGGTGGGCCCCCTGATTCGAGCCCACCGGGGGTGCCCCCGCGGCTGCTGGCAAGTGCCAAAGCAGGCCTGAGCAGGGCCCGGGCTAGGGTGAGGCAAGTGAGGTACCTGGGTGCAAATTTTAAGGAGACATTTGTATCCCACTGAGAGCCACCCCTGGGCCTGAGTGCTTGTAGTGCGTGTGTGTGGGTTTAAGCGTGTGCTTATGTGTGTCGCGTGGGTCTGCTTCTGTACCCGTGCCTTTCTGGGACTGTGTCTGCGTGTGCCCTCCTGCCTCCAACCCCCTCCCTTTCCTCACCCACCTGTGTCTTTGGAGTCTGTGTGGGGGATGGGGGTGGGAGGCCTTGGTGGGATTCTTACCTCTGCCGGCCCAACCCGGTTTACAGAACAAAGGCTGGGGGAAGGGGAGGGAGGGGAATGGGCTACAGCTGCTGCCACCATTATGGAGTCCCAGAACCCCAGGGGCAAGTCCACCTGGTCTTCTGCCTTCTGGCGATATGAATATTTCATCTGCTGGGGCCTTGGGCTGGCCCAGCACCAGTCTGCTTGCCCCCCCTTCCTAGGAGGCGCTGCCCCCTTTGCCTGGCTGATCCAAGGCAGAGCAGGGGGTAGGCAGGGCTGGGAGAGGGCAGCTCTCCCCTTGCTTGGGAAGCCATGGCTGGGAGGGGGGAAGGTCAAGTTTGCTCTATACCATCTCCCCACATGATGTGGTCCCTGACCGGCCCTGGCCTCAACTCTGTTTGGGTCTAGCACCTGGGAACTAGAGTCCCAGCTGGGTACACAGCCCTCTTCCCTTCCCGCAGCTATCTCTGCAGCCCCTGCCTCTCTGGCTTCAGAGTAGGAGCTGCTGCAGGGCAGAAGGGGAGGGGTTCCTGAAAGTTGGCTGCCTGCAGCCTCCCCCAGCGGCTTGGGCACCCCTCTTCCAAAGCCTGGGATGGGGAGCCCAGGAAGCCTGGGCAGCCTCTCAGCCCCCTTCCCTGCCCCCAAGTAACCCTCTCCCTTTGCACTCCCTTGCCTAGGCTCAGAGTACAGACTCCTGCCTGGGTTTCCATAGCTTGGTAGTTCTCCAAAAAAGTGCTCCTTCCCTTGTGTTATTCATTTCAGCAAATGACCTCAGCATCTGTGCTGTTTCTTCTGTTTGTCCTTCTGGATGCAGTCCATCCTTCTTTACCCTGCTCTGGGCCTTGGGAGGCTGACCCCATGGGCTGATTACCTCAGCTCCCTTGTTCTTGGCCTGTGGTTGGATTCATCCAGTGGGAGGCATCTCCAAGGAGAATGAAGGGTGGGAGGAGACAGAGGTCAAATATTTGCTCCCTTGCTGAGTTCTAAGTTCTGGGCTCCTGGCTCTTCTTCCATGGCTCTAGTTCTTGCCAAGCTCTGGCAACCAGTTTCCTTCCTGGGGCACTTCAGACCTAAGGGGTGGTAGCAGCTCCCCACTGTTATCTTTGGGTGCATCTCTATCCTTTCCTGGTATGAAAGTTCTCCACACCCCTGTGCAGAGTCCCTCTATTAAACCTTTGGAGGGTGCTGGCTACTTCATTCTAGTCCCCTGACCCATATCCTTGCCCTTGGCCAAGTCCAGTCCCTAAATCAGAGCCCTCTGAATCTCTGGAACCTCCACTTCTCCCTTCTCCCTGCAGACCTTCCACCTCCTGAACTGTCCCCTCTTTTCCCAAGGACCTCTCTCTAGGTCAGGCCTTGACGCTGCCCCCCCCCCATGCCCTCCCCTCCCCATTCCCTCTTACCTGGAACACAGGTGTCCACTCGAATGGTGCTCCATCAGTGAACCCTTCCGAGACCTCCCCATTTAAACCAGTGCCTCCCAGCCGGTACCCACCTGCCGTATTACTCATCCAGTTGTGTTGAGTTCTGGTTTCATGCTCTAGAACTTGACCTCCAGGAGGGCCAGGACTGGGCTCCCTGCTGTGCTCCCAGTTCCAGCACATACAGGTAGGTGCTCAATAAATATTTGTGAATGAATGTTTCCCCCAAGGCTTTTTTTTAAAAGATTTATTTATTTATTTCTCTCCCCTCTCCCCTTGCCAGTTGTCTGCTCTCTGTGTCCATTCACTGCACATTCTTCTGTGACCGCTTCTATCCTTATCAGCGGCACCCACCGGGAATCTGTGTTTCTTTTTGTTGTGTCATCTTGTTGTGTCAGCTCTCTGTGTGGGCGGCGCCATTCCTGGGCAGGCTGCACTTTCTTTCACGCTGGGCGGCTCTCCTTAGGGGGGCGCACTCCTCGTGCATGGGGCTCCCCAATGTGGGGGACACCCCTGCGTGGCAGTGCACTCCTTGTGCGTATCAGCACTGCGCATGGGCCAGCTCCACACGGGTCAAGGAGGCCCCGGGTTTGAACCACGGACCTCCCATGTGGTAGGCGGACACCCTATCCATTGGGCCAAATCTGCTTCCCCAGAGCTTTTTTTTAAACAAGTGAATTTTATTGATACACATTAATCAAGTATACAGTTCATCTAAAGTGCACAGTCAATGGTATTTGGTAAAATTATATAGTTGTGCATTCATCACTTCAATCATTATTAAAGCATTTTCATTATTTCAATAATAATAAATAAAAAACAGACAAGCAAACAAGAAAATTCTTTACTCCCCAGGGCTTTTTAAATTCATCTTCTGCTAAGCCTCACCAGCCGTATTTCGTCAGGTTTGCATTCTTTACTTTGTTCCAAAAAACAAGAATGTCATGAATTAGCCTTTCCAAAGTAGACACGGACCCAGATTTGGATAAAGAGCCCTGCGCTGGATGGGAGTTGTGCTCTCCTGTGCCCCCTCCCTGCATCCAACTCACCTGTGTTCATTCTGTCGCCTGGCACTGCCACCTCCCCTGTCTTAGTTTGCTGGCCTGCAGAGGCAAAGACCACGCACTGGGTGGCTCACGACAGAGGTGTGTCCTCTCGCAGGTCTGGGGACTGGCCACCTGCAGTCGTGCCATTGGAAGCCTGTGGGCGAGGCTCCCTTGCCTCCTCCTTCCAGCTTCTGGAGTTGCCATCGCTGGCATCCCTGAGGCTTGGAGATGCTTCTCTGCCTCCGTCTCCACATGGTGTTCTCCCTCTGTGATTTCTGCTGTGCCCAAGCCTCCCCTTCCTATAAACACATGAATCGTGTTAGCTGAAGCCCCACCAACACCTGTTTCCAAGGGGGTAGGACTCAAACAGGTCTTTCTGGGGACACAATTCAGTCCTCAACCCCCACCAAGCCCTGGCCCCTCCACTCCCCACTGGCTGCCTCCCCACCTGCAGCACCTTTTCCCACTACCCCTTGTCCAACCCGGGGCTTCAGGTTAACTCTCCTCCCAGGGGAGACCAGAGCCGAGCACCCTGATGGGAAGGTACGTGGCAGCTGGCATCCTTCACTCACTAGGGCGCTCGAGCCTGGAGAGGGTCTCACCGTGGCCTCAACCTCAGAATTGGCCTTTCCCCTTCTCTCTTTTTCTGCCCTGTCTCCATCATCCCTTCAGTGGACCCTTCTGTGACTAGAATGAGAGTACCTTGGCCATACCTGTCTCTGTTCCTCCGGAGGAGATGAGAAATAGTTTCTTGTTGAAATGAGTTGTCAGGGAAATGGATGTGGCTCAACCAACTGGGCTCCCGTCTACCATATAGGAGGTCCAAGTTTCGATGCCCAGGGCCTCCTGGTGAGGGCAAGCTGGAGTGCTGGCCCACGCAGGAATGCTGCCCTGCGCAGGAGTGCCCCCCTGCGTGGGAATGCCCCCCTGCATGGGAAAGCCGCCCTGCGCAGGAATGCCGGCCGCTGCGGAGGGCGGGCGCAGCAAGATGATGCAACAAGAGACACAGAGAAGAGAAAATAAGAAGACGTAGCAGAGCAGGGAGTTGAGGTGGCACAAGAGAGTAATCGCCTCTCTCCCACTCCGGAAGGTCCCGGGATCGGTTCCCGGAGCCGCCTAATGAATATACAAGCAGACACAGAAGAACACACAGCGAATGGACACAGAGAGCAGACAATGGGGGGAGTAGGGAGGAGGGCAGGGAGAAATAAAATAAATCTTAAAAAAAAAATGAGTTGTCGGTTTCTGTCTCCGTGGGTGGAGGGGTGGCTGACCCCTGGGGGGAGCGGTCCAGAGTCAGACCCGGCCCTCAGCCTAGATTTGCTTACCAGCCGCACAGCCCTGGGAATGTGGCAGAAACCTCGCCCCGCCTGTGAGGTGGGGCTGATGACATCTGCCCCCCCAGGGTGTTCCGACACTCCTGGCCAGTGCTGGGGGGGTTTCTAACTGTGAAGGCTAATCCTCCTAGCAGCAGCGGGGTGGGAATTGGTGGTGAGGAGTCAGTGATGTCCTGGTGCCTTGAGAAAGACAAACTGCTGGGCCTCTGCATCCCTCCCCTGTCCTGGTGCCTCGACTGTCCCTTCTCTGCCCCTGGCCCAGCCCGTCAGCCTTTCCTGCGCCGTGCTCTCGCCTTCTCTCCCCCCCTTCCCTGGACCACACCGCCGCTGTCTCTGGGTGCTGTCCTCCCTGGGTGGCCCCCTCTCTGGGTGCTGCCCTGCCCACCCCAGGCCTCTCCATCTCGAGTTCCCACTCCCCACCCCTCCTCCCAGCACATCGCTCTCTGCAGAGCCTGGGAAAGTGAGGAGTCCCTGGCGGCGGGCGGGCAGGGTTGACCTTGAAGCGGGTGTTTAATAAAAAATGAGCAGGCGCGGCAGCTCCCGCCCCGTCTCCCGGAGCGCCCTTCTCCCCCTCCCGGCCTCTCCCGCTCCTCTCCTTCGCTTGTAAACCCATCCTAAAGGGCCATGGCTCCAGGCTCAAGGACTACTAAGCATTGCCCCTTTTGGGGTCCTTTGGAAGGGTGCAGATCCCTGGGATGTGGGCGCGCGAGGGCAGGATGCTTCTGTTGGAATTGGGGAAGTGGGGTAGGAGGGGTGGGGGCTACGGTGCCGCAGTGGGCCCTGCCTGCTTCTGCCCTAGAGCTGAGCCTGGGAGGCCCGCCCCCGGCCCTGGGGCTCAGCGCTGTCCCCAGGATTCAGGCCCCTCCCCCTGCTGAGGCCCTGCTGGGCTAGGGTGGGAGGGGGTGCTGACATCAGCTTCTTAGGCCTCACCCGAGTCCCCTCTCAGCCCGGCCCAGGAGGCAGGGTGACCGACGCCAGCTTTGCGCCTGCTCTGTGCTATCGCTGTGCTTCTTCCGCGTCACCGCCAGCCCTCTCGGTGGTGCGCCCACCGAGGCCTGCGGCGTGCAGCGTTGACCCATCACCCGGCCCGTCAACGAATGACCCAAGGCCACGCCCGCCCCAAACTGCAGGCCTCCCAGCTGTGCACCGTCCACGTCCCGTGGGTTCCCTGAGGCTTCAGAACCCACCCAGGCCCTGGAATGTGGGCCCCATTGGATGCACCAACCTCCCAGGACCAACTGGGACACCCGTTGCCCATTTCCTGGCTCCTCAGTACATCCTCCTCTTTCTCTGGATTTCTTGGGACCCCAAGGCCTGAACCCCTGTCCGCGTGGCGGGTGTGGGAACCTGGCTGGCCCAGCTACTCTGCCCGGGGCCCTTTGGCCTTGACTGGGTCTTGCAGGGGTCTAGAAGGTGTAGACATGTGTACCGGTGTGTGTGCAAGGATAGTGGAGATAGTGTGTACAGAGCAGGTGTGTGTGCCTCACCTCCCAGCCTTCCCACCAGTCATGGGGAGGGAGGAGTTAGGGGTGCTCCTAGGTTGGGGTGGGGACTCGGGTGATGGGGCTAATGTGAATAAATGAATGAATGGGCCTGTAAATGAATGAATGAATGAACGAGGAGTCACTCAAATGAACAAGTGAAAGAGGCACTGAGTCAGGGAATTCTGCCTGCCAGGCAAGGCGGCAGCAGCAGCGAAGCAACCGTGTCCTGTCTGGGTGCTCCCGGCCCTGGCGGTCCATGGAGACGGAGGTGTCCACCGAATGCCCGTGCTCCCATCCCGGGCGGACAGTGGTCACGGAGACTACATCTCCCAGCATCCCTTGCATGTAGATGGGCCCATGTGACTAATTGTGACTGGCAGAGTGCCTGTGTGTGGTGCCATCGATTGGTGCATTTTGCCTGTTACTCAAAAGGTTGGTGGTTCAAGCTCACCCACAGATAGGTGTATTAAGGTTAAATTCTAGGAATCACTTGAAAATAATCCCCACCAATGGAAAATGAGCAGAAGTGACCTCTTCTGGGGAGAGGCACACAGGAAGCAGGTGTGCCCTCTAACCTCCTGTATGAGGCAGCCAAAGGGGTGCTGAGGCAAAATACCAGAAATTGTTGGTTTTCATAAAGGGAATTTATTTGGGGTAGGAGCTTACAGATACTAGGCCATAAAGCATTAGCTCCTTCCCTCACCAGAGTCTATTTCCATGTGTTGGAGCAAGATGGCTGCTGACGTCTGCGAGGGTTCAGGCTTCCTGGGTTCCTCCCTTCCAGCGTCTTGCTTCTCTCTGGGTTCAGGGTTCCCCTCTTCCTGGGGTTCTAGCATCAAACTCCAACATCAAAAACCTCTCAGCTCTGTCCTTTGCCATGCCTTTTATCCATGAGTCCCCACCCACCGAGGATGGGGGCTCAATGTGCTGCTGGCACAAGAGGTTTACCTAATTACTTAACCAAGTAAACTTCTGATTCCAATATAATCTAATATGCAAACAGGAAAAGGTCAGGTTACAAACATAATCCACTATTTCTTTTTGGAATTCATCAATAATATCAAACTGCTACACCTCCCTTCCCCCACGGAGGTGGGGGCCAAGGGCCAGTCGGGAACGTCTTCCTTTGCCTGTCCAGTCGGGGGACAGACAGCCTCAGCTCCCAGCCTTCTCACCAGTCACGGTGTGGGAGGAGTTAAGGGTACTCCTGGGCTGGGGAAGGGGTCTGGTGATGGGCTAAAAATGACCACTGGCAAAACTGACCTATGGGGTCAGGGCTGCGGTCGCCCTTGGGCGGTGCTGACTGGAAAAGGAATGAGGGACCCTGGTCACGTCCTCTTCCTTGATCTGGACGATGGTACATGGTGTCTTCAACTAGTGGAAACTCCTTGGGCTGCACACGCGTGGCTTGCATACTTTCCGTGTCTACATTGTACTACAATAAATTTTTTTTTAAGATGCTAAGGAGAGGAAGGTTTGGAGTGAGGAGAAGACAGGGCGGAAACGAGTGTGTGTGGGGGGCAGCCCAGATGCCAGAGGGCAGCCCTGCCCCCACACGCCTCTCCCCCTGGCAGTAGCCATAGGCCGTCGCCCAGCTGCCCATCCTGCTTCCCCCCCACGCTGGACCCCTCCTGAGGGGCAGGTCCAGGGAGCAGCCAGGCTGTCCCACCAGGCAGCTGTCCCACCTGGGACCCCTCCTCTGAGGACTGTGCAGGAGCTCTCTCCTTGGGGGCCTGGAGCACCTGGTCCACGTGTGCCCACCTGAGGCAGGGCTGGAGGGGGGCGGGAGCGGCGGAGATGGCAGCTGAGGCCACCTGGGAGGAGGTGACCCAGTTCCGTCCGTCTCCAGCACCTGTCTCCAACAGAATGGATCCAGTCCTCTGACCTCGGCACGCACGGCACGCACTCACGTATCTGGCCTGGACTGCACATGCACGCCTCGTGCACACGCTGCCCGCGTGCTCTGTCCATGTGCCACATCCCCCCTTCCATGCACACATGGCCCTGAGCACATCCACGCCTTGTTACACCTTAAGAACGAAACCTCAGACACCCACTGCACCCACGGCTCTTCACACACCTAGCACACGCCCACGCCCGCGTGCACGTACAGCCACACACCCCGCACGTCAGGCTCGGGGCAGGGGTGGTGGGAGATGATCCGCCGGGGGAGGAGCACACCCGCGTTGACCAGACCCTCGGGCCCTCGCAGGCAGCAGTGGCTCCCCGGAGGGTCCCGGCCGGCCCCACCTCTTCTGGGGGGCCTGCCCAGCACGTCCGGGGCCCGGGAGGAGCCGTCCCCGAGCTTCGGGCATCATGTCGGGGCCGTATGTACAGAGCGCAGCCAGCAGGGATCTGAGCCCAGTGGGCTGCAGGGCAGTCTGGGAGGCAGGGCCAGGCGGGGGCCCCCTCTGGACTGTGAATGGGGGGCAGGGGGGGCCGTGGGATACCTGGAAAGATGGAAAGGGCCTCCGTGCGTTGCACGCACATACCAGGCGATGGCTACAAATAGAAGCATTCACTTCCACGCTGCCGACACCCTGACAGCAGCAGCGCCTGTGTCCCCCCAGACCCTCCTTTAATTGCTCCTCCAGGGACCCCAAGAGGCGACTCGGAGGCCAGGGCAGGCAAAACTCTGGCTGGCCCGGCCCTGCCTTTTGCTCCCCTTGCGGCTGCCCCCGCACACCCCTGGCTCTTACCTCCAGCTGCCCGCGTGGCGAGATCCTCAGGCTCTGCTGCCCACTGCCCTCCCTTCCCCTCCCAGCCTGTGCCCTCCCACCTGCAGCTGGCCTCGATGGCTTCATTTCCATGATGTCCTCCTGGACCACTCAAGCCCCCTCTGGACTCTTCCTTCTGGAAAGTTCTGTTGCCCTGGGAAACATGGAGTCATTTTTATAATGTAGCTTAGTGTCACTGGAACATCAGGAACCCATGTTCCAGCTCCCCATTTCTGCCATGGCGTAGCCTTGTTCGAAGCAACGCTGCCCAGACGTGGTGGGCTTGACATGCTGGCTTCTGACACTGCTGGTACTTGTCACAATCAATGTGTCTAAAGCCAGGTCCCACTCGCAGCCTCAGTCTGCTACTGCTTTCCTTCTCAGCCACGCGCGCTGTAGGCCCATCGTCCCCGGGGGGACCGTGGCACCCCACCCCCCTTGTAAATTCTGCAGAGGCCTCCCGAGGGGCAGCCATGAGATGGCAGATGCGGAGGGTCCTGGACAAGGACAAGGGACTCTGCCAGGTAAAGGTGGGCCTTTTCGGGCTTTGCTCCGGAGTCAGCAGCCAGGGCCCTCCCAGAGGCCGCCCCCGCCCGCCTCTTTCCTGAGCCAGGCCCCCTGTCCTCTGGGCTGGCCCAGCCCAGGGTGCCTCAAGCATGAGTCTCTGCTGGCCAAGCTTACCTGCCCCCCCAACTCCAACACGCACAGAGAACCGCCCCCCCCACCAATGAGAGGAGCATTTCCAATCACCTGCACCCCAACTCCAACCAGGCACCCCCCAGCCTAGGCGGGCCCTAACCTAATTACCAGTCTGCCCTCTGCCCGGCTGGGAGAATATTAAAACCAGCAGGAGCCCAGAGCAGGGCGAGAGCGGGCAGAGGCGTCATTTCTCAGCTGAGGGGTGGGCTCTGGAGCTGGCGGCTGAGAGAGGAAGGGCTGCGGGTGGCGGGGGGCTCGGTCAGGGGCAGGGGCAGCCTGGGCTTGGCTCCTCCTGGGACCGGGCCAGTGTGGGGCGCCCAGGAAGGTGGGGAGGGGCTGTGGGTGTCTACCAGAGCTGATCCCGCTGGGCATGGGGGCTGAGGCGAAGCATTTGCCTCCTCTGGCCAGGGTCACCGGCTGGGGAGGATGTGGAAGGAGTGGCCAGTTTTAAAATGGGGAGGGGTCTGACCCCACAGATGGACAGGCAGACAGGCAGACAGACATGGCGAGAGCGGGCAGCAGGGAGGGGCTTCTCTCGCAGGCGTCCCAAACCACTGGGCAGTGGCAGGGGCCATGGCTTCCTCCATTTGGGCTCCTGTCAACCCCAACACCCCGTCCCCTCTAGGCTGCCACCAAGACCCTGCCTCTAGAGGGGGCCGAGCCAGAGCCAGAGCACACACGCCCACCCTCCCGCCTACCACCCACACCCCACGCCTACGACCCCAGAGCCAGAGGACGTGGAGCTCGGAAGACAAAAGGGCACAGTGAGCCAGGACCTAAGAAACCCGGGGAGGACCTGCTGTGTGTGTGTGTGACTGCTGGGGAAACACCACCTTGCCCTCCAGAGGCTGCACAGTGCCATGCTTAAGAGTGGAAGCTCTGGAACCAGTCAGCCCAGGTTCAAACCCCAGCTCCCTTTATCTGCTGTGTGACCTTGGACAGGCTACTAAGCCTCTCTGGGCTTCAAATTCATTTGTCTGTTAAATGGAGCTGTTACTTGTGATAAAGATGAAAAGGAATATGTGTACAAAACCCTTAAGAGGGATGTATTGGTTTCCTGTTCCTGCTGTAACAAATTACTACAAGTTTAGTGGCTGAAACAGCGCAGATTTATTATCTTACAGTTCTGGAGGCCAGGAGTCCTGGAATCCAGTAGTCGGCACAGCTGCATTCCTTTTGGAGGCTGTTCCTTTGCCTCTTCCAGTTTCTAGAATAGGAATTCTACCTGCATTCCTTGGCTCGTGGCAGCCCCTTTCTCCGTCTTCAAGGCCAGCACAGCATCTGCACGTTTTCTCTCTCGTCTGGCTTCTGTGGACACATCTCAGCCTCTGACCTTCCTCCTTTCTCTTGTAAGGCTTAGATTACATCGGGCCATCCAAACAATCCCGGATGATCTCCCCTCCCGAGGTCCCTAATTTGATCGCACCTCCAAGTTCCTTCAGCTGTGGCAAGTAACAGTCACAGGTTCAGGAATCAGGACATGGACATGTGGCAGCCGTCATTCCGTCTGCTCACGAGGGGGGCTGAGAGGTGGTGAGTGCTCAGTGAAGGGGGCTGGGGGGACACAGCTCCCAGCTCTGGGGGAGCCTTTAGTCAAGGGTTTCCATTTGCTGCCAGAAAAAGTTAGCCCTGTTTCAGATAAAAATGACATCAGGACAAGGTACCAGAGACATTACAACTCTGGCTGACAGCTCTCTACAGTGTGCAGGGGGCGTGTCAGGATCTGTGGATGAGGGACCCGAGAGCCCTCAAGTGGACAAAGCTTGCTACAAATGGCAGAGTCAGGATTTGAATCCAGGACTGTGTGGCCCCAAGTCTGAGAAACTTCCCACCCCGCCCCACCGCTGATGAATGCACGATGCACTAGGGGCCAGAAAGCTTGGGGTGGGTCTCGGCACCCCATGGAGCACCAAGAGCCCTGGGCTTGGGGTCAAGTAGCCAGGTGCTGAGACCAGCTCAGCAATAGGTTTGCACGAAGGGAAGGTGACGCAGAAGTGAAGAAATAAAAGGACAGAAAGAAAGACACAAGAGAGAAAATAAAGATGGGACCAGGGGACTCAGCAGCTTCTGGAACTGAGAGCCTGGACCCTAGTTTCCACATCGTATTTATTAGAGATTACAAAGCAGTGGTTATCTATGTTTACTTTCAAGGCCGCTTGTTACTAAAGCTGTAGCCCCTGCAATGCTAGGGAGCAGGCCATAGCAAAGTTCAAACGTCTCCACACGCAAACAGTTTTCGTGCTGACCAGACAGCACTCCATCTAGTCAAGGCCGCTCTTCCTGAGCCCACGCTTCTTATCTGCATTATGGAAATGTTTCAACTTCAAGCCAGGTTCCCACATTCAAGTTCAAGCTATTTTCCCACAGCCAGGGACTCCAATCCAGCCCTTAGAGCGGCCTGCGCCTGGGCAGGTCACCCTTGCCGTAAAACGGGCAGTGATGAGTGGTTGGTGCGACAAGACCCACCTCAAACACAAGGGTGTGGGGTCAGCTCAATACGTGCTTTTCAAAAATGCACCTTTGCATTTTAGCTTCACATTGGGCAATGATGGAACTATATACCAAGTCCACAGAGTGAAAAGCTGAGGGCCCCTGGCACACAGTGCTACTTCCAAGGGCAATTTCCTCTGCCATGCGAACTGGTGTGAATTCCTTCTAGAACTTTTTCTATGCATTTCGTTTCAAACACAAAAGCATTTAGTTCTGGGAGTTGTTTTTAATTTTTTTTTTCTTTTTTTACCAAACCTGGAATCCTATCATTTACGTGCACTTTGGTTTTTCATATACTAGGCATGGATTGCCTTGCCGGGCAGCTCAGTACTTCATTTATTAGTTTGGTCTCAGGGAGGGAGAGAGCTAGGGGTGTTGGGAAACCACTGGAAGCCCAGCTTGAACCTTGCAGTGCGACCCCCAGCCCCCTGGGCTGGAGCGAGGCAGGGGCTCAGCTCTGGGGGCTCCACGTGGGGGTGGGCTGGACCCCAGCTCCCCCACAGAAGGGTTCTTGTTCCCCAAGGTGCTACAGCAGTCAACGCTCCGAACCCCGTGGGCACTGGCCAATCTGTTTTCTTGACCCCATGCTGCCAGGTGGTACCCCTTTACCTTGGGGAGGTCCAGGGGGTCCCGGGGAGGGGCCGGGCAGCGGGGGCAGCAGCTGTTGATGAGTAGGTTCAGACAGCTCCCGAGTCTAAGCACCAGATCAGCGCTCCTGGGGCAGACCCGCCCAGCACTCCACCCGGCCCCACCTTTCAGCCCCTGGCTCTGCCTGCCCATGGGGCCCCAGAGACTTTGGGAGGGGATTTAAGCACCCACAGAAAGTGCAGAGCGAGGAGACAGAAGGCGTTTCCGGGTCGTCGCTCTGGCTGCGGCGGGTGAGTTGGCCCCCCAGGCTCCGAGGCTGGCAGGGTTGTGGGTAGCCCCTTAAAGTGAGTGAGCGGAGGAGCTCCCGCCCCAGCCCCAGGGGATGAGAAGGGCAGCGTCTGGGACCCCCAGGGGCAGGTGCCACGGGCCCCAGGCTCAGCGCCCCTCGTGGGCCCGCCAGGAGGCTGAGGCCCCGCCGGCGAGCCGGAAGCTGCTGCCCCCACGCAGGCCTCCTGCCCCCTCAGGAGCTCTGTCCACTCTGGGTTTGGGTTCTTTCCTGCCCCTTGGCGTGCCAGGCAGGAGCGGCCTGCCCTTGCTGTCCCCAAGGCCACCTGGTTAAAGGGAGTCGCCGTCCAGGCTGCTCTGCTAACTCACCTAGTGGGGTGCGGCCTTGCCGCTCTTGGGCCAGGCTTGCGGGGAGGAGGCCCCCCCAGCCCCCCCAGGCTCCTCCCCCCACCAGCCAGGACTGACACTGGGTCTCCAGGCCCTGCTTCCCAACCTGGGAGCTGGTTTGCACCACCCTCCCCCGCTTCACTCCCACGTGCATTGTGCATGTCTGAAGGCGGCTGCCCCCTCCCTCCCGGGTGAGCCAGGACAGGCCGTGACTCGGCGGCTCTGGACCCCAGTCCTCCAGTCCTCGCAGCACCGACCACCCCCCAGGCAGCTCCAAGTTGCCGGCTCGCAGCGCCAGCCTCTAGCGCCCCCTCCAGGCAAGTTGGGAGAACTGCAACCGAGGCTCGGCGGGCGGGCGGGACAAGCTCCAAGGTCAGTCCGTCCTAAAAGAGGTCAGAGCCTTTCTAGGTTGGGCTGTTCATTGCCTCCACCTTAGCCGAGAGGACTCAATACCACGCTCGCCTTGTAATTACCCAACTTGGCTACGGCTGCCCAGGACTTAAACGGCAGCTTCTTTGCAGGGCCCGATGCTCCACCACCTAATTAGGCTCGTTGCACGTTCCCACTGCTTGCACACCGGCCTCCCCTCTGCTCGCTAAAGACTGGTTCTTGGCTCCCGCCGGCAAAGGCCTCAGTCCCCTCATTATGGTCACTGGCACCGAAGTCTTAACCCGGGGCTTTTGATTTCTCACTTAGGGAGGCAGGGGGCTGGCAGGAGGCAGGGCGGGCAGTCCAGTCTGCGGGCTGTGAGGGACGTAATTGGAGCTTGAAAGCAGGGGTGAGATACGTTTAACCCAAGCTGATGGCTGGCTGATGACTTCTGGGTGGTGGCGAAGGAGCTGCGGATGGCGCTGCTTTCTCACCCCTCCCCTCCTCTCCCTCTCTCGGCCCCCAGCCCTTCTGCCCGTTCGGGCTTCCACAACTTTCTCGCCTAAGCGTGGTCTGCAGACCTACAGCCCGCCCGGGAGCTGGGGAGAGAAACGGGCTCTCTCTTTTTTTTTTAAACTTTATTTTGTACATTTAATAATTGAAAATACAAGCAAAAACTGAAAAGAAAACACAGTTGAATAAAAACATATATTTCTCAATTACATGTAATGGATACCTATACATTTTTAAAAATCATACACTATGTTACCAAATATATTTGGTTCACAGTAAAGCAATCATACAGTATCTGTCCTTTTGTGTCTGGCTTGCTTCGCTCAATATAATGTCCTCCAGGTTCATCCATGTTGTCACACACTTTACAACTTCATTTCTTTTCACAGCTGCATGATATTCTATCGGGTGAAGAAACCACAGTTTGTTCATCCATTCATCTGCTCAGGGACAGCTGGGTTGTTTCCGACTTTTGGCCGTCGTGAATAACGCCGCTATGAGCATCGGTGTGCAGGTGTCTGCTCGTGTCGCTGCGCTCAGTTCTTCTGGGTATATACCCAGCAGTGCTATTGCAGGGTCATGTGGCAAGTCTATATTCAGCTTCTTTAGGAACTGCCAAACAGTCCTCCCTGGTGGCTGCAGCATTCTGCATTCCCACCAACGGTGAAGAAGGGTTCCTATCTCTCCACATCCTCTCCAACACCTGTAGTTCTCTGTTTTTTAAACAGTGGCCATTCTGATAGGTGTGAAATGATAACTCATTGTAGTTTTGATTTGCATTTCTCTAATCATTAGTGATGTTGAGCATTTCTTCATGTGTGTGTGTTTTTTTTTTTTTGCCATTTGTATTTCTTCTTTGGACAAATGTCTATTCAAGTCTTTTGCCCATTTTTTAAATTGGGTCCTTTGTCTTTTAATTTTTGAGTTGTAACATCTCTTTATTGGATATGTGATTTCCAAATATTTTCTCCCATTGAGTTGGCTGCCTTTTCACCTTTTTTGACAAAGTCCTGGGAGGTGCCTAAGTGTTTAATTTTGAGGAGGTCCCGTTTATCTATTTTTTCTTTTGTTGCATGTGCTTTGGGTGTAAGGTCCAAGAAATCATCACCTACTCCAAAGTCCTTTTTTAAAGATTTATTTCTTTATTTCTCCTTCCCCCACCCCCCCCACCCCGGTGGTCTGTTCTCTGTGTCTATTTGCTGTGTCTTCTTTGTCCACTTCTGTTGTTGTCAGCAGCTCGGGAATCTATGTTTCTTGTTGTTGTGTCATCTTGTTGTGTCAGCTCTCCGTATGTGTGGCATCATTCCTGGGCAGGCTGCACTTTCTTTAACGCTGGGCGGCTCTCCTTCTGGGGCTCACTCCTTGCGTGTGGGGCTCCCCTATGCAGGGACACCCCTGCGTGGCAGGGCACTCCTTGTGCACATCAGCACTGCACATGGGCCAGCTCCACACGGGTCAAGGAGGCCTGGGGTTTGAACTGTAGACCTCCCATGTGGTAGACGGACACCCTAACCACTGGGCCAAGTCCGCCACCTCCAAAGTCTTGAAGATATTTCCCAACATTTTCTTCTAGGAGTTTTATGGCCCTGGCTTTTATATTTAGGTCTTTGATCCATTTTGAGTTGATTCTTGTATAGGGAATGAGATAGGGGTCCTCATTCATTCTTTTGGTTATAGATATCCAGTTGTCCCAGAACCATTTGTTGAAAAGACTGTTGTGTCCTGTTAACATTGACTTGGTAGGTTTGTCAAAAACCAGTTGACTATATAAGTGAGGGTTTATTTTTGGGTTCTCAGTTCATTTCCACTGATCGATGTATCTATCTTTATGCCTGTACCATGCTGTTTTGACCACTGTAGCTTTGTAATATGTTTCAAGTCAGGCAGTGAAATTCCTCCCACATCACTCTTCTTTTTTAGAATGCTTTTGGCTATTTGGGTGCACTTTCCCTTCCAAATGAACTTGGTAATTGCCTTTCTAATTCTGTAAATTAAGCTGTTGTGATTTTGACTGGTATTGCATTGAATCTATAAATCAGTTTGGGTAAGATTGATATCTTCATGATATTTATTCTTGCAATCCATGAACATGGAATATCTTTCCATTTTTTTGTGTCTTTTTTACTTTCTTTTAGCTTTGCTTTGTAGTTTTCTGCATATATGTACTGTACTTCTTTGGTTAAATTAATTCCTTGGTATTTGAGTCTTTTTGTTGCTATTGAAAATGGTTTTCCCCCTGCTTTCCTCCTCAGATTGTTCAGTACTAGTGTATAAAAACATTACTGATTTTTGCATGTTGATCTTGTATTCTGCCACTTCGTTGAACTCATTCATTAGCTCAAAGTAACTTTGTAGTGGATACCTCAAGATTTTCTAAGTACAGGATCATGTCATCTGCCAACAGTGAGAGTTTTACTTCCTCTTTTCCTGTTTGGATGCCTTTTTTTTTCTTGTCTAATTGCCCTAGCTAGAACTTCTAGAACAATGTTGAATAACAATGGTGACAGTGGGCATCTTTGTCCCGTTCCCAATCTTAGAGAGAAAGTTTTTATAACCTTTCCCCATTGAGTATGATTTTGGCTTTGGGTTTTTCATATACGCCTTTTATCATATTGAGGCATTTTCCTTCTATTCCCATCTTTTGAAGTGTTTTTATCAAAAAAGATACTTGATTTTATCCAATGCCTTTTCTGTGTTGATTATCATGTGTTTTTTTTCCTTCAGTTTGTTTAATATGGTGTATTACATTGATTGATTCTTATATTGAACCAGACTTGCCTATCAAGAATAAATCCCACTTGGTCATGATGTATAAGTCTTTTGATATGCTGTTGGATTCAATTTGCAAGTATTTTGTTGAGAATTTTTCCATCTATGTTCATTAGAAAGATTGGTTTGTAATTTTTTTTTCTTGTAATATCTTTATCTGGCTTTGGTATTAGGGTGAGGTTGGCTTCATAAAATGTGTTGGGTAATTTTCCCTCAAGATTTTTTGGAAGCATTTAAAGAGGATTGGTGTTAATTCTTTTCAAAATGCTTGACAGCATTCACCTGTGAAACCATCTGGTCCTGGACTTTTCTTTGCTGGGAGATTTTTGATGATGGATTCAATCTCTTTAAATGTGATTGTTGGCGGTGGACTTGGCCCAGTGGTTAGGGCGTTTGTCTACCACATGGGAGATCTGTGGTTCAAACCCCGGGCCTCCTTGACCCGTGTGCACCTGGCCCATGCGCAGTGCTGATGCGCACAAGGAGTGCCCTGCCACACAGGGGTGTCCCCCACGTAGGGGAGCACCACGTGCAAGGAGTGTGCCCCGGAAGAAGAGCCGCCCAGCGCGAAAGAAAGTGCAGCCTGCCTAAGAATGGCGCTGCACACATGGAGAGCTGACACAACTAGATGATGCAACCAAAAAGAAACACAGATTCCCGTGCCGCTGACAACAGAAGCGGACAAAGACGACGCAGCAAATAGACACAGAGAACAGACAACTGGGGGGTGGGAGGGGAGATAAATAAATAAATATAAATAAATCTTTTTTAAAAATGTGATTGTTTTGTTAAGTTCTTGTATTTCTTGTAGAGTTAGTGTAGGTTGTGCATTTCTAGGAATTTGTCCATTTCATCTAGGTTGTCTAGTTTGTTGGCATACAGTTTCTCATAATATCCTGTTATGGTTCTTTTTATTTCTGTTGGGTCAATTGTAACTTCCCCCCTTTCATTTATGATTGTACTTATTTACATCTCACTTTTTTTCTGTCTTTTTTAAAAGATTTATTTATTTATTTATTTCTCTCCCCTTCCCCCTTCCCCCCAGTTGTCTGCTCTCTATGTCCATTCGCTGTATGTTCTTCTGTGTCCACTTGTATTCTTGTCAGTGGCACTGGGAATCCGTGTCTCTTTTTTTGTTGCATCATCTTGCTGCTTCAGCTCTCCATGTGTGCGGCCCCATTCCTGGGTAGGCTGTACTTTTTTTGCATAGGGCTCCCCTACACGGGGGACATCCCTGCGTGGCATGGCACTCCTTGTGCGCATCAGCACTGCACATGGGCCAGCTCCACACAGGTCAAGGAGGCCCTGGGTTTGAACCACGGACCTCCCATGTGGTAGGCGGATGCTCTATCTGTTGGGCCAAATCTGCTACCCCTCATTTTTTTTCTTCGTTAGTCTCCTAGGGGTTTGTCAATTTTATTGATCTCAAAGAACCAGCTTTTGGTTTTGTTGATTTTCTCTATTATTTTTTGGTTCTCAATTTCATTTCTTTCTGCTCTAATCTTTATTATTTCTTTCTTTCTGTTGGCTTTGGGATTGTTTGCTGTTCTTTTTCTAGTTTCTTTAGTTGTTCAGTTAAATCTTTGAGTTTACTTCTTTCTTCTTTTTTAATATAGGCATTTAGGGCTCTAAATTTCCCTCTCAAGACTGCCTTTGCTGAATCCCATAAGTTTTGATACATTGTGTTGTCATTTTCATTTGTCTCAATATATTTACCGTTTTCACTTGCAATTTCTTCTTTGACCCACTCATGATTTAGGATTGTGTTGTTCAGCCTCCACACATTTGCGAATTTACTTTTTTCCTGTCTATTATTGATTTCTTATTTCATTCCATCATCATCCAAGAAGGAGTTTTGTATAATTTCAATATTTTTCTATGTATTAGAAGCTGCATTGTGCCCTAACATGTGGTCTAACCTGGAGAAAGATCCATGAGCACTTGAGAAGAATGTATAGCCCACTGAGTTTGGATGCAGTGTTCTGTGTATGTCTGTTAGGTCTAACTTGTTTATCATATTGTTCAAGTTCTCTGTTTCCTTGTTGATCTTCTGTCTTGTTGTTCTATTTATCTGATGTGAGTGGGGTTTTGAAATCTTCAACGATTATTGTAGAGATGTCTGCTTCTCCTTTCAGTTTTCCCAGAGTTGGTCTCATGTATTTTGGGGTAGCCTGGTTAGATGCATAGATATTTATGACTGATATATCTTCCTGGTGGATTGTCCCTTTTATTAATATATAATGGCCTTCTGTATCTAACTTTTTTGCATTTAAAGCCTGTTTTGTCTGATACTAGTATAGCTACCCCTGCTATTTTTGGGTTACTATTCATGTGGAGTATCTTTTTCCAACCTTTCGCTTTCAGCCCGTTTGTATCCCTGGGTTATAGTGAGTTTCTTGTAAGTAGCATATGGATGGCTCATGTTTCTTCATCCATTCTGTCAGCCTGTATCTTGATTGGGGGGTTTAATTCATTCACATTCAATGATATTACTGTAAATGCACTATTTACTTCCTCCATTTTATTCTTTGGTTTTCATATGTCTTATATTTTTGTCTGTCCTTTTAATCTTTTGGTTATCCTTTCTGCTATTCTTTCTTCTATACTCCCTTCCAAGTCTGTCTCTCCTGTTTTTTTTCTTTCAGGTTCTAGGGCTTCCTTTAATATTTCCTGTAAATGTAGATTCTTTTTTGCAATTTCTCTTTTTTTTTAAAGATTTATTTATTTATTTTATTCCAAACCCCCCCCCCCATTGTCTGTTCTCTATGTCTATTTGCTGTGTCTTCTTCTTTGTCCGCTTCTGTTGTTGTCAGTGGCACGGGAATCTGTGTTTCTTTTTGTTGCATCATCTTGTTGTGTCAGCTCTCCGTGTGGGCGGCGCCATTCCTGGGCAGGCTGCACTTTCATGCTGGGCGGCTCTCCTTCCGGGGCGCACTTCTTGCACGTGGGGCTCCCCTACGCGGGGGACAACCCTGCGTGGCACGGCATTCCTTGTGCGCATCAGCACTGCACGTGGGCCAGCTACACACGGGTCAGGGAGGCCCGGGGTTTGAACCGCAGACCTCCCATGTGGTAGATGGACGCCTTAACCACTGGGCCAAGTCCGCTTCCCTGAAAACTCTCTTAATTTCTGTTTGTTTGTGAATATTTTATACTCATCTTCATATTTGAAGAGCAGGCAGGCAGTTTTTCTCTTTCAGTATCCTGAATTGTATCATAACACTGTCTTACCATCTCCATGGTTTCTGAAGAGAAACCTGTGCTAAATCTTATTGGATGTCCCTTGAACATGATGATTTACTTCTCATTTGCTACTCTGAGAATTTTCTCTTTATCTTTGACATTTGACATTCTGAGTAGTATGTGTTTTGGAGTAGGTTTATTCAGATTTATTCTGATTGGGTATGGTGCACTTCTTGGACATGTAAGCTCTTTTCTTTCATGAGAGTTGGGAAATTTTCAGCTATTATTTCCTCAAATACTCTTTCTGCCCCTTTTCCCTTCTCTTTTCCTTCTGGAACTCCCATGACACATATGTTGTTGCATTTTGTGTTGTCATTCAACTCTGAGCCCCTGCTCAATTTTTTTCCATTCTTTTCTGTTCAATTTTAACTCTTCTATCTTTGGTATCACTTATTCTTTCTTCTATCATTTCGAGTCTGCTGTAGTATGCCTCTAATGTGTTTTTTTTTTTTTTTAAGATTTATTTATTTTATTTCCCCCCCTCCCCTGGTTGTCTGTTCTCGGTGTCTATTTGCTGCGTCTTGTTTCTTTGTCCGCTTCTGTTGTCGTCAGCGGCACGGGAAGTGTGGGCGGCGCCATTCCTCGGCAGGCTGCACTTTCTTTCACGCTGGGCGGCTTTCCTCACGGGTGCACTCCTTGCGCGTGGGGCTCCCCCACGCGGGGGACACCCTGTGTGGCACGGCACTCCTTGTGTGCATCAGCACTGCGCATGGCCAGCTCCACACGGGTCAAGGAGGCCCGGGGTTTGAACCGCGGACCTCCCATATGGTAGACGGACGCCCTAACCACTGGGCCAAAGTCCGTTTCCCTCTATTGTGTTTTTTAAAACACATGTATTGAAGTATATCACTCATACATAAACATTAAGTGTACAGTAATAGTTGTGAACTTACGAAACAAAAATATATAACATCATACAGGACTCTCACACCTCACCCTATCACTATTACCTTGCATTATTGGTAAGCCTTTTTAACTATGATTAAAGAGCATTGTCAAAATATTACTATTAATCAAAATATTTTCCCCAACCCCCATTATTATTATTACTATTATTATTTTTATCCCCCCTTGAGGCTTTTTGCTTGGTGTCTGCTCTGTGTCCATTCACTGCACGTTCTTCTGCGTTTTTTGCTTGTCTCCCTTTTTTGTTGTGTCATCTTGCTGAGTTGGCTCTCCATGGCGCTTGTATGCCAGCGGCTCTCTGCAGCATGTGGGTGAGCCTGCCTTCACAAGGAGGCCCCAGGACGTGAACCCAGGGCTTCCCATGTGGTAGACGGGAGCCCAACTGATTGAGCCACAGCTACTCCCCCCCCTAATATTATTTTTATCTTTATATCATTTATATATGAACATACATAAACAATAAGTGTATAGTAAAAATTGAGAACTTACAAAGCAAACATCATAGAGGGGTCCCATACATCAACCCTCCATCAACACCTTGCATTGTCATGAGATGTTTGTTACAAATTATGAAAGAATATTGTCAAAATCTTGCTACTAATTATAGTCCTTATCTTATATTTGGTGTATTTTCCCCCCAACCTGCCCTATTATTATTTTAAAAATATATTTCTTATAACAGAAGTTGTAAACTTATGAAACAATCATGCACATGTGCAGAATTCCCAAACAACACCTCTCTATCAACACACCACACTGTAGTGGAACATTTGTTACAAGTAATATAATATCATCTGATTGTTACCACATCCACAGTGTACATTTGGCACACATTTTCATACTGCCCCATTATCAACACGGTATATCTTTGGCATAGATGCAAGAATATTATATTATTACTGCTAACTACAGTCCAAAGATACAACTCCACTTGTATCTTTCCCTTGCTTCTCCACATTTTCACCACCCTGCAATAGTGATGCACATTTGCTCTACCTAACAAAGGACACTCTTGCATCTGTACCATCAATCACAATTCTCATCCACCTTTTGGTTTACTGTGCTATTCTGTTTCTAGAATATTCTCTGGCATTCTGTTAATTGGCATTTACATACCTAGACTACCATTTTCAGCAACATCCCCATTTACAAACTAGCTGTTGCTATGTGTTACCATCCACTCTATACATTTCAACACTTTTACGTAAGACTAATTAAAACTAAAATTATTTAACATATATTAAACATCAGTAGTCTATCTCAGTCCTCCTCTTACCTCCTTTAAGAATCCACCACCTACCACCAGGTCTTGAAGCTATTTCCCTACCATTTCTTCTAGAAGCTTTATGGCTCTTGCTTTTATTTTTAGGTTTTTGGTCCATTTTGAGTTAATTTTTGGGTAAGGTGTGAAATAGAGGTACTTTTTCCTTCTTTTGGCTATGGGTATCTAGTTTTTTCAGCACCATTTTTTGAATGGACTGTTCTGCCCAAGCTGTGTGGGTTTGACAGGCTAGTCAAAAATCACTTGACCATACATGTGAGGGTCTGTTTCTGAACCATCAATTTGGTTCCACTGGTGTATGTGTCTTCTTTATGCCAATACCATGCTGTTTTAACTGCTATAGCAAGATAATATAATTTAAAGTCTAGAGAGGAGAGTTCACTTTTCCTTTTTAAGATATTTCTGGCTATTCAGGACCACTTACCCTTCCCAATAAATTTGATACTTGTGTTTTCAACAACAAAAAGTGCTGGTGGACTTTTTATTGGGATTGCATTGAATCTGTATATCAATTTGAGTAGAACTGACATCTTAATGATATTTAGTTTTCCAACCCATGAGCATGGAATGTTCTTCCAGTTATTTAGGCCTTTTAAAATTTCTTTTAACATCAAGTTGCAGTTCTGAATACAAGTGCTTTACATCAATGGTTAAGTTATTCCTGACTTTTTGAGTTTTATCTGTCATATTTTATTTTCACCACTCTTTTGACACTTTTAGTTACTTCAGTTGATATATTCTTCATTTCTGGACTCTCGTCTAGGCCTCTCCTTTATTTTCTTTTCAGGCTCTAGCACACCTTTTAGAATTTCCTAAAAATCTGGTCTCTTCGTTAGAAATTCTCTTAGTTTCTGTTTATCTGTGAATTATCTAAAACTCACCCTCATTTTTGAAAGACAATCTTGCTGGATATAAGATTCTTGGCTGGAAGTTTTTCTCTTGTAGTATCTTAAATATATCAGACCACTGTCTTCTTGCATTCATGGTTTCTGGTGAGAAATCAGCACTTTATCTTATTGGGTATCCCTTATATGTTATGCATTGCTTTTCTCCTGCTGTTCTCAGAATTCTCTGTCTTTGGCATTTGACATTCTGATTAGTATTTGTCTCAGAGTTGGTCTATTCAGATTTTTTCAGATGCGAGTACATTGTGCTTCTTGGACTTGGATACCTATGTCCTTCAATAGGGTTGGAAAATTTTCTACCATTATTTCTTCAAATATACCTTCTGCCCCTTTTCCCTTATCCTTCTGGGATAAGGGACATGTATGTTTGCATGACTTTTGCTGTCATTCAGTTCCCTGAAACCTTGTTCAATTTTTTTCCATTCTTTTCTTCATCTGTTCTTTTGTGTGTTCACTTTCAGAGGACATTTCTTCAAGCTCACCAATCCTTTCTTTCTGCCTCTTCAAATCTGCTATTAATTGATTCCAATGTTATTTTTAAAAAATTTCATTTATTGTGCTTTCATTCCCATAAGATCTGCTATTTTTCTATGTATTTCAAATTCTTCTTTGTGCTCATCCAATGTCTTCTCAATATCCTTAATCTCTCTAGCCATCTCATTGAATTTATTAAGGAGATTTGTTTGAACATCTGTGATTAGTTGTCTCAACTTCTTTATGTCATCTGGACGCTTATCTTGTTCCTTTAGCTGGGCCATAGCTTCCTGTTTCTTGGTGTGGATTTTTGTTGGTGTCTTGGCACCTGGCTTATTAGAGTATTTATTCTGGGTGCAGTTTTTCTCTTTAGTTTAGGACTTCCTGCAATTTCTCCCTTGCTGGTTTTACAGTAGGAACCAAGGATGTAGTTGGTGCTATAAACTGTGGAGGCTCAAGCTGGCTTCTTTGTCCCAGGGACCCATGAAGCTTCTCCCAGCTTTCTCCTTTGCTAGGGGTAGGGACAGAGTCACAGCTGTGTGGAATAATCCAAGCCTAGACTCTAGTTGCCCAGAGAGTCTGATGAAGCTTCACATCCCTTTCTCTCCTGCCTGGGGTGGGGATGGAGCTGCAGGTGTGGGCAGCAATCTATGCAGTGCAGGTCCAAGATGACCGCAGTTGTCCCAGTAGATTCCAATTACTCAGCCTGCGCCAGCCAAAGTTACATGCAGTTACCTGAGTAGGCTGGTGCAGGGCCCGCCAGCTTCTTCCCTGTGGGGCTGATGCCTAGGCTGGGGCTGCAGTCTGATCTGGGTGAAAGAAACCAGTTCCTACTGTCAGTGTGATTTTTGGTCAGCCTGGCTTCCCCTCCTGCTGGGAGTGGAGTGAAAACGGCGGCTACCAGCCTTTTTCTGACCTGGACAAATTCAAACTTTAGCTCTTCTTAGGGTTATAATCTAGCCAGCTGAATCCACTAATCAGTAGCTGACATTGGTGGCCAACCAACTCCTCCTCCCCTGTTTTTGGGAAATGGAGCTTCAAATTCCAGCCACAGAATAGCTCCTGGGGCAGCTTGTGCTGCCAAAGTAGGATGATCACCAGCCTCCATGGCTTGGCTGGTAATTTCCCAGAAAGGCTGGTGCAGGTCCCCCCAGCTTCCTACCTTTTGGAGGTGGGGTTGGGGCTTATGCTAGAGCTGCAATCTGATCTGGATGGAAAGAGGCCAGTCCCTACCAGCACTGTGATTTTCAGTCCACCTACCCTGCTTCCCCTCGTGCCAGATGTGGAGTTAAGATGGCAGCTACAAGTCTCTTTCTGGATTGGACAGGCTCAAACTTTAGCTGTTCTCAGGATTATACTTTAGCACACTGAATTTACTCATCAATGGCTGAAGTTGGTGCCCAATCATTCTTCCTCCCCCGTTTTTGAGAAGTGGAACTTTCAATTCCAGCCACAGAACAGCTCCCGAGGCAGCTAATGCCTCCAGCAGAGGATGCGCACTGGCCTCCGTGGTGTGGAGCGCTCTACTTACGAATCTTCTCAGCAGATGGGCAGTCTCCTCCTTCCATTCCTTCAAGGATGTTGCAGGATGCTCTTCTGGTCCCCTGGAGACCCCAAACAGGTGCTTCAGCTAGCCCCAGATAGCTCTGGGTGTTTACTAACTACCCTTTAGCAGGAGCTCTAGGAGTTCCTTATTCCACAGCCATCTTCTTCTAGTGTGTTTTTTATCTCACCTCTTGTGTCTTTCATTCCCATGAGCTCTGTTATTTTTCTGTTCACGATTTCAAATTCTTCTTTGTGCTTGCTCAATGTCTTTTTTTTTTTTTTTTAATTTATTTTTATTTATTTAATTCCCCTCCCCTCCCCCGGTTGTCTGTTTTCTGTCTTTTTGCTGCGTCTTGTTTCTCTGTCCGCTTCTGTTGTCATCAGCGGCACGGGAAGTGTGGGCGGCGCCATTCCTCGGCAGGCTGCTCCCTCCTTGGCGCTGGGCGGCTCTCCTAATGGGTGCACTCCTTGTGTGTGGGGCTCCCCTACGTGGGGGACACCCCTGTGTAGCACGGCACTCCTTGCACACATCAGCACTGCGCATGGGCCAGCTCCACACGGGTCAAGGAGGCCCGGGGCTTGAACCGCGGACCTCCCATGTGGTAGATGGACGCCCTAACCACTGGGCCAAAGTCTGTTTTCCCTCAATGTCTTCTTGATGTCATTTATCTCTTTAACCATATTGTCTTTCAACTCATTAATTTGATTTTGGAAATTTGTGCGCATCTCGCTTATTAGTTTTCTCAAAATCTGCTCCTGGGGCTTTGATATATTCCTTTTCTTGGGCCATGTCTGCCATTTTCTTAGTATGACTTGAAATTTTTTGCTGAATGTATAGGCATCTGATTAGGATGTAGTTTACTCAGATGCTCAATTTCTTTCTCTTTTTTTAAAGATTATTTATTTCTCTTCCCCCTGCCCCAGTTGTCTGTTTTCTGTGTCCATTCGCTGTGTGTTCTTCTGTGACCGCTTCCATCCTTATCAGTGGCACCGGGAATCTGTGTTTCTTTTTGTTGCATCATCTTGTTGTGTCAGCTCTCTGTGTGTGTGGGGCCATTCTTGGGCAGGCTGCACTTTCTTTCACGCTGGGCAGCTCTCCTTATGGGTGCACTCCTTGCACGTGGGGCTCCCCTACACAGGGGATACCCCTGCATGGCATGGCACTCCTTGCGTGCAACAGCACTGGTAATGGGCCAGTGCCACATGGGTCAAGGAGGCCTGGGGTTTGAACCACGGACCTTCCATGTGGTAGGCAGATTCCCTACCCATTGGGCCAAGTCCGTTTGCCTCAATTTCTTTCTTTTTTGTAGGATTTAGTGGGAGGAGGCTGTGTGTTACCACTGCTCTTTGATTCTTGGCTTGACCTGGATTGGTAGGATTGTCTTGCTGGTTGCTTAAAATTGGATACTGGACCCAGTAATTGGTTGTAGACTCATTTCCTAGGGCCTTGGGGAGGGAGGCTATAGAGGCTGGAAAAAGCCTCTCCTACTTCTCATGTTCTTGCATGCACTTCCTTGGTCTGCCAGCAGATGGTGCTCTTTGGCATCTCTTAGTTCAACGTCCAAGTCAGAGTGTATTTGTTACAACACAGACTGGATCAATGTGATAGTTTCCTGTCTGGAGGCTAGGATGAGAGGTAGACTCTTGGCCCCACCCCAGCGTCCTGAGTGGCAGCTGACATGTTAATAGGCCTCCCCCCCATTAACAGGAACTGCCCAGCACCCCATCCCCACCCCCACCCACAGTATGAGGTCCAAGCCCTTTAGCCTCGTGCTTGACTCTCCAAACTGGCCTTGTTCCCCTCACTGTGTGGCCACTGCAGCAAGTCCTCAAACCTCTTGCTCCTAGTGTCTTGAGGCCAGTCTGCCCCTGCTGCCACTGGATATGCCCACCCCGTCCCTGTCTCTGCTGGCTGAAATCCACCCTGGCCTGCAGGGCCAGCTCAATCTGCTCCTCCCTGGTCCTGTCTGTAGCTGATCTCTCTGTGAGCAGTGAAAGGCAGGAGCAGGCTTCTGCAGGGAAAAGAGCTCCGGGATGGCCGGTGTTCCCAGTGTGCTGTGGACCACTCCCACCTCCTCGGCCTAGCCTGTTCCCTTTGCAGATTGTGGGAAACTCCCTCAGGAGGTTCTTGGGTGGAACTGAGCACTGATCCGAGTGGCCTGCCAGGGTGGCCGCAAGGACCCCACAAAAGCAAATGTACCCCAAGCAGAGCTCGTATAGTGCTTTGCATAGAGTGCTATCATGAGGAAATGGCTCAGTAGTATATGATGATATGTCTGCAGCCACAGTTTTTATAGAAGTGAGAAACCAATTATCCAACAGTGGAATAAATTATAGGTAGTACACTCACTCCAAGGATTATTCAGCCATTCAAAGTGTGACATGACCATTAACTGATGAATGGATAAACAAAATGAGGTCCCATTCAGTTGTTCAGAATAAATGAATTTGGGATGAACCTTGAGGACATTTGCATTGAGTGAAATAAGCCAGACACAAAAGGACAGATATTGTATGGGCTCACCAATATGAACTAAATATGAATCAAAACTCATGAAGTTTACTATAGAGTATAGGTTACTAGGAGATAAAATGTGGGTTGAGAAGGGAGAGCTGATGCTGAAGGTACACAGAATGTTTAAGGGGGATTGTAAATAACAATGGGGAAATGGTTAGAATCACTCTAACACATTAAAGCAATGACGCTGATATAGAAACATGATTGTGGCTAAGAGGGGTAGCCTAGGAGATTAGTATCAATTGAAAGAAAGCTAGAGGATAATCTATGAATTGTTTAACAGTGATTTCAGTGGTGGATGATGATTATGCCTAATAATACAAATACAAGAATGTTCCTTTATTACAAGGTGTTAAGAATATGGAACCCTCCTACAAAGCTGTGTGTGTCTGTGGTTTCCTATCCTTGGACATGTACAAATTGGAGGCAAAGAGATGGGGACTTAGAGAGTCTAAGTCTAGAGTCAGCTTGCTCCCCGCAGGCTTATTATCATCCTATCCCACACAGAAAAAATAAAAATGGAGATACATAGGAAAATACAACTACTGTAAAATATGGACTATAGTTAAAAGTAATATCGTTGTGTTCTTTAAATTTCTCCCCCCCCCCCTTTTCTGCTCTCTGTCCATTTGCTGTGTGTTCTTCTGTGTCCACTTGTATTCTCATCAGGCGGCACTGGCGATCTGTGTCTCGTTTGTGTCATCTTGCTGTGTCAGCTCTCCATGTGTGGCACCACTCCTGGGCAGGCTGCCGTTTCGCGTGGGGTGGCTCTCCTTGTGCAGGGGCCACTCCTTGTATGGGGGGCGCCCTTACACGGGGGCATCTCTGCGTGGGCTGGCACTCCTTGCATGCAGCAGCACTGCGCATGGGCCAGCTCAGCACACGAGCCAGGAGGCCCTGGGTTTGAACCCTGGACCTCCTATATGGTAGGCAGATTCTCTATCTTTTGAGCCACATCTGCTTCCCCTATTGTTGTATTTTACAGCGATGGCAAAGAAGGTACTGTATCAATGCTAAGGGGCAATAATGGGGGGGGGAGTGTTAGGGGACATGGTTTCGGATAAATGAAAATATTCTGAAATGGACTGAGGTGATAAAGCACAACTCTATAAGCAAACTGTGAGAAACTAATTATATACTTTGGATGGACTGAACAAGGCAAGGGACTGTACAACACAGTGAACCCCAAAGTGAATGATGGTTAACAATACAATTATCAGAATGTTCTCTCATGAACTATAACAAATCTACAATACTAATACATGGTGTTAATAGGATGGTTTGTGGGAAAAACACACCAAATATAAGCTATGGGCTATAGAAAGCAGGAACATGATAATGATGATGATGATGTTCTTTCTCATTTGTAACAAATATGTCACAACAACATGGGGTAGTGGTGATGGAATCCTGCATGGGATGCATGGCTGTTTGCAAGTGTGGTAGCTTATCTCCAAAGCCAGCCCCCAGTGCAACCCTCCTGCTGTTCACACCCATGTGGTCTCCTCCCACAAAGCACCTGGCCTTGTGAGTGACCTGCTTTCATCCAGACAAGGTGGCAGAAGCGATGCGGCTTCTGCTTTGACACTTCTGGCCAAGTGGAGACAGAGGCCTGGAGCCTGTGTGGGGGAAGTCCAGCTGTCCCAACACCCCCAAACACGAGCCGCGGGAGCGAGCCATCTCATCCCGGCCCCGCCATGCCTCCAGATGACAGCAGCCCGGGCTGACGTCCCAGGGAGATGCAGAACCAGCCAGCCTAGCCCAGCCCACCCCCAGAATCGTGAGCTAGATCAGAACGGCTATTTTGTCTGAAGCAGCCATATCTGGGGGTAGCTTGTTATAGCGATGGACAACCAGAAGAGCAGGCTACAAACGGTACATGAAGCATAATCTCAATTTATGACATGAACGAAATTAAGAGGACAAATACTAAAATATCACCAGTGATTATTTTCCCTGCTTTATTTTTTAGCTACTTTTTAGGTTGTATACAATGAACATGTACCAACATGTCTTGATAAAATCCATTTCAGTTTTAGTGGATACACTTTAAAAAGTGTGTTAAAAAAAGGTATTGTGGACATGAGTTTCCATTTCCCGGGCACACCTTCACCCCCACCTGCCCTTTCACCCTACAATGGAAGACCACCACCTGTTGCCAGGAAATGCCTTCCCAGGTATAGAGCAATTTCTACTTCAGAGGAACCAAATCTCTTCTTTCTTCCCCACACCTCAATCCCACCAGTTAGGATAAAAACTAACAGGACAAAGCCCTCTCTTTAGGCCCCTGATAAAAATGCAAAACCACCTTTTTAGGATACACAGTGCTGTGTCCTCAGCCTCTACGGAAGCTGCCCTTTGGTTAACCCCCATGCCCGCCCCGTGCTCTCCTCAGTTCTTGTTATAGGTTGTCACCGTCACTGAGCATCAGATTTGGTTAGAAGAGGATGAAATTCAGAGGGGAACTGAAGTTGGGTCAAGGCAGCACCAGTGAAGACAGTGCTACTGGCTTAACCAGAAAATCCAACCCACAACGAGGGACAGAAAGCCGCATTAGCCACTGAGCAGTTCTCACCGCGAAGGTGAAAGGCTGCTGTAAGGACTCACGTCCCGGAGGCTGGGGCTGGCCCTTCTTTCAGTTTACACACCTGAGCGAAGCAAGGGTGCAGAAAAGAGGTGAATCTCTGATCCCATTTCAGAAATAAACATTTTAGACTTCTTTGAACCTTCTAAGGAAACCCTCATATTTCAGTCTAACAGAACTAACATCTCGTTCTGATTTGTAATGAAAACAGGTGACACTCCAAAGCCAGCTCTAATGGGGAAAAAGCTCATTTACAGAGGGGACCTTGAAAAGGAAAACCAAAGACTGCTTTTATTTGCACCAATAGACCAGCCCGTAATTTGGAAGGGATGATGATCCTAATTGAATAAACATCATTAAAGTAAATGAAAATACAAAGGTAGGTGAAACGGCTTTCCAGTGAAACGTAAATAAATAAACTGATTACTCTTTAACAGTACTCTCATTTCATGTTCTTGACAAACTCTTCTCCTTTCTTGATCGAGGCTTTCAGCTCAGGAATGGCAGCAGCTATCATCTTCTCTTCAAAAGGGGTGATTTTGCCGATGCCCAGATTCTTCTCTATGCCTTTTTTCTGAAGGAGAAGGAAGGTGGTGAAACATGACAGTGACGTTTTTGTGAGTTTGTTACAGAAAACCCACTGGTGGCTTCACCAGCTCTGCCTGCTCATCCACACGGGGGTTCTGGGAGCAGCGGCAGGAGCTCAGGCTTTACAGCCAGGCAGACCCGGGGGGAGCCCAGCTCTGTCTTGTTCTATATTTCAAGGGCACCTTGGACAACTTACTTCAATTTTGTTTTCTTTTTTTTTTGAGGTACCAGGGCCGGGGACTGAACCTGGCACCTTGTATGTGGGAAGCTAGTGCTCAACCACTGAGCTATGTTGGCTTCCCCAAATTGGTTTTTTCACTTGTTAGTTTGTTTTGTCTGTTTTTAGGGGGTACTGGGGATCGAACCTGGAACCTCACACATGGGAAGCAGGCGCTCAACCACTTGAGCTACATCTGCTCCCAGTTTATTTTCTTTAAAACAAATATGTTATTTACCTCACAGGAAGCTGTGAGAACACACAGAGGGCTCAGCAGCGGAGAGAACAGAGCAAGTACGCAATAATTAGCAGCACTTATTCTCCCTGACAAAGAGCATATTTCTGGGTCCTAGTCTTTTCTACAAGTTGGTAAAGGACTGAAAAGAGAAACATTTTAATATTCACTTGAATCACCTGGAATCAAAGTAGGTAAATGTCTGCTATCAACACAACAAAAAACAACAGATGTCTCATTGCCTCTGCCTTTACCTACCAAAACTGAGAACTGTTTCTGCTGCCACAGCAGCCTCCGATGCGGCTTGAATGCCACCTCCTCTGTACAGCCTGGGTCCCCCCTGCACACACCTACACGGACCTGGTTACTCAGATGGTTCCGTGCCTCTCTCAACTACACAGAGCCCCCCAGGCCTGGGGCCAGGTCTTATGGCTCACTGATCATCACTCCGTCTATGGGAAGGGCCTCTGGGTGACCCAGAGTCACAAAACTTTCTGGGAAAGAGTTAAACGCAAACACATGCTTGCTGGATTTCGACAGCTGCCCACACACAGAAAGGGCATTCTGGTCTGGCAGTCTGTGTGTGAGCATGACGGGTTTCTGTTCACTGAAGGCTTATGCTAAAACCTAGCCATATGACAGAGGCCCCAAGACAGGGGAAGCCCAGCAACACAATGAGATGGGCTCAGTTCTAGATGCTGCAGGTGAAAACCAGTGGGGAAGAAGGAATGTCTGAACTTTAAGGTATGACAGGCATCCAACATCTCAAGGCCTCCTCTGAAGAGGAATCTGACTTTGTAGTCCCTGATTCAGAACAAGAGAACTGGGTATCAGCTGGTGGAAAACGGCTTTCAGGCTTGGATAGGGAATGGACAGCTCTGAAGGAAGGAGCTTCCTCGGTACACACACTCGGGCAGACATTGGTGACCATGGTCAAATTCAGGTGCGCTGGAAGGATTGGACTTCACAGTTTGGCATCTCCCAGCTCTGACTTCTGTGAGGTGCATTCCTTCTTGAAAACCCAAGCACAAGCCCGGCAGTGACAAGCATTTAATAAACAAAGGAAACCTGAATTATGAGGAAATGGACAAAAAAGCTCCAGAATCTTAGATCCCTCCTCTTTCACGGTCAAGAGAACCAGCCTCCAGGATACATACCCCCAGCAGGATCGGCGTGGAGAAATAGGGACAGTCTGTTTCTTTTGACTCCACGAAGGAACATTCGATAACTCCTTCCTTTCCATTAATTGCGTCCACAAGGGAAAAGACGAACCGGGCGCCAGCATAGGCCATGGACAGGGTGGCAGAGCCTAGGAGGACACGGGCAGCTCAGCCAGGTTGGCAGCGCAACTGTAAAGCCTGGGTGAGGCCGAGCTGCTGCATGTGCAAGTTCTCCAACTTAAGTTAGGAATTTAGATCAGTATCCCTTAGTTTTAAGTTTTCACAAACAGCACTGAATCAGCTCTGCCAACCAAAAACCCACTCCCACTCCACAAAGCAAGCAGAGCTGCCTTCTTATCCAATGCTTGAGAGAGAAACACAGAAAATCATCCATTCCTTGCTGAGGCGGCGCCCAAGGACAAGCAGCCTCTCTACAACGCCGAACTCGGTTGTGGATTCAGCATCACTGCCCACACCCGGGACGGCCTCTAAGGACCTACCAGCTCCGGCTTTAGCCTTGACCACCTCCGTGCCGGCCTCCTGGATCCGCCCGATGAGGGTGGCCAGCTGGTCCTGGGGGAAGTCCACTTTGGGAGTGCACTGAAAGCAAAAGACACGGACAATCACCTGAGCAGATTCTGGCTTGGCTGTGAATTTACACTCTCCCCCACCACTTCCTCATCTGGGGCTTCTCCTCATTTGCTCCCAGGCGAATCCCTCCCAGCACCACTAACCTGGAAACCAAGACCATTTCTTTATAGAAAAACTAAAAAGACAGACTTTGTTCGGAGAGTTTCTGAATTCCCTACTCATTTTTAAAGAACTTCCTAAATTGTGAATTAATTTTAGACTTACAGGAAAGTTGTAGAAACAGTACAAAGACTGCCCTCCCCACTTTACCCTCATGTAAACGTCTTGCATAGCCACAGCGCAGTTACAGAGAAAAGGAAATGAACGTCAGGACAACGGCCTTAACTCAACTACAGGGCTCATTTTCCCACGACCGTCCTTTCCCCGCTCCAGGCTCCTGTCCAGACTCCTCCCGAAGCAGGCTGGAGCAAGTCCCGTCCTTCCTGACACTGCCGAGCCCCCGGCCCCCTGGGGAACACACGCACCTGAGAGATCAGGGGGATGATGGTCTTCCCAGCATGGCCACCAATGACGGGGACGCTCACACGCGCTGGATCCAAGCCCTGCTCACCAAGGCACGAGACTTGGTTAATTTTTAACAAGCTCTTTTGAGTATAATACAAGTTATATACACCTAAAGCATCAAATAGTGGAAAAACCCACAGAACTCGACACGGCTAAGTAAGAAGAGGCTCCGTCTAACCCCGCCCAGCACGGCCTGGCTGAGGGGTCGCACGGCAGACTGCACAGGGAGGTAATGAGGTCGGTGAGCAGCAAACTGCCTCCTTTTTGGGTCCCCCCATTGGCCCAAAGCCCTCCAGAACCAGAGGCTGAAGGCCTTCTCCCAGACCTCGTGCCAGCCCCTGTGCACAAACCCAGAGCCCTGTCTCCGAGGTGTTGGCAGCCCCTTCTCTGTTTCCTTGTCTTAGAGTGTGCAAATGGCCCTGGGACACCCAGAGGTGAGAAGACTGCCAACTCAAAACAGTGACAGGACAGAATGAACAAAAGCAGCAGCGCTTGCAGAAGAGGCAGATTCATTTGTTAAAGAACCAGAGGTACGATGCCTGCAGTTACATGTGAAACTGGTATTTCTTAAAACAGACACAAAAGGAAACCTGGGGAGTCATGAGAGAGAGGCGAGCAGCTCCCCAAATGCTGCTGCTTCCTTAAACCCCACAAGTGCTGAAGAGACCAGCCTGACATTAGGAGACCAAGCTTTACCCAGTAAGGGGAGAACCAGCCTCAAGTGGGGGCAACCACACAGGATCAAGTCAATGGAGCAGGGAGCCAAGGAGCTAAGAAATGTCAGTCCAGCCTACTTTACCAGGGCTTCCAGGCCAAGGCCCGAGCCGGCCACCAGGGACATGGGGCTGATCCGACGTAGCCCCTGCTTTTGAGAAGCCCGTCAAGTCCCAGCTTCTTTGGCAGGCAAAATCCCCTTTCCCCTCAGCTCAAACAGTGAAGCATCCAGACCAGGACAGTGCTAACAAAACTTTCTGGGACAATATAGTAGACACGTGTGGCTATCGAGAACTTGAAATGTGGCCAGTGCAACAGAGGACTTGGATTATGGATTTTGTTTTAATTAAATAGCCACGTGTGGCTTGTAGCTCCTGCACTGCAGCCCAGGAACAGGAGCTGGTGGGAATGGTGGGCCTTGGCTGCCGAGAGCACCTGAAGCTGCCCTCCAGCTTCAAGGTCATGTCCTCTGTAAAGCCTTTCCTCACGCCAAGACTCCACGTCTGCCACACTCTGTGCACACCTGTCCTGAACTGGCTGAATTAAACAGTTCCAGGTCTGTCTCCACTACACGGAGCCACCAAGGCCTGGGTTCAAGTGCTATGGATTTGAGTGATCCCAGCATCCGGAAGAGAGCCTGCAATTCCGGCCCTCAGATATATGTTCAGTCTGAATGAAAGCAGGGCTTTGTCTGAAATGTCAGAAGCCCAAGCAGTTCTATCTGGCTCACAGGGGAGGGAACTACTCACCCCCATCTCATGACTCCTCCCAGGTTTCCTTTTGAGTCCGTTTTAAGTGGGCCTTACCAGTAAGCCGAGTGTGTGACAGTCATCTACCCAGGTACACGGTCTGGCAGTCCAGAAAAAAACAGGCAACCCCAAAAGACCAGGCTACCTGAGGAAAGCTATGACATAACCCAAGAAACAACCAGAAACCAACGAGTGACAACGCTGGAAGCGCAGCACTGCAGGACTCCTGGAGCTCCTCTCCGCTCTCTGCTGGCTAATTTGGTCAGCCTTTGTCTAGTGACTAGCAGCTACTAGTCAGGGACAATGGAAAAGGAGACGGCCTGGGGGGAGCACAACCCAAGCCCAGGCACTCCACAACCAGGGAAGGCAAAGTGGGCGTGGCGGCGGCCTGAACCTGAGGCACCAGGGAGCGGCACAGGGCAGAGCCACGACAGAGGAGGCCTAGAGCGTCAACATGCAGGGCCCCGTAGGAGGGATTCCTTGAGAGAACCTGGAAGCTGCTGTCCACCAAGGGCAAGCTAGAACACTTTCAACTACCAAGTGACAAGTAGCCTGTAAGTGTCCTGGGGACTTCAATGCCTGTGAAAGCAAGGCTGGGGTGGGGGCGGGGGGACTGGAGAAGTTCAGAAAGGTAACCCAAGAGGTACCTGATGCAGCTCTTACCTTCAGCTCTGCAACAAAAGCATTGGCTCTGACAATGTCCAGGGTTGTCACACCAAAGATTTTATTGGGGTTGTATACTCCATGTTTCTTGTAAACTTCTGCTGTGATTGGGATGGTGGAGTTAACCTAGAAAATCCAAGAGACAGGCAGGATTTGCCCTGCATTCTGAGAACAGAGGCAGGCAACAAAAGGGAAAATATTTTTGCCAGTCTACTAACAAGTCCTAAGCGGCCAACTGTGAGCACTTTGTTTATAGGCAGGGCAGGCGCGGTCGTGGGGGTGGTCTCCCACCCCCCAAGTAAAGAGAGCCACACTGCATGGCAGCAAGCTTGCCCTCACGGCCCGGTGCCTCTAGAGTTCACAGGGCACCTCTGCTCTGCCGGTCTGCGGAGCTTGCGCCTGAGCGCAACCACAGCATGGAGGTTCAAAGCTCAGGTGGCCAGGGTCAAACCCCAGCTCTGTCACTCTGAGCCAGTTACCTCATCTCCTTAGCACTTGGCTTCTCTAGCAGGAAAAACAGGAGACACCTACCGCCCAAGGTTGAAGATTAAATGACTTAACATTTAGTAAGAATGTAATAAGAACAAAGCAAGGTTTATGGTAGGCACAAGTTAGCTCCCTTACAGAGAAGGAGCTGCTGTCAACTTTTACCTGGAAGAAGGGCACCTGGTTCAGGAAGGCAGGATCCTCTTCTCAGGGCACGAGCGAGATGCTAGGCATTTCCCAGTGACCCCGCTCCCCAGTCAACACTACTGTCCTGCACTTTCACCCAGGGCCATCCTTATCATGTCCGCACCAGGAAAAGACCAGAACCCAGATGTGACCAGGAGGCAGGAACAGAGAGGGCTGCCGTTAAAAGCAACCCAAGGCCCAGCTCAGGCAGGCTCAGGTCAGCGAGGAGCTAGCACTTGGGGTCTGAGCTGAGTGAGCAGAGCCTGGGGTGGCTGTGAATCTATGAGATTATGTGAGTAAATGTGGGCAGCAAGGGGACGACGGGGAATTGCAATCCCAAGAGGACCACAGAAGGAGTTGTTTCTGGCTTACCACGCCATGGCTGAAAGGAGCCTCAAGAATGGACTCACTTTCCAGGTGGGAAAACTAAGATACAGATGGGGGAAGCGATTTGCCTCATAAAGTTACAGCTAACTGGTGGAAGAACTAGATGAAACTTAGACATAAACAAAACACAAGTAAGGACCTTTTAGCTAGTCCAACGTGCCCCTTTTGGCCCATTCTCCCGACTGGCTCATTACCAGCACCTCAGCCTCGGCAGACCTGCCCGCAGAGGGGCCGCGTGAGGGCCAGGCCCTGTGGCACTCACTGGATTCGCAATGATGCAGACCATGGCTTCAGGGCAATGCTGGGCACAGGCCGCTGTCAGGGTGGCCACGATTGTGGCGTTGGTGTTGAACAGGTCATCCCGTGTCATGCCTGCAAACGATCCAGTTTGAGATGTTCACACACGACGAATTTCCAAATACGTGCCCAGTGCTGAGTGTTTGGTGTTACAGGACCAAGAGACATGAGCGGGACTGGGCCTGTTTTCAAGTAAATCTACCTTGCAAAGAAAACAATCCAGTACAACAAGTGCCAAATACAAGTTTGGGAGTAAGGTGGGGTGGGGCAAGAGATTCAGGGAAGGTGACACCTGAGAAGGACCACCAAGGCTTAGTAAGAATTCCCAAGGAGATGTCTGAAGAGTGGTGGGACTGGGCAAGGCAAAATGCAGCAGACACGTGAAGGGCTGTAAAATGCCAGGCCAATAAAGAGTTTTGATTTTTATCCCATGGGCAATGGGAAGCCTTTGAAATTTTTCTCCAGTACAGAGCTCTGACTAAATCTGTTTTAAAAGGAACACCACATCTCACCTGCCTCGCAGGGAGATGCTAGGACAGCTTTTAGGCACAAACCTGGTTTCCTCGGGACTCCTGCCGGGATAACCACCACGTCGCAGCCTTTCAAGCATTCTGGCAGCTGTTCTGGTCCGAGGTAGCCTATAAAAAAACAGCCCATTAGAGCAATTTCTCCTCTTGTCATCCAGAGGTGCTCCCACATCCGTGGGGACAAAGGCTGGGAGGGACTGCCCCTACCAGGGCTTGATGCCAGTCACAGGCCTCAAGGGGGCCAAAAGGCCCCACCTGCACCTGCAAAGGGCCTTCCTTTGGTTGATGACAACTGCCCCGCAAGGCTGACGGACTCTGGATGGCAGGACTGTTCTGTTCACTTTGCTTTCCTCCAACCTCCCCCTGCCCAGGCCCATCGAAGGATTAGTGCACCTCCAGGTCCGGAACCAGATTCTGTTTTCACAAAACCAAACCAAGTTATTTGTTTTCCTTTGTTCTACTCAATAGCACTCACAAGTCAATTACAACCTCCAACGAGGGCTATTAACTCTGCCTATTGATCACCCAGTATGAGCGTGTCTCCAGAAGACACACTGAAGGCCAAGAAAGAAAAAGCCCTATGCTGATAATTTTTGACTTTTTTTCCTATGGGAGCTTTCTGAAATGCAGATAAAACAGCTCAAAAGAAAATGAGCAAATTTAGAACTAAAGGAGGTGCATAGACACGACATGACAGCCAACCTCCAATTAGCAATAAGTCACGGAGTTTCACCTATCCAACAAGCATCCCCAAGCACTGCTGCTAGAGGAAGAAATCAGTGCCATCTTTCTGGATAGCAATTTGGTAACTATAGTAAAAGATTTAAAATATTCATACCTATTCATTCTACTTCTAGGACTTTTCTCAGAAAGAAGATGTAGAGGTGAAGACGTTTATCACAACTTATACAGCTTTAAAAGGATTTTAAAAGGATTTTTATATTTGCAAATAGGGAGAGTCTGACTTCTTCCTTTCCAATCTGGATGCCATTTATTTCCTTTTGTTTCATAATTGCTCTGGTAAGAACTTCGAGTACAATATTGAATAAAAGTAGTGAAAGTGGGCATCCTTGTCTTTTTCCCGATCTTAGAGGAAAAGCTTTCAGTTTTTCATCATCAAGCAGGTTATTAGCTGTCAGTTTTTCACATACGTCCTTTATCATATCGAGGAGGTTTCCCTCTATTCCTTGTGTTCTAGGGATGTGACATGGAGAAAGGTTCACATAAAATGAAGGCAAAATCAGCAGGGCTTCTAATTAGGAGCAGCTCCGGGATACCTCTATTTCCAAATAGCACAGATGCTGCCCTTTGGCGGAAGGGAAGGCTTCCCTAGCAAGGCCGTGCTCAGCAGAGGCTGGCGGAGGCGACCCTGGTGGTGGCGGTGGGGACTGGCACACGGTACTACGAAGGCGGCCGGCAGGATGCCAGTATTTATGACTGCCCCCAAATCCCTGCAGAAGGTCCCTGATAGTTCCCTCTTTCCCAGTCTCAAGACTTTTCAAATTAGAAAATAGAAAACAAAGAATGAAGGGTAGACCATGTTTTTGTGTGTGAAAAGACACTGCTGTTTAACTGAAACTTTACAGATGCTGCAAGTCTATGATGGTGAAATCATTTGTAAAATTTAATTCTAAAATTAACATGGGGGAAGCAGATGTGGCTCAGGTGACTGGTCTCCTGCCTACCACATGGGAGGTGACTGGTTTGGATCCCAGTGTCTCCTAAAGAAGACAGTGAGCTGGTGCGAGGGGCAGGCATGGCAAGCTGACACAAGAGACACAAAAAGAAGAAAAAAAACATAATGAGAGACACAACAAAAGCAGGGAGCAGAGGTTCCTGGTGCCTCCTAATGAAGACAGCGAGCTGACCCAACAAGAGATGTTGAGGAAAAGCAAAATGAGAAACAACAAGACAGGGAACAGAGGTCGCTCCAGCAATTAGGCCCCTCCCTCCCACCAGAGGTTCCAGGTTTGGCTCCTGGTGCCTCCTAAAGAAACAAGGAAGACAAACAGACAGAGCAAGTAAAAAACACAAGGGGGTGGGGAGAAATAAAATAAATCTTAAAAATAAAGCTAAATTAACACAGAAGCCCCAAGCCTCTCCACATCTGGTTTTATTTAAGCGGCTTACTCTAGAACGTGGATCCTGGTCTAGAGAAGAGGTGCGAAGCGCATAGGCCCCAAGTCCCAGTACCTTTCACAGTTGCTCTGGTCTCGATGTGGCTCAGGTCAGCGGCCACGCCGGGTGTGTGCGCGATGTCGTAGAGGGTCAGGCGGCTCACCAAGGGGCTGTTCTTCAGGAGGAGCGAGAGCGGCTGCCCGATTCCTCCCGAAGCCCCCAGCACGGCTACTTTAGCATTGTTCTAAAACGAGGCACAGAAAAGGGACTTGGCACCCAGGCCCACTGGGCTTCTTCTATGGCAGTAGTGCCAAAGGAAGAGGCCATCATTTTATTTCTGCCAGTCCAAAGGTCCAGTTTCATTCGAAAGTTTAGAGGCTTGCCTCAGGAAAGGCGGGGCAGTCATGCCTACAGATCTCCCCCAGGTGGACACCTTGTCACACCACTGACTGAAGCAAAACAACCGAGATGCTGCCGCTTCACCCACAAAGGCTGTCTTTACTCTGCCCTTTTCTGCCGGCTCAATGGGTCATCAGCAAGAGGCCTGCTGCGCCCTTTAAAAGGGGATGCCTATAGATTTTGTGATAGGGTCGCACTACAAGCCCTTCTGAAAGACAAAGAACCTGTGTGACTCAATCCAGCAAGTAGCCTGGTAACAGCTACCTTACCTCAAGATGCAGCTTTAAAAATGGTAAACGCCTACTAAGTGCCTGCTAATGGGCCAGTGGTTCTATCTGGGGTGGTGGGGGTAAGAGCCCTGCCAGCTCTGGAGGGGACAAGTAATCAGGTGCACTAGAAGGAGAGGGGATGCAATCAACTGCGGGCTTGGGGTGGGGAAGAGCCCACGAGGCAGGAAAAGGCTCTTTCATGACCACCATGGGAGTCAGATGCTAGTCTCAGGCTCCTTGGAGCAGGACAGGCAAGAGCTTTTGTGGGCTTGCCAGGTTCCCCAAGTGAACCTGACACCGACCAAAACTGGAGAGTCACCGCGCCCCACCAAGCCAGAAGGAGAAAGAACAGGCACCTTGGCCTAGCTAAAACGGGGCTGCAGCGTCGTGAGCTGAAGCCACGGGCCCCTGGCATGGGCACATAAAAAGACCACAGAGCCCCGGAACGTCTACAAGGCCAGAGCTGGAACTGATACCAGCTGGGCAGCCAAAAGTCTTGACTTAACCATTTCAGAGGAATGGCTACTAACTCGTCATCACCTAATCCTATTCGCTCCTTACTTTTCAACAGCTTTATTGAGACACATTTTATATGCTATACAGTTCACCCCTTTAAGGTGTACAATTCAATGTTTTTGTTTTTTTTTTAGCATAACTAGAGCTGTGCATCCATCACAATTTTAGAACATTTTCGTTACCCCAAAGAAACCCTGCAGCCCCCAGCATCGCCCTGTGTCGCCACCTGCAGGTGACCACTAACCTACTTTCTGTCTCTCCGAGCTGCCTACTGTGGACGTCCCACAGAAAGGGACTCCTGCACTGTGGCCTTTTGTGACCGGTTCCTTTCACTTAGCATAACGTTTGCAAGGCTCACCCACGCTGTGGCCTGCACTAGAACTCCATTCCTTTTTACAGCTGAATAATATCCCACTGTTTGGAAAGACCACTCAGTCGATGGCCATTTGGGTTGTTTCTGCTTTGGGGCTACGATAAGGAATGTTGCTGTGAACTTCGTGTCCCAGTGTCTGTGTGACACCTTTTCATTTCTCTGGGTCTATACCTGGGAGTGGAGTTGCTTGGTCATATGGTAATCTGTTTAACCTTTTACAGAGGAAGTGCCAGACTCTTTCTCAAAGTGGCTGCCTATTCATTCTTTCAGGCCCACTCACAATTGAACAGGGCTCACTTTCTACCTACTATGACCTAGACTGACTTGCTAGCACCAATGAAAAGATGTGCAAACTGAAAGACACTCAAACCAAATAATGGTATTTAGTATGATAAGTGCAAGAGAGACAGCTACTAGGAAGAGTAGCAGCAGAAAGGAAAAATAAACTTTTAGAATGGGTTTTGAAGGACAAATAGTTTATAGGTGGTTGGGGGTAGGGCAGGGCCTAATGAGAGAAAACAGTCCCAACAGTTCCCTATGACTCAGGCACTGTTGAATGCATAGGGAGGAAGGAAGAGAGCAGGGCCTGAGTTGAGGACCCAGCATTCTAGGGTTATTATTATTATTTTTAAAGTTGGTGCTTAAAGGTAGACCCTTGCTTTCCCAGAAAACTCAACTAGCCAGACCAACCCAGGATATGAGGGTTCTAGAAGTCTCACCTACATCGCTGTTAGGCAACTAACTCCCAAATTCCAGGGACTCCCAAGTTCCAATTCTGCTTTTCCAGTTCTGTCAGACACTCCCCTCGTCTCAGCACAATGGTCTCTACCCTCTCCACCCCTCCGTCCCTGCTCCCTAACAGCACCTGGGCTCTCCCAAATTCAAACCTTCAGAACCACCTTCTGCTTTTCCCTTCTCCCCTATCAGACATCCAAGCAAGACCCAAAGGAATAGGCCTCTCAAAGGCCTCTCCCGCCTCCCTGCTTCCCATTCCCGTCCCTAGGTTAGCTCATCAGCCCCACCTCCGAAACAGCCTTCCTAAAATTCAAAGCTTTACTCACTTCACTCCCTCTGCAGAGGCTCTGCAGGTCCACAACACACAGCCTGGCCCCTACACCCACAGGGCAGTGGTCCCCAAAGTGGAGAGCACGAGCCAATCACACTGGGGTGCAGGATGGAAATGGGAATGTTTTATTTTTATCCCACAAATAAAGAATTAAACTCTACCAATAAAACAGACCTAATGTGCACAGGTCCCGAATTTTAAGATGAACCCAACATGGCAGGGATATAGCTTCCCCACTTGTTGAGATAATATTATTGGTTGTGGATTACAAGCTGTCATCTATGTAGCTAATTTTTATAAAAACAATATTTAAGCAGTGGAATCTTACGATGCTTCGTAATGAGATGAAAATCTTCTGTACTACAGAGGTGAGTTCTCTCTCTCTCTCTAAGTGAGCTGTCTTCCAAATCTGCTCACCTTTTCTGCGTTGAGGAGTGGCTACGGTAGAGTAACTGCTTAGCAACTATTTTGGAAATGGATATATATATATACTTATACATATATATATATACTTCCCTCATTTACACTTTTGTTTTAAAGTGTAAATATGTTACATTTTGTTTTCAATTTCATTTCAATTTTTGTGTTTCACTTTTTATGTTAGCACTGTAGTACATACTGTAGAAATTAATATACTGGAAATGTGTACTCAAAACATTTTTATGATTAAGTATACAGGATCAAAAATCTTGAGACCGATGTTATTATTTGGCTCAAGGCATCTTTCTTTCTTTCTTTCTTTTTTAAATTTCTCTCCCCTTCCCCCCCCCCCAGTTGTCTGTTTTCTATTTTGCTGCGTGTTCTTCTCTGTCCGCTTCTGTTGTTGTCAATGGCACGAGAATCTGTGTTTCTTTTTTTGTTGTTGCGTCATCTTGTTGTGTCAGTTCTCCATGTGTGCGGCGCCATTCCTGGGCAGGCTGCACTTTCTTTCACTCTGGGCAACTTTCCTTATGGGGCGCAGTCCTTGTGCGTGGGGTTCCCCTACACGGGGGACACCCCTGGGTGGCAGGGCACTCCTTGCGCGCATCTGCCCTGCGCAAGGGCCAGCTCCACATGGGTAAAGGAGGCCCGGGATTTGTAACCGTAGACCTCACATGTGATAGATGGATGCCCTAACTACTGGGCCAAGTCCACTTCCCTCAAGGCATTTTTCTGACTTATATTCAACTCCCTTCTCAACGTCTCCTCTTGCATGTCTAAACAGGCACTTTAAACTCAGTATGTCCAAAACTGACTTCTTGATAGCCTCCTCTCTTCCAGCAGTCTTTCCCATCTAAGCAAATAGCTCCAACGCCCAAAACCTTGGGGTCCTCCGTGATTCCTTCATCTCTTACTCCTCACTCAACACCCATGAGCAAATCCTACATTCTGTTGGTTCTACTGTCAAAAATATCTAGAATTCAGCTGCTTCTTACCACTTCCACAGGTCCAACCCTTCCCCACCCCCAGCTAGTTGGTTAAAATGGGACTAAGATCAAGTCACTCCTCTACTCATAACTCTCCAATGGCCGCCCATCTCAGAGAAAAAGCCAGAGCCCTTTAAGCCTGCTCCTATCCTGACCCCTCTTCCCCTCTGCACTCCTTACTGCTTTCAAACATTCCAGGCAGGGGCCCCCTGCCCATAAGGTCTTCCCAGTTGCTGCCCTCCTGCCTGGAATAACTTGGTATGATTTGATCTCTGCTTCCTTTGGGGCTTTACTCAAATGTCACCTTCTGGGTGAGGCCTCCCCTGGTTGATGGAAAATGGCAGCCCTCCTCCCAACTCCTCTTCCCTGCTTTTTCACCTTTTGCATTTATCACTAAGACACTTAATAATGGGGGAGACAGACCGTAAGAGCTTAGTAAACTCCACAAGAGTTTTGTTGATTGTTGTATTTTCTGTTCCTGTTATGGTACAGTCTTTTCTGCCTTGCCTTGGACAATGCTCCTCCCCTGCTCCTCAGCATCAATCCTCACCACCTCCACCTGCCCCAAGTTTGCTCATTTCTGGCCCATCTCAAGTGTGACTTTTTTTTTTTTTTTTGGAAACAAATCAATTTTATTAATACATACTAATAAAGCATACAATTCATCCAAAGTGTACAATCAATGATGTTTGGTGGGAAAACGGACTTTGGCCCAGTGGTTAGGGCGTCCGTCTACCATATGGGAGGTCCGCGGTTCAAACCCCGGGCCTCCTTGACCCGTGTGGAGCTTGCCATGCGCAGTGCTGATGCGCGCAAGGAGTGCCGTGCCACGCAAGGGTGTCCCCCGCGTGGGGGAGCCCCACGCGCAAGGAGTGCGCCCATAAGGAGAGCCACCCAGCGTGAAAAAGAAAGAGCAGCCTGCCCAGGAATGGCGCCGCCCACACTTCCTGTGCCGCTGAGGACAACAGATGCGGACTAAGAAACAAGACGCAGCAAATAGACACCAAGAACAGAAAACCAGGGGAGGGGGGGGAAATTAAATAAATAAATCAATCTTAAAAAAAAAAATGATGTTTGGTATAATCACGTAGTTGTGCATTCATCACTTCAATCATTATTAGAGGATTTCATTATTTCAATAATAAACAAAAACAACCAAAAATTCCTCACCGCTCAGTCTCTGTTTCCCCTGCTGTACATAGATGCTATTGCTGGCTATTCTTGCACAATTATTTATTTATCAAGCAGTTTTATTGAGATATATTCACATACCATACAATCTACCTAAAGTGTATAATCAATGGCTTTTAGTACAATCGCAATGTTGTGGATTCATCACCACAAAAAATTTTATAATTATTTCATTATCAAGTGCTACCTCTCACTCGTCTTGGTATCCCCTGCAATACCTAGATATGTTCTCGGCAAGCAAGGATACCCAGTGTATTTATTTGCACATTTCCTTTTCAAACGAATAGAATAAACAGGAAACAGAACTGAAGGGCAAAAGCTAAATGCCAAGAACTTTGGAATCTCCTTCCATAATCACCTCCCTTTTGGGTGCAGGAATTCAGAGGCAAAACAGGAGTCTCCCGGGTTGTCAAAGGGCCTGGGCCTCTGTGCTTTTTTAGCTTTCAGGTGACTGATTCTGGACTCACCGCAGTCTGATACTCACTCTCCCAGAAGAAGATGGATAAAAATAGCTTTACTTTAAGTAGTTCCAGGCCAAGTCAGGAACTTTCACAACACCTGGGGCCAAGGCCCAGTCCTCCCACAGCAAGGAGCCTTTAAAAAGGCCCTTTGGCCCGTGAAGGGGAAGCAGAGTCTTCATAGAACGCAGGCTTGGTGATGCAAATGCCACTGACGGTTATCAGGAGAACTGAATTTTAATCCTCTGCTCAAATAATTTGTGCAACCTGAACGAGTCACCTACCCTCGAGGCCTCGATCTGTCCGTACTATGGAGTTGCTAACACACATTAATTGGCACAGAACCCACACGGATGTCACAAGGAGAATGGAATTAGTTATACCAAAGCACCGTGGAGAGCTGCAAGTCTCTTTCGGTTCCAGAACCCTAGCTGCTCAACCATGGAGTGCAGAAGAGCGGGCTCTCAGAACGAGCTCTACGAAGGGCCTGGAGCCAGGTCCTGGGGCTGGCCTGCCTCCCTCCCCCGCCCTTCCCGCCCCGTGACAGGCCAAGGACACCCCAACTTTGGGCCAGTGCCGGGCGGCCCCGCGATCCAAGCTGGCCCGGGCACCAGGGCTGCTCCCAAGCCAGGGGCACACGTGGCGCCCAGGCCGGGCCCTCCGCCCGCCCAGCACCGGGCCTTACCTGGGCCGAGGTGCTGAAGCCGCGGCGGAGAGCGGCGCCGACGGGCCGGGCGAGGGCGGAGAGCATGGCGGGGCGGGTGGGGCGCAGGCCTGCAACTAACCTACCAAGCGACGGGCAGTTGACTCCAACGACCTCCACCCAACCCTGGGTTTCAAGTCTCCGCAACCCGGAGCCTCGCGAGACTAGCCCGGCTTCCGGCCCCGCCCCGTCAACCAGATCTCGCGATATCACGGCCACTTCCTGGCAGACGCGGAGAAAGGCCGAGGGTTAGCGAGGTGGGCGCGGAACCTGTAGCAGGGGCCTATCGCCCCTTGGGTTTCGAGCGGCGGGTGGGGAGACGCGGTCGGAGTGGGAGGGCGAGTCCGCATCTGAGAGGTGGAAGAGGACGGGCTGTAGGCTTGAAGAGCCTTAGAGGAGCCGCTTTGCAGGTGGGGCCCAGGCGGATGACCCTGGAGACCCGAGCCCGAGCCCTTAGCCAAACCTATCCCTCCTGCCCCTGAGGCGGGCCTGGAGCTCTGAGCGCCGGAAAGGAAAGGCAGGGAGGGGAGAGGAGGTCTGGGCGTCCCGGGGGTGGCGGGGAGAATGTGGGCCCAGCCAACGAGCTCAGTCACGGACACCCACCCACCAGCCCACACGCACATGTCCCATCCCACCCGCCAGTGCCGTCATCCTTCACAGTGAAGGTGACACAGCTTCAGTGGTCAGAGATACTACTGCCGGGAGTGGCTAACCCTTAGCACCGGGCGCTGTTCTAGGAACTTTACAGGACAAGTCCTGTGTCACAGATGAGCAAACAGGTATAGAAGGTGAACCTGCCCAGTCTACTCCATTCCTCCTCGAGTCTGCCCAGTAATGCTGTGAACGTGCAGTGTTTCTGCTTTCCCAGTGAAGAAACTGTCTGAGGTTAAGTGGATTTGTTAAGCGTTTACCCAAACAAAATCAAGATATGGTTCCTGCTCACAAAGTTTTTCATTTAAGTGTATGAATTACATTATAAGCTTCATTTTATTCCTGTTTTCTGGACACACGGAGATGTCTCAGACATGGTTCTGGCCCTCAAGAGGTTCACAGTCAACTGGGGCACCTGGATGTACCCCAGGTTGTTGCTTTGATTAGATGAATATGCAAATCTATTGGGGTTGGGGGTGGCGTGGGGGGGATGTCTGAGTCTACCAGGGATAGTGGTTGGGGAAGCAGAAATGAAAATAACGTTTAGTCCAACTGCTAGAGAGCCTATCACTCACTGTAAGGGAGTTGATGTCAGGTGGCTGGCTCCCTCTTCCCTCCCTCTCTACTTCCCACTTGTTTATTGAGCCACTATGGGTGTGCCAGTCTAGTCTGGGTGCTGGGTATTCGAGTGTCAACAAGGTCCACACGTCTGCCTTCAGGAGCTCAGAGTCTAAAGGGGGAGACAAAATCAGTTTCAAGCAGCCTGATAAGGGACCTCATAGGGGAATTATGAAGTACTGTGGGTACACAGAGGACTCGCGTCCAACCCAGAATTATAGTGGGTCTGGGCCTTTGTGAGAGAGGATGCCCCCTGAGGGTGAATCATGCAGGAAAAACAGGAGTTAATCAGTGGAGCTCCAGAGGAGCTTGCAATTCCCTTGCCTGGGAATTGGAGAAAAGTGCACTAGTAGCTGGGCCTTTAACAATGTGTGGGAAGGTTTGAGAAAGGGGAAAGGAGGAGAAACAGACCAAAGAAAAACTTGGAGTTAGGAAAGCATAGGCCTGTGTTCAGGGGACAGTGAATAGGTCATTTTTGCTGGAGGAAAAGTAGTGTCCTTTACCTTATCACTATGTTTTTTGGTAATTATTTACCCCACTATTGCCATTGGAACTGAGAGCTCCTTGGAGCCATTTATTGTGTCTGATTCATCTCTGTCTCCTTGTCTAGTACGTGGCCCAGCTGAGAGTGGACCTCAGTGAATTTTGGGAGAGTCGAATGGTTTTAGTTGAAGTTGGAAAAAGCAGGTTGGAAAACCAGAGTGCAGGGCCTGTAAATGTTATAATTTGGGATGTGAGAGGCTATGGAAGGCTTTTATGACACCTCTAGAACTGTGTTTGAGGAAGATCAGACTTGTCTTGGCATGCTAAGAATTCCAGGGGGAAAAGGCGGAGGACAGGGAGATGAAAAGTCTATTATATCAGATGATAAAAGGCTGAATTATGGTGATGGTCAGAGAAATAGGGTGGTGCCAGTGAGGGAGCGGTTTCAAGGGAAGAATGGATGTTTGTGCCCATCTGGGTTTAAGGAGTGAATGAAAGGGGTGCAGAAAATCAGGCAAAAGTATGGGTATATAAAGAGGGAAGTCAGGGGTTAGGTGGAAGGAGGAAAAAAGTAAAACTTCTAAAGATTTATTTTATTTATTTCTCTCCCCCTCCCCCCTCCCCGCCCCGTTGTCTGCTCTCTGTGTCCATTTGCTGTTGTGTTCTTCTGCGTCTGCTTGCATTGTCAGGAGGCACTGGGAACCTGCATCTCTTTTTTGTTGCATCATGCTGTGTCAGCTCTTTGTGTGTATGGCGCCACTCCTGGGCAGGCTGTGCTTTTTTCATGTGGGGCAGCTCTCCTTAAGGGGCACACTTCTTGCGCATGGGGCTCCCCTATGTGGGGGACACTCCGGTGTGGCACGGCACTCCTCGCACGCGGCCCCACTGTGCATGGGCCAGCTTACCACACAGGTCAGGAGGCCCTGGGTATAGAACCCTGGACCTCCCATATGGTAGGCGGACGCTCTATCAGTTGAGCCACATCCGCTTCCTGTAAAACTGTTCTAGATGGTCTGAATTAGAAGTGCTGATGAGTTGTCCAGAAAGAAATATCAGTAGACGGTGATGAGTTATTCTGAGGGGGAAATTTGGTGTTAAAACTCAGGAGAGGGAGCAGATGTGTCGTAAACAGTTGAGTGCCTGCTTCCCACACGAGAGGTCCCAGGTTCTGTTCCCGGTGCCTCCTAAAAAAACAAACAAGCAACAACAAGCAAACAACAAGCAAGAAACCAACTCGGGAGCCCACATGGCAGTGGTTGAATGCCAGCTTCCCACTTATGAGGTCCCTGGTTCAATCCCTGGCCCCAAACAAATACACCCAAAACTCAGGAGAGAGGCCAGGGCTGAAGTTATTCCTATCGAGGGGCTAGTTGAGGCCACAAAGAGATGAACTAGAATCACAGACTGGGCCTTGATTCCCCCCCATCCTGTCCATTCATTCAGCCCTGGTCAGCATTTCCACTGACAGGGAACTCACTGCTGCCCAAGTCTTCTACTCAACCCAAAACAACTAGACTGTTAGAAAAGCCGTCCTCATAGTTGACACATGTTTGCTTCCCCTTAAATCCTGAGATTAGCAATAACAGTCTTAACAGCTCTGTGTATCAAGTACTAACTCCTACCAGGCACCCTGCTTGGGGTTTTGCAAGTGTCACTTAGGCTGTACAAGCAGGGTGCTATTATAGAGCAGCTCTATGTTTTCCTCCCTGCTGTTTCCTTATATCTTTGCCTGCCCTTGGATTATATCTTGTCACCACAGCAGCCTTGTTTCAGTAGCCTAAATGTCTGGTTCACAATAATAATCAAAACTCTGAACTTAGTTTTAAGTTAAAGCTTCTCCCCTTCCCCTCCTCAGGCCTGCTTTAGCTTCTTATTTGGGGAGGAAGTGTGGTTGTCATCTCTCTTTCTTCATCTTGCACCCCTCCACCCCACCCCCCACCCCAAGCTGACTGTGGCTTCAGAGCAATTGGGTGTTGGTAGAGGGGGTTGTAAGAGAGTAGAGGTAAGGGGCAGGAAAGGTCTGACCTGACCTTGCTTTGTCACCTAGCATCAGTGCTCTGAATTTGACGGGCTGTCTCTAGCAGTGTCTCTCCCATGCGGTGCTTTTGTGAGCTCTTTGCCTAGTCTCTTACCTCTCTTACCCTTGACCTAAGGGCTTGCTGCTGTCAGCTCCTTCTTCAGCTCCTGGTTTCTGGCAGTTCCCCCCTTACCCCAGGTGATCTCTTGGTCCATTGTCCCTCTAGGTGGCAAAGTTACTTTAAGATGGCTTCTATTTGGCCCTCTCGCCTGCCTGGACCACATCTGGTCTACAGGAAACACTTATGCATCCTTTGCCCCCCACCCCTCCAAATTCTGGGGTGCAGGCTATTTCAAATGCAGCTGCCTTTCCTTGCCCTGCTAGCTGGTAGCCAGCCACAGACTATTCCAGGCCTGGGCCCATCGCCGCCTCTGTGCCCACACAAGCTTCAGAGGGCACAGGCCAGCCTCTTCCAGGGGCTTGCTTTTAGTTCCATGAGTTGTTTCAAGAAAGCAGAAACCTGTGAAATTTTGAAATCAGAGAGAAAGATGCTAATGGAGGGGGAGAGCTTGGAGATGCTTTTAGGAAAGAGAGGTGTGCAGATTCGGCTGGAGAGGATGAGCTCAGTGGACGACTTATCCCTCTGAGATTGGGAGAATGCCCAGAAAGGCACCAACGGGGCAGCTATGGGGAGAGGGAAGAAGTCTTATACCTAGTGGCCTTGACCTTCCCAGGCAAGAAGTGGAAAGTGAATAGAGTTGCTCTTTCAGTCAGAAGAGGGTAAAGAAGGTTTGGATAACAGTCGTGGCCAATGGAAAAATGCTGGGCAAATGAGAAAGACAAGAAAGGGATTAGCTAGTGGCTGTGAGGGTCAAACTGAAGTTCTGCAAGGGCACACTTGCCCATGTGCCCAGTCCACATGGGGCTTTATCTTTATTGCCGTATAATTTACAATTTTATTGTCATATAAATTACAAGTAATTTGCAATAAAATACACAGATCTTAAATGCTAGTTAGATGGCTTTAACATTTTACAACCTTGTAACCACCATCTGAAACAAGATATAAAACATTCTCATCACTCCAGAAAGTTTGCTCATGCTCCTTTCCATCAGTCCCTTTCCAAAAGAGCTATTTTCTGATTTCTCTTGTCTTGGATTCTGTTTATATATTTATATTTTAGGTAATACTGAGGCTTCAACCCAGGACCTCATACATGGGAAGCAGACGCTGAACCACTTGAGCTACATCTGCTCCCCCATTGTGTGTGTGTGTGTATATATATATATATTTTTTAAAAATTAATTTATTGAAGTATATCACTCATACATAAACATACGTAAACAGTGCATAATAGTGTGAACTTAAAAACAAACACTTATAACATCATACAGGGCTCTCATAACTCACCCTACCACCAAAAATTTGCATTGTTGTTAAACCTTTTTAACTAATGATTAAAGAGCATTGTCAAAATATTACTACTAACCAAAGTATTTTCTGCAACCAACCCTATTATTATCTTTATATCATTTATGTATGACCATACATAAACAATTAAGTGTATAGTAAAAGTTGTGAACTTACAAAGCAAACATGCATAACATCATACGGGGGTCCCATACATCAACCCTCCACCAACACCTTGCATTGTCGTGAGATGTTTGTTACAAATTATGAAGGAATATTGTCAAAATCTTACTACTAATCATAGTCCTTATCTTGCATTTGGTGTGTCTTTCCCCTAACCCACCCTATTATTATCTTTAAAATATATTTTTTTATGATGGAAGTTGTAAACTTACAAAACAATCATACACACGTGGACAATTTCCAAACAACACCCCTCCATCAACACACCACACTGTGGTGGAAGATTTGCTACAGATAAGATAATATCATCTAATTGTTACCATGTCCAGTGTACATTTAGCTCACATTTTCCATACTACCTCATTATCAACATAGTACATCTTTCACATAGATGCAAGAATATTATATTATTACTGCTAACCACAGTCTATAGGTCACTCCAGCTATATTATTCCCATGCTTCTCCACATTCCCAACACCCTGCAGTAAGATGCGCATTTGGTCTAGCTCACAAAGGACACTCTTGCATCTATACCATCAACTACAATTCTCATCCACCTCTTGGTTTACTGTGCCATTCAGTTCCTAAATTATTCTTTAGCATTCTGTCAATTGGCATTTATATACCTAGACTACCATTTTCAGTCACATCCCATATATAAACTAGCTGGTACTCACTATGTGTTACCATTGACTCTATACATTTCCCTACTTTTATAGTAACTTCTACATACATTAAACATCAGTAGTCCATCTCAGTCCTCCTCTTATCTCCTTTAAGAATTCACTACCTACCACCAGGTCTAGAAGATATTTTCCAACAATTTCTTCTAGAAGTTTTATGGTTCTTTTATTTTCAGGTTTTTTATCCATTTTGAGTTAATTTTGGGTAAGGTGTGAGATAGGGGTCCTGTTTCCTTCTTTTGGCTATGGATATCCAATTCTTTCAGCGCCATTTGTTGAATGGATTGTTCTGCCCGAGCTGTGTGAGTTTGAGAAGCTAGTCAAAAATCACTTGACCATACATGTGAGCGTCTGTTTCTGAACCATCAATTTGGTTCCATTGGTCTATGTGTCTGTCTATGCCAGTACCATGCTGTTTTTACCACTATAGCTAGGTAATACGATTTAAAGTCTGGAGATGAGGGTTCACTTCTCTTTTTTATCATGTTTCTGGCTACTCAGGACCCCTTTTCCTTCCAAATATATTTGATGGTCAATTTTTCAATTTTTTAAAAAAGTTTTATTTTATTTATTTCTTTCCCCTTCCCCCCATTGTCTGCTCTGTGTCCATTCACTGTGTATTCGTCTGTGTCCGCTTGCATTGTCAGGTGGCACTGGGAAACTAACGTCTTTTTTTTTTGATGTTGTTGCGTCATCTTGCTGCATCAGCTTTCCGTGTGTGCAGCACCACTCACCACATCACAAGCTATGCACATCCACAGATACTGACCTACTCATCTATCTGACAGCGGGTTTACACCACAGTCATGGGCCTTAAGAGAGTTTTTGCTGTAAAAGGTGCACATATTATATACTAACCTACTTTCTTTTAACATGAAAATCACAGTTCAGTGATGTATTTCATTATTTATTTTTATTTATTCCCTCCCCCTGAGATGGCTCCCTCATCTCTCTGCTCATCTCCTTTAGGAGGTATCAGGAACCGAACCCAGGACCTCCCGTATGGAAGGTGATTGCCCAGCTGCTTCCACTCCCTGCTTGCACTTGAGCCATCCGCTGTGTTGCAGCATCTGCTTGTCTTCTTTAGGAGGCACTGGGAACTGAAACTGGGACCTCCCATGTGGGAAGCAGGTGCCCAATTGCTTGAGCCACGTCTGCTCCTCATTTTTTTTTTAAGATTTATTTTTTATTTATTTCTCTCTCCTTCCCTGCCCACCCCCTCCGAGTTGTCTGCTGTGTCCATTCACTGCGTGTTCTTCTGTGTCTGCCTGTATTCTTATCAGCAGCACCCGGAATCTATGCCTCTTCTTGTTGTGTCATCTTGGTGTGTCAGCTCTCCGTGTGTGTGGTGCCATTCCTGAGCAGGCTGCACTTTTTTTGTGCGGGGCAGCTCTCCTTACGGGGTGCCCTCCTTGCTCATGGGGCTCCCCTACATAGGGGACACCCCTGGGTGGCACGGCATTCCTTGTGCGCATCAGTACTGTGCATGGGCCAGCTCATCTCATGGGTCAGGAGGCCTTGGGTTTGAACCTTGGACTTCCCATGTGGTAGGCGGACGCCCTATCCATTGGGCCAAATCCACTTCCTTCCCCATGTATTTTAAATCTTTCAGGTTCCTGGAGCTAAAAGGAGGAATTAGAAAGGTGGTAATCATTCACCTTTGCTGGGAGTTGTATTTCTTTTCCTCTAGGTGCTCTTGGATATTGGAATACAAGGACTGAACATATATTTTGAAACTGAGTTGTATTTAGATAACTTTTGATTGTGGCCCATACCTGCTGGAAGTCAAAGGCTTGAAGTCTTTAAGATCTGTTCCAGCAGAACAGCTAGGAGGTGGTGGGCTGGCGACAGCAGAGCTCTAAAGAGCTGAGAGGCACTGATGGTGGCAGATCTGAATCTGCAGCAGTCTTCAGTCCTCTAGGCCAGCCAGTGGCCAGTGAAGTGAGAGCAAAATCAAGGTCAGAACTTGGTCAGAGCAAGGTTAGAGAAGCAGAAGGTGGAGCCCGAGTGCAATCAAGGAGCAGAGGAGGAAAAAGTGCTGGAGACAGAGTTGGAGGAGGTGAGACCAGACTGAGGGTGTTATAACCTTTTGGAGACAGTGTTAGTTCACCAGTTCACCAGCCCTTCCCTCCAAGAGCTGAGTTGCTCCATGGGTAGGTCTTGTCACTTTCCCAGGACCCCTTGGGTGTCCCTGAGGCCCTCGGTTACAGGCAACTGGGTCTAAGCCTCTGGCCCAGGCCTCAACTTCCTCCTTCCTCCTCCTTTCCTTAATTTATGTCAGTAGCACCTGATGCCTTCTGAGCTGAGAGATTTGTGGACCACTTCTGCAGCCTCCGTGGCTTTGGGGGTGCTGCGGCCTGGGACTCTGCCCACCAGCTTTGTTCAGGGCACAAAATGTCTCAGGCAGGCATCAAGGAATGATTATGGCCAAGTCCTATAACAACCTGACCCACAGCCTGACTGGAGGCTTCTGGGGCTTAGAGACTTCATTGATATCTGCTCTAGTCTTGGCTGGAGGCTCTCTGCATGGTACTTTCTGTCTACTTGACTTATAGCTCTCATAGGGTCCTGGACGAAGTTCAAAGGGGAAGATACGGTAGGATAAAGGAACTTGTCTTTCCTAAGCATCTGCTATTTGCCAGGCCCAGTGCTGGGCAGGTCACATCAGTCATCTCAACTGAACTTTCCTATAGCCTTTTCCAGTATGTACTATTGCCTTAGTTTACTGAGCCTACCCTACCTTCCCCTTTCAACAGACCGGAAAAAAAGAGACTTGGCAGAAATAATTAAGACAAATAAAACTCAGCAGAAACTATCTTCTGTAGAATTTGATATGATAAATATCTGATTAAGGAATCAAAACTTGATTATAAAATTCATTTGGATAAGACTTGATATTGGGAAAAATAACTGGCTAAACAAAACAGAAAATGAAAAAAAATGGGTGTCAGTTTACTGTGGAATAGAAAATCAATTAAGGAATTAAATTGGCTTAATGGAATTCGCTTTTGGCAAAAACTCATCAGTGTTAGTTTATATCTGATTTTAAGGTTTTTATGTTATAAGCACAATATCAGAATATTCTTAGGGACAAAATGGTGGAGCCAAGAAATCAGAAACTCCCCAGAGTTCAGAGTAGCACGATCAGGGGTGGTTACTGGTGCTCAGTCTTCAGCCCACTAAGGCCAGCAGCGCACCTGTCTCAGCTCACAGGGACGGGGTCCTTCCTCAGAACCAAGTTCTGGTTCAGGGACCGCTCCCACAGCTCCAACAGTTTACCTGCAGATGAGGTGCAGTTCTTGCTGGACCAGGGAGATTGTCACCTTTGGGAAGGAGGAGATCCCTGGGACTGAGCTCTTGACCCCAGGATGCCCTGAGGCAGCTTCACAAGAATTCCTTGGCTAGTCAAAGAGGAGATGGAGGTTGTAAAGGGGAAGGCAGATGGGAACTGAGGTTGGGCTGAGCCCTAGGCCAGATAGGTTAGGGGTCAGGTTTCAGGTTGGTTTGAAGAGGTTGTAGCACTAGGCACAAAAGCTATCCTCTCTCTCAGATACCTGTAAATACCCTGGGGAGAAGGCTTTCAGAGGCAAAGGGAGGTGTTTAGGAGTGATCTCTACATGAAAAAGGTGTGGCAGCGGATCAAAATGTCCCCATTAGTGAAGATCACATTGGTCACTAACATAATGTATTCATTCTCTAGGTGTCTATTAAGCACTCTTTGCTCCAGGTAAATCGTGGGCACTGAGTGAGGATACAGCAGTGAAGGAGGCTGGCCCAGCTGCCTGCCCCGATGGACCACACATTCCAGGGTGGAGGAGTTAGACAATAGGCAAGGGAATGAATGAGCAAGCTAATTTCTGGTAATGGTTAGTGCTGGAAAGATAAAGAAAAAGGTGATAAGATAGTGACAGGGTTGGGGAGGGGAGCTGACCCAGAATGATTCAAGGGAACATCCAGGCCCAGATCTGGGGTAACAGGGTGCCAGGCAAAGGCAAGGGCCCTAAAAGAGGAATGAGCTTGAAATGCTGGAAGAGCAGAAGGAGGATGCATGAGACTGTAGTGCAAGATGCAGGCAGTCCAGACCTCACAGGGGACCAGACCACCTAGAGGAGGTGGGACTTTGTTCTCAGGGCAATGGGAAGCCCTTGAGGCCCTCAGTCGGGATAGACATGCTCTTGCCCATATTTAAAAAGATCATGCTGGCTACCATTTCAAGTTTAGACTATAGGGAGAGAGCAGGAAGTCCACATCCCCAAGAGAGAGAGGATAGGATCTTGGACTCTGGATAGTAGCCCTGGAGATGGAGAGACCTAGATGGATTTGGAATATATGTAGGTGGTAGAGCTAATAGGTTGGATGTGGGGGTGAGGGAAGGAGGGAGCAAGGATTTGGGCTTGAGTGACTAGGTGGATAATGGTGCCATTTATTGAGATGGAAAAACTAAAAGATGAACAGATATTGGAGGTGTGGGCATGGGTAAATTAAAGGTTCTGTGTTGGACATGTTATTATAGAGATGCTCATCAGACATCTAAGTGGAATCTGGAGCTAGTAGAGAGGACAAGATGGAGGATAAAACTGGGTACTTGATATTTAAGTGACGTTTAGGAAAGCAGATGTTGCTCAAGCAATTGAGTTCCCATCTACCATATAGGAGGTCTGGGATTCGATAACCACGTCCTTCTGGTGAAGGCACGCTGGCCTGTGTGACAAGCTGACCCACATAGAATGCTGGCCTGCTCAGGGGTGCTGCCCCACACAGGAGTGCTGGACCACGCAGAGAGCTGGTGCAGCAAGATGACGCGACAAAAAGAGACACAAAGTAGAGACAATAAGAGACGCAGCAGACCAGGAAGCTGAGGTGACAGGAGAGAATGATCGCCTCTCTCCCACTCCAGAATGTCCCAGGATGGGTTCCCAGAGCCGCCTAATGAGAATACAAGGAGACACAGAAGAACACACAGCGAATGGACACAGAGCTCAGACAATGGAAGGAGGGGGGAGAAATAAGTAAATCTAAAAAAAAAAATAAGTGATATTTAAAGGATTAGATAAATCACATGGACTCTGGGTCCTAGAGTGGTGGCTCTCAACAGGGACGAGGTAGGGTGATTTTGCCCCCTACCCACCAGGAGTCACAGGACAATTTCTGGAGATGACATTGGTTGCTACAGTTGAGGAAGGGAGGAGTACCAGGGGACACTGCCAAATATCCTGCAATGCACAAGTCAGTCCCACAACAAAAAATTACCTGGCCTCCAAGTCAGTAGTGCTCTGGCTGGGAAATCCTGTCCCAGCTTGAGAGTGAAGATAGAGAAGAAATGAGAGGACTTAGCCCAGGAACATTCTTACATTAAGAGGTAGCGCCTCCAGCAAAGAAGGCTGGGCAGGAACAAATAGGAGGGAAATCTGGGGACTATGGTCTCATGGAAGTGAAGAGTGTCATGAAAGGAGGAATGATCAACTGGTGAAGACTGCTAAGAGGTGGAATCATTTGAGCACAGAGAGAAATGACTAATGGATTGGGCAGGATGAGTATTGTTGTGTCCCTCATAAAAAACAAATGTCTTGGTTTGGAAGGGGTTAGAGGGTCCAGGGGAGGTTTGTGCTGTAGCCAACCCTTACTGAGCATTTCCTTCCTGTGGATCCCACTTGAAGTTCTTTACGTTATAATTTCATTTATCCAAACACAACATGTAGGTATTAGTATCTTGTTTCACAGAAGTGGCAATACCATCATTGCTCCATTTTACAGATGTGGAAACTGAGCCACAGAGAAGGTAACTACTCCCCAGGGTCAGGTAGTGGATAGTAAGTGGCAGGGCTAGAGGTCTGACTCCAGATTCAGCATCCTCAACTGGATGGAGGCGAGGAAGTGGAAGTTGTAACTAAATACAACCCTTTTGAGAAATTTTGTTGTAAAGGACAACAGAGATGGGTATAAAAGGATGTTTGTGTGCTGATAGGAGTTATTCATGTAGCTGGAAGAATGGACGCTGTTGGAGGGGAAGCTGAGAGCTTAGAGAGTCCTGAGAAGGTGAGAGGGAGCCAGGGCCCAAGTCAAGGGGTCAGCCTTTCCTAGGAGCCATGCACTGGTAGCTCTGAACTGGAACCCAACTCTGATGAGCAGGATTGCCCCTAGACTCAACTTCTCCCCTCTTCTCCCACTGGAGACCCTGATCTGCTTCTTCTTGTAGTCCCCCTGCTAAAAGGTGGTCTTCCTACAGGAAGCTGCTGCACAAACCTAGCCCTTCCCCAGCAGCATCAGTGTCCATGGGGCAAAGGAGACAGATGTATCCAGGAACCAGGGTCCCAAGACCAAGGCCTGCAACCAGGAGCCAAAGAGCAGGCTGGATGGGGCGTCTGGTCAGTACCCTCAGGCTGGTTGGGGCATCTGGTCAATACCACAGGCTGAATGGGGCAATCCGGTTAATACCCTCAGGCAGGAAGGGGCAGTCTGGTTAATCCCACAGGCTGGATGGGTAGTTTGGTCAATACGCCCTTAAGTAATTCTTGACCCTTCACTGACTGTCATGACCCTTAAGGTCGCTCACAGGGAGACTTGAATCAGCCTCTCCAGAGTCTTCCCTCTTCACTCTCCCCTTAGCTTCTGGCTGTGAACATGCCATGCTCCTTTTGTGTGTGTATTTGTGTTTTTGCTCTTCTCCTCTCTCTTTTCACTTTTTATTGTAACATATATACAGCTATATGTACAGTTTCCCATTTTAACCACTTTCAAGTGTACAATTCAGTGGTTTTAATTACGCACAATATTGTGCTAGCATCACCAACATCCATTACACAAGCTTTTTCATCACCCAACCAGAAACTCTGTACCCATTAAGCAATGACTCCTCTTCCCCCTGGTAATCTCTAATTTACTATCTGTCTCTATGAATTTGCTTATTCTAGCTATTTTACATAGGCAAGATGATACATACATGTCTTTTTGCATGTCTGACTTAACAAAGTCTTCAGGGTTCATCCATATTGTCGTATGTTTCAGAACTACATTCCTTTTTACAGCTGAGTGACACTCCCTGTGTGTATGTACCACATGTTTAGTCATGCATCATTTGATGAACTTGAGTTGCTTCCACCTTTTGGCTATTGTGAATAATGCTACTATAAACGTTGTTGTTTGAGTCTGTGCTATCAATTCTTTTGGTTACATACCAGTAATTCTATGTTCAACTTTCTGAGGACCAGGTTCCTTTTAGCCCTCTTATGTGCTGAACTCTCTTATGCCATCCAGGGTCTCTTTGCTGGAAAGAAGGCTCTTACCTTCTTCTCCCTCTCTCCCTTCTCCACTGGGCTAAATCTTGCCTAACCTCCTGTCTCAGCATCCTGAGAGAGCCCTTATCTGATTTCCCCAACCAGATGAGGACTTCCTATAAACTGCACCCATAACAATGGGTGCTTGCTCTTTTAAAGTGCTCTTCCAGGGAGCCCATGAAGCTCAGTGCTTGAACACCAGCCTCCCATGCATGAGGTCTCCCAAGTTTAATCCCTGACCCCAGAACCACCAAAAATAAATAAATAAATAAATAAATAAATAAATAAATAAATAAATAAATAAATAAATGGAGTGCTCTTCCAACTTGTAATTTTTTGGTCCAATGTCTGTATTCCATGCTAGACTGGAAACTTCATGAGGGTAGCTCTTGTTTACCACTGTGATCTCCAATGCCTGGTATAGAGTAGGTGCTTCATTAATTATTTGACAAATGAACAAGTGGCTTGGTGACTATTTTATAGTCTCTGTGGTGTTTATATGACTCAAACATGCTGTGTTCAGTGTTTTATTCTCTTCTGCACACATTCATACAAATTTTTATCAGTCAAATAATTATCTTTCTTTGAAAGTCTGTAAAGAAAGCATTTAATTCAATATCCATCTTTGTGGCAGTTGATCTAAAACAGAAAGGAGTCCAGTAAGCTTGTGTATTCTTGATCCTTCCCAACAGGATGGCTGAATTGGTTTTGTGTGAACCAACAGAACTTTACAACATCTTGAATCAAGTCTCAAAACTATCCAGATTAGCTGAACCCAACTACCTCTGTTTATTGGGTAAGTGCTTTAAAAAAAATTTTAATGATGTTTGTTGTGGGCAGGGCCCTTCAAGCATTATTTTGGACTAATTAACAAACTTATTGAAGGAAACGAATGACTTTAGAAGACTGTTAGATTCACTAAGCACAGTTGAAAATGTCTGTAACATGACTTAGAAATCAGCCCAGATTAAGTCTAAAAGGGAAATTCCTGGAAGACTTGTGTTCTGAGTCCTCTTATTGTTTTTAGTGAAAGATTTTAAACATATGATAATAGAACAAACATAAAGTATTACTAGTAAACATCCATATACTCATCATTAAGATTTAACATAATAAAATGTAAAGTCCTCTTTTGTACCCAGTCCTGATCCCATTCTTTTCCCTCTCCAAAGATAGCTGCTTCAGGATTTTTAAACTTTACTACATTGCAAGTATCTCTAAGTACTATGTATGGCTTCAAAATTTACACAAAAAATACTATAATGTACAATCATTTATGCAAGTTGCTTTTTTTTTTTAATTTTTTTTGTGATTTTCCCCCAAGTCTACATGTGAAGATCTAGTAAATTTATTTTAACTGCCAGTAGGAATATGTATCCATTCTCAACTAGTTCTTCAGGATTATCTTGGCTATTCTTGGCCCTTGGCTTGTCCATATAAATTTTAGAATAAGTAGATGAATTTCCACACATTTTGAGATTTTGACTGGAATTGTATTGAAACCTGGGAGAATTGATATTGACATCTTTATAATATTGAGGCTTCTAATCCATGAACATAGTGTGTCTTCCATTTATTGTGATTTCTTTAATTTATCTATAAAATGACCTAGAGATCTTGCCACATATGTTTTCAGATTAATTCCTAGGTACTTGATAGTTTTTGATGCTATTATGTTACCTTTTTGTTTATCATTAGTATACAGAAAATATGGTTGATTTTATATATTGATTGTGTATGTAGTAACCTTTCTAAACTCTTTTTTTTAAAGATTAATTTATTTATTTCTCTCCCCTTCTCCCCTCACCCCAGTTGTCTGTTCTCTTTGTCTTTTTGCTGCGTGTTCTTTGTCCGCTTCTGTTGTTGTCAGCGGCATGGGAATCTGTATTCCTTTTTGTTGCATCATCTTGTATCAGCTCTCTGTGTGTGCGGCGCCATTCCTGGGCAGGCTGCACTTTCTTTTGCGCTGGGCGGCTCTCCTTGCGGGACACACTCCTTGTGCACGGGGCTCCCCTACGCGGGGACACCCCTGTGTGGCACGGCACTCCTTGCGCGCATCAGCACTGTGCATGGGCCAGCTCCACACAGGTCAAGGAGGCCCAGGGTTTGAACCATGGACCTCCCATGTGGTAGACGGACGCCCTAACCACTGGACCAAGTCTGCCACCTGTGTTTCTTTTTGTTGCATCATCTTGTTGTGTCAGCTCTCCATGGGTGCGATGCCGTTCCTGGGCAGGCTGCTCTTTCTTTTGCGCTGGGCGGCTCTCCTTACGGGGTGCACTCCTTGCGTGTAGGGCTCCCTTACGCGGGGGATACCCCTGTGTGGCACGGCACTTGTTGTGCGCATCAGCACTGCGTGTGGGCCAGCTCCACACGGGTCAAGGAGGCCTGGGGTTTGAACCGCAGACCTCCCATGTGGTAGATGGATGCCCTAAGCACGGGCCAAGTCCGCTTCCCTCTAAACTCTTTTTGTATATTACTTTGTATTTTCTATATTCAAATCATATAATCTGTAAATAATGGCAATATTATTACTTTCCAATTCTTATGCTTTTTCTTGCCTTATTGCAGTGGGGCGAAACTCTAGTATGTTATTGAACAGAAGTGGTGAGAGCGAGCCTCTTGTGTATTTTCAGATCTCAGAGGGAAGAATACCAACATTTTATCATTAAGCAGCATGGTAATTAAAAATATATAGTTTTATTTTATTATATTTTAAAAGATTTATTTATTTTTTATTTATTTCTCCCCGCCTCCCCCGCCGTGGTCTGCTCTCTGTGTCCGTTCACTGTGTGTTCTTCTGTGACTGCTTCTATCCTTATCAGTGGCACCAGGAATCTGTGTTTCTTTTTGTTGCATCATCTTGTTATGTCAGCTCTCCATGTGTGTGGCACCATTCTTGGGCAGGCTGCACTTTCTTTTGTGCTGGGTGGCTCTCCTTTCGGGGTGCACTCCTTGTGCATGGGGCTCCCCTACGCGGGAACACCCCTGGTGGCAGGGCACTCCTTGCGCGCATCAGCACTGCGCATGGGCCAGCTCCACACTGGTCAAGGAGGCCCGGGGTTTGAACCGCGGACCTCCCATTTGGTAGGCGGACGCCCTATCCATTGGGCCAAGTCCGCTTCCCAAAATATATAGTTTTTAAAAACTAGATATACTTTACCAATCAGATTAAGGAAATTCTCTTTCCTTCTATTCCTTGTTTGATATATATATTTATTTATTTATATTTACAAATGAATGTTGAATTTAATCTAATAAGGGGCAACCCCAGATGTCTCAAAAGTGGCTGCAGTCCATGCAGGTTTACTTCTGGTTTCCCCTTTGTCCCAAACCCTTGGTAGGTCCTGGACTTGGCTTTTTTTCCTCTAGCCCCTGAAGGCTGTGAATTGTGAAGCTCCCTTTCTCAGCCACCCTTTGGCATGAGCACTTACCCTCAGGACAAAAGAGTGACCTTGAGTGCCTTTTTTACGTTTCTATATTCTCCTCTCCTCCATTTTTGGCTTCATAATCCCTCACTATATCACTATATTGTAAGCCCCTTAATGCATTTAAGATTCTGGAAACATTTCATCCAACTTTCTGGTTGTCTATAGAGGGAGGATTGATCTGAGTCACTAGTTTCTGTATTTCTTAAGCTAATATCTTCTCCCATTCTTTGACTTGTCTTCTAACTTTGATTATGGTAATTTTTTGTTCCATTTCAAATTTGTTGACATAAAGTTCTTCATAGTTTTCTCCTATAATTTTAAATAATTTCCACCATATTTTAATAATGTCCCCCTTTTCATGCCTAATGTTTGTTTATGCCTTTTTCTTAATCAACTTTGCCAGAAGTTTTTTCCCATATAACTTTTTTCAAATTCAAAGCATTAGCTTTCAGTTTTGTTGATATCCTTTATTGATTTTTTTTCTATTTCATTAATTTTTATGCTTTATTAATTTTTTCTCTTTTCTGTGTTTATTTTTATAACTGTTTATGATGAACACGTTCATTCATTTTCATTGTATCTAATATTTCATTTTTCTAATGCATTTTGTTATAAATTTTCTGTAAAACATTTTTGCTGCATTCCCAAAGTAATTTTGATACATAGAGCTTTTTTTTTTTTTAAGGAGTATTCTAATTTTCTTTATTCCTTTCTGTTTCCTCTACTGATTTGGAAATCATACATTTTATGTTTATTGAATATTGTCTTCTTCCATTCTCTCTATTCCCTCCTTCTGGACCTTCTCATCTTACCTACCCATCATGCCTCTTGAGTTCTCATTTATGTTTTCCATCTCACCATCAACTGATGCTGCATTCTGAGTGACATCTCTTCCTTCCAGTTCTTGGTAATTGAATTCTTCGGTTTGTTTCATCTGTTAACTCTCTCATGGGAGTTATTTCCTCATAAGGTTTTTAATTTTTGTTTGTGAATTCAGTAGTGAGGAGTAGTGAAGGTATCCCCACAGAAGGATTTTGTGATTTTTCCTGACAAAGCCCCCAAATTTCAGTGGTCTGGAACCAGTTTCTGCAACAGAACAGGCCTCATTTCAGTTTCTTGTGGGTGATTTTTAAAATTTTTAAACTCTACTCGACTGTTGGATAGAAAATTTTTTAGGCCCTCTTTTCATAGGCTTAGGTTTTAGGATTTATTCACAAGGCTCAGTTCCTGTCCCATGTTTCTCCCAGTCTGAGGAGGTTCAAAAGCACTCCTTCTGTCTTAGTGTGGGCATTAGAACCTCAGCTTCCAAGTTCTGGAGTCTAAGTTCAAGTGTCTATTCCACAGGTCATTTAGTGTGAGCTCACACTAGCTTTGATTTCTATCTTTTTTTTGGAACTCAGAGAAAATTCCTGCTACATCAAGACACAAAATCTCAGTACCCCTTACGGGGATGTGTGGGTAAGGTAATGGCAGGGTAGGGGGACTTGTGCTGTGGGCAGCTAACTGCTAAGCAAATATATGTTGATGATGATACACGTATTCTCAGTAGTTTGGTCTATGTACTCTGTTGTAAATGCAATTATTAAATACTTTTCCTTTTCAGATGTTCGTAACAAACGGGAGTATGATGAAAGCCACGTGATCACAGCCCGTCGAGTGAAGCAGGTTTACTGGCAGAGTCAGGATGTGGGGCGGGCTGGCAATCTTCAGGAGGGTGGGAAAGAATGGGAGACTTTATCCGAGATCCAGGAGGCAGCACTGGCTATTGGGCACTGTGGGCAGCAGAGGCAGGACAGCTCCCTGTACAGCCACCACAGAGGCCTTCCACCCTTCTCACAGGTTCCTTCGTTGCCCCTGCCCCCAATCACAGTCAATGGCTTCATCCAACAAATATCAATTTAAGTCCTCCATGTGCCAGGCACCGTTCCAGGCTCTGGGGATACAACAGAATACAGGATGCCTTAGTTCACTGCCCCTGCCCTCATGGAGTTTCTATTTTAGACAGAGAACAGACAATAAACAATAGTGATATTTACTATTATTACAACCCAAAGATGGAAGCCCTTCCCTTCCTTTTTCTTCCCTTCCCTTCCCTTCCTTTCCCTGCGCACCTTCCTTTCCCCATCCCAAAAACTTTTTAAAAAGAAAGAACCATGAACGCAGTCATCACCCGCCCCCACTGCAGTGGGGCCCCAACTCCAGCCCTGCAGGGTATCTACTTGCTCCAGTCATTGCCAGGCCTGGCAGTCTTGGCTCAGGCTCCATCCCAAACCTCTACGTCCTTACCACATTCTCTGCCCTTGGCTCTGAGGTTCTCTTTTACTTCCCTGGTTTCTTCCCCATCTCTTTGGTCCAGCTTCATTTCTTCTTTCTACTGCCTAAGGGAAGCCCCTGGACTGTCCATAGTCTCCTTTAGGTCTATTAATAGACTTTCTTGCTCAGAGATTTCACCCAAGCAAACAGCTTCAACTATCCACATTCAATGAGCTGTTCAATTTTACTTCTAAAATTTCGTCTTGCAAAATTTCCCCTTCCCTATCCCCATTACCCACTGTGCTGATATGCACCCCATCTCTGACCTTTTTTTCACATATAACTTGGCAGGGAGCATGGGCCCCGGCTCAGGAATTTTTCCAGGATAAGCTTGCCATCCCTCTCCTCCCCCAGTCCGTCATTATCTCTTATTTTCTCCCTGGATTTTCACTTCTCTGGTTCTGTACTCTATTACTCATTTCAGGCCTTTGTCTTCACCAATGTATAGACCTCAGCCCCCAACTCAACTCTGAAATCTGTGTATACCTTTGATTCTGGTGGCACCCTGAGCTCTGAAGAAGGAACATTCTACCTGTGCCCCAGCCCATCAGAACCCCTCAGCCACACTGACTTTCTGCCATTTAATTGCAGGTCTCTGGGGACTCCAGCCCCAGCAGGATACAAAGCTTCTTGATGTTCAAGGCCTTCTCAGACCTCTTCCACTTCTCTCTCCAGCCTCATCTCTTGGCACGTTTCCACTCTCACTTGACACTAAACCCCACTGAACTACCATGTTTCCTTGCTAAGATGCACAAAGTTCCCCCATGTTTTAACCTCTCTGAAATAGGAATACATCCTACAATTGATTTGCACTTTTAATGTGATAGCATCTTTTTCCCCAAAATCTGATGTGGTAGACATCTGTTGTTTTTCTGTCCAGCATCCCCCTTTATGGAGGGGAGCTCTTCTTCCTGCTCAAATCATGGGATTCTAGTAGAGCCCCCTAAAATAGCTGAAAAGAGTCAATCAGAAATGGAATTAGGGAATGGCATCTCTTTCCAATCTGGTGGTGGAGTTTGGCAGCTGGGAGGCTGAGCATTGTCGGTGTCCAGGGGTCCAGCTTCATGAGGACCTGGTTCAGGTTGTCCTGGGGGCCATTTGCACCCCTGCCCTGCTTGAAGTATTGTTATAGAACAATAAATCCCTCCTTTTTTATGCTCTCCTGATTATCATATTGGTGATGCATCTTACAATCGATGGTGTCTTACAATCTAGGAAGTACTGTACCTCTGGTCCCCTGAACATACTGCCTTTGCTTCATGAACACAGGGATGCATCTCCCAGATGCTTCATGAACACAGGGATGCACCTCCCAGATGCTTATTATCATTGATTTAGTATAGCTGACAAAAATAAATGGATGGCAGCTGTACCTTTGCCTGAAACACTCTCCTGACCCTTGTCCATCTGGCAAATTTCCATTCAGTCTTCGAGTCTCATCTTAAATTCCTCTTGCTCCTTGCAGCCTTTTTGAGGCCTCCAGGCTGTCTCGGGCATCTCTGGTTTCTTTTTTTGTGATCTTTGTTTTCCAGAGCCCTGCACAGGGTAGGGGCAAAGCAGATACTCAGAGAATAGTTACTGAGTAAATAAATGAATGTCCAGCCCCATCTCCCTGCCCTCCCACCTGCCTCTGCCCCTCTGGGCTTCCCACACTTTACACTTTGCCCGTGCTCTTCCCCAAACCCAGAATTGCCCTTTTCCTTGCTATCACCCATTTAAATCTGCTCATCTCCCAAGTGCCCTCTAATTGGCATCTTCTTTTTTTTATTTAAGAAACTTACAAGATTTATTTATATCATATCCGTAAGAAAAAACAAACAAAAAGCTATACAGGGATATAAGGAATACAAAAAGACACACCTGAAATCTCAGGCCAGGGATCTCTATATATATATATTTAATAAATTATAAATATATTTTTCCTTTATCAAGATATTTGTTCATCAAAGAATTCCCCAAATATTTTATTCCTCTTCATTTTTCAGCAATTGTTCATTCACAGAGCAGACCACCATGTCATATCTTAAGTCCCAGGGCTCTCATACACTCCTTGTGGGCCTCAATTAGACGTCCACAGTGCTCTTCTCCTTTCTCGATGATACACGCATCGCACGCCTTCTTGGTTTCCGGGCAGGTGCCGCAGGGCTTCAGCGGCTTCTTCTCCTGCATCTTGGACGCGGCAGGGCTTGTGGCTACCAAACCTGGCATTTTATGGCCGAAAGCACCTACTAGCAGAAACGGCCTAAATTCCCCCTACCACGACGATGCAACGCCGATTTGCCCGCAATCACTTCCGGGAGTCAAACTCGGCATTTTCTTGAAGTCCCTCCTAATTCCTTGAGACAAATATGGTTTCTCACCTTTGAATCCCAGAGGACTTCCTTGGTCTCCACAGTCCTTGTCTTCCTCTTCCTGGTAGTAGGGGGTCTGCACTTGTCCTGTCGTCCTGGTGGATCCTCTAATGGGACCACTACATCTGCTAGACAAACTTGCAGGGACACAGGATTATCTGGTAGGGAGTGGTAGGTCCTAGGAGTCTGTGGGAGTGCTGTGCGGAGTCTCAGCTCTCAGAACTCTGGAATACTCTTCAGGGTCCCATACATGACTGGTGCCCTGACATCTCATCACCTCCTCAGCAGGAGGTACCTGGTAGCCCTGCCCTTGCCACCCACCATTTCAGCGACTCCACCTCTCCTTGCTTCTCCTACTCACTGACTCCTTTCTACCTCATAGCTTCTCTTTGCTCATTCACTCACTTAGCCATCTGTGTTGAATGCCTGCTAAAATGCCAGGCACAATTCTAGAAGCTTGGAATACATTTGTGAACCAAAAGGCTAAAAAGCCCTGCTCTCACAGATCTTACATATGAGCTGGCAGTCTACCTTGATAACATCTGTTTGCTCATGTCTTCTACTCGTCCCAGCCTTCTGCCTACACCCTCTTTATGGGGGCTTTTGGATTTGGCCCACACTGCCAATGACTCTCTCCTAGAGGGAGGATGTCAGTAGTTCGGGTGGCCACTGATGGTCTGACAATGCTCCCATCCCAGAGCCCCTGACCCACAGGTAGGCCGTGGGTCAGTGAAGAGATCAGCTAGTCTTTGGCCAGGCATTTACCTCTGGTCCAGTTAGCTCCTCAGAAGGGGATGTTGTTGTGGAAGATCTTTAGAGTTTAACAGACTCTCCAGTTTACTCTCTAAGTGCCTCCATGCCTCGTGAGAGCCCAGCCCTGACTCCAAGCTCTTCCAGGTGTTGGTGGGCAGGGACCATCTACTGAACTGAATCCACCCACCAACAGGCCTCTCTTGTGGTTTCCTTAGAAGGGGAGTGAATATCTTATCCCAGAATCTGTGGATCTGGAGTGTGTGAAATACTGTGTGGTGTATGATAGCAACACCAGCTCCCTGGAGGTGTTTTTTGAAGAAAAGGATGATGAGAAGTCTGACAAGGATAGGCAAGGTGAGTTTTAAAGATTTATTTATTTATTTATTTATTTCTCCACCCTTCCAACCCCCCCCCCCCCCGCCCCGGTTGTCTGTTCTCTGTGTCTGTTTGCTGTGTCTTCTTCTTTGTCCACTTCTGTTGTTGTCAGCGGCATAGGAATCTGTGTCTCTTTTTTTTTGCGTCATCTTATTGTGTCAGCTCTCCGTGTGAGTGGCACCATTCTTAGGCAGGCTGCACTTTCTTTCGCACTGGGCGGCTCTCCTTACGGGGTGCACTCCTTGCGCGTGGGGCTCCCCTACGTGGGGGACACCCCTGTGTGGCATGGCACTCTATGTGCGCATCAGCACTGCGCATGGGCCAGCTCCACACGGGTCAAGGAGGCCCGGGGTTTGAACTGCGGACCTCCCATGTGGTAGACAGATGCCCTAACCATGGGCCAAGTCCACTTCCCAAGGTGGGTTTTATAATAGCAAGAATAATAACTACCAGTTATTGACCCCTTACCAGGTGCCAGGTGGCATGCCAATTATGCTACCTGGGTCAATCCCTGTGATCTGCCAAACAACCCTATGAGGATGGTGATGTCAAGGACTATGAAGGGTCTGAGATTTTAGCGTCCTTCCTAACAAGTTAGGCTGCTCAGCTCTGTGGATGCTGGCAGAGACACGAGACCCCTGGGTCAGCGACAAAGGACTTTATTACTCAGAGCAGTCGAAGTTGCCAGAATGTCAGTGGTTTCCTGTACTGGGCCCCTAAGCCCCACTTCTCACTGGGTGGTGTGATGAGGGCCAGGTGACACCTGTACATGTGGTGGGGTTGCATTCTTGGAGAAGAACCCTGAGCCGAGGGAACCTGAGATTTTATAATGGGCAGAGAATCTGCCTGCCCTTGGCTCTGGAGGGAGAGACTCTTCTAAGGCTGTTAATTATACAAATATCCTTCAAAAGACAATCTGCAACCAAGGCAGCCAGCACCTCTGTTCACAGGACGTGTAGAAATGTGAGAGACTCATGGAGAACTGTCTCCTAACAGTTACCGGTACTCCGTTTTATAGGTGGGGAGAACTGGGGGCCGGCAGGTAACTCACCCAAGGCCCCACCCTTAGTCAATGAGTTGTCTATTGCTGTGTCACAGAATTGCCCCAGAACAGCTTAAAACAACACTTGTTATCTCACAGCTCCGGTGGGTCCAGGATTCAGGAGTGGCTTAGCTGGAGGCTGTGGCTCAGGGCCTCTCATGAGCCACAGTCAAGATGTCAGCAGAGGCCACTGCCATCCGGAGGCTCGATGGGGGCTGGATGACCTGCTTCCAGGGGTCTTGCTCACATGGCCGGTGTCAGGAGGCCTCAGGAGGTCTCAGTTCCTTGGCACATGGGCCTCTCCAGGGGGCTGCTTGAATGACCTCACAGCATGGCAGCTGGCTTCTCCCAGAACGCATGTCCAAGCGAGAGAGGGATGCCTTTTACAATCTAGTCCCAGAACATGCTGGGCCTTCTGCCACATTTGCCTTGGAAGCCTCTGGACACACTGGTGAGCATGGCCATGCCGTACCATCCCAGGCATCAGAAGGGAGGAGTTGCTGAGTGGAGCAGAGCTCTAGGGAGTGAGCTGCTTCAGGTTTTTTTTGTTTTGTTTTGTTTTTGTTTTAGGAGATACCGGGGATTGAACCTTCATATGAGTGAGGCAGGCACTCAACCACTGAGCTACATCTGCTCCTCCTCCACTTTTTTTTTTTAAAACAAACTGGCATCCCTAAATTATTATTATTTTTAGATTTATTTTATTCCCCTCCCCCCCATTTTTTCATGCTTACTGTCTGATGTCTGTGTCCATTCACTGTTTGTTCTTCTGTGTCTGCGTGTCTTCTCTTTAGGCAGCTCCAGGACCCAATCCTGAACCTTCTGAAGTGGGAATGAGGTGCTCAATCTCTTGTGCCACCTCAGCTCCCTGGTCTGCTGCATCTCTTATTGTCTCTCCTCCGTGTCTCTCTTTGTTGTGTCATCTTGCTGCGCCAGCACTCCTGCGTGGGCCAGCACTCCGCATGGGCCAGCTCACCCATGGGGGCCATCTTGCCTTCACCAGGAGGCCCTGGGAATCGAACCTAGGACCTTACATTTGGTAGACAGGAACCCAGTTGCTTGAGCCACATCTGTTTACCCTGTTCCACTTTTTGCAAGGAGGAGTTTCAAAGAATTTTTGACCCATTTTAAAATCCCCAGTAAGTTATGGGCCAGGATTCAAACCTAGGGGTTTGGGTCACCCGAGGCCTGGGTAGTGAGACCAGAGAGCAGAGCAGTGCAGTCACCAGCCCCAAGGCAGAAGCCTCAAATCAAAGTCACTTCTGGTTCTAGGCTCTTGCTCGTGTGATTGAGTCCCTGAGGCTCTGCTGAATGTGCCATTCAGGGCCAAGTTTGGGCTGATCTCGCCTTTACTTCTCAAGGCAGGGCTCTGTAGTTAATATGTATATAACTAATAAGAGTTTCACCACGGGTTGCCAGGGCGTTCACATCTATTGCCACCTGGTGGCGCCAAGTTGCCACCTCAAATGAAACCAGTCTTCCCAGTGGCTAGGAAATTGTCCCCTTCCCTAGGCCCATTCCTTCTGGCTCAGGTCTGCAATCCTATAATAGAAACCTGAGAAATGGTGGTCAACAAAGATACCTTTGTAAACCTTAATTTTTAAAACTGTCCCCACTGTGTTATGGAGCCCCCATTCTCACTCAATTGGAAACCACAACCACAAAGCAACTACAAACACAACAACAACAGTGACAACTAAAGCCACACATGCACGCAACTTTCCCACTAGAAGCAACTTGTTCTTCTTGTTTAAAATGTTAGTACCTTTCAAGGAAATGCAAGGTCTTTTGGATAAAAGACCATTTCAAGGTTCATCTCACCAACACCTTCTCCTTTCCACTAGCACCTGCCTCCCTCTCCCCTAAGGAAATCCGGGCAAAAGGCAGCACCTTTGGCGAGGTGTAGGTCTATGTGCAGCCCTGTCCTGCTGGCCTCTGGGTGAGGTGCAGCTCAGCTGGTGCTGACTTTGGCCATCGGTCTCTGACCTTGCCGTGCTTGCAGCTGACACGCCCGTGATGAGTGTTGTTCATGAGCACCTCTCCCCAACTTGGCAGAGCATGCAGACTGCTCATGGGGAACTCAGCCACGTGACCCCATGTGGGCTCTGGCAGGTGCTGCTGCTGCGCGGGACCCTGCCTCATCTTCCTTTACCCCCCCCCCCCCCACCTCTGCCATGGGCTCTCAGAACTCCTAGTGGGAATGGGGCACAAACTCTTTTCAGCCTCCCTCTTAGTGGATGTTTCCACTCCCTCTGCACCCACTAAAGCTGAGATTCAAAGTGTTGCAAAGGCTGGGTCTCTTCTTAGGAACTCAGGACATAGCTTCCCTTGTCTTTACCTCTGAGACTCTCTCCAAGCTGCTTTTAGCACCCAGAGGGCATTCTCTTTCTTGCATGAAAGAAATCCCCTGGTCTTAACTCCTTCCTGGCAGCAAGATGTACGACTGACTTCCAAACTGGGCTCTTGGTATGTGAAGAGAAGTTTCGGGAATTTGGGAATTCATTTTCCCTCTCTCAGCAAAGCCTGACTTTCAAGACTGTTGTCTGGCAAAGGATCCAAAGTAACTCATGCTCCCCTCTGAGCAGGAACTTCTTGCTCTGGGTGGTATCACATCTCCCCCTAAAAGAGTGGGTGCCCCAGTTCAAAGTGGGAGCACTTTGACTCATATCAATGGAGAATTTAGGATTCATGGGAATAAAAATGAATGAGTTGATGGGAAGCAGATGTGACTCAAGTGATTGGGCTTCTGTCTACTGTATGGGAGGTTCCAGGCGCCTGCACCCCCCCCCCCCCGGCGAAGGCAAGCTGGCCTGTGCTGTGGAGAGCTGACAGCCTGCACCTCTGCTGCAAATAGCTGCAGCCCACGCTGTGGAGAAGTGGTGCAGCATGATGATGCAACAAAGGGAGATGCAGAGGAGAGACAGAGCTGCAGCAGACCAGGGAGATGAGGTGGCTCAAGCAGTTGAGTGTGTCTCTCCCACTCTGGAGGTCCTGGGATTGGTTCCTACTGCTGGTGCCTCCTAAAGAGAGAGAGAAAAAAAGACAAGCAAACACAGAAAGAACACACAGCAAATGGACACAGAGAGCAGAGAGCGAGTGCAAACAATAATAGGGGGAGTTTTAAAAAATGAATGAGTTGGATGAGAATTGTGTGGTGTTGGATTAGGCAGGCAGGGCTCAACTCTCTCACACAAACAATGGAGAAAGAGCCAAAAGCTGTCTGAGGGACCTGCTTTGGGGGTCAGCAGACCAGGACAGTGCTTTACAACTCCCAGGAGGGTGAGGGACTGAGAGACAACCCAAAACACAAGTGTGAGTTACCAAACTCTGTGGCAGTCAGGAAGGGCTCCCTTCCCCGCCTCCCCACCCCCAAGGTATTAAGCTGGGGTAAAACCCCTGGCTCACTGCAGCTGACTGAAAGGGGAACAAAGATCTTCCTTCCTGCCGGCTGTTACAAGAGAAAAGGGAGGGGAAGTTGGGAGGCTTTTTTTCTGTGAATTTGGCCAGCAAAGTCTGCTTTGAATCTCGGCTCTGGCCAGACCAAAACACAGGAAAGGTACACTGGTGAGTGCCATCTGCTGGGCCATTTGGAAATTGCAGGGACAAAAACTACTTTTGGTTCTGTCTGTACCCTAACTCCTGGGAGAAAATCTTTGCCCCATTAGTGAGTCCCTGGCCCAGTTTTGATAACTTAAGCTGGACAATTTTAAAGACTTAGAATAAGTTGAACCAAATATCAAAGAAGACCTGTGAGGGAAAAAAAACCCAAAACAATAGGCAAGAGATAAATTGACCATAAGAGTAAATTCACCAACATATCAAGATGCCTAGACATCAGCAAAAAATTACAAGCCATCCTAGGAAACAGGAAGAGACAGCCCAGTCAAAGGAACAAACCAAATATTCTGAAGAGATACAGGATTTAAGACAATCAATGATAATCACACAACTCTCGTAAATCAATTTAAAGAATTAAAAGAAAATATGACTAAAGAGATTAAGGATATTAAGAAGACACTGGGTGAGCATAAAGAACAATTTGAAAGCCTGCAAAAAAAAGTAACAGACCTTATGGGGATGAAAGATATGATGGATGAGATTAAAAATATATTAGAGGCAAATAAAAGCAGATATGAATTGCTCAGAGACAGAATTAGTGACTTCAAAGACGGAACATCTGAACTGGAAAAGACAGGAGAACAGAAAGAGAAGAGAATGGAAAACGGGCAGAGAAAATATTTGGGGAAATAATGACCAAAAACTTCCCAACCCTTATAAAAGACATAAATAAAAATATCCAAGAAGGACAATGCATACCAAACAAATCTGAATAGACCAATCCCAAGACACCTACTATTCAGAATAACAAATATCAGAGATAAAGAGAGGATTCTGAAGGCAGTAAGAGGAAAGCAAAGCATCACATACAAGGGAACCTTGATAAGATTAAGTGCTGACCTCTCATCAGAAACCATGGAGGACAGAAGAAAGTGGTATAATGTATTTAAGGTACTGAAAGAGAAAAACTGCCAGTCAAAAATTCTGTGTCTGGCAAAGCTGTCCTTCAAAAATGAGGGTGAATTCAAAGTCTTCACAGACAAATGAAAAGTGATAGAATATGTTACCAAAAGACCAGAATTACAAGAGATACTAAAGGGAGTGCTGTAGTCTGAAAGGAAAAAACAAGGGTGAGAGACTTGGAGAAGAGTGTGGAAATGAAGAATATTAGAAAGGGTAAATTAAAGGGTAAAGAGACAGACAATAGTATGCTATGACAACATAAAGCCAAAAGACAAAATGGATGAAGTAAGTAATACTTTTACAGTAATAACATTGAATGTTAATGGTTTGAACTCTCCTATCAAAAGACATGGATTGATAGAATGGCTAAAAAATATGAGCCATCTATACGTTGTCTACAAGAGAATCATCTCAGATGTAAGGATACAACCAGCTTAAAAGTGCAAGGTTGGAAAATGTTATTCCATGTAAGCAGTAACCAAAAAGAACTGGAACAATGATACTACTAATAATGATATAGACAAAAATAGATTTTAAATGCAAAACTGTTAAAAGGGATGAAAAAGGTCATTGTATATTAATTAAAGGGGCAATTCACCAAGAAGAAATAACTATACTAAATATTTATGCGCCTAACCTGAGTGCCCCAAGATTTTTGAGGCAAAGTTGAAGGGAGAAATATATGTCTCTACAATAATAGTTGGAGACTTCACTACACCACTCTCAGTATTAGACAGAGGATGAGTAAAGAAACAGAGCTTGAATAATATGATAAATGAACTAGACCTAACAGACATCAATGAAGCATTGTACCCCAAAACATCAGGATATACATTCTTTTTAAGTGCTCATGGATCCTCCTCCAAGATAGACCATATGCTGGGTCATAAGACAAGTCTCAGTAAATTTAAAAAGGTTGAAATTATAGAGCATAATTTCCCTGATCATAACAGAATGAAGCTGGAATCAGTAATAGGTGGAAAGGGAAGCGGGCTTGGCCCAGTGGTTAGGGCTTCTGTCTACCACATAGGAGGTCCGCGGTTCAAACCCCGGGCCTCCTTGACCCGTGTGGAACTGGCCCATGTGCAGTGCTGATGCACGCAAGGAGTGCCATGCCATGCAGGGGTGTCCCCCACATAGGGGAGCCCCATGTGCAAGGAGTGCGCCCTGTAAGGAGAACTGCCCAGTGCGAAAGAAAGTGCAGTCTGCCTAAGAATGGCGCTGCACACACACAGAGCTGACACAACAAGATAACGCAACAAAAAGAAACACAGATTCCCATGCCGCTGACAACAACAGAAGCGGACAAAGAAGACGATGCAGCAAATAGACACAGAGAACAGGCAACCGGGGTGGGCGGGGGGCGGGAGGGAAGGAGAGAGAAATAAATAAATCTTTTAAAAAAAGGGTGGGAAAAGTCATAAGTATACGGAGATTAAACAACACACTCTTAAGTAATCAGAGGGTCAAAGAAGAAATTGCCACAGAATTTAACAAATAGCTTGAGATGAATGAAAATGAGAATACAACATACTGAAACCTATAGGACTGGGAAGTGGATGTGGCTCAAGCATTTGGGCTCCTGTCTACCATATAGGAGTTCTAGGGTTTGATACCCAGGGCTTCCTGGTGAATGCAAGCTGGCCTGTGTGATGAGCTGGCCCATACAGAGTGCTGGCCCATGCAGGAGTGCTGCACCATGCAGGAGAGCTGGCCCACGGAGAGCTGGCACAGCAAGATAATGCAACAAAAAGAGACACAGAGGAGAGATAATAAGAGACACAGCAGACCAGGGAGCTGAGGTGGTACAAGAGAACAATCACCTCTCTCCCACTCTGGAAGGCCCCAGGATCAATTCCTGGAGCCACCAAATGAGAATACAAGCACACACAGAAGAACACACAGCGAATGGACACAGAGAGCAGACAATGGAAGGAGGGGGGAGAAATAAATACAAATACAAAACAAAACAAAACAAACCCTATAGGACACTGCAAAGGTAGTGCTGACAGGAAAATTTATAGCCCTCAGTGCTTATATTAAAAAGAAAAAAGAGGAACAGATATGGCTCAAGCAGTTCAGTGCCCACCTCCCACATGGGAGGACCTGGGTTCAGTTCCCAGTGCCTCCTGAAAAAACAAAAAGCAAAACAAATGAAAAAACCAACTCAGGGAAGTTGATGTGGCTCAGTGGTTGAGTGCCAGCTTCCCACATATGAGGTCCCAGGTTCAATCCCCAGTCCCTGGTACCTAAAAAAAAAAAGGAAGAAAGAGCTAAATTTGAAGATCTAACTGCACATCTGGAGGAATTAGAAAAAGAACAGGTAACTAATCCCAAATCAAGCCAAAGGAAAGGAATAATAGAGATCAGAGCAGAAATAAATGAAATTGAGAACAAAAAAAAAAACAATAGAATCAACAGAATCTTTGAGAAGAGCAACAAAATCGACAAGCCCTTAGCTAGAAAAAGAAAGGAAGAAGACACAAATACATAAAATCAGAAATGAGAGGGGTTTCATTATCACTGAATCGGTAAAAATAAGAGAATAGTGTGAACAACTGTATGCCAAAAAATTAGACAATGCAGATGAGATGGACAAATTCCTAGAAACACACGAACCACCTACACTGACCCTAGAAGATATAGAAGACCTCAACAAACGAATCACGAGTGAAGAGATTGAAACAGTCATCAAAAACCTCCCAAAGATGAAAAGCCTAGGATCAGATGGCTTCACAGGTGAATTCTACCAGTCATTCAAAAACAATCTAATATCAATCTTGCCCAAGCGCTTCCAAAAAATTGAACAGGAAAGGATACTACCAGACACATTCTATGAAGCACCATTACCTTAACACTAAAACCAGATAAAAATACTGTGAAAAAAGAAAATTACAGGCCATTATCTCTTATGAATACAGATGCAAAAATCCTCAACAAAATACTTACAAACCAAATCCAAAAGCACATTAAAAGAATTAACAACACGATGAAGTGGGTTTTATCCCAGGTATGCAAAGGTGGTTCAACACAAGAAAATCAATCAGTGTCGTAAACTGCATTGATAAATTGAAGAAGAGAAATCACATGATCCTCTCGATTGATGGAGAAAAGGCTATTGACAAAATACAGCACACTTTCTTGATAAAAACACTCCAAAAGATAGGAATAGAAGGAAGCGTTCCCCATATGATAAAACCCTACAGCTAGCACTGTACTCAATGGTGAAAGCCTGAAAGCTTTCCCGCTGAGATGAGGAATAAGACAAGGATGCCAATTGTCACCATTGTTATTCAATATTGTGTTAGAAGTTCTAGCTAGAGCAGTTAGGCTAGATAAAGAAATAAAAGACATCTAAATAGGAAAGGAAGAAGTAAAACTTGCACTATTTGCTCATGATATGATCTTATATCTAGAAAACCATGAAAAATCCAGAGCAAAGCTACTAGAAGTAATAGATGAGTTCAGCAAAGTGGTGGTATACAAGATTAATATGTAAAACTCCATAGTGTTTCTATACACTACTGATGTGCAATCTGAGAAGGAAATCGGAAAAAAATTCCATTTATAATAGCAGCTAAAACAATCAAATATTTAGGAATAAACTTAATCAAGGACATGAAGGACCTGTATTCAGAAAATTACAAAATTCTGCTAAAAGAAACTGAAGAAGACTTAAATAAATGGAAGGACATTCCGTGTTCAAAGATTGGAAGACTAAATAAGTTGTCAATTCTACCCAAAATGATTTACAGATTCAATGCAATCCCAATAAAAATCCCAACAGCCTTTTTCGCAGAAATTGAAAAGCCCATAGTCAAATTTATTTGGAAGGGTAAAGGACCCTGAATAGCCAAAATTGTCTTAACAAAGAAGAATGAAGTTTGAGGGCTCTCACTTCCTGACTATAAACCATATTACTTAGCTAAAGTGGTAAAAACAGCATGGTACAGGCATAATGACAGATTGACTAATGAATTAAATTGAGAACTCAGAAATAGACCCTCATATTTACAGTCACGTGATTTTTGACAAGACTGTTAAGCCCACCCAGCTGGGCCAGAAGAGTTTTTTCAACAATGGTGCTGGGAGAACTGGATGTTGATATCCAAAAGAAAGAAAGACGATGCCTAGCTCACACCTTATACAAAAATTAACTCAAAATGGATCAAGGACCTAAATATAAAAGCAACAACCATGAAATTCCTAGAAGAAAATGTAGGAAAACATCTTCAACATCTTTTTGTTTTTACTTATTTTTATTTTTATTTTATTTTTAAAATTTATTTCTCCTTCCCTTCCCCTCCGCCTCCCCCCCGCCGTTGTCTGCTCTCTATATCCATTCACTGTGTGTTCTTCTGTGTCCACTTGCATTCTTGTCAGCGCCCCTGGGAATCTGTGTCTCTTTTTGTTGCATCATCTTGCTGCGTCAGCTTTTCGTGTATGCAGCACCACTCCTGGGCAGGCTGCGCTTTGCTTGCATGTGGTAGTTCTTCTTGTGGGGCGCACTCCTTGTGTGTGGGGCTCCCCTACGTGGGGGACACCCCTGTGTGGCAGGGCACTCCTTGCACATGTCAGCATTGCACGTGGGCCAGCTCACCACACGGGTCAGGAGAACCCTGGGTTTGAACCCTGGACCTCCCATGTGGTAGGTGGATGCTCTATCAGTTGAGCCAAATCTGCTTCCCCATCTTCAAGATCTTATGGTAGGTGGTAGTTTCTTAAACCTTAAACCCAAAGCCTGAGTAACAGAAGAAAAAATAGATAAATGGGACCTCCTCAAAATTCAACACTTTCGCACCTCAAAGGACTTTGTCAAAAGGGTGAAAAGGCACCAGATTCAATGGGAGAAAATATTTGGCAATCACATATCTGATAAGGGTTTAATATCCATGATATATAAATAAATCATACAACTCAACAATGAAAAGACAAACTATCTAATTAAAAAATGGGCAAAAGACTTGAAAAGACTATTGTCCAAAGAAACACAAATGGCAAAGAAACACATGAAAAAAATGTTCAACATCTTTAGGTATTAGGGAAATGCAAATCAAAAGTACAAAGAGATATCATTTCACACCTATTAGATTGGCCACTATTAAAAAATTGGAAAACTGACTGTAAATGTTGGAGAGGATGTGGAGAGATAGGAACACTTATATACTGCTGGTGGAGGACTATTTCACAGTTTCTAAAGAAGTTGAATATAGACTTGCCATGTGACTTGTCAAAACCATTGCTAAGTATATACCCAGAAGAACTGAGAGCAGTGACATGAATAGACATCTGCACACTCATGTTCATAGCAGCCTTATTCACATAGCCCAAAGTTGGAAACAACCCAGGTACACATCAACACATGAATGGATAAGCAAATTGTGGTGTATACACATGGAATATTATACAGCTGTAAGAAGAAATGAAGTTGTGAAGCTATGACAACATGGATGACATTTATGTTGAGTGAAGCAAGCCAGAAACAAAAGGAAAAGTACTATATGATTGCGCTACTATGAACTAAATATATTGTGTAAAATCATGGAATTAATAACTAGAATATAGGTCACCAGAAAATAGAACGAAGGTAGAGAACAGAAAGCTGAGGGTTAATCTGTGCAGAATTGGTTAAAAGGTAGTTAAATCTTTGGACATGAATGGAAATGGTGAGAGCACATCATTCTTTTTGTGACAAGCGGAGTTTTTATATAGGTATGACAGTGGTTGAAAGGGAATGTGTAAGGACATAAATGTTACTAGAGGGAAAGCTAAAAAAAAATGGGATTGTGTAGCATACTGAAACCTCATGGAAAATATGAATATGGTAGGTAAATATTGCATATATAAGACTTTACAAAAGATAAATGCAAAAATAGAAGGAAAGAGAATAGCAGCTATTTGTATGGTGGAGGAAGCATACAGAGATTGAGAGGTGATCAGTTTTATTTATTTGGTTGGTTTTTGTGTTATTTTTATTACTGGAATAATGGAAATGCTCTAAAAATGGTGGAGTGATGCACAACTATGTGATTATACTGAATGCCATTGATTGCACACTTTGAATGGGTTTATGCTTTATTATGTATATATTTATAATATAAAATATAAGTTATAATTTATGTATGTTTATTATTATGTATCAATAAAATTGATTTGTTAAAAAATGAGTTTTATTTTTCAAAAATATTAGCCCCATTACAGCCTGCCATTGGAAAACCTCTACTTTCTGGCAATAGATGGCCATTGTTATTGAGATACCTCTCTTCCTAGGAAAGTGGGAGTCTGGCCTCGCTGGAATCTGGTTGTCACTGGTGAGGTTTTCATCTCTTTTTGTTAGAGTCTCTAATGTCCCCTAGGGACACGGCCCGGCTTCCAGTACTGACTGCATCACCCCTGGGTGTGACAAAGCCTCTACTGGGTCTTGCGACATTGGTGGGGAGCAGCTGTGGGGCCTACTGGCAGTCGGAAGTATAGACTGGGCCTGGCTCCCAGTTCCCCTGGGCTCTCTGACCTGCCCGTTGTTACGCAGCCTCTTGCCTCTTGCTCAAGAGGGAAAAGGGCACTGTAAGACCCAGTGGCTGTACTCCCTGGCTCCTGAGCCATGTCCTGGGAGGGGTGCTTTGGCTCTTGTCCTGCTAGCTTCAGGTTCTGTCCCAGCCTGACCACAGACTCTGGGCTCTTCCTCCAAAAGCAGCCTTTCCAGACATGTTCTAGGCCACTGATGTCCTCAACAGGCCTAGCTAGAATTTGCCTTCTCTCCCTGAACAAAGGTTCAATATAAAAGTCAGAATCCAGGCCCTTTTCTTTATCCCTTTAGGTGGCTTATGGGCATCTACTATACAAATTTCTCTTTCTGAGTCAGATTCTGGCCTTGGAATATCTTGGCTTAGCTTTAATTATGCAAACTTCCTGTCATATATATCAAATTTGCTTGAGTCAGATAGTGATTCTACAGGTCAATTAAGGCATTTAAGATTAAATTGACATGTAAAAGATATAGGGTTAAAAAAAAAAAGATTAGGGAAGCGGATTTGGCTCAACTGATAGAGCGTCTGCCTACCACATGGGAGGTTCAGGGTTCAAATCCAGGGCCTCCTGACCCATGTGGTGAGCTAGCCCACGTGCAGTGCTGATGCGTGCAAGGAGTACTGTGCCACACAGGGGTATCCCCTGCATAGGGGAGCCCCACGTGCAAGGAGTGCGCCCCTCAAGGAGAGCCGCCCAGTGCAAAAAATGCGCAGGCTGCCCAGGAGTGGCACCGCACACATGGAGAGTTGATGCAGTAGGACGATGCAACAAAAAGAGACAGATTCCTGGTTTCACTGACAAGAATACAAGCAGACACAGAAGAACACACAGCGAATGGACACAGAGAGCAGACAATGGGGTGGGGGAAGGAGAGAAATTGAAAAAAAAAATGTGTGCACATTATTGAAAAAAAAAGATTAAATTGCCGTCAAAACCACAATGAAATCGGGATGGCCATAAAAAAAAGACATAATAACAAGTGTTGGCGAGGATGTGGAGAAATTGGAATGCTTATGCATGGCTGGCAGGAATGTAAAATGGTGCAGCCACTTTGGAAGACCTCTTAAAGGTTTTCAAAAGGTTACTTAAGACTCAGCAGTTCGACCCTAGGTATATACCCAAGAGAAATGAAAACATTTGACCACACAAAAACTTACTCATGCATGTTCATAGTATTTTTCATTATAGCCCCAAAGTTGAAACAACTCAGATGTTCAGCCATTGATGAATGGACAAGCAAAATGTGGTCTGTGCATATGATGGAATGTTATTCAGCCATAAAAAGGAATGAAGTACTGATACATGCTATGACATGAACCTCAAAAATGTTAGGCTAAGCTGAGGAAGCCAGTCACAAAAGGCCTCATAGTCTATCATGCCATTTATACGAAGCATCCAGAATAGACAAATCCATAGAGACAGATGGTAGACGAGTGGTTGTCTAGGACTGTGGGGTGGAGGTGGTGGTGGGTTGAGGGAAAATGACGAGTGACTGCTAATGTGTACAGGGTTTCTTTTTGGGGTGATGAAAATGTTCTAAAATTGACTGTGGTGATGGTTGCCCAACCTTGTGAATATCCTGAAAATCACTGAATTTGACACTTTAAATGGGTGAGTTGAATGACACATGAAGTAGATCTCAATAAAACTGTTATATATTCATTTAACACTCATCCCTATTGATATTTGCTTTGGCTTCCTAAATAATCATTTTTGAGAATAAGGTGGTCATCCACTCCCTGCTTTAGACAAAATGGCAGGCACAAGGGGACTTTCATCTCTTTGATCTCCACTCTTAGTGCCGGTACTTGGAACTGCCATTGAGTATGCCAGAGTCCTGTCCCGCTTCACACGCCACCCCGTCTATATCCTGCGAGGGGGCTACGAGTGCTTCTCGGCCCTGTACCACTTCTTCAGGACCCAGAAGATCATCTGGATGCCCCAGGTGAGGCGGAGCACTGGGGGGCTTGGTGGGTGGCCTGGGCCTGGGGGCCGAGAGGTGGGGAGAAGGAATAGGGGAAGGACACAGAGGATAAGGGAAAGACGGAGGAGGCTGAGGGGCCTGGGCTGGGGAAGTGAACTTGGGACAGCCAGGAGGCTCTGCTCAACATGATGACTTCATCGCTGTCCCACCTTCAGGCAAAAGCTGGTGTGGTTTAAGAGGTGGGGATCCATCAGGGGCCATCGGGGGCCTTCTGGATGGCGGGCCGTCCTGAAAGTCAAGGACATCATGACCCGAGGCTACCTCTCCACTCTTAGATTTCTCATCCCACAAACCCTGGCTTTACCCACGGGTTACACAGGAAGGTGAGATAAGAGTCCCTGCCCACGAAGAGTTCTTTGCCTAGGAGGGGAAGGGACTTAGCTTCTTGGAGCTGAATGAGAACCAGACGAGGACAAAGTGTGAGGAAAGACCTCAGCACAGGGTGCAGGAGGCAGGGGCTGGCCCCAGAGGGCCCTGTGTGTGCATCTGGTTTATCCGGGTGTTTCAACACAAGGGGGTCAGGCCCTGACTTGGTTGCAGTTTTTCCTAACAACTGCCTTCAGCTGTGCTCCCTCCCTCTTTTGACCTTGGTAAAGATTCCATACTTTTCTGGTTACTTTTGGTTCTGAAAAATTCAATCCAGTCATATTGGGACCCCATGTTAAACAAACAAATAGCAAAATAAGCAAATCTTTATAAGAAGATTGGGAAAATGTAAACATTAACTGGATATTTGATGATCTGAAGGAATTCTTGTTCTTTTTTTAGGTTGTGATGACATTATTATGGTTATGGTTTTTTTTTTATAAAATGAGTCCCTGTCTTTTAGAGATACATAATGAAATATTTATGGGTGAAATGGTATGATGCTTGGAGTATTCTTCAAAATAGTTTGGGGTGGGCCAGGGAGTCAGTGAGGGAAAGATGAAACAAATTTGGCCATGAGCTGATCATGTTTGAAGCTGGGTGATGGGTGCAGGGGTTTGCTATACTATTCTCTCTACTTTTGTATGTTTTTGAAATTTTCTATAATTTGAAAAACAGCAGGTGAAAACCATCAGTCCAGTATACGCCAGGCCAGTTTAAAATTCCAACCTCAGATTCAGTAAGCTTCCATTTAAATAGGTGTCCTGCTCTCCCTGTCCCTCTCTGTGTTCATCTGTTCAAACCCTTCCTCAGAATTCATTTTTTAGTAGCAAACAAGGACTGTGTAAGTAGTGTTTTTTTCTTTTTGTTTTTTGAGGTACTGGGGACTGGGGATTGAAACTAGGATCTCATATGTGGGAAGCCCGTGCTTGACCACTGAATCAATCACATCAGCTCCCCTGAGTTGGTTTTTTCATTTGTTTCCTTGCTGTTTTTTTTTTTTTTTTTTTAAGTAGGCACCAGGAACTGAACCTGGGGCCTCCAATGTGGGAAGCAGGTGCTCAACTGCTTGAGCCACATCCGCTCCCCAGTAGTTTTGTTTTGTTTTGTAAACACCTTAGTTTACATTCCGGTGGCCTCCAAGTGTGATGGAAGGGCTGACCCTCCGCACCCTGCCCTACCCCCAGCTGGACATTCCCTGGGTTTAGCTGTTCTGGACCACGGGGTGCTCACCTGCAGTCTCTGGGCGCCTTACCAGGGTTCAGTTGCGTCACTACCAGCCCTCCCTCTCCTCCTGCCAAGTGTTATTTGCCAGTGTCTGACAGCTTAAATCTCCATCGCCTTCACTGTCCTGGGACAGTCCTTCCAAGCTTGTTTGCTGAGTCACATTTCAGGAGACAAAGAAAAGCTCTTTCCTGGGGAATATTCTCATAGCAGCCTTTCTCCTTCCCCACCTCAGGAACTGGATGCCTTTCAGCCATACCCTGTTGAGATAACACCGGGCAAAATCTACTTGGGCAATTTCAGTCAAGCCTGCAACCCTAAGATTCAGAAAGATTTGAAAATCAAAGCACATGTCAATGTGTCCATGGAGGCAGGACCATTGTAAGTAAAGGAGATACCATTGGTTTGCTTTTTTGGATTAAGTATCATTTATTTATACAAGATTCCCAGTCATGCATGTGTGTCCTTATGGGAGCTTCAAGTTGAAAGGGCACTTTGATCAGTGAGGGTCAGCACTGGCCTGGCCTTGGCCTCCTCTGCCCGACTGAGACCTTATACTTGCCCTATAAATCAAGCTGGTAGTAATGCTTTCCTGGTATTTAACATCATGGTACAAAATATCCTGTTCCACCCTGCTTCGCCAGTCTCAGGCCCTCTGAGAAACTCCCCCCATACCTCCACTTTGCCCTGCGAGAGGCAGACACACACACACACACAGGCACACACTCACATCCATGATTGTTCAGTGACTGGGAAGCCCTGCACAGCCTTGCCCATCTACCTCTGTCTTCCCAACTGTGTTCAGTCATCACCAAGGCTCAGCACTGTAGACCCCTCCCCTTCTAGCTTCTGGGCAAAGCCGGGAAAGACTGAGCTCAGGGAGAATCTACGGAAATAATTCAAGAATTTGAATTTGGTAAGAGATCTAGGAACAAAAAATACCATATAAAAAATGGAAAATTTAGGTTTATTTATATAAAGCAACAATCAGCTGTTGGTCCAATGGGTATTTGTATGTACTACTTTTCTGTGAAAAGTATAAGACTGACACCTTTTATATTTAAGGGAAAAAAAGACCACATTGTATTAGCCCTTTTTCTAATACCTAGAATAAAATCAGGCAGATCTCAAATCTTCCAGCCTATAGTATTACAGAAACCAAGTTCACCAGTTGTCTAGTTCATGTCTTAAAGATGTCAGTTTTGCTGACTATGGCACTCTTAATCTTTAATTTCTAGTATCAGGGTGTTCTTAGTCAACACCACTACTAAAAATGGAAAGGAAGCAGCTTTAAATAAATTTGAAAACCTAGTCAAGCTAACAGCTAAAGGTTAATTATCCTTTGCCCATATTAGATGAATGCTGATCTGTCCACTGAAAGTGTAGAAGCTGACTCCCAAGTAGCAGCTAGCACACGGTAGACCCAGAGCTATAAGGAACCTGGGCTCTGTGGAGAAATGGTTGATTCCCAGGGCAGGTGGTTAGAACAGGGAAGTTATAAGATGAACTTATCTTGGGAAGTGGACTTGGCCCAGTGGTTAGGGTGTCCATCTACCACATGGGAGGTCTGTGGTTCAAACCCCGGGCCTCCTTGACCCATGTGGAGCTGGCCCATGTGCATGCGTGCAAGGAGTGCCATGCCACGCAGGGGTGTCCCTGTGTAGGGGAGCCCCACGCGCAAGGAGTGTGCCCCGTAAGGAGAGCTGCCCAGCACGAAATAAAGTTCAGCCTGCCCAGGAATGGCACCGCAACACACGGAGAGGTGACACAGCAAGATGATGCAACAGAAAGAAACACAGATTCCCGTGCCGCTGACAACAACAGAAGCGGACAAAGAAGACACACAGTGAATAGACACAGAGAACAGACAACTGGGGCGGGTTCGGGGGAGAGAAATAAATAAATAAATCTTAAAAAAAAAAAAGATGAACTTATCTTGTGCCTGACAAGTCAGGCAGCATTGGGAAAAAAGGAATCTTTGAGCTCTTACTGTGTAATAAATAGCAGAGGGGGCCTCTTCCTTACAACAGCATGAATGCTTTTCAATGTGGAGGGAGGGGTAGATTTAGAAAATTACCCTTTTGGAATCATTATAATAGATTCCATGATTCCTGCCTGACCATGGTGCTCCTGATAAGGAGCAGGGATTTGCATCACTACACAGTACAGAAGCAGGGCAACGCCGTGGCCAGGCAATCAAAATTAACATGACCAAAGAGCAGACTGACTGTATGCTGCTGAGAAGGCCTACCATCATCTCCATCAGATGCTGGCCACAAATACATAATCCAAATCTAACCATGAAGAAACATCAAACACAATTGGCCTGTACTTTTAAACAATGTCAAGGTCATGAAATACAGAAAAGGCTGAGGAACTGCTCCAAGTTAAAAGAAACTAGAGACATGACAAATAAATGCAAAGGGCCTGTACTCTGGAGGGATTAAAACGCTATCATTTTTCTTTTTGGAGTAATGTAATTGTTCTAAAATTTTTTGTGGTGATGAATGCACAAGGCTGATTATACTAAAGCCACTGATTGTACACTTTGGACAGATGGTATGGTATGTGACTCTATCTCAATAAAACAGCTTTTAGAAAAAAAAAGACTCCTAGGAACAAACCAAACAAGAAGGATACAGGGCCCATGTAATGAAAACTTCAAAATTTCAATGATGGAGATGTAAGAAACTATGAATAATGGGAAAAGCTTTTTTGGATAGGAAGCCTAATATTGTGACATGTCAGTTCTTCAGAATGAAAAAATTTCCCAATCAAAATGTGAATGGAATTTTTCATGTGTGTGGAATTACACAATTTGATATTATAGGTCATCTAACAGAAAGCAGAATGGTGGTTACCCTGGATATGGGGGGATGGAATGGGGAGTTATTGCCTAATGGGTATGAGTTTCTATATGGGATGATGAAAATGTTCTGGAAGTAGAGAGTGGTCAGTTACACAATATTGTTAATAATCTTAATGTCACAGAATTGTTCACTTAAAGTGGCTAAAATGATTTTTATGTTGTGCATATTATACCAAAATTTTTTAAAGTTTTGAAAAAATTTCACCTAGAAAACTAGTTTGTGATGAATGAGGACCAAGTGATTCAGGCCAAACTTCTAACAAGAACAATTAGAAAAGCAGGATCAAATATAAAATTTCTTCTTCTTTATGACTCAGAGAGCAGACAAAACAGTAAATACTTAGTAGGCCAGTATCTGGAAGAAGCAGGAGACTTAGAGTGGCGACATCAGAACTCGGGGCTATTTTTCCACTCAAGGTGTCTACTGATATGGAAGTGGCAACTAAAGGCTGATCAATTGAGCACAATTTTTTTTAAACAAATCAATTTTATTGGTACATATTAATAAAGCATACAATTCATTCAAAGTTGTACACTCATCATTTCAATCATTATTTAAGCATTTTCATTATTTAAATAATAAAAATAAACAAAAAACAGACTAACAAAATTCTTCACTTCTCAATCTCTCTGTGTTTCCCCTGGTGTATATAACTGCTATTTCTGGCTATTCTTGCACAGTTATTTATTCAGCAGTTTTACTGAGATATATTCACATACCATATGATCTATCCAAAGTGTATTATCAACGGCTTGAGTAAAATCACAATGTTGTGCATTCATAACCACAAAAAAATTTTAGAACCATTTCATTACTCCAAAAAGAAAAACTCTACACCCCTTAGCATGCCTTCCCCACCCCTACATAAGCACTAATCTAATTTCATCTTAATAAGTTGATTTACATTTACATTTTATATAAATGGAATCATATATGTTACACAATATATTTAATTCATAGTAGCACAATCATATCGTATTTGTCCTTTAATGGCTGGCTTTCTTCACTCAACATAATGTCTTCCAGGTTCATCCATGTTGTCATATGCTTTATAACTTTCATTTCTTTATTTTTTATTTAACAAACACCTCCTCCATCACCGTGAGATATCATTGCATTTGGTGAATACATCTCTGAGCACTGCTGCACCTCATGGTCAATGGTCCACACCATAGGCCACACTCTCCCACAGTCCACCCTGTGGGCCATGGGAGAACATACAATGTCTGGTAACTGTCCCTGCAGCACTACCCAGGACAATTCCAACCCTCGAAAATGCCCCCACATCACCTCTCTTCCTCCCACTCCCTACCCATAGCAGACACCATGGCCACTTTCTCCACACCAATGCCACATTGTCTTTGATTACTAATCACAGTAGTTCATGTATAGAATGTCAGTAAGTCCACTCTAATCCATACTCTATTCCTCCATCCTGTGTTCCTTAGAATAGTTGTGTCTACTCCACATCTATGTCAAGAGGGGGCTTAGATTCCATAGAGATGCTGGATGCAATTCTCCTGCTTTCAGTTGTAGGCACTCTTGGCTCCCTAGTGTGATGGTTCACCTTCTTCAACTCCATGTTAGTTGAGTGGGGTAAGTCCAATAAACCAGAGTGTAGGAGTTGCAAGTCTGTTGAGGCTCAGGCCTGGCTATCACATGGTCAGTCCAGAGCTTCAGGTCCCCTGGGTATACACTAAACCCCAGCACCAACTATAGATCCATTAAAAGAAACAGGAGAGGCTTGTGGACAAAGATCACATCTGAGTCCAGCTCCATCACACAGAAACACAAATTCCAAAGTAGGGCCAACTGACATGGCACTGACCTCCATCTGCCATGACCATAGAACCTGTGGGTCTCTGTAGCCCTCAGAAGAACCAATACCTGGGGTTGTATCTACTTTAGCTGTCTCTGGGACTCTGCTGAGGTATGCATAAAGGCAACCCCTCCAATAACCTCCCGACTCTTTTTGGAGACTCATAGCCATATAAACTCATTTGTCCTTTCCATTTCCCCCTTTTATTCAGGTCAAAAAAGCATTTTTAACTCCTGGTATTATATGTAGACTGAGATATTCTGCTGGTCTGAGTTGACCCTTTTATTCAAGGTCATTCTCCAGCCACATCATCAGCTGGTACTTGGTAGTAATCCCTCAGCGCCAGGGAGGCTCATCCCCGGGAGTCATGTCCCATGCTGGGGGGAAGGCAATGCATTTACATGCTGAGTTTAGCTTCGAGACTGGCCACATGTGAGCAACACGGAGGCTTTCAGGAGGTAACTCTTAGGCACCCTGCAGCTCTAGGCCTTGTTCTTATTTCAGGTGCACAGGCTTACAAGCATAGTCATTATTATCAAGGGCTCATTGTTGGACCTTCCTTCTTTTTTGGTCTTTACCATTGCACTTGGGGGTTGTTGCTGATCCTTTAGGGACTGTGATAGAGCTCCCCTTGCTAGGAACTCAGCACTCCCTTAGTTGTTGTTTTTAATTGTAACCATTATGAAAATATCCAAACATTTTTATGTACCCTGGATATATGCCCTGGAGAACTCCTTGCCAACCATGTGTGCCCTGTCAGTAACATCCCACACCAGTATTCCTCCCCTGCCATTGTTGAACCTTTCTGTGATCCAAAACTTCTTCAAATATGAAGCCCAATGTATTGCCAGGTTCCATTAATAGTAAAATGGAATATAGTGATGAGTTTAAAGGTTAGATATAGAATACTTACTAATTTAGAAAAATTAAGGTAAAAATAAATTGGGGTATCAAAAAATTTTTAAATGCAAAAGCTTTATTTTTGATGTTTTGCCTTCCATCACTGCAATAAGTGTTGCCCTGTGTGCAAATTGCCAAGGCAACTTCTTCCGTCTTTCCTCAGTGTCTACATCCTTTCTTTTTCTTTTCTTTTCTTTTTTCCCCTAATTATTAAGCTTACCTTCACAGAAGTTTTAGATCACAGTAATTCATATATACAATGTACAGTACTCCCACATATCCACCATAAAACCCTTTTCCCTTCCACAGCAATAATCTTTTTACATGTTCATACTATATTTACTGAAACTGATGTACAGATATTGAGACAATAGCTTTCAAACAAGGTAACATTTGGGTTTACATTGTGGTTTATATTTTAGACTATACAACTTCATTTCTTCTTACAGCACACTTTTTGATAGCCATACAAAACTATAGGTACAAAAACTAGAGGCCTAGGATCCTGGCAAATTGCCTATATTTTGGATTAGAACACTAAAGGGCTACATCTGAGAAGTAAGAGTAAATCAGAATATCACCAACCTTCATGGGGAGTGAAGCCCAGACACAAGTAATGTCAGCCTCATTTGTGGTGATCCTAGATTGCTAATGACCCTGTCTGCTAGACACAATCATAAATTATTTCTGAGGAAAAATAACATCCTAGGCCTCAAATTATTCCTACAATTTTATGTTTACAATATCTGGAACTCAATAATAAAAAATAATCAGTAATACAAAAAGATAAGCCAAAATGACCAAATAAACAAGAGAAACAACAGGGAATAGAAACAGATTCACAGGGGAATCTAGATAATGGAGTTATCAGACACAGGCTTTAACTTAACTATGATGGCTAGGTTCAAAGGCATAAAAGTGATGATTGAGAACCTTAGGATAGAACTGGAAACTACAAAGAAGTAGAATCAAGTGCAAATTGTAGAGCTGAATAATACAATAACCAAAATTAAGAAAACAATTAATGGATTTAATGTAGATGATACAGTTAAATAAAGAATTAGTGAACTGGAAGTTAGATCAGAAGAAACTATTCAAAATGAAGCAGAGGGGGGCAAATGATTATGTAATAAAGAATGCAAGAAATTTAGGAGCTACAGGGAGATGTCTATCATACACATAATTAGAGTCCTAGAAGGATAGGAGAGAAAGAATGGAGCAGCTATAATATGTGAAAAGGAAATGATAAAGTAGAGCAAGCCATAGAATGAAGAAGTGTTATGAACCCCAAGCAGAATAAATCTAAAGGAAATCACATCTGGACACACAGGAAGAGAGAACATCTTAAAATCAGCAAAGAAGAAAGACTACTTTTCAGAGGGCAACAATTTGACTGACAGCTGACTACTCAACAGAAATCATTGAAACTAGAAGAAAATGGAATGCATCTTTGTGGCTGGTAGCCTTTTCGTTGATCCCCACCTCTTGGTATTCATGCTGTGTAGTCCCCTCCCGTTTACTGTGGGCTGGGTTTATTGATGTCCTTCTGAATAATAGAATAAAAAGAAAGTGATGGGCTGTCACTTCTGAAATTAGTTTACAAAAGACTTGACTTCTGTCTTTTTTTTTTTGTATTTTTTAAAAAAATTATTTATTTCTCTCCCCTTCTCCCCTCCCCCCCAGTTGTCTGTTCTGTGTCTATTTGCTGTGTCTTCTTTGTCTGCTTCTGTTGTTGTCAGCGGCACGGGAATCTGTGTTTCTTTTTTTGTTGCGTTATCTTGTTGTGTCAGCTCTCCGTGTGGGCAGCGCCATTCTTAGGCGGGCTGCACTTTCTTTTGCACTGGGTGGCTCTCCTTACGGGGCACACTCCTTGCGTGTGGGGCTCCCCTTCGCAGGGACACCCGTGTGGCACGGCACTGCGCATGGGCCAGCTCCGCATGGGTCAAGGAGGCCCGGGGTTTGAACCACGGACCTCCCATGTGGTAGACGGACGCCCTAATCACTAGGCCAAGTCCACTTCCCAGTGTGACTTATGTCTTGCTTACTCTCTCTCACTCCCTTGCTCACCCTCTCTGAGGAAGCCACACAGCACTGAGAGGTCCACAGGGCAAGCAAATGGGAGAGGGCAAGCTAGTGAGGAATGGAGGACCTCAGTCTAACAGATTACAAGGAACTGAATCCTGCCAACAACCATGTGTCTGGAAGCATCTCCTCCATCAGTGAAGCCTTCAGATGAGACCAGGATGAGACCTGGCCAACAGCTGGACTATATCCTCATGAAAGATTCTGAGCCAGAGATTCTCAGCCACCTAGATTTCTGACCCATAGAAACTGAGAGATTATAAATGTTTGTTGTTTTAATTCATTAAATTTTTAGGATATTGTGGTATGTAGCAATAAATAACTAATACAGTCTTTTCTTTTCTTCTTCTCCCCTCCCACGCTCTGCTGTTTTTGCTGTCTGTGTCCATTCACTGTGTGATCTTCTATATCTATTTCTTTTTTTGTCTTCTTGTCGTTCTCCTCTAGGATTCACTGGGATTCAATCCTGGGGACCTCTGATGTGGAGAGACATTCCCTGTCAATTGTACCACCTCAGTTCCTGGTCTCTGCTGTGCTTCATTTTGACTCTCCCCTTCATCTCTCTTTCATTGTGTCATCATCTTGCTGCATGACTCACTTGCGCAGGCACTAGCTCACTGTGCAGGCTCCCGGCTCACTGCGTAGGCACTCACGTGGACACTTGGCTCACTGTGTGGGCACTCAGCTTGCCACATAGGCCCTTGGCTCGCCATGCTTTCTCTTCTTCTTTTTCACCAGGAGGTCCCAGGGATTAAACCCGGGTCCTCCCATATGGGAGGTGGAGGCCCTATCCCTTGAGCCACATCCACTTTCCCTAATGCAGTCTTAAAGTAATGAAAGATAATAACTGTCAACTCACACTTTTGTACCCAGAGAATATAACCTTAAAAATTATGTAAGAAGAACTTCCATTTCTAAAGTAACAGGGATCAGATTTACAATCCCACTTTAAATAACTAAAACACTAGACAAAACATCAAAAACAAGGGGTTTCAGAGAATGCCCAACAGACAGCACAGGACAGTAATTCCTGAGAGAAGGAAAAAAACAAAACAAAAAAAATCAAGGAGAACCTCATAATAGATCTAGCTTATTGCCTGGAGAGAGTTCACAGGTCGCAGCACAGGAAGGGGAACCCAAACAGATCCTGTCATTCAGTTAAGGAGGCAGAGTTGAGAATTCAGATGGGTCAAATTGGATAGACTTTGCAGGAGAAATCTGGTTGGAGAAGAAAGGCTTCACAAAAAGAAAGAATTCTGGACATCTGCGGAGAGCTTTCCTGTGTCTTTAGCTGAGTACTTATAAATGCATGCATGTACGGAAATTACTCAAGGTCAAAGAAAGAAGCAATAAAAAGGAATAGGCATTACAATCCCCAAAGCTTACACAGGAATGTGATTAGTTTATGTTTCAAGTCAGGGTGGAAAACCTTACAATGAAAGGACATCAAATAGAATACTAAGAAGGGTATTTTGGGAAGCAGATTTGGCCCAATGAACAGGGCGTCCACCTACCACATGGGAGGTCCAAGGTTCAAACCCAGGGCCTCCTGATCCATGTGATGAGTTGGCCCACGCACAGTGTGGATGCGCGCAAGGAGTGCCATGCCACGCAGAGGTGTCCCCCGCGTAGGGGAGCCCCATGTGCAAGGAGTGCACCCCGTAAGGAGAGCTGCCCCGTGCGAAAAAAGTGCAGCCTGCCCAGGAATGGCGCCGCACACACGGCGAGCTGATGCAGCAAGATGATGCAACAAAACGAGACACAGATTCCGGGTGCCACTGACACAAGTGGACACAGAAGAACATACAGTGAATGGATACAGAGAGCAGACAACTGGGGTGGGGGCGGGGAAGGGGAGAGAAATAAATAAAAAATCTTAAAAAAAAAGAGAAGGGTATTGCCTCATTAGTGAGGAAAAATTAACCCTAGAGGCTAAAAGTCTGCTATCTTCTAATAAAGCTTAAATGAAAGTCTCAAAAAGATCAACCTATTTCTATCTAACTTGAGTGCATCTCAGAACAAAGATCAAGAATATATTTAAAAATACAAAAATATACAAAACAAACAAAAATACTAAGCAGGTAACAGGGCAAACTTCTCAGTTTGACAATAAAAAATTACCAGGTATGCTACACATAGGGTTACCATATGACTTAGCAATTCCAGTCCCAAATATATACTCAAGAGACTTGATAACATACGTTCATTCAAAAAATGGTATATGAATATTCAAAGCAACATTATTCTTAATAGCCAAAAAGTGGTAATAACCCAAATGTCCATCAACTGATGACTGAATAAACAAAATGTGGTATATATATATATAATGGAATAGTATTAAGCATTAAAAAGTGCTGATATGTGCTACAACATGGATGAACCTCAAAAACATTATGCAGTCAGTATCCTGGTTGTGATATCATACTATAGCTTTGCGAATTGTTACCTCTGGGGAAAACCGGACAAAGTGTGCAAGGGATCTCTCTGTATTATTTCTTACAACTGCATATGGATCTACAATTACCTCAATACAAATTTTAATTAAAAATAAATAAAAGAAACTAGGAAATTCCATGAGCAATTTCATATCAATGAATTTGAAAGTTTTGACAATAAACAAAATTCCTTGAAAGAGTCAAACTAAAGTTCCTTTAATAAGAAATAAGATAATTTGAATACCCCGTATCTATGAGAAAAATTGATGGTTTTCCTGGTGGATTATGCCAAATGTTTAAGGAAGAAATGATACTAATTCTACGCAAACTCTTCCAGGAAATAAAAGAGGAATGAATCCTTCGCAATTCATTCCTTGAGGCCAGCACTACTCTGATATCCAAAACTGGCAAAGACTTTTCAAGAAAGGCAAACTACAGATCAGTTTCCTCATGAACATAGGTGCAAAAATTCTTAAAAAAATTTTAGAAAATTGAAGCCAAAAGTATGGAAAAAGTATAATACCACATGACTAAATATGTCTACTTAAGGAATGCAAGTTTGGTTTAACATTAGAGTATCAATTAATCATTGCAATTGACTATGCTAACCAGCTAAAAGTAAAATTATCCTCACAGTAGAAGCAGGAAAAAAGCATTTGGCAAAATCTAACCTCACATCCATTCATGATAAAAACTCTTAGCAAACTAGATGTAGAAGGGAACTTCCTCAACCTCATAAAAGGCATCTGTGAAGAAACATAAGCTAACAGCATTTTTAATGGTGAAATGCTGAATGCTTTTGTTGTAAAATGAGAATAAGGCAAATAAGTATGTTCTTACCCCTTCTCATCAACACTGGAGTGGGCATTCTGCCAGCATGAAGTAAAGCACGAAAAAGAAACAAAAGGCATGTGGACTGGAAAGGAAGAGGAGGAAATGACTTTGCTTTTTTTCAATTTGTTTTGTTTTTATGTTGCAAGGGGTTCAGTGTGGTGGTTAAAACCTGAAGTCTAGGGAAGCAGATGTGGCTCAAGCAGATTCTGAGTACCTGCCTACCTACCACATGGGAGGTCAGTTCCCAGTTCCTCCTAAAAAGAAGACAAGCAGACAGTGAATGCAAACAACAAGGGGGGTGGCGGAGAGAGAAATAAATGAATAAAATAAATCTTAAAAAAAACAACAAACCTGAGGTTTGCCACTTACCTGCTGTCCCATTGCTTTTTTTTTTTAATTTAAAAATTTTTAAAGATATTTAGATTACATAAATGTCACATAAAAAATAGAGGATTCTCACATGCCCTACTCCCCGCATCTCCCACGCTTCCCCACATTAACACATCCCTAATTAGTGTGGTGCATTCATTGCAATTGATGAACACACTTTGGAGCATTGCCATTAAGCATGGATTACAGTTTATATTGTAGTTTACACTCTCTCCTGCACAATTTTGTAAGTTATGACAAGATATGTAATGGCCTCTACCATTAGCTTGTTTTTCTTGTGGTTTATTGGAAAGTATGACACACCTTCAGAAAAGTACACAATACATGAAAGTACAGTTTGACAAATTAGTATAAGGAATCCCCTATATAACTACCACCTGATCAGAAGTAAAACTATCACAGATGACTTTATAGGCTATATATAAAATCCAAAGGAATTTCTAGAAACTACAAGAACTATTAAGTGGGTTTAGCAAGTTTGTAGGTTACAAGGTCAATATACAAAATTCAGTTGTATTTCTATGTACTAGCAATGAGCATTTGGAAACTGAAATTTAAAAATGGCTCATAGACCTAAATTTAAGAGCTAAAACTGTAAAATATTTAGAAGAAAATAAAGGAAAAATGTCTTAGTGACTTTGGGTTTGGCAAAGATTTATTTAACAGTGCACAAAAAACCTGAACTCTAAAAGAAAAAAAATTAATAAATTGTACTTTTGTTCTTCAAAAGACAGTTAGGAAAATGAAAAGGCAAGCCACAGGCTGGGAGAAAGTATTTTCAAGACATATGTGCAACAAAATACTTGTATCTAGAATATTTAATGAACTCATAACTCAATAATAAGGTCAACAATCCTTTTTTTTAAATGGGCAAAAGATGGACAGACGTCATCCAAGAAGATACATAGATGGCAAATAAGTATATGAAAAGATATACAACATCATTTGTTGTTAGGGAAATGCAAATTAAATCCATAATGAGAAACTGTTACATACCCATGAGGAAGACTGAACTTAAAAAGACTTGGAAGAATTGGAGCAACTGGAACTTACATACACTGATACAGTTATTTTGGAAAATAGTTTGGCAAGTTCTTAAAATATTAAACATATACTTAACCTACAAGTCAGCAATCCCACTCTAGGTATTTACCAAAAGGGAAATAAAAGCACATGTATACACAGAGACTTGTACATGTCTTTACAGCAGCTTTATTTATAACAGCTCCAAACTGGAAACGACCCAAATGCCCTTCTACAAGTGAATGGATAAACAAATTGTGGTATATCCACATAATGAAATAGGGCTGAACAATGCAATGATACATATAACACTTGGAAAAAATCTCAAATTCTGCTGAGCAAAGGAAGCCAGAAAAAATTATTCCATTTATATAAAATGATAGAAAATGCAGGGAAGTGGATTTGGCTCAACTGATAGTGTGTCCGCCTACCACATGGGAGGTCCAGGGTTCAAAACCAGGGCCTCCTGACCTGTGTGGAGCTGACCCACGCGCAGTGCTGATGTGCGCAAGGAGTCCCGTGCCACGCAGGGGTGTCTCCTGCATAGGGGAGCCCCACGTGCAAGGAGTGTGCCCAGTAAGGAGAGCTACCCAGGGCAAAAAAAGCGCAGCCCACCCAGGAGTGGTCCCACATACGCAGAGGGCTGACGCAGAAAGATGATGCAACAAACAGAGACACAGATTCCCGGTGCTGCTGACGAGAATGCAAGTAGACACAGAAGAACACAGCGAATGGACACAGAGCAGACAACTGGGGGGGGGGGGGGAGGGGGAGGGGAGGAAGGGAAGGGTGGAGAAGGGAAGAGAAATAAAAAATCTTAAAAAAAAAAAAGAAAATGCAAACTCATCTATATAGACAGAAAGCAGATCAGTGGCTTGTTTCAGGATGTGGTTTGGAGAGAGCAATGGGTTACAAAGGAAACTTTTATGGATGGACGTGTTATCTTGATTGTGACGATGCTTCCCCAGAAAATGCATCGAATTGTACACTTAATATGTGCCTGTTATTGAACATCAATGAAGGTGAAATATATATACACACACACTAAAAAAACTGAAAGGATTCAATACCAGCAGATCCACATTGAAGGAAATATTAAAGCATGTCCTCCAAGGCAAAGGAATGTGATCCCAGATGAAAGTGTGAGAAGAAAGGAAGAGCAATTAGAACGGTAAATATGAGAGCAAATATAAATCAATACTGACAGTTTAAATGGTATTGTCTGGCTTCCTATACTCAGCATAATTACTTTGAGATTTAACCATGGTATAGCATGTATCAATAGTTTGTTCCCTTTTATCCATTCACCCGTGGATGCACATTTGGGTTGTTTCTAGTTTTTGCTATTACAAATAAAGCTGCTGTGAACGTTTGTATACAAGTCTTTGTGTGAACATGTATTTCATTTCTTTTGGGTAAATACTTAGGAATGGATTGACTGGGTCCTCAATAAATGCAGTAAATGGCTTCTCTGGGTGGGATGCGGGGAAGCCCTGATTTGTATAATTTGCTGATTTCCCTGTGTAAATTCACCCCCCATGGCTGATAGCCAGCTACCAATGGTTTAGTGGGCATGCCGTTTTTCTGAAAACTTAACAATCAGCTCTCAAGAGGCAGGACACCCTGGCTCCAGCATACGTCTGGTTGCCAGGTAGGTGTATATTTAAATTGTAAAGAAACTGCCATCCCAAAGGTGTTGTACAATTCCACATTCTCACCAGCATTGTATGTGAGTTCCAGTTGCTCCACATTCTCACCAACATTTGGTGCGGCTGATCTTTTTAAATTTGAGCCATGCTAGTGGATATTATAGTACTAACTCATTGTGACTATAGTATAAATGATGCTCTCTTTTCATGTGCTGGTTTACCATTGGGATGCCTTCATTTGTTTTAAACAACTGTATCTGTATGGAGATACATTTCATATACCATACCCCTCACCTATTTAAAGTGTGCAGTTCAGTGACTGCTGGTATATTTACATCATTTTGCCAACTACCTCCACGATTAATTTTATTTTATTTTATTTTTTTTTTTAGTTCTAATTCTTTTTTTTTTTTTTAATTTTTTAATTTTTTATTGACTTTGTAATAATATTACATTAAAAATATATATGTGAGGTCCCATTCAACCCCACCCCCCCACCCCCCCTCTCCCCCCCCCCAACAACACTCGTTCCCATCATCATGACACATCCATTGGATTTGGTAAGTACATCTTTGGGCACCTCTGCACCTCATATACATTGGTTCACATCATGGCCCATACTCTCCTCTATTCCATCATGTAGGCCCTGTGAGGATTTACAATGTCCGGTGATTACCTCTGAAGCACCATCCAGGGCAGCTCCATGTCCCGAAGACGCCTCCACCTCTCATCTCTTCCTGCCTTTCCCCATACCCTTTGTCCATTATGTCCACTTTTCCCAATCCAATGCCACCTCTTCTATGTGGACACTGGATTGGTTTCCACGATTAATTTTAGAACATTTCATCACCCCCAAAAGAAAACCTGTACCCATCAGTAGTCACTCCCCATTTTCCCCCAACCTCCCCAGCCCCTAGCAACCACTAATCTCCTTTTGTCTCTATGGATTTGCCTCTTCTAGACATTTCATAGAAATGGAATCACAGTTGTTGTCCTTTGTGCCCGGCCCTTCCTCTCCTCAAAATGTTCTCTAGGCTCATCATGTTGTAGCATGGATCAGAACTTCTTGCCTTTTTTTAATGGCCAAATCATAGCCTACTGTGTGACTACATAACGAATTGTTTATCCATTCATCCGTTGAGGGACATTCGGGTGGTTTCTACCTTTTGACTATTCTGAATAATGCTGCTCTGAACATTCACATGTGAGTTTCTGTGTGGACACACGTTTTCATTGCTTTAGGAGAGGAATTGTCAGGTGATATGAGAACTCTTTTGTTTAACCTTCTGAGGAACTGCCAAACTGTTTTCCTGATGATGGATGAGGTAGTCATGGCTTGTTTCCTCACTTCCTTTAGGCTCAGTGTCATTTCCCTGATAATCTTATCTGAAATATCAACTCCAACACTCTCTCCCTCTTTTTTTTTTTTTTTTTGTTTCTCTCCCCTTCCTCCACCCCCCACTTGTCTGCTCTCTGTCCATTCACTGTGTGTTTTTCTGTGTCTGCTTGTATTCTTGTCAGCAGCACTGGGAAACTGTCTCTTTTTTTGTTGTTGTGTCATCTTGCTGCGTCAGCTCTCCGTGTGTGGTGCCACTCCTGGGCGGGCTGTGCTTTTTTTCACACGGGGTGGCTCTCCTTGCGTGGCATACTCTTTGCATGTAGGGCTCCCCTATGTAGGGGACACCCTTGCGTGGCACAGCACTCCTTGTGCGCATCAGCACTGTACGTGGGCCAGCTCACCACACGGGCCAGGAGGCCCTGGGTTTGAACCCTGGACCTCCTATGTGGTAGGCAGATGCTCTATCAGTTGAGCCAAATCTGCTTCCCTCTCTCTCTCTTAATGGCTGACTCCACATAGTATAGCATGCTCGTTCTCCAATGTCATTAGATAGTCTTTTCCATCCTTGTTTTGTTATCTGTACTGTATTCTGGGAAAGTACCAGATTTTGGTTAAATATAATGACATATTTATTGCGTGCTTACAATGGCCAAGCAGATTGTTAGATGCTGAATTTGCTACTTTGCTTAATCTACACAGCACGCCCATGGGGTAGGTGCTTTTTTCTGAGAGAGGTTCAGTTACTTGCCCATATTGCCCTGATGCTAGTCCAGAGTTCTTCTCTGGTCCTGTGGTTTTGGACAAGGGGCACCAAGATGGGGTTGTGCGTGCATGTGCCCAATTATTAATACCTGTGCTTTTCTTCTGTTTAGTTTCATTGGTGACTCCGACAAGCTCCTTCACATCCAGGTGGAAGATACCCTAGACGCCAATATTACTCCCTTTTTCCGCCATCTCTGCCACTTCATCGGTAAGGAGCAGCCTCTGACAAGGTAGCACCTGACCTGTGCTGGGGGGCAAAGGGACTGCTGCACCTGCCTATTTCTGATTGCATCTCCCAGGGCTCTGGAGCAAAATGGCAGGTCCCAGCCCATGCCCGGCCAAGTGCAGCCTCCCAAGAGCCCCTGGCAACATGGGCAGCCCAGGCGTTTACCATGGGGGCGTCAGGTGAGAGCCAGGTACTGGTCCTGGCTGGACTGCTGTGCCTTTCCGGGCTTCGTCAAGCCCCAAGCTCCCTGTGCCTGTTGGTCAGTCGTGAAACCAGTGTGTTCGCCATACTGAGTGTGCCAGCGTCCATGGTGGCCTGTTTTGGGCTGGGCTCCGGGACCCTGCAGCGAGTCACACCGCCCCTGCCCTCGTGCCTGGTGGGGGGTTGGGGCTGGAAGGAAGACTCCAAGGCCCTTCCAGTTCGGCCTTTCATGGTCCTAAACGTATGCACCTGCTTCCCCTCCAGCCACTCGCCATGGGCACTGGTGGTGCCCAGTGGTTCCTTAGCTTATCGAGGGTGAAGTTTTCCACATTCTCAGGCCTCAGTGCTGCCAACAGACAGCAAGATCCCAGGAGAGGGGGCCGAGTCACATGGAAACCCTACTCCATCACGGCCTGTCTGGTCCCAACACATGCCCCAGGCCAAGTACTGCAGGGGGGCTGGAGAACCACATTTGGGTCCAAATGTCCAGGGTCTGATGTGCGTCTGCCCAGGAGGTCACAGTATCACTTGACTGATGGAACCTTTGTAGGCGCTGAATCTGGGACTTGCCACGGGTGCCACCATGGGGTGACAGAGCCCCATGACACAAGAGACCACGCTCCCTGGCTCCACATCACCGTGCAGGCCTGGGCCAGTCCTTAATGACTCTGTGCCTCAGTTTCCTTTCCATGCAATGAGACAGATGGCCTTAATCAGCTGAGTCCTCCATCCTGACAGTCTGATTTGGCACTGGGTGTGTTTCAGTTCTCGGGGTTGCCAGAGCAGCCTGAGGAAGCCGGCTTGGGTCTCCTTCCCACACCTCCCTGTGTGGGCCTCAGCCTCAGGGCATCACTAAGTGTCACCGTCGCTGGCGTTTATGTGCCTGACACTGGGTGGTAGGAGGGTGTACTGTCGTCTTGTTTCACAGATGAGGGAACTGGGGCTGAGAGTAACTTGCATAAGTCCCACGAGCAACCTGCATCCAGTGGCAGGGCCTGTGCCCTCAACCACCTGCTGCACAGCCTCTGGACGCCCCAGGTACCCTTGGGGGACAGTACTCTCATCCTCTCATCCCAGGGACACATCTGGGAGGCTAGCTGGTGGCAGAGCTTTCTGGACTAGAAGCCTGGAAAAGGCAAAGAAAAGCCTTTGCACAGTGATGCTGACCACCCACGTGATTCCCTCCCACTGCCAGCGAGGTGTGAGGTCCCCTGTCCACCAGATGGAGACCGAGTCCTGGCGCTGCCCCGCGACGCGCCCGGGACACGGCGTGCTGGTTCTGAACCCGCTCTCGGCCCACACCCCAGAGGCCTGCCACCATGGGGGTGAGCACCACGCACCCCACCCACCCGCCCTCCCTTCCTTCCGCAGACGTTCACCTCGAGCTTGACTCCGTCATCCTGGTCTTTTCCAAACTGGGCATCAGTCGCAGCTGTGCTGCCCTCTTGGCCTACCTCATGCACCAGAATGGGCAGACCTTGAAGGTACATCGTCTGGGGCCAGGCTCGACCCACTGTCACCCCCAGGGACCGGGAGAAACAGGGCAGTGGCACTGCCTGGGGGTCCTTGGTGGGGAATGGCAAGGGAGGGGTCACTGAGGGCACCTCCAGATCTAGGGCTTTACCTGCCCACCACACCCAGGGCCGGTCCCAACGTTCCAGGTAAGGCCTGAGGCTGGGCCGCAGCCCGGCCCGCTGGGTCAGAAGCTGGGCAGAGCTGGGCACACAGAGCAGGCCCTCAGGCTGGCAGGGCTGCAGCCAGCAGCACTGCCTGTGTCCCCACGGCTGTCAGTCTGTGCATCAGCGTTTGGTCGAGGTCCTCAAGGGAGCTTGCCCCTGGGAGCTGCTTGGGTTCACAGAAGTGCAGCGCTGGCAGGCTCTCCGTGGGCATCCACTCCAAAGACCTTTTTTTTTAAAGGAAAATATCAACAAAGTAATTTACTTAAGATATTCCAAAACCTTTTTCACATTCAGAATCTAATGACTCATTTTTTGACTCAGAGTTACTTACACAATTCCCACACAATGTTTTTCTTATCAAGAAGTAGTGGGATTTGCTTTCCCTGCTCCCACGCAGTACCTGGGTCACTGGCACAGCCTGGCCTGGGGAGGCACTGTCTGTGCACGTGGGGGTCAGGCTACACCTGCCTGTTTCAGCTCAGCTTGGACCAACGGAGCCCAAGTGTCTGTGGCCCCAGCCTGGCTGAGTTGTACCCCACCCCTGCCCCATCCAAGGAAGGTGAGGGGTCAAGAAGTGAGTTGGGGAAAAGCTGCGAAGCTCTGGGGTCTGCCGGCACCCAGAGCTACCGATTAACTCTGCCCTGGGCTTCCAAAGCTTTGGTGCAAAAAGCTAAAAATCTGGCTCTCAAAGTTGTGGGATCCCAGAGGCAGCCAGACTTTAAGAAATCTATATCAGTGCCTTGAAACTGCTGGGAGCCACTTTGACCAAGATCTGCAGAGAAAAGAGACCTGTAATAGCTCTCGCTATCGTAGCTACTATCTGACGCTGAAGTGCTTTATTTTTTTTAAAAAGCCCCGCTCAACGCCCTTGCAGCCCTGGTATGTAATAGATACGCTACGCGATAGCCGTATAATAACGGGGCCCCATGGATGCAGAAGCCATGCTGGGACTCAAGGCCCGGGCCCCAGCCAGGCATTAACAAGGCAGTGACGTGGCAGAGAGCGCGCCGACCTTGCCATCTGCAGCCCTTTCTCAAGTGTGACCTGGAGCATGTCCCTTCACCGTTTTTTTTTTTTTAACTTTTAATTTGTTTTTCATAACTTTATTTCAAGTTCAAAAAAATAATATAACAAAAGAAGGCAACTCAACAAGTTCTGGAAACATTACTCCTAAAATCTTCCCAGGCACTTTTATCTTATCTATTAATAATTCCAGGGAAGTGGATGTGGCTCAACGGGTAGAGCATCCGCCTACCATATAGGAGGTCCAGGGTTCAAACCAGGACCTCCTGGCTCGTGTGGTGAGCTGGCCCATGTGCAGTGCTGCTGCACAAGCAGTGCTGGCCCATGTAGGGATGTCCCACGTAAGGGTGCCCCTGCGCGAGGGCTGCCCCACAGGAAAGCACAGCCTGCCCAGGAGTGGTGCCACATACATGGAGAGCTGATGCAGCAAGATGACAACAAAAAGAGACACAGATCCCCAGTGCTGCCTGATGAGAATACAAGCAGACAACGGGGAGTGGGGGAGAGATAAAAATAAATTTTAAAAATAAACAATCAATCAATCATATTACAGGGGAGTGGATGTACTTAAGCGATTGGGCTCCTGTTTACTGTATAGGAGGTCCAGGGTTTGATTCCTGGGACCTCCTGGTTAAGAAGGTGAGCTGACCCATGCGGAAGAGCTGGCACAATAAGATGATGCAACAAAAAAGAGACACAGAGGAGAGACAATGAGAGACACAACAAACCAGGGAGCTGAGGAGGCTCAAGAGATTGAGTGCCTGTCTGCCACTTTGGAAGCTCCCAGGATTGGTTCCTGGTGCCTCCTAAAGAGAAGATGAGAAGAGAGGAGAAGCAGACACAGAAGAGCACGCAGTGAAAGGACACAGTGAGCGCAAGAGGCCAAGGGGTGTGTGGGAGGATATAAATAAATAAATAAATCCTAAAAAAATCATATTACAAGCTACAGTTGTAAAAACAGCATGGTATTAGTATAAAGATAGACATATATACCAACAAAACTGAACTTTTTCAGAAACAGACCCTCACACCTAAGGTAAAGTGATTTAAAAAAAAAAAAGATTCCCCTTCCCCTCCCCTCCCCCGCCCTGCTGCTTTTGCTGCCTGTGTCCATTCGCTGGGTAATCTTCTGTACCTATTTCTTTTTATCTTCTCTTTTTCAGTTTTTCTTCTTTAGAATTCACCAGGATTTGATCCTGGGGACCTCTGGTGTGGAAAGAGGTTCCCTGTCAGCTGTGCCACCTCAGTTCCTGGTTTCTACTGCCCTTCATCTTGACTCTCCCCTCTGTCTCTCTTTTGTTGCATCATCATCTTGCTTTGTGACTCACTTGCATGGGCACTGGCTCACCACACGGGCACTGGCTTCCGTGCAGGCACACTTTCTCTTCTTTTTCACCAGAAGGCCCCAGGAATCAAACCCAGGTCCCCCCATATGGTAGGCAGAAGCCCGATCACTTGAACCACATCCGCTTCCCTGATTTTTTTTAGTCTTTATTTTTTAAAGAAGTTTTAGATTACAGAAAAGTTACATTGAAAATATAGAGATTCCCATATACCCCATCCCCTCTCCCTCTCACATTTTCTCCTATTAACATCTTACATTAGTGTGGGACATTTGCTACTATTGATGAACACATATTAAAGTATTGTTACTAACCATGGTCTATAGTTTACATTATGGTTTACACTTTGCACCATTTTATACAATTTTATAGGTTTTGACAAAATGTACAATGGCCTGTATCCATTATTGCAATATCATGCAGAACAATTCCAATACCTAAAAATGCCCCATGTTCTACCTATTCTATCCTCCCCCTTCTCTCAGAACCTCTGGTAACCACTATCTTTATATCAATGTTACAAGGAATCTTGATATTTTAAAGCAAATGAAGAATTTTCTATTAACAGAAAGTAACAGTTCTGTCAAATTTCACTTTTCTCCGTATAATATATATTCTTGCTTCCAAGCATTATTACTTTGCCTTTTATATTATACCAATTATTATTACTATTATTAATTTTTAAAAAATTTTATTAAAAAAAGATATTTAGATTACATAAATGTTACATAGAAAATATAGGGGGAAAAAAAAAGAAAATATAGGAGATTCAAAGATGTCTTCTAACTTTTTTTTTTTTTTTTGAGGTACTGGGGCCAGGGATTGAACCTGGGACCTTGTATGTGGGAAGTCGGCACTCAGCCACGGAGCCACATCCACTCCCCTGAGTTTTTTTAATGTTTTGCTTGTTTTTTCTTTTTAAGGAGGTACTGGGAAGCAGGCACTGAATCGCTTGAGCTACATCTGTTCTCCTAACATTAACTTTAAAAAAAAAATTTATTGAAGTGTATCACTCATACATAATCATATGTAAACAATAAATATATAGTAATAGTTGTGAACTTATAAAACAAACATATAATATCATACAGGACTCTCATACGTCATCTTACCACCAATACCTTGCATTGTTATGAAACATTTTTAACTAATGACTTAAGAGCATACTCAAAATATTACTACTAACCAAAGTATCTTACATTTGGTGTATTTTCCCACAATCCATCCTATTATTATTATTTTTATATCATTTATACATGAACATACATAAACAATAAGCGTATAGTAAAAGTTGTGAACTTACAAAACAAACACGCATAACATCATATGGGGGTCCTAGACATCAACCCACCACCAACAGCTTGCATTATTGTGAGACATTTGCTATAAATTATGAAAGATTGTCAAAATCTTACTACAAACTACAGTCCATATCTTACTTTTGTTGTATTTTTTCCCCAACCCACCCTATTATTTTTTAAAATATATTTTTATTACAGAAATTGTGAACTTACAGAACAGTTGTGCACATATGCAGAATTCCCATACAACACTCCTCTATCAACACATAACACCGTGGTGGACCATTTGTTACAGATTATGAGATAATATCAGAATATGACCACTAACCCATGGTCCATAGCATATATCTGGCACACTTTCTCCATACTCCAGTCCCTCATTATCGACACAGTACATCTTTGGCATAGATGCATGAATATTACAGTATTGCTGTTAACCACAGTCCATAGGTCACTCCAGTTGTAGTTTTTCCATGCTTCTCCACGTTCCCACTACCCTGCAATAGTGACCTACATCTGCTCTAGCTCACGAAGGACACTTTTTTTTTTAAAGGAGGTACTAGCACTTAATCTTATTGGGCGTCCCTTATATGTTATGCATTGCTTTTCTCTTGCTGCTCTCAAAATTCTGTCTTTGCTGTTTAACATGCTGATTAGTATGTCTCAGAGTTGGTCTATTTGGATTTATTTGGATGGGAGTACATTGTGTTTTTTGGACACAGAAATCTATGTCCTTCAAGAGGGTTCGGAATTTTCTACCATTATTTCTTCAAATATCCTTTCTGCCCCTGTTCCCTTCTCTTCTCCTTCTGGGACACCCATGACACATATGTTTGCATATCTCTTGCTTGTTGTGTAGTTCCCTGAGAACTTGTTCAACTTTTTCCATTCATTTCTTCATCTGTTCTTTTGTATGTTCATTTTCAGGGGCCACTTCTTCAAGCTTACAAATCCTTTCTTCTGCCTCCTCAAATCTGCTTTTATATGATTCCAGTGTATTTTTAAATTTCATTTATTGCACCTTTCATTCCCATAAGATCTGTTATTTTTCAATGTATGCTTTCAAATTCTTCTTTGTGCTCCCCCAGTGTCTTCTTAATATCCTTAATCTGTTTAGCCATCTCATTGAATTTATTAAGGAGATTTGTTTGAACATCTATGATTAGTTGTCTCAACTCCTTATGTTATCTCCAAGTTTATCTTGTTCCTTTAACTGGGCCATAGCTCCCTGTTTCTTGGTGTGGGTTATAATTTTTTGTTGGTGTTTTCACATCTGGCTTACTAGATGTATTTATTCTGGGTGCAGTTTCTCCCTTTAGTTTAGGACTTTCTTGCTCTTTCTCCCTCGCTGATTGTGTAGTAGGAACTCAGGATGTAGTTGGTGCTGTAAGCTGTGCAGGCTCAAGCTGCCCACGTTGCCCCAGAGACCGATAAGCTTCTCCCACCTTTCTCCTTTCCCAGGAGTAGGGACAGAGCCACAGCCATGTGTAATAATTCAACTTGTGCAGGCCTCAAATATAGTTGCCCACAGAGACAGATGAAGCTTCACTTTCTTTCTTCTCCTGCCCGGGGTGAGGATGGAGCTGCAGGTGTGGGCAGCAATTGTGCTGTGTGGGTCCAGAATGACCGCTGTTGCCCTGGTAGACTTCTGACTATTCAGCCTGTGCCAGCCAAATGTACCTGCAGAGAGGCTGGTGCAGGTTCCGCCAGCTTTCTTCTTGCCAGAGGTGAGGCTGAAGCCTAGCCTAGGATTGCAGTACAATCTGGATGGAAAGAAGCCGGTCCCTATTGTCACTGTGATTTTCAATCAGCCTGGCTTCCCCTCATGCCAGGGGCAGAGTCAAAAAGGCAGTTACTGGCCTCTTTCTGTCTTGGACAGGTTCAAACTTCAGCTCTTCTTAGGGTTATATTTTACCAGCCAAATTTACTAATCAGTAGCTCAAGTCAGTGGCCAACCATCTCTTCCTCCCATTTTTGGGAACTGGAATCTCCAACTCCAGCCACAAGTCTGCCTGCAGTGCCAGAGTAGGATGAGCTCCAGCCTCTGTGGTGTGGCCTGTATTTTCCCAAAAAGGCTGGCACAGATTCCCCCAGCTTCCTCCCTGCCAGAGATGGGCTTGGGGCTTAGGCTAGAGGTGGAGTCCAGTCTGGATGGGTAGAAGCTGGTCCCTACCAGCACTGTGATTTTCAGTCCATCTAGCTTCCCCTTACGCAGGGGGAAGAGTTAAAATGGCAGCTACCGGCCTCTTTCTGTCTTGGACAGGATCAAACTTAAGCTGTTTTTAGGATTATACTTTAGCCCACTGAATTTACTAATCAGTAGCTGACGTTGATGCCCAACTGTCTCTTCCTCCCATTTTTGGGAAATGGAGCTCCCAATTCCAGCCATGGAATTGCTGAGGCAGCTTGTGCCATCAGTGGAGGATGGGCACCAGCCTCCATGGCATAGAGTGCTCTACTCCCGAATCTTCTCTGCAGATGGACAGTCTCCTCCTTCCATTCTTTCAAGGATGTTGCAGGATGGTCTTCTGGTGTCCTGGAGCCCCCAAACTGGTGCTTTTGGTAGCTCTGGGTGACTACTAAGTGCCCTGTAGCATGAGCTCCTTACTCTGCTGCCATCTTACTGGTTGTCTAACATTAACTTTTAATTTTGAAATAATTTCAAACTTACAGGACAGTTGCAAAAATAATACAAACCACTATCAGAGAAATACCATGTACCCCTACTCTGCAGATCTACCTTTGTCCCTCCCTCCCTGCCTCCCTCCCCGCTTTCATCTAATTTATTTTTTGAACATTTGAGAGCAGGTTACACACATCATTCTCCTTAGACACATAAAACTATCATGTACATTTCCTACAAATAAGGATATTCATTTAATCACCTTAAGTGCAATTATTAAGTTCCAGAAATTTAATGTTGATATAAAGCTGACATTCTATATTCCAGTTTTTTTTCTTATGTCCCAGTAATGTCCTTTTGAGCCTCTTCTCCATTCTTAAATCCCATTCAGTATCATGTATTGCATTAATTGTCATTATCTCTTCAGTTTCTTTCTTTCTAATTGTGGAAACATATATGCAACATAAATCTTCCCATCCCAACCCCTCCGAGCATTCCAGTGAGTGGGATGAATCACGTTCATAATGTTGCAGTGCCCTCACTGCCATCCATTACTAGAAATTTCCCTTCACCCCAAACAGAAACCCTACACTTGTTCCGCATTAACTTCACCTGCCCCCCACCCCAGTAACCTGTATTCTTTCTGTCTCCACGAGTTTGCGTATTCTGTGATATTTTCTTTGTGGTTACCATGAGACTTAAAGTTAATATCCTAAATAACAATCTTGTTTGCTTTGATACCAATTTATCAATAGCATATAAAAACTATGTTCCTATACCTCTCCATCCCCCCACCTTTCTGTAGGTCTTTAATAAATTACATATTTATACATTGAGTCCAAAACCACTGATTTATCATTTCATTTTTTTTTTTAGGTACTGGGGCAGGGGATTGAACCCAGAACCTCATATGCAGGAAACCGTTGCTCACCCACTGAACCACATTGGCGCCCCTGAGTTGCTTTTTTCATTTGTTCGCTTGTTGTTTGTTTTTGTTTTTAGGAAGCACAGGGGACCAAACCCAGGACCTCCCATGTGGGAGGCAGGCACTCAACTGCTTGAGCCACATCTGCTCCCCATCATTACATTTTATATATTTGCCTTCTAGACCCTGTAGGAAGTAAAAAGAGGAATCACAAATTAAAAATGCAATATAGTCTCTTCACTGGGGATCTTTACTTTTCCATGTGGCTTCAGGCAATTTTCTTGCGTCGTTTTCTTTCCGCCTGCGGCTTTTCTTCCTATAGCATTTCTTGTAGGACTGGTCTAGTGGTGACAAAGTCCCTCAGCTTTTGTTTACCTGGGAATGTCTTAATTTGTCCTTCATTTTTTTTTTTTTAAAGATTTATTTATTTAATTCCCCCCTTCCCCAGTTGTCTGTTTTCTGTGTCTATTTGCTGCGTCTTGTTTCTTTGTCCGCTTCTGTTGTCCTCAGCGGCATGGGAAGTGTGGGCGGCACCATTCCTCAGCAGGCTGCACTTTCTTTTGCGCTGGGCCGTTCTCCTTACGGGTGCACTCCTTGCGCGTGGCGCTCCCCTACGCGGGGGACACCCCTGCGTGGCGCCGCACTCCTTGCGTGCATCAGCACTGTGCACGGGCCAGCTCCACACGGGTCAAGGAGGCCCGGGGTTTGAACCGCGGACCTCCCATGTGGTAGACGGACACCCTAACCACTGGGCCAAGTCCGTTTCCCCCTGTCCTTCATTTTTGAATGATAGTTTTACCAGATATAGAATTCTTGGTTGGCAACTTTTTAATTTCAGCACTTTAAATATATCTTAGCATTGTCTTCTTGCCTCCATTGTTTACAATAAGAAATCAGCACTTTATCTTTTTGAGGCTTCTTAAGTATGGGACATGGTGCTTCTCTCTTGCGGCTTTCAGAATTCTCTTTATCTTTGTCATGGGACAGTTGGATTATAACATGGCATGGTGTGGATCTATTTGGGTTTTTCCTGTTCAGAGTCCTTTGAGCATTTTGGATGTGTATATTCATGTCTTCCATCAAATTTGGGAAGTTTTCAGTCATTATTTCTTTGGATATTTCCTCTGCCTCTTTCTTCCCCTGGGACTCGCACAATGCATATATTGGTATGCTTGATGGTGTCCCACAGGTTCCTCAGGCCCTATGCACTTTTCTTCATTCTGTTCTTCTCAGACTGGATGATTTCTGTTGTCTTTTCTTCAATTTCACTGATTCTTCTGCCAGCTCAAACTTCTGCCAGCTGTTAAACATCTTAGTGGAATTTTAGTTTCTGTCAGTTTGCTCTTCAATGTGTTTGGTTTTTTCAGTTTCTGTCACTTTGCTCTTCAAAGTGTTGGATTCCCTTTTCATAATTTTCATCTTATTGATATTGTGTTCATCTATCATTTTCCTGATTACCTTTATTCTTTGTATATGTTTTCTTTTAGCTCTTTGAGCATATTTATTTTTTCAACTTTTTAAAATTAAAATTAATGATCACAAAAAACGTTACATTAAAAAACATAAGAGGCTCCCATATAACCCACTCCCAACCCCCATTTTTGTAAATTGTATTTTTTTGAAGATATATATATCTCAAAAAATGTTACATTAAAAAACAGAAGAGGTTCCTGTCTACTCGCCACCTCCCCACCCTACTCCTCCCACATCAACAACCTCCCCCATCATTGTGGCACACTCATGGCACTCGGTGAACATATTTTGGAGCACTGCTGCTCCACATGGATAATGGTTTACCCTGTAGTTCACACTCTCTCCCAGCACATTCAGTAGGTTATGGCGGGATATATAAAGTGCAGCATTTGACCCTGCAATATCATTTAGGACAACTCAAAGTCCCAAAAATGCCCTCACATCACATCTCTTCTTCCCTCTCCCTGCCCTCAGCAACTACTGTGGCCACTTTCTCCACACTTTGAGCATATTTAGTACCTTTTTTAAAAAAAGTCTTTTCTGGAATGTCCAGGTTTGATCCTCCTCATTGATGGTTTCTACTGCTTTAATCTCCTTTGCCTGGGACATGGCTTTCTGTTTCTTATGTTTTGTAATCTTTTGTTGAATCTGGACATTTTGATGTTTTAGAGTATTATCACTGGCATTTAGATTCTGAGCATCTGATCCTTAAGCTAGTGTGATGACAGAGCTTTCCTTGAATTTCAAGGGTTAACAACAATTAACAAACCAGAAGGAAAAAAAGAAAAACACTTTTCTCAGTCTTTGGATTGACCTGGAAGCCTTTCCTTTGGGGTTTATCCATATAATGAGTTTGTAGAATAGCTCCAGGCCAAAGTGTAGGGACTTCTTACCTTTTACCTTACTGCCATCAACCCTCTGACCCAGAAAAGCATGTCTTGACTACTCACCTGCAGCATTCTGTAGGAGAGTTCCATGAGCCACCTTCTACAGGCAGGGCATGTTCTGGGACAGCCAGTCCTTCAGGCCACCACCAGATAGACTGAGTCAGACATACATGCTCCCACTATGTGCATGAGGGTTACTCTGCTTCCTCTGGAATTGGGACCACAGATCCACACTAGTAGCACAGGGGTGAAGGGGTGGGTGAGGCGCCAGCCCTAGTGCCTCAAGACCCTTCTGCTTTTAAGTGGCCTTTTTCTTGATTCAGATGCTCACCCTTTACTGCAATCCTTTAGTTGTTTTCTGGAGCTTTGGAGAAAGTTGTTTCTGCCAGTTCTTGCTAGTTGTTCAAAGCTTCTGTGGGGGAACAGAGCCCTGACGTGCCTTCCTCTGCCCTCTGATTCGAGGTGGGCTCCTCTTTTTCTGTCTGCTCAGTAGGTGACCTGAGGCTGGCAGTGCCTGTCCTTCCTGCCTCATGGGTTTGCTGTGACAATCACAGCAGACACTTTGTGAGCTGGAAAGGGTGTGTATGGCGGGGGGGGGGGGGTGTCATTCTGACCTGGTCAGGACTTTGTATACCTTACTACTGTACAGCTCTGCCCCCAGAGCTGGTCCAGATGGTGACCACCTGGTCACCTTCTTTTATCTAATAATCCTTCCTGCACTTTGGGATGGACACCTGAAAAGAAGTAATCTCTGATTTTTTCTTCTTTGGAGAATTTGCCCACAGTTCTCTTCCCCCTTCCATGAACTCATCCGCAACAACGTGCTCCAAGCCAGGACATAATGCTTTCCTGCCCACAGGGGAGTGCATTTGTCCCAATCCTCAATGATTTCTGTCCCTATATTCAGGAGAGGTGCAGAGTGGCTTGCGCAAGGCAGAGCCAACTCCCAGGACTTCTAGCCCGATCAGATTAATGCCAGGCTGCTGTGGTTTCTGTGTCCAGCCCTTAAGCCATGTTGCTGGTCCCTAGGCAAGGGCTTCCTGTCCCTCCTGAACTGGGTAGAAAGGTCCTTGGACTCACCTTGACGGCTGCTTTCTCTCCCTGTGTTCACAGAAGTCCTGGATCTACCTCAAGAGGTGCAAAAACAACATGCGTCCGAATCGGGGCTTTGTGAAGCAGCTGCAGCTTTGGGAGAAGACTGTCATTGGAGACATTGTCACAGACATCTTGGATCCACTCTTCTGACCTTCTCCAAGGCCAGCGATGGATCCCAAAGACCTTCACCTGGGGGGCTTTTAGGTAGTGGGTGTGTAACCAGGTTGGCCTTGAAGGAGAAGGCTTTTGCCGCTTGACGCCTATGTCAGCCTCCTGCAGTGGTTCTTCCGGGTTCCTTGCTCACCCCACAAAATGCTGCATTCTGCTCAGGCTCACAGAGAACCCTCCCTGCTGGGCCTCAGGGGCCACATCCCGTCCTCCTGGGGCTGCCTCTGAAAGAGCATCTGGCTGCTGGAGCAGCTGCCCCCGCCCCTGCATGACATGAACCCTTCAGAGGCCTGGCTGAGGGGCGCTCCGGGGGGCCCCCTTACCTTGTGTTGGTTCACAGGGGCCCTCACCAGGAGGGTGTCACAATGCCCAGTCATGGGTGGAGACCCCCAGACCCAGAGATGCCGGGCCCAGCCTTGGCCCAGGCCCCAGCTCTATAGCTCTCCAGAGGCTTCTGGCTCAAGGCACATCGCTTCCCCGGCAGGCTGCACCCCCCCACACCCCAGTGATCTCCACTGCACACGTTGCTCATGTGATACAGACTTCACTTCCTTACTTCCTTGCTCCCCTTCACTTCTGCCTGGCTGTGTCTGCCAGAATCCCATTTCTCCCCTCCCCACACTCAGATTCCTAGAAATTCTCGCAGGGAACAGCCTGGGGGCCGGGCAAGGGCCCAAGAAGGTGGGGATTTAGGACGTCCTTCCCTCAAGTTCACCGAGCAAACCTAGAGAGGCAGTGGCCTGGGGGTGGGGAGGGGCCACCCGCGGAAGGAAGGGCAGCCTCTGAGGAGGGGTGGGGTTTTGCCAACCTGGGAAGGGGCCCAGCTGGAAATGAGCCTGAATGGCTACAGGGCAAAGGGCTCTGTGTGGTGAGGATCCTCCTGGCAGGCAGAGGGGAACACTGGAAAGTTCTAAGCAGGGACATGATGGGGACGGCCACGTGCTTGGGGAAGGACAGTCTGGTGGCTGCGTGAAGGGACAGGAGGAGGTGGGCCTGGGGACATGAAGATCCAAGGGAGGCAAAAGGCCCGGAGACCCTCCCGCAGAGGAAGTGTCCGCAGCAGCTCTCACCTCCCTGGGCCTTGCGGGCCTGCCAGGTGACGCGCCCGGCCCTGCTGGCGGCCGCGCTGGCACGGCGACCCGCGAGCACAGGTGACCCGCAGCCGCGCGCACAGGTGACCCGCAGCCGCGCGCCAGCCCGGGAAGCCCGCGGAGCCGCCCCGGGCGCACGTGGCCCCGCCCCGGCCCCGCCCCCGGCCCCGATTGGCGCCGGCGAGGGGCGGGGCCAGCGCCGCGGGGCCCCAGGCCCCCTTCCCATTGGTGGGCGCGGCGGGGCGAGCCCGGAAGCGGCCGGGGGCGGTGGCTGAGGTGGCGGAGGCGGAGGCGCCTCGGGCCCGCCGGGGTTGCGGCTCCGTCCTCGCGTCCGCTCCTCGGGCCCGCGGCCCCTCAGCCATGCACCCCCCGCCCCCGGGCCCGCTGGGCGACTGCCTGCGCGACTGGGAGGATCTGCAGCAGGACTTCCAGGGCACCCAGGTGAGCGCTGCGGCGGGCGCCCACCGACCTCCAGCCGCTTATCTCTGGCTCGGGGTCAAGGGTCGGGCAGCCCCGGCTCAGGAATCGGGGAGCTCGGGGTCAGGGGCCGGGCGCCCTGGCGTCGCTCCCGAGGGCGGGGAGGCCCCGGGTCCCCGTGTCGGCCGCTGGGCCCTCCTGGTGGCTTCAGGTGAGTGTCCGGCGGCGGCATCTTTCGTCCGCGTGGCCGCCGCGATCCCGGGGGGTGGGCGACCTCGGCCCTCCCCGGGGCGGCCCCCGGCCCCGGCCCTCCGCACGGCTGGTCCCCTCCTAAGACAGCGGCCGCCTGCCTTGGGCCAGCCGCTCAGCAGACGCGCGGCCATCGGCGGCGACCCCGCCTCGGGCAGCCGGGGCGAGTGCTGCGGAGCGGCTGCCTGGCAGCGCCCGGGCGGCGTGCGGTGGAGTGCCCGCAGTGAGTGGGAGGCGGGGCGCGCCAGGCCGAGGGACCAGCGCCCCTTTACAAGGGAGAGGGGGCTTGACAGGCCCATGTGGCCGCAGCAAAAGAGAGAGGGGAGAAGTGGGCGGGGCCAGAGCAGGCAGGGACCTCCTGGGCCAGGGTGGGCCTGCATCTCAGACCTGGGGGAGCCGTGGGAGGAATCGCCCGGCTTGGCTCCTCTGGGCCTCTGCGGCTGTTCTGAGGAGAGGCCAGGGAAGAGGAGGTGGCTGGCCTTGCCCAGGCAGGAGCTGGGTGGGGGGTGGGATGGTGGTGCATGCTAGGGTACAAGGGGGAGGCGACAATTAAGGCCTGAGTGGGTGGGGGTGGCCCCTCCTGGGCAGGAAGAAACAAGGCCGAGATGGGCCAGCTGGTGCCTTGGGTCAGCCTCTGCCCCCCTGGAATGGCCGCAGCCCCTGCCTGTATGCACGGAAACCCCTGGCCCTGCCCAGCCCGCTGCCATTCGTGCTGCCCTCCAGCCCCGAGGGACCTGGGCGCCCCGCCTGGCCCTCAGCCCCAGCCTGGCTTCCCTCACGCTGCCCCTTGCCCAGTCTCCAGGCTGCTCCTTCCCAGGGCTCACCCCCCAGGGCAAAGTGCTCTATGAAGACTTGGGCCAAAGGTGATGGGGATGTGGGGAGGGACTGGCCCTCTAGCAAGGAGGAGGTCTGGAGGCCTGCTGACCTTTAGCCCGGAGGAGGACATGGGGCGTGCTTGAGCAGAAGGCGTCTTGGATAAGCCCTGCTCCCTCTGAGCTTGCAGGCTGGGTGGGAGGACCTGAGGGGCCAATGGGTGGCTTCAGGCAGCCTGCTTGGTCCAGGAGGTGGACCTGTGGGTCTAGAATCCAGACCCATGATGGGACAGAGCGCCCCTGCCCAGGGATGGGGACAACTAAGAGGTGGGCTGAGAGGAAGAAAACCCTCAAGGCTCTTGCCTGTTGCGTGGGAGGGGTGCTGTGGGCGCCTTTGGGCTCGCAGAAAGAAACGCCTGCTCCCGCGTGCCTTGGGGAGAGGTCCAAGGGAGAGGTCCACTCCTTGGGGAGTGGGCCAGCACGGCAAGTTCTGCTTCCTTTCCTGCCGACACCCTCCCGAGCTGCTCTGGGAAGCTTGTGTCCCTCCCCTGCCCGGCAGGCACTGGCTCAGTGGCCCCCAACCAGCTTGAGCCTTCCCCCGTCCTGGTCCCCAGGAGACCCACCGGCTGTACCGCCTGAAGCTGGAGGAGCTGACCAAGCTGCAGAACAATTGTTCCAGCTCCATCACTCGGCAGAAGAAGCGGCTGCAGGAGCTGGCCCTCGTCTTGAAGAAGTTAGGACCGCCCTCTCCCCAACCTTGGGTGGGTGGGAGAGCCAGTGCTGACTCCTGGAGGGCCCCGGGCCTGGCTCTTTGTCTCTCCGGGCCTTGTTTGCCCTTCTGCCCAGTAGACGTGGGCCCTGAGAGCAGCAGGCCCAGCGCCCGGCTCTGACCCCGTGGCCCTGCCTGCAGATGCAGACACTCCCTCCCGGCAGGGAGCGAGGAGGCGGCACGGGAGCTCGAGAACCAGATCAAAGAGCGCCAGGGCCTCTTCTTCGACATGGAGGCCTATTTGCCCAAGAAGAACGGGTGAGCACCCCCTCACCCCCTGCCCCCCCCAGCTTAGTTCACTCCTGGGAGAAAGGCCTGAACCAGGTGCTTCCTCTTTCTGGCCAGTCAACAAATGTTCTCTTGACCCACTCTGGGCTGACAGGCACAGGCCTGACCTTGGGGGACAGCCTGAGTGACAGCGACAGTTGACTATGATGGGTGCCATGTGGAAAGTGCCGGCTGTGGCGGGAGCACAGCGAGGGGCACCTCATCCAGCCCGGGAGGTTGGAGGAAGCTTCCTGGGGCAGGTGATGCCTAAGCTGAGTCCTAGCGGACGAAGAGGACTTAGCCAGGCACATACTGGAAGGAAGGGAACAATGGGTTCCCTGCAAAGGCAGGAGCAGAGAGTTCCAAGTGCCAGAGCCCAGGGTGGCAGGTGGGAAGGTGGCACTGAGATGGAGGGGAGCCCGGCTGCAGAGCCCCTGCTTGGCCCAGTAGGTGGGGCAGTGCGAGGTCACATGTGCACGCAGAAAGCTCAGCTGCCCTTCCCATGGAGGGTGGACAGGGTGAGCACACAGCCCTCAGCTGAGCAAACGCATCAGCAGAGAGGCTCAGACGCTGCCCTGTGCAGGCAGCAAGGCAGCTGGGAGAGATGTGTCCCCAAAGGCAAGGGGTGGGAGTGGTCGCAGCCTCTGATCAGATGGGAGTTAAATGCTCCCAGGAAGGGGAAATGTATCCTGGGAATTGGGTGACCTGGAGAGAAGCATGCCATGGAATGGTGCTGGTAGAAGTTGATATTGGGGAGGAACAACGAGCTGAAGAGGTGGAGGTGGCAGCTCCCTTGGGAAGCTTGGCTGTGAACTGAAGGAGAGGAATCCAGAACTGGGGGCGCAAGGAGGGTTGAGGGGCGGCCTTGGCCGGGAGTGTGTGGTACTGTGTGTTGAGATAGGACAGACTCGGGCACAGCTCCCTGCTGCGGGAAGGGCCAAGAGGGGCAAGACCCACCCTCGGGGGCAGTGGGTGAGGGTGGGAACCCCCAGAGGGAAGGGGGGTGTTCTGAGTACAGGGCAGGGCTGGGCATGGCCACTTCTCTGGGCGGTGGGAGGCATTGCCAAGGGGAGGAGGCAGGGGGAGGTGGCAGTGGTCAGGCTGTGTGGGGAGCGGATGGGACAGATCTGGAGGACTGGGGAGCCCGGGGCAGCCTGCAGGCAGTGGAGGCTGGAGGCCGGAGGCCGACCCTGTGCGGGCTGGGGCCGGGGAGCTCAGGCTCTGGCCCCTCAAGGGTCCGGGTGTGCACCCAGCCCGGCTCCATAACCTCTTTTTTTTTTTTTAAATATATATTTATTTATTTCTCTCTCCTCCCGGCCCACCCCCCTGGTTGTCTGTTCTCTGTGTCTATTTGCTGCATCTTCTTCTTTGTCCGCTTCTGTTGTCGTCAGTGGCACAGGAATCTGTGTTTCTTTTTTTATTGTTGTTGCATCATCTTGTTGTGTCAGCTCTCCGTGTGTGCGGCGCCATTCCTGGGCAGGCTGCACTTCCTTTCGCGCTGGGCGGCTCTCCTTACAGGGCGCACTCCTTGTGCTTGGGGCTCCCCTACGGGGGGGACACCCCTGCATGGCAGGGCACTCCCTGCACGCATCAGTACTGCGCATGCGCCAGCTCCACACGGGTCAAGGAGGCCCGGGGTTTGAACCGCGGACCTCCCATGTGGTAGGCGGACGCCCTAACCACTGGGCCAAGTCCGCTGCCCTCCATAACCTCTGCAGCTGTGGGCGAGTCCCCTCGCCACTCAGCCTCAGCATCGGGCAGGCGGCCGTGTGCTGGGCAGTGAGTGCCCTGCTTACGAGGCCACTGTGGCTTTCCTCTTCTCTTGGGGTTTCTCTGGCAAAGGACAAGGCGAGCCTGGCTGGTGGGTGTGATGCAAGGGGCCTGGAAGTGAAGGGAGTTGGCAGCTCAGGGGCTGGAGGGGAAGAGGGCCTGGGGGCTACACTGGCCCAGGAACGGAGACCAGGGTCCCGAGGGGCGGGTTCTGCTGGTGGCAGAAGTGGGCTGCGAGGCGGGGTCTTCCAGGGGTCAGAGCTTCGGGGGGCAGCTGTTCTGGGTCGGGACGAGATCCGGGGTGTGGCTGTGGCTCGCCAGAGTGGTCTCAGGGCTGAAGGGGCTTCCACAAAGGCGCCGAGGTGGGGGAAGCTTGGGGAGGACGCAGAGAGGAAGGGGGAGATGGTTTACCGTGGCTGGGAGATGGCAGCGGGCAGGGAGAGAGGCTGGGCATCAGCAAGGTCATGGAGGAACCCTACGCCGAGGTCAGGGGGGAGGCGGAGGAGGACGGGAGTGGTGACCCAGAGCCTGGCTAGCACACGGGGGGCTCTGTGCCCACCCGGCTTGTCCCGCCCGGGCCTCCCCTCACCTGTCTCCCTGTCCCCCAGGTTGTACCTGAGCCTGGTGCTGGGCAACGTCAACGTGACCCTCCTGAGCAAACAGGCTAAGTAATTTGTCGTGGGCCGGCCCTCATCCCTGCTGACCCCAGCCCCAGCCACCACCCCCTCCTCGGGCCCTCAGCCCCCCCAGCCACCCCGTGCCTGTGTGCCTTCCAGGTTTGCCTACAAAGATGAGTATGAGAAGTTCAAGCTCTACCTCACCATCATCCTCATCCTCATCTCCTTCACCTGCCGTTTCCTCCTCAACTCCAGGTGGGTGGCCTGCCGCTGGGTGCCCCGGGGGCCCTCTGCAGGCCCTCTTGGCACCAACCCACTGTGCCCGCCCCCCAGGGTGACAGACGCTGCCTTCAACTTCCTGCTGGTCTGGTATTACTGCACCCTGACCATCAGGGAGAGCATCCTCATCAACAACGGCTCTCGGTGAGCGCGGGCGGTGGGGCCTGGGCCTCCCCTGGCTCCTTGGGGGGTGCCGAGCTCCCCCAGGAAATGGGAGCCCTCTGTGAGGTGGGAGCTGGGCTGGTGCCGCTGTCTTCCCCCGCGGCCCCCTTCCCCATCCTGGGGCTGAGGGCACGGCAGTGACACGGCCTCCCGCCCCAGGATCAAAGGCTGGTGGGTCTTCCATCACTACGTGTCCACGTTCCTGTCGGGCGTGATGCTGACCTGGTGAGTGGCCTGCGCCCTGGCTGCCGGGGGCCGGGACGGGGAGGGAGGCGGCTGCCCCCAGCTCCCCACACCTTCCTCTGCTTTCTCCTGTAGGCCCGATGGCCTCATGTACCAGAAGTTCCGGAACCAGTTCCTGTCCTTCTCCATGTACCAGAGTGAGTGTCTCCGATTCCCTTCTTGGCTGTGGACATGTGGGTAGGGGCAGGCGAGGCCGCCAGGCGCGCGCGCCCCTGACGCCCCCTGCCCCCCAGGCTTCGTGCAGTTCCTCCAGTACTACTACCAGAGCGGCTGCCTGTACCGCCTGCGGGCCTTGGGGGAGCGGCACACCATGGACCTCACTGTGGGTGAGTGGGGCTGAGCGCCCCCACCCTGGAGCGCCCCTTCCCTGCCCGGGTCTGGGCGCCTGTGTCCATCTCGGACCCGCTTGGTCCGTGCCCTGACCCTCTCTCCCCCGCAGAGGGCTTCCAGTCCTGGATGTGGCGCGGCCTCACCTTCCTGCTGCCCTTCCTTTTCTTTGGACAAGTAAGTTGTCCCCACGCGTCCCCATCCGTCCGTCCTTCTCCTGCTCTGGCTCCGGGTAAAGCCGGTGCCTCCTCCCCAGTTCTGGCAGCTCTTCAATGCGCTGACGCTGTTTAGCCTGGCCCAGGACCCTCAGTGTAAGGAGTGGCAGGTGAGCGGGGGTCCGAGAGGAGCCGGAGGCCCCAGCCCAGCCCAGCTCTGGCTAACCGGAGTCCTCCCGCAGGTGCTGATGTGCGGCCTGCCCTTCCTCCTCCTCTTCCTCGGCAACTTCTTTACTACCTTGCGGGTCGTGCACCAGAAGTTCCACAGCCAGTGGCACAGGAGCAAGAAAGACTGAAGCTGGGCGGCGCCGCCAGCAGCTCCCAGCCCCGAGGGGCGCCCGTGGTGGGCGGAGGGGTGGCGGTGCCTCCAGTCGAGGCCTTCTGCACTGCCCTGGGTGTTGTGGGCCCTGTGGGCCTGAGGGCTACCTGCAGAAGGACCTGGCCTGCAGGAGGCTGCGCCAGGGCCCCAATAAAGGAGAGAGGCTCCCGGTGGCGCGCACTGTGTGTTCTCCTGAGGCCCGCAGGCCTGGGCTGGCTCGACGCCAGCAGGGGCAGCGCAGGTGCCCTGGGCTCCCCCGGGGGCCCACAGAACCCACACTGCTGGCCTCCCTGGTCTGAGCTAAGTTGATCCAGGAAGAGGCCCCAGAGCTGCTCAAACAGTCTCAGGCAAATACAGAAAACAGAACTTTATTCCAAGGGCTAGAGATTATTTAAAATTATTTACACTCATTGAAAATCACACGGAGGGGCCAGGCCCCAGCTCACCGAGAACCCCTTGGTCCCAGCCATGGGGCCTGAGAAGTCCAAGTGCAGGCGGGGTCCCCCCTGGCCACGCGCCCTGGGCTGGGCTGCCTGGGGAAGGCCCTGCTGGGGCTGAGGGGGACGTGTCTGGGCCTGGAGGCGTGACCTGGGCCTGCCTCCTGTGGCCAGGCCAGGCCCCAGGCCCCCAAGAGCTGGTGGAGGGAAGTGAAGAAAGTGATTATGGGGGAAGCGAGTCTGTAGGGGGAAGGGCAGGGCAGGGGCCGGCAGCTCCTAGCTCCACACGTCCAGGGAGTAGCGTCCCTTGGTCATCAGCTTCTTGACGTAGTCCACGGCCTGGTCGTGCTCCATGGCCCCCAGCTCAGCCACGATGTCGTAGAAGGTGTTCTGCACGTCCCGTGCCATGTTCCGGGCATCCCTGGGGGCAGGAAGGAGGTGGGGCTGGGGCTGGGGCAGGGGCTACCCCCCAGGAGGCCGGGCGGGACCCTCCAGCGCTCTTTCACTCACCCACACACGTAGATGTGGGCGCCGCCCTCATGGATCAGCTCCCACAGGTGCTGCTTATCTCGCTTCAGTAAATGCTGCACGTAAACCTGAGGGGCGGGAGGGCAGCCCTTGGTGGAGTGCAGGGGGGCAGCCCGCGGGGAGGGGGGCAGGGGGCAGTCTGTGGGGGGGCCGGGCAGGGGGGCAGCCTGTGGAGGGGCCGGGCAGGGGGCAGCCCGCGGGGCGGGGGCGGTCACCGCGGCCACACCTTGTGGGCCTGCTCCCGCGAGAAGGCCACGTTGAGCTGGGTGAGGGCGCCGTCCTGGTGGAAGCGGGCCAGCTCCTCGCGGTACAGGTAGTCCTCGTCGGCGCGGCGGCAGCCGTAGTACAGCAGCGTCTCCCCCACCTCCTTGCCTGGGGCGGCAGCGCCGTGAGTGCGGGCCTGAGCGGGGCCCCCGCGCCGCCCGCCCGCCTGCCCCCTGCTCACCTTGCTGCCGCAGCCAGGCCCGCTCCTGGATGAAGCCTATGAAGGGGGCCACCCCGGTGCCGGGGCCCACCATGATGACGGGCGTGGCGGCCTTGAAGGGCAGGCGGAACTGGGACTTGCGCACGAACATGGGCACCAGGGCCCGGCGCCCGTTCTCCCCGGCGGGGTCCTTGGCCCGCAGCCAGCTGGTGGCCACGCCCTTGTTGACGCGACCAGACTTGGTCTCATACTCCACCGTCACGGCACAGATGTGCACGGAGTTGGGGTGCACCTGGTGGGGGGCAGCAGTGAGCCCGCAGCTGCGCCCCTTCCTGACCACCTCCCCCTCCTGGGGGGCCCAGCCCGCCACCCCTTCCTGGTGCCTAACCCTCCCCAGGGACCCTCGCGCAGCTTCCCGTTGGCCTCTGCTCCCGGCGGGGACGACTTAGCATCTATGACAGCCGGGCCAGCCTGAGGCCTCAGGTCTGGAAACGGAAGCCCCGTTAGGCTGAGGGGGCGCCCTCCCACCTTGGAGGACGAGGCGATGGAGTAGTAGCGGGCCTGGAGCCGAGGCAGCAGCTCGCACAGGTGGTCGATGGGGGGCCGCAGGGAGGGGTAGTCCTGCAGGATGGCCAGGATGTGCCTGCGGGCGTCCACCACCCAGCTCAGGTACAGCTCCTGCGCAGAGGCAGAGAACAGGGTGAGCACAGGCGGCGGCCCCGCCAGGCGGAGCCCAGGGCAGAGGCGCGCAGCCCGCGGCTCACCTTGCCCTCGCCCGAGGACGAGGCCATCTTGCGCAGGTGCTCCTGCTCGGTGGGCTCCGAGGCGTACTGGGCCAGCTCGTAGAGCACATTGGTGCGGGGCGGGTTGGTGATGTCCAGGTAGTAGGTGAGTGCCGTGCGGTAGGAGGTGGGGCAGGGGAACGGGTGCTTCTTGTTGGACTCCTCTGCGGGGTGGGGGGGGAAGGACTTGGGGTGAGGGGCCACCGCGGTGGGACGGGTGGGGGACGGAGCCTCAGGCCTGCTCGCCAGCTGCCAAGGGAGGCAGGGCCAGCTCTTTCTGGAGCTACCCTGGCCCTGGGCAAAGCCTCAGGCCAGACCTCCTCCAAGTCCCGCCTGCCCGAGGGCTGGGCCTGCTGGCACGGGGGCACCGGGCTCAGGACCCGGCTCAGGACCTGCAAGGCCCACGCTGGGGCGTCTGCCCAGCCCGGGAGGACCCAGTGCCAGCCCACCACTTAGGTGGTGAGTGTGGACAAGCCCCCGCTGGGCCTTTTCATTGCTGTGCTCACGGAAGCACTGAAGACTGCTGAGGGCCTGGGCCAGGCGAGGGCCTCTGTGTTCTGGGCTTTGGGTCTAGAGGTTGAGGAGTTTGACTTTTTATGAAAGTATCATGCCCTAAATGTACCAATCACATGTGTGTAGCTTGATGAATTCCTGCAAACAGCATCCTTGTGTTTGCAGCATTCTGGCCTTGCACGTCCTTGCACGGTGGGTGTGTGGGTGTGGGACATGGGCTCACCCGCGCCTCTGACCCATCCAATTCTCCTGGGGGGGGGGCGTGAGTGCCACGGCTCCCTGCAAGGGCCTCTGACGGCACAAAGGACATGCCCCTACACAGCGAGCTAGACGCACATGCGCACGCCCGCACACTTGCACACCCACATGCACTGGGCTTCTGCTGCTGGCCCGGCAGCATTTGATAAGAATCGGCCCTTTTGTGCCGTTCCTTCCTCTCTGGATTGTTGAGAAGGCACAGCTAAGGGTCACTGAAGACAAAGGCCAACAGGAGCAGGTGAGGGTGAGCTGGGCTGGAACTAGGTGCTCAGGGGGTGCTGGTGTCAGTGGACAAGGAGGGGGTGTGACGGCTCAGGCTGGGCAGCCCCGAAGGCCTGGGGAGGAGCCGGCATGTGTGTCAGTGCTTCCTGGCACTTGGAGCATCCGGGAGTGGCCTGGGAAGGGCCGGGAGGGGGTGGATCCAGCCCTGCACTCCACAGGGGAGGCCCTCAGAGCAGAGGGGCCAGCCGGGACGCACAGCAGTCAGGGCTCGTGCAGCCCGGCGGGAAACCCGGCTCTGGCCTCACAGTCTCCTCTTCCCAGGGGACGGAGGCTGGGGGCTAGCTCTGTCTCCCGGCATCGGGTGAGTCTTCGATGAGCACCCCTCCCTCCCTGGGGACTGGGACACGGGGTTGGGGGGCTCCATGGGAAATGGCCGGGCGCTCCCACTTCTTTCCCTTCCACCTGAGTTTGCTCCAGAACCCAAGACTGCAGTCTCGGGTGTAGGGGCCTCCCAGGGACCAGGGCTTCAGACCAAAGTAGCAGCTCTGTGTTCAGGCCTCACCAAGGGGTGCCCATCCCTCCTGGGCACCTGGGGCCCAGGCAGGGCAGGGAGGGTGGCCTTGATTCCAGGACTCACCATCGAGATTTTTCAGGGACATGACAACGTCCAAGTCAGCACCCAGGATCTCCCCAAGCTGGTTGACGAGGGCAGAGTCGTTGGCTGGGTAAACGGCCACGTGGTCGCCAGATTCGTACCTGGCAGGAGAAGTGACGCAGCGAGGCTCAGGACGGCTGCCTCTGCACCTGCATCAGGAGGCCAGGGTGCAGGGCAGGAGGTGGCGGCAGCCGGTACCTGATTTTGGAATCTGAGATGTCTAATTCCAGGTGCATGAGGTGCCGCTCGGTCCCCTGGTTGAGCTTCCGGTTGGTGGTCACTCCAGCCAAGAATGGATTCTTGGAGTCGAAGGGGCTGGGGGTGGGGGAGAGGAGCCCAGTGACTGGCTGGGTCTTGACGCAAACCTCCCCAGCCGCCATGGACCCTTTCAAGGTCAAAACATGGGAAATCCAAGAGTCGGCCTCGGGCCCTCGGGGCTTCTGCCACCCGAGTTACATAAGGGCTCCCCTGGGGCTCTCAACAGCCCTACTGCGTGGGCAGTCCCCACTGACAGATGTGGAAACTGAGGCTAGCCCCTAAAAACCTGCAACCCTCTACACTCCCCTCAGAGGTGGGCTGTGTGCACAGCGAGAGCAGGCCCTAGAAGACGGACCAATGGGGTGGGAGGTGCCTGGGACCCCCAAGGGGCTGTGGGGAACATGGCTCCCCGCCCCCACCCTCACAGGCATCGGGCTGTCCCATGAACAAGAAAGGCTTTTAAAACTCGGCAGAGCCCCTGACATGCCGGCTTCTTGTTCCAGCAGGGATTTAGCAGGACTGGCGGAAGCAGGGCTGCTGGTCTTGGGTCTGGCTGCCTCCAGCAGCCACCTGGCGGCACCCAGGGGTGGCAAGTCGGGGCCCAAGAGAGGAATAAACGCCAAGATAGATTTCAGAGGAATGTACTGTGACCAAAGATCACCCTGGACACAGAGCCGACTACGCTGTGTCCTCGTCCCGGGGCTGGTCAGTGTGCACCCCCTGCCCCAGGAGATTTACAAAGCAGGTGAGGTACACGCTGAGCAAACGCTGTCTCTCAAAGGCTGGCCCTGGACTGGAGAGCAGCCCCTGGGTGAAGGGTGGGGTCCCGAGGACCCTGTGCACAGGCTGTCCTGTCTTCTTGGGTAATGCCCTCCCGCTCTGGGTTTCAGGCCGGGGTTCTTTCTGGGCAGTGGAGACGAAAACGAGGTGTGTCCTGCGCCCGCCCACTCCTGGACAAGGAGAGGAGAGGGAGGCCCCCACGATGGGGTCCAGAGGGAAGGCCCTGTGGGGCTCGAGGGGAAGTGAGTGCCCCAGGCCCAGCCTGCTCACTGCCCGCCATTTGCCGGCCCCCTACTCACGGCTTCTGGTTCTCATAGCTCTTCAGACGGCCCATCTCGCCCGTGTACACCTTGGCCGTGTCGACGTCTGTGTGGAGCACGAGCTCATACTGGCGAATGCTGGAAGGGAGAGCAAGGGTGAGGCTGGGAGGCTGCGGGGTCAGAGCCAGAGAGAGGGAGAGAGGCGGCCTGCAGGGCGTCAGGTCAAAGGGGACTGCAGGCCGGGCCGAGGAACGCAGAAGGGTGGGGGTGCTGGAGAGAGCAAGGAGAGGGAGCTGCCTGCAGCCAGGGGCGGGAGAGAGCCAGCCGAGGCTGGGCAGGCCTGGGGCTCGGGCCGTGAAGGGAACTTAGAGGTGATTCTGTGAGAAGCTAAGGAAAGCCCCTCCCTGAGTCCTCACACTCAGGCAAAGCCCAGGCTCCTGAGGGCGCTTCCTAAGGCCACCCGCAGTCCGAGACTGAACGCTGGAGACCTCTCTCCCCGCCGGTCCCCTCTGCCCCCCCAACCAGGCCAGGTCTCCCCTTAGGATTGCCTCCCCAAGCTCCCTCCAATCCGCGGGGACACACTCACCTGGACTCCTCTCCAGTGGCTTCCACTCCAAAGTGCTCACACACTGCAGGCCAGAACTGCTCCCGCCATGTGATGAAATCCTCCTCCAAGCTGGGGAGAGGAGAGCGGGCCAGGCCCAGCTGAGCCAGGGCACGGCAGCCGGCCGCGCGAGGGGCTGGACCCAGACACCACAGCCCAGGCGCCAGGAGGGGGTGCAAGGCAGCTTGCCCCCACCCCCTCGCCACCCAAAGCTCCAGGGCTCCATTCATTGGGGTCCGCCCGCCGATCTCAAGGCAGGGCTGTGCTGACCATGGGAGGGACGTGCTCTCTGAGCTGGGCCCTGGGAGAGGAGGTGGGAGAGCCAAAACAGTCCTCTCGGCAGGGCTGTGGGAAGGAGGGATGTCCCCTTGCTTGCTGCTGGCGCATGTCCCCAAGTGCCAGCAAGGGGCTGGCAATGGCTTGTTCCACAGCCAGCTCCCTCAACCATGGCACCTAGGACACGTGCCAGGGTGGGGGCCTTCTGGGGAGGGGGAGCAGCGTACAGGCTGGGCCTGGGGCACTCACTTCCCGTCGTCGTCTCCCATTCCCAGCTCGAAGATCCGCTGGGCGCCCAGCTGCTCCAGCCGCTTGTCCACGTACTTGCCCATGGCGTTGAAGTGCTCGTAGGTCTTGTTCCCCAGGCCAAACACCTGTGTGGATGGAGGGCGGTCTGAGGCCTGGGACAGGGTGGGCTCCTCCCCGGCCTCAGCCCCACCCGGCCTGGACAGCCTGCACACCCCCGGCCTTTCGTGGCCAACAACTAATGCCCCTGAAGCAGACCAGGGCTGGGGGAGCGGGAGGAAACGCGCTCTTAGTCGCTGGGGTCCCAGGGCGGAGGGGGGCCCACCCGAGTGCCCTGCCAGGCCGGCAGCCGGGAGCCTCCCTGTCCCCACACCTCCGCCTGCCCTGGCTGACCGCGCAGGATAAGGAGCTGCAGGAGCAGGCTGCCAGGAGCCTGCTGGAGGTGACGGGTGACTCACCGCAAACTTGACCCCAGAGAGGTCCACGTCGGTCTCCTGGAGCCAGTCGTAGAAGTCCTGCGCGTTGTCGGTGGGGTCGCCCTCGCCGTAGGTGGCCATGCAGAAGACGGCCAGGGCGTTGTCGATCTCGGCCAGGCTGCTCAGGTCGGCCTGGTGGGACAAGGGCGGGAGCGTGTGGGGCGCGTGAGGGCGCCGTCAGCCCAGGCCTGCCCTGGCCCAGGGCTCGCAGCCAGGTCTGCTCCTGGAGCTGTGGGCGAGGGTGAGGGAGCCACCCGTGTCTGGAGGGTGCCGCGAGGGCGAGGAGGGCTTCTCAGGGGAAGCTGGCACGGGGACTGGGTTGGAGGGACAACGGAGGTTTGTTAGGTTTGAGCGGCGGGGGCTGCATTTCAAGGGGCAAGGGAGTGGCAGGCATGGGAGGGCAGTGGGCGAGGGCCTGGGCGCCGGCCCCCCGGAAACCTCATTTCACAGGATCCCCGAGGCCCAGCATGGCCTGGGCTCCCGCATATGGTAACTTTGGAAGCCCATGTCTGGAGATGGATGGTGGGTGCCTGTCACCAGGACCCTGACGGGCTTGTTTTGGGGTATGGAGTGGCAAGTGCAGGAGGCAGCTGCGCTCAGGTGAGAGCTGGTTCGGAGGGATGGTACGGCTTCCCTGCGGTTCCTTCACTGGGGGGAGGCGGGAAGGCAAGTCCCAGGGAACGTTCCCCCAGACCTTGCGCCCTGCTTCCCTCCCCACCCTCTGTACCACTGCCCCACCTGCAGCACGTGGCCAGGCTGCCCCGCCCCTGGCCTTCCTGACCCAGAAGCAGGCAAGTGGACTGTCGGAGGTTTCCTGCACTTTGGAGGGCCACTGCCAGGCGAGGGCAGGGGGTGCCCAGGCCCGGAGAAGGAGCAAGGCCAGCCTGCCCCCCACAGCCCTCAGAGCCGAGGTTGGGGGGCTGGCTGAGGCCAGGGCACAGCAGGGGCCAGGAAGTCAGGACTCAGTCTTGCCGAGCAGACAGGAGAGGAGGAGGGGCAGGCCTCCTGCAGCCCCAAACTGAGGTCTTTCCCCTAATTCCCGGGTTCTCTGGGCCCTCTCCATGCTGCACGCTTCCTGTGGCCTCTGCCCCCCTCCCTGCTCCTGTCAGGAAGGGCCTCCTTCCAAAGTGGGGGGCTCTCAGAGCCCATCCAGTCCATCGCCCTACAGGCTGACAGCAAAGGCTCAGACTCCAGGCATCTGCCTCTTCCATCTGGTGTGCACTGCATCCAGGGAGGAGGGCACAATGGCCCAGGGCTCCTTGCCTGAACTTCTGAGACCCTGAGCTCTTTCAGGTCCCACCCGATCCACTCATGCCCGTAAAGCCCTGCAGCCTGGAGAGTGCTGAGGGCTGAGCTCTGGGAGCAGAACCCAGGTGTGCACCTCCAGCCTCGCTGGGCCAGGGCCCAGGGGTTCTCACTGTCCCCAACTTGGGTACCGCCCGTCTGCAAGAAAGAATGAGAAGGGACGCCCCTCGCTGGGCGGCCCTGTGGCTAACTCGGGCCTTTAGGCTTCTCCCGTGATCCCGAGATGAAGGCCTGGATGAGCGGGTGGGGGGCGCAGAGCAGGCGTGGTGCTTACCAGGTCGTACTCCTCAGGGTCTGCTGCCATGCCCCGCATCCCGTAGCGGTGGGCGTCCTTGGACAGGCGGTTGGCAAATTCCTCAGCAGTCCCCGTCTGGGAGCCGTAGAAGACAATGATGTTCCTCCCCTAGGGAAAGCCAGACGGGGGTTCAGGCTGGAGCCCAGGAGCCCCGGCCACCACCTCCCGGGGCCGGGCAGGCCAGGTCGGCAGGGCCTCTCGGCACCCTCTTCTCGGCACCCTCCTCTCCCCTCTCCTGCTGCCTTCACCTCCTCCCTGCCTCCCTGCTGGGAGCAGCAGCTCCCGCCACCACCAGCCAGGGCCTGTGCGCGCTCGCTCACACGCAGCTGGGTCAGGATCGTGCTTCTGACACATTTTTACTCAAGTGGGAAATCCCAACAGAAAAATGGGCTGAAGATTTGAATAAAGAATTTACCAAAAAGAAACATACAAAATTCTGCTTAACTTCATTCATAAGAAAAATGCAAATTAAGACAGAGATACTTTTTTTTAAACCTAGAAAACTGGGAAAAATCCAGATGTCTGATAAGCCACTGCTGGAAAGCTTGTGGGAAGCAGGTTTCTGCCTCCATTGCTGATGAGAGTGTGCCCCAAAATAACCCCGAGGAGGGCAATTTGGCAGCCTCCCTCACAGTTACAGACGCATATACCTTGTGACCCGACAACTCCACTTCCGGGATTTTTTTGAACAGGCATGCCTGCACATGTGCCAAGGGGTCTACCCATCCGCAGCAGCACTGTGTCTAAGAGCAAACCATTACAAGTTCCCCAGGTGCTTGTCAACAGGGCAGTTAGACAAGTTAGGGGTTGGAGTTCTCTGTCTGGGTTTTGTATTATTTTCCCAACTGCCTTGTATGTTCGAAATAATTTAAAAACAAAACCACCAAAACCAAATTACACTACATCCAGATAGCCATATAATGGAATAACTATGCAGCTATAATAATGAGGATGGTGAATCCATATTGATGTGAAAAGATCTCCAAGACAAAGTAAGTTAAAAAAACATTGTAAAAAAGTAAAATAAAAAATAAAAAGATTAAACAAAAAAATAAAAAAACAAAAAAAATTAAATAAAAGGAAAACAGACAAAACAAAACAAAACAAAAACCATTGTCTTTAATGGTGTACTTAATACGCCACAGCCTGTGTTTTGAAAAGGGTGTAAAATAAGAATGTGTAATCTGTTTGTATTTGCACGTGCCTAAGGAAGCTCTAGCCGGGCGCGGATAGGATTACCGACGGCGGCTGTTCCTGGGAACTGGGCGATGGGCAGCAGGGACAGGGGGAGGCTTTTTACTGAATAGTCTGTTTGGGTTTTTAACCCTGGGAATGTAGTACCTATTCATAAAATTAAACACTTAATGAAGCAAAAACCAACCGAGAGAAAAATAGGAGCTGTGCCGTGATCACAGCTCCGTGAGGTTCGCAGCTGCCCGTGGGCAGCCTGGAACGGGAGGGAGGAGAGTGGATGGCCTTAGGAGTTCGAGGGAGTTTTTAGTCTTATAATTTGGTTTGCTCAAGAAGTAGGCATTCAAAAAGCCGAGGAAAATGTCAGCTGGGGGGCTCTGGCTAGACAAGAATGCCACCCAAGCTGGCCTCCACCCAGCTCCTGAGCCAGGGGACTCCTCGTGTCCAGCGAAGCTGGCCTTCCGTGGGACGTCCCCGCAGGGCCGCCAGGGCCAGGACTTGCTGAGAAGAGCAGAGCCAGGAAACTCACCGTCTTCTTCATCTTTTCCACGAAGCTGCTCTCTTTGATGGAGGAGGTCCTGGAAGACAAAAGTGCCCCATGGGTGTGGGAGCAGGTGCTCTGGCAGGACATCCAGGGCCCTTCTGCCTTGAACCTCCTCCTGCAGTCCCGGCCTCACACAGCCAACAGGACTCCCCTAAGTAGAGTTCTGACCATACCGCGCCTGGCTCCACTCAATCCACCGCTCGCCTCCACAAACCACTCAGATGCTGGTGTACACCGTACTCCCTACATGGTGACCCATGGAATTGTGATGGTGCTGGTGCCTCTAGCCAGAGCATTCTCACTCCACGCTCCACCCTGGACAGCCTGGGGCTCAGGTATCAGCTCTGCTGGAATATACGGCCACCTCCCGTTCCCCTGCACAGGGGCCAAGTCGAACTGTCCCCTCCTCCACATTGCCTGGCACTTGGTCCCGCCCTGAGCTGGTGTGGCCCCTCCAGGGCCCAGCCTGGCGCTGACCCGGTCGTCCGTCCACTCTCCAGTCCCAGTTGCCCGCTGTTCCCTTTTCTTCTCTCTTGCCCTTGCCCCAGGCCTGCAGTGCCATCTAAAAAAACCCCTGGGCCTCCCCTGGGATTCTCAGGGTGGACGAGGTTAAAAACCTGGTCTAAGACAGCCAGGTAGGAAAACAGTCAATTCTAGGATGTTCAAAATAGTCTGAATTCAGTGCTAAGTCTGAATATATGAACATTTAAATACCTTTGTTCCAATTAAAACTCCATCATTAAAGGAGTAAAAGACAAATCATCACATGGGAGAAATCTGCAACATACTTATATCTGACAAAGGATCTATATAGAGAACATAAGAAATTCCTACAAATCATTCAGAAAAAGACAGATAACTCAACAGAATAAAAATGTCAAAGACTTGAATAGGTACTTTCTTAAAGAAAATATCTAAATGGCAAAAAAAAAAAAAAAAAAAATTGAAAAGGTAGCAAATTAAAACCATGAGGTATATGCTATGTCTTTCCTCAGGCTGGAAAGTTTATTTGCAGGCTACATAGCTGAGCCTAAGTATATACGTAGCCATTCAAATGGTCATAACTAACAAGACAACATCATGTACAGGCGAAGAGGAACAGCGACCAGAATTCCTACCGCTGCTGGGGGGAGCGTAACAGCACGAGTATGTTCCAAGGCTGTTTGGCAGCCTGGAGGTGTGTGCCTAACAGAATGCATACAGACCTGGGCCCAGGACACAGAGTGGAGAACGGGCGCGGTCAGCTGGCAGGAACCAGCCCTGACGCCTTCAGCGGCAGAGTGGAGAAGCACACTGTGGCAAGTTCCTGCTGTGGGACAGCTCCATTGCAGAAACGAGGGAGAATGGCCTGTTACTGCACACGCTAACACAAACGAGCCTCACAAATGTGAAGCTGGGCGAAGGAGGCCAGATATGAGAGAGAACTGTAAGTACTGTATTCTGTAGGACTCTGTTACATCAAGTTCAAAGAGTAGCAACCTAATCTATGGGGACAAAGTCAGGACAGTGGTTACCCTTGGAGGGGGTGGGGTGGTGGGGAAGAGGAGGGAGACTTCTGGGGTGCTGGTAATAAGCTGGTGTTTTGATCAGGCGGAAAACACACGTCTGCTCACGTGGTGAGAGGATTGACTTACTCACCTATCTGCACACTTAGGGTGGACAGAGCCACTTTTCTGTAGATACTGTTCTTCAAGGAAAGGTTTATACTTACACTCTATCTATGGATACACGGTGTGGGCTTCCAAAGCCCCCTTTCTCCCACTACCACACCTCGCAGGTGGGCACAGGGGACAACAAGGCAGAGGGGTGAGAGGAGCCCTTGGGCAGGCAGCCGCAGAGCCATTCCTTGCCTGCCAACGCGCAGCGGAGTGGACTTAGGCCAGGAGTTCATCCTTCCCCAACTGGAAAGTGGAATAACAAGCGCCACTTCAGAGGATTTGCAAGGATCAGATAACGTGAAAGGATGTCAAGGACCCAAAGCACAGTGTGCGGCCCTGGCGGGCTCTCGGCCTCCTGCCCGCCACGTCGCCTGCCAGACAACAAGATGCCCATAGAGGCCCACACGTCCAAGTTCTAGGCACTGACCTCAGGTGCACGCACTGATATTGGGAACACAGGCCAGGGAAGAGGCTTGCAGAGGCTGTGGGAGGGGGCACATGGCTGCTGGGGCAGGGAAGCTGGGGCCTGTTACCTGGACCACTGTCTAGAAAAGGGGGAGGGCGTGCTCCTGAGTCTGTGCCCCTTGGGCATCTGGATTCCTCACTCAGTGGGGCGAGCATGGGCAGAGGAGGGCCAGGACAGGACCCTCCAAAATGCAGGGCCCGTGTCCCCAGATGCTGGGTCTAAGGGTGCTACCGCCCCAGGATCGCAGGCCTGAAACCTCACTGTCCCTGGATTCTTGCTCCCGGGTCTCCCCTGTACCTCTACATTTGCTGCACCACCACGTTCTTGCACCAGCTTAATTGATCTCAACTGATTCCCTCCTCCACAATGCCCTGCATCCTGCCACCAACCAACATTCCCCAATCCCATCCCTTCCCTATTCAAAACCTCCTATGGCAAGGAAGACACCAAAATGTTCACTGTTTATGTTGGGTAATGGGATTATGGATTTCTCCATTTTTTTAGAGTGAGCATTTGTCGCTTCTGTAGTCAGGGGAAAAATACCTATGTACGTGTATCTATATCTGTGTGTGCATATACACACACGCCTTCTCTGACTCCTCTGTTCTTAGCACCCAAAACCTAGCATCCTTTCTCATTCCACCTCCAGCGTCAGCCCTAATAAGGCCTCTGCTCCTCCTCACTGCAGTGCTGCCCAGAGCCCGGTCCAGCGGGACCAGTTAAAATGCCTGGCCCACTCGTCCTCACCCCAGGAAGTCCTTCTTCCTCCAAAGCCCAGACCAGTTACTACCCTGTCGCTGAGGTGCTCTTCTCCTGAACATCCCCAGAACCCTTCCGGGAACACCCCTCCCCTCCACGCTGTGTCAGAGGTGCCAAGCGGGGACCCCATCCCCGGGCCCACCTGCAGGCCGCGGCGGCGTCCGGGCAGCGCTGTTGGAGCTGCTGAGCCGAACCCCACAGAGCAGCCTGGGGCCCTCCACGCCTCTCCTGGGACCTGGTGTCTTCACCTTCTAGGTTAGCGCAGATGGGCCAGGTACAGGGGGAGGACTGAATCCACTTCGAGGACTACACTGCTGCCCTCGGAGAGATGGCTCCAGACACGCGGTGACCGGCGGCACTGACTGCCCGCTCTGCGCCGACACGGCAGGCCCTCCCACTTGGAAGAGCAGGTGCACAGCGATGCTCGGCACTGCGTGCCTTGGAACTGAGTCACGAGAACATACTACCTTCCAATCATAAATCAGATCTAAATTTAAAGTGACGGCATAAAAACAATCAACAACCTAGACAAATGTTTCTGATGGAGTGTTACGAGAAAAAAACAGGCACAAAACTAAATGCAATTTCTACTTATAAGAAATGTCCAGAATAGACAAATCCATAGAGACAGAAAGGAGGTTAGTAGGTACCAGGGGCTGGGAGGAGTGACTGCTACTGGGTTCAGGGTTACTTTTTAGGATGAGGAAACGATTCCAGAATTAGAGTGTGGCAATGGCTGCACAGCATTATGGAATGTACTAAATGCCAATTAATTGTACACTTTGTTTTATTTTATTTTTAGGAGGTACTGGGGATTGAACGCAGGACCTGGTACATGGGAAGCAGGCACTCAACCATTGAGCTACATACATTCCCCCAAGAGAGTTGTTTTTGTTTGTTCTTAGGAGATACCAGGGATCAAACCCAGGACCTTGTACATGGGAGGCAGGTGCTCAGCCATTTGAGCTACATCCTCTCCCCAAACTGTACACTTTAAATGATTAAAATGAATTTATGTTATGTGAATTTAACCTAACTTAAAAAAAAACAACAACAAAGTGCATTTAGTTGACACTTAAAGGGCTAGGTTTTAGCTTTGGGAAAATTCACATACATAGAACTCTTCCTTCTCAATTTCTCAACCACTGCCAATTCACTGTGTACAGACGTACCCCAGCAGAAACGAAAGTAGAAATGTAAAATGACAACGCAAGGCCAGGCAAAAAAAAAGCCCCCATTGTGCCATGAAGGTGATAAACACTTTTTTCCTCACACTCAAACACTTTTCGTGTGTAATGTATGACTGTGTCTCTAAATAACTGATCGCACTCTCTCATCATTCATCAAAAAGGGGCCTAAAGAGAAGTTCACCAGGGAAGCCGATGTGGCTCCAGCAACTGGGCTCCCACCTACCACACAGGAGGTCCAGGGTTCAATGCCCAGGGCTTCCTGGCGAGGGCGAGCTGGCCTGCGTGGTGAGTTGGCCCACGTGGAGTGCTGCCCTGCGCAGGAGTGCTGGCCCAGGCAGAGAGCTGGCACAGCAAGAGAGCAACAAAAAGAGACACAGAGGAGAGATAGTAAGAGATGCAGCAGACCAAGGGAGCTGAGGTGGCGCAAGAGAATGATCGCCTCTCTCCCACTCTAGAAGGTCCCAGGATCAGTTCCCAGAGATGCCTAATGAGAATACAAGCAAACAGAGGAACACACAGCGAATGGACACAGAGAGCAGACAATGGAGGGAGCGGGGAGAAATAAATCTTTTTAAAAAAAGAGAAGTACTCCAGTATTCTGAGGGAACACTAAAGGATTAAGATAATATGTGAGATGGTTTCCCTTTATTTCCCAAATCTGTGTGTTTTCACATTATTTTTATAATTAAAAATACATCTTATAGTTTACAAAAAGGAAGCTGATGTAGCTCAGTGGCTGGGCGCCATTTTCCTACATACAAGGTCCTGGGTTCAACCCCTGGCCCCAGTACCTCAAAAAAATAAAAATAAAATAATATAGTTTACAAAAAGGGGAGGGGACAACTCAAACATCCAAAAACTGGGGACAGGCTTAAACAGGTTAACAGCCGCACAATGCACACTGTTCACCTATAAAACAGGAGAATGTAGAAAATTATCTACTGACATGGAAAGATGTTCTTAATATGTTGTTAAGGGGACAAAGCAGGTTACAACCTAGTACGGTGACGTGATCCCACGTTGTTTAAAAGTTTCTTTTATCGGGAGGCTATCCATGAAGATGCTAAGAGTCGTACCTTCCTGGAGTGGAGGAATTGAGTCTTTCTGTTTTCTTCTTTTTTTGGGGGCTAATTTTGATTCCCAATTCCCCCCATCCCTTTTTTCCTATAATGATCATGTAACATGTTTGTAATAAGAAGATAAAAAAATTACTTTTAAGAAATAGTTGAGTGTGCATAGAGAGATTGCTTTTGATATTGATTCTAAAGGCCCCAGCAAGGACACTCAGAACAGCTAAGCCTGGTTACGAGACCCCCGAGAGGAGCCCTTCTAAAGAGGGGCAGGGGCCCGCTCCCGAGCCCCTCTCACACGAAGGCCCGGCCGCCTCCCAGCGCCCGCTTCCCAGCTCTCTCGGCTGCATTCCCCTGCTCGCCGTTTCCCTCTGCTCCCTCTGTGCCTGCGGACACCTTTTCTTCTGACCCTTGCCCAGGAATGTAAAATGTCCCCTGCAGGGCAACCTGCCGTGGCCCAAACGGAACAAACGGAAAGGTGACCTGTCACTGTCTTCAGGACGGCAGGCCCATCTCTTGAGGCTCTTTCCTCTGCATATTCTAATTGCTTAATTTGCGGCTTGACTTTAATCACTGGCGGGGAGGGGGCACCTGTGGACTCCTCTGTAATTAAGGCCACGCCTGGCACTCAATACATGGCGTTTTATCTGCTTTTGGGCAGTCGGTCCCAAGTCCTCTGACCCGCACGGCCTTTGGGGCTCCTCTACCCTCCGCTGAGAGGGCCCGACCTCAGCTGGAAGACCAACTCCTGGCTTTTCTCAAAGGACAGATGTTTCCATAGAAGCTACAGTGCAAAGAAGGCGCATCTGAAGCCTTGTGAAGGGACAAGAGGCAGGCCCCACTGCCCAGCGAGTGCCGGGCTGCTCTGCCCCCACGCCCAGGCGGCCTCCGCCTCCAAGGGGCCTCTCATCAGCCGGCTGTGAGGAGAACCACAGCAGAAAGGGGCGGCCACACGTCAGGAGAGGCTTGGCTTCACAGCCCGTTCTGCCACCAAACAGGCCTGGGACTGGACAAGCCACACCCTCGGTAGGCCGCTGGTTCCTCTGACCTAAGACCCCCGCCTGACCCCTGCAGCCTCTCTCGGTGCCTTGCGCAGCTCCCGGAACTTGGTGAACACTCAAGGAGAAAAGTGTGTCTCTGTGATTTCCAAGACACCGAGCCGCACAAGGTGGCATGTGGTCAGACCAAATGGCAGACGCAGCACAGGCCACCAGGCTCCCAGGAGCAAGCGCCAGTGGCTGAAGAAACCAGGAAAGGCTTCTTGGAAGAGCTGGGCTCTATTCTCAGAGAACAGGGCTCCCAGGAGACAAAGCCACGGAAACCAGGAAGCCAGGCTGCCAGGAGCCTAGGGATAAAGAGCATGCAGCCAGCAGGAAGCGCAGCGCGGGCAGACCAGGGCAGTGGGGAGAGGGTCTGGCTGGGTCCAGCCTCCTGCCACATTTGCACGAAGCGGCAACTCCAGGCCTGCTGGCTCTGGGCGAGGGGAGAGGAACCCTCCAGGCAGGTCTGGCTGGAACATGGGCAGATGGTCAAGGTGTGCTAGGCCCTCCCTCCACCAGGGGAGGGTTCTCCCAGGAAGGGTGAGCATGTCTCAAGTCCTAGCACCCAGCCCTTGTTAGCTTCAGTCCCAGAAGGAGAGGAAGATCCCTCCGCCCTCTCCCCCAGGCGCCAGGGATGACTTTCAGAGTCCAGCAGCAGTCCAGGAGGGGAGAGGGGAACCCAAGGAGACTGAGGAAGACCCTGTGCCTCTAGGTCACTGGCCACTAGGGAGGTGGACTTGCACTCAGAACCAGAGCCTCATGGGTGAAAGTCAGTGGATGGGCCCCCCCGTTTCCAGTCCAAGCCCCTTCCTTCAGAAGCAGGGAAAGCCACCTTGAGCATCTACTGCACGCCGTGACCGAAGGGGACTCCAGTGCTCACAGCCAGCCATGCCCCTGCTGGAGACGCTTTGGGGAAATCCCAAGGAAGGCCCCCCATTCCACTGGTCACCTCTACCCAGCACCCTCTTCCATGTCTCCAGGGTGTGTCCCTGCCCGGGAAGACATTCCCGCCCCACTCGAGTCTGGATGCCGGGCATCCCTGGCCCAAGGGGCATCAACAGTCTGGGCCAGGGACACGGGCTGGGACTGACCTTCTCAGGGAGGGCTCTTCCCGCAGAGATGAGTACGTGCACCCCATAGTTCTCACTCCCAACTCCAAGACTGGAGGAAAAAGGAAGGTCACAGCTCCCTCTCGGAAACCGGCAGGGGGCCAAGCTCTGCCCACCCCCCACTCAGTGCAGGCGGGGCCATGGCAGCCAGGGCCTCTGAGCTCAGAAAGGGCTGCTGGACGACCCACAGGCCTCTCGGAATCTCCGCGGAGCCCCGGCCTGCATCTGCCCCCACGAGCCTGCGAGCACTGCAACATCTGGCACTTCCAGCGGGAGGAATCGGGGCTGGAGACTGGAACCTCCCGTGATGCCCTGCGGTTTGGACACACACCCCTCCTCCTCCTGCATGGTCGAGGGAAGGAGAAAACCTTTCCAACCCCACTCGGGTCTCCTTGGTAACTGTTTATATCAGAGCCCTTTGCCCGTACCCTCCCCCCCGCCCATGTTTTAGAAAAAGGAGGAAGGCGTGTGGGCTGAGCGCAGCTCTTCTAGACACCAGCGAGCAGTTGTGCAGGTTGCTATGGTGGGGCTGTTTCTCCACGAAGAAAGCCTGCCCTGACCCCACGGCCAGTGCACCTCGGGGTCACACAAAATTAGATCGGGTCCCCGTTCTCCTCCACACAAAAGAATCATGGGCAGACGGAGCCTAAGACACAGCGGGGCAAGCGACAGCTCTTTCTAGCCCGTGGCACCTGGGAGCACACTTCTTGCCACAAAACAAACGCCTCTTAAGCTCCCAGTACGTGTCTGGAGGGACGCTTCCAGCTGTTGAGATGCTCTGCTTTAAGGAGCAGCCCTTCAAAGGCACCCAAGGGCAAAACGCCCACCAGCAAGCCTGGGTCTCCGGCCCAGCAGAGGCAGCAGCTGGCCCAGGCTGGAGCCCAGAGACTACGCGGCTCCAGCATGGAGTGCAAATGGTTCCAATTAGGGCTCTGTGCTCCTAAATTGGGAGCAGGAGTCTCTCTGGTTTGGGCTTCAGAAGTCAACTGCAGTCCACCATGCGGGGAAAACCAAAGGGAGGGTATATGAAAGTACTGAGTCACTTGGACAGAGATGAACCAGAATGTCCCGGGGGTGATTCATTTTTGTTTCCAGTCCCATGCAACACTGAGAAGGATTTCTGAAAACTGCAACCCAAATTAAATTTTCTGCACAGCGGAACTGATTTCTTCTGGGACTTTCCCTCACCCTCGGCCACGTATGGGGAAGTTGCTTGGAATGGCTGGAGGCTAGCGCCTGGCAACCACGTTCTCCAGGTCGGAGGATAACAGGCACCAGGGGTCAGCAAGAAAGGAGAAGAGCTGACATGGTCCCATGGTGGCGGGCAAAGCCGGGGGAAGGCTGGGTGGAACGGGAGGGCAGCCGGAGTCAGAGGCACTCTCTCAAAGGCGGAGGCCCTCCCGCACAGCTGGGTACTCTCTGCAGGCTGCCCCAGATTTCTCTCCCCTGGGCAGAGCAGTCTCACAGCCACCAGACAGAGGCGAGTAGAGTGAAAGACCTGCCTTTGATGAAAAAAGAAAGAGGTTTGCTGGAGTTTAAATAAACAAACAGCAGCTCTCTTTTGGATTGAATTGAGCGCCCCACAAAGACGTGTTCAGGCCCTAACTCCCAGCTGGCTGTGAACCATTTAGAAATAGGATCCCTGAAGGTCCTAGGAAGGTGAGGCCAAAGGGAAGCTGGGTGGGCTGTACTCCAGCGCGACTGGAGTCCTTCAAGCAGGGGAGACTGGACACGGTCACGAGGAGACGGCGGGGAGCCAGATCGCCATGGGACGGACGTGAAAACTGAGTGGTGGATGGCCAGCAAGCCACCACCAGCACGCCAGATGTCACAGGAAGTGAGATGCTGCTGACACCTTGACTTTGGACTTCAAAACTGTGAAACAATAAATTCCTGCTAAGTCAATTAGTCTGTGGTACTCTGTTACAGCAACACTGGCAGACCCAGGCAGCTCTCTGCCCGACAGGGCCCCTCTGCGGCCAAGACCAGGACTCCTGAAAACGCGGTGAGGGCAGCTGCATCCCGAGATGCTGGCCTTTGGCTAGTGACAGATCAGGGCCTGGTGAGAGGCCGCAGGTCAAAGACAAAAAAAGGGGGCGGGAACTATTTATTGTGGGCCTGTTGGATGCCAGCATATGCCAGCAGACTAGCCAAGGAGCTTGATTTTTTCTTTCATGTCATCCTCACCACCCTGTGAAGCAGGCAGGCATTTCTGCCCCCACTTTCCAGATAAGGAAAGCGAGGCTTAGGGGGTGGGGAGACTTGCTCAGCAAGGGCCTGAGGGGTAATCCAACTCCAGGCCTGGAGAGCCCAGAGCCAGCACCGGGGGCCTCGTGTCTGCTCCCACGCTGCATCTGCGTCTCCTCAGCCCAGGCCGGTCAAGGCCCAGCCCTGGGCGCACAGAAGGCCCGGGCCCCTCTGGAGTGGCCCTGGGCAGGGTGGAGGGTGCCTGCTCAGAGAGCACATCTCACAGCCCTTCCCCAGCAGCCTAGAGCCCTGTCACTTCAGGTGCTCTAAGGCCCCCACCCACATATCCTCCCACATGTACCGACGATTAATACACACGCAGATCAGGTTAGAGTAAGCAAGTCCACGCAGCCCGGATGAGCCGCCCCCTGCCCTGGGGTCTGTCATTCCAGCCCAGCCCGGGCAGCTTCCTGGCCTCCTTTCTGAGACCTCAGGACCACTTAGCGGGGACTCAGCAAGTCAGCAGGAGGCTAACGCCACCAGTTTTTCAGGTGAGAGAAAAGAGACTGAGGTCAGCAACATCCTCTGACAATAAGATGACCTGACTCTGCCATAGACAAAATGGCCCTGACCCTGAGGAGAAAGGATAAGACGCGTGGAGAGGCCAGCGACAGCAAGGGGAAGGGCGAAGGGGTGGGCCAAAGGGCAGATGCTGCAGGATTCCACTTACCTGAAAGAAGGAGAATACGCAAGAGACAGAAAGCAGAGGACCGCTGACGGGGCAGGGGCGAGGGGGCGTGGGAGAGTTACTGCATATCGGGTGCTGGGTGGAAAAGTTTCAGTGACAGATGGTGGTGATGGTAGCACAAGATTGTGAATATGATCAGCACCCCTGAGCCGTAAGCCGGGGGATGGCTGAGATGGGGAAGTTGATGTCACATACAGGTTACCATAATTAAAAACAAAAAGAGAGGCCACAGAGACAATGACGATTAAAGGCAACACAAGAGCCTAGGCTGGATCTAATAACGGAGGAGGAAAGGCCCAAAAGGATATTATATTGGGACATATGAAAAAAAATGGAATACAGACTGTATGCTTTATCGATGTTAAATCTGAACTTGACAATTGTACTTAACGTGGTTACATAGTGAATACTCTTGTTCTAAAGGAAATGGAAGTCACGGTAATGGAGCATTAGGCACGCAACCTACTCTCAAATGTTTAGAAAACAAACGATGGAGAGTTAGCGAGACAGAATGATTTTTAAAAATGTGGCAAAATGTTAAAAGTTGGTAACCCTGGGTATCTGGTAGGAGGTATATTGGAGTTCTCGGCATTATTTTTGTATTATATTTACAAGTTTCCTATAGGTTTTAAATTATTTCAAAATAATTAAAAAAAAAAAAGAGTAAAGGATTGGGAAAGTGAACTCCTGAACTGAAATCTCAGCTCTAACATATATTAACTATGCAACCCTGGGCAAGTTAACCTTTAAGTTAGCTTTGCCATTTATAAAATGGGTAAGAACAACCCTTTACTAGGCTGTGAGGATGGGAGAACTAGGTAAGCCACGTGCTGGCACCAAGTTCACCGTGTGGCCATTTGAAACCTCTGTGATTTGCCCTGCTCACCCTCCTCCCGCCCTCCCACTGCCACTCAGGCCCGTCACCCCACCCCGTCAGCCTCCTAGTGGACCTCCCTGCTTCCAGACCAGCTCCCTCCAATCCAACCTCCACACTGCTCTTCAAGGACACACTCTCAGGACCCTGCCCTCGTCCAGTCCTTCCCTCGTTCCCTGCTAGTTTTGGATAAAATCCACGCCGGAGGAGGACCCCCCAAGGCTGTCTGAATTCCGTTCCCTGACCTCCTCTCTCCTGCCACCCACTAACCCTGGTGACCTACACTTATGCTTGTAGAAGTCTATAAATATCCTCAGTTGATTTTCCAGCCATTTTTCACTGTCCCTTCTTCACGTCCACAGTGGCTTTCTTTCATGTGTTTTCCTCTTTGCAAAACTCATTTGTGTTTCTATTTTCACATTCAGTGGCGCCAAGGACCTCTCTGTAGAAAAAGCGACCCTGACCTGGAAGCGGCAAGGGCCATAACTCACTTTGCATCTGTCAGCACTCAAAAGATAAAAAAGGGCATCAGTGATGACCTGGAGCCTTGATGCCTGGTTTTCCTTGGCTTGCTGTCAAAAGCAAGCCCCAAAATAGAGGCCATTTAGGGAAATGAGCTCTTTTGTGGCTTTTCAAAAGCAATCCTCTGTGGAATGTAAGGAGCAAAATCCAGGACTGTGGGAACCTCTACGGGACAAATGATCTGGAATCTTCAACAAAAATACTGCAAGGGAAAAAAAAAGATGGAAGGGAAATGTATGAATTAAAAGAGACACACATTATGTTAGGTAGAAGAAACCAGCTTCATTTACACATTTTGAAAACACAAAACTACAAGGGACACAATAAGATCAGTGATTGCCAGAAGCTGAGGGTATGGGGAGAAGACGAACTGCAAAGGGGGACGGCGGAACTTTCTGGGGTGATGAAAATGTTCTGTATGTTGATTCTGATTCTGATTCCATAGCTGTAGACACCTGTCCAGACTCATCAGCCTGCTCACTGAGAAAAGGTGACTTTTCCTGCATGTAAATTATTCCTCAATATACCCAACCCCCCAGAAGAGCGAGACAGAGACTTCTGACATACGTGAACAGACTGCAGTGTATGGGTCTCGCTTGGATTCTGAATCACAAACAAAACGACTGATATCAAAACCAACTCATTTAGATCATTCAGGGAACGATGAACAAATGATGACCGGAAATCAGATGATATTGAAAAATTACTGCTGACGTGCAGGAGTGTGAGGATGGTACTGTGGTCATGATTTAAAAGGGGAGTCCTTGAATTTTAAAATTTCAGCTGAAATGATACGATTTCTGGGATTTGCTTTAAAGTAACGGCAGGGTGGGGGAAGACGACGAGGCTAGCCAGGAGTGGATGACGGAACCCAGGGGATGGACACACATGGCTCCACTCTTCTATGCTCTATGCTCTGGGGCTTGTTTTAAATAGTCTCCAAGAAAAAGCTTTGTTTTGTTTTTAAAGCACCCTCGGAAGCCAGGAGAGAAGCAGAGGTGCAGTGTGTGTGTGTGTTTGTGAGGATATCATAGAAACATGAGGACAGGGGAGCAGAAAAGCAGCAGCGGTTTGGGCTGGCTCAGGGGCCAACAGCAAGCTCTGTGGCCTCAGTGGGGGTGTAGGGCGTGGCACGTGGACAGCATGCCCCATCTGGACTGGAGGCTGCTGCTCGGACAGTCACTGTTGGCAGGCATCGCTGCTCTGGTTTTTTTTTGTTTTTGTTGTTTAGGAGGTACTGGGGATTGAACCCAGGACCTCATACATGGGAAGCAGGTGCTCAACCCCTCGCGCTACATCTGCGCCTCCAGATGCTCTGATTTTTTTTTTTTTCACAAGAAGCTATACCTCTGGGGCATTATGTGAAATCGCCAGACTTCTTAATGCTCTAATTAAAAACAGCAGGCCACAGTTTGCCCTAGAGGCAGCAAGCCAGACAGAGTTAGCACGCATTCATCCATCAGCCCCTCTCAGAGTACCATCACTCTCACAGGCTGTGAGCCAAGCCAGGGATCCAGACAGGACTGCGCCACCATCTCTGTACCACGGGAAACGGAAGCAAATGCCAGTCCACGCACAGCGCTGGACTACACGCATGAGCAGAGCGTCGCGGGGCAGGCGGGACTTCAAAGCTGCCCTGGCGCGGAAGGCTCTGTCCAGAGGCACAAGCTGAGCGATGTGGCTGGGTGGGTAGGAGAGGATATGAACGAGCCACTCCTGTTTTTTTGAAGAGAACTTGCTTGTGTCTGCTCCTTTTTAACAAGTCTTTAACTGCTATTATTACAGTTTAAAAGACTTCACCCGAGGGTGAAATCACACTCATGCACTGGAAGGCTCCTTATTATAAAGACATTAACTTTCTCCCAAATTAGTTTGTAGGGTCAGTGCAATTCCAATTAAAATCCCAGTTAAGTTTTTTTTTGGCCGGGGGGAGGGGTGGTGGTGGTGGTGGCGGTGCTTTTTTAGTGGAAACTGACAAGCTGACTCTAAAATTCAAATGGAAATGTCAAGGGCCAAAAAATGCCAAGGAAATCTTAAAAGAGAACAAAGCTGAAGGACTTAGACTTAGATATCAAGACGTGAGCTACTACAGAATCAGAGAAAACTGGAAAATGAGGTATTGATGAAAGGAGAGGAAATGCATCAACAGACCAGAAGAGAGACTAGAAACCTGCCCCTTCCCGACAGAGCCACCCGATTTACATCAACAGTGACCCTGAAATGCAGGGGGAGAAGAATCATCTTTTTTCAATAAATGGTACTGGCTCAATTGGATATTCACAAGGAAAAAAATGAATCTTGAACCCTACCCTCACACAATACACCAAAATCAACGGCAGGTAATCTGCAGCTCTAAGTATGAAAGCTAACACAATGAAGTTTTTAGAATTAAAAAAATGAACTTTGTCATGATCTTGGGATAAATAAATATTTCTCAAATGAGACACAAAAGTTTGATGGAGACAAAGGTTGACAAACAGGACTAAATTTAAATTCAGAACTTTTGATCATCAAAAGACACCATTAAGAGACTGAAAAGGCAAGCCACAGAAGAGAGAAGATAAAGGACTCATCTTTAAAGGACTCATAAGATAAAAAACTTGACAAATTAATAAGAAGGCAGAGAACCCGAAGGAAAAATGGGCAAGACTTGAACAGGAACTTCACCTCTTCCCCCTCCACCTTCCCCAACTCAGGCCTCATCATGTCCCACTGGACCCCTTCCTGGAATGGCCCCTTGACCTGTATCCCTGCCCCGCCTTCCTTCCAGCCCACCCTCCCCACCTGGCCCGCACAGCGCCATTTTGAAACGGGGATCTGATCCCATCGCTGCTCTACAGAACACAGGCCACACCCACCAGGGCCAGCTTGAACTGGGCTCCAACCTGCCTTTCCAGCTGCACTTCCCACACCCCCCACGTCACCCACCCTAAACACACGCCTCACGCATTCCAGGCTGGGGCTGGCCGTCTCACCTCTGCCTGGCTACGCCACCTCAGCCCATCAGAATCCTACTCTACTTTCAAGGCTCAGCTCAAACGTCACCTCCCCTCTAAAGCTGACCCCAACCCCAAGTCGGTTTCCATGACTTTCTCCTGCATTTCCTCAGTCCTTTTACATGGCACAGCACACTCCAGATGAATCCAGTCATGTGACTGCCCTTCCCATGGGACTTGAAGGTGGGGGCTCCATTTTATTGATCTTTCTGTCACAAGGGTCCGATATAACAAACTACATAAACTTTTAAGTTCAGTGGCTTTGGGCAAACTCCCCAATCACCGAAGCCTCAGTTTCCTTATCTGCACAATGGAATAATAACGTAAGAGTGGAGATAATGTTAATAATAAAGAGAAAATAGGGAAGCGGATATGGCTCAACGGATAGAGTGTCCACCTACCACATGGGAGGTCCAGGGTTCAAACCCAGGGCCTCCTGACCTGTGTGGGGAGCTGGCCCATGACTGGTGCTGATGCGCTCAAGGAGTATCATGCCATGCAGGGGTATCCCCCGCATAGGGGAGTCCCACGCACAAGGAGTGTGCCCCATAAGGAAAGCCGCCCAGCATGAAAAAAGTGCAGCCTGCCCAGGAATGGTGCCACATACACAGACAGCTGATGCAGCAAGATGATGCAACAAAAAGAGACACAGATTCCTGGTGCCGCCACAAGAATACAAGCAGACACAGAAGAACACACAGTGAATGGACAGAGAGAGCAGACAACTGGGGGGTGGGGGAAGGGGAGAGAAATAAATAAAAAATAGATCTTAAATAATAATAATAATAATAAAGAGACAATAGGGAGCTGATATAGCTCAAATGGATGAGTACCTGCTTCCCATGTATGAGATCCCAAGTTCAATCCCTGGTACCTCCTAAAAAAATAATAATAATAAAGAGAAAATAATAATACATAATATCTGAGGGCTTCTCATGAACCAGGAACCGGGCAGAATGCTTTACAATGGGTTATCTCACTTAATCTACAATTTACATTTGAGGACACTGACTCAGAAAAATTAAGTACCTTGGCCAATGTCACATGGCTAATATGTGACAAAGTCAGGATTCCAACCTCAGTCCCTCAATTTTAGGCCCAGGACTTAACCACTGCACTATGTTTCCCCTAACTAGATAGAGCAGGTGTTCATGAGATATCATGAGGGATGAGAAAAGGGTTATTCAATTAGAATATGACGATTTTGAGGCGGGAAATATAGTTTCAACATCCTGGCAAAAAACAAAATCGAAAACAAAAACCACTTGAATCAACAAAATAAAAGTGCTTAAGGATAGAACAGCTTCCCCAGTCTAGGAGTTTTACATCAAGTTCAGCTGGCAAAGCCAGCGAGGTGACTGTGAGAACAAAGGAGTCATGATCAAAGTGCCACCTCCCCGGGAGCACATCCCATCCTCACTCAGGGCCCCCGACGGGATCAAGGCCTGGACTCTGGGACCTGTACACTGGTCTCACCTCGAGTCCCACACTTTGTCAGCAAAACCCCGACCTGCCTCAGGAGCGCACCCAGCCAGAACAGGCTGGATTCCAGAGTCCTCGGGGCTGGAGGGTGAGGCTCTACCTTCAAGGACCTGCTCGGCACCACCTCCCACAGGAAGCCTGCCCGACCCCTCCACCAGAGGGAATTCCTTCTTTCGTAGAGCTCCGGGCACCTGCGTCCCTGTGTCCTGACCTGGCCCCCCTGCCGAACACGCTCTGCTACTGCAAAGAGGCCCTGACCAGATGACGCGAGTTAGCGCGTTTTCATAAACCATTTTTCAAAGTACCTTGCAACACCCTCTCTTCTCAGCTTCTCTAATGTAAATGCCACCTCTGTGGCCTTGAGACTGCCCAGCCCAGGGCTGGGCACAAATTAAATTCTACTCAAGCCCTCAATCCAGCTCCGAGTCCCAGGAGTTCATGAACATCATGTCGCTGGATTTGCAGGGGGAGCCCTGGAGAACGGGTTATGACCTCCATTTAGCAGATGAAGAAACTGAGGGGGAGGAAGGGTAGCGTCTCGCCCGGGGTTGGCGCAGCACTAGAGCGTAAGGCTGATGACGGTAGGGACCTCACCTATTTTCTTCACCGCTGTAGCTGCAAATCTTAGTAAAGAGCCTGGGATAGAACAGGGCCTCAGCGAATCTTTGCTGAATGAATAATGAAGAGAATAATGTTGAACCCGGGCTTTTAAAAATGTAAACTTACTGTCTGGTCAATGGTACCAGAATAGTATTGAGACTATCTGCCTCCATGTTTGAAGACTGTAACTTTTTTTAGGAGAAGAAATCATTATTCAAATTGGAGCAGGGAATGAAATGATTGGACGTGAAACTGAGAGCGTCTCCCGCCTGGCCAGGGAGTTCTAGCAGGAACAGGGCCCCCCCGTCCACCTCTGAGCCTGGCCACTCGCTGGCTCCAGGGAGGTGCCCGAGCAGGGCTCTACCCCTGCAACTCCCCCCTCCAACCTGACCAAAAGCTTTGGGAGTCTGATTCTGGAGTAAAACACAGCCAGCAGTAAACGTGAGAAGATGATTTTGGTTTCAGGACTCTAGTCTTGAGAATGGTTTAATTCCATGTGGTTTATGCAAATCAGCCTTGGGGAGACTTGGTGCAGTCACTCAGATGTACAATTCACCATCAATTCTTCACTCCACCTACCATCTGTACTATTCTTCTCATAATGTTCTTTAATTTACCTTTCTATTTACCTATTCTTAAAAGGAAGCTTTATGGGAGCTTAAAGAAATTCAATAAAATTAAAACAAAATAATATGAGTAAAATCAAGCTTGATACTGCCACTCCCACAGGCTCTGAGCGTAAGGTTACTTCTTCATTGAAAAAAGAAATTAGCAAGTGTGAATATAATAAAGGCATCCCACCACCACGCAAGATTCTGCTTGTCAGTAACCTGAGATAACTTTGTCAGTAAGCAAAGGAACATTGAAAAATGTATAACTGTCTTGCTATGTGGTTCTATGCAAAAGCACTGCTATGGGGGAGCGGATGTGGCTCAGGCCGTTTGCATTCGCCTCCCACGTGGGAGGTCCTGGGTTAGGTGTCCGGTGCCTCTGGAGCAAGGCAAGCAAACAATGAACAGCAGACAAGAGAACCATCTGGGAGAGGGGTGGGGAAAATTAAAATAAAGCAAAAATAAATAAATAAATCTTTAAAAAAACAAAAAAAGCATTGCTAAGACCCCATCTGTTTATGAAATGGAAAGGTCACTGGGCTTGGAGTAAAATAAAAATGGGGTCCCAGATCTCGCTTGCTCTGACATTTGGGGGCTGATGACCTGGTGCAGCTCCTCTAATGCCTCTGACCCAAAGGTTCTTTGTAAAATGGTGTCTTCTACTTTGAATGGTTGCTGTCAAGTTCACACAAGAAAACAGGTATAAAAGGCCTTTGGGAACTCTAAAGTGTTGGGTAAACGTAAGGGATTATGAAAGTAGATGTGAGGCATAATCCACCAAGAAGGCAAAACCCAGGACTCAATGCAAAATGCTGCAAAGAACCTGGCTCCTCTCCCCGCTGGCCCTCCCTTGCCTGTGGCCCGAGCCCAGGAACACAGCTTGGACCGATGAGGGAGGTGACGCCGAGGAGATGAGCAACCAAGGGGTACCGAGCAGCGGTACTTACGTTGGCTGAATTTTGGTGAACTCGGGGACTTCGTCTTTTTTCTTTCTAAAGAGGAACCAGTAGGTTAGGAGCCCCACAATGAGTGAGAATAGAACAACGTCCATCATGCTGAAAAGAGACACTTCTTCAGCCACCGCCTCAGACGCAGTGGCGCTGGTATCTGCGTTGGAGTCCGCCATGATAATCCCAAAACTGTGGAGAGAGAGAAACAACAGGCGTCAGCAGGGAGCGGCAGGCAGCATCTCAACGGCCACCAACTGCACCTGATAGCTTCAGCCTGGTCTTCAAGTCCAAGGGCTGCAGAAAACAGGAAGGTGCTGGTTCAGCAAGAATCAGCTGCAGCCTTGGTCCAGAGCTAACACAGCAAACAGCCCCCGTAGTATCAGGAGCAGCCCAGGGCATGGCTTGGGTTGTAAGTTATATACACAGCTTGGATGAGCCAGCACTGGGTCCACTGCAGACGGTACAGGCTCCCCGTACCATCGAGCATCCTCCAACCCCACAAGCACACAGCAGAGGGGCTGGTGCCACACGAGACTGGGGGCCGCTTCACAGCAAGCTCTTTTCCCAGCTGTGCAGGAAAGGGTTAGCTCAGCAGGCCTGCGTTGTCCTAAACTCTGCACATTCCCAAAGTCTTCAGGGCTGGCCCTCTACTTGCTCCTGGAGATAAGCTCTGAGCCAATGGAATATCCTCCTGCTAAGAGTGCCCCGTTGACCGAGCACTTGGGCCGTGTCAGTCAGTGTATGCTAATAAAGTGACTTACGGAGAAGGCTTAGTTTTTGTATCTCAGGGGCTCTGGACCACCTCTGGGAGCAGTGGAGACTGAGGAGCTAAGGTTAGTCACACAGGTACTCCACGCCTGTGTGAGTGACCTCCCAAAGAACTGGACACCACAGCCGATGTGAGCGTCCCTGCTTGGCAATGCTTTGTGGATGCTGTCACACCTCACTGTGGGAGAACTAAGCACTGTCCTGTAATTCCACTGGGAGGTGACAAATGGATGCTCACACCTGGTTTCTCTGGGACTCCACCCTATGTGCTTTCGTCCTGTGCTGATTTTAATCTGTATCCTTCTGCTGTAACAAACTGTAACCGCAAGTTTAACAGCTTTTCTGAGATCTGTGGGTCTTTTCAGTGAATCACTAGACCTGAGGATGATGCTGGGGATTCCCAACACACCAACTTAGTTTCCTTGAAAGACATTCAACTGGTCGGTCCTTCCACCACTGAACCCGGCAGGTCGGAAGACGTGCTGTGAGTCAGCGAAGGCCAGAGTGAAAGTTCCTGAAACCTTGGAAATGCACTTCCGTCACCTGCCCACAGACCAGGCTCGGCTCAGGAATCTGAATCATTCCTCTTTGCAATCAGGGCTGTTGCTAAGTGGGCTGCTTTCACCACAATCATGACTCTGAGACTCGTCAAGAAGGCTTGACAGAGCTCAGCAAACTTGAGCAACGTGAGATTGCTTCAGCTCTGCCTGCCATAGCTGCCACTGCCTCCAGAAACACGCACCTGGCCTGAGCACCCAGCGCCCTACAGCATGAGGACTTTTGGGCATCAGTCCTGAGACCGGACCTCAAGCCTGGTTCTGGAACTTGCCTGCTTATTAATCTGAGGTGCTTTGCTAATGGCTGAGCTCCTGAGTGTGGCAGAACGAATTATGTACCCGGCGGGGGGACGGACGGATGGGGGCAGGGACATGTTCTTTTTTTTTTTTTTTTAAAGATTTATTTATTTCTCTCCCCTTCCCCCCCCACCCTGGTTGTCTGTTCTGTGTCTATTTGCTGCGTCTTCTTTGTCCGCTTCTGTTGTTGTCAGCGGCATGGGAATCTGTGTTTCTTTTTGTTGCGTCATCTTGCTGTGTCAGCTCTTCGTGTGTGCGGTGCCATTCCCGGGCAGGCTGAACTTTCTTTCACACTGGGCTGTTCTCCTTAGGGGGCGCACTGCTTTCGCATGGGACTCCCCTACGCGGGGGGCACCCCTGCGTGGCAGGGCACTTCTTGCACGCATCAGCACTGTGCATGGGCCAGCTCCACACGGGTCAAGGAGGCCCGGGGTTTGAACCATGGACCTCCCATGTGGTAGACGGATGCCCTAACCACTGGGCCAAGTCCACCACGGACATGTTCTTAAAGTAAATCCCATTCCTGTGGGTGTGAACCCATTGTAAATAGGACCTTTGAAGATGCTATTTCTAGTTAAGGTGTGGCCACCTGAAGCAGGATGGGTCTTAATCCTATTTCTGGAAGACTTACTAAAGAAAAAAGTCATGGGGAGGACCGTGAAGCTGGAATTCAATGGAACCAGTAGAGAAAGGAAAGCCAAGGAACCCAAGGATTGCCGGCTGGCCAGAACGCTCCTGATCCCAGGAGGAAGCCAGCCCTCCCGCCTCTGAGGCCGTGATCCAGTAAATTCCTATTGTTCAAGCCAACCCAAGGGTGGTATTTGTCACAGCAGCCAGGAAACTAAGACTCTGAGATGATATCAATATACCCTCTTTAATATCCAGCATTAAAGGCAAATTTAATTCCTGAGCCCACAGAGGACGCTGTTTATATTTAAGCACTAGCATGTAAACGCATTTAATATTTATACAGTGTTGGTCAAGTTTTTCTATCCAACTGCCAGTGCCGACTGCCAAGCCGACAAGCCTTCTGCTGAGCTCTCACAAAACCCCACAGAGGGAGACCTGCTCTGATGGGTTCTGGAAGGACCTGTCCGACAGATCATGATGTAACAGATGGGGAGAGGACAAGTGGAGCCACCTGGGTGCTCCTGTCAGGATTAAAGGGCCGGCACAGGAAGGCCCCCAGCCCAGCCTCCATCCCACAGCAAGTGCCCAGGGAAGGCCAGGCCCTGTCCTGCCCCCTCCCATCTACCTCACCTCCCTTCTATCTCTGCTCCTCACAGCCAAGTGACTACTTCTTAACATACATGTAAGCTGACTGCACGACTCAGAAGAGAAAGCTCATTCCCTGCAGGTGTTTTCTAGAATGAGTGTTGTGGAGACAAAGGAAAATAGGCGCACTTGGCCACATTCACGCACATGCCTTCTTGCTAATAACATCCAGTTCAAGCCACCCAGACCACCGTGACAGACCCCATCCTGGCCACTGTCCACACAGTAGCAGAGGGATCCTCTTAAAAACAAGATTTGAGTATGTCACTCCCTTACCCCAAACCTTCAAATGGCTTCACACCACACTTAGTACAAAGTCTGAAATCCTTAGGTGGTCCATAAAGCCCTACATGGTCTGGGCCCTAGATCTGGTTCCCACCATGCTTCTAACTACTCTGCCCCTTCCTCACACCTCACCAGTCCTATCAGCCTTCTGCTGCTCCCCAAGTCTCCAGGTCTGCTCCTGCCTCAGGGCCTTTGCACATGCCGTTCCTCTGCCTAAACCCTCTTCCTCTAGTTGTTAATACAGTTTATTCCCTCACTTCATTCAGGTCTCTGCTCAGATGTCACTGTCTCAGAGATGTTAGTGACAATCACATCTAAAATGGCACAGGGCATAGAGATTATGGAATGGTTTTATAATCCGAAAAGAGCAATACAGCTATGTCACCACCACCCAGCTGGTGGTGATGGCTATGTCCATTGTTTTTCACTCTTGTGCTCTGTCTCTAATATTAGGACTTACTGCTTCTTTTCAGCATCTTAGGCCTCTCACCCTGAGTTTAGAGTCAGAAACCCACAAATTCTTGTACCACTGCAGAAACCAATAAGCAACACTGAGGAAATCGACAGATGATCCCACTGTGAATATGACTGACTCCCCGCAGCAGGGCAGGGGTGGGGCTCAGGCCTCCAGGGCCCCACCAGCGTGTGGGATCCTGCCCAGCTCAGACCTGGTGTCGACAACAGAACTGAGAAGATTCTCAGCAGCACTGACTCTGAAATGTACAGTAACTTCTAACAGACAGGAGCTACAGAGAACAGTGAAAAAGATCCTGGTGATGATTTTATCCCAGCCCTTGGTCTACAGGTATGTAGTGGCTTCCAGCAGCTCACTCAAGGAAACAGTAGCAAAACTAGAAAAGGGCCTGAGGTCTCCTGAGTGCCCGACTTCCCAGGGGAGGGCTGGATTCACCACCAATCTAAGTAGGAAGAATTAGTTGTACGTGTGTCTTTCTCCACTGTGTGCTGTGAGCTCCTTGAGCAAAAGAGCTGTATCTCATACACCCCTGTATCTGGCACATGGTGGGAAAGGAAGGACTGGCAGACTGGCAAGGAAGTCAACCTTGGAGGAAAATCCTGAAGCTTGTGCTCCTCACCCTATGATACACAGCAGCACCCCTGGGGCTGAAGCTCTGAACAAACTGTGAAGTTGCTGAAACGATGATTTGCAGGGTGAAGGAAACATAAATCCCCACTATCTTTCCAGGTTCCTTCTTAACTATTCTCCAGCTTGCATCTCAAGATTCCTACCAAAGTCCCATTTAGGAAATAGTTAAGTCTAAACAACCACTGAAAACCCAGCTTTGTAAAGATATAAGAATGCAGCATGATCTAATGTTGGAACTGTGATCCACTTCAAGCCAGCACTTCACATGGAATTTGAAAGATGTCCACTTTCCTTTGAAAATGAGGTACCTCTGTTAGTTTGTGGTGGTGCCATGAGGCACCTTGGCACCGTTTGGGAACCAAGATCCTATGGTATAAAATCACTGTCCTCTGCTGTGTGAAGCACTTTGATGGAGAAAGTTTTTGATATGCTGCCTGATGACTGGAAGCTGCTCTCCTCCGCTGTGGGTGACGGCGAAGGCAACTGGCGTCTGTCTGTCTGAGGTCCCTCAAGGCACTCCAATGAAACTTTGGGAGCCCCGAAAATCCTGGAAGGGTCTTGACCTGTGAGTCATTTATTCTTTCCGCTTTCAGCGGAGAGGAGGAACACATGACAATGCTGAGCTCACAGGACCAAGTGCAACATTTGCCAGCAATAGGAAGAAAGAAAGGAAATGACAAAACAGAAGAGAGCAGGCTCTTGCCACAGCCCTGCCACCAGATGCCTTACCATTAGCAGGCTCTGATTTCATCTATAAAATTAGGCACCAAAAAAGGGAGTATGCCACCCTTTCCCCCACCTCAAATTGAGAAGATATGATTTGAATTTTTATTACCAATTAGGTCTCTAAATAAGAGTTCTCATTTTTATTATAAAATTACAACATACACATAAAAAAAGGGCAAAACTATTTTAGTTTGGTGACAATTCTTCCTAAATTTTAACAGCTGGCCAGTTCCCACTGATGTTGTGGGATGTAGGGAAGCAGCTCTAGCCCAGGTGTCTGAGTCAGGAGGGGGCCCAGCACACTTGTAGAGCAGTGCAGACAAATCACTGGCCATTCAAAGCCAGGGAGCACTGATGACAGCTTGGAAACGAGGGTAGAACAAAATGGCCTTTCTCCATCTGACTGTTTACCACAAGGGAACATAAAGTCCTCCTCCAGGAAGTATTTGCAACTGCAAGACTGATCAACCAGTCCCAGCACTGACATCATAGTGAGCTAGTCACTTGCAACAGCAACAAGGAAGGAAGGATGGAGAAAGCAAGAATTTAGTGGCCCCTTCTGCACACAAATCACCCAGCAATAGTCATTGTCAACTCACAGCAGCTGAGACAAGGATCTAGTGTCTATCTCCCAGCTGCATGGGAACAGGGTCAGCGCAGGTTCACAAACCTCTGCTGAGGCTCAGTGGCTTTAAGATGGGGGAAAACCTTCCAGGAAACAAACCCTACTCTCGCCTGACAGCTTCACCTCCAGAGACTGAGAAGTGCCCAGAAGAGCAACTTGAACAGATTCTCCTACAGCTAGAGTGTCCATAAAATTTATCATCCAAGCCATGACATTTTTGGTGTGAATTTCCTTGGGTTACTACTGTTTGGGGTTCACTCAGCTTCTTGTATCTGCAAGTTTATGGCTTTTGCCAAATTTGGGAAATTTTCAGCCACTAGTTCTTTGAATAGTTTTTCAACTCCATCCTCTTTCTCCTCTCCTCCTGGGACTCTGATGGCATGAATGTTAGATCTTTTGTTAACAGTCCCACAAGTCCCTGGGTCTCTGTTCATTTTTTCGAATCTATTTCTTCTCTGTTATTCATATTGGGTAATTTCTACTGTTCAATCTTCAAGCTCACTGATTCTTTCCCCTGTCCTTTCCATTCTGTTATAAGCCCATCCACTGAGTTTTTTTATTTTGGCTATTGTATTTTTCAGTCCTAAAATTTGGTTCTTCTTTATGTCTTGTACATCTTGCATAATCCCAACATCTTTTTTTTTTTTAAGATTTATTTTTCTCCCCTTTCTCCCCCTCATCCCCCCCAACCCCCGTTGTCTGCTCTCTCTGTCCATTCACTGTATGTTCTTCTGTGACTGCTTCTATCCTTATCAGTGGCACCCGGAATCTGTATTTCTTTTTGTTGCACCATCTTGTTGTGTCAGCTATCCGTGTGCGTGGCGCTGTTCCTGGGCAGGCTGCACTTTCTTTCACGCTGGGTGGCTCTCCTTATGGGGCGCACTCCTTCTGCGCGGGGTTCCCCTACACGGGGGACCCCCCTGCGTTGCACGGCACTCCTTGTGTGCATCAGCACTGCACATGGGCCAGCTCCACACGGGTCAAGGAGGCTTGGAGTTTGAACCACAGACCTTCCATGTGGTAGGCGGATGCCCTATCCATTGGGCCAAGTCCACTTCCCCATCTTTTTTTTTTAAGGTTTATTTTTATTTTATTTTATCTCTCTCCCTCTCTCCCCTCTCCCAGTTGTCTGCTTTCTGTGTCCATCCACTGCGTGTTCTTCTGTGTCCACCTGCATTCTTGTCAGCAGCACTGGGAATCTGTGTCTCTTTTTGTTGAATCACCTTGCTGCATCAGCTCTCCGTGTGTGCGGCACCGCTCTTGGGCAGGCTGCACTTTTTTCATGCAGGGCAGCTCTCCTTAAGAGGCGCATTCCTTGTGCGTGGGGCCCCCCTATAGGGGACACCCCTACGTGCCACAGCACTCCTTGCACGCATCAGCACTGTGCGTGGGCGAGCTCACCACACGGGTCTGGAGGCCCTGGGTTTGAACCCTGGACCTCCCATATGGTAGATGGGCACTCTATCAGTTGAGCCAAATCTGCTTCCCCCAACATCATCTTGATGCTGGCATCTGTCAAACGTCTTTTCTCACTCAAGTTGAACTTTTCCTGGTTCTTGGTATGATAAGTTATTTTTATGTATCCTGGACATTTTGGGCACTATATTACAAGACTCTGAATCTTATTTAAGTCTTCTGTTTTAGCAGGTCTCCTTTGCCACCATGCTTGTGGGGGAAGGCAGGTGCCAACTCCTTAATGCAAAGTGGGAGTAGAGGTCCAGGTTCCTCATTTGCCTCTGTTGACACCCCAATGGGGGGTGGTGGTGCCTCATTACTGCTGGGCAGAGGCCCCAAAAGGCCTCTGTTAACACACTCTAGTTGGAAGGGGTAAGAGCACCTCTTTACTGCTTCCGATGTGGCTCCCTCCAACACCTGGTTTGTTATTGCCAGGTGGTAGCAAAAGTCCAGGATCTCTCAGTGGTCTCCAGTGATATGGTGAGGAGGAGAGAGATGAAAGACCTAGCTCCCCACTCAGCCTTTTCTGAAACGACCAAGGGGTGTGTGTGTGTATAGTTATTCCATGATGTTTGGCTGCAATGGCAATGTGGCGTTATTGTCTGAAAATTTTCTGTCTTTCTAAGTTACCCTTTTCCTGGTCCTGTTGTTAGAGTAGGAATTTTGTTTGTTTGTTTTTGTCTGCATATTGGCATTTTTAGGATGTTGATTCTCTAGCACTTGGTCCAGAATGCATGAGACACAAAATATATGTGTAAAAGGTCAAGAGCCTTTATGCCAATCTAAGGTCTTTGGGTCTAGGCAGCCAGTGATGACCAAGTGAGGGTGTGATGTGATTAGAACTATGCCAGGCAGGCAGATAGGAGACCCAAGTACAATGGTACCTGCCCCCACAAAGTCAACAGTCATGGAGCCTTGACCAAGGTATCCTGGAGAATATATTCAGAGCCAACATTCCACAAAAGATACCCAAATATTCCCAGGTCAGCTGCCTATACCCACATAACAGGACTAATATGTATGATTTGGAGACATGAGTTGCATTGTGTCTGATGTGAAAGAGGAAAGGGAGCCACTAAAGCAGGAAGCTGGACCAGTGAAAGCATGACTTGGCAAAAAGCAGGCAGAAGATGAGCTAGAATCACTCAGCACAAATGTAACTAACAAACCCCAAAGGGGCTGACCACTAGAACTGCAGCCGGTCTTACCCTGATTCTAATAGCATCTCTAGGCCTTGGCTGCCCTGTCCAAACTCCAAGTAGGGCAAACCTATGGCTACCCTAAATCCTTTGCAACATGCCCCAGGGCAGTCTGTGACTGTAATTTAGTAACACTAATTAAAGTTAACCCAGGGCAATTTATGGGCACAAAATACTTCACAGGAGTTCATACTAGCTCATCCTCCTGTCCACCCCTTTTGCCTTAATTTTGAATAAAAAAATGCAGAAAAGAGAAGCACAGAAAGGCCAAAGGATTGTCTTAGTTTATGGAAATTCTGGGCAGACCAGAATTTCAAGCACAGTTTTGAAGTCTGCTTCTTCCTCTAGTGCATCAGCAGGAATAAGGGGTGACAGTCTGGTAAGGACACCCAGAGACAATCATGTAACAATTCATATGGCACTTTTACAGCATTTACCTGTCACCACATGCCTGCAGCACAGAGGATGTACTCTCCTTTTACAGAAATGAAAATATAGGATAGGCTGAAGTCAACATGACCTCTCAAATGCTGATGTCCAGAGTTCATTAATAGAATTACAATTGGGCTCTACACTTAGCATCAAAGACAAGCTAGAACACAATCAGAAAGACTACCTTGGATGGAGCAATTCCCAAACATGTCACATGAGAAACAGTAAAGGAAATGGAGAGGTTTGCCCTCAAGACGAGATGATTCAGGGGCACCTGATCCCTTCTTTGGGTAGTCAGAAAACGGAAAGGAGAGAGAGGACCCAGAATTCAGAAGTAGGGCATGGTAATGGAGGACAGAGATTTATGCATTTTCAGAGATGTCTGAAAATAGAAAGAGCTATTGTGAGCTGTGGCTCCCCGTCAGAGCAGACGTGCCAATGACCACTTGACCACTGGCAGCAAAGGAGAGGGGGTTTGTGCCTTGGCTGGGTAATCTGGGCTTGAAGACAGAGAAAGTGCCGGCCACACCATGGGCCTGGGACACGGACACACCAAATCAATGCTCATTAAACCAAGCTGGCTAATTGGTAACAATGCCAGGGGGAAAACTCAAGGTTCTGGCTTGAGTTGATACTTAAATACTGATTCCTGGATCCTCTCCCACCCTGTGAAACACAAACACACACGTGCAGACACACACATACATATACAGAGTTCTAGTTCATGTTAAACAAGAGCTACAGAAAGAGAAGAAAGACAATGGATACAGGGAAACATAATCCATGATACATTCCAAGAACTCAAGAAAGACGTGGAGAAACTGGTACCTCTGAGAAAGGCAGGAAGGGAGAAGTACTAACTCTTTCAGTTCAAAAACTGCTCCCAAGAACAGTGTGTGAAACTAGAACCATAAAACAGCTAGAATAGGAAAATATCTTCAAGATATTCATATTGGCATTATTCACATTGCTAAAAGATGGAAACAACCTAAGTTTCTGTCAACCAATTAATGGATAAACAAGATGTGGTATATTCACATGATGGCATACTATTCAGCTGTAAGAAGAAATCAATTGGGGAAGCACAGGACAACATGGAGGAACCTTGAGGATATTATGTTGAGTGGGATAAGCCAGACACCAGGGGATGAATATTGTATGGTCTCACTGATATGAACTAACTACAGTGAGTAGACGTAGGGAGCTGGACTATGAAGTGTAGGTTGGTGAGAGATGGTAGGTGAGTTGAGAAGGGGAAAATGATGCTGGATGTACGCAGAAATTTTAATAAGGTCAAATGTAAATATGTGGTAATGGATGGACTTGATGGTGACACATTATAATGCATGTAACAAATACAGTTGACTTAGAGATGTGATCGTGGCTGAAACGAGTAGTCTAGGGAAGTTAATGTTAGTTGGAGGACAGCTGGAGGATAATATAGGGAATGTATAACAATGATTTTGGTGGTAGATGAGGATTGTGGTTAATAATATAAACACGAGAATGTTCTTCTAATATAGGGTATGAAAAATGTGATACGTGGGAAAAATGTAACTATTGTAATTTATAGACATACTTAACAACATTGTAATATTTCTGTAGCAAAAGCAAAGAAGGTCCTATATTAATGCTAAAGGCAAAATAAAAAGAATATGGGGGGAAGAGATGTGGCTCAAGTGCCTGGGCTCCTGCCTACCACATGGGAGGTCCCTGGTTTGGTTTCTGGTGCCTCCTAAAGAAGACCGCTGGCACAACGGACAGACAAGGCAAGCTGACACAACAAGATGATGCAACAAGAGACACAAGAAGAAAAACATAATGAGAGACACAACAAAGCAAGAAGTGGAGGAGGCTCAAGCAATTAGATGTCTCTTTCCCACATTGAAGGTCCTGGGTTTGGTTCCAGTGCCTCCTAAAGAAACAAGGAAGATGAACAGACACAGCAAGTGTAAACAATGTGGGGGTGGGGAGAAATAAATAAAAATAAAATAAATTTTGAAAAAAAGAATGTTTAAAAAAAAAGAATATGGGGTTTAGTTTTATGAGATATGAATATGTTTAAGCATTTCTTTTCTTCATTTTTTTTTCATTAATAAAGAGAGCTTGACCATGTCATTTAACTAATCTGTGTTCATATGGGTTTCTTTCTGAACTACAGGAACAACTGAGTTAGTTGGTTGTTGAAATTAGATGAGATAAAAGTACCCGGACAGAACTTTTCAGGAGTAATGCTACCATAACTTTTTGAGCTGCCTTTCTCTGTTTTGTTGTTTTTGTTTTTTTTAATTTTAAATATAGTTTGAAAAAAAAAAGTACAGTCTGTGCTGCACACCTAACTGGGCTTTAGTTTTAACAAGGAGATTCTTCTTTTTTAAAAAAAAATTAGAGCAGTTGTAGGTTTATAGAAAACTATGCTCAAGTACAGAGCTCCCATATACCCCCCTCACACACAGTCTTCCCTCTTATTAACATTTCGCATTAGTGTAGTATCTTTGTTACAACTCATGCTATTAACTTGAGCACACTGCTTACACTCTTGTACAGTTCTATGGGGGAGGGGGGGAGGTATGTGGTAACTTATATACAACCTAAAATACCCCTTTGTCCCTTTTTGAATATACAGTTCAGTGATGTTAACTACATACACAAAGTTGTTCCTCTATCTCCATCATCCATTGCCAAAACTTGTCCAATCACTCCCATCAGAAACTCCAGACCAATTAAACATTAACTCTCCCTTCCTCTCCCTGACTTGGCCCCTGGTAAGGTGACTTCATGTAAATGCTTATTCTGCTTATTTCATTTAAGTAAGATTATACAGTATTTGTTCCTTTGTGTCAGGCTTATTGCACTCAACATGATGTCTTCAATCCATTCGTTTTAGCATGCATCAGAACTTCATTCCTTTTTACGGCTGAGTAATTTTTTCACTGTATATCTATACCATATTTTGTTTACCTATTCATCTGCTGATGGACACTGAGATTGCGTCTACCCTTTGGCTATTGTAAACAATACCACTATGAACATCAGTGTGCAAATGTGTTAGAATCCCTATTTCAATTCTTTTGGGTATTTACTTAGGAGTAGGATTGTTGTGTCCCAAGGTAATTCTATACTTTCTGAGGAATCGCCATACTGCTTTCCATAACATTTTATTGGTACATGCTGCACCATTTTACATTCCCACCAGTGATGTACAAGAGTTTCTATTTCGACACATCCTCTCCAGCACTTGCTATTTTCCATTCTAGTGAGTGTGAGATGATATTTAAATGGCCTTTTTAAAATAAGTCAAGATCATGGAAGACAAAGATTAAGCAACTGTTTCATATCAAAGGAAAGTTAAGAGTGATTATAATGAAATGTGACCTGTTATCTTGCATGACATCAATGTTAATTTCCTGATGTTGATCATTATATTAAGGTGATATGAGAAAATGCCCTAGAGTTTTAGAAAACACATACTGAAGTACTTAGGGGTAAAGGAGCATACCTGCAAATTATTCTCAAGCAGTTTAGGAAAAATAATATGTAAACACACAGATATATGGGTGAAGGGGATTCAAGAATTCTTTGTACTGTTATTCCAGTGTAAGAATATCCAGCCATTTACTGGATATTTTCACTATTATAAATAATGCCATACTAAGCATGATTAATATCTTTGTAATATAAATCTTTGTGTATCTCTGATTATTTCTTCAAGATAGTGTTTCTGAATCTTAGAAAAGAAGGCTTTTTATTTTTTATTGGAGAAGGTGTCGGTTTACATAAAAATCATGCAAAAAATACAGAGTTCCCATATACCCCTTTCCTAATATTAACACCTTACATTTGTTACAATTGATGAAAATACCTTTTCAATTGCATTATTAACCATATTCCATGGCTTATGTTAGGGTTCACTGGGTTGTAAGGCCTATTAAAAAAATTTTTTTTAATTCTAGCAACATATATACAACCTAAAATTTCCTTTTACCCACATTAAAGTATATAATCCAGTGCTGTCAATTATGTTCACAACGATGTGCTCTGAAGCAAAGGGATTGGCTAGTTTTAACTGACGTGCAGTCAAATGATTTCCCACATTTCTCTGCAGTTTTCCCTCGGCAAAGCACGCTGCCGTCCTGGAGCGAGGGGAGTGACTCCACGGAGCACGAAGCTCACAAAGGCCTGGGAGGGGAAACAAGTAGTAGAACTCAAGGCAGGAATCAACAAGCTCCTGACACCTGTGCCCAGAAGGAAGGGCCGAGAGAGGAAACCAGAGCCAGAGGTGCGGACCAGGCGGGCCCTCTCAGGGATGGAGACTCCTCCCCGTAAATGACACTCTTTCTGACAAGTGGGACAGGTGTGCGGTAGGAGGTGCTGGCCTGGGGCCATAAACACACGCCAGCATGAGGACACTCAAAATCCACGTCTTAGATGTTCCATCTCCACCTGCCATGAGTTACTCATCACCTGCTCCTCAGTGCCCTGAGCCCTCCTCAGTGTGAGGGCTGGAGGGAAAGGCTGAAGGCAGGTGACATGGAAAAGTCCTGGAAAAGCGCATTTCAGTAATCATTACACATGACTTGTGCTTGAAAGCAACAGATCACATGTTAAAAGCTGCTTAAATAACAATAACATTTACTTACACACACACACCCCTGAATCTCAAAATCACTGAGCCTCTGTTTCTTCATCTATAAATTAGGATAATACTACCTACCTCATAGGCTTGTTGCCTGGATTACATACAGGAGATGTACCTGTATGTGATATTGCATAAAGGTGTGTTAACTGCCATTTTGGTTGGTGACTGGTATATGAGGTGTGCTCAAGCTAGGAGAATGTAGATAAATGGCAGAATATTTCAGCACAGCGAATGGACACAGAAAGCAGATAGCACGCAAAAAGCCACAAAGGGTGGGGGGGGGGGGGGTCAAGGATTAAAAAAAATCTTACTACTAATCATAGTTCTTATCTTATATTTGGTTTGTTTTCCCCCCAATCCACCCTATTATTATTTTTTAAATATATTTTTTATGACAAAAGTTGTAAACTTATAAAACAATCTTGCACATATGCAGAATTCCCAAACACCATCCCTTCATCAACACACCACACTGTGGTGAACATTTGATACAGATAAGAGTATCTGATTGTTACCATGTCCATAGTGTGCATTTGGCTCACATTTTCCATACTGTCTCATTATCAACACAGTACATCCTTCACATAGATGCAAGAATATTATATTATTACTGCTAATCACAGTCCATAGGTCACTCCAGCTGTATTTTCCCCATGCTCCTCCACATTCCCAACACCCTGCAGGAGTGATATACATTTGCTCTAGCTAACAAAAGACACTCTTGCATCTGTACCATCAACCACAATTCTCATCCACCTCTTAGTTTACTGTGCTATTCAGTTCCTAGAGTATTCTCTAGCATTCTGTCAACTGGCATTTACATACCTAGACTACCATTTTCAGCCACATCCCCATTTAAAAACTAGCTGTTACTCACTATGTGTTACCATCCACTCTATGTATTTCCACACTTTTACAGTAAAGCTAACTAAACTTCTACATACATTAAACATCAGTAGTCCATCTCAGTCCTCCACTAATTTCCTTTAAGAATCTACCACCTTCCACCAGGTCTTGAAGATATTTTCCTACAATTTCTTCTAGAAGTTTTATGGTCCTTGCTTTTATATTTAGGTTTTTGATCCATTTTGAGTTAATTTTTGGATAAGGTGTGAGACAGGGGTCCTCTTTCCTTCTTTCAGCTATGGATATCCAATTCTTTCAGCACCATTTGTTGAATGGAATGTTCTGCCCAAGCTGTGTGGGTTTGACAGGCTAATCAAAAATCACTTGACCATATTGTGAGGGTTTGTTTATAAACCACAAATTTGGTTCCATTGATATATGTGTCTGTCTTTATGCTAGTACTATGCTGTTTTACCACTATAGCTAGGTAATATGATTTAAAAGTCTGGAGATGAGGGTTCACTTTTCCTTTTTGTGATGTTTCTGGCTATTAAGGACCCCTTACCCTTCCAAATATATTTGATTGTGTTTTCAATTTTTAAAAAAATACTGGTGGAATTTTTATCAGGACTGCATTGAATCTGTATATCAATTAGAGTAGAAGTGACATCTTAATGATATTTAGTCTTCCAATCCATGAGCATGGAATGTTCTTCCAGTTATTTAGGTCTTTTTTTATTCCTTTTAACATTGAGTTGCAGTTTTCTGAATATAAGTGCTTTACATTTTATCTGTCATGTTTTTTTCTACCACTCTTTTGACACTTTTACTTTTATTGATAAAATCTTCATTTCTAGACTCTCTTTTAGGCCTCTCTCTCCTGTCTTTTCTTTTCAGGCTCTAACACACCCTTTAATATTTCCTGAAAATATGGTCTCTTGCTTAAATATTCTCTCAGTTTTTGTTTATCTGTGAATATTCTAATTTCACTCTCATTTTTGAAAGACAGTCTTGCTGGATATAAGTTTCTTGGCTGGAAGTTTTAAATGTATCAGACCACTGTCTTCTTGCCTCCATGGTTTCTGGTGAGAAATCAGCACTTAATTTTATTGGATATCCCTTATATGTTATGCATTGCTTTTCTCTTGCTATTCTCAGAATTCTCTTTGTCTTTGGCATTTGACTTTCTGATGAGTATGTGTCTTGGAGTTGGTCTATTTGGATATTTTTTGATGGGAGTACGTTGTGTTTCTTGGACATGGATACCTATGTCCTTCAATAGGGTTGGGAAATTTTCTACCATTGTTTCCTTTCAAATATTCCTTCTGCCCCTTTTCCCTTCTCTTCTCCTTCTGGGACATGACACATATGTTTGCACGCCTTTTGCTGTCATTTAGTTCCCTGAGACCTTGTTCAATTTTTTCCATTCTTTTCTTCATCTGCTCTTTTGTATGTTCACTTTCAGAGGACATTTCTTCAAGCTCACCAATCCTTTCTTCTGCCTCCTCAAATCTGCTATATGATTCCATTTTTTAAAAATTTCATTTATTGCACTTTTCATTCCCATAAAGTTTGTTGTTTTTCTATGTATGCTTTCAAATTCTTCTTTGTGCTCATCCAATGTCTTCTTAATATCCTTAATCTCTTTAGCCATCTCATTGAATTTATTAAAGGGATTTGTTTGAACATCTACGATTAGTTGTCTCAACTCCTTTACGTCATCTGGAGGCTTAGCTTGTTCCTTTAACTGGGCCATATCTTCCTGTTTCTTGGTGTGGATTGTAATTTTTTGTTGGTGTCTTGGGATCTGGATTACTAGAGTATTTATTCTGGGTGCAGTTTTTCTCTTTAGTGTAGGGCTTTCTTGCCTTTTCTCCTTTGCTGGTTGTAATATTAGAAGCCAAGGTTGTAATTGGTGCTATAAGCTGTGGAGGCTCAAGCTGCCCTCATTGTGCCAGGGACCCATGAAGGTTCTCCCAACTTTCTTCTTTGCCAGGGATAGGAACAGAGTCATAGCTGTGTGGAATAATCCAAGTTGTACAGGCCTAGACTGTAGTTGCCTAGAGACTGATGGAAGCTTCACACTCCTTTCTCCCCTGTCTGGGGCAGGGATGGAGCTGCAGGTGTGGGCAGCAATCTACGCAGTGTGAGTCCAAGATGACTGCAGTTGCCGTGGTAGACATCCAATTTTCAATGTGTGGCAGTCAAAGGTACCTGCAGTTACCTGGATAGGATGGTGCAGGGCCCATCAGCTTCCTCACTGCCAGAGGTGGGGTTGAAGCCTAGTCTAGGGCTATAGGCCAATCTGGGTGAAAGAAACCTGTTCCTACCATCACTGTGATTTTCAGTCAGCCGGACTTCCCCTCAGGCTGGGGGCGGAGTCAAAATGGCGGTCACCGGCCTCTTTCCGACCTGGACAGAGTCAACCCCAGCTGTTCCCAGGGTTATATCTTAGGCAGTTGAGTCTACCAATCAGTAGCTGAAACTGGCAGCCAACCATCTCCTCCTCTCCCTTTTTGGGAAATGGAGCTTCTAATTCCAGCCACAGAATAGCTCATTGGCCTCTGCGGCTTACCTGGTAATTTCCTGGAAAGGCTGGCACAGGTCCCCGCAGCTTCCTCCCTGCTGGAGGTGGGGCTGGGGCTTATGTTAGACCTGCAATTTGATCTGGATGGAAAGAAGCCTGTTCCTACCAGCACTGTGATTCTCAGTCTGCCCCACTTCCCCTCATGCTAGGCACAGAGTTAAGATGGTGGCTCCTGGCCTCTTTCTGACTTGGACAGGCTCAAACTTTAGCTGTTTTCAGGATTATATTTAGCACACTGAATTTACTCATTAGTAGCTGAAGTTGGTCCTCAATCATTTCTTCCTCCCCTGTTTTTGGGAAGTGGAGCTTTCAATTCCAGCCGCGGAACAGCTCCCAAGGCATCTTGTGCCTCCAGTGGAGGATGGGCACCGGCCTCCGGGGTGTGGAAAGCTCTACCTACGAGTCTTATCTGTGGATGGGCAGTCTCCTCCTTCCACTCCTTCAAGGATGTGGCAGGATGCTCTTCTGGCCTCCTGGAGCCCCCAAACAGGTGCTTCAGCTAGCTCCAGATAGCTCTGGGTATTTACTTAAACTGCCCTGTAGCAGGAGCTGACTCCAGGAGCACGTTACTCCACTGCCATCTTGCTGGTTGTCCCTGCTGGTTTTTAAGAACACATGGGCTGGGACTCAACTCCCAGCAAATCCCATGAGCCCCTCTGCCCCAATTTTCTACCATCAATAGACAATGTTTAGCTCAGTCTTTGCAAACTTTCGCTAGCTAGAACAGAAAAACCATGGTGCCTTTATCCAAACTCAGCTGTTTGGTGGATAAAAAGTACCCTGCACTTTTTCCAAACCATTTTAGTAGGAAAATGAGACAAAGTAAACAAACAAAAACCCACCTATCCTTTATTTATTCCTACACAAGAATGGTAGTATGCCAAATTTTCAAATGTCCCCATTTTAATGTCCCCTGATATAGGATGTGTTCTTCTGTGTCAGGCTCTTTACACTCACATTATGTTCTTAAAATTTATTTATTTTTACCTATAGCAGCTTATTTTTCTTGCTTTATTATTATAAAACTTTTAATATGGAGAGGTATATAAGAAGTATACAGAAAGTGCTATATATTTCTAATGTACAAACATATGACAAGTTATTTATCCATTCTACTCTTTTTTTTTCTTCAGTTAGGCCAGTAATTTATTAAGGAAGGGAGGGAAGAGAAAGGGGAGAAATAACAGACCATGGGTCTCAGGTAGAGAGGAAAAGGCTGAAAAGTGACAGAGGGCCGATTTACAGACTACCATTCCCCATTACAGATACAAATGCTCAGGTTTTATTTGCGTGTTGTTCCAGGTGGGGGGGGGGGGGGGCGGGGAGGGGAGAAGCAAAAGCAGGGGGCAAAAGGCAAGAGAGTATTCATTCTACCCTTGATGAACATTTGGGTTGTTTCCATGTTGGGGCTATTATGTAGTAATGCTGCCATAAACACTTTGTTCATGTCTTTGATCACACATGGATGAACTTCTGCAGGGTATTTATCTAGGAGTGTACTTGCTGAGTCAGAGATGTGTTGTGCTCAATTTCAGGAGATACTGCCAGTTTTACAAAATTTTACAAATTTAGTCTCCTACCAGGTCCGGTTGTTCTATATCCTCACCAACACTTAGTATTAAGTGATGTTTTAAAATTATATGTTTTTAAACTATATTTTAATAGAATTAATCATATTAAAATATAATTATATTAATTATAATTAATAAATTGTACAAACAATTTATGTTTTAAAAATTATATTTTAGCCCCTCTTGGTGGGTGCATAGCAATATCTTATTGTGGGTCGGTTTTTTTTTAGGTGAAATTCACACAACCATTTTAAAGTATACAATTCAGTGGTATTTAGTGCATTTACAACGTTGTGTAACCACCTCCTCTCAAGTTTCAAAACTGTTTGTATACCCCAGAATACCCTGTACTATTAAGTAATCACTCCCCATTCTCTTTTCCCCATTCCTTGGAAAACACTAATCTGCTTTCTGTCTCTATGATTTACCTATTCTAGACATTTCATATAAAAAGAATTATACAATATGTAACTTTTTGTGCCAGGCTGTTTTCACTTAATATAACATTTTCAAGGGTCATTCACTTTGTAGCCTGTATCAGAACTTCATTCCTTTCTACAGCTGAAAAATATTTCATTTTATATTACATAAAAGTTGTCAGGGAGCAGGTATAGCTCAATGCTTGTTTGCCTACTTCCCATGTAAGAGGTCCAGGGTTCAATCCTGGTACCTCAAAAAAAAGAAGTTGTTTTCCCTTCTGGGCTATTATGAATAATACTGCTATGAGCATTCATATACAACCTTTTGCTTGAATGCCTCTTTTCTCTAAACAAATAATTTTATTGATACATATTAATAAAGCATACAATTTACCCAAAGTACATAATCAACGGTACTTGGATAATCACATAGTTGTGCATTCATCGCTACAATCATTCATCGCTACAATACAAAATGAAAGAGCATTTTTATTATTTCAATAATAATACTATAAAACAAAAACAGACAAACAAAGATTCAACACCTCTCAATGTCTCTAGGCTTCCCCTGCTGTACATAGCTGCTATTTCTGGCTATTCTTGATTATTGATTGATTGATTGAAAAATAGATAATTTATTTTAAAGCAGTTTGAGATATATTCACATATCATATAATCTATCCAAAGTGTATAATCAATGGCTTTTAGTATAATCACAATGTTGTACATTCATGACCTCAAAAATTTTTAGATCAATTCCATTACTCCAAAAAACAAAAACTCCATACCCCTTCGGCATCACTTCTCAATCCATCTTTCCCCAGCCTTACATAGACACTAACCTAATTTCATCTTTGTAAATTGATTTATATTTACATTTTATATAAATTCTTTGTGATGGGTTTCCTTCACTTGTCATAATGTGTTCTTTATGTCTGATATTAACATTAGCACGCATTTGTTCAATTTCAAAGAAAAATAGTCTTAAATATGCAATATTACTCATAATCATATTTCACGTAAGTTTTACTATGCTATACAGTCCCATGTTACATTTTTTACCTTTCTTTTTAGCAATATCCATGACCTTGGACTTTCTCTTTTAACCCACACCCATAAAATAGCACAACTAGTCACAAACACTGTGTTGTGCATCCTCCTTTTCTATTTATTTTCAAAGATTAACACACACCCTTTTTACCAATTACACACAAGGTAACCCTCAGCTTTCCATTCTTTTTTTTTTTTAAAGATTTATTTTTTATTTATTTCTCTCCCCTTCCCCGCCCCCCCCGCAAGTTGTCTGCTCTCTGTGAATCTGTCTTTCTTTTTGTTGCATCATCTTGTTGTGTCAGCTCTCTGTGTGTTGGGCACCATTCTTGGGCAGGCTGCACTTTCTTTCATGCTGGGTGGCTCTCCTTATGGGGCGCACTCCGCGCATGGGGCTCCCCTACGCTGGAACACCCTGCATGGCAGGGCACTCCTTGTGCGTATCAGCACTGCGCATGGGCCAGCTCCACATGGGTCAAGGAGGCCCGGGGTTTGAACCGCGGACCTCCCATGTGGTAGGCGTACGCCCTATCCATTGGGCCAAGTCTGCGTCCTAGCTTTCCATTCTTAACCTCATTCCATTTTCTGGTGACCCATATCAATTTATTAACTCCATGAGATTACACAATATATTTAATTCATAATAGCTCAATGATACTGTATTTGTTCTTTTGTGTCTGGCTTGTTTCACTCAACATAATGTCCTTCAGGATCACCCATGTTGTCATATGCTTCACAACTTAACTTCTTCTTAGAGCTGCATAATATGCCATAGTGTGTATACACACAGTTTATCTATTCATCAGTTGATGGACACTTGGGTAGTTTCCATCTTCTGGCAATTATAAATAAGGCCACAATGAACATCAGTGTGCAGATGTCTATTTGTGTCACTGCTCTCAGTTCTTCTGGGTATATACTAAGTAGTGGTACTGCCGGGTCACGCAGCAAATTAATATTCAACTTCTTTAGCAACTGCCAAACGTCCTCCACAGTGGCTGTACCACTCTACATTCCCACCAACAGCTTGGAAAAGTGCTTTTATCTCTCCACCTCCTCTCCAACACCTGAAGTTTTCTTTTTAAATAGTGGCCATTCTAATAGGTGTGAAATGATATCTAGTAGTTTGGATTCCATTTCCCTAATTGCTAGGATGTTAAACAGTTTTTCAAGTATTTTCTTGCCATTTGTATCTCTTCTTTGGACAAATGTCTATTCAAGCATTTTGCCCATTTTTTAACCAGGTCATTTGTTTTTTTATTGAGTTGTAGCATTTCTTTATATATTACAGATATTAAACCCTTATCAGATATGTGATTGCCAAATATTTTCTCCCATTGAGTCGGCTGCCTTTTCACCCTTTATAAAGTCGTTTGAGGTACAAAACTGTTTTGTTTTGTTTTGTTTGAGGTGCCTGGGAATGAACTCAGGACTTTGTACGTGGGAAGCTGGCACTTGATCAATGAGCCATATAGGCTTCCCTGAGCTGTTGTTTTTTTCTCATTTGTTTTGCTTGTTGTTTGCTTTTGTTTTTTTCAGGAGGCATCAGGAACCAAGCCTGGGACCTCCCATGTGGAAGGCGGATGCTCAGTCACTTGAGCCACATCCATTCCTCTGAAAAAGTGTTTAATTTTGAGGAGGTCCCATTTATCTATTTAATTTTTTGTTGCTCGTGCTTTGGGTATAATATTCAAGAAACCACCACCTGCCACAAGATCTTTAAGATGTTTCCCTACATTTTCTTCTAGTAACTTTTTGTTTTTGTTTTTTTGAGGTACCAGGGCTGGGGATTGAACCCAGGACCTCATATGTGGGAAACCGGCGCTCAACCACTGAGCCACATCAACTTCCTTCCAGTAGTTTTATGGTTCTGGCTTTTTTTTTTTTTTTTTTTTTAAGATTTATTTATTTATTTATTTATTTAATTCCCCTCCCCCGGTTGTCTGTTTTCTGTGTCTTTTTGCTGCGTCTTGTTTCTTTGTCTGCTTCTGTTGTCGTCAGCGGCATGGGAAGTGTGGGCGGCGCCATTCCTCGGCAGGCTGCTCCCTCCTGCGCGCTGGGTGGCTCTCCTTACGGGTGCACTCCTTGCGCGTGGGGCTCCCCTACGCGGGGGACACCCTTGCGTGGCACAGCACTCCTTGCGCGCATCAGCACTGCGCATGGCCAGCTCCACACGGGTCAAGGAGGCCCGGGGCTTGAACCGCGGGCCTCCCATGTGGTAGACGGACGCCCTAACCACTGGGCCAAAGTCCGTTTCCAGTTCTGGCTTTTATATTTAGGTCTTTGATCCATTTTGAGTTGATTCTTGTATAGGGAGTGAGATACGGGTCCTCTTTCATTCTTTTAGTTATGGATATCCAGTTCTCTCCAGCACCATTTGTTGAAGACACTGTTTGGTCCTGTCAATACGGACTTGGTAGGTTTGTCAAAAACCAGTTGGCCGTAGAGGTTAGGATTTACATCTGGACTCTCTATTCCACTGATTGACGTGTCTATCTTTACGCCAGTACCATGCCGTTTTAACCACTATAGCTTTGTACTATGTTTCAAGGTCAGGCAGTGAAATTCCTCACACTTTGCTCTTCTTTTTTTAGAATACTTTTGGCTATTTGCAGTTTCCCTTTCAAATAAATTTGGTAATTGCCTTTTCTAATTCTGTAAAGTAAGCTGTTGAAATTTTGATTAGTACTGCATTGAATCTACAAATTAGTGTGGGTGAGATTGATATCTTCACAATATTTAGTCTTCCAATCAATGAACATGGAATATCTTTCCATTTGTTTAGGCCTTCATTGATTTCCTTTTTTTTTTAAGATTTATTCCCCCCACCCCCACCCCCATTGTTTGTGCTTACTGTGTGCTCTCTGTATCTGTTCATTGCCTTTTTCCGCCCCCATCTTCTCTTTAGGAGGCACCAGGAAACAAACCTGGGACCTCCCATGTGGGAAAGTAGCGCTCAATCACGTGAGTCACCTCAGCTTCCTGCTTTGTTGTGTCTCTCATTGTCTTTCCTCTTTGTGTCTCCTTGTTGTGTCATCTTGTTGCATGAGCTCACTACACCTGCCTGTCGTGCTAGCTCACTGTCTTTCTTATCTTCTCCAGGAGGCACTGGGAATTGAAGCCGGGACTCCCATGTGGTAGGTGGAAGCTCAATCGCTTGAACCATATCTGCTTCCCCACTGGTTTCTTTTAGCATTGTTTTGTAGTTTTCTGTATATAGGTCCTGTATTTCTCTGGTTAAATTGGTTCTTAGGTATCTGAGTCTTTTTATTGCTATTGCAAATGGAATTTTCCCCTGATTTCCTTCTCTGACTGTTCCATACAAGTGTAAAAAAACCTTATTAATTTTTGTGTTGATATCCTTTATCTCTTTAAATCATTAATTTGATTTTGAAAATTTGTAGAATCTTGTTGATTAGTTGTCTCAAATCCTGTGTCTCAACTACCAGGTCTTTGATATACTCTTTGCTTGGGCCAATTTTCCATTTTCTTAGTATGGCTTAAAATTTTTGCCTAGACATCTGATAATGATGGTGAGTTTACTCTGATGCTCAATTTCTCTCTCTTTTGTAGGGCTTTAGTGGCAGGAGCCTGTGTTATTGATGTTCTTTGATTCTTGTTCAACCTCTTCTAGGTCTTTAGGATTGTCCCTGTTCGTTGCTCAAATCTGGGCCCTGGACCCAGTAATAGGTTGCAGACCTACTTCGAAGGGCCTTGGGGAAGGAGGCTGTAAAGGCCAGGAAAAGCTCTTACTTTTAATTTCCTCACATGCACTCCCTCAGTCAGCCAGCGGAGGCGCTCTTTGAAAGGCCTCTCCTGTCAAAGCCTGGTGGGAATGTGTTCCCTGCAACACAGACCGGATCAGTATAATGGAGGATCCTGTCTGGAGGCTAACAGCCTGGCAAATCAAACTTTTTCAGAGACAGTTCTCCAACCTTTGCTGGCTAGCCTTCTTTTTTCTTGGGTAGGAAATAATTCCACTCCCCTCCGCGTCCTCAATGACCAGCCCTGGTTGGTAGGGAGGGTGTTTGAGCAGGTCAGATCTCTTTAGCCCCTTCAGCTGCCAGGGCACAAAATGGCACGGCCCCACCCAGCCTGGAAGGGCTGTGGGACACAACAGACCAAATTGGGGATCAAAGCTGAATTAGCCTTAGACTGTGTCTTTCTCTCTCTCGCCCTTTTCCTGGGGAGGTGGATCCCTGAGGCCCCCTTTGTCTGCAGCTTCAGGCCCCTCCCCCACCCTTTCAGCAGAATTCAAAGCAATTTGCTGGAACTGGGGGGGGGGGCACTGACAGCTGCAGTACAGTTTCTATTTAACTCTTCTTTTTTTTTAAGATTTATTTATTCCACCCCCCACACCCCACGCCCCGCTGTCTGCTCTCTGTGTCCATTTGCTGTGTGTTCTTCTTTGCTTGTATTCTCATTAGGTAGCTCCAGGAACCGATCTTGGGACCTTCCAGAGTGGGAGAGAGGCAATCATTCTCTTGTGCCACCTCAGTTCCTGTTTTGCTATGTCTCTTATTGTCTCTCCTCTGTGTCTCTTGTTGCGTCATCTTGCCGTGCCAGCTCTCCACATCGGCCGGCACTCCTGCATGGGGGATCACTCCTGCATGGGGCAGCATTTCTGCGCAGGGTGGCACCCCCACGTGGGCCGGCACTCTGTGTGGGCCAGCTCACCATGTGGGCCAACTTGCCTTCACCAGGAGGCCCTGGGCATTGAACCCTGGACTTCCTACATAGTAAATGGGAGGCCAACTGCTTGAGCCACATCCACTTCCCATCTACTTACCTTTTAAGGTCGAGTTTCTTTTCCTGTGCCCCTCTCACTTCTGGACGACGTACAGCCTTCCCCTAGCGTCCTATACCCTAGAGCTTTTTTTCCCCAGGCTGTTTGTGCCTGTCCTCTAGCTATTTTTTCAGGAGGAGAGAGTCCTGTGTCTTTCTAATCTGCCATCTTCCCAGAAGTCCTCAATAGCCTGAATGCCTCTTTTTAACTCTTTTGGGTATACACCTAAGAGTGGAATTGCCAGGTCTTATGGTAGTTGTATGTTTAACTTTTTGAGGAAGCACCAACTTATTTTCTACAGTGGCTGTATCATTTTACAGTCCCACCAGCAATGCACAAGGGTTCCAATTTCTCCACATTCTCACAGACACTTGTTATTTCCCTTTTTAAAAATAAAATAAAGGCCATCCTACTGTAGGTGAAGAGTCATCTCATTTTGCTTTTGATATGCCTTACCCTAATGTGTAATGATAGTGATGTTGAATATCTTTTTATGCGCCTGTTGGCCATTTGTATATTTCCTTTGGAGAAATGTCCATTCAAGTCCTTCGTCAATTTTTTTTTTTTAAAGATTTATTTATTTATTTAATTTCCCCCCCTCCCCTGGTTGTCTGTTCTTGGTGTCTATTTGCTGCGTCTTGTTTCTTTGTCCGCTTCTGTTGTCGTCAGCGGCACTGGAAGTGTGGGCGGCACCATTCCTAGGCAGGCTGCTCTTTCTTTTCACGCTGGGCGGCTTTCCTCACGGGTGCACTCCTTGCACGTGGGGCTCCCCCACGCGGGGGACACCCTTGCGTGGCACGGCACTCCTTGCACGCATCAGCACTGCGCATGGCCAGCTCCACACGGGTCAAGGAGGCCCGGGGTTTGAACCGCGGACCTCCCATATGGTAGACGGACGCCCTAACCACTGGGCCAAAGTCCGTTTCCCCCTTCGTCAATTTTTAAACCTTTTTGTTGTGTAAGAGTTCTTTATATATTCTGGATAGTAGACTCTTATCAGACATATGATTTGCAAATATTTTCCCCAACTCTGTGGGTTGTCTTTTCTCTTTCTTGATAATGTGCCTTGATGTGCAAGGGTTTTTAATTTTGATGAAGTCCAATTGAGCTATTTTTTTTCTTTGATTGCTTGTTTTTGGTATCATATTGAAGAACCCATTGTCAGATGAAGATTTAATCCTATGTTTTCTTCTAAAATTCCATACTTTTAGCTCTTACATTTAGGTCTTTGAGTTCATTTTTGTATATAGTGTGAGGTAAGGAGTCAGATTCATTCTTTGGCATGTGGCTAACCAGTTGTCCAGCACCATTTGTTGAAAAGACTATTTGGGAAGCGGATTTGGCCCAACAGATAGGTAGTCCGCCTACCACATGGGAGGTTCAAGGTTCATATCCAGGGCCTCCTGACCCGTGTGATGAGCTGGCCCATGCACAGTGCTGATGCGTGTAATGAGTGCCATGCCACGCAGGGGTGTCCCCCACGTAGGGGAGCCCCAGGCACAAGGAATGTGCCCCATAAGGAGAGTCCCCAGTGCGAAAAAAGCACAGCCTGCCCAGGGGTGACGTCACACACACTGAGAACTGATGCAACAAGATGAAATAACAAAAAGAAACACAGATTCTGGGTGCTGCTGAGAAGAATACAAGCAAGTGGACACAGAAGAACACACAGCAAATGAACACAGAGCAGACAACTGAGGGGGCAGGGAAGGGGAAAGAAATAAAAAAAAATAAAAATAAAAATAAAAGAAAGACTATTTTTTCCCCACTGAATGGCCTTGGTACCCTTGGCAAAAATCAATTAACTGTAGACATATGGGTTGATTTCTGGACTGTCAATTCTGTTCCATTGATCTATACTTCTACCCTTATGCCAAGACCACACTATTTTGATTACTATTTTATAATAGGTTTTGAAATTTGAAAGTATAAATCCTCCACCTTTGTCCTCTTGTTCAAGATTGTTTTTGCTATTCAGGATTCCCTTTAATTTGATATGAATTTTCCATTTCCATAAAAAAAGGCTGTTGGGATTTTGATAGAGATGGCAATGAATGTGCAGCTTGCTTTGGAGAGTATTGCCGCCTTAACAATATTAAGTCTTCCAACCCATGAATATGAAATGTCTTTCCATTTATTCAGGTCTTTCATTTCTTTCAACAGTGTTTTGTAGTGTTCTGTGTACAAGTCTTTCATTTCCCTGATTAGATTTAGTCCTAGTATTTTTTGTTGTTGCTGATGCTATTGTAAATGGAATTGTTTTCTTAATTTCCTTTTAGGACTGCCTATTACTAGTAGAGTAATATACACAAGTCCACACAGGTTTAAATAAATAATTGAATAAAGAAATGGGAGAGAGGACCACCTCTTTCTCATGGTAGAATTTCAATTAATAAAAGTAGAATAGAAAGGGAAATAGAGAACTGCTGTTAGGCAAATACCACAGTAGTTAACTGCTGCAGACGAGACCCACCAATGGACCTGCTAAAATTAGTAGGCAAAAGTCCTAGGAGAAACAGGATTTGCAAAGTCTCAGGGTCTCTGCCCCAAGATGCTTATTAACCACAAAGGGAAAAAATAGCAACTTTTCTGTGGAGAAACTTGGCAGACACCAATCTAATCAAGAGATCAGGGTAAACATCACTAGTAATAAGACATACTGATATCAGGAACCCCTGGCTATGATGCGCTGAGAACACAGCATTATTTTTGTGGTGTTCTTGCCACAAACGCATAAGCTCATGCCAATCATGATGAAACATGAGACAAATCCAAATTGAGGAACTTTCTACAAAATCACTGGCCAGTAGTCTTCAAAAGTATCAAGCTTACGAAAGACCAGGAAAAACTAAGGAGGTGTTAGAGATTCTGGAGGAGACTGAGGAGCCATGGCAGCTAAATGCAAGGTGGGATCTTGGATAGGGTCCTAGAACAGAAGCAGCACGCAGTGGAAAAGCTGGGAATCCAAATGAATTCATGGTATAGTATGGTAGGGTGAATTCTATACCCCAATAAAACACATGTTCTTAATTTTAGTCTGCTTTCCTGTGGGTCTAAACCCATTGTACACAGGACCTCCTATTTTAGCAATGTGTGGCCCAACTGAGTGAGCGTGGGTCTTACTTTGGATCCTGGAGGCCTCATAAGGAGAAGTCCGCAGGGAGAAGTCAGCAGGAAAATAGAAGAAAAAGGAGCAGATGTGGCCATGTAATGGGAGGCAGAAATAATGAATCTCAAAGAACCCCAAAGACAGCCAGCACTAGAACGCCATAGATCTTTGGGGAGAAAACAAGCCTTAATACCTTGATTTTGATTTTGGACTTCTAGCCTCAAAACTGTGAGCCAAGACACTCTCTAAGCCAAACTCAGCATGTAAATGCATTACCTTTCCCCCCAGCGTGGGACATGACTCCCGGGGATGAGCCTCTCTGGTGCCAAGGGATCACTACCAATCACCAGCTGGTGATGCAACTAGAAAAAGATCCTGAATAAAAGGGGGAAATGGTAAAGACGAATGAGTTTATATGGCTAAGACACTTCAAAAAGAGTCAGGAGGTCATTAGAGGAGTTGAGCTTACACACATCTCAGCAGGATCCCAGAGACAGCCAAGGTAGATACAACCCAGGTCCTGGTGCTCCTGAGGGCTATGGAGACACACAGGTTCTACGGTTATGGGAGATGGCTCTGGAATTCAGTGCCTTGTCAGTGGGCCCTACTTTGGAATTTGTGCTCCTGAATGTGATAGAGTTGGACTCAGATGTGACCTTTCTACACATGCCTCTTCTGTCACTTTTACTGAAACTGTGGTTGATGCTGGGGTTGGTGTATACTCAGGAGACTTGAATCTCTAGACTGGCCATGTGCCAGCTGGACTCTCAGCCTCAGCAGAGTTGCAACTCCTACTCTCCGGTTCGTTGGACTTACCCAGGTCAGCTAACAGGGAGGTGAAGATGGTCAACCACCACACCAGGGAACTGAGAGTGCCCACAACTACAAGCGGGAGAATCACATCTATAAGCAATATGGGATCTAAGGCCCCTCTCAATTTAGAGGTGGAGTGGACATCACCATCCCAGGGTCCACAGGATGGAGGAATAAAATATGGATTAGAGTGGACTTACTGGTATTTTACTATAGAACTATTGTGACTAGTAGTGGAAAAAACTGAAGCATTGATGTGGAGAAAGTGGCCACGGTAGTTGCTGAGGGCAGGGAGAGGGAAGAAGAGATGGGATATGGGGGCATTTTCGGGACTTGGTGTTGTCCTAAATGATATTGTAGGGACAGATGCTGAACATTATATATCCTGCCATAACCAACTGAATGGACTGGGGAGAATGTAAACTACAATGTAAACTATAATCCATGTGGTGCAGCAGTGCTCCAAAATGTATTCACCAAATGCAATGAATGTGCCACAATGATGAAAGAGATTGTTGATGTGGGAGGAGAGGGATCGGGTGGGGTGTGGGGTATATGGGAACCTCTTATACTTTTTAATGTAACATATTTTTGTGATCTATGTATCTTAAAAAAAAAAGACAATTTAAAAAAAGGGGGGGGGAGCGGACTTGGCCCAGTGGTTAGGGCATCCATCTACCACATGGGGGAAGGGGAGAGGGAGAGGGAGGGGGGAGAGGGAGAGGGAGGGGGAGAGGGAGGGGGAGGGGGAGGGGAGAGGGAGGGGGAGAGGGAGAAAGAATTGTGAGCCAATAAATTTCTGTTGTTCAAGCCAACCCACTGTGAGGTATATGTCATAGCGGCCTGGCAAAGTAAGACATACAGTTAATAGTAATGTACCAAGGTTAATTTCTTGGTTTTGATCTTTTCTGGTTGTTGTTGTTATATAAGATGTTGGTTAAAATAAGGCAAAGGGAGTACAGGACCTCTGTACTATTTTTTGCAACTCTTTTGTAAGTCTAAAATTATTTCAAAATGAAAAATTTAAAAAGAGAATGTGTGATTCTGAACAGGATCCTGGAACAGAAGAAAAAAAGGGGGGGACATAATGGGAAAAAACTAGTGAGATCCTCACAAGGGACACAGTTTAGTTCAGGCCTGCCGGCCAAGCTTGCAACTACTTTGTAAATGAAGTTTTACTGGCAGACAGCCAGGCTCATTCATTTACATCTTGTCTCTGGCTGTCTTCCTGCTAAAACAAGAATTGAGCAGTTGAGGCAGAGATCAGATGGCCACAAAACCTAAAATATATATTCTCTGGCCCTTTACAGAAAAAGCTTGCCAGCCCCTGGTTTATATAATAATATTATACCAGCATTAATTTCCTGTTCTTAAAAATTATCTGACGATTTTATAAGATGTTAACATTAGGGGAGGCGGGATAAGAGATATAAAGAAACTGTACCATTTTGCAACTTTTCTGTAAGTCTAAAATTGGTTAAAAATTAAAAATTTAGGAAAAAAACACAGAAACTCAGCAGCATCCTTACTGCAAGGCCATCCTATTGGCTCCCCTGGACATACCTTACATAATCCTGCCCGTTTCTGCTTCACTGTGCTCCCTCCCCCAAATGTTCTTTCCCTTCTGTCGCAGCCATCAGAGCTCTATCTGCAAAGCTCCAGGAAAGCTCCCCCCCACCCCCCACCCCCCAGTGACTTCAGCTCACACCAATTACAGCTTTTAACAGTCCCTGCCTCTGGTTACAGTCTGTTGCTTCCATATCTACTTCTCTTGCCCAAGTACAGGCTCCTTGCTCCTCTGGGGCAAGAGTTATGTCTTATTCATCTTGGTACCTCAAGCAAGTGCTACATAAGTGTCTGATGGCCTAGATGGCTCAAAAACCCCAAGGAACAAGGGTTAATGCCTCTGACTTTGGAAAAACAAGCCTCTAGGATTGCAGAACCAAGAAAGCCTGCGAGGTCATCCACAGCACTGTTTCCTGCCTGCTTACCAAGCAGGGGCCAAGCACGCCAAGCGGAATGAACGCACATTCACTCCACACCGCTACGCGACAGTATCGGGTCAGGCATGCCACACCAGTTCTTTCTTCTGACTCCTGTCATAAACCTGCTTCGATAAATACTATTTCACCCATTTTACAGGCTCGGATTCCAAGATGTAAGCCAACTCTCTAAGGTCCCACTATCAGTAACTCATGGAGGGAGACAGGACTTTGCGAGACCGGCTCTGGCCACTTCCTGTTGCAATCCTATTGCTTGCTACCCACAGACAAGGAAGGGGGTGCCATAGGCCTGGCTCATGAGGTCCCAGGAGGCTCTCATGTTGGCTATGGTCACCCCAGGTTCAGCCGGCAGTAGGGCAGCAAGGCCCAGGGAGCCCCATCAGGCACCCTGGCGGCAGCTCCAGCCACGCAGCGGGTCTCAGGCAGTGCTTTGCTCGGCCCGACAAGCAGCTTCGCGCCAGCTCTTGCCACAAGCCGACTGGACGCAGTAACGCTGATGACAGACGGGGCTGCCCTCTTCCCTAGATAGGCCAGATTTTTTCACAGGGTCAGGCCTGACTGCCTCGAGCTGAGGCCTTGAGGACATAGTTTTGAGCCCCAGCTTTGCTTGTAATTCACGCTGCCATCAGGCCACTGCCACATGTTAGAGAATGGTCATGTAGGTGTTCTGTGCCTGTGTATTCAGACCATGCTTTTACAGTCTAGAATCCGCGGGACTGTTAAAAACTCACAACATGAACAAATGAGTAATAATTAGACTACCTTTGCTCTGTCACAAAGGAGTGCCTGTGGTGTCTATAAAAGCATCCACGGTTATTACACCCAACACAAGATTGCCCATCGGCACTAAACCATTATTGGAGTCGAGCTTTTTATGGCCCCGACCATGTTCTCTTCTTTGGTGCTGGCCTGGCACTCTAATCCTGTTACTCGGGGCACATCAGTTCCTCAGATGATGCTCCATCTGGTAGGCACTGCCCAGAGTTGCAGTGTGGTTGCAGTGAACCAAGGGGACAGGCTTGTGTGGTGGGAACCCCTGCTCCATGGCATCTGCTGGGACTCCCTGTTAGGAAGGCACCTGCCACAGCACCCAGTACACCCTGCAGGCCAGGAGGACACTTCTCCAGGCCGCAGCGTCTGGAAAGCCATCCTTCCTAGAGCACCTGCCCCCCTCCCTGAGACAAAGTCCATGGTAGGGAGGGTGACTCTCCTGGACACCTGAGCTTCCGCAGGTGACTCAGTAGTTCAGGTAGTTTTCTTATGACTCCACTCTCTCAAGGTACAACTTCTAGGCTGGAGCAACAGGGAAGAGATGGCTGGAAGACCCAGCCCAGTTCTTCAACACTTCAGTCCAGTAGTGACATACATCACTTCCCTGCACAGTCCCTTAGCTGAAACGATCTTCAAGAGGGCTAGGAAATGTGGGGGAGCACGCAGGTATTAAGTGAGCAGGAAATGTTCCTGCCACAGCTGTACATGCCTCACTGAAGATGAAGGGGAGTCAGTGGCAGAACTTGTGAGAGCTGTTACTCCGGAACTCATGACCTAGAAACCTGTTATTGTTGTTTTTTAGGATGTATGGGGATTGAACCTGGGATCACATAAATGAAAATGGTGCACTCAACCACTGAGCTCATGTGCTTCTTTCTTTTTCAATTCTGTAGTTTTTAGTAAACTCATACAGTGTGTAACCATCACCACTAACTAATTCCGGAACATGTTCATCACCCAGAAAGAAACCCCGTACCTAATTCCTGATTTGTTAACTAAGGAACAAAGTAAATTGTTTTAGAATGTCTTCCCCTCTTTGCTTGGACATAAGGAAACGCTGAACCCAATCTGTAGAGCCTCTGGCAGCTCAATACTATCCTGATCCATAGGTTCTCTCCCTCTATCATTTTCTTTTTAGCTTAACTCCTCATATAGTTACTTTTTCTAAGTAAATACTAATTATAATAATAGTGGATACATGGACTCATAATATGATATCCTACTATTTCATTTAATCTTTTTTTCTTTAAGTTTTATTATTTTTTATTTATTTCTCTTCCCTCCCCACCCCCCGTTGTCTGCTCTCTGTGTCCATTCGCTGTGTGTTCTTCTGTGACCGCTTCTATCCTTATTAGCGGCATCCGGAATCTGTGTTTCTTTTTGTTGCATCATCATGTGTCAGTTCTCCATGTGTGCAGCACCATTCTCGGGCAGGCTGCACTTTCTTTCGTGCCAGGTAGCTCTCCTTACGGGGCGCACTCCTTGCACATGGGGCTCCCCTATGCAGGGGACACCCCTGTGTGGCAGGGCATTCCTTGCATGCATCAGCACTGCACATGGGCCAGCTCCACACGGGTCAAGGAGGCCCGGGGTTTGAACCATGGACCTCCCATGTGATAGGCAGACGCCCTATTCATTGGGCCAAGTCCACTTCCCCATCGTTTAATCTTTACAACAACCTTCTGAGGTAATGGAGTTGTCATCACCATAGAAGTTAAAGCACCTCGTCCACAGTACTAGACCAATATCCTTCAGAATTATAGATGAAAAATCCTCCACAAAATACTAGCAAACCACACCCAACAGCACATTAAAAGAATTATGCACCATGAACAAGTGGGATTTATCCCAGGTATGCAAAGGTGGGTCAACATAAGAAAATCAGTTCATGCACTGCATGGACAGAACAGAGTAAAGTCAGGGAACCGATTAAGTGGGAGAACCAGGATTTGAACCCAGTCTAACCGGCACCATCCATTTGCAGGCCCTTCAAAGCTTTTCTAGAACAAGGCAGTTATTATAGAGGCTGCTTCATTTAACGACCTGAGTTCATTTTGCAGTTAACATGGTGGCCACTGACAATGTTGCTCAACACTCAAAGATCCCTGGGGACAGCCAAGGGCACAGCAGAGGCTGGGTCTTGGCCCTGTGCCCCTCGTGTGCAGCAGGACCAGCACAACATGGGTGCTTGCTGTATGTCCGCTGAGTGCCTGAATGACCAGATCTCCCAGACCAGAGCCATCTCCCACACTTGTGGTCCTATACTGGCCCTGCAGCCAAACACTTGCAGGAGGATGTACAGAACCAGTGTTGCTTTCTGAGAACTCTTGGCTCTGCCTAAAGGTCACCTGTTATCCATTAAGAGGCTGGAAGTCAAGCTAGACTTTCCAAATTTCACGGCAAAATGGAGGAACCCACACTGGGGATCTAAGAACCCCAGGACTTAGATCCTGGACTGCCTCCTCCTGTCACAAGCAAAGGGTCTCTCCCTACTCCCTACCCCAGATTCCCAAGCTTTACCTCGGCCTGTATAAAATACAGCCCTCTGATTCTATTTCCTAGCTCCCTCCCCCAAAGATCTGGCCTTACAGTATTGCAACTGAGCCTGAAGCTCTCTGCTCTCACCCAAACGGGTGACAGAAAAGGCTACCATGGACAACACTTCTCCATTTTTTAGAGAATTCCCTCCACCCTGGCCTCGGCCATCACTGTCTTGTCGGTCATGCCCCACACAGGTGTAGTCCAAGTACCTCAAACAGGGCCTGGTACATGCGACGTGCTCTACACACACTTGCTGAATGAATTAATGCAGAGGTTTACTCAACATATTTGACAAAAGCCTGGGAAAACTGCTATTCGTGATAAACTGAACTGTTTCCTTCTTTTAATAAATAATGGTTGCTATGCAATCCCATCCTTCTTTGCCCTGACCTACAAAACATGGAGCAGAGTTTTGTCTCAACCACAAGAGCATCTCTGGATTGTTTTTTGGGCATGATTACTTGCCTCCCAAGGTCCTTCTCTCTATCAACTGGCTCTCGACTTTTAATTTTTCCTGTTGTTTTTGGTTTTGCTGGAGAGAGCGTAGACCTTGAAACTCAACAAACTTAGAAACCAGTGAGGCTTGAAAGAACACGGGCTTTGGAGGCAGACAAGCTTTGTTTCAAATCCCAGATATGCCACTACCCGCCACAGGACCTAGGGGACCACCAGGTGACCCCAGGAGCATTAGTCATGGCTCAGCCTCAGTCCACCAACCATCCTCACAGCATTATGCCTATTACATGAGATACAAAACACCTATCACAGGATCAGACGTATGATAGGCAAGCAAATGTTAGACCTCTTATTTCCTTTTAGAATTTAAAAAAATTTATTCATGCTTTTTTTTGGCATTGCATCCAGGTAGAAGATCTAGAAAAACTTATAATACTATGTAGGGCAGGGAGGGGGGTACCCAAGTTCTTTCTCTTCCTCAATTATAAAAAGATTACTTGAATTAATTTGTGAATAAACAGTCAATTGCAGAAGGAGCTTGAAACATTCAAAATTTCAGAGCTAAATGGAAAACCAAAATCCAACTAAAAGTTCATATTGTACCTGTATTAGTCAGAGTTCTCTAGGGAAACAGAATCGACAGGAGATATCTGAGATTTTATAAAATTTTCTCACATGACTGTGGGGATGCACAAGTCCAAATTCCACAGGCAGGCTGCAAACCAGGAGCTCCAAGGAAGGTCCTTGATGAGTTCCCAGGAGATGTAGGTTGTCTGAAGTCAAGCTGGAAAATTCTCTCTGAATTCTGAAATCCCTTCCCCTTTTAAGGCATTCAACTGATTGGATAAAACGTCACTTAGTGCTGACGGCAGTCTTCTTGATTGATTGTAGATGTAATCGGTCATCTATGCAACAAACTCACTGATGACTAAAGCCCATAAATGCCCTTGTATTACAATTAGCCCAGTGCTTGCTTCACCAAACAACTGGGCACAATTACCTGGCCAAGTCGACACATTAGCCTAATCTTTGAATAATCTTCAAAAATACAGATCAGATCCAATTTTGACATCTCGGTTCAGTCAACAGGCAGAATAAACAGCAGTAAACTTGGAAGAAAAAGCCATTTTCACTCATTCATTTATTCATCCATTCAACCATTTAATATTTTTTTCAACCATTTGTTATTTACTGAGTGCTTTCCTTACACCTTGCACCATTCTGTGCAATGAACTTACATTCATGTAAATGACCAAGAAGTAACCTGTTCTCACAGAATTCACATTCTAGTCCAAATATACTGCCATCAAGGATAAGTAGAATTAGACTCCTTTCATTTAAGCCAAGTCGATGGAGAAGAAATAAAACTCAAAACAAGATGGTGAGAGCCACTGTAAATTCTTAAGCAAAGGAAGGGTGATACAAGTAGGGCTTGAAGATGGATCTTGCAATGGTACCATGGATAGATCTTGGGGAGCGATGGGGAGGAGGAAGGAGGAAGAAATATGGACTCAGAGAGGCCAACCTGGGGACCAGCGCAACCGGAAATGACAAGGGGCTGCAATAAAACCACCAGAGTGGGAAGAAATTGAAAGACTGAAATCTGACAGGACTTGGTGGTGGTAGAAGACCTGGGATGAAGAAGAGGAAAAAGGGAAAGGAGTCTCGTGCCGGGGAGCTTAAGGGGCCAGCAAGATGGCAAGGCCACTGATAAGGACAGAGACCTTGTCAGTGGGGGGCATCAGATAGGTGGTGATAAATGGCCTTTTGGAGTTTGCAAATCACTTTACATAACTGTCTCCAAGTCCATGTATTACCGTGTAGTTTCATAAGCAATCACAAGGGTTCGGAAACCCTTAGCCAAACCCATAAACGCTCTACTCCACAAGACCACAAATCCCTGACAGCAAACTTTCCAGCAAGTGGACTGTGTAGCAACCTACCCCACCCCTGAAAGAATCCAGGCACAATTGGCTAACAGTCTCCTGTGTATTCAAGAACCACTATCCCTGTTTGCAGAGTTGAAAGCAGACCTCGGATGACCTACAGATACGGAGTCACCGCATCTACATTCAGGGAAGGTGACCAGGAGTTCACGTGTTCCTAAACAGCTCTAAAAACCTTTGTACAGACCCAACGCAATGATGAGATACAGTTGCAAGGATCGAAGCATCACAAGATCACGGCACTCTACAGGCACTTGCATAAGCACCAGAGCGAGGGGTGATGTGGAAGGCTGAGGTCCGCAAGCAGGGTGGATAATGGGCAGGGCCACAGGAAAAAGTACCGAAGATAAAACCAGGGGAGATAAAAAAAGGACTGAACACATTTCATAAATTTCAGCTAGAAGTAAGTTACGTAAGCCCCATATTAGAGGACACACCCCACAGTATCTACCCCCTTCTTTGGTATCATAACTAGCTGGACAGAAGCCAACCTCTTCTAGTCCACTGTCCTATTACCAGACAGCTCCTGAAGAATTCCCTTCTCTGGGAACATTCTACAGCTGACAGCACCACATTTTGACCCCTCCTTATATTCTAGTTTAGCCTCAAAACAGATGATTCTCTGGGAAGTATGTGTGCGATCATCTCGGCTATGTACAGACAGCTGTACAAAGGAGATCAGAATGACTCACCCTTCCAGCATTCCAATTAAAGGGCAATTCTTAGTGCAAACCATGCTCTCCTCCCCACTCCAGTAACCTCTGTAGAAGTGAAATTAAATCTACCACATCAGCAGTTTCCTCACAAGCCACTCAGAGCAAGGAGCAGGTCCTCCAGGTGCTCGGTTCACAACATATCCAAGCATGAGTCAAGCTGCCACGCCAACCAGCATCAGGCATAACAGCGGCTGGTGAGTCTGGCTCCATTGGATCCAATCAACAGGAACTACTGACCTGCAAAGACCCATGTTTTGCCCCATGGGACACCTCTGCCACCCTCCCCCCACCTCCCATACTAATCCCAACAGGTACACAACTTATATAAATGCCTCACCTGGGGAAAGGCTGGATAAGAAAAACACTTTTAAGATGTAGAGCTCTACAACAATATGATTACAAATTGAGAATAATAAAACTCCCAAGGGATTGTTAATTCACCCATGCAGAAGGACATGTGGCAGTTAGAAAGGCTGAATACCCAAAACAAGAAAACACTGCTCTGTGCTAGTCATATTTAAAAGACTTTCTGTACTTAGCAAGGCTCACCGGACCATTTCCCAAAAAGCCCCCCTTTGCTGCTCAGCCTCATGCACCCTCTATCCTCCACATCCCAGAGGTAGTATGTCTTTGCGGACTCCACAAACTCCTATCCATCCTCCACGACCCAACCCAAATGTCACCTCTTCTGTGGAGCCTGGCCTGACTCCTCCCCATATAGGTATCCCCTCTAGAATGTTCCCCAGCACTCTCTCAGAGCAGCACATGCCAGGCTGGGCAAAAATGTGACTTGTGTGCATTATCTCAAGAATGAACTCAGCACACTCTTCCCATCACTGCTTATTTTTATGCTTGCTTCCCTCACCATCAGAGTTCTCAAGTGCCTGAATCAGACCTTAAACATAGAAGCATATACCCTGAGGGCCAAATATGTGTTTTTTAAGTGTCATTCCACAGGGATCCAAATGCTGCCAAGATGAAGTGGAGGGATGATAACTGCAGAAAGATAAAACACCTCCTGAGCTGTTCCAGGAGGCAGGTGGAGCAAGGATTCTTTCCCCACTTTACAGATGAAAACACTAAGGCTCGGCATGGGCCAGTGGCCTGTATAAACTGGTAAGCTCCCCTGTCCAGGTGCTTTTCCCCACCTGCCTAGTGTATCTCAACTTCTATTAAATGCCAGATAACAGAACCGCACAGGAAAGCAGCCTGTTTTAAAAGAGTAATAATAAAGAACTGGCATCCTCTGTCTCTCTGTAAGCTACTCTTTTCATACATGTTTCTTACACTGTAAGAAAACCTACAGTGAGACATACAAGCCAGCTGTGGCTTTACATGTACCTTGTGGTACGGGGGGTGAGAAACAATTGTATTATGAGGCAATTATTTGTCTTAGGAGAATTCCCCTACCCCAAAAATACAATCCTCTACAGTCAGAAAATGAGCTAACGCAGCACAAAAGGGCGAGCGTGGGCTTTGGGAGTAGTACGATCTGGGCGAGGGTCCTCGCTGCACCCTCCGCCACGGGGCCCTGGGCAAGTGACTCCTTCTCTGAACAGTTCCCCCAGCTGGGAAATGGTCATGGATGGAACACCAACTTGTGGGGTCATTAGAAGGGTGTGTGTGTACACAGACACATACAGGTAGATAGGTAGGTAGATAGCTATAGGTAAACTTAGCAGAGAGTCGACCATAAAAGCATCTCTACCATTAGCGGCCAGTCTTCCTAACGGGCCTTGGAACTCTGAAATTAAAAGTGATGAGGCTCTGTCAGTGAGAAAATAGCACACCACCCCTTTGGAGGGGAGTTAGGCAATATCTGTGGATATTTAAAATCACATCATTTACATACACACACACTCCTCTGTATTAGTTATCTTCATAGCAGGTACTACCAACTGACAAGCCATCTGTGTTGCTAACCTCCCTGATTAGAAGATCAGGTCCACGAGGGCAGAAAGACATCTGCTTTAGTCACTGCCATACCTGACACCTGAACTAGTGCCTGGTCCATAGCAGGTAATCACTATCTGTTCAATGAATACATTTTGAATACTCATATGCATTTTGAATACTCATATGAATACTCATTTGAATACTCTACTACTTCTAAGAATTCATTATGTAAAAACATTTGTCCAAGCATACAAAGTAAAGTAGAAAACCTCATTGCAGCTAAGTTCATAATAGCAAAAAGCTGGGAATGACCCAAAATTTCCTCAATGATACTGGTTGCTGTACCACTCTGCAATTTTTAAAAAGAATGAGGTTTAAAAAAAGAAAGAGGTAGATCTTTACATAGTGAAGCAGAAAGACATAATGGCTATGTTAAGTAATAAAAAAAGCAAGCCTCAGTATGAATATCATCTTAGATGTGTTCAAGTTTAAAAATTGAAACAATAAATATAAATAATCAATATTTAAATAATAAATGTTGCTATAAGAAAGAAAAACCTTTGGAGGATATACACTACATACCACTAATGGCGATTTTGTCTCAGGTTAAGATTACAAAGGACTTAGTCTATAGTGCACATTTCTGTAATCGTTTGTTTTTTTTTTTTAAAGATTTATTTATTTATTTCTCTCCCCTCCCCTACACCCCAGATGTCTGTTCTCTATTTGCTGTGTGTTCTTCTTTGTCCGCTTCTGTTGTTGTCAGCGACATGGGAATCTGTGTTTCTTTTTGTTGCATCATCTTGTTGTGTCAGCTCTCCGTGTGTGCGGTGCCATTCCTGGGCAGGCTGAACTTTCTTTAACGCTGGGCAGCTCTCTTTATGGGGCACACTCCTTGCGCGTGGGGCTCCCCTACGTGGGGGCACCCCTGCATGGCATGGCACTCCTTGCGCGCATCAGCACTGCACATGGGCCAGCTCCACACGGGTCAAGGAGGCCCAGGGTTTGAACCGCGGACCCCCCTATGTGGTAGACGGACGCCCTAACCTCTGGGCCAAGTCCGCTTCCCTGTAATCATTTATTAATAGTTTTTCTTAATACATTGGTAAACAGAAAAAAATACTTCCTCAAAAAGAAAATAGTTATTTCTCCATTTCACTTTCTTCTCATTTTAAAATTTAAATGAATCTGACATATAATAAAATGTCAAATCCCCAAGCACTAAGCTGATGCCCACAGCACAGGTCTGGGGTAGCTGGCCAAAAAAACAGTGCTAGAGGCAGAGTCTGAATTCAGGGTTCACTGCCTCCCAGCCCAGTGCTCTGCTCTTTCCTGAAGCAGGAGAAAGCTGCTGCTGATCTCTTTGGAACCACCTCTTTGGAGCCTTAATTCCATAACGCTTGCATCAGAAAAAAGCTAAATTCTTATGAACTGTTTCATAAGTTTAACAAGTAAATGTGCTAGATTTCCCAAGTAGTTCTGATTTCAAATATTCTATCTCTGAAGTATACATGCATTTAGCGAAATTGGATCCTCATTTTCAATGGCTTAAGAGAAGCTCAACCCAGGGTCAATGGCAAGACCTAACATCTCAGGTTTGTCAGACAACAGACCCACCACCCCGCCTTGACTGTGTACAAACTCAAACTACCCAAGAGTGTTCCCTATCTCTCACACATTGGCTGCAGTAGATGCTGCTGTTTACAGATGCCGAAGTACAGCTCTTGGTTAGTTTCATTTCAAACCCATCTACAATTTTTTCAAGGGCTAAAGGTGAAGAATTTTGGAGAGCTGTTATGACCACTCCGAAGTTTTCAACAACACAACACAACTGAAAGCTGAGAGTCCAGGGTCTGAAATGCAGGCCCATTTGGGACACTTTAGACAACAATTAAGCTGCCTGCCCAAGGAAACAATTTTCCACATCAGATGGTCTGAAAGTCATGAGAAGCTCAAGTTGGCCAGTCTTTCGACAGGAAAATAAGAGGGACACAGAAAAAGAAAGCGGATGCCTTCTGAGTTCATTGTTTGACTAAGTGGGCCTCTTTGGACTGTTTTCCTAACCAAGTCAACCCCACAACCTCTCAAAGGGGATTTGTGTAGGTAGAACTTGGGAGTGGTTAATGAACCAATGCCTTTTCCAAGAACAAGAGAGAATGAGGAATTACAGGAGTGTACAGTGAGGACACTGAATCCCAGGGAGGCTAGATAAGCTCTTAGCTTACAAGGGGGCAGCCAACACCTGTTCTCAGTGTCACTCTCAAAGACCCTCTCTTTAGATCCTCAGAATCTCAACCTTTTTGGGGCAGCAGGGTGGGCTGTATTACTACCTGGGCTACAGAGGAGGAAACAGAGGGTCAAGGAGCCAAGATTGAAATCTAGGAACCCCCACTCCAGTCCAGTCTTCCTTTGTGCAAGCACAGTTCCCTAGGTGGGAGGGTAGACGGCAGCTTTATGGGGCTATGAGAAGAGGCAGCCATTCTCACAGAAATGGCTCCAAACTCCTCAGCATTGGTCATCAACTTACACGAGGGTGACTTACCTGGAGAACGGAAAAACAAAAAGCCCCGCCACCCAGGAGATCTCGACCTCTTACCCAAATATTCCCACTAGCTAAGGGAGCCACGGCGACTGCCCTGGGAAGCCGGGTCAGAGTGCGTCACCGCAGCCGCCCAGGCACCTGCCTGCGAGGGTCACTGCCCCTCCTCCAGGACAGGCCGGACTGGCTGGGTGTCCCTGCGCCCTCGACCTGAGCCCACCTGATGCTGCAGGGTCAGATTCGGGCTCCACTGGCATTCATCGAGCGCCTCCTACATGACAGTTACCCCCCAATAATTTGCTGCCTCACGAGGCCCATCGTTCAGACGGGAAAACCGAGGTTCGGAACGGAAAAGTGGCTAAGCCCGAGGGTGGTGGCGCAGGGTCTGGAGCCCGACCCCTTTGCCGCCGAGACCCGATCCTTGGCCGGACGGCCTACCGGATGCCCTCGGCCTCGGCGGTGGAAACGAGGACCCTCCAGCCGCCCCAAGGAGCCAGAGTGAGCGGAAGGGCCACCGAGGAAGGGTCGGGGTGGGAGACTCGCCTTTCGCGCGAACCCCCAAGGCGGCGACCCGGCCCGAGAGCCCATCCTCAGTGCTGAGGGCCCGAGTGACCGAGGCGGACGGAATGAAGCGCCCGGCTCGGGAGCCCCGGCGTCCCCCCGGCGCCTCGACCTCGCCAACCCCACGCCCGCCGTCGCGCACACTCACCTCGAGCGGTCAGCACGGCTCTCCCCGGCACCTGAGCAGGACGCAGGCCCGCACTACTGAGGCGCTACCACCGCCCGCGGGGGTGGGGGCGTGGCCGCCAGGGGCCGCCTCTCCGCCCAATGCGACCTCACGCGCTCCCGAAGCCCGGCCTCTTCTTCCCCCCCCCTGCGAATCGGTGTTCTTGGTCCGGCCCGGTCCGGCCACGCCCCTTTCGCGTCGGAGTCAAGCACGTCCTCCCCCGGCTGGTGGAAGTCGGCGCGGCGGCGGCCCCGCCCGCCCCAGGACGCGCTGCTGCCCCGGCGGGAGCTCACCCGCTGGCCGTGCGCGCGGCCGCTTCCCCTCGGCGATTTTCAGTTCCCTCGCCTGAAAACGACGAGGCCGGGTGCCCGGAGGGTGCCGGACCCCTCCAGCCTGACCGCTTGCAATGCTGGTCTGATGCAATGGATGTGTCATGATGATGGGAGAGAGTGTTGCTGTGGGGGAAGTGGGGGGTGGGGGCGGTGGGGTTGAATGGGACTTCATATTTTTTGAATGTAATATTCTTAAAAAAATGAATTAAAAAAACACAACAGATAGTGGGTGATGATGGCACAACATTGTGAATGTAATTAATATCACTTAATTGTTTGCTTAAAAATATTAAAATGGCAAGTTTTGTTATATATATATCTTACCAAAATAAATTTTTTTAATGGAAAAAAAAAATGCTGGTCTGATTGAAGGAGCTGGGGGCGAGGCTGGAGGCCGGGGGGCCGGGGCGAGGGGGAGAGGACACCTGAGTTTCCAGAACCTGGCTGCTTTGGTGGGGATGGGAATGCCGCCCCGGCTCTGGTTTCTACGTTAGAGGGTTGTGAGGATTCCGTGACAGAAGCCATGTGCGATAGCAGACGCTCTAGAAATGTAAAGCAGTGCCATTCTTGTCATTATTCCAGGCTCCCGCGGCGATTTCTCTGTGGAACAGAGAGGGCAGCTCACTTTTCTGAGGCCACTCTGCATCTGTAAAATCGGCACCAGCCAACTGACGGCCAAATACTTCGAAAACCAGCCAACTGACGGCCAAATACTTTGAAAATAGAGCCCTACATAAAGAGGGGCTCGTTGCCGTGGCCTCAGCGTTAGGCTTCTTGGGGCCAGGGACCAGCCTCTATAACAGGTTTGATGAATGCAGGAGCCCCAGGGCAGGCTCGCGGTGCCCATTAAGGGACTGAACATATAACTTCTCTACTAGGAGAACCCTGCAATTCAGTCGCCCAGATTTCTGGTACCTGGTCCCACCTTTTCCGTGCCCTGTTGGACTACTTTCCTGAATGGCCGACTGCTGCTTCAAACTTCGGCTCTGAGTCCTTGCAACCCCTGTGCCTACTCCCTCTTCTGTGAGCCAGAACTCTGGGTCCTTTTGCTCTGCTAATAATAATATCAGTGAGTCAGGAAAAAAGGCCTCTTCTTCTGCCTTCTCCTGTCAAGCCAGTAATTGAGTCATGTGATTGGAGTCTATCTCCAGGATGTGCCCTTCTCATCTATCAAGCTACCTCTGCCCTAGTTTGGCCCACCTAGTTTCACTTTTCACTTGGATGTCTCAGAAGCTTCCTGTCTGTGCACGCCACCCTCAGTACCTCCTACACCCAGGAATCTTCTCTAACTCATAGACTGCCCTGACACTGTCCTACCTTCCTGCCCCATTACCACCCCAAACATCCCCTCACTAACTAGCTGGGGCAAAATTGTACAATGGAAGCACACCTTACGTCTTACACTAACTTAAATTTAAATTAACATCTAAGAGGACTTTCTGAATATGGCACCTACCCCAGCAGCCATAGATGAAAAGATTTGAGAATTCAGCCCTACACAAAAACTAAAACTGGCTGTCTGACTAAAACTTACAGGTAAAGTCAAAGGATAAATGACAACAAGGAGCAAAGATTTGCAACTCATCATAGCCAAAGGACCAATTTCCCTAATAAAGAGCCCCTACTCATTAATAAGGAAAAAGAGCACAAATAACAAATAGCAAAAGATATGAATCATCAGTACACACAAAAAGAAATACAAGTGGCTCTTAACCACAGGAAAACGTTCACATATAAATGCAAATGAAAACTTCATTGAGATATCATTTTTCACCTATAGCAAAATCAAGACACTTGATGACACACTGTTGGTAGAACTGTGGGGAAATAGGCACCATCGTTCACTGTTGCTATATCTATATATGGATACCACCCAGCTATAAAAAGGAGACAAACAAGGAAGCTCTGATTAGCTGGTGAGCTAATCAGAATGATGTCTGAGATAAATTGGTAAAGAGCAGAATGCAAGGTGCAAAGTAGCAGGTGAGGCAGGCTAGTTTAGGGAATGGGAAGACGAATCTAAAATCTGGCAGAAAAACCTGGCAGTGAAACGAGTGGCCATGGAACCCCACCTGGAAACTGCCTGAGGGAAAGACCCCACCAGAAGGCTGCTGGAAGAACCCTGCGAGAATCCTCCATTTGGAATGAGATTTCATCCAGGGTCAAGAAAAAGCCACTTGACCTTATCACTGGCCCCCCTGGGCAACCAATGAGTGGCGTAACCAATCAAAACAGCAAACATCTGGGACTGCACCCGTAAACATTAGCAACCCACTAAATCTCTCTCTCTCTGCCTGGAGCAACCCACAGCTACACCTGGGGACCCATAATCTGTTATTTTCTCCAGTTTCTATTCTCTTCTCCCATTTCCTTAATAAATTACTGGCCTAACTAAACCGGCATGTTCTTAAATTCTTTTATGTAACATAGTTGAGAACCTAGAGGAATCTGGCTGCAATAGGTAGAGGGTGCAACAAATGGTGTTTTCAAAACGTATCTGGGTTGGAGGAAGTGAGGAGAGAATATGCGTACTGTTAATACTTACTTGTTTGTATATGTGTGAAATATCCGTGTAAGTTAAAAAAAAAAAAAAATGGGAACATTAGTTGTCTCTGGAGAGAACTGGGGAGTATCAAGACCAAAGATGAGGGAGGTGGATTTGGCTCAACTGACAGAGGGTCCGCCTACCACATGGGAGGTCCAGGGTTCAAACTCACGGCCTCCTGACCCTTGTGGTGAGTGGCCCACGCGCAGTGCTGATGCGCTCAAGGAGTGCCCTGCCATGCACGTGTGTCCCCCGCATGGGGGAGCCCCACGCACAAGGAGCGTGCCCGGTAAGGAGAGCCGCCCAGCGTGAAAAAAGTGCAGCCTGCCCAGGAATGGTGCTGCACACACACAGAGCTGATGCAGCAAGATGACACAACAAAAGGAGACACGGATTCCGGGTGCCACTGAGAAGAATGCAAGTGGACACAGAAGAACACACAGGGAATGGACACAGAGATCAGACAACGGGGGGGGGGGGGGGGAACGGATAAATAAATTTTAAAATCTTAGAAAAAGACCAAAGGTGAAAGAAAACTTCACTGCACACCCTCTATCTTCCAAATTTCGTAATTTATGTTTTACCCATTCTTAGTTGAGTACCTAAATACTTTTTTAACACCCAAACAGTCTTGTCACTGGCCAAAGAACCAACTCCTTTATTGGATCCCAATACTTAAAGAATAGTGACTCTTAATTGTGTTTTTTAAAAAATCAGAATCATGGGAAGTGGACTTGGCCCAGTGGTTAGGGCGTCCATCTACCACATGGGAGGTCCGTGGTTCAAATCCCTGGGCTTCCTTGACCCGTGTGGAGCTGACCCATGAGCACTGCTAATGCGCGCAAGGAGTGCCCTGCCACGCCAGGTGTCCCCCGCATAGGGGAGCCCCACGCACAACAACAGAAACGGACAAAGAACACGCAGCGAATAGACACAGAGAACAGACAACTGGGGGAGGGGGGAAAGAAATAAATCTTTTTTAAAAAAAAATCAGAATCATGCCTGTGCAGGATTATAAACAGTTTCCTGCCAACTGTCCTCCTTTTTTCCTCACTTTCACTGCCCAGAAAGAATAACTCCTTTTCCTGTTTAGCACTTTTTTTCTTGAGGTGCTGGCGGCTAGAGATTGAACCCAGAACCTCGTATATGGGAAGCCGCTGCTCAACCACTGAGCCACATTGGCTCCCCTGATTGGTTTTCTCATTTGTTTTGCTTGTTGTTTCTGTTTTAGGAGGCAGCAAACACAAACCCAGGACCTCCCATGTGGGAAGCGGGCGCTCAACTGCTTGAGCCACATCTCGCTCCCTAGCATTTCATTCTGATCCTTATCTCCAGGCTGATGGACAATGCTCCTGGCGGTGGTAGTTGTCCTGTACCTGATATTTTCGACCTTTTCTGTAGAGCTGCTAGCTTATGAGTGAGGTCACTCAAACTACAGCCTGCTCTCCTGCCCCTGCCTTTCCAACATTATTTCTTATACAAAACTCCTTTCATTTAAATAGCAGCCTTGGGCCTTTATTTCCTGGTCCCATCCCTGCAGGAAATACCCCTCAACACTGTGAGGTGAGGCTTTCAGCATCCTCTACACTTGGCTCTCCCCTGCCTCCCGTCTCTACCTCCCAAGTACATCCACTGAAACTTTTTTTTATCAAGCGTGATAGTATTTTCATTCTAAACACAAAATATTTGCTTTGGCTGTAGATTAGGCCTAAAAGACAAGTCACCCAGCAATGTTGACATTGTTGAGATGTGGGACCCAGTTGTGTACACAGCAGAGCCTGTGATGCCCATGGCCTCAGGGCCCTTTCCAGATAGCTTGTCCTCTTCTTGGAACTGCAAATTGCCCAGGTTTTTTTTTTTTACTTTTTTTTTTTTCGGTTGTATTTAAAAGAGATAGAGCCTCAATCTCTTCAAGGATTTGGTGCTATAAAGCTTTTCCCTAAGACCTTCTCCTCCTTCTCTTGCCCAGTCCAGATTTGCTGCTGTCCAGGATAGAGGCTGAATTCCTATCTGGGTGTCCATTCCCAGCGCAGGTGCACAATCAGTTTGTGGACTAAGTGGCTCTCCTTAGCTGGAATTCAAGGGCATTCAAAATCTAGCCCCTTTTTTTTCCCCTTAAAGATTATTTATTTCTACTCCCCTCATCCCCCAATGTTTGTGCTCGCTGCCTGCTCTCTGTGTCCATTAGTTGTGCACTCTCTCTGTTTTCTCGTCTTTTCTCTAGGAGGCACCGGGAACCAAACCTGGGACCTCCCATGTGGTAGGCAGGCGTCCAAATGCTTGAGCCGCATCCACTTCCACCAACCTATCTTTCCAGCTTGAACTTCTGAACTCCCCTCGACAAACTCCACCTTCCAGCAAAACTGGGCAGGCCCTTGGATACGCTGTGCATTTGTATTCCTCTGAGCCACGAGGAAGGTTGTTCTTCTGCGTATTTATCTGTCTATGTCCACCCAAGGCTGTGGTCCCTCTAGGGCACCCGCATGTTAGCAGCCCTCTCAATTAATCTCCCTCCACAAGTCCTGCCAAATGCAGGATGAACCCACAGAGAATCCAGGAAGGACAGGGTAGAGTTAAGGAGCTTGGGCTTGGGTGAAAGGGAGCAGGAGTCAGAGAAGCAGTCATGGGATGGGCCAGAGCAGCAAAGCCCGGGTTTGGGGCAGAGGGAGGTGGAGGGCAGGGCTGCCACCAGCCCTGGTCCTTGCAGGGTGAGGACTCTGTGGCCTGTCCAGGACCCTGCTTTTTTTTTTCAGGCTCTCTCCACTGAACAGAATGGAAGAAGAGGTTTGTCCAGGTGTAGGTACAGGAGTGGATGCATTCAGCGCACCTCAGGAAGGGCTGAACTGAACTGCTAAGGGGAGATGGGAGGCCACCAGGATGGGGGGCCTTTCCCTGCTGCAGGCAGTCTGGCCCCACAGCCCCCCTGCCAAAGGCTCTCCTGAGAAGGTGAGCAACCTGAGAACAGAGGCTGGGGGACTGGAAGCTGGCCCCAAAGCAAAGCATCTTCTTCCAGGAAAAAGCTTTCAAGGATGAGGCATCCCACAAAGCCAAGTGTACCTTGTATCGGTGCCTTTTGAAGAAGTGACCCCCTCAAAGCCTTCGGAGCCCAAAGTTCTGAGCACTTGCTGTATCTTCCCACTTGCTATGGGATGGGGGGGTGGAAGGAGGAGCTGACTATCATGGATTGAACTTCAACCAGATCCCAAACACTGTGCTAAAAATTCTGCTTCTTGATGCAAATCTTCTAAAAGTATACACGATGATCCCCATTTGACAGGTGAGTAAACAGGGAGGCACAGAGAGGTGGAGAGATTCGTCCTAAGGGTCCACAATTGGTAAGGGCAAAGCCAAGATTTGAACCCAGGTGTCAGTGCCCTACCCCCAAAGGAGCCTCTCTTTCCAAGCAAGTAGGGAAGCCCCTAACAGTGGGGGTTAGGGGAATTATTCTTGGGGCCCCTGACTGGAATGCTGGGGCCGGGTGTAAAGTTCTTCAACTGTGTGCAAAATGCCCAGCCCCAGCACGTGCTCAGGAAAGGTTTGTGAAGTGTGCCCAAACCCTTCCCACCGCTCTCCAACCCTGGCAGGGCCTCCTTCCCCAGTAGGTAGGGGCTCCCCAGCCCACGGCCCAGCCCTGAGGCAGGGGCTGTTCAGCTCTCACTTGGGAGGGCTACCATTCCTCGCACGGGGGCAGGACCCCCCACTCCCACCCCAGGCAGCCCCTTCTGGCTGACAGTACCAGCCCCCAGCTCTTGGGGGTCCCCCGGCCCAGTGGCCTGACTCCTCCCTGCTCCCTCCGACTCAGGCATCGTCTCCTCCTCAGGTCAGCAGGGGCTTGCAGAATCCCTGGGGTCAGGCTGTATAAGCCTCTGCCTCGGTCAGGGCCTCCCTCCGAGCATGTCCAGAAGGGACTGATCCATCCCCTCAGGAAAAGAAGGAGATGAGGATCCCAGAGGAGCTCGGCTCTCAGAGAAATTAGGTTGACGTTGCCCACGGCCCTGGAGGGGTACGGTTGACAGATTGATGGGAGCCTTCTCCCTCTGGCTCTCGGACACAGTGATCGCAGCACTGCCACAGGCCCTCGGATCCCTTTGAGTTAAGCTTTGCCTTGGCTGGTTCCCTTGGGAGGGTTCCCTGAGAGTTCAGAGTAGGTGAATTTGAAAGTCTTCCTGCGGGGAACAGATTTGGCTCAACTGATAGAGCATCCGCCTATCACATGGGAGGTCCAGGGTTCAAACCCAGGGCCTCCTGACCTATGTGATGAACTGGCCATGCACAGTGCTGATGTGCACAAGGAGTGCTGTGCCACGCAGGGGTGTCCCCCAAGTAGGGGAGACCCAAGCGCAAGGAGTGTGCCCCAAGCAGAGCCGCCCAGCGCGAAAAAAGCACAGCCTGCCCAGGAGTGGCGCTGCGCACACGGAGAGCTGACACAGCAAGATGATGCAACAAAAGGAGACACAGATTCCCGGTACCCCTGACAAGCATGCAAGCAGACACGGAAGAACACACAGCGAATGGACACAGAGAGCAGACAACGGGGGGAAGGGGAGAGAAATAAATAAAAAATAAATCTTTAAAAAAAAAAGAAAGTCTTCCTGGACCCACAGGGCTCTGAGGACCCTGAGTTAGGGATGAGGCCATCCCAGAAGTACAGAATCTCTGTCTGGAGATCAAGGACCAAATTTCGTTGCGCTATCCAGATGTGTGGCCTTGGGCAAGTCCCTTTATTTGCCTCCCTGGATAAGAAATCAATTTCCTTATCACAAAATGGGGGGTAAGGATTCTGTCCCTTCTCAGCGCTGTTCTGAGGCCCGTGAAGGTCAAAGGATGAAGGTGTGAACTCTGTGCAGGTGTAAGGCAGGTACCCAGAGGAGGCTTTACTGTCAAAGAGGAGAGAGGAGTCTGAAGACTCCCGGCCCTGACATCCAAGGCCCTGGCCAAACCTTGTGCCTGACAGCGAGCCTGGGAGGGCCTTGAACTTCTTAAAACTCTGTGTTGAGCTCTTGGTCTCACTCCCTTTTGACAGATGAGGAAACTGAGGCAGGGAAATGGAGCAGCTCCATCTGAGGGATGCACTCCAGAACCTGTTCTTTCTCTGAAATTGGGATGCTTCTCTGCCCAAATCTCTTTTGCAAGGAGCCCCAGATATCCCAGCTCTGCTCTCGGGCAGCCGGCTGTGCCCTCCTCCACGCCTCCTGCTTGAGAGGCGGGTCCTTACAAAAGAGAGCAGAGGCCCTGGCCGCGGGGCTCACGAAGGCAGGTGTGTGGCCCTGACGGTTTGGGGTGAGCTGGCCAGCCAGCCGGACAGGGCAGCGGTGGATATGCCTTCTGTAGACAGTGTTTTGGGGCCTCGATAAATCCCCGTGGCTCCCAGGGAACAGCTAAGAGGAGAGCACCGGGATAGCCAGGGCACTGGGCCCAGAAGTCCCTGAGCCCTGGGGACTCTCCCAGCAGTGGGCCAGCCTGTCTCCAAGGGCGTTCGATGCACCTTGTCCAAACTGCCAGTCCCTAAGGCATCCCTAAGCCCCTGGATCTGAATCTCCAGGGGCAAGGCAGAAGCTGGAAGTTTAAATAAGCGCCATTCTTATTCACACTCAAATTTGAGAAACATATTAGGTTGACTGGGCCAGAACTGGGGGTGGGGGTGGGGTGTCCAAAGGATGACTGGGATGGATCCGAAAATGAGAACAGATGAAGAGAGAAAGGGTGCAGTGAAGATGTGACCAGCCAGGCAGACTAAGGTATAAAAAAATAGTGTGATACAAGTACATTTTAAAAAAAGATAATCATAAAAAATGTGGGGGAAAAAAAGTCATATGATGGATCTTCTGATGTACTCAACATAAAACGCACCACCAACCACCTTTTCTTTCTCCCTTGGAACTCAGTATTTACATCCTCTAATAGCGTTCATCTCTGGTAATTTCCAAAAGCATCTCACTTAATTATCTTGTATTTTTTCACGAAGTATTCATTTCAATTGTTTCATCATACCAACATTCCATCAATAAAGTATGGTATAATATCAAAAACATGTCCATATCCCCAGGCTTCCTGCCTGCCTCCCTGCTGCCCCCACTCCCCGAGGTCCTAACCCTGCGCAAAGTTCACCCATTCCAAAGAGACAGCCCTGGCCTGAAGGCACACGTGTGGCCTTTGGCAACAGCAGCCCAGCTGGCGTGTGACCGCCGATGTGTCCTGTGGGCACCGGGAGCCTTGTAGCACCGCCCGAAGCGGGGTTTGGGTGAGGATTAAACGGGTTAACACGCGTAAAATCGCCGGGTCGGTCAGTGTTCCCAGGCCCGTGGTTCCTGCCCTCTTTCCTCCCTCCCGTCCTCCCACCCCTTCCTCCCCTTTGTTCCTCTCCCGGTTACGTAACCCAAGTTCCAGCTCCCTGGCTTTGCTCACCAGAGCGGGGGCGAGCTTCTGCGGAACGGGGAGGGCACCCCGGCCACACCAGGCCCTCCCTTCTCGTCCACGTGCTGCTGCTCCAGGACCTTTGTTTTCTCTCCCCGGTATTGCCAGGAGCCCCGTGCCAGCGTTCCTCACATCCACAAGCTGCCAGCTGTTGCCATGGCGACCAGTGGCAAGCGCCTCGGTGGCGCCTGCTTGGCTTTCATCACCTGTTTGGGTCAAGCAGCACTTCCTGAGAGCAGGGGCTTTGTGCCGGGGCTGAGCAGTCCCTTGGCAGAAGTGGGAGGGATCCAAGCCAGTCCCTGGCCTGGAGGGGCTGCGGGTCTCCTGGCCAACTCACATTCCAGCACCTTCTAGTTCAGTGGTTCTCAAAGTGCATTCCCCGAGCCAGCAGCACCAGCCTCACCTGGGGACTCGTTAGCAGTGCCAACTTTCAGGGCACTCCCCAGACCGACTGACTCAGAAACTCTGGGGGTACGGCCCCACAGTCTCCAGGTGATGACGACGCAGGCTACAGTTTGAGGACCACAGGTCTGCATACAGCCTCCCGCAATCCCAGAGGACGGCTGCCATTGTTCCCATTGTACAGATGAGGAAACTGAGGCCCAGAAAGCCGGAAAGGACCCTCCGGAAACCCTCTCTCTCGCCTGCTCTGGCGTGCAGGCTCACTGACAGTTTATCAGGCAGTTGATCTCTCAGATCCCTCCCAGTGCCAGATTCCGCTTCTGTACCCCCTGTGACGCCAAGCAAATACAGTTCTTCCTAGGCCCCTGGAGGCAGCTTGCACTGCATCCAGCGGGGTCCCAGGCTGAGCCGACACTGAAATGAGGCTTTCCCAGCTCATCCTGCTCGTCTCAGCACAGCGTGCAGGGGGAGACCAGGGCCTCCCGGCAGAGCAGCGCAGACCTGGCAGTGGCCGCAGGACAAGCACGCCCCATGAGAGCCGCCCGCCTCCTGCAGGCCAGTGCTGGGGAGGCAGGCACAGACCAGGCCAGAGCCAGAGCTGCCGAGCTGACACAATGCTCCCCAAGCCAAGGCCATCGCAGGCCTCCAAGCCGCTTCCTGCCCACCCACCCCCAGCCCTGCGGCCCTCTCTCCTTTGCTCACTGGCCTCCCTGCCGGGCGAGTCTCCTTCAGTGCTTCTGTCCCCAAAGACTCTCAAGGTCCCAACTTACATAACCTCTGCCTGAACCCTCCTCCCCCCGTTTGGAAGCCCCTTTTCGGTCTGGAATGGCTTCCAGCTTCTTTCTGCCTACATCCCTTGACTGCGCCCCTTTACAGGCAGCCCCCTCACCTCGGAAATCTCGGAAAGTGTCTCTTCGAATGAGCTGAAATGCATGTCTGTGCCATTTCCACCTTTCCCAATATGAGTTCGTCTAATTAGTCCCCATTTGATGGAGATGATGGGATTATTTTTAAAATATGATGTGGAGTAAGAGTATCTATGCTCTCCATTTCCCCGGAATCTATTCACTTACCTTTCCTGATAAACAAGTGGAACATTCCAGCTCATTTTTCTCTAGGATAGTAGGAACAGGCCTGGGGAAGGAGGAGGGAGTGGCAGCAGGAAAGAGAGGAGAGGGCAAGGCAGCGGGCTCGTGGCCCCACGTCCATGCCACTTACTCCCCGAGAGACCCTGGCAGCACTGGAGCAGGCTTTGGGGGGCCCAGTGCATAGTGGGGGCCTCCTCAAGGAAGAGAATAAAGTATTATAAGTACGATTCTCCCACACTTGTTTCATTTCTTTTATACTAAAAGGATTATACACCATGACCAAGTAGGATTTATTTCAGGAACGAACTTGTTTCATTTTGTTAAAGTCACAGGTCGGTGGGTTTCATTGACACTCACATTGTTTTCAGTTATCACGGGGTCACTTCCTTGGAAGAGGCTCCAGCCAATAGGGATCCTGGAGCTGAAGAGATTTCCACGCCTCTCTGGGCCTCAGTGTCCTCATCTCTAAAATGGGCACGAGCCTCCCAGGGTTGGCTCAAAGAGCGGAGGAGGGGAACGTGATGATAGTTTCTGAGTTTTAACGATGAATTCTCGGGGTCTGGGTGCAGGGACACAGGGGAGGGCACCCTATTTTCTTGTCCTGTGGGTGGAAGAGCTAAGCAACGGCTTGGGGAGGGCCTTGACTCCAGGCCCAGAGGACGAGCTGCCTATGAAAAGAGTAGAAGAGCTCCTGTCGCCAATCACTATTTTCAGGTTTCAAAATTATTTTTCACAAGACCCTTTCCAGAGCGGCCCTCTGAGGGCCTTTGCCCGTATTTGGCTTCGGAGAGACTTTGCCTCTGGGAGGTGGTTCTCGGGGGCGTGTGAGGAACCCTCTGCTTTTGAGGAGACATGTCCCACAGGGAAGGAAACCCGATCAGCCTCTCGCCCAGACCTTCTGGGAAGATTACAGGATTATTTCAATTATTTGGCAGTGATGGCCCTGTCACGTTCACCAATAGAAAAAGGTGATGCTGTGGCTCATGAAAGAAAAAGTGGGCCTGGCCTTATTTCCCAGAACATGTTTTTCAAGAAGGATTAGTATTTCATCTGAGAAGGAAGGAGCCATGTGGGGTCAGTCCCAGCCTCAGGGTGTCTGGCCTGCCTGCCATTGCCAACAATTGCCCGCAGCCTCGTTTTAAGAGTGTGTCTCCTCCGCTGAGGTCCTCCCCGTCCCCTTTGTAAAGGGTCTCCCCGTCTCGGGGCTTAAGCCCAGTGCCTTGGGGTCCCCAGTTCCTGATGGCTGCTAGTGACCACTCCATGGAGATTCCAGGGTCCGGTCTCCTGGGCTGCAGACGGTGGCCGGAACCATCTCCAGTCTCGCCCCCACCCCTTCCCAGGGCGTCCGGAGCAGTGGCTTCTAAACTTCCAGGGCAAGAGGCCAGGAAGCGGCCTGCGTTTCCACGAGTTCCTCTGGTGCGGCCCCCGCAGGTGGTCCGGGAAGCACAGGGCTGGAGAGATCTGGCGTGGTTCTCCAGGGACACAGCCCTCCCCCGCTGCAGCTGGGCTGTCAGCCCGTCCAGGCCTGCTGGATTTGTACAGCCACCCCCGGCCTTGACAGGGCCAGCCTCCATGCCTCTCCAGCTGGGCTGCCTTGGGCACGCCACCCCTCTTCCCTCAAGCCACCCCCAGCTCCGCCCACCACCTCACGAGGCCTTGGAAAATATCCCAAAGTCACCAGTTCTTTGCTTGGGGCTCAGGGCTGGAAATTGGAAATGGCTGCAGGATGGAATTAGGGTGAGGGCGGGAGGGGTGGAGGAGAGATGAGCCAGGGCACTGACACCTGGGCCCACCCGCGTGCCCAAATCAGAGAACGTCAGCATGGGGTGGGCCTTAAAGACTCGCACATCCCACCTCCTGATTGGACAGGTGAGAAAACTCAGTCCAGAGAGGTTGACGCTCTTGCTCAAGGTCACACAGCAAATCAGGGATAGAGCTGGGGCTAGAGTCCTCCGTTCAGCGTCCCTGTCGAGGCTTTTTCCACTATACCACCCTGACCTGGGCACAGGTAGGGGGATCGGACCCAAACTAGCAACTTCCCCCTTCCCTGGCCATCTGCCCCCACCCCCAGACCAGGACAGGAGTGAGAGCATGGCAGAGCCGGGCCAGCAGCTTGGCCTCCTCCCCAGACCTCAGGGCTGCCACCCTCCCCTCCCCGCCGGTACCTGCAGCCTGGCCTCTGCCCTCCTGAACCCAGCTTCCCTCAGAGGGGCAGGAAGACAGCTGCCCTCAGGCGCCCAGCCTCTGGCCCTCCGCCCCGCCACCTTGCCTGTGCTGAGGAGGCACCCACCTGGGCAGCTGGAGGTGCGGGCACCCCAGGCAGGGCCGAGCAGCTGGGCCAGGTCCTAAGCTGAGGGCCGAACTGGCTTTCCAGGGCTGGAGGCCTGCTGTGGCTATTTATGGGACAGAGAGGCGTGGCCCCAGGGATTAGGGGTGTAGCCCGTCATGGTATTTGCACCTGAGAAGTGCCCCCACCCCGAGTCCCCTGCTGGGCACCGAAGGTGGCAGCTGAGGCCAGAGCTGGTTCCAGAGCCGCGCCCGCCCTGGCCAGGGCCCTCCGCCCTCCGCCCTCCAGAGGGAGCGCTGAAACCTGCCCAGGCAGGCTCTGGCTCCCGTGGAGCTGGGCCCAGGGGACTGAGGCTCATTGGGACCCTTCAGTCCTCTCGGGGAGCCAGACCCCCACACCAGGAGCAGACAGACCGGACTGTGGCCACCTCCCTGGGACCTTAAGCAACTTATACCACTTCTGAGCCTCAGTTTCTTCATGGTGGAAATAAAATAGCAAAAATCCCACTTCGTAGGACTGACGCAGAACCTGGCACGCAGGAGGCCTTCAATAACTGAATGAATGAGTGAGTGAGTGAATGAATGAACAGAAAGGTAGCCAGGGTGGTGAGGGGTCTGGAAACCCATGAGAGTGGTGGGCGGGGGGGTGCCGCGGAGGCAGGAGGAGGCCAGGCATGGGGCCCGGTCTGTGCAGGCTGGGGAGCCACTGAAGGCTTTATGCAAGTTTACATTCAGAGCAGGGGGTCTGGGGGTTCAGGAGAAAGATGACGAGAGTGAGAGAGGCATTCCTGAGCCTCAGGGGCCAAGGGAGAGAGTGACAGCAAAAGGAGGAGAGAAAGACGCGGGCCAGGTTCCCTAAGCTTTGGAGAGGCTGACAGATGGCTAGCAAGCCTCCAAGATGGCGCCCCACAATCCTGGCTCCTGACTGGTCTGTGAGACCGCCAGCATTGGGCAGAAGGGAGGAGACGTGACTTAAACACGACGTCATAAAGAACATAGTCTCTCTCTCTGTTAGCTCACTGGCTCTGGGAAAAGCCAGCTGCCATATTGTGAGGAAGCTCAAGGGGCCTTACGGGAGGCCCCTGTGGGGTGAAACTGAGGCCAGCAAGGAGCGAGTTCTCCCACCGAGAGCACGTGAGCGAGCCATCCTGGGAGGGGGTCCTCCGGCCCCAGTCAAGCCTTCAGATGCCCCAGCTGACACCTTGACTGCGACCTCATCAGAGATCCGAGCCAGAACCACCCAGCTAAGCCGCTCCGTAATTGCTGCAGACACAATGAGATAGCACATGTTTGCTGTTAGGGGTAGGTATGGGGGTAATCTGTTATATAACAACAGGTAATTAATCCAGGGACCTAGGCCACCAATATCTGACTCTCCCACCTATCCTTTCTAGGGTGAGGGTTGATAATGCTCTAACTCCAGCTCTCAGTGGGGCCACGGCTTGGCTGAGCATGGGCTGCGCACACAGCTGGGATGTCCAGATGGACGGATAGCTGAGGCACAGAGGCTGCAGAATCCAGCCACAGAGCCTGTGCCGACTGGACTGCTCCAGCCTCCCAGCCACCTGCTGACCTGACGCTCCCACGTGGACCTCCCCAGCTGCAGCACAGGGTAGGGGAACGGAGATGGCCATCGGCTGTGACCCCAGGGAAGTTTCCGCAGCCAGGCAGTTTGAGGATTAAAGGTTGCCCTAGAATTTATGGTGATCTAACAAGGACAGCGTGGGGCAGGGCTGACATTGCTGGGATGGCCTTCTTTTTGTTTTTTGTTTTCCTCATCATTTCAAGGGGCTGCCATGGCACCAGTCATCATAAATGTGTTCAAGACAATAAAGTGAGGAAGGTAAAAGTTTTCCGACTGTATTAGTCAGCCAAAGGGGTGTGATGCAAAATACCAGAAATTGGTTGGTTGTTATAAAGGGTATTTATTTGGGGTAGGAGCTTACAGATACCAGACCATAAAGCATAAGTTACTTCCCTCACCAAAATCTGTTTTCACGTGTTGGAGCAAAATGGCTGCAGATGTCTGCGAGGGTTTAGGCTTCCTGGGTTCCTCTGGGCTCAGCTCCTCTGTTTCCTCCACAAGGTCAGCTGTAGACTATCAGGTGAATGGTTCTGTCTCTTTCCCCGGGGCGCCAACGTAAGACTTCAGCATCAAACTCCAACATCAAAACTCCAACATTAAGAACCCTCAACTCTGTCCTTCGTCATGCCTTTTATCTGTGAGTTCCCACCCACCAAGTGGCCTCAAAGCCCTAATGACGTGGCCCATTCAAAGCCCTAATCATAACTCAATCACGCCCAGGTAGAGACCAGATTACAAACATAATCCAGTATCTATTTTTGGAATTCATAATCATATCAAACTGCTACACCAACCTTCCCTCCACCCAGCAGATTTCTGCTCATATCTCATTGGGCAGAATGGGTCACATGGTGGTCACCTCTAACTGCAAAGCAGGCTGTAAAACTAGACCAATCCCAGTCCATTGCTGGGATGGGAACACTGCTACCCCAAAGAAAATCAGGGTTTTCAGCAAATGAGAAGGGAGTGGCTATTGGGCAGGACCAGGTGTGTCTGCCATGTGCTCCAACGAAGGTGTGTACTTTGTGCTATGGGAACACCGAGGATGTAGCAGCACCCTCTACCGGGGTGGTAGTCAGGAAAGGTTTCCTGGAGGAGGTGGCTTTGGCGCTGAGGCTTGATGGATACCTGGGCATTTTCCAGGAGGTGAAGTGGCAAGGGACCTACAGGCTGGAAGGCCAGCCCAAACGAGCCACGGCAGGCGTATTGGCTGCGGCCAGGGGCCATGGTGGCGGGGGCTATCAATGAGGATGGATCACGGAGGGCCTTGGGGGCCACGTGAAGGAGTTCGTGCACGACCCTGAGAGCATTTTCCTTCTCGGTCATTTCCTCAACTTCTCAGCAGCCTTCTGCGTCTTTGCCAGCCCACCTCTCCTGACCTCGTGGCATCCACCCTCTGGCTGTCCGCTGGCCTCTAGCTCTGCTCCTGCTCGGGGTCCTTTCTGATTCCAGCTCCTCTACCTGCCGGGCCAGGCCGGGCTCCCCTGTTCGTGGAGCAGCCTGTGTGCCCCTCTCCTCCATGCCACTCAGCACAGGTGGTAATTAGACATGCATTTTGCGACTCTTTGATGACCCTCTCCTTGCCGGCCCATAAGTAGGTGTGTGCACCCCAATATCCTTCGGTGAGCACAGCATCTGGCACAAAGAAGGCCCTTCTGAAACATGTTTTGAATGCATTAGTGAACGAAGGGCAATGAGTTTGGGGGTGCCATTGAAGGGCAGTGAGCTGGGAAGAACCTGGGGCCTGTCCCCTTGTGTTCTAGTCCCTCTGCTGGCTACTGATCAGTGGGGACAGGAAGGGTGGGTGGGCGACCAGACAGGGTGCCGTTCAGACCCTCAGCTCTGTCCCCAGAGCGGGTGGGGCCCCGCGAGGAACTAGCTGGCTTCCTCTTCACAAGGAGAGGATGAGGGCTCCCAGCCATGCCCACCTTGGCCAAGTGGGGGCCAAGGAGGCCGAGAGACGAATGCTCTGTCCTTGAGGGGTGCCCTGGCTGTGTGCACAGCTCGCTGGCCGCTCCGTCGGCCCGGGGCAGGGTCCCCGCTCCAACCACTGGCAGGAATAGCCTCAGAGACTCAGTGATCCCAGGAAAGTGGGGACCAGGACCAGGAGGAGGTGGCATCTCACAGCTTCACTCACCCCCTAGCAGGGATCCAGACCCCGGGGGGCAGTGAGGTCTGCCGATACCCCCGCCCTGCTCCTCTGCCCACCTCAGAGAAGCACAGCCCTCGAAGGGTGGGGCTCGGGGGCAGAGGGTCCTGAGGGAGGAGGGGAAGCCAGCTGGCTCCAGGGAGCGGTTGGGACAGATGGGACCAGGCAAGGCTAGTATTTTCTGTTTCGGAGAAGTGCCCATTATATAGATGAGGACCAGCGACACTGTCATCTGCCCAAATCCTGCCCCAAATTCAGAGAGTTAGTGGCCTTCTAGGCTCCAGAGCAGCAGTTCTAGAAATTTAATATCTATGCCATTTGCCAGGGGAATCTTGTTAGTAGGTGGGTTCTGATTTCTAGGTCTGTGAACCGCCCAAGTTTATCCATTTCTCCCCAGGCGAGTCAGATGCTGCTGGTCCAGGGACCACACTTTGAGAACCAAGATCTAGACGAGACTCCACAGGGGTTCGTAAGGGATTCAAACAGGGGAGAAATCACTGAGGGCTGTTGACCGTGAGTGATCAGAGAAGGCTTCCTGGAGGAAGGGGTGAAGCTCCAGCCCTACAGGTAGGGCAGGATAAGGGGAGGGACCGGATGCCATTCACAAGGGGAAACACTCACGCAGCTGTCAGGAGGCACGGAGGAAGCATTTGAATAGGGGCCAGCGAAAATGGGAGCAAGGCAGGGGGAGGGGGAGCTCTGAGACCTTGAACATCAGGCAGAGGCCTTGGGAGGGTGGGGAGCCAGATCCCAGATGCAAGCTGATTGGCACCACTAGCCGGGTGAGCCTGGGGAAGCCACTTTCTCCCTCTGGGTCCCCAGTTACTCATCTTTGGAATGGGAATACTATAATAACATTTACATCAGGGTGCTGCTGAAATCTGCCCATCTCCACAAACGCATGGGGGGGGGTTGATATTTTGGGAGAAGGGCCAGCTGCTGGGTGGGGGCGGGCATGCCCTCATCTTGGACCCTGCAGCACAGCTGACACCGGGGAGGGCAAAGGGTGCTCTTTCTGGGGCAGGGGGCCCCACCGAGGTCATCTCCCCTGTGTGTGTTACGGGGTGGGATGCTGGGCAGGGGGTGGGGTGGGGGTGGAGTGTGGACTGGCAGCCCCATCTCTTCGTGGCGGTCAGGCCCCCAGCCCCCTCCATGAGGGGAGCAGCAGTTTCTCAGGGGCCCTGGGCTCAGCGACGCTTTGCCCTCCACGTCTCTCCCGACACCAGGGACTGAGAGTGGCAGAATGCCAGGCCCGGGAGGACCCTCGGTGCCTCAGGTCCGGCCCTCCAAATAACCCTCCCCTGCCCACCGCAGGGACAGGGTCCTCACTCACCATCTCCCGAGGCCACCCACTCATTTTGCAGGGGCATAAACAGGCTGGGAGGCCCAGACCCTGGCCCACGGTCAGTCACACAGGAAGGGCTTCTCCTGACCCCCATGCCTCCCCGGCCAGTGCCCACTCCCCCTGGGGCGGGCAGCACCAGCCCATGCTCAGCCATCCCAGGCCCCACCTCCTCCTCCTCCGGGCAGAAGGCAGCGGGGCGAGGCCTGTTACCTGCCCCCCCCCCAGCAGGCCTTCACTTACACACTCCACGTGCATAGCAGCACCTCACAGATGTCATCACACACCATGTGCGCACACACCTCACCTCCCTCTCTCTCTCTCTCACACACACACACAGAGGCAGACCTATCCCTGATAACTGCAGTGCCCAGGGCAAGAGTTTGAATGGAGGACATCACCTCATATCATAAAATATTTAAAAGTTACAAATCAGGAGCGGGTGTAGTTCGGTGGTTGAGCACCTGCTGCCCATGCGTGAGGTCCCAGGTTCAATTCCTGATACCTCCTTAAAAAAAAAAAACCCAGTTAAAAAAAGTCACAAATCAAACTAACATCTTTTAGCAAACTGTTAAAAAGACAACTATGCTTTCACAATAAACCAGAAGGCCGAGTTCCCGTTAATACCTCTCTAAACTGAGGCAGGGTTCCGTGAGGGGTGAGGAGGGCAACCCTAGGGGCAAAGGGGCACTATGGGAGGGGGGGAAGGGAAGGGATGGGCGAGGGAGGGGCTCCCGCAGAGGAGGGGGCTTAGTGACAAAGATGGAGGTGCTCAATACCTGGACCTGGGAATACACACACACGGACACACAGACACACGCTCCAGGAAGCCCCCACACGGCTAAGCCCATCCCAGCAGAGGGATTTCCTCCGCCTGCTTCTCCAAGCCCCGCCCACAGCCGCTGGTGGTGGGCGGAGCTGCTGGTGGTGGGCGGAGCCGCTGGTGGCGGATGGAGCAGGGTGGAGCAGGGCAGAGCCGGGCAGGTGGGCTGCAGACCCTGTCCCTACTGCCAAGACACCTCCCCAAGCTGCCCTTTGCTCCTTCCTAAAGTGGGGTGAGAGTCCCTGCCTCCCAGATTGAGTTCACACTCAGAGAGCGCCCTGCAGGGGGAGAAGGAAGCCAGGTGGCACCCCTCCGCCTCTCTCACCCCACTCAGGACTTTGCCTTTAAGGGTGGTGAAGGGGGGAGGGCGGGCAGGCTTCCTAAGTCTGAAGAGGACTTGAAACTCTTACCTGATCTGTGCAGGCCCGGAGTCTCCACCCCGCCCCACCCCTGCAACCCAACTCCCCACCAGACCTTGGTTCTCAGGAAAGTAGAAATTGGAACCTTCCCCAGGCGTGGAAGCCACGGGAGGCCCTGGACGCTGCTGGGTGGGAGGCCCTGCTTCTTCCATCAGGACTGGGATTGCAGCATGAGGGCTTGAGGCTAGATCTGGGGGGGACAGTTCCACATCAGACCCTCCCCACCCCCAGGGCTGGCTGGGATACCAAGAGAGACAGAGTCCTAGTGACGGGAGGGGCCAGGGCAGCCTTGCCTGCGGGAGCAAAGGAAAGGGTGGTGGGAGCTTGGCCTTGGCTTCCCTATGCAAGCTCAGGAAAGGCTCCTTTCCTCCCAGGGTCTCGCCGGGCCTTTGGGCACAGCCTCAGTGTCCCCAGGCCAAGCCCACGGAAGGGCCTTTCCACTGAGAAATCATCCCCGCGGGCAGCAGCCCTGTGCTGTCACCTCTGCAGGGACGCGCTGTCACTCGTCCCCTGCTCCACGTGGCGCACACACGGCCATGCACCAGCCCTCAACACCCCCAGATTTCACACTCGTCCGCACACTCAATGACTGCCCCATCCATCCCGCACCTCCGTGCTCCAGAGAAGGAAGACTGCAAGGGAGTCGCTGCTATTGGGACCTGCCACCCCCGCCCCAGGAGAGATCTGCCCCCTCCCTCCTCCGTCCTCAGCCCCCAGGTAGGAAGAAGGGTCACCAGATAAGCGGGAATTGACACCTGCCGTCCAGGCCTGCAGTCTTCCCTTACAGGATGGGGTGGGACATGGGCTCAGGGGTTGTGGCCAGGACCCACCGTCAAGGTGGCAGAGGGTTTCCCCTTGGCAGAGCTGTAGGGGAGTCACTCTGCCAGCCCAAATCAAGGGTCCACGTCCTTGGGTCAAATCCATGACCACCCTAGAAGGAGGGTTCCATGGGAGGGCAGAGACGGGGTGGGGTGGGGGCAGCTGGCTCCAATCTTCCATGGGGCGGGGGAGCCCCACCGTCATCGACAGGTCCCCTTTCTGCATCCCCGGAGCCTTGAGAGTTAACAGAAGAGGAGCCGCACCTGGGAGCCGGGAACAACACCCAGCAGGAGGCTCAAGGGTTTTAGGTTCCTGGCTCTGCTGACCACAGGAATGCTCCCAGCCAGGTGTGAGCAGAGGAGAAGGCCCATCACGGGGCAGGCCGCGAGACCTGGGCGCGCCAGGCTGCAGGGTACCTGCCGTGATCGCCCTCCTCTAGCCACGGAGCCCCGGATGTTGGGGATGGCCCTGGGTGGGGCAGGGGGCGATCTCAGGCCTGGCTCTGTCACTGGGTGAGTTTGTACCGCTCCCTTCCCTGGGTCCGGTTCCACGTGTAGTCAGATAAGGAGGGAAGCGTTCCAATGTCCCTGTTCCCTCACGGTCAAGTCCAAACTCCTTCAGGGCCCTTGGGGCCCTGGGCCCTGGCGACTGCTCCACTTTCATGGCCCTGCCCTCCGCCTGCCCTTCTGCACCCCACCTGCTTGTCCAGCCAGTCCTTAGCACATGCTGTTCTTGTTCCCGGCAATGCCCTTCACATTCCACCCTGGGGAAGCCCTGATCATCGTCCTTCAAAGCCAAGTTCAGGGCCTGTCTCTCCGGGACACCTTCCCTGGGTCGTCGCAGAGCTGGCTGCTCTCCTGGGCTCCCCTGGGTGGACACAGAGTCTCTCCTGGAGCTGGTGCCTCCAAGGATCATACGTGGGGTCCTGTGTCTCATGAGATAAGGCCCAGGGGGAGGCGGGTGCTCAGTCACTATTTGATGAAGGAGCCAGTGAGTGAATGAGTGAGTGGAAGGCTGAGGAGGGCATAGCCAGGGCTCAGGCGCCCGGCGTCTGTGAGTTCCATTTGGGGCCAGGTGGCCAGACAGGCTGGGCTCAGAGCACCACGCCCGGGCTGTGGGTGTGGCAGGGCCTCCCAAGCGCAGGCTGCCCTTGTGCCGATACCGAGGGCCACCACCATCCATTGAGCACCCACCGTGTATACCACCCTATGCCACTCTGTTCTGTTCCATGGACGTGCTGAGCCCTTTCCCCCCTGCCCCACTGCTCTTTCTCTCCTGTCCTCTGCCCCCCCCCCCCAGATTACTCTTGGCCCTGATCCTCCCATGGCTGGCTCCTCAGGTTCCTTCAGGGCTCAGCAAAAATGCCACCTCCTCCAGGAGGCCTTCCCTGATCATCCAATCTAGCGCCCCCTCTCCCCGCCTCACCACCCTGTCTTAATGCTCTGCACTGCACTTACCAGAGCTCATGTTTTTCTCATTTATTTGTCTGTTCGCTAGTTGTCCTTGTCCCCATGCCCCCATCACTGAGTCCTCGAAGGCAGGCATCTGCTGTCTTGCCTGCTGTTGCATCCCAGCACCGGGATGGGGCTTGCACATCGTGGGTGCCCAGTTGATATCTGATGATGAGGGGACGCCAGGCTTTGGGGAGGCAGCGACAGGCCGGGCAGCTCCTGCCCTCAGAGAGCTTGCAGGCCAGCAGACAGAGCTGGACGGGACTGCCGGAAAGGATCTAATTCACCTTTCGTCCCCCTCAAAAGCTGCCTTTTTTTTTTTTTGAGAAAGTAGTAAGGATTTTATTGTCAATACAAGTAAGAAAAACAAGCACAACAGAAGGTACAAACAAATTAATTGTTCTGATCATCCTAGACTCCAGGATCTCTCTCTATGGGAAGGTCAGCTCCTTATATAGACAAGACAGTATCCAAAACATGAAACAGCAGGTATGCGAGGCAGGACTCAAGACAATGATTGACCATGTTACATTGGAAAGAAATAAAAAGGCAGTTTCCCTCTTTCCTCCCCTCAGTAAGGTATGTATGTGTATAAAAGTATGAGGCTTGGAAAGTGGATTTGGCTCAATGGATAGGGCACCTGCCTACCACATGAGAGGTTCAGGGTTCAAACCCAGGGCTCCTGACCCGTGTGGTGAGCTGGCCCACGCGCAGTGCTGATGTGCGCAAGGAGTGCCATGCCATGCAGGGGTGTCCCCGGCGTAGGGGAGCCCCACACGCAAGGAGTGTGCCCTGTAAGGAGAGCCGCCCAGCACGAAAGAAAGTGCAGCCTGCCCGGGAATGGCGCCACACACACGGAGAGCTGACACAACAAGATGACGCAGCAAAAAGAAACACAGATTCCCGGTGCCAGAAATGGTCACAGAAGAACACGCAGTGAATGGACACAGAGAGCAGACAATGGGCAGGGGTGGGGAAGGGGAGAGAAATAAAAAATAAATCTTTAAAAAATAAATAAAGTGCAAGAAAGGATCTGCAAGGGCTAGTGTTTGCTCTGTGACACATCAAAGGGAAACACCCTCCAATGGCACCCCCCCCTCCCAAAAGGCACTGCATGAAGCACTGGCTGCTGCTTTCAGCCCTTTTCCCCCTCACTCTCATGCTCACGGACCACCCTAAAAGGAGGCCTTGTTATTTTTTTCTATAGGTGAGGAAACGGGAGCTCAGTGAGGCTGGGCCACTTGCCCCCAGGTCAAGCACTAGAAAGAAGCATCTTTTACCCCCCCCTTCTCTTTCATACTTATAATCTCCCTCCTTTAGGCAGACATAAATCTCCTCTTCATAGATGAGGATCTGAGGGTCAGAGAAGTCAACAGATTACCCGTGGCCTGGTGGCCTCAGCAGCTGCCTGCAGCCTGGGAGGCCTCCCTGTGGCTTCTGAGCAGCCACCTCTCCTGGACCTCAGCAGGCAGGATTCCAGTCTGTTCCCCGAGGCACTCAGCAGGGTTTTCTCCCACTTCTCCTGGTCATCAGGGGTTCCCGAGTCTCAGACCTGGGGGCTGCGGGGGAGGGGTGCTGAAGTCCTCTGTTATATTCTCCCTGGTCTGCTGGCTAGCTCACCTCTTCCCAAAGCCTCAGGCCATCTCTGCTGGTGGCCTGACCTCAAAATCAAACCGCATCCACCCCCATGCCTGCTCCCCAATCCCAGACCTCCTCTTTACCCCCAGCTGGACACTCACCCACCATCATTGTTCTGTGAGAAGGACTGCTGCTACCAAGGTCAAATTCATGTCTTCCAAAGATTCCAGGAGCACCACTGAGCGAGCCCAGACTCCTCTGCGGTGCAGCCTCTCCGTGGAAGGGGAAGTCGAGCCTGGCTGCCGGCCTCGTCCACGTGGACCAGTGCTGGCTCCCGGGGATGCGGCTTCCCCTTCTGGGCATTGAGGCAGCTGCTCTGGAATTGGGAGACGTCAGGGAAACATTTCATGGAAAATGTATACCTGCGGCCAGGCCTTAAAGGAGGATGGGAGTGGGGGGAGAGGGGTGAGGCAGGCGGAGAACAGGCCGCAGGCGGGAAAGGGGTGGGGTGGGAGGGGGACTTGCACGCAGGGCCTGGAGGGGGGCCTGTGGGATTGAGCTTGGGCTCTACCCCGGGAGGTTCTGAGCAGGCCGGTGACATGCTGAATGCAGTGATTTGGGGCAATGACGCTGCCTTGGAAGGGCCCTTGGAAGGGCCGCGGGACCGCTGGTGCCAGGAGGCTGATGCACGGCCAGGGGAGGGGCTGAAACCGGGGCCCTGGGGAAGGGCCTTCCCAGCTGCACGCTGTGCTGCAGCCCAAGCAGCGGGTCCCCTGATGTGGCCACCCTGCCGAGGTGCTGAGTGGGGCCACCTGCTGCTCGCTTTCCCCATCTCCCTGATCCGCTTCTCCGGGGCAAGGCCCGGCCTCTGCCGAGGGTGCACGTGGCGGGTCCCTGGGGGGTGGGCAGGGGCAGGGCTGGGGCTGCGGGGAGAGCATTTCTCCTGCGCTCCCAGTGTCTCCCCTGAAATCTCCCTGCCCGGGGGTGGGTGGAAGTGGGGGAGGCCGGGCCCTGCCATCGGAACTCAGGGCAGGAGTGGGGTCCCCGGGGGGATGGAGGGATGGGGTCCAGGCTGCTCTCCTCTCCCCAGGAGATCCCGGCTGAGGTCGGGCTGGGCAGGCACGTCCTGCCTCCAGGGCCTGGCCCAGCCTCAAGGAAGAGGTCCGACCTGCTCTCACCCAAGCTCCCCGTCTCTCCCCAGGGTCTCCAGCCATTGTGGAAGGCTTTGGGGTGCTCCCACACACCAATGCCACCTCTCTTGGCAGGAGAGGGCCTCAGCGTGGCCGACCAGCGGGCCTGGTGGGCACTGGGACCCAGACTCTACGCCCAGATCCTGGCATCAGCCCACCTGAAGGGGCTCAGCCCCGGGGGCTTAGAGCCCTGGCCCGGGCTCCTGGTGGTCCCAGTTGCCAACCAGTTGACTGCTCTGCCCGACTCTGCACCAGTTCTGCCCAATCTGTGACCTTGGCCAAGGAGCTTGCCCTCTTTGGGCCTTAGGGAAGTGACGTGGTCCAAGGGCAGGGCTGGGCAGGCAAGCCTTTGGAGACCTTCCTGGGGGCTCTTAGCCAAGGGGGGCGGGGCAGGAGCGCTAAGCCCAAAAGAGGACCACGGAGCAAGGTCCCGGGCTGGCTGTGATCTGGAGACAGCGTGGAGGTCCCCCAGGAGCCACGCCGCAGCACCAGGCTGCGCACTGCTCGTGCAGCTGCGAGTCATCCAGTCATCCCAATACAGCAGAGTTCTGGCAGGAGGGAGGCCAGGCAGGGCACCCTGTGGGCTTGGAGTCCAGCACCCGATCCCAAGGCCAGCTCTCCCCCCACCCCATTCCATGCTTGCTCGAACCTCATCCTGCAGGCATTGCCCTCCCACATCCTACTGGGTTGAGAGTGGAACAGGCACCTTCCGGGGGCGCTGCAGGGGAGGAGATGGGACTTGACGTGGGAGAACTTGTGCCTACACCGTCATCTCTGCCGCAAACTCGGGGTGACCCTGAGAGAGTCACTCTGTGCCCTGGACTTCCTGTTTCTTCCTTTCCATCCTCACTGCAGGCACCTCGGGTCGGGCTGCAGCTGGGGACGTCACAGCCTGCCGCTTCCCAGGCGCCCTCCCCGCCTCCGCGCACGCTCCCCTCCCTGAGCACCGCTGGCTCCCCCTTGCTGCCTTACTCACGCTGTTCCTGCCTGGTTGGCTCTGGGTTCGGCCTCATCCCCCAGGAAGTCTCTCCCCTGACTCCCCCCCAGCCTGGCTCCCACTGCACTTCAGCGTGCGTCCTCCCCTCTCTCCATCTGCAAGGGTTCTTGACAAGGGGTCCATGAGCTTGAATTGAAATTCAAAAAATCATTATTCTTGTGGGGACCCATTGGCACGGGTGTGATCTATTTATTAAACAATAAACAGTATAGTGTGGACTTAGTAAGGGGTCCATGGTTTTCAACTCACTGGCAAAGGGGTTCATGGAACAAAAAAGGTTAAGAACCCCTGATCTAGTGTTTCTTCCTTGCTGAGCTCTGGTGCATCCAAGGCAGGGGCTGGGTCTCTTACACCTTCATGCCCCCAGCTCACACAGTGTTCGCTAAGTGAAAGAATGAATGAACACACAGGTGAGTGAAGGAATGACACCTCACAGGGTTGAACATCCATGTCTCTGCCCTTTTTTGTTTTGTTTCTCTCATTGTAGTGATCTGCAAATCTGATTGCCCCACTGGACTGTGACTTCCCTGCAGCTCAGGGACTAGCCTCTATGCTCCTGAACCCCCAGAGCAGGTGGCTCTGGCAGAGGTTTGGAGAGGCTGCAATAGCAAGAGTGTATCTTCCGGGAAGTGGATGTGGCTTAAACCATAGGGCCTCTGCCTACTTTATGGGAGGACCCGGTTCCATCCCTGGCGCCTCCTGGTGAAAAAGAAGAGAAAGGGTGCCTGTGTGGTGAGCTGGTGCCCGCGTGGTGAGCCCAGTGCCCACGTGGTGAGCCAAGTGCCTGCATGGCAAGCCAGTGCCTGTGGTGAGCTGCATACCCATGCAGTGAGCCAGTGCCCACGCAAGTGAGTCACGCAGCAAGATGATAACGCGTCAAGAGAGACAAAGGGGAGAAGCACAGCAGAGACCAGGAACTGAGGTGGTGCAACTGACAGGGAACCTCTCTCCACATCAGAGGTCCCAAAGATCAAATTCCAGTGAGGGGAGAAAGACGAGAAGACACAAAGAGAAATAGATACAGAAGATCACATAGCACATGGATACCAACAGCAAAAACGGCAGGGTTGGGGAGGGGGGAGAAAAAAAAGTATCTTTCTACTGCCTAGTGCTGGCAAAGTGGTGAAACTGGATAAAGTCTGGAAGCTTCTCTGGGTGCAGTGGGTTCTGCGTTGCCCAGGGATGGGAGGAGATTTCTGGGTTTCTGGCAGGCAGGGAATTATGCCTCTCCCTGTGTTGAACGTGCTGTACTCTGCTCTTCATTCTCCCAACCTAAGAGCTTTGGGCCAGAGGACACAGCTCGTGCCTTCCTTCTCTCCTCTCTCCATCCCAAGCCCTTCTTTCCATGGAAGGGTTTGTGGTTGGCATCTGCTCCCCAGCTGCCCGGCTCTCCAGCGCAGGCTGGGCAGCGGCCTCCCCTGAGCTCCTGAGAAGCGATGCTTCACTCCGTCGCAGTTTTCGGCCCGCTGAATTTACCATTTCAGTTCTTCCTGGGTCCTTTTCCCCCACTAGACCAAGTTCCCTCAAGGCAGGTTCCCCCATTCATTGTCTTCAGCGGATGGACATACAGCAGTGAGCAAGAGAGGAGGTCCCTGGGCTCACGGAGCTCACCTCCATCTCAGCCCACGGCTTGACACCGACTCAAAGGTTTGTGGACAAACAAATGGGCAAGGGGTTTGAGACCCTCTCCAGCTTCTGTAAAACGCGAGGGTGAGAGATGGTCCCACTTGGAGGGCTCAAAGCTGCCTGCCGTGCGCCTGCAGCCCGTCTCAGAGGCAGCTGTGGCAGGGGCCCGAGCAGGCTGCTCTGCTGGACCCATCCTGCCTCCCAACCCCAGCAGTAAAACCAGGGGTGGGGGAGACCACTGGACTCAGTGACCTCAGAGGACCCTCTCAGCTCTGCTCCTCTGGGACCTGCGAGGAGGCCCCATGGCCTCTGTAGTACCAGCCGGAGTCCAGGTAGGGACATGACCCTGCCAGAGGACCAGTGTCCCTCGACACTTCTGGGCACAGGCTGGGGGCTGGAGCAGAGAAAATGTTAAGAAACACACACTAGCCTGTGCTGAGTGACACCATGGAAAAGGCAGAGTGAGGGCCTGAAGTCAGAAAGCCGGGCCTTGCCAGACTCCCTCTGTGACCTCAGAGAAACCCCATTTGTAATCTGGGCACCCACCCCCTTGGCTGGTGGACCCGCCTTCACAAGCCAGTTCCAGTGTCACCATCCCTTATATCCACAGCTCTGTTGCTACCCTGCCCTCGGCAGACCGGGGTAGGGCAGGGAGCGGTTTGTGGTTTTTATCCAGTTTTGAATCTAACAAAAAGCCAGTTCGGTGAGGGCAGTAGCCCCTGGAATAAGACCACGGATTGTGTCCGGGGAAGTGCCGGGCAACCTGGAAGAGGCTTTACTGCTGTGAACCCACCGTCGGGAGCCGAGCCCAGGGCTGGCTGAAGTGCTCGCTCAGGGGCTGGCTGGCCACCTGTTCACGCTCAGTCATGGTCCCCCGTCCTCGGCACGTCCTGCTCCTTCTCGAGCATGGGCTCACCCCCCCCAAACCCCATTTCCTGGGCTCACATGCCAACGGCTCGTGTCTAGATCTGGCCAATGAGAGCCACTGACGGTACATCAGAGGACAGGCGGCTTCTTCTTGCTCTTGCTCCGGACGTCACTTCTGCTGGCACATGTCACTTCTTGAGAGTCAGTCCTGCCAGGCAGCCCCTCCAGTCGTGGCCCCCAGCTCCCGAACTGTGGGATCAGCCCTCTCCCCAGGGGAGGTAGCGGCTTCCTGCTGTTGCCCGCCTCTGGGTTGCCTACCCTTCCCATTTGCCCTTTCAGCACCCCCAGCCCCTTGACAACTCCTCCCACTAAATCCCTACTACTGCCCCGCCCCCCCCAGGGCCGGCTGTCCTGCCTGGGCCCTGGCTCATGTACCTCTTTTCGTCCCCATCACACCAAATGTGGCCTCTGCCTGAATCTCAGTGCTCTCTTTTTGCCCCAGACACCAAATGAATCAAACACCACAGGCAGATGGAGGTTGTTTCTTTATACAAAGGTAGTCAACACCACGGACCCACCGGCATGCTGCCGCCGTCCACACCGGCCGTCTCCCCGTTGCTGGGGCAGGGCAGGGAGTCAGGTGGGGGCTGGCTGCAGGGGAGAAACCTGACAATACACGACACAAGCCTGGGGACTGCCAAGCACACCAGCTGGGAGCTCCCGAAGGGCAGACACAGGCACATGGACACGACAGCACCGAGCACTGCACACGATGACAGGAAGAAAGGCAGAGCCGGAGACGGCCACTGGCGGCCATCGACAACCAGCGGGCTCCGGGCGGCAGCACAGCGGGTGTGCGGGGCTTGGGACCTGGAGCCAGAACCCCAGCTGTGCCACTCAAGAGCTACGGCCTTTATGTCACCACATCATGCTCTGCTTTCTTCATCTGTAAACAGGGGGTGATAAACTGTACCTCACAAAGTTGTCATAAGGATAATGAGATGAAAACAGGGTAATAGATATCAAAGGACTCAGCACAGAGCCTGGCACATCGAGGTGTTCGGTATATATATATTCTTGTCGGGAAAGTCTGAGCTCAGAGAAGACCTTCAGAGGCCGCGATGTGAGACAACTTCCCTGGGAATCCTCTCTCAAGGGATCGGGACCCTTGAGCACTCCTTGGTGCCGGCAGCCCCTGGAGATCCCAGGGCCCCGGAATACACTGAGCCAGGGCAGCTGAGGGGGGTGGGGGGCTGGCCCCCCAGGGAGGAGCCTGCAGAAGCCGAGGAGTTAGGGGCTGAACCAAAATGGTTCTGCACATAACACAGGCCAGAGGCAGGCTGGTACGGAGGCAGCGTGGGCATGTGCCCAGGAGCAGAGGTCGGCCAGGGGGCCACCTTCTGGCCATTGGTGTGCTGCATCTGGGTGACAGGGTGGCCTGGAGACAGGTGAGGATGGCAGCTCTGCGTGGGGTAGGAGCCGGGCACAGGATTCAGCCTGGAAGGGAGCGAGAGAGGACATGGTCATTTGGCTGGAAAGGCCAGGGCGTGCGTAGCACCAGCTGTCATTCCACATGGGAGAAGCTGGGGGTGGCTGTGCTGTGTCACAGGACCAGGTGCTCTTGACGTTTTCTGTGACTAGCTCTAAGAACCAAGGGGGAGAAAGGTTCATCTCAGAAACAGTGTCCAGAGAGGGAGGGGCCCACTCATGGTCATCCAGCAAGTCAGCAGTAACGGGGTGCTGGCCTGCAACCAAGGCCACTTGGCAGGGTAGCCTGCTCATGGCAGTTCATCAACCAGGAGAGAAGGGGACAGCAGGCCGTGCCTTTGTGGCCAGCTCAGCCATCTCTCCAAAGGGAATGGCTCCCCCTCTGAGGGAGGGAGGACGGTAAGGGAGTAGCACATGGCTTGGTTCCAGGCCTTGTCTGGCATGAGATTTTTTTTTGCCCGTGGCTTAGACAAACACTTAAAAGGGCAGTCTACCTCTGTGGCACTGACACAAAGCTGGGAAGTACAACAAATATTCAGGAACAAAGATTCACAGCTGAATTCCTGGCTGGCAGGCACCACCATGACAGATGTGATGAGCTGTCTGTGCTGGGGCTAAAAGCTGCCCCCCTCCATGTGGCTAGGACTAGGAATGGAGAGAGATTCTAAAGGCTTTGGTTCTCTGAGTTCTGAATACGGAGAGCCAATGGCATGGTACTGATGTCTGTGCAGACGGGGTGACAGGTATCTGTAGATGTGTCAATTAACACCTGACTCACAAATCAGCTGCTTAAACACAGGTACAGGCCACCTAAAGCACCATTTCAAACGGAATTTTAAAAAGCATGGACGAGGTTCTGGGTTCAATCCCCAGTATCTCCTTAAAACAACAACAACAACAACAAAAAGCAGAGAGGCTTTGGCTGACCAGAAGCTCAACAAAGTCTCCAGGGAGACAAAGCTGCCCAGGCGGCCATCCGTCTCTCAGCTGCCAAAATAAACACAGGTGCTGGATACTGCTTGTGACCCAATGTCAGGTCCTGTCGGAAACATGATGTTCTGTTCTGGTTCCTGCAACCAATGTTGGGCATGAGGCCACAGGAGGCATGTGTAAGGGCCCAGAAGGGCGGCCATCTCCGCCACCAAGATCTGCCCGCACTGGGGAGGCAGGATCATTCCTGCACCAGGTACCACCTTATGGGGAGGCCGATTTCAAGTCAGGGCAGAAGAACGTTCTGGCAGGGCTGCCAGGGAGAGGGAGCTCCCAGCCACGGGGGTGGGACATAAGTCCCACCAGCAGCTGTAGTGGAGGGACTCCTTCGCACGGCGGGAGCTGGCACCCCTCAGCCCCAACATTCTGTGAGAACAATTAAATGCCACACAGCCACACCTTGTTCTCAATTTAAACAGTCCCCTCCACATTTAGATCCCGGGATTGAGATGCCAGAAGCAAAATGCATGACATTTGTGTTTTGGTTTGTCTCAGTTCCCCTTCCTGCCTTCCAAAGTAAAATGGCCAGAGGGTCCTGCGCTGGTGAAGGCTGGGAGTGCCTGCCTCCTAGAGGCAATTGCAAGGAGCAGCTTCCAATTCAAACAAATTCCGGATCCTGGCCAGTGTGGAGGGAAAAAGCTGCTCAACAACTGGCAGAGGGCAGAAAAGGGCCACTGACAAAAGCATGCTGACCTCACAGGACGTTTGTTCTTCCGTAGGGACTGCGGAGGGAAAGAACAACTCCTAGGTGGGGAAGCCCCGGCCTGGACAAAACACAGTAAAGACCACAATGGGCAGGTGATGTGGAACAGGGGAGGGGGGCCAAGGACCTGGAAACAGGAGGCCTGGGCTAGACTGGGCTCTTCCACTGATTCTTTGTCACCTGGAGAGAGACACTGTCCTCTTTAAAATGAAGGCGTGAGGCTACACGAGCTCTAGCAGCTTGCCTAGCACTTTCTGTCCTTGAGTTAATGAGCCTGGACTGGAAGACAATAAACTTCACCTTATCTTCTGGGTGGCCAAGAGAAACTCTACCTCCTAAGTCCCGGGGGCTGCGCCACTTCCTAAGCAATTTAGTCAGCGGTGTGGACTGTTGCGCTTCTCAATAGTGCTACGTGCCAAAGCCCAATCCGACTGAAGCGGCACTTGTCAGCGGTGAGGAGCGGTTATTACGCTGGAGAGGCTCCCCCTTCCGACAGTGTGCCCAGGAGTCCTTCAAGATTACACTCAAGGTCCTCAAATGCCCTTCCCTGCCCATTCCTGCTTGGTCCCTACGTCATCGTGGCTGGGCAGAATCCAGAGTGTTCAGAAGACCTTTACGTGTAGATTATCAAAGACCCTGGGCCCAGAGCTGCACACACCCTACTTCTTCATTCCTCACAGCACTGGGCCAGCCACACCCTCTACAGGCCCTGGAATTGCTCTAAGAGCAAGACCAAGAGTTCTGTAACTTACTTGCGACTCTGGGCTGCCCTCCTCTCTGCTGAAGATCCTGAGATGTACTTGAACACCGATATCCTCCTCATCAGGCTGAAGGGGAACTTCTGATCGAGCTTCAGTGCCACCCGCTCTGAGAGGTCGATGGAATAGCAGTAAGTGAGGCCATCTGAGGTCACATATTAAGTCAAACTGGAGGCATCTAAAGAGAGGCAGGCTGAACCCTAACTGCAGAATTCAGGTTCCACACTTATTCTGTAGAAGCAGTAGTACTCATTCTACCAAAACACTGGCTGACTCAGGGGAAACCTAGAGTGCAAGTTTCTATCTACTTTACACCAGAGGAAAGGACATGGACGAGAAAAAGGCGAGGGCAGATGGGTGTCAGTCTTCACCTACCCCTATACCAACCTGTCCCTTCTCTTGAGCCCTTCCTACACAGAGGCACAGACCAGCACACACCATGTAAAAACCATGTTCCTTGCAGCCCATGCGGTGGAGTGGGGGCTGAAGCAGGAGACTGTCCCCATACCCTCCCTGGGTCTGACACCTTCTTGTACTTCTGTCCCAATTACAATGTACCCAGCTCCAGGGGAGTCAAGTGAGCTCACCTGGGCCTCTTTGGCAGTGCTTCCCCCACCCAGTCACCATCCCCAGCGACTTGATGGCATCTTGGTCACATGATGCCAGCTCACCACTGCCTAGGCAGCCACAAAGATTCTGCCTTTATCCATCCTTTCAGTAAATATTTAATGGGCATCTATTGTATGCCAGAGACTAAGGTATAAGTAACAAGCACCAAACAAGGAATAAGTAAGAGGTGATGAGTAAAAGTGGAGTGGAGTGGAAAGCCATGCTGGGGCCCTGGGCTCACCTGGGAGATCCAGGAAGGCTTTCGGAGGAAATGGTGTGCATCATGAGTAGCAATAACAAGATGAGGCTAGTGGGCAAGGGACAGTCATTCTCTGAGGTAGATTCTTACTGGAATGCCACTGGCATTTGAGTAATTCAGTGCTGGGCTGGACTGTCTCAGTAATTACAGGACGTTTAGCATCCATGATCACTGCGCTGTAGTAACCAGAGACACTCCAGCATATTTCTAAATGCCTTCTGAGGGGCAGGGCAGGGCAGTAAATTTCCAGATACTGATTCCAGGTTGAACACCAGTGCTAGGGAAGTCAAAAGTTGCCATGGCTGAGGACTCCAGAATGATCTCAAGAATCCATTTCTCTTCTGACTCATGAAGTAACTAATACCAGATAAGTCCTTCATCTGTAAACCAGGGCAAAATAGATGAAACAATTGTTTTCAGACTTCAGACAACAAACTACAGGTCTGTGATCCCTAAGAGAAGGAAAACAAATGAAGGAGCTCCCAAGATTATGTTGCCTTTTTGACTGAAGGCTCTTTCCAAACTGCAGCACAGGAAAGAAGACTCCAAGGAGAGTATAGCAAATCTTACTGAGATGGAGAGACAGAGACCAACACTGGGAGAAGATGAAGTGGTTGGGATTTACAGGATAAAGCAATGGAGAGTAGGGAGCTGCTCAAAAAAGGAGCTCAAGGGAAACGGACTTTGGCCCAGTGGTTAGGGCGTCTGTCTACCATATGGGAGGTCCGCGGTTCAAACCCCGGGCCTCCTCAACCCGTGTGGAGCTGGCCATGCGCAGTGCTGATGCGCGCAAGGAGTGCCCTGCCACGCAGGGGGGAGCCCCCACGCGCAAGGAGTGCGCCCGTGAGGAAAGCCGCCCAGCGTGAAAAAGAAAGAGCAGCCTGCCCAGGAATGGCGCCGCCCACACTTCCCGTGCCGCTGACGACAACAGAAGCGGACAAAGAAACAAGATGCAGCAAATAGACACCAAGAAAAGACAACCAGGGGAGGGGGGAAATTAAATAAATAAAATAAATCTTTAAAAAAAAAAAAAAAAAAAAAAAAAAAGGAGCTCCAGAAACCTACACAGGGGGTCCCTGAGTCTTTAGCTGAAAACTAAGGTGAATGGGCACAGGTTGAGACTCCTTAAGCCCAGGCAGAGAACAGTTACCAGAGACCCAACAAATACCAGGGAGCTGTGAGCTGAACAATGACTGGAGCTCACCCAGGGGAGCATGCTTGAGTTTCAGCCAGCCAGAGCAGAAAGACCTCAAATGAACACCAGAGCATTCAGAAGAGACCTCCACAAAGGCCAAGCTTTGAGTAAGGATAATCGAGTCACTGAATAAATCCTAGACCCCCCAAACAGAGCTTGAAAACAGACTTCAAAATTGGAAATTGAACCCCTACCTCACACCACATAAAAAAAATTAACTCAAAATGGAGCAAAGATCCATCTGTAATGGCTAAAACCATAAAAACTCTTACAAGAAAACATAGGGGAAACTCTTTAGGACCTTGTATTAGGCAATGGATTCTTAAGATAAGATGCATAATACATGAATAACAAAAGAAAAAAATAGGTAAATTGGACATCAAAATAAAAATTTGGACATATAATAACAGGAGTTTAAAATGCTGTTTAACCTAATGTAAGGGGGAAATGGAAAGGAGAAATGAGTTTATATGGCTATGAGTCTCTAAAAAAGAGTCTGGAGGTTGTCAGAAGGATTGCCGTTATGCACACCTGAGCAGAGTCTCAGAGACAGATAAAGTAGCTACAACCCCAGGTATTGGTTCTTTTGAGGGCTAAAGAGACCCACAGGTTCTATGGTCATGGCAGATGGGGTTCACTGCCATGTCAGCTGGCCCTTCTTTGGAGCTGGTGTTTCTGCGTGATGGAGCTGGACACAGATGGGATCTCTTTTCACAAGACTTTCATGCTACTTTACTGGAATTGTAGTTGGTGTTAGGGTTTAAGATATATCTAGGGGATTTGAATCTCTGGACTGACAATATGATAGCCAGGCCCTGAGCCTCAACAGACTTCAACTCCTACACTCTGATTTATTGGACTTACTCCACTCAGCTAACATGGAGTTGAAGAATGTCAACCACCACACCATGGAGTCTAGAGTGCCTACAACTGAAAGCAGGAGGATTGCATCCAGTATCCATGTGGAATCTAAGTCTCCTCTTGACATAGATGTACAATGGACACAACCAATCCAAGGTCCACAGAGAAAATGTGGCATTGGTGTGGGAAAAGTGGCCATGGTGGCTGCTGGGTGCGGGGAATGGGAGGAAGAGATGAGATGTGGAGGCGTTTTCGGGACTTGGAGTTGTCCTGGGTGGTGCTTCAGGGACAATTACCAGACACTGTAGATCCTCCCAGGGCCCACTGGATGGAACGTGGGAGAGTATGGGCTATGATGAGGACCACTGACCATGAGGTGCAGCAATGCCCAGAGATATACTTACCAAATGCAATGGATGTGTCATGATGATGGGAGTGTTGCTGTGGGGGGAGTGGGGGTGGGTGGGGGCAGTGGGGTTGAATGGGAACTCATATTTTTTGAATGTAATATTTTTTAAAAATGAATAAAAAAATTAAAAATAAATAAAAATAAAAATTTGGGAGTGGAGGAAGGATAGCGGGAATGAGCAGTGAGTGATTGCTAAGGGGTATGGAGTTTTTCTTTTTGGATTAATGACCTTGTTCTAAAATTTTTTGTGGTGATGAATGCACAACACTGTGATTATATTAAAAGCCACTGATTGTAATAAATAAACTAAAATTAAAAATTTTTGTGCATCAAAGGACACTATCAAGAGAGAAAAGACAACCTATAGAATAGGAGAAAATATCTGGAAATCATTATTTCTGATAAGGTTTTAATATCCAGAATATATAAAGAACTCCTACAACTCAACAACAAAAAGACAACCCAATTAAAAAGTGGGCAAAGGATTTGAATAGACATTTTCCAAAGAAGACATACAAATGACCAGTAAGCACATGAAAAGATGCTCACTGTCATTAGCTACTAGGGGTATGAAAATTAAACCCACAATGAGATACCACTTTATATCCACTGGATGGCTATTTAAAAACAAAAAATGAAAATAACAAGTGTTGGTGAGAATATGGAGAGATTATAGCCCTAGGAGATTGCTGGTAGTAACATATGAAGGTGCAGTTGCTGAAGTTTCCTCAGTTTGGCAGTTCCTTAAAAAGTTAAACACAGACTTACCGTATGGCCTGGCAATTCCACTCTGAGGTATATTCCCAAAAGAACTGAAAATAGGGACTCAAACAGGTACTTGTATACCAATATTCATAGTAGCATTATTCACAATTAGCCAAAAGGTGGAAGCCACCCAAGTGTCCACTGACAGATGAATGGATGAAAAAATATACATACAATGGAATATTACTCAGCCATAAAAATTAATGAAGTTCTGATAAGTGTTACAACATGGATAAACCCTGAAGATGTCATGTTGAGTGAAATAAGAGACACAAAAGAACAACATTGTATGATTCATTTTATATGAAATATCAAGAGATATGAGGATATCAGGGGTTGGGCAGAGGGGAGAATGGGAAGTTATTGCTTAATAAGTAGAGTTTCAGTTTGAGGTGATGAAAAAGTTTTGTAAATAGTAGTGATGTTTGCACAGCACTGTGAATGTAATTAATGCCACTATGAATTGCACACTGAAAATGGTTAAAGTTACTAATTGTACATTATATATATATATTTTACCACAATTTAAAAAAAGTCATGCCTGTGCCTCTATTAAGACAAATATTAATAGTGAATATAAAATTAAATTCCTCCCTTGGCATATAGCCTCATCTGTAAAATAAGAATAATAGCATCTCATAGAGTTGGTTGTGAGGAGCAGAGGAAATGTGATATATAAAGCACATGGCAAGCTCTATGTAAGGGCTTATTATTTGGGGAGAAAAATTGGGAAATAAAAAGTTTAAAGAAAGAAAGAAAAATGACTTGCAGTCACATACACAAGTTTCAAGCTGATGTGCAAGTAAATTAACAAAACTCAATGCTCTTGAAAGAAAACAACAAAATCAGCACTCAAGAACATAGCATTCATAGTATTCAGAATAAAATTTAAAACTACCAGACCTGGAAAGAAGCAAGAAAACAAGATTCATAACCAGGAAGAAAATTTGTCAATAGAAGCAGATGGAGAAATGACAGAGATGATGGTATTAGCAGAGAAGAATTTTAAAACAGCTATTATAAATACATTCAAGTACTTAGAGGAAATATACATAATGAAGGAACAGATAAGGGATTTCAATACAGAAATGAAAACTAAAAAAATAAGTAAACGAAACCTCTCACACTGAAATATACAACCGTGAAATGAAAAATACTGGACGGTTTAACAGATTAGACACCGTAAATGAAAAGATCACTGAACTTTCAGAGAAGGTAACAGAAACTATCCAAATTGAGGTGCAGAAAGAAAAAAAGCTTTAAAAAATGAACAGAGCTTCAGTGACCTGTGGAACAGCAAGCAGTTTAACATATGTATAACTGGAGTTAGGAGAGCCTAGGACAAGAAAAGATACCTGAAGAAATAATGATCATAAATTTTTAAGATATGATGAAAACCCTAAATTCACAGATCCAAGAAGAACAACGAACTCCAAGCATAAGCACAAAGAAAGCCATTCCAAAAGCACATCATGCTCAAATAGCTGAAAACCAACGATAAAGGAAAAAATCTTGAAAGAAGTCAGAGAAAAACAACACATTACATAGAAAGGTACAATGAGATTGGTTGCTGACACAATGTAAGCCAGAAGACAATGCAATTACACCTTCTGAAAGGGGAACCTAGGGAGATTAGAGAAGGCTAGAAGTCTATATTTAGTGAAATAAAGGCATTTTCAGACGAACAAAAACTGAAACAATTTGTCACCAACAGACATGCTATACAAGAAATGTTAAATGAAGTTCTTTAGGCTAAAGGAAAATTACATTGGCTAGAAACACGGATCTATATAGAGGAAGGAAGAGAACTGCAAGGGGCAAATTTGTGGGTAAATATCTGGTCATTTTAAAATTAAAACAAAAATCAACTGTTTAAACCAAAAGTAATAACACATTCTGAGTTTATAACCTAAATAGAAGTGAAATGTATAACAACAATAAAAAATATAGCAAGAAGGAAAATGGAAATGTACTGCTGTTAGATTCTTACATTATATGTGAAGTGGTATATTATTTGAATGCAGTTTGTGATAAGCTAAAAATGTATGCTGTAAACCCTAGAGCAACTATACACAAAAATATAATAAGGAGCTATACGTAATAAGGAAGCAGAGGAGATAAGATTAAACATTAAGAAATAATCAAAGTCAGGAAAAGAGGGAAAAAAGTAACAAAGAACATTTAGGACAGACGGAAACCAAAGAGAAAGTGGCAGACCTAAAGCCAACAATATCAGTAATTACACTACATATAAATGGGCTAAATACAGCATTTAAAAGGCAGAGATTGTCAGATGGGAGAAACAATAAATGCTACCTACAAAAAACACTAAATAGGGAAACGGACTTGGCCCAGTGGTTAGGGCGTCCGTCTACCACATGGGAGGTCCGCGGTTCAAACCCCAGGCCTCCTTGACCCGTGTGAAGCTGGCCCATGCGCAGTGCTGATGCGCGCAAGGAGTGCCTCGCCACGCAGGGTGTCCCCCGCGTAAGGGACCCCCACGCACAAGGAATGCACCCCATAAGGAGAGCCGCCCAGCGCGAAAGAAAGTGCAGCCTGCCCAGGAATGGCGCCGCCCACACTTCCCGTGCCGCTGACGACAACAGAAGCGGACAAAGAAACAAGATGCAGCAAATAGACACAGAGAACAGACAACCAGGGGAGGGGGGGAATTAAATAAATAAATAAATAAATCTTTAAAAAAAAAACAACACTAAATATAGACACAGATGTGTTAAAAATAAAAGAATGGAAAAAGATATGCCATATAAACACTAATTATAATAAATCTGGAATAATTATATTACCAGACAATAGAGATTTCAGGGTAGAGTATTACCAGAGATAGAGGATCAATTCATAATGATAAAAGGGTCAATTCATCAAAATGACACAACAATCTTGAAAGTGAATACACCTAATAACACTTTACATAGAAAGCTTCAAAATATATGAAGCAAAAACTGACAGAACTGAAAGGAAAACAGACAAATCTACAATTTTAGTTGAAAAGTTCAACACTTCTCTCTCAGTAATTGACAGAACAAACATAAGGATATAGAAGACTTGAACAACATCAACACCTTGACCTAACTGTCGTATGCTGGGCCAGAGAAACAATTTAATAGGACTGAAATCTTAAAAGAGTGTTCTCTCATCACAATAAATTAAATTATAAATCAGTAACAAAAAAAGAAATCTAGGGGGAGCGGATGCAGCTCAAGTGCTTGAGTGTCTGCTTCCCATGTATGAGGTCCTGGGTTCATTCCTGGGTACCTCCTAAAAACAAAAAGCAAGCAAACAAACAAACAAAAACAAACTCAACAAATGAGATATAACAGTTCCCAACATAAAAGGTCCTGGGTTCAATCCCTAGTCCCAGTACCTCAAAAAAATAAAAAAATAAAATCTGGAGAAAGTATCAAATATTTGGAAATTAAGAAACTTCTAAATAACCCTTGGATCAAAGAAGAGATTGCAAGGAAAATTAGAAAATATTTTTAACTGAGTTATAATGAAAATACAACATATCAAAATTTGTGGGATGCAGCTGAAGTAGTACTTACAGGGGAGTTAAGAGCTGCTTTAAGTATTTATTTCAGAAAATAAAGGTTTAAACCAAAGAAATTGGAGTGGGTGTAATTCTGTGGTTGAGTGCATTTGCAAGTATAAGGTCCTGGGTTCATTACCTGATACCTCAAAAAAAAAAAAAAGAAAAAAAGAAAAAAAAGAAAGAACCAATGAAATTAAAATTGAAAAATAGGGAGCAAATGTGGCTTAAGCAGTTGAGCCCCTGCTTCCCTCATGTGAGGTCACAGGTTTGGTTCCCAGTGCCTCCTAAAAACAAAAAAACAAACAAGCACACAAATGAAAAAACCAACACAAGGGAGCTGATGTGGCTCAGTAGTTGAGCACTGGCTTCTCATATACGAGGTCCCAGGTTCAATTCTCAGTTCTGGTGCCTCAAAAAAAAAGAAAAAATTGAAAAATAAAAGCTATGTCATCACCTGTATTTATATACAACCTACCCTTATTAGCTCACAGAATCACAAACTGGAAGAGATTTTCAGAATGCTTCTCATCCAAACGCCAACATTACCAATTCTGATGTTTAAAAAGTAATCTACTTTGTAATTTAGAAGTCTTTTCCCCCCAATTGCCAGAATATTTATACGAAGGCTATATAAGGCTGGGCCCAAGTTTGACCACCTATATGGTAAGAGCCTGTCATTTCTGCATTTTTTTTCTGAGAAATAAACGAAATCAAACAAAAACAAGAACAGCAACAATGAAACACAAAACAAACCTGTCCTTTCATGGAACAACATCTCTAGCTTATAGGCATCTCAGATTCTTTCAATGACAACTCAGTTTAAGTAGTCAAAAGTAGGTTTCAATTTCAGTTTACAAGGGAAAAAAATCAATCAGAAATATTTCACTAATTGGTAGTACTAAATTGGCATGGAGAGAGAGTTATGTGGCTAAGTCCCAGATGAGGAAATTTGGTCCAGAGAGGAGAGGTGACTTGCCCAACATTTTCAAAGCTGAAGCTAGAACCCAGTTCACCTACACCTGAGCCCAGGACTCTATCTCCTTGATACCCCACACCCTCCAAAAGCTGGTGCACCCTTTGGCATGCTATCATGCTACAGTTATCTTCTAGGAAGGATACACGTTATCCCAATTGCAAGTCCACAGACATTACTGAGGAAAGAGGTCTGGGGAATGAGCCAAGAGGCACCCAGCAGGAGCCACGGCACCAGCACTGAGGGCACGACCACGCCAAACACCAGCGCCCGTCTCATCCGGGAGCGGACAGAGCTGACCCCCAGCATGGCAAAAGCCACTGGGGTGAAACCTCTGGCATCCTCCACCTCCCCCAGCTTCGACAGTGTTGTCACGGTCTCAAACGACAGGAAGATGATAGCAGAGAAGACGGCGAAGATCAAGGTGAAGAAGCAATGGCGGACGGTGCCCACGCTTCTCTCAAAATTGCCAGCAAAGCGCCAGATGATGATAGCACCGCAGAGCAGGGAGACTGGATTCTCATAGACAAAGATGTAGGTCACCAGCCTGTAAACTGAAGAGGGAGCAGGGTTAGAGACCTGCCAGAGGGTTGCTCCAAGGAGGGAAAGCCAGGTTACAACCCACATAGGAAGGGGGCATAGCCCCTGTGGTAGAGCACGGAGAGCCAGTGGAAATCAGTCAGGACCCAAGAGAAGCAGAGGGAGGCAATGATGAAGGAATCAAGACTTAAAAATTAAAAAGCCAAGGCGTGAACATCTAATACCTGCTCTTTCCCCGACCTGGGGAGAGTCTTGCCAGTGACTGACTGGCTTCCGGGTGGGTAAAAAAGAACACTTTTTTAGCACGGGGTGGTTTTTAAATTTGTAATGTGCTTTATAATCCTTTTTTAGGTTTTAATACTGACGTACCTCACAGGGCAGTTTGAGGGTTAATTAATTGTAACAGCTTCAGGGTAGATTGAGTGGGTGAGTCACTTAACACTCTGTGTGCCAGTCTCCTCGGCTGTAATCCTGACCTCTCCTTCCATAGTGGCTGTTCAGAGGAAGAAAAAAGGGATGAAGAATTACTTTGTACCTCTAAGGATTACAAAACTACCATTAATGATATAGACATGGAAATCAGGCATCTTCCTTGAAAGTGCTTATCTGATCTTACAGGTAGATCGATGGTTTATGCACAATGAGAGGCAAATAACCCTACTTTTATTATTCTAAAAGCTGTTATTTCTTCCTTTTACATCTCTGCAGGCCAAAACACTAAACCGAAGGAAATAGATTGGTACACTGGCAGTGATATGGGGCTTGGGAGGCTACAGACTAAATTTGGAGTGGCGTCTAGGCTCCACTGTACCCCGGCTGCCTGAGCTCAGTCAAGTCACAGACCCTTTAGGCTTCAGAGCCCTCACTGTAAAGTAACAGGGTTAGACTTGAGGTCCTCAAAGCCCCTTGTGGATGTCATACTCACATGCCCATGAAACCCACACCAAGGGAAACTGTGAGCCAAAGCAAAAAAGGGTGTTCTGTTTAGGATGGAGTTTTGCATTCATCTACAAGTAGGTGCTATGTGTTTCTAGGGTGAGGGAGCAGGGAGGCAGGCTGTGGGCCATATGCCTCGGTCAGGTGTTCTGTTATTTGAAGAGTACTTCATTATGTGCTGAGTACTTCCACACCTGAAATCCCAAATTTAAATGTGAAAATATTCCAGAAGCAATTCTCTATGACTTGGGTAGGACTTAGGATACCCTAAGACTCCAGTTCCAAAACATCACACAATTAAAAGAAAAATGTGGGTCCCTCTCTGGGCCATATGACTTGAAATCTCTGTCAGTCTCTGAACTGAGTCTCGGTCCCCTCATTTAAATAATGGCCAATAATAAAGTTTCTGGCCTGGGATTGTTGAGGAGTAAATGAGATTAACGCAGGTGAGAATGCTTTGCAAAATGGAAAGAACTATACAACTCTCCATTTTTCTCCCTGCAAAACAATGGAGATGAGAGACCAGGAATGTCTTTTAGGAACAGATGATCCAAGTTTATATTTAAATTTTCTTTATACTTAAATTTTGGTCTGCAAAATTTCTCTCCCCTAAGAGAAAACACGGAAGGCTGGAGACGCGCCCCTCCCCCCACCCCCCTGAGCTGGGGATTGGAGACAAAATAAGGTAAAAAATCAAGAAGCAGAAGCAATCCCGAGCCCCAAGGGGACAGGAAGCTTATAGGGATAGCAACACACAAGTTCAAGTGTCTTGATGAGGGGTGGGAGAAAAATGACATTTTTTTGCGTGGGGGTAGGCCTAAGGCAGAATTAGGTGCGTATGTGAAAAGGAAAAATGCTCATCCTCGGAGATTGAGCGTAGATGAATGAGACCGGTTTGTTAGAGGCTGGAGATAGGACCTCGATCAGGCGGGTCGTGGCAGGGAAGGGGACAAATTGAAGGGTTGGGTGGGATTACAGTGATGAGGCTGGGGGCTCCGAAAAGACAAAGATGTGCATGGCGGGGACCAAGAGACTGGTCCTCGGGGAGGGGAGCATGGCGATGCGGCCGGAGACAGAGGGAGGCTGGAGGTGAGGACTGACGGGGCGAGACCCGCGAGGCCGCAGCCCACCGACGGGCGAAGTCGGAGGAGAGGGACCTGGCCGCCCCGCCCCTGCTCACCTTGCCAGTTGCGCAGGGCCTCGGACCGCAGCGAGAGGCCCGAGGGCGCCAGCGGCGGCTGCAGCAGGAACAGGCGGGGCCCGGACACCAGCAGCGAGAGCAGCGCGGTGAAGAAGGTGGCGGATGGTACCTCGGGGCACAAGCACCAGCTCCGATACCCGGGCCCCGAGGCCGCCGCGGCTGCCATGGTCCCAGCGCCTCGCCTGCGCACCGTCTTGTCTTCGGCTCCTTCCGCCAGCCTGCGGCTGTCTCCCCTGGCAACAGCGGAGGAGACGGCCGGAAGCTCCGCCTCCCTAGACCCCGCCCCGTCCAGAGCTGCCCAATCCGGTCGCGCCGACTAGCTTTCGCGCTCCCCGGTGCGCGAGGAGCGGGACTGTCGGCCTCCTGGCTGCTGGCGGCTGCATCTGTGGATCCGGGTTCGAGTCCTAGGTCGGGACAATGTTAGGGGCTCGAGGCTTCCAGCCTGGAGTTTTGAGTTCATCATCCCCCGCTCTAGATACCTAATGATTATTGCGTCTTACGGTCTACAGAGCGCTTTCACACACTCCCCACCCCATCTGTGCTCATCCCATTTTGCCAGTGAGGAAACTGAGGGAGCTCTTTGGGTAATTAACGGCAAAGACAGAATTAGAACCCAGGTGTTCCCGTTATTGGCTGGAACTGGCCAAGAATTCAGCCCGGGCAGCCTTTGGTGGCTGGATCGGAGAGGAAGGGGCAGAAGAGTCTGGAGGGATTCTGCTGCAGGGACTGAACTACTAGGCTGTAATAATCTTGACAGTTTGAAAAAGCACTTTTGTCAGAGAACAGCAGCTAATGTTTACGGTAAACGACTGGGATATCGTTTCCGTTTACAGGCGCTCCAGAAGGTGAGATAACTTGCCCAGGTCACAAGTAGAAAGTGGTAGGCCTAGGATTTGAGTCCACGTTTGCTGTGTCCCGATTTCCTGCCCTTTCCACAATTCCTCTCTGAAGTCCTGCCTACCACCTCTACGTAAATGTGACTTGAGGCCATTCAGACTCCTGGAAAATAAGCAAATGTTTCGTTCGGTGCCGATTAGTCTCTATTTGCCCCTGAGACCCATCCTCAGCCCTTCTCTGCCCTGCTTTCTGCCTCTGAAGGCTGAAGCTTTACTGGCCCCATTGCCCAGGTGCTCTTGCCCTCTGGCTTCCAGTTGGGTTTGGCCAATGGGAAGCTTGAGTAGGACACTTGAAGGTAGGAGAAAACGAGGTCATTAGTTACCACCTCACCCAGCTCGCTGTGGTCCTGGCAGCCTCTGTATTCCTCTAAGGTCCCAGCTCCTGTCAGGCAGACCCTTTTCCACACCTTCAGCTCTTATTGTGGTCTGTAAGACCATTTCTTCTTACTCCTGCAGACTAGGGGTGCTAACAGCCCCTAATGGTAAGGACCTTGAACATCTTTTCATGTGTGCATTGGCCATTCAAATATCTTCTTTGGAAAATGTCTATTTAAGGCCTTTGCCCATTTTTTAAAAGAAGATATCACGGATTAAACCCAAGATCTCATAGATGCGAAGTAGGTGTTCAACCACTGAGTTACACCCTCTCCCCCCCTTGCCCACTTTAAGTTGGATTGTTTGTTTTTTGTTGTTGGTTATCATTGTTGAGTTGTTCTTTTTAAACCTTTATTAAATATGATTTCCAAACATTTTCTCCCATTCCGCAAGTTTTCTTATCACTTTCTTGATAATGTCCTTTGATGCACAAATGTTTTGAATTTTGATGAAGTCTAGTTTATTTTTTCTTTTGTTGCTCATGTTTTTGGGGTCATATCTAAGAATCAATTGCCTAATACAAGGTCCTAAAGATTTCCCCCTATGTTTCTCTGAAAAGTTTTATGGTTTTTGCGGTTATGTTTAGGTTGTTGACCTATTTTCAGATAATTTTTTTTCTTCCTTGCCCCTGCCCTGCTGTTTTTTTGCTGTGTCCATTCGCTGTATGGTCTTCTGTATCTATTTCTCTTTTTTTGGTCTTCTATTCTCATCTTCCTCCTCTAGGATTCAACAGGATTCGATCTTAGGGACCCCTAATGTGGAGAGAGGTTCCCTGTCAATTGTGCCTCCTCAGTTTCTGGTCTCTGCTGCACTTCACCTTGACTCTACTCTTTGTCTATCTTTCGTTGCGTCATCATCTTGCTGCATGACTCCCTTGCATGGGCACTGGCTCTCCACGTGGGCACTGGCTTGCCATACAGGCACTTGCACGGGCACTTGGCTCACCGTGCAGGCACTCAACTCACCACATGGGCACTCGTGCGGGCACTCATCTCACCGCACAGGCACTTTGCTCGCCATGTGGGCACTGGCTTGCCACACAGGCATGCTTTCTCTTCTTTTTCACCAGGAGGCCCCAGGGATCAAACCCCAGTTCTCCCACATGGTAGGCGGAGGCCCTATCACTTGAGTCACATCCACCTCCCCAGGTAATTTTTGTATATAGTGTAAGGTAGGGGGTCCACAATCATGCTTCTGCATGTGGATGTCCCAAATATTTTTTCAATCAGTTCCTTTTTGTTCCTATGACCACACTCCAGTTCCAGCCATTATTGGTTTGCTTAGATGGTCAGAAGAGCCTTTTCACTGGACCACCACTTTTAGGCTTGTCCCCAACCGCTTAATGCATCTTCCAGCCCTGCAGACAGATGGAACCACCAGACACTCATTAGCTTACCTCATCTCAGTGGCTCCTCACCTTGGATAACTCAGGGTTTTGTATGTGATGTTCCAGACCTCTATGATCTGCCCCTTGCCTCTCTGTCCAGCTTTTTCTTTTGCCACTTGTTCCTTTCACTTCATACTTCAGCAACACCAGACTGCTTGTTGTTCCCTCACTCCTTTGTCTCTGCTCCTGCCATCAGTTCTGCTATCGCTTTTGTCTGGAATTCCATCTGCCTCCTGAATGAATGACTAATAAGAATCATGATAGCAATAATGACTAACACTTATATAACCATATTATGTGTCAAATGCACATGGTACATTAAATGAGTACATTTACTTATTTAATGCTCACAATAACCCCATGAGGCTGGTCCTATTATTATCCCCATTTACAGATGAAGAAGTTGAGGCACAGAGAGCTAAGCAACCTACTGCACTCATATTGGACAATGACCCTTCCAGGAGTCTTTTCTGGCTTCCTCCTACTCCTACCATTACCTGGCTCAGGTGCTTATCCCTGGATCCCCATCATGCCCAGTGCTGAATGTCATAGCTCTTCTTACATTATACCGTAATTGTTTATTTGCTGCCCTGGATTGTGAGCTCATCTGGGGCAGAAATGGTGTCTGATTTATCCCTGCATGTGTATCTGCCATCCCAGCACAGAGCCTAGCACACATTGGACTCTCAGAAAATGTTCAGTGCAAAGTGTTGAACCCTGATACCTGGGGGATTTGACCTACTTCTTTCTTTCTTCTCCAGAAGCTCAAGGGTCTCAGGTAATCAGGACTGCTGTAGCATCCAGCCACTGGAGAGTTTCAAGATGCCCCTTTAGGAGGAGACCTGCTGGGGTCTTCCCACCAAGGTGGGCATGCTCAGTCAGCCCACCTGCTCTCAGACAAGCAGCATTTTCTGTGTTTACTGCGCAGAGGTTTTAGGCTCCAAGGGTTTGAAATGCAGTGGACATCATTTCCTTTGAGATCTTGGAGAAGCAGCTGGTGGGTGGGAGCTCAGGCTTGAAGTCAGAAAAAAAAAAAAAAAGGCAGGCTCGCTCTTGTCCTGGCTCAGCCACTCACTGGTTGAGTGATCTTGGGTAAGAAAGTGTCAGTCTCCTTCTCTGTGTTAGAAAGAAAGCTGCACCCGTAAGAGAACAAAAGCTCACTCGATTGTGGAGGAGAAAAGAATTTTATTAATGGTCTTGCAAGAACAGGTGTGCCCCCAAACAGGAAACACTGACATTTATACCCTGACCCTAATACATGCAGGTCCCTCCCCTGTTCCCCATTGATTGGGGACTTCAGGGGTTACAGTCTATCGGAGAGGTCTAATTAACCTACACGGGCTCCTGCTCTGAGTTGCAGCTCCCTGTTCCCTACATACCCTCCTGGCACTGCTTTTCAAATTCAGCGTTGCTTCTCACCATTGGCCCTGCTCCCGCTTTGGCCCTGCCCTCACTTTGGCCCCGCCCTCGCTTTGGCACCACTATTCAAATTCTTGGTGCTGGGAAGCAGATTTGGCTCAACTGATAGCACGTCTGCCTACCACATGGGAGGTGCAGGGTTCAAACCCAGGGCCTCCTGGCCCATGTGGTGAGCTGGCCCATGCACAGTGCTGATGTGCACAAGGAATGCCCTGCCACACAGGGGTGTCCCCTGCATAGGGGAGCCCCACGCACAAGGAGTGCACCCTGTAAGGAGCGCCACCCCTTGTGAAAAAAGCACAGCCCTCCTAGGAGTAGCGCTGCACACATGGAGAGCTGACGCAGCAAGATGATGCAACAAAAAGAGACACAGATTCCCAGTGCTCCTGACAAGAATCCAAGCAGACACAGAAGAACACACAGTGAAAGGACACAGAGAGAAGACAATGGGGGAAGGGGAGAGAAATAAATAAATCCTTAAAAAAACAACCAAATTCTTGGTGTCAAAGTGGTCAGAACCCCTTTCCCTCCCTCCTCCAACTGCAGAGCTGGTTTTGGCTTTACCTTTATGTGAAAATTAAACCCTTTCCTTACATCTGTAAAATGGGACTATAAGACTTCCCTTGCAAAGTTGTGCTGAGTAAAACAGATGAGGGGACTGAGAATCAGAGGGGTTAAAGGAGCTGAGGAGATCAATGAGGGAGGATTTAAACCTGGGTAGCTAGACTCCAAGGTCATGCTGTTTCTACCCTTACATACTACCTCTGTCATGGTAGTATGTAAGTCCTGATTTATGAGTCTGTCTCCCCTCCTACACTGTGAACTTTTTGAGGGATGGGGTCATGCCAGGGTTGTCTTTATGCCTGACAGGAACTTGTACATAGGAGGTCTTCAGGAGATGCCTCTGGAAGGGATGAAGGAATGAGTGGCTTTTGAATCCTTTGGCTTAAGGTCACAGGTGTCCTTCCTCAGAATAATGCTTTTATTTTTTGAAGTATGGGGGATGGGGGTAGGGATTGAACCTGGGACCTTGTATGTGGAAAGCTGGTGCTCAACCACTGAGCCACCTTGGCTTCACTGAGTTGTTGCTATTTTTGTTTGTTTTGCTTGTTGTTTGTTTTTGTTTTTTCAGGAGGCACCAGAAACTGAACCTGGGACCTCCCATGTGGGCAGGCTGGTATTCAACCACTTGAGACACATCCTCTCCCAGAATAATGCTTTTAAATATATAAATAAAATACAATGAATTACAAGAGAAACCAATTATATTGAAATCTAGTTACTGAAATATTTAAAAACCAAAGTTGTGATACAGTAGTGTATTAGTCAGCCAAAGGGGTGCTGAAGCAAAATATCAGAAATTGGTTGGTTTTTAGAAAGGGCATTTATTTGGGGTAGGAGATTACAGATACCAGGCCGTAAAGCACAAGTTACTTCCCTCACCAAAGTCTATTTTCACATGTTGGAGCAAGATGGCTGCTGACGTCTGCCAGGGTTCAGGCTTCCTGGGTTCCTCGCTTCCAGGGTCTTGCTTCTCTCTGGGTTCACGGTTCTTCTCTTCTTGAGGCTTGCTTCTGTCTCTTCTGTGAGCTTACTTCCCAGGACTCCAGCTTAAGGCTTCAGCCTCAAACTCTGACATCAAAAACCCCAACATCAAAACCCCTCAACTCTGTCCTTTGCCATGTCTTTTATCTGTGAGTCTCCACCCACCAAGGGTTGGGGACTCAATGCCCTAATGACGTGGCCCAGTCAAAGCCCTAATCATAACTTAATCATGCCCAGGAACAGACCAGATTACAAACATAATCCAATATCTATTTTTGGAATTCATAACCATATCAAACAGCTACAAGTACTATATGTGCTTCTTTATTAAGAAAATATATAAAGTGGTATGGTAATGATCATCATTTTGAAGTCATCATGCAGCTAAATGATGTTTTCTGCCACAACTGGAACATGATATGAAAATATCTGTGATTTCTATTGGTGAAAGTTTATAGGTTCTGCTAAAAGTGCTGTGTTTTGTTGCCCACAATCACCATTGATGGAAATGCTGACGTTCAGTTAGAGGTTAGAGGAAATAAAAATATAATTTTTTTCCCCATGAAGTTCATGGGTTTCTGATTCACAGGCCTGAGGTTCTTTCCTTTGTGTGTGTGTGTTTATTACTCAAATGTAACTATGCAACTTCCCAGATATAAACAATAGACATATTTAAACTAATATTGCATAAGAACAATTGCACATGATGCAGCCGTGGGCATAAAAAAGAATTAAGGTTTTCCTCAACAGGAAGCAAAATATGAATCAGGAATATGGCAGAGCAGCTAAAAATCAGCACATGAGAACTTAAGCTGCTGTAACACAAGTCTGGAGCCTGGAAAGAGCCACTCACTTCTGTGCCTGTCAGGCCACTCCAGGAATTCTGGGTCTATTTTTAGGCACACAGCCTCAGAAAGGCTGTAGACTTTGCAGATGTGGTTAATTGTAAGACCTTGAGATGGGAAGATCTTCCTGGATTATCTGCGTGAGTCCAACGTAACCAGAAGGGTCCTTCTAAGAGGCAGATGGGAGGGTGAGAGGGAGAGAAGACAATGAGATGAAAGAAGCAGAGGACCGAGTGCTGCGCTTTGAAGATGGAGGAAGGAGGCCATGAGCCAAAGGATGCAGGCAGCCTCCGGAAGCTGGAAAACGCCAGGACCCAGTTTCTCCCTTAGCGCCCCCAGAAGGAATGCAGCCCTGTCACCATCTCACTGTTAGCCTGTAAGATCCATTTTGGACTTCTGACCTCAGAACAATAAAATAACAAATGTGTGTTGTTTCAAGCCCCTGACTGTGGTCAGCAGCAGTGGGAGACGAATACCTCCCTCCCTCACTATGTTGCTCTCCTTTCTGTTTTCCAACCAAGCCAAGGCCTTCCCATTCCAGGGCTTTTGCACGTGCTGCTCTCGGCCTGGAACTTTCTTCTCTCTGCTCTTAGCGGGGTGGCCTCCTTAGGCACCAGGTCTCCAGCTCAGGTGCTGCTCCCTCAGAAGGCTCTTCCCAGGCCACCCGCCAGTTTGCTCCTCATCGGCCTTCCCTGTCACAGCTTTCAGGGCACTCGCCACAGTCTCAAATCATCTTGCCTGTGTGTGTCTTCACTTGTCTGGGTTTCTGCTGCTCTCACTGGACTAGAAGCTCCTTGAGGGCAGTCCCTAGCACCTAGAACAGTGCCTGGCACATAGTAGGTGCTCAGAAATGCTTGTTAATTCCTCCTCTGCACAGCTGGTGTCTTTGGTGTGGGGTAGAAAAGGCTGTGGTGGGTGGGAGGGCTTGAGGGAGACCAGGTGTCTCTCTGCACAGCTGAAACAGCTCTGAGACTAATTCCAACCCGCCCACCGTGCCGACCACGGGGAACGACGACAGCGACAGCGCTCTGCAGAGGCTGGGGGCCGGGTGGGGACATCCATGGGTGTCCCTGGGTGGGGGACAACAGGTCCCTCCAGACCCCCAAGCGGTCCCAGCCTGGCGGCCCAAGTCTCACTGAGCTCCTTGTCAGCCGGTGCTTCCCTTCTCTTTCCTCCTCATCCCGGATCACAGCGCGAGGAGGGCTGGGGAGCCCCGCGGGCAGCGATGCAAAGTGACCCCGGTCGCCAATTCCGGACTCAAGCGCCACTCAGCCTCTCTCGAGCGGCCAAGCCGCGTCCTCCCGCCCCCTGGTGGACGGCGCGACGCAGGCGCCCTCCCGCCCGGCGGGGATCCCGCGGGTGCCACAGCGCCCCCTGGCGGCGGCGGGCTGCCTGCGCGCGGCTCTAGTCCCGGAAGCGGAACGCCGAGTTAGCGCCAAACACCTGCATGGCGCCCCTACAAATAACGCGGCCGCCGCGCTCCCCGCAGGCCCCGCCGAGCACACGTCCGCCCCGCGAGGAACCCCGCAGGCCCCGCAGGGCCCGGCGGCCCGGTTTCTCCGGGGATCCTCTTGCAGGTCCCCACCGTTCGGCTCCAGTGGGGCCTGGGGAGTTGGGTGGGCAGGAGCGCAGGATGGGTGGGAGGCTCCGGGGGCTGACGCTGGGATGGCGCTCTTCTGAGCCACAGGGCGTGAGGGAACAAGCCCTCTCAAGCACGGCTGAGGGGCCTGGAAGTCGGCACCGTTTTTATAGAAGGGAAACCTGGCAATATCTATCGCAATGACAAAAGCATCTTCCATCTTCCATCTAGTAATTCCATTTCCAGGAATTCAGTCAACAGATACACTTGCGTACATGGGCAATGTCTCAACGGAACAAGCTATTCATTGCCACGTTGAGTGATTAGTAAGAACTAGAAAGAAACGACTCAGAGGTTCACGGATGCAGGAATGATTAATAAATTATGATACATTTCTCCAAAGGAATACTCTGCAGTCATCGATAAAAAACAAAAGCGAACAAATGAAGAAGAAAGGAAGGTATGTATTGATATGGAAGGGCGTGGAATGGTATCTAAGATGTATTGGTAAGTGAGAGAAGCAAGGTTCATAGCCATGGATATCGTATGCTGCTATAAATATAAAAAGGTGGGGGAAATAAAATGCTTTCTCTGCATAAGGTATAAGTTAAGTGACATTGGTGGCTTCCAGGGAGAGGAACTGCGTGACTGAGGATTAGGCCAGGGAGGGTATACTCTTCTGTAAATTTTTTTTGTGCCTTTTGAATATTGAACCATGGGTAAATCCTGCTATTCAAGAAAGTAAATACAATTAATAAAATGTTTTTACTCCATTATTTTTTACACAGTCATCTGTAACTTTCATTCAGTAGAGTGCATTAATCTTAAGTATAATTGGTGAACTTTCACTTATTTACATTCTCCATGTAATCACCACCCAGATCATGACAAAGTATGTTCAGCATCTCTCAAGATCCCTTCCACCTCCTTCTCATTTTACACTCCCCCCCATCTCTGGTCTGACTGCTGTTACCATGGATTCATTTTGCCTGTTCTTGAGTTTTATAAAGTTGGAATCATATAATATGCTTTGGGGTCTGGCAACTTTCACTCAACTTATTATCTAGGACCTCCATCCATGTTGTTACAAGTAGCAGCAGTTTGTTTCATTATTATTGCCGTGTGTAGTATTTCATTGGATGGTGTATTAGTCAGCCACAGAGATGCTGATGCAAAGTATCAGAACTCTGCTGGCTTTTATAAAGGGTAATTATTTGGGGTAAAGGCCCTAAAGGGTCCAACTCAAGGTACCATAAGTGGTACTTTCTCACCCAAAGTCATCTGCCACGTGTTGACACAAGATGGCGGGCAATGTCTGCGAGGGTTCAGCCTTCCTTCTTGCTCTTAGGGCTCTGTGGTCCCAGCTTCTTCTGATCTCAGCTGTAGACTGGCATCAGGCTCGTCTTTCTCCCCAGGGCTCGCTTCTTTCCATGTTCAGCTGCTCTGGTCTCTTCACAAGGTCAGCTGTAGATTATCAGGCTCATCTCTGTTCCCGAGGCTTCTGCCATGTCTAATGAGCTGTCTCTCTTCCTCTGTATTCTTCTCTGTATATCTACTTCCATGTGAGAGTCTGTTTTACCAGCCCATCAAGGAGGCTGGGACTCAATGCTGAATCACATTCTAATGACATTGTTCAATCAAAGCCCTAATCTTGATTTAGTAAAGTACAAGTGAATCCTCTGAATCTAATACAATCAAAGGGATATCACACCCAGAGGAACAGACCAGTTTACAAACATAGTCAATCTATCTTTTCGGAATTCATAAATAATATCAAACTGCCACAGATAACTGTATCACAATTTATCCTTTTTCCTATTGATGAACATTTGGGTTGTTCTCGTTTTTATTTTTGGCTATTATAAATAAAGTTTCTATGCACTTTCTTTATGTATGTACTCGTTTCTCTTAGACATATACCTAGGAATTGGGTTATAGGACAGTTATATCAGGTGGATGCTGTGATGCACTGGCCAAGTCACCCTTTAGAAAAGAAGGACTTACTTTCCCAGCTGCTGGGCATCCTACCAGCAGAAGCCCTCATCTGTTGGCTCCTTAGAGGAGATTGCCTCCACTAAAGAGAGCCGCCTCACCAACATGTCCCTTTCCTGGGTGGCCCAATTAAATGACTGATAGACTTGGGGGCATAAAGACTGACTCCCTCATCCCAATTGTACCAACGCTGAAGAACCATCCCAAATTCAAAACTCCCTGTGGGGTTGGCTGCGACATGCCCTGAGAATGCACCCCAATTTTTCTCTCCATCCAATCCCTTCTCTTCTCTTTCAGAGATTCTGATCCCAAGAGCATACCCCCCCACACTAGACCAAATCTGCATGCTGATCTCCTACCCAGAATGTACTTCCCAAAGAATCCAACCTGTAAAGCGTAAGTTTGTTAGTAAAAGCTCCCAAACAGTTTTTCAAAGAGTTTCATTTGCTCTACATCTTCATCAATTTGGGTGCATAGTGATATTTTATTTTGGTTTTAATTTGCATTGCCATGATGACTAATGATGGTGAAATGTGAATACAAATAAAAGTGAAATTAAAAAAAACACTCTTAGCATGTGGTGTGTGTTGGGGGGGGAAGAGTGAAAATATTAGTAGATGGCGTAGTAATCCTGGAGAGAGATGATGATGGCTGGATGAGGTAAGGAGCAGTGGAGGTGGAAGAGGAGGGTGGTTTGGGGATATAATTTGGAGGTGGATCCCGTGAGATGGCTGGTGGAGTGGGGGTGGGGAGCAGCAGAAAGGGAGAAATCAAGGACTCCTACGTGGATGGTGGTGCCCCTTGAAGACCTGGGGAAAACCAGGGGGAGAACAACATCGACCCCTGGGCTTTTCATCTTCAGGACGTTTTGATGACTGTTTCAATCTCTTCGCTTGTGATTGGTTTGTTGAGGTCTTCTATTTCTTCTAGGTGGGTTGCTTATATGTTTCTAGAAATTTGTCCATCTCGTCTACATTATCTAGTTTTTTGGCGTCCAGTTGTTCATAGTATCCTCTTATGATCTCTCTTATTTCTGTGGGGTCAGTGGTGATGTCCCCCCCTCTCATTTCCTCGCATTTTATTTATTTGCTTATTCTCTTTTTCTTTGTCAGTGTAGCTAAGGGTTTATTGATTTTGTTAATCTTCTCAAAGAACCAACTTTTGGTTTTGTTGATTCTATTATTTTTTGTTCTCAATTTCAGTTATTTCTAGTCTGATGTTTGCTATTTCTTTCCTTCGGTTTGGTTTGGGGTTAGTTTGCTGTTTGTTTTCTTTTTATAGTTCTCCAGGTATGCAGTTAGAGCTTCAATTTTAACTCTTTCTTCTTTTTTAATGTAAGCATTGAGGGCTATAAATTTTCCTTGCAGCACTGCCTTTGTGGTGTCCCATATTGTCCCATGTTGTGTTCTCATTTTTATTCATCTCAAGATACTTACTGAATTCTCTTGCAATTTCTTTAGAAAAGGCAAGTTTATAGAAATGGTAAGTGAACCCATGGTTGCTGAGGGCTGGGAGTAGGATTGAGGGCTCATTGCAAATAAGCATAGGGGGATTTTGGGGGTGATAAAAATGTTCTTTTTTTTTTTTTTTTTTGATAAAAATGTTCTAAAACCAGATTGCAATGATGGTTACATAGCTCAAGCAAATTACTAAAAATCATCGAACTATATGCATACAGTTGGTGAAATCTATAGTGTGTAAATTATTTTATACCTCAATAAAGCTGTTTTTAAAAAAAATGATTCTGGTACTTTGAAAGGACTGGGAGGAGCCTGGTTTTGGTGGAAATTGAGGTGGCCGAGGGCTCGGCCTATAAAGAGCCTCAAATGCCAGGCTGAAGGTTTGCATTTACGGTGTGAGGTCGGGGGAGACAACAGGAATTCTAAGTCCCAAATTTCCTGGGATAGTACTCAGGCCAAATAGAATACTCTATTGTCCCCGTAAGTATATGTGAACTGGTCAGTGAATTAAGTCCCCATTTTTAATTAATGAAATATATTCAGGTAATCTTATTTACCTTCTGATTCACTTTCCTACAAGTAGAATCTTTGCTTTCAAAAATTATGCAAATAAGGAGTGGATGTAGCTCAAGTGGTTGAGCATCTGTTTCCCATGTACAGGGTCCCAGGTTCAATACCCAGTACCTCAAAAAAAAAAAAAAAAATAGGAGATTGCCTCTTCTTCCTCTCACATATAATAATATGTAGTTGTCTCTTACACCATGCAACACAGAGCTTTGCCCATAAAAATGTATATTTTTTAAAAACTACAATGACATACCACTACCATTAAAAAAAGAAAATAAAAACAAAACCAATCAACAGACAATATCAAGTGGTGGTTATGAAGTGGAGTGACCAGAACTTTCAGACATTGCTGCTATGAATACAAAATGCTCTAGCCAGTTTGGAAAACAGCTAAGCAGTTTCTTACAAAGTTACCACATAACTCAGCAACCCTGCACCTAGGTATTTACCCAGGAGAAATGAAAAGCTTATGTTCTTGCAAAAACCTGCTTGAGAATGTTTATAGCAGTTTTATTCATAATAGCCCCAAATCATAAACTCTTCAAATGTCCTTCAACTAGTGAATAGATAAACACACTGTGCTATAGTCATACAATGGAATACTACTCAACAATAAAAAACAATAAAAAATATGTTGATACAACATAGATGAATCACAAATGCATTGTAATGAGTGAAAAAAGCCAGTCTTAAAAGCCTACATGAGGATGTAAACAAATTGATTCTAAAGTTTACATGAAAAGGCAAAATACCCAGAATAACCAACACAATACTGAAGAAAAGCAACAGTTAGAGAACTGACAGTAACTGACGTTTAAGACTTAAGTTACAGTAACCAAGACAGCCTGGTTTTGGCTAAAGAATATAGACAGGTTGATCAATGGAATAGAAATGAGAGCCCAGAAATAGACCTGCACAAATGTAGGAAGGATAATTTCTTCAACAAAGTGGTGCTAGCGCAATTAGACATCCATACACAGGTACACAGACACACACACACACAAATTGAATTTAGACACAGTCCTTAAACCTTTCACACAAATTAACTCAAAATAGAATTTATATCTAAATGTAAAACACAAAACTAAAAACCTTCTAGAGAATAACAAAGGAGAAAATCTAGATGACTTTGGATTTGGCGATGAATTTTTAGATAAAACACCAAAAGCATGAATCATAGAAGAAAAAATTGACAAGCAGAACTTTATTGAAACTTAAAATTTCTGTTCTACAAAAGTCACTATTTTTTAAAAAGATTTATTTACTTGTTTCTCCCCACCCCCTCGTTGTTTTGCACTTGCTGTCTGCTTTCTGTGCCCATTTGCTGTGTGTTCTGTGTCTGCTTGTCTTTTCTTTAGGCAGCATTGGAAACTGATCCTGGGACCTTCTGGAGTAGGATGAGGTGCTCAATCTCTTATTGTTTCTCCTCTGTGTCCCTTTTTGTTATGTCATGTTGCTGCTCCAGCTCTCCACACAGGCCAGCGCTCCACACAGACCTGCACTCTGTGCAGGCCAGCAGTCCTGTGTGGGTCAGCACTCCACTTGGGCCAGCTCACCATGCAGGCCAGCTTGCCTTCACCAGGAGGCCTTGGGAATTGAACCCTGGACCTCCTATATGATAGATGGGAGTCCAATTGCTTGAGCCACGTCCACTTTCCCAAATGACACTATTAAATGAATGAAGAAACAAGTGTCAAAATGGGGGGAAAACTGGGAAAACATATCTCATAAAGGACTTGTGTCCAAACATACAAAAAAAAAAAAAATCAACTATAAGAACCAATTTAAAAATGGGCAAAAGATCTGAATAGACACCTCACCAAAGAAAATATATAGATGACAAGTAAGCATATGAAGAGATGCTCAACATCATCTTTCATTAGAGAACTGCAAATTACAATAACGAGATGCTACTACAAACCTTTTGGAATGGCTAAAATAAATAAAACTGATAATATTAAATACTGGTGATGTGAAACAAAAGGAATGTGCATTGCTGGTGGGAATACAAAATAGCAAATTACTTTGGAAGATATTTTGGCAATTTCTTACAAAGCTAAATATACTCTTACCATATGACCCAGCAATCATACTCCTAGGTATTTACCCAATTGAATTGAAAACGTATGTCCACACAAAAACCTGCATGTGAATGCTTATAGCAGCTTTATTCATAATCATCCCAAACCTGAAGCAAACAAAATGCTCTTTAACAGGCAAATGAATAAACAAACTGTGGCACATACAGTGGGATATTATTCAGCAATAAAAAAGAAGTGATTTATCAAACCCCAGAAAGACATGGAGGAAACTTAAATACATATTGGTAAGTGAAAGAAGTCAGTCTGAAAGGCTATGGGATGGTTCCAACTAGATGAAATTTTGGAAAAGGCAAAACTATGGAGACAGTAAAAAGATCCGTGATTGCCAGGGATCAGGGGAAGGGAAGTAGGATGAATAGGTGAAGCACAGGGGATTTTTAGGGGAGATGAAACTATTCTGCATAGAACTGTAATGGTAGATATGTGTCATTATGCATTTGTCAAAAGTCATAGACCTGTACAACAACAATGAAACTGAATGTGAAGGCGATGGACTAGAGTTAATAATAACGTATCAATATTGATTCATTAATTGTAACAAAATGCAAGATGTTAATAATAGGGAGAAATGAGTGTGTGGAGTTGGGGTAGATGGGTGGGCATATGGAACTCTATGTACTATCTGCTCAACAGTTCTGTAACTCTAAAACTGTACTAAAAATAAAGGTTTTTTAAATTTAAAAAAAGGCTACATAGCATAGATTCCATTTATAGGACATTCCAGAAAAAGCAAAAACATAGGGAGAGAAACAGATCGATGGTGCCCTGGGTTAGGGGTGGGAGGTGATTTACTACAAAGGGACATAATGAAGGAGTTTTTTGGAGTGATGGATCTGTTCTTTATGCCTATGGAGGTTACATTACTTTGCATTTGTCAAAATTCAGAAATGAGCATCAGCAAAAATGGCAGAGTAAGGATGTCTGAAAATTCATCCATTTTATTTTTAAAAAAGGAAAAAACAGGCAAAATTGGTCAGAATCATTTTTTCTGAGCTCTAGAAATGAATCAAAGGCTTGAAGCAACCTTGGAAGCATTTATGCAAGAAAGCTGGCTGAATATCAGTAAGAACAGTGAACTCTGAAAATAACAGCTGGCATTCCAGGTTTTAGAGGGAGCAGAATGAACCTCTTTCCAAAGAATAGTCATTATTTGACCTTTGTGTTATTCACTGAAAGACCCCACTTGAAAGACTTACCTTTATTCAACCCCAATCAAACTTACCCAATGCTAAATGCTTCTCTCCACAGGAGCATTTGTCAAATGTTTTAACAGCTCAGTTGCCTGAAACAATAGATAACAGTTAGGATAAACACTAGACCAACCAAAAAGCTTAAAAGGCAAAGCTGGGGAATGAGATGTCCATAGGGGCTCTTGGGAATGCAGCTCTTGGGTACACATGTGTGTATGGCTGTATGTAAGCTAAAGAAAGATCTTAGAGGGTTCCATGGCCTTACTTCTGGTTCACCTTGAGGCTCTGAACAGAGCCTTAAAAGTAAAAAAGCAGAATAGAAAAACTCCTGGTTGAGAAGTGTTGAAGGCATGCCCCAAAATGTACACAAAGCCCCTCAGTAGAGACGTGGAGATTTATTGGTTCCAGGTGTTTAAGGAAATTGCAGTCTAATCCTTAGCTGACCACTAAGTTAACTGAGCAAGACTTCAGGCACACATATGACAAAGAATACAGACTACAGAATTAACAAGAAAAGTCACTAAGCAACTAATGACTGCTACAATGGGCACAAGAACAACAATAACCCCCCCCCCCACCTCCCCCACCCACAAAAAAATAAAAAGCCTGCAGAGAAGGGAGAATCTGATTTCCAGAGTGGTCACATTATCACATTATATTACTTAGAATGTTAGTTTTCAGCAAAAAAGTTATGATATATACAAAGTAACAAGAAAATATAGCCAAAGACAATAGAAAAAAACTGTCCCTGAATTAGGACTTCCTAGATGAAGACTTTAAATCAGCTATTTTAAACATGTTCAAAGGGCTAAAGGAAACCCTGACTGAAAAACTAAAGAAGAGCATGAGAATGATATCCCACCAAATAGAGAACATAATAAAGAGAAAGAAATTATAAAAGGGAATGAATAGAAACTCTGGAGTTGAAATGTACAATAACTGATATGAAAAATTTTAGTAGGAGGGCCCAATAACAGGTTTGAGCAGGCATAAGAAAGAATCAGCAAACTTGGAGAGAAGTTAATAGTCTGAACAACCAAAAGAAAAAAAAAAGAGTGTTAAAAAATGAACATAGACCCAGAGACTTGTGGAACACCATCGAGGATACCAACATTCACATAATGGGGATTCCAGAAATAGAGAAAGGAGCAGAAAGAATATTTGAAGAAATGTAGTAGTTTGTCAAAGAGGTGCTAATACAAAGTACCAGGAATGTGTTGGCTTTTATGAAGGATATTTATTTGGGTTAAAAGTTTACAGTTCCAAGGACATGGAAAGTCTAACTCAAGGTCCCATAAGAGGTTCTTTCCCACCAGAGTCAGTGGCCACGAGTTGAAGTAAGATGTGGGCGATCTCTGCCTGGTCTCTCCTTCCCCTCCAGGCTTGAACTCCATGGGACCAGGCTCTTGAGGCTTCAAGCTTAAATAATCCTGGAGTCCTCTCTCGCCTGGCATAGGGCTTCTTTCTTTCTGGGCCTTCTGCATCAGTCTTGGCTCTTCTGCTCTCTTACTGATTTCATCTGTAAGTTATCAGACAAAATGTCTCATCTCCCCAGAGTGGCAGCTGTTTGCACCTGCTCCTTTCTGTCACGTGGCAGGATCAAAAAAAAAAAAAAGAGAGAAAGTAAGACATTTCCAGATAAAAGCTGAAGGAATTCATTACTAGTAGACATGTCTTACAAGAAATCCTGAAGGGAGTCCTTTGAGCTGAAATGAAATGACACTAGACAATAACTCTAATCCACACAAAGAAATAACACTGGTAAAGTCAGTATTAATTTTGGTTTGTAACTCCTCTTTCTTTTTCCTATATGATTTAAAAGGTAAATGCATAAAATAATAATTATTTTATAAATCTATATTGATGGGCACACAATGTATTGAGATATTATTTTTGATGTAACAACGTAAGGCGGAATGGAGCTATTTAGGAGCAAAGCTTTTGTATTTTTTAAAAAATATTTATTTTATTTATTTCTCTACCCTTCCCCTGCACCCTGCTGTCTGCTCTCTGTGTCCATTCGCTGTGTGTTCTCCTGTGACTGCTTCTATCCTTATCAGTGGCACCAGGAATCTGTGTTTCTTTTTGTTGCATCATCTTGCTGTGTCAGCTCTCCATGTGTGTGGCGCCATTCTTGGGTAGGCTGCACTTTCTTTCGCGCTTGGCGGCTTTCCTCATGGAGTACACTCCTTGCATATGTGGCTCCCCTACGCGGGGGACACCCCTGTGTGGCACAGCACTCCTTGAGCACATCAGCAGTGAGCATTGGCCAGCTCCACACGGGCCAAGGAGGCCCGGGGTTTGAACCGCAGACCTCCCATGTGGTAGGTGGATGCCCTATACATTGGGCCAAGTCCGCTTCCCTAAGTTGTTATTAATTCAAACTAGACTGTTATAAATTAACATGTTAATTATAATCCCAAGGGTAAGGACCAAGAAAATAAAAAGTATATAGTAAAAGAAATGAGAAGGGAATCTAAATGGAACACTAAAAAATTTCTAACAAAAAGAAGGCAATAGTGCAACATTGAGAATGCCTTAAATGCCACTGAATTGTATTATTTTAAATGATTACGTGAATTTGTTATGTGACTTTCACCTATAAAAAAGTTTTTTTTAAAGAGTGAATTTTACTGTTTGTAAATTTAAAAGTAAATTTTTAATATAAGAGATTTCAAGTTTCCTGTACTTAAATCATCTTTGTAACCACAACCCTGAGACAGCCTCGTAGACTGCCTTATGCTTAGTAGTTGCTTATTAAGATAAATGATAATTAAATAAAAATTCATTGCTCTGGGCAAGAATTAGCACCTTTAGGGCAAATACTCTTCCATTCCATGGGTCAGAGTTGACAAGAGGTTGCTATTTATGGGATTGACAAGATTTCACTAATAGTGAGAACACGGTGACTTGGAGAGTCACTTTCTGAGATGCTGCCAGCCACCAATGTAGGTCAATGTGCCCTGTGCCTTCCAGAGAAAAAAATCTCAGTCTGGCTGGACCGATTGTCTTCCAACCACAACTTCTGCACATTCTGACCCAACTTCCTCTGCCTCTTGCCCAGAGCTTCTACACACTCATACACACACAGACCTACACTGGATTGTGACATTGCAAGAAATAACCTTTCACTGGGGTAAGCCACTGAGATTGGGGATTTATCTTTCCCATCAAGGCCCTCGAGTAATCAGGGGGCACACACAATCAAAATGGAGTGCTAAGACAGTCCAGAGATTCAAGTCTCCTGGGTATACTCCAACCCCAGCACCAACCACAGGTTCAGTAAAAGTGACGGAAGAAGCATGTGTAGAGAGGTCACAACTGAGTCCCACTCCATCACACTCAGGAGTGCAAATTCCAAAGTAGGGCCCACTGGCAAGGCCCTGACCTCCAGAGCCATCTGTCATGACCGTAGCACCTGGGTGTCTGGAGTTGTATCCACCTTGACTGTCTCTGAAGTCCTGCTGAGATGTGCATAAGCGTGACCCCTCTGATGACCTCCTGGGCTCTGAGCCTCAGCAGAGTTTCAACAGTTGGTTGGACTTATCCAGGTCAGCTAACAGGGAGGTGAGGATGGTCAACCACCACACCAGGGAACTGAGAGAGTCTACAGCTGCAAACAGGAGAATTCCATCCATCTGTCATGTGGGATCTAAGCCCCCTCTCGATTTAGAGGTGGAGTGGACCTTGCCATCCCAGGGTCTTCAGGATGGAGGAATAAAATATGAATTAGAGTGGACTTACTGGTATTCCACTACAGAAATATTGTGACTCTAGCAATGGAAGAAATTATATTATTAATGTGGAGACAGTGGCCACAGGAGTGGCTGAAGGCAGGGAGAGGGAAAAAGAAATATTGGGATATTTTGGGGACTTGGAGTTGTCCTCAATGATATTGTAGGGACAGACACAGGATACTATATATCCTGCCATAACCTACTGAATGGACTGGGGGAGAGTATAAAGTACAATATAAACTATAATCCATGCTGTGTAGCAATACTCCAAAATGCACTCATCAACTGCAATGACTGTGCCACACTCATTCATTGTTGATGTGGGAAATGTGGGGGGTGTGGGGAATGGGGTATAGGGGAACGTCTTATATTTTTTAATGCAATGTTTTGTGTGATCCATTTATCTTTTTTTTAAAAAAGATAATAAAATTTAAAAAATTAAATGAAAAAAAAATGGAGTGCTTGAGGGCAACTTAAAGGGACTCTCGGGATGGCGCAGTACCTTAGGGCTCGGAATGGTGAGAGTCATTACCATCTCCTGGGCCTGAAGAAGCCATGGGAGAGAGTGGTCAATGGAACTCAAGAGAATAGCCATAGCTGTGGAGGGATCAGCCAACTCTCTTCCTGCTCTCTAATCTCGTGTGGCATCTCCCATTGGTCAAACCCAACCTGAAGCCAAAGGGCAAGAGAGACTGCTAATGCAGTGCCTCCAGGTCAGCCTGCTCCACAGGGAAGGGTAGAGAAGGATGGAGCGTGTATCTGGAGAAGCAAACAGGAAATATCCAGTCCACCCTGTGATTGCAGCTATGGCTACTTACCCTAACGTACACCACAGCTAAAAGTCAGCCTCTTTTCCAAGAGTTTATTCCCTAGAGTTTGTGAGGGAGTTGGGGGGTAGGGATTCATCAGCTTTAGAATCAGAGTACCTGGATTTAAGAGGATAATAAGATTTACTTCCCAAATCTCTCATGAGGAACAAGCAGGTAAATAATTTGCTGCATACTTGAAGGTGGTTTAAATGTGTAAGGAATGGGTTAAGTTTAATTTTCACATAAAGGTGAGCTGGTTCTGCAGTTAGAAGAGGGAGGGAAAGGGGTTCTAGTGGCTTTGCCACCAAGAATTTGAAAAGTGGCACCAAAGTGAGGGCAGGGCCAATGGTGAGACGCTAGAGCAGCACCAATAGTGAAAGTGGCACAGAATTTGAAAAGCAAGGCCAGGAGAGAAAGCAGCTCCGGGAGTGGGACACTCAGCAGGACCAGGAAAGTTAGTTAGGCCTCTGGATAGGCTGTAATCCCTGAAGTACCCAATCAATGGGGAACGGGGGGGGGGCCTGCATATTAGGTTTAGGGTATAAATGTCAGTGTTTCTTGCTGTTTGGCGTGTCCACCATTTTATCCAGGTAGTACTCCCATGTTTGCAAGATGGTTAATGAAATTCTTTTCTCCTCCACAGTAGGGTGAGCTTTTGTTTTCTTACAGGTGCAGCTTTCTTTCTAACAAATGGAAAATGTTCCATTGTATATATGTTACCACAGTAAAGTTGTTTAAAAAAGATAATGTATTGTAATTATTCTCCATCTTGCGCACTCCTCCCCCGAGATACGTCAATCCTGACATTTACATTTCCAAGGACTAAATTCCTACGTGAATTCCTTTGGCCTCCATCATCCCCCTTGGTTTCCTAAGTGGCCTCCCTCCCTCCTGTTCCCTCCTGCAGGATACAGACTAAGAGCCAAGGAGAGGCGGAGTTAGAGCAGGACTTTGCCACTCACTAGCTGTGGGTCTTCTACTGGCTTAATCCTCTTAGCTCCAATGTTCTCAGCTGTCGAATGGGCTTCCCTAAAAAAATTAGCAGTAATAAAGTTAAGACGTCTGGCAAAACAATTGATCAATAAATTACAGCTGCTGTTACTAACCTCCACTGGTAGGACTACCAGTCTTCCCAGAGAACAGATCTGGGCTCAAGCTCCTCCCTGCCTGGAAGGTTAGTCCAAATTCCTCACCGTTGGAAAGGAAGTTTGGATTGGAGGGAGAAACTTGAGGGAGAAGCCATTGTATTGAAGATGGTACACGTATCAAGATTAGCTGGAGGAATGAAAGGACAGCGTGAGTAAACAAAGGGGAAATTATACAAGTCGACATTGTTCTTGTGGCCAGAGGATTCAGGCCGTGGAGAAAGAAGCAAGATAAGAAGAGAAAGTGAGTCAGAACGGTACGGTTTTGCGTTTTTTTGTTTTGTTTTTCCTTACAAAAGCGAGGAAAGTCAAGAACCCAGAGAATCTGACAAAATGGCGCCACCGGCTCTGCGAACGCGTCGTCGGGTTGCCCTGGCAACAGACTCCGCCCCCGCCAATGGTACTACGTCGCGACAAGAAAGACAAAAAAGACGCAGGACGCAAGTAAATCACAGCGTTTGCGTGGTCCGTGAGCTCCGCCCTGGGGGAAGATCGCGGCGAGCTCGGGGCGGGGTTTGTGCCGCGGGCCTGCAGCTGGCGCCGCACACCCCCTCCCGCGGCGCTGCTGCTGGTGCCACAGCCTGGGCCGGCACCTCCCGGGGGCCTCGCCTCGGCCGTCTGCAGGCTCTCCCGGGCCTGCATGGGTCGGCCTGGGACCGGCTTGATCGCGTCAGCCAGGAGCGACAGTCCCTCCTTTGGGCGGGGGAGCGGGACAGGAGCAACACCACGGTGACGTTCACGCCCCCTCGTGGGGGCCCGAGGCGCCTTTAGAGGCAGGCAGCGTGGTGGTGGGAGCAGCACGAGCCTCTCAGCTCTGCCGCTCCGTGGTCGTGTTTCAGGCACACTGCTGGCCCCTGCGCCGCTGAAATAGGCCTGAGTGTCCTTGTTCAGAGCCCGCTAGTCTGGAGTATTCCGTAGTTTCCGGAAGGGCCTCTGGGTCAGTCAGGGTTCTCCAGAGAAACAGAGCCTGTGTGTGTGTCCGTGTCCGGGATTGATGGATTTTAAGGAACTGGATTATGCACTTGTGGGGTTGGCAAGTCTGAAATTTGTTGGGCAGACCTGCCAGTCTAGTAGGAGCTGATGTTGCAGTTTTAAGGCAGAATTTCTTTTTCTCTGGGAAACCTCACTTTTTGCTCTCAAGGCCTTCAGCTGATTGGATGAGGCCCACTCACACCCAGAGGGGCACCTCCTTCAAGTCAGTTGATTGTAATCACACCTACAAAATATTTTCACAGCAACATTAGACTAGCCTTGGGCCAAACCACTGGGCAGTATGGCCAGCCCAGCTAACACAGAAAATTAACCATCTGGGGGCAGGGAATTCCACCACCACAAATGCTGTTTAACACAAAAGATTTTTATGAAATCCAGATCCATGTAGACACATAGAAAATGTTCCTCAAATCTGAATCTTTATGCCAGTTATCTCACATTCCTCTCCACACCCTGCTCTCAGCTGGGACTTGAACAAGTTATTCATTCTCTCCCACCTGCAGTTCCCTCATCTGAAAGTCACCTGCCTCACCTGCCCTTTGCCTGCTCCCGGTGCTTCTTCCCACGTGGAGGGAGCTTATCAGCATTGCACTCCTGGGCTTGCTCTGCTAATTCACTCTGCTCCAGGGAAATTGGAGTAACTTACTTGCCTGGAAAGTTTGCTCCCTGGCCCTTGCTCTTACTCTCTGCTCACGAGCCGGCCTGCCCACCTGGAGTGTATTTCTGTTCCTCTAAGAGCAGTTTCCCTTGACAGGCCCACCCCGCACTGCCATGCCTGGGCAGGTAAGGTGTTCGATTCTGGGCTTCCGTATTAGCAATTCCATTTGACTTTCATCCCAAGCTACTGCCCTCCAGCCTCTTTTGTATTCGTGATAAAGGTTCATTTTGGTTCTCCATATGTTGGCTCATTTTGTCTTGTGTCTCAGGTAATTCAGAACTCAGGTAAGGAAGAAGGGTCCTGTTGATTGGGCCCTGCGGTAGATTGTATTATTGTTCCAAATACTCCTCTTCCCTGTGAGGAGGTTATTACTCCTCACCTCACCCCCAAACACAGTAAAAACAGGTCAGGCCTTGTCCTGTGGCCAGTGAACCATGCGAGTGGAAGTGATAAGTGCCGCTTCCCAGAAGCAGCCCTGAGAGCCTCACATGCTTCCACCATGGCCTCCGCCATGAGCCAAGTTTATCCCAGACAGCTGCTGCTCCTTCACTCTGGAGCATAGCCAAAGCTGACACGAGAATAAATGTCAAGTGGGTAAGAAGTAAACCTTTGCATTTGTAAGCCAGTGGGTTTTTGTGCGTTGTTATTTAAGCTTAATAGCAGATGCTGACCTGTACAGAAGTTGGTTCCTGGAAGTATGAAAATCCCAAATATGTGGCATAGGCTTTGGGCCAGGAGGAGGTTGTGAAAATGGCAGCCCCATGTTATGCAATGGTGAAAACTTGTCAGAACCATCACCTGCGATAACTTGGCTAGAAGACAATTTAGCTAATGAAGTAAAGAAATGGGGAAATGAAGTTTTGGTAGCATGAGTTGGTTTATATTGAAAAGGGGCTAATAAAGAATTGACCTATTTGAAAGAAGAATTTAAATCCAGGTGTATTAGGACTTATGAATTTAAAAGATGATTCTCATTTCTAAAACAAACGATAAACCGAGAAGTCCTTTGTGAGAGAATGGTTTTTAATACTCAGCTTTATGGTAATAAATCAAGAGGGTAGATGTCACCTCTTTGTTAAAACCTCTGAATCAATTAACATGGGACCCAGAAAATCCTTTCAGTAGAATAAAATGGAAGATCCTTTCAGTAGGATAAAATGGCATAGAAACAAATGAGACTAAGAATGTGGCTTTCCTGAAAAGATGTAAAAGTTCAAGGAACAGGCAAGTAAGTCTAGAGAGGCAGGCCTCAAACATTGTGGCAAGTAGTACTCAGAGCTGACCAGAACCAAATATTTATGGAGGCCAACCAAGTTTTTGAGAGTTGTACCACCAAAAGAACCATTAGCCTGGACCAAAAGAAATTGTGACTGTTTCATTCAGTACTTGAAATGATCCTTAGGCCCGCCAACATTTGACAGTCAGGAAGCAAGCTGCGCAGCCTCTGTGGAGAACGTATCCTCCAACGTTCCCTTCAGATACGGCCATTGAGTATAAAGGCGTCAATAGAACCTCCTGGAGGGTGGATGTAAGAGCCATGGGGAGCAATGGACTCAGAAGCCACTTCCACGGACAGAATCGAGATCTGATGAAGGAATTTTCCCCAATCCCAGGTAGGAAGCTTTAGCAATCTAGGCCTCGGAAATTTAGAAAACTGTTATAGCCCAGTGGCTGCTGTGCCTTATCCTAGTTTGCCAGGGCTGCTGTGACAAATACCACATGCTCATTGGCTTAAAAACAAGAATTTATTGTTCCATGGTTGCAGAGGCTGGAAATGCAAAATCAAGGCATTGCCAAGGCCATGCTCTCCCCTGAAGGCTGCAGTGTCCTGGTGCTGGCTTGCCACATTCCTGGGCTCCGTAGCTTGCATCTCTGCCTCCTGCCATGCCTTTTTTTTTTTCCTTAACCCCACCCCCCCGCTGTTGTCTGCTCTCTGTGTCCATTCGCTGTGTATTTTCCTGTGGCTGTTGTATTCTCATTAGGTTGCTCCAGGAAAGGTGACCACCTCAGCTC